>NC_140411.1:121985988-123313488 GCF_965140295.1 Lepidochelys olivacea | reverse complement strand
GCAGTAACAAGTCCAATAAGTCAACCGTCCCATTGGTCTTGCTAGGGTCTTCAGCATCACCTCTAGGCCCTTAAATTCAGCCCTTTGGTCAGGCTTTCAAATAAGCCGTCCCCTTCTTGGGGTTTATGCCACAGTGGCTGGTGGGGGAACCTGGCCACCCACTACTCTGGTCCAACCCAAAGATCCTATAAACAGCAGCTACACACTTCTCAATTTCAGTTCATTGTTGCTGCTTCCCTGCACCCCTTCCTAATGGACCCCTTTTAGTTCCACCCTTACCTCTAGGTTAAGTTTCTTAGGCTCTCTCTCTCCTCCCCCCCAACCTAGCATAACCCAATGCAGCCAGGACCAAACTCTGGCTGTGCCTCAACCACCTGTGGCCAGAGAGGAGCTCCCTGCCTTTCCCCTCTGGTTCCAGCCAGGAACTGATCTGCTAAGCCTCTACTGCTCCTTTTATCTGAGCCTGCTGGGCTCTGACAGACCTCATGGAAGAAATCACTCCCACCTTCACTGCTTCTCTCCTGTCACTTCACTGGTTCCTGGGGGCACAGTGTAGTAGGGCTGCAGAGCCTCCTGCAGGAACCCACAAAGTCAAAGTACACCCCATCACAACCCACACTGCCAAAATCCACTTTGTCCCCAGAGTCAGGATATTCCCTGGTGTGCTGACTTCATGTTGCCCTCACAAGCTCATATTAACTTTTCCTACAAATAAAGCTTCCTTTGTGCTAACTTACATTTACATGTGAACTGAGGCAGACAGGGGAATATACATTCTTTGTCTGGCAGAAACCCTGTCTGTCAACCCTGCTTTGATTCGGGACTTTAAAACATATTTCCCAATATATAAAAAAAACCTCCTTACATAGGGTCAGTACATACATTTCACAATGCTATTAATGATCTGGCTTTCATTTAAGATGTCATCGGACACTCTGTAGATAAAGAATATGAAAGCAGTGTGCTAGGTGTGGTGAGTTTGTCAGTCCTCAGAGGAGTTGCTGTTATAGAACATTGAACCCTTTGCCAGTTGGCACTGAGGGGTTCTTAGGGCCACAGGTATAAGAGAGGGGAGGTTTATAGATTTTCCACAAAAAGGGACATATAAAGTATAGTATTCTAATCAGCATGCATTGTAATAGTCAAAACTGATGGGAGGGAATGCCCCAGTGAATTTTTGAATATCAGCTGTGAGACAAACATAGTTTTTGGGGTTTTTTTAAAAAAGTTTGTTTTTAATTCGTATCTTGCTTGTTTGGGTATAAAGGGATCTGTGTATTTTGAGACAAGTAGTATCAAAGATAACATGTTATGCAATGGATAGATTCTGTAGACATTTCATGTGATCTCATGAATGAGAAGTGCTGGAAAGAAGTTGGGCTACATTTGAGTAGTTGAGAGCACCATTAAATGCGGATGGTCGGAACACCTACCAAAGCCAACCTAACTCTTTCTTATGGCTTGAATTGGTGCAGAAATGCAGTCCCCTTCACCACAGTCAAGATCTGTCAGTTCACCAAAGACCTCTCTAATAGACTTCATTGAGAGGTCTTGGGTGAGCTTGGGTTTCAGCATCAGGCCCATTAGTAGAATGCAGATCATGTTATTAGGAGTGCAGGGCCAGATCCTCAGCTGGTGTAAAATGAGCATAGCTCCACTGTCTTCTTTCAAAACTCGTATGTCAGAATACCAGAACAAGTGACATTTGAACAGGAATAGACTAGAACCCACTGTGTAACCCTTTACTATTATTACTCATTATGTGTTACACAGGGAGTATGCTCAGCACTCTATATATTACATAGTACATTTTTAATCTGTAGCTCTTAATCCACCTTACAAATGTGGTTAATTAAGTATTACTCTCCCTTTACAGACGAGGTAGCTGATGCACAGAGAAGTTAAGTGCCTTGCTAAAGGCCATGCAGCAGTCTGATGTGGATTCACTGCATTAACTCCCTAGCTTGCTTCTTATCCAGAAAACTCAATGTTTCCTTCAGTGCTTTGCTCTTAAATTTTGTTAAGATCTAGGTATGTATAGATGAACATTACAAAAAAGGAGGTTTTATTAATAGCCATGATATATCATAGCTAATGGATGAAAAAAGGCATAGTATGCTCGTCTGGCAAAAGAAAAGCTACTGTATAAATAATACTGTTTTACATCCTTCTCTAGGAATTTATAATCCAGGAACATTTCCATTAAATCAAATGTTTATTAGGTAATGCTTTGTATCATCAAATGCATCCGATGAAGTGAGCTGTAGCTCACGAAAGCTTATGCTCAAATAAATTGGTTAGTCTCTAAGGTGCCACAAGTACTCCTTTTCTTTTTATTATTTACTGTCATCCTGACCTTATCTTTTAGGACGGGTCAGTGTGTTCCTGTTATCCATGGGGAATGTTTTTGTACCATCCTTAATATCAAAATATTTTGGTACTGCTTGATATCTGGATGTGTTTGCCTGAGTACTCTGTGCCTGGCCCTTCTTAGGAATGTGTATTTCGGCAATGTTAGCCCTGTTCTAGCCAGATTCTATAAGCAGGTCCTCACAGCTTGTCTTTGCTTTATATCTGTAAAGCTTTAACTACTACTTTAGCCCAGACCTCAGGCCTCATACCAGGCTGCTAATAGAAGGGCTCAGGCTCTCTTCCTACTACATCGCTAATATCGTTTCCTTGAGGCCAGGTCTACACTTGTAAAGTTTTGATGTTATATTTTATACTGGCACGATGCTCCTAGCATGGACTCAGTTTATTCCAGCAAAACTGAACTTTGGAGTGGTATAGCTTATTCCAGGGGCCCTGAGCAAAATAAGCTAAACCTGCAAAAAGTAGAGTTTTGCCAGTATAGCCTCTGTATTAGGGCTTTTGCAAAAATAACAAAACACCAAGCACTGCCTAACTAATGTAGACCTGGCCTAAATTGAAGAACAGTCTCCTTAATTTGACTATTTATCTAGTGCACGATAGTCCTGTTTAATCACAAAATAGATTGATTTCTAAAAAGTCTAAGGAAAAAAACAGATCATGTGAGCAGTAAAAATTCTGAAGATTATTTTCCTGAAATGTTTCATTACCTCACCAGTTTACCTGTTTAGTCTTGCTACAGCTGTCAAATGCTTATTGTTTAACTTTTCTATTTTGGTTCGGCTGCTCCCAAGATAAGTCTAGTTTCTTTAGTGAGACCTCAGAGTTTCTACATTTGTTTTGGCTTTCCCTCTCTTCTTATTGTTCTGAAAGAACTGTCCTGATGGCAAAGAAATAATCAGCCATATTTACATAAGAACGTGTCATACACCAGAGGATTAAGGAACATGTTGCAGAGAAAATAATGAAGATAGACTTAGCAACTTTCAGGTTTGCTCAACCAGAAAGTTCTTATCTATTCCTTTACTCTGTATAGAGGTCGGCCAAAAAAGGTCATTAACATTGTATGAAACAGAAGACAAAGTGATGACACTTCAATTTAGGAACAATTACAAAGGAGCATTTAGGACAAATCTTTAGGAAAGAGCCAGATTCTCAGCTGGTGTAAATCAGCATGGTTCCATTGAAGTCAATAGAGCTATGTCAATTTTCACCTGCTAAACATCTGGGTCCAAAGTTTACCTTCACAGTGGAATGAACAGTAATACGAGTACAGTCGATACTGTAAGTATCTCAGACAGTGGTCAGACTCATTGTTGCCCTGTACCTCGTGCAGTCATTTACACCAGCGTGAATGCTGATCATTCCTTTCCAGTTTAGTAGCATTTTATATCTCCTCCCCTCTCCTGGCAGTGGTATAAATGAACACACAAGGTGAAGACAATGGGGAATATGACTAGAGTGACCAGATGTCCCGATTTTATAGGGACAGCCTTGATTTTTGGGTCACTCTTATATAAGCTCCTATTACCCCCTACCCCATTCCAGTTTTTCACATTTGGTCACACTAAATATGACTGGTTTTTGTTTTTAATTGCTTATCTTTCAGTATGGAATGTTTTAGGAAAATGTCTCAAAATGTATCCATGGCATAATTCTATTAACTTCCTTGGAAATTCATGTGGCCTTTTATGGATAATGCTCTTTTTTAAACATTGCATTAGGTATATGCATAAGTTCTGAGCAAAGCCAAAATCACCTACTGTACCCTACTTGGGTACTGCACCCTAGCTGAGTCACAAATAAAAAATGATTGAGTGGACTGAATTCATTCTACATTGTTGGGCCTGATTTTAAACTAACACTGAAAGGAAAGACATAAGCTACAGTATTCTGACCAAACAATATAGCTTGATGGCTCATCTCAGTTTCTAATGAACTAATGTTTGCATAATGCATGAAGCCCAATTTAGGGAAATTGAAACTACTTTGCCTTAAAGATGGCCAGATGTTTAGCAAGCATGTGATCAAATGACAATTTCATCCAGAGAAACGAAGACCAAGACTGAAGCCAATTAGTAATGCAGGAGGAAAACTTTCATTTCCATTTGCAGTTCAGAAGACCTGCTGATAGCTCAGTGCTCTCTGTTCCAGGCGTCAAAAGCAATAAAATTAAATGACTGACATTGTTAGACAGAGAGATGTTTGATTACCCTTTGAGTTTGCTGGATAAGAAGCAAGCTAGAGAATTTATTGGCCTCAGTCACCCTCCATAGACTGGGATTGCAAAAGATTAATACTTTATTACATGACAGAGGTCAGTATCCATTGACTCTACTAGCTACTGTTACAGGAATGATGGAATAATTTAAGAGTGAAATTCTGATGTAACCATCAGAGCCAGTAAAGTCTGGAACCCTGGAAGTTCCTCCTTTGTTTGTAGTCTCAGTTACTCACTACCTAACTAAAGGGGGGAAAGTCACTTAGTAGTCTTGTGCCTCAATCCATCTGTAGAAGAGCTACCCCTGAAACCACAGTTGGAGACATAAGGTTTTCTAGGTAAAAAGAGCTACTCTAAGGGAGTTGGCTACCTAGTCCTTTCAACACTAGTGAAAAATCCCACCCTCTTTGCAAAATTTGCAGAATGACTCCGAAGATCCAACCTCATGGCATTCGTCTGAGGGAGACTTCCCTGGCTAAACGGGGTTCTTTCAGAAAATGAGGGCCTTAGTCTGAGTTTAAGAACATGAAAACGAGGAAGGTCTCACAGGCATAATGTGAATCCTGCCACTAGCTGATTACATGAGTGACGGTATGGCCACTATTTGGAGACCAACATCCAATAGCAAATGTTTAACAGCTACACAATGGGAAAGGTAAACCCTGAGTGTCTGTGAAATAGCCCAGGTGGATTGTAAGTGGTGATCACATCTAAGATTCACTAGATCACAGTTACTGACAGAGATTGAAGGTAGAGACAGCAGGTTTTTAAATACTTCATATAGACCTTGCCCAGCCCAGCATGTCAGCTGTGTGCATAGCCAAATAGAAATGTGAGAATGATTAACAGCAGTATGACTTTGCATCATTATAAGTATCTAATGATTTTAACTTATAAAAATAGGATTAGAAGGTTACAAAGATCCCTGCTCTTCTCTAAAGAGAGAGTGAAGTAAAGCTCTGAAAACTAAACAGCCACCCCAGTTGAATTTTAAGAGCATTTCATGATAAGGGAAGGGACGAGGAGGTGTAGCTCAAAGGCATGTAACTTTTCTCCTGCCTATACAACTGCTATAAATAGGCTCAATACTTAGCAACAATTGAGTCAAGTCCTCCCCCTTTTCAGATCTAGAGTCAAAGGTGAATAGCAGTCTCAATGTTGGGAAGCACCCGAACGGAAGTATCTCAGAATGACTGTACATTTAGCTTAGCATATTAGAAGCATGCTGTGTCACGGGGAGCAAGGGGGAAAAAAATCAGTCAAGGCTGCTTTTTCAGGCTGCCATAGGAGTAGTCTCCTCCCCATCAGAGGCAGGGCAGGTCACTAAGATTTCCAGCAGGTTGTCCATCAGACAGTTCATATCAGGAGCCCTCTCTTTACATCTGTTAGATTTTGCTTTTTCAGAGATGTGAACATTTCACCATAGATGCTTATAGTTTGCAAGAGATTTTATTTTATTGGTGGAGGAAGCCTCTAAATTCTGCTCCATTATAATGCGAGGGTGGTTTATCCAAAATCATTTAGATTCATGCCAAACCTCCTGGGTGAAATTGCCCATTCCCACAGAAATACCATGGAAATCTAATGGAAACTCCACAAAGGTCTACCCTCACCAGCTACCCTCTAGTCTCAAGTCAGGTAGAAAGGGTTTGAAATGTTATAACAAGGCAAGGAGACAGAGGGATCCAGCAGAGACCTAGGTTTTGTGGGGAGGCCAGGGGATCCAGGATATACTAGTATTATATACAGCAGAACTGCTTCTGCCTTCAAAGTGTAGTCACAAGAAAGAAGCCACTCAAATAGATGGGGACAGGCAGGTCTAGCAGTTCCAGAATTGGCAGCAGTAAGAGGAAAATGGCCCTTTGAAAACATACAATTTCCAGGTTCTTTATCAGCAACTTTCATAGTCTGGAAGGCTCCTCTCCAAATCTGAGGAAGTAATAAATAACTGTAATGCTCATTTGTAATGATACACGTCTGACTTTTAGCGAAAGCATGGTGGAGTCTGTATATGTCAATGCCTTTGCAGAAATGGAAATCCCTGATATTCTGTAGATTTTTAAGCTTGCAGGGAAAAAGCATTTGTTATATTCCTTAATTCAATAGAATCACCCAGGAGAACTAGTTGATTTGTACCAGAATAACACTGACTGAGCACTTGTGACTCAAGGGACACTGTGTTAACTAAAAGTTTGAAATATGAAAGAAATAGTTCTTCCAGTTTTGATATGGAGCTATGAGAGACTAAATGAAAAGTTGTCTGATTAGGTGGGTGACATTCTGTCATACAGAAAGTATAAAGGGCACCCCAATCCTCGTGGTTTGCTTTCATTTGAGGTCGAAAAGAAAAATGAAGAGTATTGTTTTGATTTTTTTGAGTAGCTGGTAAATGGAACTGACTCCCCTAGCAACAGAACATACTATAAAAAACAGAATATTCTGTTATTCATTTGAAGGTTTGGGACTATATTCTACTCAAGTGTTCCATCAATTGCACTGTTGTAAACCCAGAGGGACTCTGTTGACTCCATTAGAGTTACTTTAGATTTAAGTTGGTGTGACCAACACTAGACAATGTTGTTAATAGTTTAATTGCCAAATATTGTTAAGGAGGATTGTTACATTACAATGGAGGCTAGTAGTTTGGTAACGGAAGTCCACTACTGAATGGTCTTATACCCAAAAAGCTTGAATATGAACACCTAAAATGTGCAGTGCATCCAATAATCAAGGTTCTTTTTTTGAACGCACTGGGAAAGCTTGATGCAAGATATAAAACAAATTTGAGGAGTTTGTGGACAGCCAGGAATCAAAGTGATCTAGGCAAGGAGACTCAGAATTTACCCAATGGAAAAAGCATAGCAGCATAACACACCATGCAGCAATTTTTATCATATAGTTTTCTCAATTAAGGAAATGATCCACAAGCTGTAGGTGAGAGGAGAGAGTGGATTTAATTGGCATTCACTAGATGAGAAGGACACACCCTTTCTTGTTCTTACACAGGCATTGCTTAAGTATGAAGAAACTAACCTTTGATCCTGATTCTACCTCAGCTATTTCTGTAGTGCCCATGTCTGTTGAGATTGTGCAGTCTGTGGGTTCTTTTAATTGTGTGTCATTAAAAGTTATTTATGCAAAACTAAGCAATTGAACACACATTTGACTTTTTTCAAAAACAGGAGTACTTGTGGCACCTTAGAGTCTAACAAATTTATTAGAGCATAAGCTTTCATGAGCTACAGCTCACTTCATCGGATGTCTAGAATGGAATATATAGTAAAGAAGATTACACACACACACACACAGAAAGGTGGAAGTTGCATACAAACTGTAAGAGGCTAATTTATTAAGGTGAGCTATTATCAGCAGGCAGAAAAAACACATTTGTAGTGATAATCAAGATGGCCCATTTAGACAGTTGACAAGAAGGTGTGAGGATACCTAACATGGGGAAACAGATTCAATATGTGTAATGACCCAGCCACTCCCAATCTCTATTCAAACCCAAGTTAATGGTATCTAGTTTGCATATTAATTCAAGCTCAGCAGTTTCTTGTTGGAGTCTGTTTTTTGAAGCTTTTCTGTTGCAAAATTGCCACCTTTAAGTCTGTTACTGAGGAACCAGAGAGGTTGAAGTGTTCTCCTACTGGTTTTTGAATGTTACGATTCCTGATGTCAGGCTTGTGTCCATTTATTCTTTTGCATAGAGATTGTCCATTTTGGCCAATGTACATGGCAGAGGCACTGTTGGGACATGATGGCATATATCACATTGGTAAATGTGCAGGTGAATGAGCCCCTGATGGCATGGATGTGATTAGGTCCTATGATGGTGTCACTTGAATAAATATATGGACAGAGTTGGCATTGGGCTTTGTTGCAAGGATAGGTTCCTGGGTTAGTGTTTTTTGTGTGTGGTTGCTGGAGAGTATTTGCTTCAGGCTGGGGGGCCAGCTGTAAGTGAGGACTGGTCTGTTTCCCAAGATCTGTGAGAGTGAGGGATCATTTTTCAGGATAGGTTGTAAATCTTTGATAATGCATTGGAGAGTTTTAGCTGGGTGCTGAAGGTGATGGCTAGTGGTGTTCTGTTTTCTTTGTTGGGCCTGTCCTGTAGGAGGTGACTTCTGGGTACTCTGTTTTTTCACTTCAGCAGGGGGGTAGTGTAGTTGTAAGAAGGCTTGATAGTGTTGTAGTAGCCAGGCAAGGTACTAACAAACTTCAACTGAACTTTATTTTTTAAAGTGGAAACCTCTTTTCCAAGCTGCAGCTGCACCCTTGGTAGCTCTCCCTCAGCCTCTTCAACGCCTCCTTCCTGTCCTGTCCGATTCCCAACAACCAGTGCTTCCAATTCTAATAATTACAATCAACATCTAAACACCACAAATAGATATTTGACTTTCTGCATTTAACAAAAGAATCAGATAAAGAAGGTTTGACAGTTAGGAGATGGGTCCAGTCCATGAGCTCAGGATCAAACCCTAGAACATGTGGGCTAGCCCACGACCCAGCAAAATGCTTAGGGATATACCAAGCATCTTCATCCCATTAAACTCAGTAGGACTACTCATTTAAAATTAAACAGACTTGCAATATTTTGCTGGACTGAGGTCCAGAACAGAAGCTTGAAAATTTGATGAACTATACATCAAGTTTAAGAACAAGCCCTCCAGCATTTTTCATGATCTGAATTCATTAAGTAAAACCAACCAACCAGTCTCCCCCCCTCCCCTGCCCCCATAGTTATTGTGAGGGGAAGAAACTGAGGGAAACAGCTGCAGAGGAAATGACACTCCAAGCTGCAGGATAATGACTGACAGTGCAGTTCTGCTGTAGAAGTTGTATCTAAAAGAAGCTGTGATAGACAGATTGCTGTAATATCCTGAACCAACCTTATGGAATTAAAATGAATTTTAGTGAATTAAGGTTAATACCTTTGGGGTACATTGCATTAAAAACACAATTATGCTTGTGGCATTGTATGCACTCTCTAGGAGGAAGGGAATGCTTATGTACTTTGAAGCCAACCCCCTGGTGAGGTTTGCATGTACTATTTCAAAGTGGATTCTCCAGGGACCAAGACACAAAGGATTTTTAGATAAATAGCCTAGTTTTAAACTGGCTCAGTACCTTCTTCCTGATCCAGCAAATGGATAGTATCTGTAGTCCCTGGAGGGCCCCATTTCTTAGAGCAGTTTTGGAAAAAACTGGCCCTGCCAGAATCCATGTTAGGGTTGAGGTGAATTCTGTTAAGCTTATTAACATGTTTAGGTTTCAGAGTAGCAGCCGTGTTAGTCTGTAGCTGCTAAAAGAACAGGAATACTTGTGGCACCTTAGAGACTAACAAATTTATTAGAGCATAAGCTTTCATGAGCTACACCCCACTTCATCAGATGCATAGAATGGAACATATAGTGAGCTATATAGGTTTAGGTTCTTTTAATAGGTTCTCTGATTTAGACCTGTTAATCATTTCTGAAGAGAAAGCAAGCAGGTGTCCATGGGTAACCTGTCTGTGCAGTTGCTCTGCACTATGATAGATGATAAAGAAATGTGTAATATATTTAAAAAAAACCTCAGTAGAGGTGTCGGGTGGAATACAGCTGTAATTGCAATTTTATTTGACAAGACGTTTGCCTTAGTACATTACATTGGACAGATGTTTCCATAGTTGCAAATGCTTCAATGGTATATTTACTTTGAGTAAACAGGTATAGAGACTAAACATGCAATTAGAAGTTCAGACTTTATTACAAGCCACAGATAGTATTTGAGAGGCAAGTGTATTTCAGACATCTTTAAAAAAATACCTAGGGTGGCTGGAGAAGAAAAGTGAGCATGTGGGGACTTTGAAATTGCAGTTCAAAGAAGTCTATCAATACATTAAGGGGCATACATGTGTAAAGGAGTGGCTTTTTTCTATAAAACTGAACTGTGAACAAAGAGGAAAGAGCATACATAAAAATATGAGGAAGCAGACTAGACAGTGGACAAAGAAGGTGGTGATAAAAAGTCCAAAAGAACACTACATACATTTTCAAATTGTATGAGAATAAATGTATGAGCATTTATCCAACGGATAAGCAATCGCTATGACTAGATAAGTATAGGTTCCTCACATTCTCAAACACTCTTTTTTACATGCAGCTGCACTGAAATAAGATTTTGGGCACTACGGCCACAGAGAGCTAGAGCTACAGTCTTTTCTCATCTCGGGCTGTGACCTCATCCAATCTCAGATACTAACCAAAATTAGGCATGTCCACTCTGTGCATACAGACCTGATTTGGTTTTATAGGGATTGAGTTGCCTATAGGGTGGTATTGTGTTTTTCTGCCTTACTGAGCTTCTTGAAGAGGAAGATGTTGGGGAACAAATACATTCAAGTATGTTTCCTGAATTATGTCTCAACGTCAATTTTCTCTGTTTCTAAATCAGGCACAAGTCTAGGTCATATCTGCAGAAAAGGCACCGTGTGGTGCCATGTTAAGCTTTAACACATATAAAGCAGCTTATGACCCTATGCTAGGGGTAGACTATTGTGTCACGGTCCAAATTTCTTGCTCAAGCTACAGTCAAGGTCCAGACTCCAAAGACTATAAAAATATGTAAATAAAAAGATTTCAGGGTCCACTCAAAAGCATCTGGCAGTCTGGATTTTGCCCTATGGTCTGCCTATTGACTATACCTGCCCTATGCGGTTACTGAAAAGAATGGGACTTGATGCTCAGGAAATCCATGCATCTGCATAATTTTTAAAATGTAGCACTAAAAATGACCAAATATTTTAAGGTATTAAAATTGTGATCTGGAATTTGAAAACTATACTTTGAAATATTGAAGAGGAAAAAAATTAACAGGAATGGTCCAACTCCTGAATGTTAATGAAAGTTAGCTTGCTTCACTAGGAGGGGGGGTCTTCTAAAAACTCTTTTTTTATTAAGACATAGCAATGCTCTTAAACAGTAAAGTTGAAAAAGTTCCTGTGAGACATCAATACCACATCTCGCAAGTCAGATTCTGTAATGAGATTTCACTGTGAAGTGGCCAGTGATAGGTTCCTGTAACTTCTGTATAAAAAGATAGGATAAAGTTAAGGGATATAATAATCACTTGGAAAGTTCTAATGTGGTTTTACATTAAATGCCTTGTGGCAGTTCCTTAGGCAGCCAGCTGATACATATTTTAAAGATCACAGTTCATGTTCCATTTTTTCCCAGTATGACATTTATAAAAATTGACTTTTTTAAAAAAAATGCTGCCCTAAAGATTTTAGATGGGTGTGGAGATTCTACATTTCAAATTGCTTTTGTGTAGCACTGGTTACTTCTGTCACTTTATGTAACCCTTCTACTGCTGGAAAAAAGATTTTTGAAGCCACCTGGACAAACTTCCTGCATCACTCCATTAGATTGATTTTCCATCTATCCTCAACTCCTTTCTGTTTTGACTGTGCTCAGTAATTCCTGCGCTATTTAATATTAGCTGTGTCCAGATTGCACCTCAAGGATCCCTCTTGCTGAGGGCCCCTGGACACAGATCCCACTGCCTTCATAGAACGGGGAAAGTCACCTCTATGGCACTGACCCAGGTCTGATAGGACCCTCTGTGGGGCCAATGATCTGCAAGTAGAAAGGTGGTCATGATCCCCTCCATGAGGGCTCCACTCACTACAGCTTGACATTGTAGTAACCCCTGAGTGGAACCTCTTCCTTTGTAGTTTTAAGGGCAGGAGACAGGTCCAAGACCAGGTGTTAACAGGGGCACTCTTTATATGGTCCATATTTTTATATATTACACAGACATCTGTATCTATAAAATAGAAGCCATGTTGACAGACCCACGGGAGAATAGCTGGGAATTAGTAGACAAACAGAAGGACTTGGCCTGTAGCTGACCCACAAAAACTTTTTAGAGAGGATACTGCTGCTCTTGGCACTAGTCTGGAGCAACCTTACAGTCAGGAGAGCACAAAGACTGCAGTAGTGTGCTATACCGATTTCCTCCTGTGCAAGGGCACAAAGGGAAGACTACCTTCCCAACACTGCACTCAGACAAGGCTAATCACTATCTGGCTCCTAACTATGCCTGTTTTCAGCCACAATACATCAATCTTGCTTACTATTTAAATGACTGTCCTGGGAGCTGCTTTTTGGCTGTATTGCATGCAGATGCAATAAATACAGTAGACTACTCAAACTGCAGCCCAAAATGGAAGGTTAGCTACTGGCCCAGTTTAATACCATACCAGTTAGACTTAGGGTGACCAGAGGGTCAGTGTGAAAAATTGGGACTGGGGTTGGGGGGGTAATAGGTGCCTATATAAGAAAGGCCCCCATAATCAAGGCTGTCCCTATAAAATTGAGGGATCTGGTCACTCTAGTTAGACTTCCTGCAGAAGAAAGTCCTTGAACATTTTCAGGACTGGATAGGATTGAGATAGGTTACTCAAGTTCCACTAGAGAGAAACTACTACCCAGGAGTTTGGGGGCACACATCAGACCACTAATTACATAGTTAACCCCTACCCATTCCAAGCCTACCTAGATGGTTTATAACTCACATCAAAGGGGTAATATATAAAAATGGATCTTGCTGGTTGGTTTTTCATGCTTACATTGAGAAAGCAGTGCCAAAAATTCAGGATTGCAATCAGAAATATTCTAAAGCTTCAATTTTATTAGTTCATGTTATGGTCAGGAAATTTAGATAGAATGCTTTTGTTTAGTTCCCAAACTCTAATCCATGCTCTGTGGGCAGAAAAGGACTAGCCCCATTTTAATGGTAGTAGAGCCAGAGGGATGATCACCCCTCATGAAGATTTAAGAAAGGAGCACAGCCTGGAGCTGTCTTACCTTTTCACCATGGCCCCGTCCATTGTGGGTATCCTCAGATACTTTAATGGAGATCCTGGGGCCAGTTGGGGAAGCATTGGTAGTGCAGTGAGTGAAGGGTTGGGCTGCTGGGGGCACAAAGCCTCCGTGCATATTGCCCTGACCGCCTGACACATCCAGGTATGTCTCTGGGTATCTTTCAAAGTCAGAGGACAAACTCTCCCCCCAGGAAAGATTCCTTAAGGGGATCCCTGGTGAGACAGCCCTGGGTTGAGTAGATTCGCTTTCCTATCATGGATGCAGCTATCCAAATTCAATTCATTTCATACTGTCTGTAGTAGTCATCTTTCATCAGTGGTTTCCTCGTTATTTCTCCATGTGAGGGAAAAAGGAATTAGCATTTATATTTGTCAAGGTTCCTTCCCCACTTTGAAGTTTGGGGTACAAATGTGGGGACCTGCATGAAAGCCTCCTAAGCTTACTTTTACCAGCTTAGGTTAAAACTTCCCCAAGGTACAAGCTATGTTACCCTTTGCCCTTGGTTTTCCACTGCCACCACCAAACGTTTCTCTGGGTTCCTGGGAAAGAGTTGTTTGGAAACATCTTTTCCCCAAAAAATCCTCCCAACCCTTGCACCCTACTTCTAGGGGAAGGTTTGGTAAAAATCCACACCAATTTGCATAGGTGACCACAGACCCAAGCCCTTGGATCTTAGAACAAAGAAAAGCATTCAGTTCTTGAAAACATTTTAATAGAAGCAGTAAAAAGAAAAAAAGATCACCTCTGTAAGATCAGGATGGTAAATACCTTACAGGGTAATTAGATTCAAAACAGAATCCCTCTAGGCAAAACCTTAGGTTACAAAAAGACAGGAATATTCATTCTATTCAGCACAACTTATTTTCTCAGCCATTTAAAGAAATCATAAATGTAACGCATATCTAGCTAGCTTACTTACTAAGTTCTAAGACTCCATTCCTGTTCTGTCCCTGGCAAAAGCCTCACCCAGACAGAGACCCTTTGATGTTCTCCCTCTTCCCAGCTTTTGAAAGTATCTTGTCTCCTCATTGGTCATTTTGGTCAGGTGCCAGTGAGGTTATCCTAGTTTCTTAACCCTTTATAGGTTAAAGGGTTTCCTCTGGCCAGGAGGGATTTAAAGGTGGTTAGCCTTCCCTTTATATTTATGACAATATTAATGTTTTATCATAAGCAGGACAAAGGTATGTACTTCTAACGAAACTTGATCTACAGAATTTGCTCAAATACTCAATTGAACAACTATTGCTCAGATTGCTTTCTAATTTAAGGAAGAGGGTTTTACCCCCTAGATTTTATCTACAGGATTAAATTACAGCTGAAACTTGATATACATGAGTGGTGTTTGAGCTCTAAGATAGCAATATACAATTTAACCTCAGAGTCGTGCAGGTTAAATAAAAAGCAACTAAGAGCTATGGTTGGAAGAGAAAAAGCCGGTTAACTCCTTTCCACCACCTGTTGGTGAGCTCATGCTTGAGATACTGAAGCAGATGGAATCTAGGATACTGGGCTAGATGGACCATTGATATGACCCAGTATAGAATATAAAAACATAAGAATGGTTAAGTGCCTACCTATGGCTTTAGAACACTAACT
This sequence comes from Lepidochelys olivacea, assembly GCF_965140295.1. NCBI lineage: Eukaryota > Metazoa > Chordata > Testudines > Cheloniidae > Lepidochelys > Lepidochelys olivacea. The sequence continues at coordinate 123,298,428 of NC_140411.1, read as the reverse complement.
TTAGGCACCCAAGTTTTATATTTTTGGCTTTCATCTCTCACTCACTGACCACAGTAAAATTTTCTATTGATAACTGAGAAATTGACTTAAAAGTACTGCTGACTCACTTGAAGTGGGTTCTCTGATCCCCTTAGCTTGGACAGTTCCTATAAAATGTAATTAATCCATCTGCATCTTTAGCAGCTCAGAGCAGGATTTACAAGCCAGTTCAAGGAACAAGGAAGAACTAGATAAACCTTCCTAACCTAATAGGTCAGTAGTTACCTTCTCTCATTCCTCTTGTGCAGGGCACACACACAAGATATACTGTAGTAATGTGAGCCAGAGGAATGCATGCAGAAGAGATCCTCCTGTAGATACATCCCTCTGAATTGTAGTTGGAGGGTAAGATAATTACCAATTTAAGAACACAGATGCCTCTATTGTTTCACATTCTGTGCTTCAACTGAAGAAATATAACTAAATGTTTCACACTCACAGAATGTGACACTATGAGATGTTCCCAGTACTGATTATTTGTTCCATCTTCACTTGCCAAATCTCTCATTTGCACTGAGTGTCCTGTGTTAATGTATATTTTAAAAATCCAAGTCATTGAAAAAAGGCATTGGCATTCAAACTCAGAACAATGGTTTTGAAACTCAGCCCCCCCCCCCCCCCGTAAGCTAGAAGAATTACACTTGTTGAATGTTTATATTACAGTTGTGCCCACCAGAGTTGGCTAGGTTTTGAGCACATGATGGCATTCCACGTGTCTGCCCTGAAGAAAGTAGGAGATTAGACTTGATCAGATCAAAATATTAGCAAATCCCCCCCCCCCCATTCCTGAACCACATTAGGACAAATGTCATCCTTCCACACAATGGAGAGTGTTTGGAATCCATGAATTGAAGCTGAAAGTTGTGCACGCAAAAGCAATCCAAGCCTACATAACTATGTCAACATCAAGATAAAGAAACAATTTATAGCATGCATTTGTCACTGCAAAAACTGAGCCCTTTCCTGTATGTTAAGCCATCTGTTAACAGTGAGCTAGAAGAGAGTTTTATTTCTATGATTAGGTCCAGCATAAACCAGTGGTATCAGACACATCAGTGTCTCACATGCCTTCTGACAGTTCTGCATCCCTTGGCTCATGTCCACAGTACAACTAAAGATGACCTTTTCCCGCTAAAGTTCAAGGGGAAAACTGAAGGACACTATTCTCATTGATTTATAGTACAACACTGGAGATCTGATAAACTCATGTAAACGCACTGATCTAAAATTCATACTGATTTTGGTCCAGAGTTAACCCAACACTTATAAAGCCAAACCTTACATATATATTTCTATACAGGGACATATTGTCAATACCTGGCTTATTTTTAAGATAAACAGAAATTCTTCTACATAAAAATCAATTTAATTTTAATTTCCTAAATGATATTTAAGTGCCACTTGCAACATTTCCCTGAAAATGGTTTGTTCCATATGTCTTTCTGAACATCATAATTTTATCATTCAATATATAACAGCATTTTATGCCAGGCAGCACTCCGCATGATACTGCGGAGTTGGTTTATTTCTCCCAGGAATGACAAAAGAATTGTCTGAAAAGTAGAACTATATCTGCTGATATATTTCTCACTGCTCTCAATCAAAACATCTTAACCTAGTGACATTTCTCTTTCCCCCCTGCCCCTTCAAAACCAAGTATTGATGCCAAGACAAGCAGTCTAGATAAAATCATTGTTAACAAGACACTTACCATATTTATTGATGACACTGGGCCAATGCTGTTAACATAAATGTCAACATCAATAACTGTTGGTTTTACTGTGGAAGAAAACAAAAGGCAGCATTTAATACTACCCTGTGGAGGACACAGCTCATCATGTTAAACTTTTTCATAATTACAGATACCAGTCTTTGGTTAAAACCAAAAAACAAACAGCTGATACATTTTGAAGAGCTGGCAAGATTCCTTTCTATTATGCTTGGTGCATATGTACTCCCTGCTGTAAATTATAGCCTCCATCACTTTCTCTTTATGATCTGTTTATCTCAGTACCAGCATGGAAAACAGACTTTGTGGTTACACAGTGGCCCAGATTCAGAAACTGGGCACAAGCCATCCAAACCGATTCAACTTACAATTTCTTCCAGTCCCCTCCTCACATAAACTACACCACCTTCCCCCATGTGCTTGGCTACTGCAAGAAACTCCTTCTAGACTTGTCTTTTCTACACAAGAAAGTTGCACTAGTTTAACTTAAAAATAGCTAAGCACTTTTAAAGCCTCATTTATTGTTTGCATTCTACATGCAAACAACATATTATCTACATTCTAGACAATACTTAATCCTGCCTTGAGTGTAGGGGACTGGACTAGATGACCTCTTGAGGTCCCTTCCAGTCCTACACTTTATGCCTACAATGGGCTAAATTCAGAAATGTGGTCTAAGGTAGGGATCCCTTAGAGATAGTAATTATCCTACAACTGGTGTCTGAATTGGTGTAACTTGCATGCTGAGGAGATAGAAGGTGTAAGTTAAAGTAGGATGGGAACAACCCACTTAAAGTAGCCCTTCCTTAAAGCTTAGCTTCTAGCCATGTAGCCTATATCAGTACTGATGCTCTTAGTCATCAGCAGAGTGAGGTAAGTAATAGCTTTAAGGTGGCCTGCTAATGAACCAAATCACATCTCAGTTTAGCCCCCTGAGTCTGAGGGAGCCTAAGGGTTTGTTTACATGAAAGCTGCACCAGCCTACCTAAATGTGATTTTAAACCAGTGTAAAAGGCTATGTGGACAATCTTATTTGGGTTTAAATCAGGCTTATTTTGAGTCAGTCAATTATGACTCAGTCAAATCTAAGCAAAAAAGGGGGCAGGATTGCTCTGGCTGAACAAAATCAGTTTATATTGATTTTTTTAAGTTGTGCTTATTTCAGTACTTAAGCAACAGCCAATTCCTGTTTGGTCAATCACGAATACAATAAACTTGTAAAAACAGAAGTTTCTATGAAGATACAAAAGTAACATTAAAATGATCAGAAATAGAAACCCAAAGACAATAATCCCTGCCTAAAATCCATAAAGTGATTATGTACTGTTAGAAAAGTGTGGTATGAGGCAGTTTGGGTTATTTAAGGTCATGAATTTTATCACCATAAGTCAATTCTTTAGGCAAAATTTAAATCCTGCCTACAGCAATCAAAAGGAAATCTGAACTCAGTTGAATGCACACAACTGATGTAATGTAACTCTAATTGTACCTAGCTGATAACAAAATAGGAGTCTAACTGCTCCTAGCAAGGAGGCTGGCTTCAAACTGCAATAATAGGTAGAACTGTAGAAAGCTACAATTGACATAATTTAGGTAAGGATTGGAAGTAGCAGGGAAGCACAAGCAGTTTTATTTAGATATTACATGTGGGCAACAAGACCCTGACACTGCAAAGACGTATGTACACACAACATTACACACCGAATAGTTCCACTGAAGTCTGTGGAACTAGCCAAAGTGCATGCAAGTCTCTGTAGGATTGGGGACTAAATGATCATGCATTGTTTTGAATCCACTTTTAGTTACACTATATAAATATGCTATAATTTACTGAATTAACTGAGTCAAAATCTGCTGGTATAAAAGGCCCATTTAAACCAGTGGAGAATGTGGCCTTCTATGTTTCATGAATGCTCCAGATGGTTTATAAACAGAAGAGAATAAGAAGACTGCTGATGTCATATCAGTGACAGTCAGGGTCCAGACTCAGATTTCCCCATAAAACCCCCGAATTCCAAATTAAAAAGGAGCCTGCTAAATTACATCTCCTAGTTTAGGAGAAGATGGGATGCTTCCGGGAACGAGATTGTATCTTCTGCCACTACCAAGCAAAAGAAGTGCCACATGTTTCTACAAATGTTGGAGAAATGCAATTGGTTCTGCTGTTAAAAAGCATAGCTTCTGTAGAGCCTGGATGCCTCAGGGTTGGAAATGTTCATAAAAACTCCACAGGTGCAGATATTTAGATTTGTTACGGTAAGAGTTTAACTCTGGGATACCCAATGCCTTCTGAAATGGAAGGTTCTAGGATTATTGCACTAAAAAAGAAAGAGTATGCTGTTAGCAAAAAGCCAGCTGGGTCTCAACTGTTTCTATATACAATGTCTACAAAAATTCTCCCAAGACTCATTTTCAAACTAAACTGAGTTTAATGGAGAGGAGAGAGTTACATTAGCAATTATTTCAGTAAACTTATTCCATTCTGGCTGCACCATGTGTTCACAGATGCACATCTTAATGTATTGATTTTGCCTTGTCTAGAGCTGTTAAGCTGCTGATGGAGCCTTCTTTCTTGTCTTAAAGAATCAGACCTCACAGACCTTGAGCAAGCAACCAACATTTTTATACCACACTAAAAACAGACAGTAAGATTACAGATGGGTACTCCACCTCTTCAGAACAGTTGTCAGAAGAATCAGACCGAAATAGTTCTAAAGAGCTTTCAAAAAACCTAGGGAAATTCCCGACAGAACCAATCATATGCATCATATGTATCATATGCAGACGTGTGATTAAAAGTTGTCAAGAGATATATCGGTGTTCTCAAATGAAGGTTTTTGACACATTGTTTATTCTAGCAGTTACTTTTGCTAAGACAACACAAATGAGTCCAAATTACAGCAGTGTAATACTGACAAAGTACTGCCATACTATAGTATTTAGGGTTATTTAATGGCTTAACATATGTATTTTTTACTTTTCAAACATCCTGGCGTTAAAGGGAATTTATAAAGCTGATCAAAATATCTGCAAAATTAAGGTTATGTCAGGAAAGTACTAAGTGTATATATCATACAATTCCCTTCAAATATCACTGCAGAGAAATTCTGCTCTCATTCATACCAGTGAAAGAGTCATACATCCACTGGTTTCAGTGAAGTTGTACTTCAGAATTACACTGGTATAAACCCAGCAGAATTTGACATATCTATACTGTGTGGACCTGATTGCCCATTGAAGTCAATGGGCAGGCTTCCTACTCACTTCACTGGGCTCTGGATCAGTCCCTGGGTATGTTTACACTGCAGTGTAAGACCAGGGTTTGAACTCAGGCTCAAGACTAACCCCACCTTCTCTTTACACACAAATTATGCTAACCTAGGGTTAGGACATAGGGTCCCAGGACCCCACAGGGGTGGAGGACCCAAGCCAGGACCCAGGGTTCAAGCCATAGTCCTTTGCAGTGTAGATGCAGCTGCACTGGACTTGTCCTCTGGAAGTCTGCCTAGAAGTATTCCCCCAATCCCATGGACCAATGTTTTGTCCTCCAGACAGTAAGGTTTAGTGGACAGTCAAGTTTTCCCCCACACTGCAATATGAACACAAAGTCTGGGATATGGGTGGTTGGACTGGGGCCCACCTAATGGAGGGTAGATCCTGGAGCCCTAGGCTGGGACCCAGGGTTCAACAATTCCTAGTCTTGGGTTACAAATTTGTAGGTGCGCAAACCCAGGGTCTGCTAACTCAAGTTCTACTAACCTGGGCTTATGTTGTACTGTTGACAGAAGCCCTATGTCATGATGGCTAATTAGATGGCAAATTTAAATTTCTATTTGACAGCTGGTTCTTTTCTATAAATATCTTCATACTTCACAGGAAAACTGCGGGGTATAAGATTCTGATCACTTATTTTTCTAAGTTAGTATTTTAAAGGAGGTTGCTACTTAAGATCTCAAGACTATTGTAGCTGCCACTCAGCCATTGTGCCCATGTCAGCAATTCCATGACTATGAGACCATAGTTGGGTATTTTCTACAGAAAGTTCACAAAAAAATCTCAATATTTGAAACCTATGGAGATAAAATGTATGTTGCTGCACAGGGCTCATGAATATGTAAAAATCTCCCTCACTGGAAGTTTAACATGAATAGAACTAGGTGAAATATTTCAAAACTTTATTTTTCATGGGAATTTTAATGTTATAAAATGTCCACCTTTTCTTTTTTGCTATTAGTCAAACAGTCCAAATCTTAAATTATCCTACACTTTCTTCAGAACTTTGATGCACATATTATGTATCAGTAATTAAATCATTTTATTTTAAAATAAAATGCTACGTTTTTATTCCTAAAAGTGCATATAGTCATGTAACCAATGTATAAACATTATATAATCCCAGCTCCAAAAAACCAATCTGGATTCCAAAGTGCCAAACTTCCACAGGAGTTCTGCATGCAAAATGCTAGCAGGATTAGACCCACAGTAATTAGATGCTCTTGGAAATCATTCTGTAATATTCCAAATTATCTGATCATTCAAAGAGTAACCAATTACCTCATACATTGCTACTTTTAGACTGTGGTAAGGTTGTAGTTTAATTACCCTATGATTGAGTAATGATTAGAGCTAGAAGACTGACTTTTGGTTCACTGGTAATTCTCAAAACAATTCAATCTGAATTCATTTTTTATTTTTGGCAAATCACCTACCCCATCCTCACACACCATTCACAAACCAGGAGGAAAGTCCTTTTGTGACTCTAGCCTGAAAATATTTTCTTCCACAATTATTCAGCAGATTTGAGTCAAATCAGTGGATTGTTTCAGTCAATCCAAAACTACAGGTTTTGGCAAATAAATTATTGATCTGAAAATGTTGTCTGGCTCTAGTGGTACTGTATTCTCATATATTTACATGTTTGTCCCTTTAAAATAAGTTGCTACCCCCTACCAAAATGTCTTTATAAGAATGCCTAGTAAGTATAACTAATTTTTAAATGGTGTTGGGCAATGTGGGATACCTATTCACTCATACAGCTCAAGACTTCACCTCTATTTTATTGGACCAACTTATCCCATTCCAGCAAACACATCTGTGATGCTGGCAGACCTGGTGCCAGCTCATGCCAAGGTCCCTAGGCCTCACTGAACGTGGACAAATGTAAAGCTGGAAACCAGTTTGGCTCGCCTGAGCGTTAGTATTGTTAAAATAGATATTAGGCTTATAAAGTGTGGTTAGTATTTAGACTTTATGAAATGCTTCTAAATTGTTGCATGCATTAATCTTACTTATAATATCTGTGTCATGTTCTAAGGCAGTGGTTCTCAAACTAGGGCTGCCGCTTGCTCAGGGAAAGCCCCTGGAGGGCCGGGCCGGTTTGTTTACCTGCCGCATCTGCGAGTTTGGCTGATCGCGGCTCCCAGCCAATGGAGGCTGCAGGAAGCAGGGTGGGCCGAGGTATGTGCTGTCCGCCCTTCCTGCAGCCCCCATTGGCCTGGAGCAGCAAACTGCGGCCAGTGGGAGCCATGATCTGTTGAACCTGCAGACACAGCAGGTAAACAAACCGTCCCGGCCTGCCAGGGACTTTCCCTGAACAAGCAGCGGAACCTAGTTTGAGAACCACTGTTCTAAGGTAATATTAAAATGTTTGTTCTGTAGCTATAAAAATATTTGATCAAACTCAACCCTTAGAGTCAGGCAAGAAACATTACACCAAGTGTGAAATACTAGTTTACCACAAGAGGGGTCATCTCCTGCCCAACAGAAAGAAGCCCATAAACACCAGACTAACTGCTGTAAAACATCAGTGGACAAAAGACTTGGCTGATTGCTTCCCCCCCAAAGAAGAAAAAAGACACACAAATACTTGTTGCATCACAGCTTGAACTCTGGGGGAAAGGAATAAAAATCCTTGTCAAGAAGAAAGTAGGCCTATGTTCCTTGGACTTCAGGGAGAGGGTCAGACTTCTAAGTGTAAGCAAGACATCCCCAGCTTTGTAGCTTGGGTTAGCCCTAATGGATATATTAAGTGTGCATATTACAGCAGCTTCTATCATCTTTGAAACCCAAGACTGACTCATTTGGGTGTGTATGCTCACCTGCCTTAACCTTGTAAATAACATTTCTTTTCTGAGTTAATAAATCTGTAGTTTATTACAGGACTAACTACAAGTACTGTCTTTGGGGAGATATCTAGGATGCAATTGCCTGGTCCCTTGGGACTGGGAGTAACTGGACTATTCTTATGATTTTTGATGTAAGAAAACATCTTGGTGGCAAGATAACATGGAGTCACAGACAGTCCAATCTAAGGCTGTAGTCATGCCTGAGGAGATTGCACTTGTTACTTGGTTGAAAAAATGTAAGTACAGAACTCTCAGCCAGTTTGGAGTCTGTGCCCCGATTTTTTAACAGTCTCACCTGAAATTGGCACTCATTGCTGTGAGCCATTCTAGACAGCTTGACGATATCAGTGGGGAATGCTAATGAGAAAAAACTGATTTTAACTCAGAATTCTTGACTTGCTTTTCTTTTGTGGGAGGAGTTAGTGTTTTCGGACAAGAAGCAGGGGACATAGCCTTTCATTGCCTAGAGTGCAAGGATGGAGCCTCTGTCTTCATGGATTGAAGACCTCAATCTGAAGGACTCTGAAACATTGTTGTGTAGTGGTAGCCCCCTTCCAGGTCACTCCTAAATTACTGCATGCTGGAGATATGTTGCTGCAGTTTTTATCACAGTAAAATCCACAGCAATGATGCAGGGAGACCTGGCGGGTTCTGAGTGGAACAGTTAATGCCCATGAGAAAAGTGAGCAGTAATGAAAAATAAAGAGAAATAGAAAAATGGATTCAGATTGGCAGAGAAAAATTAGCCAAGGTTGTCATTTGGAGGAGAACTAGCTGAGTGCAGATCATTCAGCATGAGTGTATTTAATAGCAAACTCAGGTGCTAGTAGTTCTTGCAAAGTCATCATGCCGACTGAATGATGCCTCACAGCACAGCTCCCATGATCTGTGGAGACAATCCTTGTCTCATGGTGCTTGTGATTTTTCTCAGTTATCAACATGAAAGTAATTTACTTTTTCCACTTAGTAATTGAAGTGTTGTGGTCTTTTTGATAAGAGAGGACTGGGGGAGAAGAGAGAAATGGTCATTAACATTACAGCTGTAGGCCTACACCCACAAAAAAAGGACTAAGGCATTGCAACAGTGTGTCAGAGACTAACCTTTAGGAACCTAGAAAGGTCACAGATGTAACACTGCAATCCACACAGGCTGACTTAGGCACCTAGGATCCCCATGCAATTGATGAGGAGAAATAGGCATCTTAGTTGAGATGCCTAAACTAGCCCATAGGAGATACTCAACCCCGGTGTGGGGGGGGGGGGAAGAAGAGGGGGAATGGGTGCTTGCCTCTCCCCCATAGGTCAGCACTTATCTCTCTCTACTGGGCAAGCAACAAGTGGGAACCTGTCTCTTAGAATCAAGCACCTTAGGCACCTAGGTGGTTTCTCACAGGAATGAGTTAGGCGCCCAGGTCACTTCACACAAAACAGTCAGTGGAGGAGGTAGTGCCACACACCTTATAACTTTTAACCCAATGTTAGAGCATGCACCTACATTCTCTCTCTGTTCACTCCCCAGCCTGCTGCCTACTCATCTCTCACAGGCTCTCTTCTCCAGCCTTCTTGCTTCAGTGTACACCCCTCCCTCAGGGCCAGGCTCCAAGGGTCAGACTCTTTTCCTGCATTCCTACCGTCCCTCTCTAATGCACAGAGAAAGGGGCTACACACATGCTCACTATAACTTTCTTGTGACAGCTTCCTGGCTTTATACTAGCCCAGCCCATTCCTGCTCAGGTGAGCTTCATCCTAATCCTCTCATGTGGGACCTATCATACTAATTGGTCCTCTCTGCACTTCATTAATCCTTTCAGGATTGGTGTGGGGTGAACACCCTCTCACAGAGACTCTCTGCTCAAATCCTTTCTCCCCCTCTGGTAAAGATGGGGGGATTCAACCGGTGTCGCCCACATCCCAGATAAATGCTTTAATTACTGAGCTAAAAGATATAAGATGGGCAGCAGCAGCAGCAGCTCCTCCCCCCCTCCACTCCCCCTTCAGCTATATTTTGAATGGGACCTGATCTGATCAGCAGCCTCTGAGCAAGCCTAACAGATTGGGCCTCAAATGCATTCATTCCCTAGTTCACAGATTGCTCTGGGGCTTTGGAAGGATATAGGCATCCAGACACCAGAGCATGAACTTATTGAGTTCGCGGGGGTGGTCGGGCACAGGAGCAGAAACTTGGGACTTATCTACATGGTGCATGAGAGGGGTGTGAGTTCTAATGCACACCAATGCACACCATTAACACAATCTAGGGAACTTTTAGTGTACACCAGCGGGGTCTACTCAGGCTTCATAGTGCTTTTCACATTGGTGCATGTTATAATTTATATCCTTCTTGTCCACATTGCTGCACCATGCAGACAAGACCTTAGGTGGTGAGGGAACTTTTACCCTGAAAATGTAGGCACCTATAGGTGGATTATGGGTTTGTGGGCCCTGGGCCACAGCAAGTGGGGGCCCCTCCCCACACCTTCCGCCTGCAATCCCCACCTGGCATTCCTGCTGGGGAGCGGAGTTGGGGTGTGGGGGCTTCCTCCACCTGCCCGGTGCTCCTGCCAGGGAGCAAGGTCAGAGTGACCATTTTTCCAGGGCCCCCCAATTGGCCAGGGCCCCTGGGCACAGGCCCCATTGGCCCAGTGGCTAATCCACCACTGTAGGCACCAAGTGAGTATAGGTGTCTGCCAGAATCTGCAGGAGTTTCATGGATTACAATGAAGCCTAGACTGGGATTTAGGTGCCTAAATCTGGGTTTAGGCACCTAAGTACCTTTGTGGATGAGGGCCATAGACATTACATACTTTATGTGGTCATTATTATCCTAGCCTAGCAAAAATAGCTAGATAAATGGGGGTTACTGGAACATTAAGTGTTCCATTAATGCAGTAACATTCTTACAATGAGTACCCTATGTGTGCAGTTTTGTAACACTGACAAAGGATGCTTGGCCCAACAAAGTAATTTGTTACTTTGACCATTACTTGCATTTTTTTAATTGTAAGGTGCAAAATGGGCTGTGCAATATAAATCAAGTGAGATAATGGTGAATGATTAAATGGGAATGAAGAACTAGGTGGGTTGAGTTTCTTCTAGACTTCCTAACCTTTGAGATTTTTAGAGTTGAAGAATTTTTTGTACAGAAAGTGTTCACATAGCAAGACCTTCTCTGATTTTTCTTTTGTTTGTTTTTGTTTTAAGAAGCTCTGGTAGTAGGAATCACCTCTGATTAGGAGCACAGGTCACCGAGCTCCTCCGTACCTTACAAACTAATAAAACCGCATCAAGCAGGTGAATTACATATGAACCCAACATTCTTAGTCATTATATTGTACAGCAAGTACCTCATGCCTGGTAAACATATCATTCCGTCACCAAACAGCTGCATTCTAGCATGTTGTCCTCACTGGTAACACATCATGCTTCAGGCACACTCTTAAAAGGGAAGGTCTGGCACATGTTGTAATATGCTGTACCATTGAGACCAGGTCCTCCTCTGGTGTAAATGGACATAGTTCCACCAACTGCATGAGTTTTACCTTTCACATACCCGGCATTTCTACTAAAGGACTAAAGCTTTTTGTTTATTTTGCGGACTCTAATGAAGCTACACTGGTTTACACCAGATTAAGATTTTACAGAATGTGTTCTGTGTTAATCTAGTATTGTCAGGTCATACACATTTATACAAAACGATGATGTCAGCACATTTTCCTGATTCACAGGAGCCTTTTCCACGTCTCAGTAACTTCTCTGAACAATACCAGTATCCATCGGCAGTTATTGATGCAGTGCTCAGTTTGTTGGGCTCAGTGTATTGTCTTTAGATTTACAAAATTAGACTTTCTCACATCCAGTTGGTTTTGAAGCAACATATTCATGAATCCATTGTAGCGGAGACAGACCAAGAATAGATTATAGTGATTTTACCAACATAATTGGAGTGCTACTTCAAACATGAGGAACACGCGGGTGCTTTGCCCAGGTAATTGTTTATTTCTCAGTTCAGCCCTTTCACTGACCTTCCGTAGCAAAATATAGCAGCTGCTGCTGTTACGCATGTTGGGGGTGTTTTTACCATTGTTGGTTAGGGATCCCAGGCAGCAAAGCTTCTGCACGGGGTGGCTGGGAAATCCATCTTTCTTCCCTCCAAGATTCTCCGGTTGTTCTTATTTAAATCTGGTTCTATCCCACACTCTAGCCACCTTTTCAGGAGTGCCCGGGAATGTGAATTATCCAGGGAGCACAAATGGCACTTGTGTTCTTTCCATTCACTCCCTCCTGCACCCTAAATGGCTGCCACATGCTATGTTTCCAACTCCTTGCAGGAGAGAAGACAGCTTTTATTCCTTTCCCTTCCCCCACCCTGTTCAAAGGGTTAGTCTTCCAAGAGGTAATTATGCCTGTTTTAGGCATAGTCCTCTCTTTCTCCACTACTTTGCATAGACTGCGAGCTCTTTGGGAAAGAAACCATCTTGTTCTGTGTTTGTGCAGTGCCTAACACAATGGGGCTATGGGTCCTAAGTGCTACTGTAATAGTTATATTAAAAAACCCATCTTAAATCCCTCTCTTCTTCCCACATGAAGATTCCTCTTGATATCTGTGATGCTGGCAGACCAGGTCCCAGCTCATGCCAAGGCCCCAGGCCTCACTGAATGCTGACAGATGCATAGCTGGAAAACTGTCTGGCTTACCTGTGTTAAAATAGATGTTAAGTTGATAAGAATGTGTTTAGTGTTTAGACCTTATGAATGGCTTGTAGGATGCTTCATGCATTACTCTCACTTATCTGTATACCATGTTATAGAGCGATAGCAAACGTTTGCATTGTAAACCTCTAATTGTGTAACTCACCAAACAGGAAAAAAGCATTAATGAAAGTACTCGCCCTGCACAAAAAAAGGCCCATTGAAAACAAAGGAGCCATTGTGTAGCATCAAAGGACAGAGACCTTGTTGATTGTATTCCTCACTCACTCTAAGAAGGGGAGATCTGCATATGAACTCATTCCATCAGTTTGGGCTCTGAGGTGAAGGGAATAAAAATCCCTGACAAGGATAAACTCGGTTCTCTTTGCTGCTTGGACTGTAAAGGGGCAAGAATCGCCAAGCATAAGCAAAAGACCCCTTGGCTGTTTTTGGCTGGGTTAGCCCCAAAGGACATATAGAATCTATTTATGATAGAAGTTTCTATTATCTGTTGAAAGTTAGGAGTGATACTTATTTGAGTGTGTGTGTTACTTTCTTTAATCTTGTAAATAACATTTCTTCTCTTAGTTAATAAAATCTTTAATTTATTACAGGACTAGCTACAGGTGTTGTGTTTGGTTTGAGATCTCAGATACAATTGATCAGGGGTAAGTGACTGGTCCTTTGGGACTGGGAGTAACCTGAATATTGTTGTGATTTTTGGTATAAGGGATCATATCACATAGCCAAGCTTGCCTGTGTGGCAAGATAGACAGGAATGTCCAAGGGGCTGTCTGTGGCTCCATGGTAAGATTATTATAGTGCTTTGGGAGTTCACATTTATGACTGGGTTGGTGAACTCTAATTATAGAACATACCACCAGTTTAAGGTTGTTGCCCTGCTTCTTAACAGTCTGCCCTGGGGTTGGCACTCTTGCTCCTGAGTCACTCCAGATAGCGTGACAATAGCATCTCTAGTACTTACACACTTGCTTGCTCTAGAAGTGTAACTAGAAGGAATTGCAAAAAGAAAAGGAGTACTTGTGGCACCTTAGAGACTAACAAATTTATTTGAGCATGAGCTTTCATGAGCTACAGCTCACTTCATCGGATGACTGGATGGAATTGGGAGAATGGAGGAATTGGGAGAACTGGGGTGTATATGTGATCCTGGATTGACAACTCACGTCTTCTTGCTTCCTTGTAGGGGATGCCTCAGTGTTGTCTGCCTTTGTCATAGGAGGCCCCAAGAGAAGCCTAGCACTGATTAGTAATAATTTTATCTGCTCCGACAGAGATATGACAAAGCTGTCTCTCCAATATGATCTAGAAAATATTTTGATCTGTGATGCAGTCAGCAGCTCCCTACCATTATGTCTGGGGTGGCATAGCTGGAGCTGATTTAAAGAATCAGGTCTGGCAATCAGCAGCTGACAGAAATCGAGGCAAACCAAACAGAAGCAGTAGTTTGTAGTGCACTTCAGGGTGCATTTTTGTTTGGCACTCCAGGAAGGCTGAACAGGCTGAGGAAAGACTCCAATATAGTTTGAGCAGTAAAGATTATAATTTGTGTAGTGCTTAAAATGCAGTTCTAGTCTAAAGATTGACTTAGTAAAAGTGTTGTCTTCTCTGTTAACAGATCTGCTCTCTGTGTGTCTTCAGAAACTGCTTACTTTAGTTACAATCAGATGTATTTAAATTCTTTTTTTCCCTGTAAATCCTTGTGAAGCCAGCACAGCAAAGAGTGACAGAGATGGATCTGATTCCTCCTTGCACATCGTCAACAGAATATCTTACCAATTTCCATTAGCTACACTTGTGCAAACCCACTAAAGGCAAATGGGAGTTGCACAGCTGGCTAAGGGGCTATTTCTGCCTGCAGAACCTTTCCTACTAGTCATGAAAAGCCAAAGGGGGAGGAAAGAACGCAACTGGATGAATAATCCAGGTTGAGTTTGTGGGGCCAACATTTTTACTTTTAAATGGAGCACGTTGGTTGGGACTCATGGGTACCCAAGGGATGGGTACCAGAAACTGTGAAGGCTCAAATATGCAAAGGGAATGGAGGAGGCAGCCAGGGGGCTAGTGTCTGTGCAGAGGAGATGGGAACCCAGACAGTGGTGGAATGAGGTGGTGAGTCTTTAAAAAAAAAAAAAAAAAAACACAAACATAAGGCCTTGAGCACTCGAGAGCCTGCCCTTGTAGGACTGTCTACCTAGCTCCACCAACACCAATGCTAGCATAAGTGGGACGAGACTCAAATTTGCTAGTTAAAGATAGCATTGTCCCCATGTTTGAGACGGCCCTCATGAACTATATTTGTAAAATCAGTATAATCCATTCTTGTTTTTTCTCAGCTAAAATGGATTCATGAATGAATTTCCTTGAAGTCAATTCCTTGCCCACTTGTAATTTTTTAATTACAACTTATAAAACCAGCTCTTGTGAAGAAAAGCGATAATAAAACAAGGTGATAAACTATCTCAGGTACACAAGGCCACCTTTGCATGTGGCAAGAACTGATCCCTTTTAAATCTTTGGCCAAGTGCTAGAAAACATGAAACCCCCACACCCATGCATGGTGGCTGTGAGCCATGGGAACCTCTAACTAGTAGCTTTAGGGGCAATCCACAAAGGAACTTAAGTCCCATTTTTAGACATCACTGAGATTCACAAAACTCCTGCTTGGCTGCCACCTAACCCTTTAGGCACCTAAAGTCAGTCAGCACCTAAGTTTTTGCTTCTGGACACGTTCACACGTCCCTATCTCCCACCTGAGCATGCACGCTGCGGCCTCATTCTAGGCACTCAGATGCCTGTCTCCTGCCTAAGCCACAGAACTATTCACAAACTGGGGGAAGATTGCATGCTGGAGCCTGATCTGGTAGGCATGCCTAGGGGGAATTACCACAAGACTACAAATATTCCAATATGGGTCTCCCTCCATTTTTCTTGTTGAAGGTGTTCCATTTTTAATTAAATGTTCATTTAAATATTAAGTGGGCTAGAGTTAGAATGACTCTGTAGTCCAGAGTTGGTTGATTCATCCCTGTTCAAATCCTTTCTCCCCCACAGGAGGAGTGGGGAATTGAGCTAGACATCTCCTACATCCTAGGTGAGTACTCTATCCACAAGGCCAGGGGTTCTCAAATTGTACATTGGGACCCCAAAGTGGGTCGCAATGCCGTTTTAATGGAGTCGCCAGGGCTGCTGATAGACTTGCTGGGGCCTGGGGCCAAAGTCTGAGCCCCACCTCCCAGGCCGAAGCCTAAGCCCCACCACCCAAGGCTGAAGCCAAAGTCCCCTGCCTGCAGCTGAATCCCTTGGGCTTTCGCTTTTCCCTCTCTTCCACCCGGGGCTGTGCAGCTCAGATAGGCTCAGGCTTCAGTCTCCCCTCTTGGGGTTGTGTAGTAAGTCACGGTGCAATGACGTTTGAGGACCTCTGCACTCGGCAACAGGTTATAAGGGGGAGTCTTCTCCCAGCTGTATTCTTTTGGGCTGCAAACATGATTTAGGGGAGGGAACCAAATACTTATGTTCCCCCCAATTCATGACTTGCTAGCAGAAATAGGTGCCTCTTTGCAGCCTGGACTTAGGTGCTGAACTCAGAGAGGGGCAGGGCTTAGTACACACCTCTCTGGTCAGCATTTCCCATTGGCTATCTTAAGGACTCTTATTATTTATCCACAATGGAATGGTTTCAACAGGAGAGATGGAGGGAGCCCCTTGCCCCATTGTATATCCCAGTGGTTAGGGCACTCAAGTGAGAGGTCTTAGATCCATGTTCAAATCTCTTCTCTTCCTGAGGTGGAGGGGGGAGTTGCACTGGGGATTTCTCACATCCCCAGTGAGTACCCTAAGCACTAGGCTAAAAGTTATGTGGGAGGGCTAACAACAACAAGCATAGGCCAAGAGAGTGTTTGCAGCTGAGACTCCCAAGAAGAGGGAGGTGCCTCCCTCCAGCCTGGACGTAGGTGCTGAACAATCTGAGCTTAGGGCACCCTGCTTGCCTTGGCATCTCCTATTGGATACTTAAGGAGAAGAGCCACCTTATGTGCCGGCTTTTGTGAATCCCATTCTTAGGTCCCTCTCCCTGCCCATTCATTGTATAGGGAGTGTAGGCACATGTTACAGGCTTTGTGAATTCCTGGTTTTTGTTTGGTTCCCACAAAAAAAATGATGACAATAAGATTTCATTTACAAAAACCTGATTTTTTTTAAACTATAAATATTTCCCATAGAAATTTCCATTTTGACGAAAAAGCCATTCTGCCATTTTGCCAAAAAGAGGTTTGCATGAAAAATGTGAACACTTCTAGTTCTTGCATCACATATAGCTTACTTCTAAATGAATGAATGAAGAAGAAGGCTTTACTACACTTGGGTGGGTGGTGGATAATGGGTTGTCTATAAAGAAGGCTGATTTGAAAAAACAAGGATGTCTTGTCTTGCATAGGCGTGCTGGGAGCTACATGAGTAGTGAGAAGCCTGGGTCTAGTAGTAAACATCAGGCTGCTATTTATCCTGATTATCTGTTAGGTAATTCCTTCAACAGGATAATCATAATCTCTTATTTTGTATAAGTCTCCTGTCAGCTTTAGAGTTTTAAACAAAGAAACTTTAAGAAGGTGAATAGAAGTTAAGCATGTGGATAAATGTCTACCAAGTCCTGCATGTGAATCCACACATACGGACCCTAGAGCTCACAGAGTATCCTATTGGCCACAGGGCTTACACCTGACTGCAGGATCAGGGCTTTCCTCCCTGCTAGTGTCTCCTTTACAGAAGAAGGAAGGCCCCATAAAAAATCCCTCAAATTAACATATAAACAATATTGTAATTTAAAACAACAACAACTGTTTAATACATGCCAGAAAACAACTCCCATCTTGCAAGCCCTTCTTTTCTGCTCAGATCTGTTTTTCCTCTGGTGAAAGTGCTAGGCTCATAGAGAAGTGCCTACCCATTGTCACCAATCAGAGAGACTCTTACAGACAGTCTGTGTCTGTTAGGTCTTCTATTTCCTCCCATTTGGGCAGATCTGATTCCTGTTATGTATAGCAGTAATTGTCATTTGATAGTTTGTAAAACATGTAATTCATTTTCCTTGCATTACATTTTTTTTTAAAGAGAGGGAAACGTTTAGGGGAAAAATCCATTCAGTGTCTTCATTCATACTTCAACATAACAGAAAAATTACATGCCCACTTTACAGCCCAGACTGAGTGCGGAATGGGCAATCTTGCTCACTAATGTAATGAGGAGATATGTTCTAATCTCCATTTCAGAGTGGAGGGATTTGAGCCCCTTAGTTCTTCTAAGAAAGGTTTATCTCTGGACAGGAGCCATGAATAAGGCTCCAGTCCTGCAAATGTGTACATAAGAGCTAGGTCTTATTATTTATGTATTTCTTTTGCATGTGGTTACCTTTACTCACGTGGGCAGCTCAACTGACTTGAGGAAAGTTAAGCATGAGCACAAGTGTTTGCTGGCTTAGGACATAAGACTCCCATCCTGCAATTGACGACATGTGCACAGAATTGTGCCTGCACAGTGGCCCACTGAAGTCCATTGGGTTTTATGAAGGTTGTCTGCTAATAGTTATAGGGGTGTATGCTAATAGTTATATAAGCTTCTTAAATTTGTAAGAAGCTTTGTTGACAGAAATCATTGGCCCATATGTAGAATAACTTGAGTGTATGAGCATTAAAGAACCAATAATGCTGTTGAAGATTTTTTTCTGACCTGAGACAAAAGGCGAAACAAGAGTTCAGGGAGCTTGTGTGGTGTCATAGAAACCCAGAATAGTGTTATAGATTTGCTCTTCACAGGTGTAAATGCTTGGGTTTTTTATCCTAGATCTCCTCTCCCTCCATTCCTACTGACCATTCTCCCCATCTCTCTTCAAGCTGTTTCCCAGACAGGGTTCCCCTCTGCCCCAAAGAAGATTCAAGCAGACCACAGAACATTTGGACATTCTTATAATTTGGGGGTGCCATATCATCAGTCCTCCGTGGTTTCTGTTCCATCTACAAATTCAAAGATTTTTGCTGTACACAGTAGCACACTTAACACTCCCGCTGATGTTATTGCTGTCCTGGGATTTGAGTGAAATCTCCTTGAAGCTGGTGGATGTAACTGCAACCCTTCATCCATGCAAAATATACAAAACCATTAAGCTCATTTATGGAATGAGAGAACTGAAACAAGAAGAGCTACTACCCAAATTACAGGCCACATCTGAGCTATGTGTGGAGAGGGGTTTCACTGTGGGAAGAATGTGTTTTGTTTTTGGTGGAGCTTTGTGTGAGAAGAGATGCACCAGAGAAGCTGACAGAGAAGCAGCAGAAAGCCAAGGTGACATCAGGACAACCACTGGGAGTGTAGGCCTGAGAAAAACCCTAGCGAGGGAGACCTTTTGGGGTAGAGTGCTGGTCTGAAAGAGGCTTGGAATTATAAGCAAAGAGACTGTCTTCTGATGTTTGATTTCTGCTTTGTTCAATGTACATTCTTTGTAAATAAACAGGGTTGTATCAAAGAAATACCTGACTCCAGCATCAACTTCTCCTCCTAAGAGAAACAACCTGTAGGACCCCATGTATTGGTTAACTGCTCAAGTCAAGAGAGGTAATATTATTTTTCAGGCTATAGAAACACCAGGTACTCGAGATGACATCAAAGTAATCATGAGAAACCTGTGGTCTCATCAGCAGTGGTGAAGAAGTAGACGTGAAAAGAATCACATACAACTCTTATAAATGTACAGTGGCCTCAGGTGAGGGGGAAGAATGGAAGATGCATAGGCCCTCATGAGGGTCCAGCTACATCGCCCTGGCAGGTAGCACTAGATAGTCATTACTGCAGTGTTAGAAATGGATGGGAGGCTAAGGGCTCTCGAGAGAGGAAAGAGATCTCATAGCAAGAGGCTCAATTTGCTTTTTTAAGCCACAAGTCTGGGTGCATCGGGGACCTTTCTGTGGGTCAATGTTAAAAACATACACAGTTTGAGCGAATGTTACTGTCAAATGTTATGGAACACCTCTATGTTGTAAATTTGGAGAGGTGATGAGATGCTCCTCCCCCTACCCTCCTTTCTCACTTGGAGGTGCTCTCTCTACTATCTTCTCTTCTGTCTGCCCCTGTTCCCCTCACACCATTCTCAATCTCCTCTCTTTCTTGCAACATCCACAGTTTCTCTTTTTTTTGTCCTTACCTTCTCTCTTTTGTCCTCTCACATCCCTTTCCTCTTATCTCTTATTCTCATCCTTCCTTTGCCCCTCACTCTCTCCTCCTGCCCACACAGACTTCCTGTGGTTGGGGAGGAGCACTACATGCCCCACTGCATACTGAGCAAGTCCTATTATGTGAAGTTTCTCCCTTGTATGACTTTCACCAACCATAAAAGAAGCAGACAGCATGTTATCTTCTAGATATAAAATTACTTCAGAGAACACAGTGACTCTCCCTGTAAGGTGTAACAAATTGTACTTCTGAAGCAATGAAGCCTTCTCTGATCTCTGCATGTGTGTCCAAGATGAACTTTTTACATGTAAAAATGAGATCTAAACAATATAATAAAACTAGCTTCATTTTTCCAGGTTTCAGAGTAGCACCCGTGTTAGTCTGTATTCGCAAAAAGAAAAGGAGGACTTGTGGCATCTTAGAGATGCATCCGATGAAGTGAGCTCACGAAAGCTTATGCTCAAATAAATGTGTTAGTTTCTAAGGTGCCACAAGTACTCCTTTTCTTTCATTTTTCCAGACCCTTCTAAAAATTGAAAACCAGTCATGGACTAAACTGGACAGAAGATGGTTGGGAAATAAAGTGACATTAAAATAAACTAATTTCAAAGGGCATATCTTTTGTCATGTGCTACTGAGTTTCTTTGGTGTTTAAAAATATTAGCTATATTAGTAGGCAAGTTAGTATTGTTTGATTAAAAACCTCTATGGGAATGACAAAATGTGACCAATTAATGGGGTATAAGTGAGGTTTAGGCTGTCTGGATTTCAGGCTGCATTATTGTAAATCTCACTCAGTGGCCTATTGCTTTGTCAGTTATTTCACTTGATGTTAGATAAACAAATATGAAGTTAACTCATATTAGGGCCAATATTTATACTCCAACTAAATGTCAGAGCTTAATCCTGTATGTTGGGGAAAATCCTGTTCCTCTGGTAAGGTCTGACCTTACTCCATAACCAGATATGCACTTGGGCTAGAGTCTCAAAGGGGATTTAAGTGTTGCAGTGCTCAGTGTGGCAATGCCTAACTCCTATGCATGGAATTGACAGCCCTGAGTTAGACACCTAGGCTCCCTATGCATTGTCTGGGAAGAGTTAGATGCTAAGAAAGGGATGTCAGAATGCTGAGCAGGGAGCCACCTAAGCTAGCCAGGAATGAAATGCTAAGGAAGAGGTGGTGCTTACGGCCCAGATTCCCCAAGGGATTTAGGGAACTAACCAACAGGCCAGAAGGAGGTACCAGTCTCTGATCAGGATTCACAGATGTGAACCCTCTCCTGGAGTTAGGCACCTGAGCCAAATCAGCCCTTTCTTGTTAAGAGAGCCACCATCCATTATAACCAATAGTGCCGAGGTGAGGGCACTAGGATGGGGGTGAGTCAGTGTCAAGTCCCTGCATTAATGAACAGTGAGAGTGGAACAGCTTCAAGAGGAGGGACTGGGAGCCCCCCCGAACTATATCATAGCCTGGTGGTTAGGGCACCTGCCTGGGAGATGGAGGGTCCACATGAGGCAGTTTAGGGCTTTGCACTTGATCTCCCACATCCCAGGTAAGTGCCCTGAATATTGGGTATAATGGTGGGACACACATGCCAGCCAGCCCCCAAACTTCTCATCCCCTATCATTCTTTGTGAGGATTAGGTATGCTCAGAATCTGCCTATTGACTCAAGCCCTGCAAGCAAGGTAGATGGGGAAATGCCTAGTTTGACAATCCTACCAGGGCTTAGGCATGAACTGGGGTGCCAAGCAACTCAGCAGCCTCAGGATTTAGTCTGTGAGTGCCTAATGGCAGAAATCAGCTTGCTGGCTTCAGTGAATTCCATTTTTAGAGGCCCAGCTCTCCCCACACAATGCCTGGGGAACCTGGCTACCGAGCTTGGGACTGGGAATTCCACTAGGCAGCAGGATACCAAGGGATACCAAGCATTGTAGTGCCTAAGTCCCTTTGTGACTCTAGCCGTTAGGGCTTGATGCAAACCCCACTGCAGTAAATGGGAGGTTTTCCTTTGATTTTAGTGGGATTTGGAGCAGGCCCTTGAGCAGCCGGCTGTGGGAGAGGCTTCAAAGCACGGTGGAGGCACTTTCCAGGTAAGAGCCAAGGCATCCTGCTCCTTAAGCTTGATACTGTTTGCACCAATAACTTGCCCCAGAGCAGGTATTGTTAGTCCCATGACTGTGGCTAGGAGTAAGTGTGTGGCCCAGATGCTAGACATTTTTATCAGTCCTCTGCTATAAACTGTTAATTTAGGATGTGTTCTTTTTTTCTATTCAGAAAATAATTTTCGCTCTGACATAATGGGAAAACTGCCAAATACAACAGTTAAAACCCAAACCTTTGGAAGCTGTGATGCTTAAACCTCTCCCAAGTGTGCAGCAATAGGAGACTAGGGTCAGATGTACCACTAGTACAGTATTGCTTTTATTATGAAGTCCCAAGTGCTACCTTTGATTTAGATACCTCCTGTAAAAGCATCAGAGAGGTGATGCCCTGTAGCACCTCTGCCTAATGCCTGCGTCAGACACTTCCCCTCACCTAGATCCAGTGCCTGCAGACATGTTGTCCTGTCTCACAGCTCTGAGGGTGGGTTTGGAAAGATAGTGACTTTGCCATATTTTCCAGCAGTGTTAGCCTCCTGTGCATTTAGATCCCCTGCAGGTCACTTAATAAGGGCGTTATTCCTGGCTGGGATGCAATGTGACAGTTTGAGTATTAAAACACTTGAAATATGTCATGGGGGAACTCAGAGCCCATGGGCAGAGTATAAGACCATAGATCATTTCACTGTATGAGCTTTATGCTGTGCCAATCACACACACATAACCTTCTTCCACTTACAATCCTCTTCTCCCTCTGCTTTTGGAATGAGAATTTCAAATATGGGTGCCCAAGTTTAGGTGCCAAAGTCCACCTAAATAGGTCCCTGAAGACATTGTCTGGCACTTTTGAAATTCAGACCACCAGCAGCTCCCATTAACTTCCCTGGGAGCTATTGGGTACTTAGCACTTTTGACAATCAGACCACCTATTAAAGAGCCTAATTTTAGGGCTCTATTATCAAAAATCTTGACCTTGGTGTAAAGAACTGGAATAACCAAGTAGAGAGCAAAGTTGCATAGAATGGTGAGTAGCCACTGCTCCATTAAACATAGGAAATGTTGAACAAATGAAAAGCCCCTGATGAGTAGTCTGTTGTACCCCAGTACAGATTTAACTCTGTGTCTATCGTCAGTTTAACTTCCGCTTGGATACTGAACATTGTATTCGACCCAGTGGTATATTCAGTATCTTATCAAAAAAAGAAAAGGAGTACTTGTGGCACCTTAGAGACTAACCAATTTATTTGAGCATAAGCTTTCATGAGCTACAGCTCACTTCATCGGTCTCTGTGTATATAATGTCTTCTGCAGTTTCCACAGTATGCATCCGATGAAGTGAGCTGTAGCTCACGAAAGCTTATGCTCAAATAAATTGGTTCGTCTCTAAGGTGCCACAAGTCCTCCTTTTCTTTTTGCGAATACAGACTAACACGGCTGTTACTCTGAAACCTGTCAGTATCTTATGTAACTCCAATTTTTTCTTAATATTCCAAACTGTGTGCTTTCTCTTTTATGCCCCATGATGTCTAATGCATTTTACCCCCTGATGCCTTTATGAGACAGATACCACAGTTAAGGTAGGAGGATTAATATACTACATTTATCTATCTCAAGCAAAATGTTTATCTTTGGAAGCTCTTAAGAGAAAATTTAGCTTAGCTCTTTTCCTTAGTTCACACACTTTGACATTAGGAGCTTTGTATGCTCTGGCTTAGTAAAGCCACCCATGACTGTGCTCTATGGGAGAGGAAGGGGTGATATTGCAGTACTGGCCTGGGATGCAGAGGCTTGGGTTCAATATCTGATCCTCCCTCAGGCTTCTTGTTTGACCTTGGGCAAGTGCCTCATCTGTAAAATAGCAATATTACTTGTCCTTCATCACAGGGCTGGTGGGAGGGTAAGTTAATTAATGGTCAGGGAGTACTTCGTTGCAGGACTGAAATTATGAGAACCCAATACATAAACTCAATTGACAGAATCCAGAACTGTAAATGCTTTATCCCATGCTGTGTAATGCAACTACTTTATGGAAAACAAGATTTGTGACTGTTTAGGGGGAGAGATAATGGGAATTATTTAGGCAATAAATGACCTTTTCAGTGTTGGAGAAAATAAATGACCACTACTAATCTTATGGAGGCTCACTCCCCGGTTCTGAATTATTATCTCACCCCCCCAGAAGCATATCATCGTTTATCCTGTTCATTCGGGTCTGTGTCGGAGAAATGATTTATCTCCAAAGTTAGTGATCTGAGGACAGGTTGTAGAAAGCAAACTGAACTATCAGTCCCAACATTTCTTGATGTTACTGATGGCTGGGAAACTTGTTCCTGCTGCAGCTCGGAAGAACATGATTCCATCGGGTATTAAAGATTTGCTGAAACCAGTCTAGCAAATTAGGGAGATGGGAAGATGAACTGTTGCTGTACAGTACAAGCACAAACTTCTATCAGTTATGCTCTTTTCCAACATGATGGAAATATCACTGTAATTACTAATTAAAGAACCCTATGTAGAGATGTTTTAGTAGTATGGGATAGATTTTATTAGAATTGTACTAGTGCCTAGCTGGTTGGCACTTGTTATTACAATAAGGACTGAGCACAGGGAGCTCCTACTCATCTCTAAACTGACCAAAACAGAGAACTTCTAGAGGGTACATTAAATACACTTGCTGTCACTGCATTTCTGTTTGAACTCAGGGGTAAAGATTATCTCCCTGATTTCTCTGTAAAAATCTATCAATAGTAGAGCATGCACCGTTGGGCATTTTAGGTTAATTCCCTCACCGTTTTTGTTCCTCTACCTATACATGAGGGGAGGGAAATTAAAAAGATAAATTGACTCTTTATCTCTCTCTCTCTCTCAAAGTGTGCATAACCATAAGGGATGGTAAAATGGGAGCTAGAACTATATATATATATATGATATTGTTATGGAAGAAAAAAGTCTTGCTGTATACAGGCAAATGAGTCAAAAGAATTGATTATAGAAAGATATCTGTTGGTTCTTATCTAATCCAATTCCCATCACATATCCATATTGCCACTAGACTCCCACATTCCATCTGACCACCCGGGAGACGTTTCCCCTGGTTTCTGATTGGAAGATTTAGGAAACCCCCCACAAGTTGCCCTTTCATCTTCTCGGAGGCAAATCCAGCCCCCTCCTTCTGAGCTGCAGGAGGCCCCTTGGCAAGGGAACTTATTTAGTTATACAGCACTGTTGGAAGGGGGCTGGATCTGAGTCCGCTGGGCTTCTGTTGCTGTTTTTGTTGGTTTTGCAGACTGCTGTTTTAATCATTTGTCAGGATACACAGAGAGCTTTTTTGTCTTGTGTACTCAAATGGAAATAAATATATTCCTGACTCTGCCAATGACCAGTCATATAATCCTGGACAAGCCATTTAATATTTCTGTCCACCAAACTTCCCCTCTGTAAAACAGCTCTAATCATGTTAAGCTTCCTCCAAAGGGTGCTGTGAGAATTAGTATTTGTAAATTGCTATAAAATGCTAGGATTGAATACCTACATTAGAACTGAGCCTGAACCAAAAGCCTGGACCTGAACATTCCTGAACTTCGTCAAAGTTTGGATCCAAATCTTATCTTTGGAAATCAAGCCCATCATTAATAGAAACACAAAATATTTCTATCTAGATATTGGTGTATCTTTTCTACAGAAAGAAACAGAGGACTCACTTCCAATGTCTGGCCGTAGCTTTTTGTCATATTCCCTCAGCAACTTGTTTAATATGAGAGTCGCATCTGTGTCTTGAGTTTTTGGAGCTAATACCCATTTCTGGTTGCCTGTTACATCTTCATATTCATCCTCTTCAACCTTTCTGGAACTGCAATACAAAAATAAAATGTTATGTTACATAAATAAAATCTGAATTTACATTAACTAAATCTCAACAGGCACTCAAGAAGTTTGGGTTCTTTATTCTGTTTCAGCTATCTAGTTTTAGAAGTATTTTGTTAAAGGAGGCATTTATTCCCAGAAGTGAAAGAGACCTTGTAAGGGGCACGAACTGAAAATAATTATATAATCCATCTCACACCACTGATTTCTCACAGGAACTTCAATCTGTGGATTAATGCAGGGAGCAGACTAGATCACTTTTTTTGAAAAATCAGCAGATTAACTGATAGGTAACTGGTAACTCACTGGTGACTGGGTAACTGGTAACAGAATTCTAAGGTGGGTAAACATCCTGTAGTATTATACTGACTCCTTCAACACAGCTGATTCATCTCTTGCACAGCAGGCTAATAAGAATATTAAAAATTCAGCTCTTTTAATACTTCCTGATCATTTCATTCTATTAATAAATTATTATGCTATCAATGTTTTTTTTTAATTTCAGAACTTAATGCATTACAAGGGTTAGAATTAAGAAGATGAATGAATATGAATTATCACAAGTACATAAATATGTTGCATAAGTCTCTTTGAATCTCAGAGTCCAAGCCATTCTGTTTTTATAGTTCTCTACTTTGGGCATTTCAGGAGCTAAGATTCCTCTTTCTACAAAAGGTAGATTATCTTTGTTACGTGACTAAAGCATTAAAATAAGTTGACAACTAATAATTGTCCAGAAACTTTAACTAGTGCCAGTGGTGCTGGAACTAAGAGTGCGGGAGGTGCAGCTGCACCCCCTGGCTTGAAGTGGTTTCCATTATATACAGAGTTTACAGTTTGGTTTAATGGCTCTCAGAACCCCCACTATAAAAATTATTCCAGCACCCATGGCTAGCACAGAATGTGGCTGAACATACAGTACTGTTTTCACACATGGGAATCCATTTTCATCTGTCCTACCAGTTGCTTTCTTAGTGCAATGCAAAATGTTGACTTGAATCTCTAAAGTCTTATGGTTTGGGTTTCAATATCTTAGAGACCGCATCTACTTTATCCATCACATTTGAGAACATCTGGGACACAGACTGTCATGAGATTTTCATATATGCAGCTGGAAGAAGGATGATCTCAGTGGTGAAACTTTGGGCCTGATTCTCCATAGCCTTCTACTTTGCATATGCCATTCTGATTTGGTGTAATTTTACTCCCATTTTGCAAAGTGTGAAGGACTACGCAAGGTGCAAAGCAGTGGAGAATCAGATGCATAGGCCATATGTACATTAGAGATTTGCCCAGATTAGAGCTATCTGTAAAGCCGCATCAATGCAAGCCCCAAATATAGACAAGGCTATAGACTCTTAAACTTGCTTTCTCCCATTCCTTCAGTACCAATTCCTTGATCTTCTGGGGCACATTGCAAGTCTAAACTCTTTGCTCAGGCTTTTTATGAAGGGATGAGTTGAATTAGGTCTAGAATTTATTTGTATTTCTTCTTTGGTGGGTTCAGGAGTACTTTGGGAGGGGTGTGGATTATTATTTTTATTGTCTGTGATGGGCACCATGTATAAATAGAAAAACATCCACAATTATCATAGTGAATAAAGATTTTATTCAGGGTACCATTCTCCGAATCCTTCAAAGAATATACCATATATAAAGGGGTTTTTTTTTTGGGGGGGAGCAGTTTTTTCCCTGTTCAAGTGAAGCCTATATAGAATTATTTCTAAATGGAGCTACTGGGAGTTCTGTGTGTGGAACACTTGTAGGATGAAGCCTGAAAGATATAGAACTAAATGTGGGAGAGGGAAGCATTTTAAATAATGAAACTTTATTTCCTGGGGCACAAGCTATAACTTTCAGCTCCTCTTGCTCATTGCGGTCACTCAATCTAAGGTTGTTTTTTTTCTTTCAGACTCCTGATAAGCCAAATATTTGTAATGCAACATTTTCAGAATGATTCTCAAACATGCACTATTTTTAGATACACATTTCTTGGGTCCAGCAATTAATGATCTGCATTGTTGGGTGAATTATGAATGAAAACCAGGCCTTTTGGCAAATTCTGTCCTGAGCTGTACCCTTGCCATTCCATTAACGGAATCAGGTTGCACGGGTGTAAATGAGGGCCATGTTCATTCTAGCACATTGATTTTGTATCGTGGTTCACATTTTAGATATTAGCTTCTTTAAAACTCATAATCAACAATAATCTAACACTTGCCAGATATTTTAAATCTTCTTCCTCCAGTAAATAGTTTCCCGGAAAGCTATATCCTGGAGGTTTATGTTTTCTTCTAGATGCTTGATTGCAACTGGAGGTTGGGAGAGGTACCTAAATTTTCAGAGTAATTCATGCTAACTACAGTGATGTGCATTATGTATATATTTACAGGCACTTTTATTACCTTTATGTATGTGCTCCTAAACCAATAGGCTCCTACTAAGTATTTAGGATGCACTGTCATAGCTAAACTGCTTAGTCCCCACTCCCAAGAGAGACAACCATATTCCAAGACTTTCCAACAGCCACAGGAAAAGAGGGGCTGTTTTCTTCCTATGTTGAGAAATAGAAAGCAGAGCTGTCGCCCCTCCAAGTTCTTATTATGTAACACTCGCTTTTTTTTTTTTTTTTTTGGGTTTTACTGTGAGAGGAGCAAACCAAACCACACCGTGGTGCACTCCCCAAGAAAAACACAACAGAGAAGGAAGCTTGAAATGCTATAGGAAGGCATTTTCTTTAACGGGTAAAAGTTGCCTGGAGCCTCAGTTTCTAGATCTTGCCATCTGCTCTGAAGAGCTGACAGTAATAAACAATGAGGTAACCATGGGCTGGGGTGGGGGAGGTTGGAGGAAAAATTGTGTCTGCGGGGAATGAGTGAGGTGAGCGGAGAAGGGGTTTGAGAAGCACTCTCTCTCCCCAGGGTTTGGTTTACAGAGAAAAAGTCTGAATGTCCACGTAATCAGGAATTCGGCATTTCAGGTTGGAAATGACTATGAACGAGATTGAGTGTGTGCGTGCGTGGGAGAGAAAGCGAGCAAGTTAACTCCCAGTGTGTCTGCGCCTTTTCACTTCAGTGTGCTGTGTTCAGGGGAGATGCTGGCAGCATTCCCAGCAGCCGGTCCATGGGAGACGTAAGGGTCTGCCAGAAAGTTCGCCAGCGAGAAATGCTGGGCTGGACGTTGGAGTTGAAACTGAGAGTATGCGCGGTGCAGACACCAGCCCTGCCGTGTCAATGACAGGGTATTTACCCCAGCTCTCCTCATCAGAGTTTTCTGAAGAGTTCTTCATGTCCGTTTTTCTCCTCTTAGGTCTCAACCTTTGGTCTCTGTTGTAAGAACTGGCCAATCACCTACGTTTTCAAGTGTTGCACTAAATATTACAGATTAATAATAATCTACCAAGAGGGAGTTTCTGTCACTAAGGGCTTGATCCTGGGAGTGGTTAAGTGCCCTGAACTTTCCTTGGAGAGCCCGATTCTGCAACACTTGCTCACCTGAGTAACTCTTGCTCCTGCAGTTCTCCAATTCATTTGAGAACTCAAGTGAACAAGGGGTGTTCCTGTGAGGAAGGGTCTGCTGGAGATCAGCTCCCAGCAGACTAAGGAGGGGGAGACTTACAAAGTGCACAATCTCCGGAGGGCCAGGATGACATTTCCATAGTGACGTTTCCCCAGTGGATGGTTGTGTGATTATTAAGGTATTATCATAACCCCTTCATACTATTATCAACGGAAAGCCTCCCCGTGGATAACCTCAGAGGAGAAATTTAGGCAATAAAAACCGCTTTGATCTTGCCGAAAAAATCACCATCGCAAGAAATTCAGAGGACCTGTTTGCATCCGTTGCAGGGACAGAACTAGTGAAGCTTGCCTTTTGGTGACTTGGTCGTTGGCTTGTCTGAGTTACCTTTTCCTAGGCAGAGCTCACCTGCCTCCGGCCAGAGCATCCCGTCCTTCCCTC
Source organism: Lepidochelys olivacea (assembly GCF_965140295.1). Lineage (NCBI taxonomy): Eukaryota > Metazoa > Chordata > Testudines > Cheloniidae > Lepidochelys > Lepidochelys olivacea. The sequence continues at coordinate 123,268,678 of NC_140411.1, read as the reverse complement.
TCCTGCTTTCCTTGGCTTTCTTGAATCCTTGAGGCAGGTACTTTGAAGACTAAACCCCCGATTGAATGATACTCTTGACCAAGCCACACGCTGCATAGTACATAAAAGAACCGCGCCATGCCTATTAAGTGGGTACAGCTGCAGAGAGAATCCAGTTGGCAACCCTCGGGGCTCGGCTAATTCCAGAACAAGCGAAGTAATGGGGAAACTTTTCGCAGACCCAGGTGAAGCGGAGAGATTTTATACAACTCCCTGGCAGAAGCCTAAGGATCTCCGTTTCTCTAGCCTTATATTACAATCCTGAGTACAAAAACCTGTCCGAGGTGACGGCTTTGACAGTGAATGGAGGGATGGTGGGGGCTGATAGCAACTAGCTAGTTTAGCTACACTACAGAGCAGGCAGAATACAAATAGTGCAGAGGAAAACGGGGGCAAAAGAAAGGGTGGGGGGGGGAATAGCCTCCTGTGACTAAGTATTTTCCCAACTGTGCGTATGATATTTCAGCATGAGCAAGACACATTATATGGAAGCATCTGGGAGGAAACACGGGAAGGGGCTGCACAGCGCAGACTTACCAGGCTTGAAACACTGCCAGGAGGAAGAAAAGCACCAGAAGCTTCGCTGACATGATCCGAGCAGGTACCAGGTGCAGCAGGACGGAATAAATGATGCCGGACTTTCACACGCAAAAGAATGAGGCGATGGGCTACCGCTCGGATTCTCTCGCTCTCCTCTTGTATTCCCAGCTCTAGCTTGGGGGAGGGGGTGTGTGTGTGTGTGTGTGTGTGTGTGTGACTATCCCCTTTGCACTGCTCCAAAAACCCAAAGCCACACACCCAAGGAGACTCTCCCAGCTCCCAGTGCAAAGCCAGCTCCAGGGGCGGGCAGGTGCTGGGGAGCTCCAGCACTTCCCCTCGCTGGCAGTCACTGGGCTGGAATAAGGTAGCGGCCCCTCCTGCTTGTCAGAGGTGTTTTAGCCAGGCACCTTCGGCGGGGAGCAGCGAGCGAGACCAGGCACCACCAGGGCAGCAGGCGCGGGGCGGGGGGGCAGGAGCGCCGCGGTGGAGACCCCCCCTCAGCCCGGGCCCTGCCCCGCAGCCAGGCGCGCTCCAGCCCGGACGCAGCGGGGCTGCGAGAGGTGGCTCAGCCCCCAGCCTCTGGGTCCCTGGCCCGGACCCACAGGTACCCCCGGCGTGGCCCGAAAGCAGCAGAGCCCGCCTTCCCCCACCCGCGGCTCCCGTACCGATAGGCAGGGGGGAGAAGGGAGAGGGAACTCCCTCCCTGGGGCAGTTAAATGACCGCCAGCCGCAGGCTTGGGCTCTGCCCCAGAGCCCCGGCGCGGCTGCTGGGGCTGGGCTGGCCGCGTCCCCGGCGGCGAGTTTGGACAACGGTCGAGGAGGGACCCAAGCCCAGCCTGGCGAGCCGTTGCTGTGGGTTTCCTGGCACACGCGGGGAGGTCTCTGACAGTTGCAATAATTATAAGGATGGAAACCAGCGTGGGGCGGGGAGGTTCAGATCCCCCCCCCGGCACAACTTGACGTGGAGCGGGTGTGTTTGCGCGTGTGTGTGGGGGGGGGGGGTGCGCGGTGCAGCCGGAATCTGCCCTCCTCTGGGAGACAATGCCGGGGTAGGGGCCAACACGGGAACCCTCTGCTTTGCCTAGTGGTGCAGACAGGCGTACCCGCCCCCAGCCCAACCCGCACTTGGGAACTGTGGCCCCGGGTGGGCTGGGTTACTATTTAGAGCTGTGAACTGAGATCATTGATGTAGGTGGTGGTGGTGCATATTACAACAGACGTACCGTAAACACCCCAGGTCTCTGATACGTTTGCCATGGGTACGTCTAAATAATGTATTCTCCGCCATAGGGAATAAGTGTCCAGAAGCAAGTTTGACCCAAAGTGTTTTCAAGCCAACACGCATAATAGCTTGGACCTGAACAGCATGTGAACCTGAACCTGAAACTTGGACCTGAACACACTGCGATTAAAAAAATATCGTGGACATGATTTTTTATTTACTACTTCAGGTCTGTGCATCTCTCAGGTATCAGGCGAATAATACCCACCTTCCCTTGGAAACAGAACAAAAGCAGTCAAAAGATTTGATTTACATTACACAAATATAGAAACAAGAAATCCTGATAAAAATACATTATATATTCATTTTGTTGTGAAAGTAAATCAGGCATAATTTCTTCCTTTCCCCCCAGAGGGCTTCTAAGTGATCATAAATGAAAATGAAATGAAAAAAAATGAAACCAAATAAAAAAGAGAGTTATATATTAAAGTGTAATCTTGTGCTCAGAATAACTTGTAATGTGAAGTCTAAAAATAGCTGCAGAGATAACTAGAAGGATTTTGTTCCCGAAGTTATTTATTATTGGAATGATACAGCTTAAAGGAAATTCACCGTGATCTGGGCACTTAACTTTCAATGGTGCACATTTCTGGAACCTATAGTTTCATTCGTCCTATTATACATTAGTTCTTATGTGTTGACTTTATCTAATTACATTGAATGCAAATTATTATTAATCACCTGTTATCAAATCTGTATCTCCCTCATATCGCCAGCAGGGGAATCCAGGCTAACTATGGAACTTCCTGTTCTTTGAAACAAGAGGGATCAGAAGTTCAAAGGGAAGCTTTAGTTTCATTTTCAGTGCTCTAAAATTCCCCATACTGCTTATGTCCTCGTGTAGGGCTTTGAAATGTTAATTTATGTTAAGAGCCCTCTTTTGCGATATGTTCATTTGAAAGGTTATCTGCAATTATCAACTTTTTTTAGGATAAATGACCATATTTCAGGTGTTTAAAACAGACTAAGGTAGATTTATAAAGGCATGTTACTGAAGGAATGTATTTAGTACCTTTGCATAACTCATTGTTCGTAAACGGAACTATTGCTATCTTAGGTCTCAGTGAAAGTTGGCTTTTCCTTCAACAATGTAGTATATAATATACATTGTATTTGTCTTCCCTATTGGGAAGTATATTATCTAAAGTTAAAGTTCATCTTAAACTCCGACCTTAACGTTCCTGGCGATTTGGGAAGAGAGGCAAGCGTTATATAAACAACGGTTTTACAAATACCAGCCACACTTTCGCCAGCTTTAAGGCCATAAGGAAATTGCATGGTAGCAGACTGTCCGAGGACGCCTGCTAAAGCGGACACACTGCTCAGAGAAACCTGCACCGGAGCTGGACACAACATTGTGTGCAATTATTCACGGCAGTGAAATCGGGAAAAGCTGGCGCGAGACCTTGCTAAGCTGGTGTCCCAGCTGGAATAGGACAGGCGGATGTTAGATCATATGGGGCTGTCTCTCCGGGGATTTCCATTTGTGTCGGTGCGTTTCGCAAGAGTTGTTGTTGTTGTTTTTGTAGGCGCGTGAGCAGCCTCTGCTCGCTGTTGTCGAGTCCCAGCGCTACGCCCAGATTCAGCACCCGAGGCGTGGACAGCTCCCGGGGAGCCGCAGGCGGCTAGCGGGCGCGGCGTTTCCTGGGCTGCCTTCCTGTAGGTTTGCCCCAGTCTGCGAGCGGGCGGCCGGCTAACTATACAGCGGCAAAAATGCCCTAACAATAGGAGAGGATCGCTGCTTGCAAGGCGCACGGAGCTCCAGGGTCCCACTTCCAGCGCGGGCTGAAGAGTTTGTCTTTGGGAGCCGCTGGCACTGAAACCCCGATGGATTTCACTCTGCCCCAGGCGGGAGGGCAATGTGTCCGAGAGCCGAATGGCTCTCTCGGGTTCACAGGCAGGAGTGTACCATCCCGAGGCTTCTCCTTCTTCTGGTGACAAGGAAGAGCTGCTACTTGCAGGATTCTTCGTGGCTGCAGGAGCCTCTTGCGGCTGCTCTGAGAAATACTTCTGGTGGCGGGCTTTGTTCTCCTTTTCCAGCTGAGCTCACTGGTAGCTTCGGCTAGGGGCAAGCCACGTGAAGCACTGGTTAGAGGCGATTTGCAAGCGATCCCAGGGTAACGCCGGACCCTCCAGCAGCTGTCTGGAAGGCTGCGGTTTAATAGCAGGAGGCAAGTGCCCACCAGGGAAAAAGTGGGTGGAGATAGTTTTTAAAATGATGGGGAGTTTTGGTAAGGAATCCCGCCCTGCCACCCGCCACAGACTGAAAGAGGCCTAGCTCTTAAAGCTGAGGTATGGATCTTCTAGTCCTCACGGGGTCCCCTCTAGAAAAACCTGCAATCAGACAAAAGGTGGTTGCTTGGTCCATAGTGCACAAGTATGTCAACGGCCCACTTCACCTTGAGTGGCCCCTTCCTTTAGTGGAAGTCGTTAGCACATCTTCTATTTGTTCCGCTTTGTATTTCACTGTGACCCTTTCCCAGACCTGGAGGAGAGCTCCTTGTAGCTAGGAAGCTCCTCTCTTTCACCAGCAGAAGTTGGTCCAATAAAAGATATTACCTCAGGCACCTTGTCTCTCTAACATCCCAAGAGGATTTAAATAGCTGGGCATCACCGCCAAACAATGGTGAAACCAGCTCCTCTGTTTTCTGTCCAGTATATCAGAGGCAGCAACTTTAATCTTATACAGCAGCACCTCTGGTGTAATATACCGCCTATAGAAAAGGCCTCCAGTGTCTGTTTCTGGGTGAAGCTTGTTCCTGTAACTAATTCAGGGCCTGATTCACCACTGACTTGCTTCACTCCCATAACTCCCTCAAAACCAGTCCATGTACTGTCACCTAAAACGAGTTAAGCAGTGTTGAATCAGTCCCTTACTCCCCCCTTACCCTTTACACAGTACAAGCCAGCTAGCCTTGTCCACCCTCCCCATTCCCATCCCATTGCCTCTTCCATCCCCGTCTCATGTTGTCCCAAATGAGATTCTAAACTCTTTGATGCAGAGACCCTGTCTTCAGCCAAAAGTACCCTTAAAAGTTTTCTGGACATAGCTATGGTGGTTATGGGTGTGATTTTTATCAACATAGCTATGCCAGCCAAAGCCCTACTGTAAAAGCATAAAGGCACTTTTGCCTGTGTAACTTGTTTTGTTCCCTGAACTAGAATAAGCTATATGGGCAAACACACTTTTATGTGAGTATAGTATGTCTACTCTAGGAGTGTTTTACTGGTATATACCCGCAAAGCCCTTCGAGTGCAGACAAGGCCTTCACCATACAGCACAATGGAACCCAGGTCCTGACTGCAGCCTCTGGGCATTGTTACTGTAATACAAATAATAACAGTGCTGCGAATCCTAGCACATTTCTTCTGTTTCATTGAAATACACACGCATGTGGATCATTTACTGTTCCATTGCAGCAGCCTCAATGGATGCTAGCAAAGAAAGCAGACACCCTTCTAGCACACCTGTCCAAGTGTACAGTGGGGGTCTATCATGAAGAAAAATCCCTTCCTGGTATTCACAAATGATTACCTTGCACCCTGAAGCAAGATAACTGATTGCTGTTGTTAGGCGAGCGTATAGTGCTACAAGTGTTATAAATTATCATCAAATCAGCCAGCCCTTACAAAACTCCTCTTGTGGTGTTTAACTGAATGGCCTCCTGTGGTAATGAATTCCAGAACTCAGTTATAACTTCATAATGCTGTATTACCCATCCTTGGTTCTAAATTTATTGTAAACAAGAGTCCCCTTCTTTCTGTAATAGAGAAAAAATAGACCTGATCCAGCTGTGATCCTGAACCCCATATTCTTCTCAGTGATATTAGTATGAGGTGATTATGACATAATTATGGTGCATTTTATGCAAGATATGTCATGTGAAATAACATTGAAAAGGTAGTGATTTGCTGAATATGATTATCCTATTTGTAGGCATGTATCATTTCTGTATCTGAACTTATGAATATTGACTGTCTCTGCATTTCCAATGTAGTTACACCAGGGGAACACCCACTCGACAAGATGCTTTTATTCTAGACAGTGGTTGGGAAACGGGCCCTTTAGGAAAACAGAAGCTTATCTCCCACCTGGGGAACCTTCCTGAGAATGCTACAGACAGCCTCTGTGTAATGGCTACTATGATTCTACAAAGACATGATGTGACCACATTTCTCTAGACTCCATCTTGGGACATCAGTGTTTTTTCACAGACCCGGTCTGCGGACCAAGCTCTGAAACAAAGGGTTCCCACCATATGCAGGGGTGGCAGGTTTGTATAATTTAAGGTGGTGCCCAGAACAGTTCCAAGTCCCCCACCCCCCAACACACACACACACACACACCTGCCTAAGGCTCTGGGAGGAAGTTTGGGTGCCAGAGGGGTGAGGGGTTGGGCTCTGGGAAGGAGTTTGGGTGTGAACTCTGGGCTGGGCAGGAGGTTGGGGTGTAGGAGGGAGTGCAGGGGGCAGGCTCTGGGAGGGAGAATGGGTATGGGGTGTGGGGTGTGGGGTGGGGGAGGGGGTTGGGGTGCTGCGCTTACCTTGGACAGCTCCTGAAAGCGACCTGCACCCCCCTCTGGCAGCAGCTCCTAGTCGGGGGGGCCAGAGGGGTCCCCGCACACTGTTGCCTGCAGGCACTGCCCCTGCAGCTCCCACTGGCTGCAGCTGGCAGAGTCGATGCTCAGTGTGGGGGCAGCGTGCGGAAACACACACACACACGGGGCTGCAGGAATGTGACGGCCACTTTCAGAAGTGAAGAGGACAGGCAGGAAGCTGCCTTAGCCCCATTGCGCTACCGCTGGTGGCAGCGGGAGCCCCAGGCCCTTTCAAATTGCCCAGGGGTGGCAGGCGGGGCTTGGGGAGACACGCCGGGGGAGGCGTGCAGGGGCGGCAGGTGGGGCCGGGGGAGAGACCCAGCCCCAACTTTGGTGGAGCAGCCGGGCCCCTGTGCTCTCATATTGGTGGAGCACGGGCACCACAGTCCCATACAACTCGCCGCCCCCGGCCATATGCAAAAGCTATATAAGGTGGAGAGTAACATCATTCGGTTGTTTCCCTAGCTGTCGCCTTCCTATGCAGTGGCTGGTCAAAGTGCCTGAATGTAACTGCAGCTGGATGTGTCCCTACCAATATGTATGCTGGTGAAAGTGTAGGCTAGAGAGGGCTTTGCGCTTGTCACAGCAGTACAGTGTAAAAGGGAGCCCAGGCTAGTGGGCTAGGGGGGCTCAGTGGTACCCCAGTTCCATGTGGCACCCCTGGGGGGAACCCGTCACACCAACACTAACCAAAGTTTAAGGGAGTCTCTCTGTTGCTGTCAGTGGACTTTGGATCAGGACCAAAAGAAGGAAATGAGTATTTTACTCTACCATTTATAACATTAACTATCTCAGTCTAGTTCATGCTCACTTTTGTTCTTCCATACTGATTTCCTCTTCCTCGTGCATTTAACTACACCATTTGCTGTCTCTGGACCTATTCCAGATTTGCTATCTTAAAGTGAAGTGACCGCTATTAAAAACAAGACCCCAATGAAAGGACATACTATTGTTTTATTTAATGACATAGTATTTATAGTTCTTGTGATAAATGAAGGGGGGGTAGCTTCCTTTTATGGACACCCAGACAGCCAGTAGCTATAAAAATTCCTCTTAGTAGCTGTTCTCTAATTGCTCTACCTGCAAAGATTTAAAAAGTCTCACTGTGATGCATAGGTAAAAGGAAGTGAGTGGACACCTGGCCAAAAAAGCCAATGGGAAGGCTAGAACTTTTTTAAATTGAAAAAAGACTCCCGTTTTGTCTGTCTGTGGTTGTTCTCCTGGGGAGAGGTGAAGAGGACAGCAGCTATGCTGTAAGAGCTTGGACCAGTTATGAAAAAACCATCAGTATCATACCTAGAAACTACTCAATTAAAACCCCAGATATGTAAGTAGAGCAGGAAATGTCGAGGATGACGCGATTAGGTTTATTCCTTTTATTTTGTTATGGCTTGTGGATTCCTCTGTGCTAACCCCAGGTGCTTTTGTTTTGCTTGTAACCTTTAAGCTGGTCCTCAAGAAAGCTATTCTTGATGCTTAATTCTTGTAGTTACTCTTTTAAAATCTAGCAATAGCCTGAGTTCCCAGATGTATTTTCTTTCTTTTTTTATTAATAAAATTTACCTTTTTTAAGAACAGAATTGGATTTTTGTGTTTTAAGAGGTTTGTGCACATGTTGTTTAATTACCTGGTGGCAACAGCTGATTTTCTTTTTTTTTCTTTCTCAGCTCTTCCCCGGAGGGGGCGGGGGTGAAAGGGCTTGAGGGTACCCCACAGGAAGGAATTCCCAAGTGCACCTTCCTGGGCTCTCAAAAGGGTTCTGCACTTGGGTGGTGGCAGCATCTACCAATCCAAGGTCAGAGAAAAGCTGTAGCCTTGGGAGTGTACTACAAGCCTGGAGTGGCCAGTATTAATTTTTAGAATCCTTGCAGGCCCCCAGCTTCTGCACTCAAAGGGCCAGAGTGGGGAATAATCTTGACAGTTCTATATAATAAATTATATCTATTTCGTAATTTATCTTTAACTGCTGTTTCACACAGCGCAGACATCTTTTACTGAGCTACCAATAAAGATGCCAAATCTTTTATCCCAGCTAATGAGGCCGAGTCTAACTCTGATACATTTCCACCTCAAAAGCCTGTTGCCGTAGCATCTTAGGACCTTACAGATGTCTTTTAATGTCTTTAGTCTCAGAGCACCCCTGCAAGGGAATGACATGGTGTTATCCCCATTTCACAGGCGGGAACCTGAGATTCAAGGAGACTTATCCAGAGATCATAGAGCAGTGGTCCCCAAACTTTTCAGGGTCACTTCCCTCCTTACCCCTGTTCCCCCGCTGGAACCAGGGCTGGGGCTCCCAGGGGTGGAAGTGGACAGGGGTAAGGGGAAGAGGCTGGGGCTGCAACTGGGGGCAGGTCTGGAGCCAGGGCTGGGAATGGAGCCAAGACCAGGGGCTGAGGCTGGGCTGGGGATGAGTCTGAGGACAAATCTGGGAATGGAGCCACAGCAAGGGGGTGCGGCTGGGCTTGGGGTGGGGCTAGGGCTGGGACCAGGGCCAGGCTGGAGTTGGAGCTGCAGCTGAGCTGTGGTCAGGGGCCATAACTGGAGTGGGGCCAAAGCAGAGCTGGGGGAGGAGCGAGGCTGGGTGGTCCTCCCTCCCCAACCCCAGAGGGGGTGGCCCAGGGCCTGCCATGCCCCCCCAAACATTCCTAATGTCTCTCCTAGGGGGGTTCACCCCTCATTTTGAGGATCTCTCTCACAGAGGAAGTCTGGGGAAGATGAAGTAACAGAACCTTGCTCTCTTGAGCCCCAGGCTAGTGTTCTAACCTTACACCACAGCCCATCAGCCTATATGAAAAGTGTGAGCTTTTTTCCAAGGTGTATTATTTTAAAGTTTCCCAAGTGTAAATTTCATCTGTCCATTTGGAGGTTCTTGCAATTCTTCAAACTCTCAATGACTTAGCACCATCCATAAACTTTCCTAATTTTCTTAAAGTGAAGTGACCGTTAGTCACTAATAGATTAAACACCACTGTAGGCAGTCTCTGTTAATTTCTCTCTCCCCTATGGTGTGGTTATTAATTGTTTTTGTCCTTGTACATATTCTCTTTTTAATGCTCAAGACTTTGTCCTCAGACCCCAAGATATTTCCTCCCTCACTCCCACCAGTATTCTAATATTAAACACCTCTTACCTTTCTCTAGAGGTAAATCCTCTCTAAAGCATAGAGGGGGTAGGAGAATGCAGTTCACACCCATCCACCCATATATTTTAAACATCAACCAAACTCCTAGAAACTTTATACTAAAAAGAAACCAGGCAAAGGGCTCAGTCCTGCAAACACTTGATCACTTGAGCAACTTTACGCATGTGACTAGTTCCATCTAAGTAAAGGCAACTATTCATCTAAGGAAATGTACCCAGAGAGGTAGGTATTTGAACTGAGTTTAGGCATGAGAACCAAAAAGTGTAAGTGATCATTCAATGTAATTGTGAGGAGCCCAAGAAAGGATAATTTAAAAATAATCATCTTTCACCAAAGTATCAAACTGAGCCTCTTTTTATAACATAAGAATTAGCACACCAAAACAAAAAGACCTCTTTGGACTCCACTCACTCCTGCACAGGAATAACCCACATAAGGGAGAGGAAACATTGGAGTTGCCACTCACTGAATATCCTACTCGTTCTTCCATTCCCTTTGATCCCAGATGTAGTAGAGCAACCTGGTGCTCAAAATATTGGGCACCAGGAGAGAGGATGCACAAGACCACACTGTAAGGAACACAGAAGAGTAAGAATTGCGAGCACATGTCACTGTCATTCCACCTTCCTCCTCCCCAGTGGTTGCAGCTATATGCTGAAAAAAACAGGGTACTCCTTATGTCTAGGACCCCTTAAATGCATGACGTTTGCAGGAGCCAAGGGCCAGCCACTAAAACCACCCTATCTTTCCAGTTAAAACACTGCAGAGTACACAGCAGAGCAGGATATTGAATCCTGGTCACCTGTGTTTCAGGCTACCACCCTAACCACTGGACCATCTTCCTCTCCACTGTTATTCTGATAGCTTCCACTCTGCTCTTTGGCTCTGTTGGCTCTTGCTGGTTCTGAGAGAGCACAGTTCCTGAAGTTCATCCTGGAACCTCCCTAAAGATGCGATCCTGCAACACGGATGCTAGAGCCGCCAAAATTACTACCCCTTTTGTTTATAATCTGCTGTTTACCTTCAGGAGTTTTAGGGTGGTGAAATGGGGGAGAGATGAGGAAGAAGCCAGAGAACTCCAGACACTTCTCCAACCCCTGGCCTGTCCATTACCTCTCTATGGAGTAGAATCCTTAAAAAGGACTTGCCAAAAATTGTTAGGGAAAGGAGAAGCCTGCAGTACGGGTTGGGCAGAGCCTCCCCAACACACACATTCAGAATGGACTCAGGGCCTGATTCTGCAAACATTGCCACGTCATGAATAACTGTATTTACATATTCAGTAGCTCTACTGGCATCAGTGAGAGGACTCGTATCCACAACATTATTTCTGTGTGTTTGCTTGATTAGGTCCTTAGCTGACTTAAAGCTAAAAATTCAGTATGACAAAGTTTTCCCAAAACAATAAGCCAGAAATGGAGGACATTTTGCAACCAAGTATTGAATGCATTTTTTTTATTTAAACATTAAGAGTAAATTACAAAAGCTACTGGAGCAATGGAGCAGTCATGCCAGACTTCTAAAAAAAAAGTTGAAAACTCAAATTACACTTTCTTATTCATGGTTGAAGCAAAACACATGGGCAGCAGCAAGGAGGTTATTGAAAAGTTTCAGGCAAAAACCAAAATGCCCGTATTGTCTCTGGAAGACCTGGCTGTCATGAAGAGTGGTTTTCTTTCTCTGACAACCCTTTTTGTGTTGGGTGATTGTTTTCTTGTTTTTGGGAATAAGAAATAATCATTATTTCAGAGGCATCTTTGTTCATACAACATCATCTTCTTCAATGGAAGATGTTGGTCAACCTCTGGTTATGTTACCCTAATGAAAGTATATGTTAAGGACATTCATGTTTTATCTGCACAGTATGTTCTTAGTCTATTTTTAAAGATACTTTTGTGCAATGCATGCCTAAGTTTTGCAATAAAAAATGAGAATTACCAGAGAAAAACGTAGTTGGAGTGTGAAAAAACTGACTCTTCGCCCCCCCCAAGCATAAGATTCTATCACCTTTATTTACATTGAGTAGCACCTTGCTCCTCAAGCAGTCCCACAAAAATCTATGACCCAGATTCTCAGGTGGTGTAAATTAGCATAGTTCCATTCAGCACTAGGTACTATGTCAATTTCTACTGGCTGAGAATCTGGATTGATGGGGTGAGTTGTGGAATAAGGTGCTACTTGGAGAGAGTAAGGGTGGTGGAATGTGACTCTACATGAGAATTATTACATTTACAACCTGCATTATTCACGGTACCCTATCAGATGACAATAATGGAGCATTTCTGTAAAATATAGGTTACGCCTAAGTATGTATGATGTACTTTGGACATATAAAAACTTCAGATATGTAATACACTTGAACAGTTAAAAATATAACTTACTTTATTTATAAACTATCAATGTAAGATACTGTGCAGCATAGAAGCCATGTTCTATGTCTTCACTTCTGTTCTTCTAAAAAGATCGATGGCTGTAATTATTAATGTCACTGTCTCTGAAACATCTGATGTTACATGTAGAAACAATCAAGGCAATATTATTTGTACATATTATTAAACATGCAAAAACTTCCTGAAGAATATTGCTCAAATATAGAAAGTTTTCTGGACTTCATATTCTCCGTGGTAGTGTTTGCTTTATTAATATGGCTCACGTGTGGTTTTGGAGTCCTTCAGTTTATTTTGGAGAAGTAGCATCTTTAATAACGGGTTCCCTATTCAAATACGTGGCCCAATAGACTAAATTAAAAGTTCCAAACAATACTGGAAAAACTATTCGGGACATTTTGTCAATCTTACTGATGCTGTTATAAGTCTTTTTGCTTTCAGCAGGCTTTTCTTCTGCAGATTTCACTGCAACAGTTGCAGCGCTTGAGATGACTGACGGGGCTGAGTCCTTTGGTACGTTTGGTATGGGGGCTGTCCTTCCAGCACTGTAAGCATTAATTGATTTGTTTCCTAGTAATTGACGTTCTTTCCTCTGTAATATAAATAAGGAAATGCCATTTAGTGTAGAAGGCAGGTGAAAACGTTTTCTCAGGGATTAAACAAAAATGTCAGTTTAGTCGTCAATCACATAAACTGTTCACTAGCTGTTCTCATTTCAAATCCCAACAAACTGTTTATGTCCTGATCTTGCTGCCCTTACTCAGACAAAACTTTCACTGACGTCAGTGAACACTGAACAAGGCCTGCAGGACTGGGTCTCAGACTAGCATGTCAATGAGCAGAATCCTTTATCAATGTGATCCTCGCCCTGGGTCAGTGCTTAAATTGTGCCACGCTTGCCAGGGCTGAGCCCCAGCACCTCTGTGCTTGCTGCATTAGGTCTGAAAGTGGAAAAAAAACTGGTTGAGCCCCGGCACGCAATTGCTTGAACCCAGGCACCTCTTTCATTACAAATTAAACACTACCCTGGGTTTGCACAAGTAAATTTAAAAACCATGAAAAAGAAAAGTTTAGCTACTGCTGATGTCCCAGGGTTCCAGGATGGCTGCCAAGTCACTAACATCACATCACTGACAAAAGGAAACAACATGTGGAGAGCACTGGGGTCCTTTGTAGCTTTTGGCTTGGTATTTAGTTATTTCACAGGGGATTGATGTAAGGTATATTGCCTGCAAATAGGATTTTTCTTTATGGGATCATTTGAAAAAATTCATTAGAATAGCCCTTATTCCTGACAATAGTCACCAGTAAAGTTCCCAGTAAAGTCCTGATGCTGAAAATACTTATACATGTAACTTTCACATGGGAGTAGTCTCAATGAAGTTGACAGGATTACTCCTGTGAATAAAGTTATGCTTGTAAGCATTAAATAGTCTCAGTATTTGCACACAGGGCCTACACTTGTAATAACTCTGGCTATATTGCAGTTGAAGTGTTCATGGTTTCATGCTGTTTTTTTGTTTGTGTTGCATTTATGGTGATTATTGTGGGATCCTGATTCACTGAACTCAATGCGAGTTTTCCCACTGACTCAATAACAGCAGGAATGGACTATCTATATTAATTTTATGCTACCTTTGTTTAAATTCTGAATTTCACTGAACAAAATCCATAGTAATTAGAGCTATTAATGCTGTAACTGATTTTTCGTATTGGCGTTGGGACTGTAGGAAAAAAATGGTTTCAGGTTGATGCAAAAAATAAAACAGTAGATGCTATCAATGAAATGAAAAAAGTTTGGGGTTCTTTTTAACCTTTTTTAAAAAAAACTAAGCATATTTTGAAAGGGAACATGGTTCTGAAATGAAAACATGCTTGTTTTGAAGAAAATGAAACAAAGTGTTTTGATTTTTTTTTCAGCTGAAACTATTTGCCGAATTCAGAATGAATTTGTGAACAGTTTTGGTCAACTTGAAATTGTATTTTCAGTGAATAAAATATTTGCCCCAAAAGTTTTACCCAGCTCTAGTTGTAACATACATTTAACTCCCTCGCAGTCATACTTCCAAACACAGATCAGTTCATATGTACAGTAGAGATGAATGTTTCCTATTCTACCCGACAGCATATGCATTAAAAAAACCCCAGTATGCCCTGCAAGTTATCATTTGAAGAGCAGTGACAGTGTGACACGAGTGAATTAAATCCATTTTTATGGAGCAGTGGCAAATTGTACAGTCAGTTATTTGTGCTGTGCAAGGTAACTGATTCTTATTCTAGTCATTCAAAAAGTATAAATTAAGAACCTTGATTTTTGCAGCTTCCAAAGCTTTTTTGCCATCCCACGCCCAGCTTCTCTTTGTAAAATAGTTGACTGTTGCAAATTCAATCAGCGCAGAGAATACAAAGGCGTAACACACAGCTATAAACCAGTCCATTGCAGTCGCATAGGCCACTTTTGGCAAGGAGTTGCGGGCACTGATACTTAAGGTGGTCATGGTAAGGACTGTAGTTACTCCTTTAAAAAGAAAAAAAAATAAGTTTAGGGTTCTGCATGAGACTTGGAATGTTTTGTGACTTAGGCCCTGATGCCTAAGCAGTCGTAAGGAAATAACTGTTTGTATAACATTTTAGAAGTGCATGGTACTTTGGTGATCAATAGAAAAACAAGGTCCCTGCCCTGAGGACCTTATTTCTGACTTCTGGGGCACCCAGCTCATCTTCAATTTCTACATATTGAAAGAACATTTTAAAAATTGTATGCATAAAGATTAGTGGTGTTAATCAGAATCTTACTTATTTTATTCATTCATGTTGATATGTGGTACGTTTATAGCAGCCCTCATTTATAAAGAAGTACATTACAAAATCTGCTATCTGTGTACTGAGGAATTATTGTAATCTTTGGACTTTCTAATACTTGCAGGGATATGTTTGTGGAAAGATCCATGTAAATCCTATAATCTTTTTCCTTCTGGATTTCAGCCAATATAGAGCATGAACTTTGTAGAACAACCTAACAATTATCACAGGTAATAAAGAGAAACTTGGAAGTCACTTTACTAGGATTGTAATAACTAAACTAATTAGCAGTAACTGCAGTAATAAGGCAAGATTTCAATATTCAGAGATAAAAAACCAACATAAATTATTTTCAATAATTAATTCCCAACCATTGTAGGTGTCCGATCCTGCTGCCACTGATATTAATAACAAAATTGTTACTGATTCCACTCAGAAAAGTCTTCGCCTTCCAGTTTGTACTCAAAGGAGTAAATTCTACTGTCAGTTACACCTGTGTAAATCCCAAATTTCCACTGATATCACGGGATTTTAAAAGGTGTAACAGAATGGAAGTAGGTCCCCAATCCTTTGGCATCATGGTAGGTAGTCTCTGTGTTGTCCTGGCCCATCTCATACTACTGATTTTAAAGCAAAATGCCTGACTGATGTCAGTGGAGAGTTCTGTATAAAAATCAATAGCAAGATTTGGCTCCCTGTTACTAGTGGGAAAACTGTCTTTTGGACAAAACTGATTTTTGCACTCCTCCCTTTCCCAGCCACTGCGTTTTCGTAATGCATCAGTCTTGGGTGTTTACTTCCTGCTTACAAGCAATCTTCTTGTGATAATTCAAGTTGTTTAGCGATCCCAAAAGGATTTTACATATTAAACATTCTGTAATATGGATACAGTTTGTAAATGAGTAATTATATTAATTTGTATTGATGATAATAACACCCCTATTATCATCAGTACAAATTAATTGGCACTAATTAACCTCTTTTATGATTCATCTAGATCAGCACCTTGAAACACAGACACACTAAAACTTTTGAAGAAAAATCAGTGTTTTCATTGCTGTGTCTAGAGATGTATTAACCCCTCCCCCATTAAAATAAAAACACACAGATTTTATTTCTTCTTCCCTCACCAACCCACACTTAATTCTTGTGTAATTTTCGTCAGTGCTGAATCAAAGGACTTGGAAACATGGTAGGAAGAGAGCCTATGGTTTAAATTGGTTCAGAAGTAGGGGGAACTGAAATCACCAGGAATAGAAATAGATCATAGTAAACTATTTCCTTATACAGTCACCCCTTTGAGTAAGACAATCCTTTCATAACCACCACAAAGAAGTGAAATACTCACCGAAGACAGTTCTAGCAGGAACAGACTCTCTGTTTAGCCAAAAGGACACTTGCGATAAGATCACGGTCATAACGCATGGAAGGTATGTCTGGATGACAAAATAACCAATCTTTCTTTTCAGGTGAAAATGTGCAGTCATAATAGTGTATTCACCTAGAAGGAGAAAAATGCAGTGGTGGGAAAAAGTCAGACCATGCCTGAAACTGATGGATCCTGCTGATTTCTGTGCCCAAGTCCTCAAATTCTATCACCAAATGAGAGAACACACTCAGCCATTTCCACTGCACCAAAAATGTCTGGTCTTCCATGCAGCCTAGCTCTGCAATGCTGGAAAAACCAGGATCCGGAACATACATCCTGCTGATGTTTGTACACATGCCTCCAGAATGACACTGCATAATTAAACAACACAATGAACTGCTCCTACTGTATTAAAAAGTTTCAGAATCTGGCATGTTCCAGTGCCACAAGGCTGCAGAAATTTGGATAGGTGACATGAATTCTGTTAGATCTGGCCAATTTTTGAGTCCTGGGCCCCAAATTCCACCACCAAAATAAAGAGTAAATCCAATTGGTCTTAGTGCATCAAATAGGTCCAGAACCAACACATTCCAGCAGTACAATGCTGCAAAAAACAAGATCTGCTACTAGGATCCAACCTGATCCTGACAATTTTTGCAGCCAAACCTCCAGATTTCTACTAAGGAAACATGACCAGACACTCCTACTACATTGAACATGTCTAAACTATGGCGTGTTCCAGTGATGCAGCACTGCAAAAACCTGGATCCAGAATTTGGATCCCACTGACATTCCACCCCACAATCACAGAATACTTCCCACCACTCCTAGAGCACCACACAATTTGGCATGCTCTAGCACCAGAGCCCTGCAAAATCCTAGATCTCAGACATGGATTGTGATGGAAAGTTTGAGCTGTTTTGTCAGTAGGCAGCGGTGCATGAAGACTACTGCAGCCTATCTTTAGCTAGCACTGGAGACAGTCTACATTCTTTTTTACCATAAAGTTGTAGCTGTTGCTAGCATCCATTTTGCCTCTATCTCTGGCTGACTAATCGGGCATGGTTTCTGAACAGAAACAGCAGAATTTTGTCAAAGTGCCTAAGTTTCATGCTCCAGAGAGCTTCAGCTTTGATGGAGCAGACTGACCTGACTGGAAGGATTGATTTACAGGTTTTGCATTGCAACTAAACTCCAGAAGGAGAAGGGTCTGGTACAGTTGTGTTCCTTAGTCTATGCTTCGGGCAGGGAAGTGGAACCCATCTTTAAATCCTTCACCTTTGAAGAGGAGAGCCACACTGTGGTGCTGGCTGTGCTTGATGACCTCCATGTAATGTGGCTGATGAGTGAGCCTGTTTCTACCAGCATGTCCAAAAACCTGGGGAGTCTGTGGAATTGTTTATAAGAGGCTTGTATGACATGATAGAAAACTGATATTGAAGACAAAATGGAAGAGCACATGAGAGACAGAGTACTGACTGGCATTTTAGACAAGGGACTGACAGAGAAACTGCAAATGAGGGAAGATTTAACCCTTCACACAGTAGTAGAAATAGCAAGATAATTGGAGACTATTAAAAATCCAAATAGAGGCCAGTGGCCACTAGAAAGAAACCTAGAGGAAGTAACTTACAAACAGAATCACAATAGGAGATAGAGAACGACTGCAAAAACCAATTATAATCAATCCTCAAAGGCAATGTGGGGTGAGCCCTAGGCAAAATATAAACACTTTTCAGACTAGCTGCACAAAATGTGGGAAAGATCACAATACAAGAGGTGATTGTTTAAATAAAGGAGGCAAATGCTGTAAATGCACAAAAATTGGCAATTTCATTTAGCCAGAGAGAAAGAGCTAAACTGACTCCATTCATCACACTATTTGAGACATTTTGCTTTCAAAGATTGCATTTCAGGATTTCTAGTGTTCCTGAAAATTTCCCAAGAAAGATGGCAAAGCTATTAGAGAACATAAATGGGGTCATCCTTTTTAGGGACAACACATCAATGGAAGAACATAACAAAATCTTCAGTGAAGTCCTGACCTAAACCACTGAGTCCTGACTCAAGCTAAATAAAGAAAAGTGTGTTTTCCAAAGTTAATTTTTGGGCCAGTTAATAAACAAAGATGGAATTAGTCCTATCCCCGAGAAAGTAAAAGTAATTAGAGAACTGAATCCACCAACAAATGTACCAGAACTGAGACATATACTGGAGATGGTAAACTATCATGGTTGATAGCTGCAAGAC
Source organism: Lepidochelys olivacea (assembly GCF_965140295.1). Classification (NCBI taxonomy): domain Eukaryota; kingdom Metazoa; phylum Chordata; order Testudines; family Cheloniidae; genus Lepidochelys; species Lepidochelys olivacea. The sequence goes on along the minus strand of NC_140411.1, from coordinate 123,250,266 downwards.
TTTTCTACAGTGACAAAACCACTGAATGAACAACTAAGGTCCAATACTTCCTGACTCTGGGGCCCAAATCAGGAGACTGCCTTCCAAAGGGCAAAGAAATTATCTTTAGAACTGAGGTAGTTAAATTCTACAATGGTCAGTGCAGATATCAGTAGCTATGGCCTCGGTGGTGCGTTATTGCATCTACATGGATCTGAATGGAAGCCAATTGCATTCTGCCCTCATACACTTACAGAAGAAGAAAAATTATATGCATAGAATGAAAAGGAGTGCCCGGCAAGTGAATGTGCATGTGAGAACTTTTTACAGATACATGTGTGCGAAGAGACTCAAATAACAACACCTATACCCGACAGATCCTGGAAAAGGCTAGCACCAAATTTGTGCGAATTTAGAGGATATCATTAGTTGTAGTGGATTATTTTTCTAGATATACTGAAATAATATATTTGAAAGATTCAACAAATTGTAGTGTTATCAAGAAATAACAAGCACATTCGCCAATTTTGGTATATCAGAACAACTAGTGACAGACAACACACCACAACTGAACTTCAGTCATTCCAAACCAAATGTGGTTTTGAACTGATCACTAGCAGCCCACATTACCCACAAGCAAATGGAGAGTCTGAGAGGGCTGTACAGATATCCAAGAAAATATTGAAGCAGGAAGATCCATTCCTTGCTCTACTGAGCAACAAGTCTCTACTGTTAGTAGCTACTGGCTATAGCCCTACCCAGCTCCTGATGGGAAGGAAACTCAGGACTGTTCCAACCCTGGAAAACAATCTAGCCCCAGAGTGGCCAGACCTGAAAAAAGTAGCCAAATCAGATCAACAAGCAGAAAAAGCTTATGAACACTTTTATAACTGATGACAGGTTTCAGAGTAGCAGCCGTGTTAGTCTGTATCCGCAAAAAGAACAGGAGGACTTGTGGCACCTTAGAGACTAACAAATTTATTTGAGCATAAGCTTTCATGAGCTACAGCTCACTTCATCGGATGCACTCAGAGAATTGCCTGTTTGTGTCAAAGTGGATAGAGTAGAAGGATGGAGAACTTCAGCTGTTGTAAAGGAAAAGAATACCTTGCCCTGATTATACAGTATTGAGACAGACCATGGAGAGTTCAATAGAAACCGTCAACATCCTCAGTTTGTTCTAGAGGCTGAAAAATCCACAGAATAAACTCTACAAAGTGCAGGTGTGGAATTAGGAGAAAAAGATTCACCTATTCCAAACTTGCCAGAGACAACCCTTGTAAATAGAAGTCAGCCTAGCCACCAACTGTTACTCATTCTGGCCATATAGTTGAAAAAAAAAGTATGATTTAGAGATGAGTAACAGACAGATGTATGTTGAGAAAAGTAAGTTAAAAAAAAACAGTTTTAGAAATTGTTAAAATGCAGAAAAGAAAAAAGAAAGAGGGAGAGCTGATGGAAAGTTTAAACTGTATTACAATGTTTGGTCACTAGGTGGCACTGTGTGAAGACTATAGCTGCATGTCTTTACTAAATGTTGGCGCCAGTCTTCTTTTAAAATTAATTAATTATTTTTTAAATTATTTTATTTTATTTTTAAGTTGTTACTGGTGTCTATTTTGCCTCTGTGTGACAATCCTGACATAGATCAAGCTGGATCCTTCTCATTTTGGCACACAAGACTCCAAATTCCACCATCTACACAGAGAACACATACAGCTGCTCTGACTGCACCAATACATTCTAGATCTCTTTGCATCCATCCCTGTGCCATCCCTGGGACCTATCAAATCCTGCTGATATTTGGACTCAAGACCCCACAATGCACTGCCAAAACAGACAGTCCATAGCTCCTCTCCTAATATGCCAGATAAATCTAGAACCTGACCAGTCCTGGCACAAGACTGCTGCAAAAACCTGTATGTGGACCTGGATCCAGGCAATTTTTGGCCTCCCAATGTACAAATCCCTCTACCCAAATATAGACTATTGTTGACCTCCTACTCCATCAGAAAAACCAAGATGCTGACACACTCTGGTGCGCAATTTCAACAACCACATCCTACAATTTGATCCAGCTAATAATTTGCTCCATACTTACAACTTTACCGTCGAAATAGAGGACAAGTAGAGCCACTCTTATTCCAGTATAGATTGGTTTAATCATGTGATAAAACTGCTGAATTCTGCCAGATCCTGGCATTTTTGGCCATGCCCCCAAAATGTATTTTCTTCAGAGACAAGTGCAGCATAGACCTTTACCACTTGAGCTAAAGGACTAACTACAAATATTATATTTGGTAGCATGCAATGATCGTTATCCTCTGCAGACCAGCTCTAAAGGAGGATGTATAACACAGTGAAGCTATCTTACATGTGCATGTATGGCCATATTTTACAGACAGCACAGCTGAGTAGTTAGAATAGGCAGATTATTTGTGAGACACAGTGTGGTTAATTGTCTATGGTTTTGCTAGTATAGCTATACTGGTATGTTATGCTGCCAAAATGCTCTTACTGTGGGTACAGTTTATATCAGCAAAACTGTGCTTTGCACCAGTATAATTCATTCCAGCCCCTCTGTGCAAAATAAGCTGTACCAGCAAACTCACAGTTTTGCTGGTGCAACTGTATCTACCAAAGGGACTTCTGCCAGCACACCTATGTCAGTCAGGGCGCACACCTCTTCACACACCTGACCAACAGAACTATGCGGCAAAGCTGTGTTGTGTAGACCAAGCCTGAGATGTGGACCTGCCATATCAGAGATCTGGCATCTAACCCCAATTTGTGTAAGCTCGCAGTGGGGTATGAGGCTGTGGGGGTACAATAGTTCCGGCTACCTGTGACTGCTGATACTATTCTGAGGTGTAAAGGCTGCCTCTGTCTCTAATGGTCTCCGTGCGGAAGTGGTTATAGTAGCTGGGAGAGGCCAGCAGAGTCTGGAGGAAGAGCAGTGTGGAAACTGCCACACTGCTGCCCCCAGTGTAGAAAGACTCTTCACCTTGTTGGGGCAGGAGAAGAGCGGTGCAATTTAAGAAGCCTGCCTGACTCCTCCTCATGCAGCTGCCCACCTAGTGCTGTTTTCTGCTCCTATAAACCCTCTCTAAGACCACTGTGATGTACTCGACACGTGGCAACCCTTTAAAGCCACCCAGTGATTGAAACTGATGCTGGATGTGGTGACTTGCCTGGTAAGCAGAGTAGCTGTCTTTGAGCATATACAATAGGTGCTCCCTGATCTGCACTGGCTGCTTATGGCTTTCCAGATAAATTTAAGCTCTTCACTTTGACCTATAAACCCCTAAAAAGCTCAGGACCCATCTACCTGAAAGAGTGTCTCAACCCTTGTGCCCAGGGAAGGGCTCTCTTCTGGCTTCTCACTTTCTTGTGAAAAGGATCCTGGAAGAGTGCTGGGGAGAGGGGCTGGGAGAAGGTCTGCTGTAAAATGAGGTAGCATATCCCTATAACTGGATAATTTCCTATACACATTGATTTGTGATAATCCCACACCTGGTATGCAGGATTTTTTGGTGCTCTACACCTGGCTGCATTTTTTTTTAAATTACAAATTACAAAACCCAAAGTACTTGTTTTCATTTGAAAGGCCAGTCATGGCTGATTCACACCCTACCTGTCATTTCTTACATAGTATTGAGACATTGGTCCCCCCATGTCCACTCCACCAAAGATGCCAGTTTTGCCCATTGTTCAGTTTTCCAATAAGTACCTCTGCACTTTCTCCCATGCTGCCTGTAAAGGTGTGGGTTATTCCCACATGCCCCTTGTGGTCCAGTGTGGCACTGCAAGTATGCCCCACCTTCATTTCCCGAGATGGGGGTAGCAGTCAGTTCCCTTTCCCAGCTTGAGGGGATTGGGGTGGGGGGCAGCTGTTGGCTTTGTACTGTCCCTTAAAGGGACAGTACACTCTTTCGCACTGCTCTTACACATGGAGGAAGCTTCCCATGAAATTTGCATTTTCTCAGCAGCCACAATGCCTGCAAAAAACTCAACTGGGGATGGGGAGAAGCTGATGCTCTGTACCACTACTTATTATGCTGACTGGTATTGTCTCATTGTTACCTTGGGCTCATCCCAGCCATTTATTGTATCCACCTGTTGGCTCTAGCATTACACTTAGAGTGAAATTCTGGCCACACTGAAGTCAATGGCAAAACTCCCGTTGACTTCAGTAGGGCCAGGATTTCCCTTTAAGACTTAAGCTCTTTGGGACAAGAACTATTTTTGTTAAATGGTTGTACAGAGCCTATAACAGTGGGATGCCATTCTCAACATCAGTAATCATAAGAAATAATTAATAATAAAGAATAAATGGAGCTGCTGCATTTTTTCTGTACTTAGCTGGTAGAATTTTTGGTCTTAGAGCTGATATAGCTGGATCCAAGTGCTGGCTATGTGATTTTGTGCTGCAACTGTGCCAAGTTGCAGAGGGTCTACATCAGTGGTTCCCAAACATTTTAGTAAGGCAACCAAACAACTGCATTTTGTATTTTTTTACGACCTATCCAGGATCCAAATTTAATGGGGGAGGGCAAAATCATAGGCCAGTGTCCTCCTCCACCGCCACCTCCTCACCCTGCTGAGAGGCTTCTGACCATCTGCAGCAGCATCCTCTACCCTAGCACCACAACCCTACTCCCAGAGAGGTGCAGAGGGAATGCCCCAAGGTGTGGGGGTCTGGTATTTGAAGAGTTTGCTCTGCACTCATCCCACAGTGATGACTCCTTTCTTACAGGGCTGGGCCTAACTCCCTGCTCTGGGAGTTGCAACCTGGCACACAAGGTCACAGCATCACTCTGTCCTGATGGAGGGGCGGCTGGGACATATTTGAGTGAGTGGCATTGCGACCTGCCCATTTGGTGTCAGTGCCACTCAGGTTTGACCTATGCCATCCCTTGCAGTACCACTCAGGTATGGCTTGACCACTCCTCTGTCATGGGAGAGGAACAGCCAGGTCAAACTTGAGTGGCACTGTGACCCTGTGTACCAGGTCACAACACCCAAAGGGGGGTTGCTAGGCCCAGTCCCATGAGACAGAAGCTACTTGTGCAGCGTGAAGTGCTGGGCAGGCTAACTCTCCAACTCCCCTGCCCCGGGCCTCTCCTCCACACTGATCCCATGACCCATTTACATCCTTCCCACGATGCAGCCCATCCTTTAGGAGACATTGGCTAAGATTTTTTGATGGATTAGAAGTTGCTACATTTAAAAAAAATCATTTAGATAATAGAATTTTGGAGAAAGAATATGGCTAAAAATTGGCAGGCTCCAGTGGGATCCCGACCAATGTTCCCTCTAATTTTTGACAGGTCGTGTGCATAAAAAATTTATGCTGTGCAAATTTTTGTGCTTCTGTGCAAATGTTTGTGCTCGTGGTGTTTAGCCGTGTGTGTGGGGTTTAGGCTCTGTGTGCGCGTGCACACGCGCACAGCTTAGAGGGAACAGTGATCCAGACACCAGATACATGTTTTTCATATGCTATGAGTCTGGATACATCAAGGGCCCTTTTACCAGTGGTAGAATGGTGGCTACACCTGTAGGCTGAGGCCTGGGGTGAAAAGAAAATGGCAGGTTCTGGCAGAATACAGGTATGTCAGATCTGTGTTATTGTGTCGTTGTTGCACCAGACCACACTTGCCTCAGGATACACCCAGGGTCTGTAATTTTTTGGTACAGGTAGAGCAGCTGGCTGTGTTCTGTATTTAGATATTGGAATTTGGGGCAGGAGTGCAAAAATTGGCAAAATCCAGCACAATCTATGTTTTGGGTCTGGGTTTTTGTAGTGCTGTGGTGCTGCAATGTGCAAAAATCCAAGATCTTTGGTGCAACAGAAGTGGCTGGACTTGTTCTCTCTTTATTTGTTTATTTGCAGGAATATTTCGATACATACAAGTGGCTGGATGTGTTCTTTATGTAGGAAGTGGAAGTACTGGGGCTTTGTTCTGGTTTTTTGCAACACTGCTACATGGGGAATTTTTTTGTGGCAGCCCTGTTCTCTATATAGCCAGTAGAATTTGGGGGCTTGAGTGCCAAGATTAGGAGGATCAGGGTTTTTGCAGCATGCCAGTGCTAAAATGTGCCAGATTCCAAGATTTTTTTGGTGCAATCTAACTAGCAGAGTATCTTTTTTTCAGGCAGAACTTGGGGAGCTGAGTGCAAAAATCAGTAGGATCCAGTAAGACTGGTGCAGATGCAGATTTTACCTCTTTCTAAAAGGCATCCGCTTGAAGCGATAGCATAAAGGGTGTGTAAAATTTTTATATACCCAAACATTTCCCCCCATGCAATTGGAGGGGTTGTGCAGTTTGACATGTGGTCCAAAATATATCCAAAGGATCCAAACTGTTGGATTTGTGCAATATTCTTCCGTCTTCCGCTCCCTCCCCAAACCCGCGCCCCCCACATTCAACAGTTCTGTACAAAGGAGAAATGTCTTAAACATCCGATCACAAGTAACCCTGATTACCAGCCTACTGTGAGCTTGATGAAGTACAGAAAAGCCATCACTGACTGATGCTTTCCCTGTGTAAAATCGGATTTTTGTATTTTGCTAATCCCTGGTTACAATCTGTGTCCTGCTCTTTGCGATCCACCCTGCAATCAGAATCCAGCCTGCCCAGATGCAACCTGGGACATTAAAAAAATTCTTGACGTTGGAAAACCGTAATTTATTAGCCTAAATCTTAGGGAGGGGAGGGGAGGGGATTTCTGGGCACAAACTTTTTGATCCCTCCGAGGATTCTGCTGTTTCCCTTAGGTTGAGGAGTCCAAGGTGCCTACCACGGTAAAACGGAGAAGAGAAAGTGGCCCAGAGCTGATACCCTGGAGTGTCCACTGCCTGCTTTGGATTTTTTATTTCTCCCGGGATCAGGGCGAGTTTCTAGGAGATGCCCCCATACATCCTCTGGATCTTTTTCTTGGTAGTTTTGAAGGCAAGAGGGGAGCTGCCATTCATTGCAGAAAACAATGCAGCTATGATGGTGAACTGGTAAGGAAACATGTCTTTGTTCTTTAATGAGAGGCAGCTTGCTTTCCCCAGGGGGCTCTTTGCTATTAGGGGAACAACTGTGATTATTTCTACATGCACATCCTGGCTGCTGATTCTCTTGGCTTATTTAGCAACTGTTTTATGGATATTGGAGGGGTTGGGAATGATTGGAGCATAATTTTGGAGGAAAGCGGAGCATAACTTTGCTTTGTGGTTGCCTTGTACTGTGCAAGATTGCCCTAGCTTTAGGATTGTTTGGAGAGTAAACAGCAAGCCCAGTTGGGCTCAGAGTGGGCCCCACCTTCCACCGGGCTGTTTGTTTGTTTGTTTGTTTAATTTTGAATAGAGAGCTTTAAGCACCTTCATTCCTTAATGCTACCAACCTTTGTGATTGTGAGTGTGTGTGTGGGTGAGAGAGGTTGGGGATAAGGGGGTTGTGCGCATGGTAAAGTGCCCTAAATATCCCTTCCAAGGATAGCACAGGTTACCAATCTGGTTTACACCTTCTCCTCAGAGTCTCAAATTAGATCTCAGAGCCTGTCATTTATAGCCAGTGATAGGAGGTGCCAGGTCCTCAAAATAAATATGTCTCAGTGCTTTACTAGTGTTAATTTCTGCCAGAGCATTGTTCAAATCTGCATTCTAAAAGTCCTCTGTGAATGAAGCCACGGGGGAAGGGGATGGCTTTGTTTAAAGACAGTATATTTTTGGTTCCAATCATAGGAGCCCTTAGACTCTACTCCATTAATTCTCTCAAGACAAGTATATTATATAACCTGTTAAAGCCTCTGTGCTGTGGAACCCACGTAACTGTCAGAGCTGGTCTGGCTTCACCCTCCCAGGTATCCCCCACCCCCATCTAAGCACAGGGCTGCCCTGACATGGAAGCCTTAAGCAGGAGGCGAGGGAGGGAAGGGGGGGCCTCACGTGGATGGCTGGGCTGGGATTAAAGCTTCTTTGCCTCTCTAATGCTGCCACATCTGGTGCCTCCACTTCCAGTTATGGAGGAAATGGGAATCCTTGGGGTTAGCACCTCCTCTCTGGCCACGTGGTACCCAGGACACACAGCAAAGCTCAGCAACAGCTGCCACCTTCCCTCTTCCCCCTCCCCCAAACCGTTTCATCAAGCAAATCACTATAAACCTAGAATTGGTACAGATCTAATGGGTGGGCAGTGTTTGCCTCCTGGCGCTGTTCCTCCATCAGGGAAATAAGCCAGAAATAGTGCTGTGATTTCAGCAAATACAGCAGGACCTCGGAGTGACGAACACCTCGGGAACTGAGTTGTTCATAGCTCTGAAATATGCGCTGTTTGTAACTCTGAACAAAACATTATAGTTGTTCTTTCAAAACCTTACAAAAGTTTGCAGCTGAACACTGACAATACAGCTTTGAAACTTTACTATGCAGAAGAAAAATGTTGCTTTCCTTTATATTTTTAGTAGTTTATGTTTAACACAGCACTGTACTGAATTTGTTCTTTTTTGTTTGTTTGTTTGTTTTTTTGGTTTTGGCCTCTCCTATTGCCTAATGGTGTACTTCTGGTTCCAAATGAGGTGTGTGATTGACTGGTCAGTTTGTAGCTCTGGTGTTGGTAACTCTGAGGTGCTACTGGTCAGTTGCCAAGACTTGATATGCATCTCCCTAGTGCCCGCACCAAAGACCCAAGAGCCTGTATGCATCTCCCCCCACTGCATCTCTTTTTCCTGTTAGCAACTGTGTGGTGGAAAGATGCATTCTACCACACCTGTACTGGTACTGATGTTTTCAGTTCCTACAGTCTGTCCCATCAGATGATACTGGTTAAGTCGTGAACCATCTTCTGCAACCACCACAGATGTAGCGGTGCTATTAGTCCAGACGTAGACCACTTCAGAATTGGGGTAAGCATCTGTTGATGGAAATAAAGATGACAGGTTAAAACAGAGATTAATTTCCTAGTAGACTCTTAAATTATATAACGAAAAGTAGTACTTGTGGCACCTTAGAGACTAACAAATTTATTTGAGCATAAGCTTTCTTGAGCTTCAGCTCACTTCATCGGACGCATTCAGTGGAAAGATGAAGTGAGCTGTAGCTCACGAAAACTTACGCTCAAATAAATTTGTTAGTCTCTAAGGTGCCACAAGTATTCCTGTTCTTTTTGCGGATACAGACCAACACGGCTGCTGCTCTGAGACCCTAAATTATATAGTTTTGGGAAAGGGAAGGGGAAGAAGAGAGGAGTGACAGAGGTTAAGAGAAACAAATAGAGATGATATAATTATGTTCCCATATGTCCGGCTCACAAAGAATTAGGTTGAAGGCTTCTGACATAACAGATGTGTGGGATGGTTTGTAAAAGGCTGGAACATTGGAGTTACAAATATAATCCTTTCAGCCCATTTGATTTCAGGGAGATTTTGACTGGAAGAGTGAAATGTGCATGGAGTGGTGTGGGGGTGTGCTGGCTGGTTTATATGCCTGGCTGGGGTTGGTGAGAGTGTGTGCACATGTGGGAGGGGGAGGCTGATGTGTCTGCATGTGTGGAGAGGGTTGAATTGTGCGCGTGCAAGTGTGTGTTTGATATGAGTTCTCGCTGCCTACTATTTTTTAGCTGGAGGCCCTAGGAATCAAAGGTAGTGGCAGAGTTGCCAACTCACATGAACTTATTGTGAATCTCACAATATTTACTATTTTTCTTCAAGCCTCAGTGCCTGGATCATGTTACTCTATGAGAACCTCAGCTTTCACATTTTAAAAAAAGTTTCAAGCCCCTGTGGTTGCAAAGGAAAGCTTGAAAACAACAGTCCTATAGTCTTAAAAAGCAGGAGGCAAATTTTTAAAAAAGCTGTGTTTTTTTAAGAAAAGCTCTTTATTTTGGGGGTGCCTATCTTATGATTTTTGAATGTTTAGCGGTGGCAATGAGGTTGCAAGGAGCCAGAGACTGTTTTACCAAATCCTCTGGAAAAACTAATGACCAGGACATCAATTTCCTTGCAAAGAGAGCGCAAAATGCAGGTGTGACAGACATGGAAATGCTGTGTAATAATGTAAGAATAGGGTCTGTGCAGGGTTGCAGCACAATAGCTTCTCAGATTTAAGAACATCCAAGCACACAGTTGAAAGATAACAGGGAAAACAGGTGGTGTTAGCTTCAAGGATCCTGTATCCCATCTTCAACAAGTTTCAAGCCTTGTTTTTCTAAAGCTGGTAGCCTGTCTTAGAAAGCAGGGACTCAGAGAAGGACTTAGGGATCATTGTTCATAATCACCTGAGCATGAGCTCTCCGTGCAATAGTGTGGCAAAAAGGGGAATATCAAATAGAAGTAGGGAAGGGATCTTGACTCATACACAGCATTGGTGAGACTGCTACTGGAATACTATATCCCATTCTGGGGTCCACACTTCAAGAATATGGGCTAGCAGCTTGCTCCATCCACTCCACACATCAGCCTGGTATGGCAGTGCCTCCGGGAACGGTGCACCCTACTCTTGTTTAGAGGGAGGCAGTGTAGCCTAGTAGACAGAGCACTGGACTGGGACTGAGGAGATCTGGGTTCTATTTCCAGATCTGTCACTGGCCTGTGGGGTGACCTTATGCAAGTCACTTCACCTCGCTCAGTTTCCCCATCAGTAAAATGGGGATAACGATAGTGACCTCCTTTGTGAAGTGCCTGGAGATCTAGTGATGGAAAAAGTGCTATATAAGAGCTAGGTGGTTTTATTATTATTATTACTATGGTTGTGGAAATACTAAAGAGAGTTCCAAGAAGGGCTGTAAGAATGGTCCAGGGCCTAGAAAACAAAGCTTCTAATGTGAGGCTTAAGGAGCTGAACTTATTGAAGAGAAGGTTGAAAAGTGTTTTGATCACTGTGCACAGGTACTCACACATGGACAATGATCTGAGAGTGGGGGATTTTCAGCTTTGCTGAGAAGGGCCTAACAAGATTTTGTCTGGAAGTTAAAGTTAGACAAATTCAACCTTGAAATAACGCATGATTTCCTAGTGGTGAGGGTAATTAAATATTGAAAAAGCTTACCAGGGGAGGGGCTGGACTCACCATCACTTGGAGTCTTTAAGACATGACATATTTCGTAACACATACTTTCATCTGGCTTCTGGGCGAAGTTCTGCAGCCTCTGTCAGTGGGAGGCAGTGGGGAGATCAGGCTGGGTGGTCATGGTGGTCCCTTGTGGCCTAGGAAGTTATGGTTCTATGAATTCCCCCTTCCTTCATGGAACATGGGGAGAATAGGAGTGCCTCTATTGCCCTCAACATGCTCAGAACACTTTCAGCTTTGCACTAAGACAGTGAATATAACCAAATCTCATGTTTCAGGGTTTCAAGGGTCAGGAAGGATTATGTTCCCCCAGTGCACAATTGGCCAGATGAGTTCTGGGTTTGTTTGGGTTTTATTTTCCACCTTCCTCTGAAGCATCAGAGATTGGCCGCAGCTGGAGATGGGAAACCAGACAGGGCAGATGAGTGCTCCGAGGTGGTACAGAGAATCCTCCTTCTTATATGCCTGGCTCACCCGACTTGCTCACATGCTCAGGATCAAACTCATCAGATTTGGGTCAAAAAGAATTTTTCCCACAGGTCAGATTGGCAAAGACCTTGGGGCATTTTGACTTCCTCTGCAGCATGGACCATGGTTCACCTGCTGCGATAATCTAGATGAGTGGTTCCCAAACTTGTTCCACTGCTTGTGCAGGGAAAGGCCCTGGTGGGCCGGGCCGGTTTGTTTACCTGCTGAGTCTGCAGGTTTGGCTGATCGTGGTTCCCAGTGGCTGAGGTTCGCTGCTCCAGGCCAATGGGAGCTGCTGGAAGCAGTGGCCAGTATATCCCTAAGCCCGTGCCACTTCCAGCAGCTCCCATTGGTCTGGAGCAGCGAACCGCGGCGACTGGGAGCCGCAATCGGCTGAACCTGTGGACGTGGCAGGTAAACAAACCGGCTCAGCCCAAAAGGGGCTTTCCCTGCGCAAGCAGTGGAACAAGTCTGGGAACCACTGATCTAGACATATCTCACCTAATCAATTCCCTGCCATTGCTGGGGCCTTGGGCATTGGTTACATCCTGTTCTCTGCATCTGGCACACAACAGTTTAGTCTAACTAAATTCTGAACTTAATATAGAGTATCTGGGTGAAATGGAATGGCTTGTGATATAAAACAAGTCATACTAAGTGATCTAGTGGTGGCCTTAAACTCTATGAAACTATGAAATCAAAAAGGATGCTGAAGAGTTAAAAAAACATTCTCAGGAGAAGAAAGGGGGTCAGCTGTTAAAAGCTTCTCAACTGACTCAGATTAGGGTGACCAGGTATCCAGTTTTCAATCCGAACACTCAGTCGAAAAGGGACCCTGGCAGCTCCAGTCAGCACCGCTGACCGGGCCATTAAAAGTCCAGTTGGCAGTGCTTCAGGGCTAAGGCAAGCTAGTGCCTACCTGTCCTGGCTCTGTGCTGTGCCCTGAAGTGGCCATCAGGTCCAGCTCCTAGGTTGGGATCCACGGCCAATGGGAGCTGCGGGGGTGGTGCCTGCAGGCGAGAGTAGCGACGCATGCAGAGCTGTCTGCCGTGCCTCCGCCTAGGAGCTGGACCAACTGCTGCCACTTCTGGGCCACAGTGCCAGGACAGGCAGGAAGTCTGCCTTAACCCTCCTGCTGTGCTGCTGACCAAACCCTGAGCCCCAACCCCCTGCCCCAGTCTTAAGTCCCCACAAACCCAGAGGCCCCTCCCACACCCCAAACCCACCCCCAGAGCCTGCACCTCCAGATGGAGCCCTCACCCCCCCTGCACCCCAACCCCCTGCCTCAATCTGCACCCCCTCCCATGCCCTGAACCCCTCTGCCCCACTCCCCATCCTGGAGCCCCGATCTGCACCCCAAACCCCTCATTCCTGGCCCAACCCCAGAGCCTGGACCCCCCAGAATGAGCCCTCATCCCCCCTGCACCCCAGCCCCCTGCCTCAAACTGCAGCCCCCTCCCACACCCTGAACCCCTCATCTCCAGGCCCACCCTAGAGCCCGCACCCCCAGCTGGAGCCCGTACCCATGCCCCAGCCCAGACCCCCTTCCCGCACCCTGAACCCCTCATTTCTGGCCCCACCCCAGAGTCTGCACCTCCAGTTAGAACCCCCTCCTGCACCCCAATCCCCTGCCCCAGCCCAGTGAAAGTTAGTGAGGGTGGGAGAGAGTGAGCCACCGAGGAAAGGGGAATGTAGTGAGCAGGGGGGTAGGGCCTTGGGGAAGGGTTGGGGCAGGGGGGTGGCCTCAGAGTAGGGGCAGGGCTATGGTGTTTGGTTTTGTGGGATTAGGAAGTTGGCAACCCTAACTCAGATAGCGCCTCCGTGGAAGGAGTTTGAAGGAGCTGGCAACTCTTGGGGAAAGGCAGGCCTGCTACGGACTCCTTTAGTATTATTTTAAAATCTATTTTCTCTTAAATGCTTTTTGTTTCAATAAATAATACTTTGCTTTAAGATGGCAGTCCGGTCACTGGTTACCACTCTCATTGCTCCTGGAAGGAACAGAATTGTCAGGCCTGCTGAGGTAAAGACAGTGGATGTACATCAGACTGCAGCTTGGGCCAGCTCTGAGAGTGGAGGAATCATACGTCTCCATCCTGACAGAGGTGATGTCTCCAGGCCTAGGACCTGAGTGGTGCAGGGGTAAGGTTGCTAACTCTCCAGGATTGTCCTGGAGTCTCCAGGAAATAAAGATTGCTTTTTAATTAAAGATTGTGTCATTTGATGAAACCTCTAGCAATACAGGGTCCACTTGATGAGCCCAGAGGTGCTGTTAGTCAGGGAACTATGATAGCAGATCAGCAGAAATTGTATGCAAAAGTCTTGTGTTCTTAAATACAGATGGCTGCTCTTCGGTGCAAAGCAGCAAAGAGGAAGCTGCAGTGTGCTGGAGGCTTTCCAAGCTCTTAACAGCTTTGTTAAGATATTGCCACCAAACTAAATAAAGGTTTGGGTGATTTCCTGACCTCCAGAGAAATCACTCCCTCTATAAATACTGCTAAATCATCCCTATTATGGATGATTTCACCTGGGAGCTCACAAAAAATATACGAAGATCAATCTTTTCTTTTCTTTTTTACCTTTGCAATGCCCAAACTACTCAAAGTGTCAGGGCTTGCTTTTCTTTTTTTAGTAAAAAGGCCTAGGGTAATTTATCTCACTACCTCTTCCCTACAAAATTTTTATTCCCTTCCTCCACTTCAGTTTACCAACTCTGTTCTATGCTATCAACACACTCAGTATTACTTTTCAGGAAAAACAAAATACAAACCAAAAGTGAAATCCCTGCAAGCTGCATGGAAACTTTTTAAACTTTTTAAAGACGCCATAATAGAGGCTCAACGTAAATGGATAGCCTTAATTTAAAAAAACAGAAAGAACCAAAAAAGTGCCACCATGGCTAAACAACAAAGTAAAAGAAGCAGTGAGAGACAAAAAAGCATCATTTAAAAAGTGCAAGTTAAATCTTAGTGAGGAAAATAGAAAGGAGCATAAGCTCTGGCAAGGAAGTGTAAAAATACATTTAGGAAGGCTAAAAAAGAATTTGAAGAACAGCTAGCCGAAGACTCAAAAAGTAACAGCAAAAAAATTTTTTTAGTACATCAGAAAAAGGAAGCCTTGTAAACAACCAGTGGGGCCACTGGACAATTGAGATGCTAAAGGAGCAGTCAAGGACAATAAGGCTATTGCAGAGAAACTAAATGAATTCTTTGCATCGGTCTTCACAGCTGAGGATGTGAGGGAGATTCCCAAACCTGAGCCATTCTTTTTAGGTAACAAATCTGAGGAACTGTCTCAGATTGAGGTATCATTAGAGGAGATTTTGGAACAAATTGATAAATTAAACAGTAATAAGTCACCAGGACCAGATGGTATTCACCCAAGAGTTCTGAAGGAACTCAAATGTGAAATTGCAGAACTACTAACTGGTTTGTAACCTATCATTTAAATCAGCTTCTGTACCAAATGACTGGAGGATAGCTAATGCGATGCCAATTTTTAAAAAGGGTTAGTGGTGATCCCAGCAATTACAGGCCTCTAAGCCTGACTTCAGTACTGGGCAAACTGGTTGAAACTATAGTAAAGAACAGAATTGTCAGACATACATATTAGCATAATTTGTTGTGGAAGAGTCAACATATTTTTTGTAAAGGGAAATCATGACTCACAAATCTACTAGAATTTTTTGAGAGGTCAACAAGCCTGTGGACAAGGGTGATCCAGTGGATATAGTGTACTTAGATTTTCAGAAGGCCTTTGACAACGTTCCTCACCAGAGGCTCTTAAGCAAAGTAAGTTGTCATGGAATAAGAGGGAAGGTCCTCTCCTGGATCGGGAACTAGTTAAAAGTTAGGAAACAAAGGGTAGGAATAAATGGTCAGTTTTCAGAATGGAGAGAGGTAAATAGTGGTGTCCCCCAGGGGTCTGTACTGAGACCAGTACTATTCAACATATTCATTAACAATCTGGAAAAAGGGGTAAATGGTGAGGTGGTAAAATTTGCAGATGATACAAACCACTCAAGATAGTTAAGTCCAAAGCAGACTATGAAGAGCTACAGAGGGATCTCACAAAACTGGGTGACTGGGCAACAAAATGGCAGACGAAATTCAATGTTGATAAATGCAAAGTAATGGACACTAGAAAACATAATCCCAACTATCCATATAAAATGATGGGGTCTAAATTAGCTGTTACAACTCAAGAGAGATCTTTGAGTCACTGTGGATAGTTCTCTGAAAACATCCACTTAATGTGCAGTGGCCATCAAAAAAGCAAACAAAATGTTGGGAATCTTTAAGAAAGGGATAGATTATAAAACAGAAAATATCATATTGCCTCTGTATAAATCCATGGTTCCCCACATCTTGAATATGGTATGCAGATGTGGTTGCTCCATCTCAAAAAAGATATATTGGAATTGGAAAAGGTATAGAAAAGGGCAACAAAAATGATTAGGCGTACAGAACAACTTCTTTATGAGAAGAGATTAATAAAATTGGGATTTTTCATCTTGGAAAAGAGATGCCTAAGGGGGGATATGATCGAGGTCTATAAAATCATGACTGGTGTGGAGAAAGTAAATAAGGAAGTGTTATCTACTCCTCATAACACAAGAACTAGGTGTCTCCAAAATAAATTAATATGCAGCAGGTTTAAAACAAACAAAAGGAACTATTTCTTCACACAATGCACAGTCAACCTGTGGAACTCTTTGCCAGAGAATATTATGAAGGCCAGTACTATAACGGGGTTCAAAACGGAGCTAGATAGATTCATGGAGGGTAGGTCCATCAATGGCTATTAGCTAGGATGGGCAGGGATGGTGTCCCTAGCCTTTGTTTGCCAGAACCTTTGGTCTGACCCAGTATGCCGTTCTTTTGTTCTTATGTAGATACAGTGACTGCTTGAATCTGTGAGCAGTCTATAAGAAATAGCTCTGAGAGGTGTGAAATACCTCATGCATCCCAATGAGGCATCAACACTGTTGATGATATCACTTCTGGTCATTTTAGCAGATACATCCAGTTAATATGTGCTTGTCCCACAATCACAGATTGCCTCCCACTCTTTTGTAGGTGCCAGAAACTCCAATTACCCCCACCCAACTGGCATAACCTCTGACCTCCTCCTTGACAATGTATGCAATGCAATTATGCAGTGTCAGATTGAAAAGTGGTGGTGTGGGATAGCCTAGAATAAAATCAATGGAATATCAAGATAAGGCAGGTGATAACATACTGATTATCATAATGAATTCCACAACAATCTGTTTTTCTATTTAAAATAAGGTTCCATAAGGTTTCCAATCTGCTCTGCCAGAGTGCCACAGAACTTAAACCCATCTTGTGTGTGGTTATGAGAAAGCCTTTCTATTTGAGAGATAAATGATTGATCTTGGTCGAGCCTCTTCCATGCTTCCTCCTCCACCCACAGGAAAATGGGGCAGAGTAGAGTAAGGTGGACAATTTTTGTTAACACTCTGTCAGGATATCACTGATGGTGAAGTGAAGTGAAAGAGAGGCTGGGAAACTTGAAGGAGGTGCATGTGTATCTGCAGACAAAATCTGGCACATATGATGGCCCAAAATGTGTCTCGTTTCATTCAAAGCAGATTCAGATACAAGGCCAATAAACCACTTGGGAATATGCAACATTTATTTCTATTTAGGAAATTTTCTTTCTCTCAGAACTCAGATGATTAATTTGCTATTCTTTAGCAGAATATTTCTGATTTCCTAAAGTAGGAAACCCTGTTTGAATCCTCCCTGCTCCTCATCTAAGCACACACTACCAACAAAAAAGAAAGAATGTAGAGTTTGGGACAATAATATAAAAACAGAGAAGTGTTTGAAACTATTAAAAGCTTAAAAAATGAGTGAGTGCTAACTGACAGATGCTTCCAATGAGCATTTTATAAAAGGCTTGAGAATATTCTGGTTTATCATCTACCAAACAATGAAGTGAAATAATTTCTGCTGGTAACTCCTGGCCAATGAGCCATGCCTTAGTTTTTCAAAACTAATAAACACTCCAAGAAATTCAAAAACAATGGAGTTCTCCTCTCTCTTTTTTTGTCTCTTAATGTGGATGGCAAGAGTCTTATAAAAGGCCAAACACACTCATTCATTTCCATGAGTAGAGGGGAGCATCCACAGCCTTGTGAAGGTAGGACAGTGTTTCTAACTCTCATAGGTTTTTGTGTGTGCAACAGGATGTTGGCTGGGGCTGGAGCCTATCTGGCAATGACACAAGAAGCTCTAGCCCTCTTGTGAATTTCAGCACCTCCCCCCCCCACCCTTTGATGGGCTGCCTGCCCCACTTGCCTGCTTCCTGGGGTAGAGCAGCCAATCAGGGCTGCTGCAGGAAGTAGGTAGCACTCTCTCCCCATCCCCTCAGGAGCCCCACACCATTTTCACAGGAGGTGATGGAGGAGGAGGGAGCTAAAAAGCCCAGCAGTTTAGGGTGACTCCACTCCTCCCCTGCAATACTTGGCCTGGGCTTGGACACGGGGAGTGGGAGTGAAGAGCACTGAGAGATGCCCCCCACTCCAGCCTCAAAGAGGAGAGGGGACCCTCCTGGAGCACTCCCCCCATTCTGGGGGTGAAGGGGGGTTTGAACAGCACAGGAGGAGCAGAGGTGAGACAGGGGCAGAACTGATGTGGGGGCAGAATTGATCGGGGGCTGGGCAGATGTAGATGTGGGAGGATGGGCAGAACTGATGCAGGGGCTGGGGGGACAGGATTGATTTGGAGGTGTGGGGGAGGGAGAATTATTTGCTGGGCAAGGGGTGGACAGATGTGGAGACAGAAGCGCCTTCAGTGTGGACCAAAATCACCTTTCCTAGTGCATTTGGGTGTGATGGCAACACTAATTGTCACAAACACACACACTGGGGAGGGGCAGGGGGAGTTCAAAAATCAAACAGACCCAAAACCCCACTATAATATTTTTTAAAAGTCTTATGATTGGGGGCAGGGGGAGTCTCATTATTTTGGGGGCCTGACTCATGATATTTGAACCTCGGGGGGTTATGAATAATGCTATAAGAAAGTATGAGAAAGTGTCTGTAACAAGGCAAAGCACTAGCCTGAAAAGGCTAAAAGAATCCCTGCCTATCACATAAGGAATATGTATATAAGGAAGTGGAAGCTCAGCCCTAAAGCTTGAGTGTGTCCTGTTTTTCCTGGTTGGTACAGGCAAAGGAAAAGCCTTTGGCACAGTAGCCAGTATTAGTTAGTGGAGATGCTTTATTTTATTTATGTTTTTCACGGTCAAACAAATAAATTGTGACCTGAGGCCAGGCCTTAAAAGGACACGGGTGTGGCATTTGCTTCCCCTCCCAGGCTGGTGAAACAGCCCACCAGTTTACAACGCCAGCTCCCCAGCATGTTCCTTGGAGCCACTTTCTATGTGCTCTGAGGATTGGGATCTGCTGGTGGAGTTGTCTGCTTGCCACAGTATTGTCCCTCCTACTCAGCTTTTAATGAGTGAGTGATATTCTGATCTAGTCAGCGTTATCTACCCACTCTCCCTACCACTACTCCGAACCTCATCTGATAGATGGGAAATTGCTGGAAAGGAAGTCCATGGGAGCATGACTCCTGCTAGAGCCATGGTGTTATAGAAGGTGGGAAAGGGAAAATAGGAAGCAGTGCAGAGACGCAGGGTATCCCTGGGCTACAGTGGCTCTCCTAAGATCAATGGGCTGAACCACCCCTGTGTGTTGGCTGTGGATAGGTATTCTAAACAGTACAGTCACTTGGAAAATACAGGTTTCAGAGTGGTAGCCGTGTTAGTCTGCATCAGCAAAAAGAACGAGGAGTACTTGTGGCACCTTAGAGACTAACAAATTTATTTGCGCATAAGCTTTCGTGGGCTAAAACCCACTTCATCGGATGTATGCAGTGGAAAATACAGTAGGAAGATACATATACTCACACCTTGTCAACTGTTGGAAATGGGCCATCCTGATTATCACTACAAAAGGTTTTTTTCTCCTGCTGATAATAACTCACCTTAATAAATCACTCTCGTTATAGTGTGTATGGCAACACCCATTTTTAATGTGCTCTGTGTATATTTATCTTCCTACTGTATTTTTCACTGCATCCGATGAAGTGGGTTTTAGCCCATGAAAGCTTATGCTCAGATAAATGTGTTAGTCTCTGAGGTGCCACAAGTACTCCTGTTCTTTTTGGAAAATACAGACTCAAGTCCAAACTTTTAGAGTTTCATGGCCGCTGCACTTAAAATACCGAGATGAGGATGATTTAGGCCAAATCTGCAAGTCAGTGGGAGTTTTGTGTATGTGGATCATTTGCAGGATCTGACCTTAAATCAACACTCAATTAAAAATAATAATTACCTGTACAGCTCACCCATGACGGTTATGTTTTATACCCAGGTGATAAGATATAAAATAATTTAAGAAGAATTTTGCATAATTTATGGAAAGCTAAAGATCTATTGGATCCAGTAGCTGCTGCATTGCTAGATGCTACCAAATTCTAAAGTGTGGTGTAAAATATCCCACAAATCTGGACTAAATTTGGCCTTAAATTTAGTAAAAAAATTACTCTCAAACCATTAATAACTGGTTGAAGAAATAAAGAAAGATGTTCCAAAGAAAGCCACATTCACTCTTCTATTTTGTTTGTTTTGTCTGTCTAGCTACATTCTCATACTGTGTTTGGCACTATGGTATATAGATTACACCATGGTACCATTAGAGTGCTTAATCTTGCAACTGCTGCTAATCCCTATCCCTACTGTAGAGATCCCAGGCCCATTAATTAGTAAAGATGATCATAAATTATCAGATTACACAGATGGGATTATTTTAATTATAAAGGATTTTATCTGTCATGCAATCCAAAATATTTTAATTTTGATGTCTTTTTTTGGGGTAAGATTTGGGGATATAATTTTAAAGGTTGAAATATTTGCCTTATGGAATTGGGCTTCACTTGTTTTTAGAATATGGAATTTGAACTGAACAGACCAAAAATAAATTTCACTTAGACATAAGTTAAACATGGTGTTAAGGAATTTTGTTAAGGCCAATCTGGGTTCTGCTAATCAGAGAGCCAAGAGATAGATTTAACAGAGCGTCTGAACCTTAATCTTCTTTGTCAATTTGTGCTTTAAAAAGGGTAATGACACCCCAGTTAATTGATCTGTTTTTTGTGTGCTTATGCATGTCTCCTGACTTTACTTAAAAGAGATTGTTAAAATAGAATTGCTGAGTTCCAGGTTTATTGTCTTTTGAAAACTTCTGTACCAAATATATTTGTTTGCATCTAAAAAGATGCTGTTACTAACTGATGAAAACTCAGCCTAGGGGCCAGGAATCAAACTGTGCTCTTCCTGGTTTGTGCATCCACACTGGTTATAAATAAGGAATCTGTACTTGGTAGTGCCTGTGCAACGGAGGGCAAAATTTAGCTCTGCAATTGAAACTTTTACTTAAAATTTTTGTTGCTCATATGTGAGCCAGAATACAATCCAGCTCACACTTCACTAAGTCCTAAAAGGAGAAAGAAAAGTAGTAACAACGCAGTTTTGTATAAAAACTAAGCAGATGTGGTACTGAATACAGACAGAGCAGGTCTGTTGGGGAGAAGCTGCATTGTTTCATACAGTCAGTTTTCAAAATAGAACTGTAATTTAACTAGTGTGAAAAAAATTATATCCACATAGCTATGGAATGATTGCCTAAAATGAATATTTTTAAACAGTATGCTGATTTACAAAACAGGATCTTCACATTGACTCTAGTGGGAATTGTGGATTCACAAGGGGTTTGAAATTATTTAAATTCAGATTGATCATTTGGCCTTTAAACTAACATAGGGTCTGGATAAATAATTTAAATTGAGCATGGTGATTTGAATAGCTATGTGACATGCAGGAGAGAGGCTAGCAACTAAAAAGTGGAAAAAGTCCATCGTGAGACTTTTCTGGATGGTGTGATGTAAGCTGTACAGGATGCTGAAACTAATCTTGCGAGCAAATTCTTAGCCATGTGTTTGTCCATGAGAAACAAGAATGGGGGCAGCACATGGTTACAAAATGGGCATTTTCTAATTTCAAGCCTACTAAAAGGATCGTAATTTTTGTCCTTCCCAAAATTAAAAGAAAAATATGGCTCTATACTAAAGGCAATATTTTCTAGCTAAAAAGAATTTTCTTAGATTCTAGCCTTCTCTTTCCACAGGAGACAGAACAGGGTATTTTAAAATGTGTCAGACAGACCTCATGAGGCTTCATTACTAAGCAACAGTAAGATACTACAGTGATTGGAACTATAAAAAAAACCTTAAAATAGACAGCTAGAAATGGCTATAAATCAGATTGTGATGTGCAAGCCATCATAGTCAAGGTTGGAATGGGAATATGAATTAATTTTTTCTTACTCTGAAAAGAAATGGAGCTATTTACTGCCCTCAGATTATAAGATATTTAGATATGCGAGATTGATGTTGATTCTGTGTTGCCAACACATGATTTTTTGGTGCATCTTGCTAGATTTGGTGTTTTTCTTGAAGCTTCTTCAGCTTCTGGAGGTAAACGGTTCGGAGAGAATCTCAATTTTCATTTGAAAAAAAAAAAGGAAACTAGCTCTCATGGTCGTGGAGAAAAGCTTGAAAATGTGATCTGAGTGTATCCTAAGGGCTCAGAAACCAGAAGGCAAATAATATATATTGGGTGTGTTTTATTTTTTAAAATCTCATGATTTTGGAGGCCTAACATGCTTTTTGATGCTTAGTTGACTATACCGTTGACTACTTGAAAACAATCAATCGGCTATATTGGAATCTGGAGCTAGTACGTAAACTAAAATATACAAGTTCCAGTTGGTACTGCTAATGTAGAGATACTAATGTACACGTGTACTCATAAGTCACTCAGGAACATCTGCTGTCACAGAAAGGGACTGGGCCATTTAGGTACAGCTCTGCATTGAAAGCTGTGCAAAACCAGGCCACATGCCTCCTGAAGGACCCCAGTATGTAAGTGTGATGGAGTATATACCGTACAGTGGTTTGGAAACAGAGGGAGAGCTCAACCAAGGCACCTGGTTGCATATGGAAACTTAGATGGGGCC
This sequence comes from Lepidochelys olivacea, assembly GCF_965140295.1. NCBI lineage: Eukaryota > Metazoa > Chordata > Testudines > Cheloniidae > Lepidochelys > Lepidochelys olivacea. Next base: position 123,227,659 of record NC_140411.1, on the reverse strand, counting down.
CAATTAAAAAATGAGTTCCAGATGGCAGAGGAGCTGGGTGGTTTCTATAAAGAGAGGAAGCTCAAAGCAGAAGAGGGTGTAGGAAGAGAAGTCTGCAGTCCTTCTCTTGGTAATAGCAAGATGGGCAGGGTTGAAGAGGAAGCTAAAGGGCAGAATTTGCCCTGGGATTGTCTCCTGAATAAAGAACTCTGGCAAAAAGAGCAGGAGAAAGATTGGGAAGCTACTGGGGTGCAACAAGCCCTGGCAATGAGTCTTGACAAAAGGGCAGGACCCAGAGCTCCAGGGAGTCATTCCAGTGAGGAACAGAACAGAGGGATGAAAGTTTGAGCCTGTGCATGGCAGAAGTGGTTTAAACTTATATTTTTAATTTGGGATTTGTTGGAGGACTCTGGGGGAACCCTGTGAGCCTCTGCCCTGAAATAAGGGTGAATCCTGAGTGGTGTTGTCATAAATATAAAGGGAAGGGTAAACCCCTTTGAAATCCCTCCTGGCCAGGGGAAAGCTCCTCTCACCTGTAAAGGGTTAAGAAGCTAAAGGTAACCTCGCTGGCACCTGACCAAAATGACCAATGAGGAGACAAGATACTTTCAAAAGCTGGGAGGAGGGAGAGAAACAAAGGGTTTGTGTGTCTGTCTGTAGTCGTCTTGGCCGGGGACAGAACAGGAATGGAGTCTTAGAACTTTTAGTAAGTAATCTAGCTAGGTATGTGTTAGATTATGATTTCTTTAAATGGCTGAGGAAAGAATTGTGCTGAATAGAATAACTATTTCTGTCTGTGTATCTTTTTTGTAACTTAAGGTTTTGCCTAGAGGGGTTCTCTATGTTTTTGAATCTAATTACCCTGTAAGATATATACCATCCTGATTTTACAGGGGGGATTTCTTTATTTCTATTTACTTCTATTTTTTATTAAAAGTCTTCTTGTAAAACACTGAATGCTTTTTCATTGTTCTCAGATCCAAGGGTTTGGGTCTGTGGTCACCTATGCAAATTGGTGAGGCTTTTTATCCAACATTTCCCAGGAAAGGGGGAGTGCAAGTGTTGGGAGGATTGTTCATTGTTCTTAAGATCCAAGGGTCTGGGTCTGTAGTCACCTAGGCAAATTGGTGAGGCTTTTTACCAAACCTTGTCCATGAAGTGGGGTGCAAGGTTTTGGGAAGTATTTTGGGGGGAAGGACGCGTCCAAACAGCTCTTCCCCAGTAACCAGTATTAGTTTGGTGGTGGTAGCGGCCATTCCAAGGATAACGGGGGTAATATTTGTTACCTTGGGGAAGTTTTGACGGTCTGGGTCTGTAGTCACCTAGGCAAATTGGTGAGGCTTTTTACCAAACCTTGTCCAGGAAGTGGGGTGCAAGGTTTTGGGAAGTATTTTGGGGGGAAGGACGCGTCCAAACAGCTCTTCCCCAGTAACCAGTATTAGTTTGGTGGTGGTAGCGGCCATTCCAAGGATAACGGGGGTAATATTTGTTACCTTGGGGAAGTTTTGACCTAAGCTGGTAAAGATAAGCTTAGGAGGTTTTTCATGCAGGTCCCCACATCTGTACCCTAGAGTTCAGAGTGGGGGAGGAACCTTGACATGGTGGCACAGTGGTGGGATTAACCTGAAATCATTTTGAGATCCAGTTGAGATTTTTTGAACTAGAAATACAGATTTTAAAAAGGAATTTTTAGGAAGTCCAGAAGGCAGCTTTGAAACTGAAAGCAGCTTGGTTTCTCTCTGCTTTGTGGCCAAGCAGAGACAAAAGGGGATTATCTTGTGAATTGCAGGTTTTCTTGCCTGGAGGCAGGGTACTTAACTCCTGCAGGGAAATTCACAGTCTTCCAAGCCAGAGGTTTTTTTTTTTTTCTTTTCTTCCTAAAAGTAAATAGGGGGTGTGTGCTCTACCCATTTGCCTGGAGACAAAAGTGGCAGGGTTTTTTTTTAGGATTTTGATTTTTTTTTTTTTTGTTTTACAAGGAGCACAGGTTTGAAAAGAAATTTTTTTTTTCTTTGGGCTGGGTAAGCAGTTTTCCAAGTAGTTGGAGGTTTTTTGCTTTAATTTGGGCCCAGAGCAGAGACAAGGGAATTGTCTTTTTCTGTAGGCTGACAATCACTATCAGAGAATAGGTACTCTATTCCAGCACAGCAAAAGTTTACAGCCAAGTTTTGTTTGTTTATTTCTAAACCTCGGGTGTAAAGTTAGTTAAAAACAGAGAGGTTAGAATGGCCAAATCCTCAGCTCGACTACAGCTGGAATTAGCCAAATTTCAGGCTGAGGAAAAACAAAGGGAACATGAAAGACAGATAGAACTCATGCGGCTGGAGAAGGAGGTACAGGAGGCTGCCCACAAGAGGGAAATGGAGGCAAGGAAGCATGTGGAGGAGATGGAGAGGATAAAGGCCCAGCAGAATATACCAACAAACCCTAGCAATCCTTCTCCAGGTACCACTTCCCATCCCAGAAAGTTCCCCACCTACAAGGCAGGTGATGATACTGAGGCCTTCTTAGAAAACTTCGAAAGGGCCTGCCTTGGGTACAACATCTCTACTGACCAATACATGGTAGAGCTGAGGCCGCAGCTCAGTGGACCCTTAGCTGAGGTGGCAGCTGAAATGCCTAAAGAACACATGAACAAGTATGAACTGTTTAAATCCAAGGCGAGAGTCAGAATGGGGATAACACCCGAGCAGTCTCGTCGGAGGTTCAGAGCCCTAAGGTGGAAACCAGACATGTCATTTACCCGACATGCCTACCACATTGTAAAACATTGGGATGCCTGGATATCAGGAGCAAGTGTTGAATCTCCAGTAAATTTGCCCTTCCTAATGCAAATGGAACAATTCTTAGAGGGTGTTCCTGAGGAAATAGAAAGATACATCCTAGATGGGAAACCCAAAACTGTAATTGAGGCAGGAGAGATTGGAGCCAGATGGGTGGAGGTGGCAGAGAAGAAGAAAACTGGTCGCAGTTGGAGCGGAGACCAGAAGGGACCACCCCAGACCACACCCTATTACCGGGGGCCGCCCAAAGCCCCACCTACCTCCCAAAGAACCCTCCAGACCCCTTATCGTCCCACCACCCCGTTCTCCAGCAACCCACCTCGCCCCGGTGACCCGTCAGCTGGACGATGTTTTAAATGTAACGAGCTGGGGCATGTAAAGGCCAACTGCCCCAAGAACCCCAACAGGTTACAGTTCATTGCACCGGAATCACACCAGAGGTCCACAGGCCCAGATACCTCCCAGATACCCTTGGAGCGGAGGGAAACTGTGAGTGTGGGTGGGAAGAAGGTCACCGCGTGGAGGGACACCGGAGCACAAGTGTCAGCTATCCATGCTTCCTTAGTGGACCCCAATTTAATCAACCCAGAGATCCAAGTGACGATTCAACCCTTCAAGTCCAACTCTTTCAATTTGCCTACAGCCAAGTTGCCTGTCCAGTACAAGGGCTGGTCAGGAATGTGGACTTTTGCAGTCTATGATGATTATCCCATCCCCATGCTGTTGGGGGAAGACTTGGCCAATCATGTGAAGCAGGCCAAGAGGGTGGGAATGGTCACCCGCAACCAGGCTAAACAAGCCGTGAGGCCTAGCTCTGTTCCGGAAACTTCTATCAGGACCCAGTCAGAGGTGATGGACCTGGACCCCAGGCCAATGTCTGCAACAGCAGTAGTGGATCCAGTCCCAGAGACCCAGACGGAACCAGTCCCAGAACCGGAACCAGCCAAACAACCAACACCAGACCCCGTGCCAGCACTGAATCCAGTACTTGCAACCTCAACACCAGAGGGCCCCACCGAACCTGAACTGGCAGCAGCCGATAACCCTACACAAGAGGCTCAGCCGGAGCCTGAATCCCAACATAGTGCACCAGCGGAGAGCGGTTCACAGTCAACAGAAACAGCTCCATCCCCTATATCGCTTCCAGAGGGACCAAGCCTATGTCCCCAATCCAATGAGGAACTGATGTCTCCAGCATCAAGGGAACAGTTCCAGACCGAACAGGAAGCAGATGAAAGCCTCCAGAGAGCTTGGACGGCGGCACGGAGCAACCCACCGCCTCTCAGCTCTTCTAATCGATCCAGGTTTGTTGTAGAAAGAGGACTTTTATACAAGGAAACTCTTTCTGGGGGACACCAGGAAGACTGGCATCCTCAGAGACAGTTGGTAGTTCCAACTAAATACCGGGCCAAGCTCTTGAGCTTAGCCCATGATCACCCTAGTGGCCATGCTGGGGTGAACAGGACCAAAGACCGTTTGGGGGGGTCATTCCACTGGGAGGGAATGGGCAAGGATGTTTCTACCTATGTCCAGTCTTGTGAGGTGTGCCAAAGAGTGGGAAAACCCCAAGACCAGGTCAAAGCTCCTCTCCAGCCACTCCCCATCATTGAAGTTCCATTTCAGCGAGTAGCTGTGGATATTCTGGGTCCTTTTCCGAAAAAGACACCCAGAGGAAAGCAGTACATACTGACTTTCATGGATTTTGCCACCCGATGGCCGGAAGCAGTAGCTCTAAGCAACACCAGGGCTAAAAGTGTGTGCCAGGCACTAGCAGACATTTTTGCCAGGGTAGGTTGGCCCTCCGACATCCTCACAGATGCAGGGACTAATTTCCTGGCAGGAACTATGAAAAACCTTTGGGAAGCTCATGGGGTAAATCACTTGGTTGCCACTCCTTACCATCATCAAACAAATGGCATGGTGGAGAAGTTTAATGGAACTTTGGGGGCCATGATACGTAAATTCGTAAATGAGCACTCCAATGATTGGGACCTAGTATTGCAGCAGTTGCTTTTTGCCTACAGAGCTGTACCACATCCCAGTTTAGGGTTTTCCCCATTTGAACTTGTATATGGCCGTGAGGTTAAGGGGCCATTGCAGTTGGTGAAGCAGCAATGGGAGGGATTTACACCTTCTCCAGGAACTAACATTCTGGACTTTGTAACCAACCTACAAAACACCCTCCGAACCTCTTTAGCCCTTGCTAGAGAAAACTTACAGGATGCTCAAAAAGAGCAAAAAGCCTGGTATGATAAACATGCCAGAGAGCGTTCCTTCAAAGTAGGAGACCAGGTCATGGTCTTAAAGGCGCTCCAGGCCCATAAAATGGAAGCATCGTGGGAAGGGCCATTCGTGGTCCAGGAGCGCCTGGGAGCTGTTAATTATCTCATAGCATTCCCCACCTCCAACCGAAAGCCTAAGGTGTATCATATTAATTCTCTAAAGCCCTTTTATTCCAGAGAATTAAAGGTTTGTCAGTTTACAGCCCAGGGAGGAGACGACGCTGAGTGGCCTGAAGGTGTCTACTACGAAGGGAAATGTGCTGGTGGTGTGGAAGAGGTGAACCTCTCCATGACCCTTGGGCGTATGCAGCGACAGCAGATCCAGGAGCTGTGCACTAGCTACGCGCCAACGTTCTCAGCCACCCCAGGACTGACTGAACGGGCATACCACTCCATTGACACAGGTAATGCTCACCCAATTAGGGTCCAACCTTACCGGGTGTCTCCTCAAGCTAAAACTGCTATAGAACGGGAGATCCAGGATATGTTACAGATGGGTGTAATCCGCCCCTCTGAAAGTGCATGGGCATCTCCAGTGGTTCTAGTTCCCAAACCAGATGGGGAAATAGGTTTTTGCGTGGACTACCGTAAGCTAAATGCTGTAACTCGCCCAGACAACTATCCAATGCCACGCACAGATGAACTATTAGAGAAACTGGGAAGGGCCCAGTTCATCTCTACCTTGGACTTAACCAAGGGGTACTGGCAGGTACCACTAGATGAATCTGCCAAGGAAAGGTCAGCCTTCATCACACATCTCGGGCTGTATGAATTTAATGTACTCCCTTTCGGGCTGCGAAATGCACCCGCCACTTTCCAAAGACTTGTAGATGGTCTCCTAGCGGGATTAGGAGAATATGCAGTCGCCTACCTTGACGATGTGGCCATATTTTCGGATTCCTGGGCAGACCACCTGGAACATCTACAAAAAGTCCTTGAGCGCATAAGGGAGGCAGGACTAACTGTTAAGGCTAAGAAGTGTCAAATAGGCCTAAACAGAGTGACTTACCTTGGACACCAGGTGGGTCAAGGAACTATCAGCCCCCTACAGGCCAAAGTGGATGCTATCCAAAAGTGGCCTGTCCCAAAGTCAAAGAAACAGGTTCAATCCTTCTTAGGCTTGGCCGGTTATTACAGACGATTTGTACCGCACTACAGCCAAATCACTGCCCCACTGACAGACCTAACCAAGAAGAAACAGCCAAATGCTGTTCAGTGGACCGGAAAGTGTCAGAAGGCCTTTAACAAGCTTAAAGCGACACTCATGTCTGACCCTGTACTAAGGGCCCCAGACTTTGACAAACCGTTCCTAGTAACCACAGATGCATCCGAGCGTGGTGTGGGAGCAGTTTTAATGCAGAAAGGACCTGATCAAGAATTCCACCCTGTAGTGTTTCTCAGCAAAAAACTGTCTGAGAGGGAAAGCAACTGGTCAGTCACTGAAAAAGAATGTTATGCCATTGTCTACGCTCTGGAAAAGCTACGCCCATATGTTTGGGGACGGCGTTTCCACCTGCAAACCGACCATGCTGCACTAAAGTGGCTTCACACCGTCAAAGAAACTAACAGAAAACTTCTTCGGTGGAGTTTAGCTCTCCAAGATTTTGATTTCGACATCCAACACATCTCAGGAGCTTCTAACAAAGTGGCTGATGCACTCTCCCGTGAAAGTTTCCCAGAATCAACTGGTTAAAATCGTCCTTGAGATGTGGAAAATATTGTTAGTCTTTATGTACTTGGTAGTATATTTAGAGATGCAGGTGTCTTATTAACTCTGTTTTCCTAGAGCTCCAGGAAGAAATCCCAGCCAGTGTTTCACCCTAGCTGAGATTTGGGGGGCGTGTCATAAATATAAAGGGAAGGGTAAACCCCTTTGAAATCCCTCCTGGCCAGGGGAAAGCTCCTCTCACCTGTAAAGGGTTAAGAAGCTAAAGGTAACCTCGCTGGCACCTGACCAAAATGACCAATGAGGAGACAAGATACTTTCAAAAGCTGGGAGGAGGGAGAGAAACAAAGGGTTTGTGTGTCTGTCTGTAGTCGTCTTGGCCGGGGACAGAACAGGAATGGAGTCTTAGAACTTTTAGTAAGTAATCTAGCTAGGTATGTGTTAGATTATGATTTCTTTAAATGGCTGAGGAAAGAATTGTGCTGAATAGAATAACTATTTCTGTCTGTGTATCTTTTTTGTAACTTAAGGTTTTGCCTAGAGGGGTTCTCTATGTTTTTGAATCTAATTACCCTGTAAGATATATACCATCCTGATTTTACAGGGGGGATTTCTTTATTTCTATTTACTTCTATTTTTTATTAAAAGTCTTCTTGTAAAACACTGAATGCTTTTTCATTGTTCTCAGATCCAAGGGTTTGGGTCTGTGGTCACCTATGCAAATTGGTGAGGCTTTTTATCCAACATTTCCCAGGAAAGGGGGAGTGCAAGTGTTGGGAGGATTGTTCATTGTTCTTAAGATCCAAGGGTCTGGGTCTGTAGTCACCTAGGCAAATTGGTGAGGCTTTTTACCAAACCTTGTCCAGGAAGTGGGGTGCAAGGTTTTGGGAAGTATTTTGGGGGGAAGGACGCGTCCAAACAGCTCTTCCCCAGTAACCAGTATTAGTTTGGTGGTGGTAGCGGCCATTCCAAGGATAACGGGGGTAATATTTGTTACCTTGGGGAAGTTTTGACCTAAGCTGGTAAAGATAAGCTTAGGAGGTTTTTCATGCAGGTCCCCACATCTGTACCCTAGAGTTCAGAGTGGGGGAGGAACCTTGACAGGTGTGGTACCCTGAAGAAAGGGGGTAAGGACAACTGGTCCCAGAGTCAGGGGCCAGAGACCTGATGCAAGGTCTTGATGTTGTCTGTTGGACTCTATTGGTCTGGGGGGTAGGGTGGAACTACAAGGGTATATCTGCACAGCAAAGAAAAACCAGCAGCTGGCCCATGCCAGGCTGACTCAGGCTCGCGGGGCTTGGGCTGCAGGATTGTTTCATTGCTATGCAGACTTCTGGGTTCAGACTGGGCCTGAGCTCTGGGATACTCCCACCTCACAGGGTCCAAGAGCCTGGGCCCAAGCCCAACCCCAGATGTCTACAGAGCAATGAAATAGCCCCATGTGCCTGAGTTGGCTGGCATGGGCCAGCCACAGATGTCTAGTTTCTGTGTAGACATCCCCCAAGTGACCTGGCTGGAGGGCTGAGTCACAGTGTCTGTCAGCAGGGGGCATTAGACGAGGAGACCCTGCTATGTCATGCCCAGCTGTGAAGGGGGCTGTCACTAGTGAGTTTGTCTACAGCAAGGTAGTGTGGACATGGAGACACCCTTCTGAGGTGCAGCATACTAACCACCATACAACTGGTCACCTCTACTGGCTAGCTCTAGGTAATGAGGGGGAGGGAATGTGGAACCATAATGACTCCACCTAGTCTCTGCCTCTCTTGCAGTACTGAGTCCATGGGGGAGTAATTAGACAGTAGTCCCTCTCTAGCATAGGGCTGCTATGCTGTCTGGCCCTTGTGGAACCGTACAAGGGAAGGGGGCTCCTTACTCCCCACCCTCAGCTCCCCGATATAAGGGCTAACCTGAGTCTCAGTCGTGGTCTTGACCTGTAGTGAAACCTACTCCATCAGGAATAATGTGCTAAGAAAAACAAGTGGCATGCTGAGCCATATTGTTGAGTTGTGTATTGCGGGATCAAACTACAGTTAAAGAGAGAAATAAAATGGGAAAAAGAAACTTCTTGCTAGCCAATCACATTATTCTCCGGTCCAGGGAATATCACTCCCTCCTGTATGAAGGGAAAGCCTGGCAGTTTTTACAGAAGCAGCCATGTAAGAGTGAGTGTCATCAGAACACAAGATGAAATGGATCAATATCATGGCCCCTGGAAGTCTTTCTTGAACTACCTGAAGTCTGAGCATCTCTGCTGCGCCTCCAGGAAATACAGCACAGAAGGTGCAACCCATGGAAGAGGTGCAAAGGTGGCTTTAAGCCAGCTTGTGCTCTTCTGATTATGTGCTGCTCTGGAGCCAGTGTGGTCCCTCCAAGGGCTGCTGCTGGGCTGCTGCACATAATCTTGTTACTGCTCAGTGCTAACCTGACATGGTTCCTCCTAAGCCTCGGCCAACTCTTCCAGCAGGGGGCAGCACAGTGTTGTTTATGGCAGCCCAACATAATGCCTATGCTGGGGGAATTCTGCCCCAGGGAACTGCAGGTCATTCATGGCTCCTGTATGTCACTACAGTGGTGTATAAGGGGAGAATCGCTCCCAAAGCCTTCAGACATGCTGATGCTGTGTAATGTGTGCTACCCTGAACAGCGACATCTTAACACCTTCCTCCCTTCACCTCTTTTTTTTGCTCACTGCAGTTAGTACTTATAGCATAACTTTTATTTTTGGGTGTAGTGTTGGCTGATTTGATGTGGAATGAATTTGAGAACTGATTTTACACCATGCTTGATGGTGACCATTTTTTCAATTGTCTCTCATGGGGAAGGGACCAGAATCTATTACTTCAGTTTCTGTGGTTCAGCTATACCTGTCATGTTAATGCCAATATAAGCATTGTTGGTAAAAAGACTGGACAGTAGGGCTATTTTGAGATGGCATTTTAAAAATGTAAAATATCTTGGGAGTTTCCAGGTAGATTAGTATCTGTGAAAGCAAGATGCACAGTAATTTCAGTGAGCTGCTGACTCAAAGGCTGCCGTGAGTGTTGTAGTCAAGCTGTGAATTTGAAATCACCGTATTGGGCTGCTATGTTAACTGCATTGTTAGTGCTAGCTGAGTACAGTATGTACATGCAGAAAATGTCACGTTTCATTTATTTTCTATAAAATAGGTAAAACTCATCTAAAATACAAATACTGAGCACTTATTTCCTCAGGGCCTGATTCTGCTGTCTTTATTCACAGTGAATAGTATCTTACTTTACGAGTAGTTATTGATTTCAATAGATCTACTCATGTAGTAAGTTACCACTGAATGTCAGCAAGGCTGGCAGAATCTGGCCCTAAGTGAGTATTAATAAGTTCTTAGGAAATTACAGCAAATATTAAGTTTATCTTGGTTGTGTGGGGTTCTGCTGCAAACATGTTGTTGTTCAGCCACTTATGATACAATGGAGTGAAATCCGGATTCTATTGCTCTGCTTTGCCACATCTACCACTCGGAGACCCACAGGGTAGAACACTAGTTTATAAAACGTTTGTTATTCTGTTTCAGTGGCCTGGCTGTTTTCCAATCATGATTCAGTACATGGCAACATCTTGGCACATCCTGCATGATGTGATCAGATGTAACAGTGTCATGCCTTATTGACAGTGACTCCACATTTGGGAAGATTCTCACAGTAAACATGTTGTTGTTCAGCCACTTATGATACAATGGAGTGAAATCCGGACTCTATTGCTCTGCTTTGCCACATCTACCACTCGGAGACCCACAGGGTAGAACACTAGTTTATAAAACGTTTGTTATTCTGTTTCAGTGGCCTGGCTGTTTTCCAATCATGATTCAGTACATGGCAACATCTTGGCACATCCTGCATGATGTGATCAGATGTAACAGTGTCATGCCTTATTGACAGTGACTCCACATTTGGGAAGATTCTCACAGTAAACATGTTGTTGTTCAGCCACTTATGATACAATGGAGTGAAATCCGGACTCTATTGCTCTGCTTTGCCACATCTACCACTCGGAGACCCACAGGGTAGAACACTAGTTTATAAAACGTTTGTTATTCTGTTTCAGTGGCCTGGCTGTTTTCCAATCATGATTCAGTACATGGCAACATCTTGGCACATCCTGCATGATGTGATCAGATGTAACAGTGTCATGCCTTATTGACAGTGACTCCACATTTGGGAAGATTCTCACAGTAAACATGTTGTTGTTCAGCCACTTATGATACAATGGAGTGAAATCCGGACTCTATTGCTCTGCTTTGCCACATCTACCACTCGGAGACCCACAGGGTAGAACACTAGTTTATAAAACGTTTGTTATTCTGTTTCAGTGGCCTGGCTGTTTTCCAATCATGATTCAGTACATGGCAACATCTTGGCACATCCTGCATGATGTGATCAGATGTAACAGTGTCATGCCTTATTGACAGTGACTCCACATTTGGGAAGATTCTCACAGTAAACATGTTGTTGTTCAGCCACTTATGATACAATGGAGTGAAATCCGGACTCTATTGCTCTGCTTTGCCACATCTACCACTCGGAGACCCACAGGGTAGAACACTAGTTTATAAAACGTTTGTTATTCTGTTTCAGTGGCCTGGCTGTTTTCCAATCATGATTCAGTACATGGCAACATCTTGGCACATCCTGCATGATGTGATCAGATGTAACAGTGTCATGCCTTATTGACAGTGACTCCACGTTTGGGAAGATTCTCACAGTTAAGCTAAAGTATAGAGCAAACAGAGTTTTAAGGTTAAAGCATGGGAGTGGGAGGCAGGAGATCTGAGTTATTTTCCTAGTTCTACCACTCATTGATTTTGCACAAGTCACTCAGGCCTTACTGTTCAGCAATGTCCACTAGTTTGGATTGCCTTCCTATTTTGGGTGCTAGTTGGTGTTTCAAGTTAGTCTGCAGAGGAAGTATAGCCCAGGAGGCAAGAGATCTGGTTTCTAATCCTGTCTCTGCTACTAACATACCATGTGACCCTTAGGAAGTCTCTTTGCCTCCGTTTTCCTCCCCACCCACTCTCTGTGTAGAAAATTATTGGAGCAGGGACAGTCTCATGTTTTTGGACATAAGTGTGTAGACCAATTTCATCAGGCAAATGTTCAGGTTGCCTAGTGTAGCTTGGTGGAGGAAGTTAATTGGTATGGGAGTGCAATTGCGTGCTCAACTATGGAGATGGCACAAACAGAAAACTGGTTTAACCAGATAATCACACAACATTAACTAGACTCCCATCACTCCATAATGCAGCATTTCATACTGTCAAATCACTGGCCAACATTAACTCACAAACATTAACTACTTCATCTTTCAGGGCAATCCTGTGACCAAATTTAAAAGGATATAATTAACACCATGATTAACACCATGAGATTGTAGCAGTTAAGTCAGTTGTCTGGGCAGGGGGTCCTGTGGTCTGTGGATTAGACATCTGTCTGTCTGACCAAAGCAGTGGGTTCTAATCTGCATTCTGACACTTGTTTGCTGTGTGACCTTGAAGAAAGTCAATTAACTTCTCTCTGCCTCAGCTATCCTAGGTATTTACCTGTCTCCATATGGGTGTTGGGAGCCCTAACTGAACTCTTCTTGCAAAGTACTACCAAGGCCAATCAGTGAACAAGGTGCAAATACAGTTTCTAGCTTTGGGGCCTTGCTTGATTTACCTACATTACATTTTTTTTTTTTTTTACTCTGGGTTAAGATCAGGCCTGTGAAACTTCAGTGTGGATCAGTTTTGCTTTGGCAAATTTAGGGAGTGAGGGGTCAGTACCAGGCATATAATAGAAGGCGTACTTTGAACTCGCCCATGGAAGAGATTAGCTCTTTCCCGTAATATAACAGTTTTAATATAAGAGTGCACAGATAGGGCCAAATTCCTTGCTAGTATCAACTGGTGTGGTTCCACTGATTTAAATGGAGCTGCGTCTGTTTACACCAGCACAGGACTTGGCCTCTAGAGTCTGCATTCCCAGGTTTATCCTCAGCCTCCTTTAAAAAAAAAAGAGAGATTGCTACCATGTGGTTCATAAATCCTTACTTTTAATATGGAGATATGGCCCAAGGAGGCTACGAGTATTCACATACAGAACGCTATTACTTGTACTTTGGTATTTTTGACTCTCTTGCAGTTAACTAAGTTGGTGAGCCCTCATCCACGAAGGGGCTTAAGCACTCTGATGCTGAAAGATTGTGGGATGCTCAGATACCATGATATTGGGGATAATTTAGAGGGTGGAATTTTTTCCAAATTTGTATTGCAGCATGTAATCAGCTTCTCTCACACAAATCATATTTTCATGTGAATTCACATATCACATTTTATGAGTTTGGAGTGAAATCTATAGTCTGCTCTTAAACCTTTAAGTTAGGATCTTGTCATTCAAGTGAGTGACAGAACTTCAAATTATATTGTCATAGGTTAACATCATTGCACTCAACTGATGCATTTGAACCTATAGTGACCCTGTAAGAAACATTTGGGTCTACAAGTGAGCTGTAGCTCACGAAAGCTTATGCTCAAATAAATTGGTTAGTCTCTAAGGTGCCACAAGTACTCCTTTTCTTTTTGCAAATACAGACTAACACGGTTGTTACTCTGAAACAGATGAAACTGAGTCTTTTTTGCCCTTCAAGGGAAGGGAAATCAAGTGACTGAGTTTGGTAATTATTACTGCATTTCGTGCTTTTACTGTTATCAACATGATCACAAGAAGACAATGTATAACCAATATTAAACCAGCACACATACAGCAGATAAAAGCAAGATTAATCTTGGTAGGATTAGAGAATCTACATTGATACGATGTTTTTAAAAAAAAAAGATAAGGGGGGGGGAGTGTGGTGTGGGGGCATTAACTTGTTCCAAGGACTTGTTAAAAACCTTGACTGGTAACTTCAAAAGCCTTGGGAGACTTCTGTTGCACCTGGAATCTATGTTTCGATTACTGAAATAAAAGAGGTCTATTCTAGTAGCCTAGTCTGTACTTTAATTAAGGGCTTTGTATTTAAATATAGCCATACAATCCCCTAAGGTTATTTTTAAAGTAAGCTGCTGGCAGGACAGCATTATGGTGGATTACAGATTCAGGGTATCAAGAAAAATCAGCACTTCAACATACAATTTAGAGGATAATGCGTGTGTTTGTATATACAAACAGTAGCGTGCAGTATATATAATGTGTGTCTGTGTATGTACGCAGTTTAATGCAACAAGATATAGGACTAGATTTATCAAAGACAAGATGGGCAGATTTTCCTCTTTTGCTAACCTCTAGATATCTGTACTATATATTTGTAGTCAATAGAACATGACAAAATAGTACATATGTAAACCCTGTAAGAGCACAGTTGACACTAGGGAAAGTTCTACTTTTCCATACATGTAAAAACCTCAATTATTAAAAAAGTTACTTGGTTGCATCTAGTATTGAATAGGTATTGTTAAAATATCCCCACTACCTGTCATCCTTGTGACACACAGGTTACCAAGAGGGATACATGATCTAGACAGTAGCAGTGCTACACAGAGTTTGCCATCTATTGGAGATTTAGAGCTTGGGGGGGCAGACTGGGTAGGATCAGATCAGTCATATCTACTGAAAGATGTACACAAACTGTCCTGGCTGAAAATGACAAGCCAAATCAAAACTGTATTCATAGTTCTTAATTGTGACCAGAACTTACAGCTTCCAAATTTTAGCGGGCAAGCATGTGCGTCCATGGGGAAGTCTTCAAGCTGCATTGGGCATTCAGCAGAAATGGTCAATCTGTGAGAAGAAAAAAGAAACAAACTCTTCATTTTACTCAGCACTATGCAGGCCCTTCACTGTGGTATCTGCGTGCTGACAGAACATACTCTATATGGGGTCTTCCATTGATGGGCCTATCTTCCATGAATTTATCTAGTTCTTTTTTTAACCCTGTTATAGTTTTAGCCTTCACAGCATCCCCTGTCAGTCATACACATGGCCTTTTGTTCAGCCAGCCCCCTTCAATACAATACACTAGTGCATTACCAGGGTGGTCCATGTATCTGACTGTCTGACAATAGTTTTTGGGGAAACAATCACACCACCAGCCCATATACCACTGCCTGGAAGTTCTAGAGATGAGTTCCTGCAACAGCTTTTTGCAGGTGGAGAGGTCAAGGGGGTTAGGGTAAAAGAAGTTTAACACTCTCTGATCCATCCACTGCATTGGTACTGTGAGGGGACTGAGACAGGGTAGAATGAGGAGAATGGCAATGTGGGGGAGAAGAGGAACAGGTGTGCAAGGGGAAGAAAGGAAGATGGAAAACAGAGGGGACTCATCATTAGGGCCCTACCAAATTCATGGTCATGAAAAACATGTCACAGACCATGAAATCTGGTCTCCCCCTGTGAAATCTGGTCTTTTGTGTGCTTTTACCCTATACCATACAGATTTCACAGGGGAGACTAGAGTTTCTCAAATGGGGGTCCTGACCCAAAAGGGAGTTGCAGGGGCTCACAAGGTTATTTTAGGGGTGTTGTGGTATTGCCACCCTTACTCCTGCACTGACTTCAGATCAGGGCAGCTGGAGAGCACCAGCTGTTGGCCGGGCACCCAGCTCTGATGGCAGCACCCTGCCAGCAGCAGCGCAGACGTAAGGGTGGCAATACAACACCATGCCGCCCTTACTTCTGTGCTGCTGCCTGCAGAGCTAGGTGGCCAAAGAGCGGTGGCTGCTGACGCGGGCCCACCTCAGCAGGCAGCAGCGCAGAAGTCAGGGTGGCAATACCCTACCATGCCGTCCTTACTTCTGTGCTGCTGCTGGCAGCAGCGCTGCCTTCAGAGCTGGGCTCCCAGCCAGCCGTCACCGCTCTCCAGCAGCAGTGCAGAAGTAAGGGTAGCAGTACCACAACCCCCCCTACAATGACCTTGTGACCCCCGCACAACTCCTTTTTGGCTCAGGACCCCTACGATTACAACACTGTGAAATTTCAGATTTAAATAGCGGAAATCATGAAATTTATGATTTTTAAAATCCTATGCCCATGAAATTGACCAAAATGGACCATAAATTTGGTAGGGCCGTACACAGAATAGAGATGGAAAGGTAGCAACAGCAGTAAAGCAAGAGAGAATATCCAGCTTGATAGAAATGATACACCATTTCCCAATCACAGACAGGAAATGCTGCTTCTAAGATGTGGTAAGAGCAATAGGTGAGGTTCGAGTCACCTGCCCTGAGGCAAGGAAGTTTAAAAAAACCCTCAAAACCCAGAAAATAAAATAGAGGGGAAGGGAAACAGGCTTCGAGAGTATGTCTACAGCTATCAACCCAATCCAGCAAAATGTTTAAGCACATTTTGAACATTAAGCATGTATGTACTTTGTGGGAGTGGGGCCTGTATAAGAAGGACCCCAGCTTTCCCATACTCACAAGTTTTGGACTCAGACCTCCAACAAATTGACTTTTTTCTCTTGGTAACTCTCCTTCCTCTTTCTCTTTCATCTCTTCACAGTTAGATCCCAGATAGCTTCTATGCCAGACTCTAGAAGCCCTAAAAGCTCTGCAGGCTCTGGGTCAAGCTAGATGTTGTACTGAGTGAGTTTCAACAAAAGCATTTCCTCCCCACCTGTTCTGCAATTGTAATTCTATAACCATCACATGTAGAACCATTATTATCTCCAAGGAGAATCATGCACCCACAGGAACAGAGCATACCACATCCCCATAGGCAATAAAATGTGTTCTCCTGATAATTGGTCAGACCCATATATTCACTCTGTTTCTAATAAACCTCTCTCTCTGGGTCTGTAATTATAACTGTAATATCTACAGAGAGTGAACTGTAGTCAGTCCTATGTTTTGGCAAATTCCATATGTTTAACCCAAATGTATTGGTCCCAGTGACCTAAAGTCTACGAGGCGGAAGGAGCTGTAGTGGGAAAGTTGCCTGCCACACTCCCAACGTAAAAGGGACCCAGAGCTGTCTGGCACAGTCCAGGCTTGCTGACTCAATTAACCTTTGTCTTGCCTCTCCTTCCATGCAGCCTAGAACTAGATCTCTCCCGAGCCCAGTGGCTACCTCAGAGAAGGAGAGAGATGCAAACACTGCCCGCCTTTCTCCAAGGGAAAATCCTTCTGGGTTACAACTTCAATCTGCTGCACCAGCAGGAGCGGATCTAGCCAAATAGCTATTCTAGAGGAGAAATTAATGCATGCCGAGGTTGGCTGCTAGGACATCAGTCTTGGCAGTAGCTGTATCCAGGCTCCAGTCCAGTACTTCTCTCTCTGGCTTCCTTTTTAAAAGTCATTCAAAATAACAGGGAGGGATAACAATCAAAGTGGCCACGCTTCCACATGTTTTGTTCTCTATGTCAAGCAAATACTTCCACAAATGAAATTTCTTTGATGTGTTCACAGGACAGCACCTTACTCCAAATGTTGTAATATACCTGATCTACTTATTTCAGTTCCCCATCTGTCTTTTTATTTAGAACACTTTTCATCTATAGAGCTCAAAGGATGGTAGGTATCATTATTTCCATTTTAGAGCTAGGTAGGCTTGGAAGGATTAGGTTTTTATCAGTAGATGTTAATTCCCTGTACACACACAAACTGACAAATATGCCCATTGAAATTTACATATAGTAAGAAAAATACTGCTTGAGAACTTATTAGAGGTTGATTTAAGGATATTTACTTTGTACATTTTGATATGATGTTGACAAGTTGTGTTTTTAACAGTTATCAAACTTTAACTTTTTGAATAGCAACAGCTACGGTCATTAATTACTTTCTTCCCTCTACCTGCCCACACATGTTTTGTGACACTCCACCCATAATTTCTCACAACTGTGAAATTTTAAATCAATTAAAAATTGGAAAATAAATGCTTCAAAATAAACTGACCGTTGTCAAACTTATTTAAAAAAATCAAATTCTGCCAAGTCTACAGATAGGGAAATTGAGGCACAGGGTCATCCATTATCAAACAAGAGGGATCAGGGGCAGAGCTGGGACTGGACCTTAGCTCCCTGCACTTCAAGCACAATGCCATATCCAGTGGCACGTGCTACCTCTCCTCTAAAGTAACAGTTACATAAAATAAAAAAAGAGACGACAAGACCCCTACATGTCTATATTTTTAAGGAAAGACATATTGGACTCTGATCCATGTATGGTATTAGAACTTGGGCACCACTTAGTGAAACTGCAAGAGAATTTCATATTAGAAACTGACTTCTTGTGCTGGTCTTAAAATAACCGCTTGAGGCCTGGATCCTATAAGGTGCTGAGCATGCTCTCCCTGAGCCCACAAAGCACTATTAGGGCCACAGCGCTCAGCAGCTTGCAGGGTAGAGCCCTGAATGCCCGGTGCATAGAACTTCTCCAGTTCCTCCGACTAATGGTTTCTGTGTCAAATCAGTGCTGCTTGATGTTTGCTTTCCTTCAGTTTCAGAGGAAAACACCAGTCACTCAATGAAGTTGACTGGAATTAAAATCCTCCAAGTCTCTTTAAATGAAAAGTTGACATTTATATATAATTTAATTTTGAAGGATATGATTGTGCCTTTAGGGCACAGGCTTACATTGGGGCTATGTGGAGCTGCACGGCCCCAGGGCCAGGCATAATCATAGAATATCAGGGTTGGAAGGGACCTTAGGAGGTCATAATCCCTCACCAAGCTTCCTTATCCTAGCAGGCAGTGCACAAACTGCTCTGTCTTTTAGGGTAGTGCATGGTGCAGTCTGCTATCCCTAATGTTTGAGTGGTGGAAGGCACCGTTGTCTCATCTCTTCCCTTGGGGGCTCTGTGGACCTCTAAGGGTTCAAGGAAGGAAGAAGCCCCAGTACACAGGGACTGTAACCATCCCTGACCCCCACATGCAGTGTTAGGTGCTGTGCACCTTCTCCTGTGCATTTGTATAAAAGTTCTATCCCTAAACAATAAACTGAAATATCCCAATAATTTATTCTCAGATGTGTTATTCATAACATTGCATAGCTAGTACATTTTAAAATGCTTACTGGATGATGTCATAATAACCTGTTACAAAATCCTTATCATTTACTGGGTACTTTATGCCATTAATTACAACATATAATTGGTGCATAATAGGGCTGGGCAATATGGATGAGCAATGGCTTTGAAATATTACACATTTTCACCACATTGTTCTGCATTGTTCTGGTCCCCTCAAATATTAACTCTTCACTAAAATATGAGGGTCCAAAAAAGATGTGCTCAAAAAATGCACTTGTAACTCAGAACAATGTGTTTCTACAGAAAGCAGCATGGCAGCCCTATACACACACACACACACACACACACTTGCTTCTGGAAACGCGTTGCAAATAGGGCAGAGACAGAAGATGACAGGAATGTGCAGAATGCACCAGTGTTCCACACCCAGATGTGGTCGACAAATTTATACTTGGTCTTCACCTTCAAACATCACCTGGAAGAAGCAGGACGCATCTGAAGTCCTGTCTCCTTCCAGACACACACCTTCAGCAAGCAAAAATTCCACTCAGCTCACATACGCATTGCATGCATTCACAGTGCTAGTGGAACACTGGTTGGTCATTATTAAAGAACTCTTATCTTTAGTAAAAAGTTAGGGCTTGAATATCCGTTTACACACACCAGTTTTACACAGTTCACTACAATGGAGTGACTCCTGGTTTACAGTGACGTAAGGGAGAGGAAAAATAGGCCTTTTATGTGCATGAATGGAACAGGGTTTTGTTAAACCTTTAGAACAAAGTCCATTCAATTGGATTTTAATGGGACCAACAAAACACGTCTGACCTAGGGACTGTCCCCAACTCAAACATCTCCCTGGTTGTGCTGAGGCACAGGAATTATTAAAAATAAAGTTCGAAAAAATATTATGAGAGCAAGCGTGTGGAGGGTTGTTTTGTTTTACTACCTTTGTACTCAAAAGCCCACTGAATTATTTTTAGTCAAACTTTTGATAAATAAGAATACATCTTGGGCATTGACCGGACATGGAATATTTCTGTCCAAAAAGTGAAAGTTTGACAAAACTGAAAGCAACTGAAAAAACCCCAAAGCCTTTAGAATGGAAGGATGACATCAATGGAACAAAGATTTCACCCAGTGTGTGTAAGAAACTTCAGCAATAGTTGCTGTTGTGTTACCGTCTGTAATCCTTAGTGGTTTTATAGTGTTTTACCTGTTCAAAGTGCTGCACAAATATTAAGTAACTAAAGACAAGGTGTAACCCATCTTAGTTTCTGGGGGGGGGAGTAATATTTATTAACCATTTATTATTAATAAATCTATAAATAGTACCTGACAGTTTTGCCAAACTGTATTATGTACTTCATTAAAATTTTCATAATGTTGCTATTGATGTTAAATTCCAGCAAAAAATATTCTACAGCAACAAAAATACATACATGGCAATTCAAACTGCAAGATTTCACAAAGTCAGGAAAAGTCTTGAGAGAAAAATCCACATTTGGAGCATTGACAATTAAGCATTAGTCCTTTGTTAAAATTTGGCAGATTCTTTTGTGTAGCTGTACCATTTTCACTGGACTGAGAGCAAACTATTTTCAAGTCACAGATGCAGTGAGCGATTAGTGATCTTTGAGACCTATAGATTCACATTCTACATTCAGCGTGGGCTCCAGAAGGGATGAATCCCACCCCAGCAGTCCCACAGGTGCTTGGGACCCAGGAGTTCAGGAAGTCCTGAGAGAGCCATCACTTGAAATAGGGCGCAGTCAGGGTACAAGAGATTCCCAACTTTCTATTTCTGGTTGACTGAGCAGGGAGAGGAGGAGCCACAGGGTATGCCCAAGAAGAAAGAACACAACCAGAAGTTGAGGAACACTGTCAAATAGCTACCGTCTCTGCAGGGAGCTAATGCTGCTGCTAAGGAGTGGGAAAAGCAATTGAAGGTTCCTTGGAAAGTGTGTGCCTGCTGCCTTGCCCTTCCAAAAACACCTTCCAGAATGGCATCTGCCGCTGCCAGCCATGAGAGATGCAAGTATGGGAAGGCAGCCACCTGCATCAAGGTGGTGTAGATGGTGGCAGGAACCTCTTATACCAGCCAGCAGCCTTCAAACTGGAAAGTATCAGGCACAAGGTTTCAAAACTGCCTCCCCACTCTGTAAGGCCAGTTGCTATTCTTTGTTAAACTAGGCTGGCGGTGTTTGCTTGAAACTCATCTCACCCCATTTTTGCAGCTATTGATCCTGCTTGGAAAAGGTCAAGTGGACTTTGCTGGCTCACTCATTACACCACATAGGTTAAAAAGTCATGGGTGAGGCTCTCTGAGGGGACAGGTTTTAGGTATTGGTAGAACAGTCTGTGAAAGGGACTTTAGGAGGAAAGTCGGGGAAAAGGTTTGAACTAAACTTTTTTAATTAACCTTAGAACTGATTTCCTCGTCTCCCCCCAACCAGTGAAGCCAAACCCTGGGAAAGTTGTGAGTTTGGACTCTGTAGCATGTGGACTGGGTTTCATTTTGTTTTTAAGGGACAGCCGGGAAAATTGTTTCCTCACAACCACAGGGAGGAAAAATCCCTCTAGGGATATGATAATGAAAAATAAGTGAAACAATGTTAAGCAAATCCAATTTTCCCATAAGAATTAATGTAAATGGGGGGGGTGTTAGATTCCAGGGACATTTTTTTTCGCCAAACAAAAGACTATATACACACACACACACACACATATATATACACAGTGTACGTTTTAAACAAATAATTTAATACTGTACACAGCAATGATGATTGTGAAGCTTGGCTGAGGTGGTGAAGTCAGAGGGTGGAAGGGGGTGGGATATTTCCCAGGGAATGGCTTACTGCTAAATGGTGAACTAGCATTCGGCTGAGTCCTCAAGGGTTAACCCATTGTTGTTAATGTAGCCTCACACTCTACAAGGCAGCAGGAATGGATGGGGGGGAGTCAGCATGGCAGAGAGAGACAGAGACACACACCGTATATGTGTGTGTGTGTGTGTGTGTGCGTTTGTGAGAGAGAGGGAGAGGGAGAGACACACTGTGTGTGTGTGTGAGAGAGAGAGAGAGACGCACATTGCTCCTTTAAGTATGCTGACCCCACTCTAAGTACACTGCCTTTTAAAGTAGATCAGCAAATTGCGACAGCAGCTGCTGCCAGCAAGCTCCCTCCATCCTGAGCCCTGTTGTGTCCCGCCCCGCCCGCCACTCTGTGGAGGTGGGGTAAAGGAGTGGGGGGAGGGGGACATCCTGACATTAGCATACACACATCCCGCGCACAGCAAGCGGGAGGCTTGGGGAGCAGCTCCAAGGCAGAGGGCAGGAGCAGCACAGGGCAGTGGGGGGAGGGACAGCTGAATTGCCCGGCAAATTGATAGCCTGCTGGCTGGCTGCCATACAGGGGACTTAGGGTAGAGATGAGCTGATGTGGGGCTGCCGGTCCACCCTGGTTCCAAGCCCCCACCAGCTAGCTCCAAAGGGCTGCTCTTCCTGCAAGCAGTGAAGAAAGCAGGCAGCTGCCAAACAATGTTATAAGGGAGCATTGCGCAACTTTAAATGAGCATGTTCCCTAATTGATCAGCAACGTAACAACGTTAACCAGGATGATGTTAAGTGAGGAGTTACTGTAATCTGTGCACAGAGGGGATGGTGCGTGATTTAACACTGTAAAGCTGTCTTAAGGCATGGATAAACACTTAGTCACTATACAGATGGCTGAAAGAGTTATGCTAAGGTGATGAAGTCCAGAAACTTGCCTCTGACTGGCTGTGTGAGTTGTCTCCAATGTGGATCATGGAGGGGGAGAGGAAATGTAAACATTACTGGTAGTTCTGATGCTGCATCACTCAGGATGCCCCAGCTATTCAGCCTGAATCACACTGGGTGGCATTCACCTCTGTCTTGGCTGTGTGACAAAAGCGCGAAGACAAGGTCTAGCTTTATGGGCTTAAGTGGCGCATAGTCTTTGTCCTGGCCTTCTGTTCACAGGGAATTTCACCCATTGTGTTTCTTATCTGCATTCATTTTATGTGTTGATCTCCCACTGGAAGTGAGCATAGTCTAGTGGTTAAAATCTCTAACTTCTGGTTCATTTCTGGCACTTAACTATTCTGTGCAGAATACTCCTGCGGTCCTACCTCACAGCTGTGTTGAGGCTCTAATTCATTAATAGTTGTATGTCTACATAGAGTGCTTTGAAAACCTCAGATGGAAAGAGCGATACAAGTTGCAAAGTATTCTAATTACTGATATTATTGTGAGTTTCATTCTGCACAGTAGGCAATTCAGACCTGTAGTATAGATTAAAGGAGATTTTTATCATAACTGAGCCAAATCCTTAACCCAGTTTATGCTGACGTTAAGGATACATACTCCCTTTAGACTTCCTAAACCATGCACAACACTGACTTGATTTGGCCTGGTGTGGAAAGGATGGGGAAAGGAAACCATATCCATGCTTTGGCAATGGCTACCCAGTAGTGGGGACCTCAAGCAAGTAATCTCCCCAACCATGGAATGCTTTTGTATATCCTGAATACTGCTCTCCTCCTGCTGGTCTGGAGAGAGTTACTGGGACTCTAGGACAGGAGTAAACTTTGTGAGAAACAAGGAGGAAGGAAGGGACAAGTGATAGGTCCCTTCAATGTTCTTAAAAACCAAACAAATGATCTTGAGCTTTTGTGGGCATCTCTCTTCCATTGTCCAGCTGCTGGGGTGGTGGTGGGATACTTTATCTGGAGGGGCCCCATTTCAGTTTCCTAGTCAAGGCTGAGAGCACCGTTTTCAGCTGACTCCCTTCATTCTGCAACCTTTATTACATTACTTTTCTCTATACATAATAGCAATTGAAGACTGTTTAGTTTATGTCCATTTAGTCTTTACATGGAAAGTGTTTAATACAATCTGTAAGCATTGAATAAAATAATAGCTGATCTTTTTATGAGCTTCTCATACAAACATCTCAGTGCTTTTTCTCTTTGCTGCCCTCTCCCGCCCCAAAGGCCATTAAACTCTCCCATCCTTCAGATCTCTTCTCTGCCAGGACTTCTTTAAGAAAATAGCCAATTAATTATGGCTGGGTTGAGGAGCAGTTGGGAAAGGTGGTGTGAATAAATAAATCTCCAAATAGGTACAAAAACGTACATATATATGACTTCATCAACCCGTCATCCCCCCCAAACCTTCATGTGTCACCAGACTTAGACTGGTTTCAGAGTAACAGCCGTGTTAGTCTGTATTCACAAAAAGAAAAGGAGTACTTGTGGCACCTTAGAGACTAACCAATTTATTTGAGCATGAGCTTTCGTGAGCTACAGCTCACTTCATGCATCCGATGAAGTGAGCTGTAGCTCACGAAAGCTCATGCTCAAATAAATTGGTTAGTCTCTAAGGTGCCACAAGTACTCCTTTTCTTTTTGTAGACTTAGACTGTAATCTCCAGGGCAGCAAATGTCTTCAAATATCATTGAACACAATGAGGTCCATTGGTGGCATGCTAATATAAATGTTAAAAAGAATAATTATCAGTAAGGAAATTATAGTAACTTTACACTCTTGCATAAGGTTGTCCTGTGGGTTCTTCTATGCCTCTTCGAAAAGCATATAGCAATTATTGATAAAATCAGGCTAGCTGGTTTCCAACAGATGCAGCCTTGAATTTGTTTCTACTAACTATTCTAGAACATAAACTATGACAGTTTAGCTTCCTTACACCAACAACTATTTACACCAAACTTTTCTTATCTACCTCACACTTATGTTCCCACCTCCTTGGCTACCAGTTATCAAATCCACCGCTCTTCTGAATGTCTTTGAGGTTCCTGAAGCTTTTTGGATGCCAGGAAGGAATTGAACTGAGTAACTATTTCGGGGCAGGGGTAGGGGGAATTTGAAACATACTCTCATTTGGAAAGATATTTGTTTACCTATTGATATTTTAAAGACTTGTGATCAACTTCTTGAAGCAGGGGCATTTTTTTGTGGATGCTTGTTTTTTAGTTTCTGAAACCACAGGAAGCTTCTGACCACAACTCTGGGAGTGATACTTGAAGTGCCACAGTGGGTGGGGTTTGCTGTTGCAGTGAAATAGCTCTCAGATCGTTACTCACACAATGAACAGTCATTAAACAATTTGCTGCATCATTTTACCTCCTATTCCTAGTACAGTCAGAGCTTCCAAGGTGGCAGAAGCATGCACAGCTAAATGCATCCCTGGCAGAACTCCTGCTAACTTCTGATGACTTCAGTGCTGAAATTCGGACAGTCAGTTTATATGATATATAACATGATTATACATATATATATATATAAGCATATATATGCCATTAACATGATTTAAGAAGGATGTCAGGGTCAAATAATGACTTCATTTAAAGTGTATTAATTTGTATATTAAGTTAATTATTCAAATCCAGACTCTACCTTCCTATTAGCTCTGTAGACCTCTAGAATTTGGTTTTATTTAAGCAGGTTGATGACAGCCTTCACACTTAATGAAAGATCTACTGATATGCTCCTGCTTTTTTAAGAGTGAAGTTCCAGATTCAAATGTCTTCTATGTTTCCAATGTCAGAGCACCCTAAGAAGTGGTGTTTGAACAAAAGCAAGTAAAATTAGAGAGAAATAAATTTATTTATGTTATATCTGAAATAGGTGGAGGCAGAGAGATTATTCTGGGTTTAAATTAATGCTGACCTCAGCAGGAACAAATGATGATTTTTAAGATGTATAGTTAATGGAAAGTTTGGGGTGGAGAAGAGAAGGAGGTCACACATAATTTCCCACATCTTCTTGCTAAATCATAGACCCAAAATCTAACACCTGGAAATATGATGAGAAAGGGTGACTAGAGTATATAAAACAATGAACAGATTATATGGAGAAATAAGACAAACTATAAACTTTGGCTGAACAATTTAACATTAATATCCATAAACCATCACCGCTTAAATCAGCCTCTACCACATGACTAATGGATAGCTAATGTAATGGTGATTTTTTTTAAAAAAAAGGCTCTGGAGATGAACAGGGCAATTACAGGTTGGTAAACCTAATGTCAGTACCAGGCAAACTGGATGAAACTATACTAAAGAATAGAATTATCAGACACGTCAGTTAACACGATTTGTTGGGAAAGAGTCAACACAACTTTTGTGAAGGCAAATCGTGCCTCACCAATCTATTCTTGTTGAGGGAGTCAACAAGCATGTGGACAAGGGTGATCCAATGGATATAGTGTACTTGGACTTTCAGAAAGCCTTTAACAAGGTCCCTCACCAAAGGCTCTCCAACAAACTAAGCAGTCATGGACTAAGAGGGGAAGTCCTCTCATGGACCAATAACTGGTTAAAAGATAGGAAACAAAGGGTAGGAATAAATGGTGAGTTTTCACAACGGAGAGATAAATAACAGGATTCCCCAAGGATCTGTACTGGGACCTGTACAGTTCAACACATTAATACATGATTTGGAAAACAGGGTGAACAGTGAGATGGCAAAATTTGCAGATGATACAAAATTACTCAAGATAGTTAAGTCCAAAGCAGAATGCAAAGAGTTACAAAGGGGTCCCACTAAAGTGGGTGACTGAGCAAGAAAATGGCACATGAAATTAATTGTTAATAAGTACAAATTGGAAAAAATAATCCCAACTCTACATACAAAATGACGGGGGTCTAAATTAGCGGTTACCACACAAGAAGAGATCTCAGAGTCATGGTGGGTATTTCTCTGAAAACATCTGTTCCATGTGCAGTGCCAATCAAAAAGGCTAATGGTATGTTAGGAACCATTAGGAAAGGGATGGGTAATAAGACAGAAAAATATCATAATGTCACTATATAAATCCATGATAAGCCCACACCTAGAATATCTGTACTGTTCTGGTCACCCGATCTCAAAAAAGATATATTAGAATTGGAAAAGGTACAGAGAAGGGCAACAAAAATGATTATGGGTATGGAACTGCTTCCATATAAAGAGAGATTAAAAAGACAATAGAGGCCTGTAAAGTCATGAATGGCATGAAGAAAGTGAATAGGGAGTGCTATTTACCCGTTCACATAGCACAAGAACCAAGGGTCACCAATAAAATTAATAGGCAACAGGTTTAAAACAAACATAAGGAAGTATTTCTTCACACAATGCACATTTCACCTGTGGAACTCATTGTCAGTGGATTTTGTGAAGGCCAAAAGTATAACTGGCTTCAAAAAAAGAATTAGATAAGTTCATGGAGGATAGGTCCATCAATGGCTATTAGTCAAGATGGTCAAAGATGAAAAGCCTATGCTCTGGGTGTTCCTAAATCTCTGACTACCCAAAGCTGGGACTGGACAACAGGGGATGGATTGCTCCTTAATTGCCATGTTTTGTTCATTCTCTCTGAAGCATCTGGCACTGGCCACTGTTGGAAGACAGGATACTAGACTAGGTGGACCACTGGTCTCACTCAGTATGGCCATTCATATGTTCTTATATTCCCAGGGGCATCCACTCCAGATTCCTGACCTGAATAACCAAAGAAGAGAGCACCCCCAGGAAATTCTCCCTAGGTTTTACATTGAGCCTAGTGACTATGTGAGAGTTTAATGAGTGCAGTGCAATAGAACTCATAGCTGTATATCTATCTAACAAATCTTAGTACTATTATTTAAGAAGCACAGAATAAGTAGGGATACTAGACATTTTTGAAGTATAAACATCTAAGAGAGATGTGAATTATTTTGCTTGGTTATTGGGAGTATAGTTTTTAAGTAATGGGATGAAATTAAGAAAAGGAAAGTTGGGCTGAATATTAAGAGAAAAAATTCCTTAAAGTGAGATCTCCAAGGAAAATGTTTTGAGACCCATCAACTTTGAATGAAACTTTGCTAGAGTAGAGTAGACAAGTTACTAGAAACCAGACTGAAGGAAACATCTGGTCACAGGAAGAGGCTATGAATTAGACAATTCATGTGGACTTTTCCATCTCTAATTATTATATTGGGTGCTAGCAAGAGACTCTGCTATAGCAACTTCTTAGATAATTCACTGGGAGTCTGGTTTTCAGCACAAACATAAATGTCCTTTGGATAAAGTTATTGGCAGTTAGGAAGATGGTTATAATTTCAGGTAATGAACTGGACTAGGGAGCCCATTCTAGCGATTGAGCTCTCCAGTCAAAAGACAAAGATTAGGTAGCCATGCAGAAGGGTGATGGAAACCAGCACTCATCACACATGGTCAAAGTCAGAAGAACTGTCGGGGAGGGAAAGACACTGGGGGGACTACTCTTTCCCAAAAAGAACGTCTTTAAGCCAACAAGGATTCCCCTGTGAACCAACAAAGCTTCCCCCATGGAGAGTAGCATTATTTTTAAAGACTTCATACCTTGTACAAAAAGCATCCTTCCCCATCAGTTTGAGATCTTGAACTCCTCACCTACAGAGAATTGCTCCCTTCAGTTCCAGAAACTAGTTCCCCCATCATACTAGAAAGCAAATCTTCACCTAAGCAATCTTGAAATTTTAAAAGGTAATCACTTGGATATGAATTATCTGAGATATCGGAATTAGTTTAGCATCATCTTTGAAATTTTAGATTTCCAGGATAAGCAAAATGGATACAATTTTCAGCTAGGTTTTGTAGAGTATCACGTGCAAACAGAATGAAATTGCTTGTGCAATTTGACATTGGAATGCAACATTTTGGGGCATGTCAGTGAAGTGCAAGGCATGTTGCATACCTGCCTTTCATCTGTAACATGCCAATACAGTCTATATGTCATACCAGCAGCTAGAGGCCAGGGGTCAGCAAACTACGGCCTGCGGGCTGTATCCAGCCCCTCAGGGCTTTGGATCCGGCCCGTGGGATTGCGAGCCCCTCGCCACTCCCAGAAGTGGCCAGCACCACGTCCTTGCGACCCCTGCGGGAGGAGGGGACAGAGAGCTCCACGTGCTGTCCTCACCTGCAGGCATTGCCCCCCCACAGCTCCCATTGGCCAGGAATGGAGAACTGTGGCCAATGGGAGCTTCAGGGGAGGTACCTGCAGGTGAGGGCAGCGCGCAGAGCCCTCTGCCCCCCCACCCCACCCCGGGGCCGCAGGGACATGGTGCCAGATGCAAGAAGACAAGTGTGTAATGGGTCTCATTTCAGACGTGTAATATGCTTCAAAATTCTCTAAATCTTATAGCTTAATGCTGGAACATATCTTGATCAGATATCCTACATTCTTGGTCTATATTTATGTCACTGCTTTAAAATATTCCGATAATCTGTCATGAGAAGAATTTAAAGGACATTGCGGTGGGAAAAATCTGTGTAAGTCTTTCAAGTAAGAACTATGGGAAAAATCTGTGTAAGTCTTTCACAGAATACATCTCCAAAACAAGACGCTGCCCCAATTTCCCTGAGCTTAAGGCAGATTTCCCATTATATGTTGTTGGACTAGATAAATATGTGAGATTTATAGCATATACTCTTTTGGATAATCCACCCTAAAACAACCTTTCAGGTAATTCACTGATCTTTCAACACAACAAAAGATGTGCTTCAGATAATGTTACTGCCAGTTAGGAACATGATTACAATTTCAGGTAATGCAATGACTCAGGAGCCCTTTGTCATGATTGGTCTCCTCCCAGCAGTGGAGAAAACCAAGTAGCCATGCAGATTCTTTTAGATCTGTCAGCTGCCTCTAGTACCCTTGCCCATGAGAAGCTGTTTCCTTGCCTGTGGACCCTGGCAGTAATTCACAGTCAAGCTGGAAGGGCATATCAAATGAGGTTCTGCAGGGATTAGTTCTGGGTTCAGTTCTGTTCAATATCTTCATCAACGATTTAGATAACGGCATAGAGCAGACGTGGGCAAACTACGGCCCGCAGGCCACATCCGGCCCCCGGGACCCTCCTGCTCAGCCCCTGAGCTCCTGGCCCGGGAGGCTAGTCCCCAGCCCCTCCCCTGCTGTTCCCCCTCCCCTGCAGCCTCAGCGTGCTGCGCCACCGGCACAATGCTCTGGGTGGCTGGGTAGCGCAGTTGCAGAGCTGCAGCCTAACCCGGTGCTCCAGGCAGCGCGGTAAGGGGGCAGGGAGAAGGGGGCATTGGATAGAAGACAGAGAAGTTGGAGGGGTGATAAGGGGGTGGGGGTGTGGATGGGGTCAGGGTGGTCAGAGGGCGGGGAACGGGGGGGTTGGATGGGGCAGCAGTCCTGGGGGGCAAGTCACGAATGAGAGGGGGGTTGGATGGGGCAGCAGGGGGCAGTCAGGGGTGGGGGGTGGTCGGGGACAGGGAGCAGGGGGTGGTGGATGGGGCAGGATTCCCGGGGGGTCCATCAGGGGATGTGGGGTTTGGATGGGGCAGGAGTCCCGAGGGAGCCATCAGGGGGTGAGAAGTGTTGTGGGGGGGTCCAATAGGAGGCGGGGGCCAGGCCACGCCTGGCTGTTTGGGGAGACACAGCCTCCCCTAACCAGCGTTCCATACAATTTTGGAAACCCGATGTGGCCCTCAGTCCAAAAAGTTTGCCTGCCCCTGGCATAGAGAGTACATTTATAAAGTTTGCGGACGATACCATGCTGGGAGGGGTTGCAAGTGCTTTGAAGGATAGGATTAAAATTCAAAATGATCTGGACAAATTGGAGAAATGGTCTGAAATAAATAGGATGAAATTCAATGAGGACAAATGCAAAGTACTCCACTTAGGAAGGAATAATCAGTTGCACACATAACAAAATGGGAAATGACTACCTCGGAAGAAGTACTGCAGAAAGGGCTCACAAGCTAAATATGAGTCAACAATGTAATACTTGCAAAAAAAGCAAACCATTCTGGGATGTATTAGCACTGTGGTTCTCAAACTTTTGTATTCGCAACCCCTTTCACACAGCAAGCCTCTTAGTGTACCCTTCCTTATAAATATAAAACACTTTTTAAAAATATTTAGCACTATTATAAATGCTGGAGGTGAAGCGGGGTCTGGGATGAAGGCTGTCAGCTCGTGACCCTCCCATGTAATAACCTCATGACCCCCTGAGGGGTCATGACGCCCAGTTTGAGAACCCCTGTGGGAGTGTTGTAAGCAAGACATGAGAAGTAATTCTTCTGCTCTACTCTGTGCTGATTAGGCCTCAAGTACAGTATTGTGTCCAGTTCTGGGCACCACATTTCAGGAAAGATGTGGACAAACTGGAGAAAGTCCAGAGAAGAGCAACAAAAATCATTAAAAGTCTAGAAAACATGACCTATGAGGAACAATTGAAAATATTGGGTTTGTTTAGTCTCGAGAAGAGAAGACTGATGGGGGACATGATAACAGTTTTCAGGTACGTAAAAGGTTGTTACAAGAAGGAGGGAGGTAAATTGTTCTCTTTAACCTCTGAGGATAGGACAAGAAGCAATGGGCTTAAATTGAAGCAAGGGCAATTTAGGTTTGACATTAGGAAAGGTTAAGCATTGGAATAAATAGCCTAGGGAGGTTGTGGAATCTCTGTCATTGGGGATTTTTCAGAATAGGTTAGACAAACACCTGTTAGGGATGGTCTAGATCAGTGGTTCCCAAAGTTGTTCCACCGCTTGTGCAGGGAAAGCCCCTGGCGGGCCGGGCTGGTTTGTTTTCCTGCTGCGTCCGCAGGTTCGGCCGATTGCAGCTCCCAGTGGTCACGGTTCGCTGCTCCAGGCCAATGGGAGCTGCTAGAAGAGGCACGGGCAGAGGAATGTACCGGCCGCCACTTCCAGCAGCTCCCATTGGCCTGGAGCAGCGAACTGCAGCCACTGGGAGCCACGATCGGCCAAACCTGCAGATGCGACAGGAAAACAAATCAGCCCGGCCCGCCAGGGGCTTACCCTGCACAAGCGATGGAACAAGTTTGGGAACCACTGGTCTAGATAATACTTAGACCTGCCTTGAATGCAGGGGACTTGACTAGAAGACCTCTCGAGGTCCCTTCCACCCTACAATTCTATGATTTGATGGATGAATGCTAACTGGTAGACACTGAATCCAGATAAGACTTACAGGATGGGGGAAACAACCAGATGGAATGATAGATTATATCAATTGCCCTTCATGAAGGTATATGCTTGCTATTTTCTACATAGACTGGCAACCTGAGGCTATTGTTGGTTCTCCTGAATATCCAGGAAATGCTTTTTTATCACTTTCCTCAGCCAGAAGGTTGCTGTGAAAGACCCTTTCTTTATGATGCAGATCTCCACACAGTCTTCCACACTTTTACTATCTACAAGATAGGCTGTACTCTATTTTGAGCTACATCTAAAAACCACTTGGAAATTGCAGCTCCTACAGAATGCAACTGCCTGATTATTAGGTGATATGTCTTGTAGTAAAAACTTTATATACTGCACTTCGCTCTGATTTTCCTTCCAAGTGTAAGACAAGCTGTTTGTTTTTGACTAATGGATCCTTGTTCACAGCCTTGTTCCAGAACTGTGATGGTGTCACATGAGGAGAGCGAGCAACTGAGGTGCTTGAGCTGATAGCACCCTGCTTTAAACAGGAGGACCCTAGTGACAGAGAGCTCTTGACTCTGGTTCCCCTTTGGTCTGCTAGACCCTGAATTGGATCAGTGGAAGCTGAGAGTGCTTATCATCTCAGGAGTTTTTCAGCTCTCTGCAGGATTGGGTCCCTGAGAAAATCAGTTTTGTCCTGCGGTCAGGAAGCAGTTGACTGAACCTTGAGAGTGAATGAAAGGGAAGCAATGGGGGTGAGAGGGAGAGGGGAAATTCTTGTGATTAAATTATTTTGAGACTTACTGAATTTTTTTTGGTTTTGTTCTGTTCGCTTATTTATTTGTTTTAATATCTGTACAGCTTTCAAAGCACTGGCCAGGCATTCTTATACATATAAACACATATGTAAATATAGTCTCGTACTGAAATGAGAACAAACTACACTGATTGAACAAAAGGGATGCAATCTAGCCAGCTATTGACTGAACACTGGCCCCGTCTTTCTAAAGTACAGGTCTGCTAATTACTCCCACAGTCAGGTCCATTTAATGAAATCCACAGCTGTGAATTGACAATATCTGGCATAGGTCCTGCTGTGATGACTATGTGAAGAAAAACAACCAAGATTTTTGACTGAAAGAGCTCTCTTTTTTTCCAAAGGGAAGGTTGGCCTTTACTGAGGGAGTCTTGAAAAAATCCCCATAACTCCCCATTAATTAATTGTAATAGCTAAACAATATACAAATGCTTTCTTTGGATTAAAATATTTCATGAAAGGGTAGATTATAAACTAAAATGCACCTGGGCATTATACAAATGCAACCAATATATTTGATCTTAATGTTACATAAAAAGTTTTCGCAAAAAGAAAAGGAGTACTTGTGGCACCTTAGAGACTAACCAATTTATTGTCTCTACGTTAGTCCCTAAGGTGCCACAAGTACTTCTTTTTCTTTTTGCGAATACAGACTAACACGGCTGTTACTCTGAAACCTGATAAAATGTTTTGAGCATTGATAACTGTAGCCATTCTGTAAAGGTAACAAAAATGTGGTTATGCTGCCATCAAGTGGATATTTAAGTTATCCATGTTCCACATTACTGACTTTTATGTGGCCTCCATGAAAAATACCGATATTTGAATATTTTCTTATTTGTACAAGGGTTGATATGCAGGTTTTGAAATTATTATAATTTCCTAAGAAGAGCTAGTCAGAAATTAAATTGTGGTTAAAAACACAGTTTTGGTACACACATTACTTTTACACACGTTTTAGCTAAAAATGCAGACTCATGCTCCCACAATTTCACTATAGAGGTTTAACACTGAAAATTTACCAAAGCTCCTCTTCCTTTATACTCCATTCCCATTGCAAAAAACCAAACCAACCAACCAAACAAAACAGTTCACTTAGCTGTTTTGTTTTGATTCTCTTTAGCAGGAACAAAGATTTCTTATCTGCTGTCCTCATTTTTTAAAAGCTTTATGTAACAAGGGAGCTTCACAAATGTATTTTCACATAACTGCCTTGTGCTTTTATTTCTGGTGTAATGAGATGTATTACATTTTTTAAAATTCCCAGTAAAAAAAAGTGAATTTTTTTCCTGCCTTCACAAAGTTACGAAATCACTATGTAGACCAACAGAAAAAGCGATTCCTTTGTTAGCATATATAAGTCCGTTGCTGCTCGTATTAAAAATAGATTTCAGAGAATAGACACTTCAGAAATGCAGATAAAGACAATACTCCCCCCTAGGGGTAGAAATAGAATTTGCAACATTAATTACAAACATGGTTTGTACAGTATAAACCTTATTAGCAAAAAAAAGCAAATAAGACTAACCAAATGAAAATCAACTTTCTGGTTTTTACTGCAAAAACACTGCTATAGTAATTGTTCTGTGAAATCAGTCTATATGGTATATTTTGGTTTTATTGTGATCTAGAGGGACTTTGATAACATGCATACATAGAAGCATATTTTTAATACTTCACTGGCAAAAAGCCTTAAAATAGTTCCTTTATTTCTGTCCCAGACAATATAAAATGCAATATAAAATGCAAAATTCAAAAAAGGTATTTTCAGCATAATGAAAATATATTTCTTCAAATATTCTAAAGCAGGAAGTTTGAAACTAAAATTATCATAAAAATATTTTCCATTTAAATGGAAGCGACTGGGTGAGTACTATTTTGCATGTTATCCTATTACTGTGTGTAGGCTATTAAAATAAAGCATCATATCTGTTTGTACAGTGGCACAACTTCAAGTTATAATCTAGTAGAGTTTTTTTCTCCTCGTATTTTGATTCACGTTCTAAAGTTCTCACACTTTCAGTGTTTACCTGTTTTGCTCACATTTATGATATTCCTTGTTGTGTTCTGATTAGGATTTTTTTACAAGCTAGTCCATAACGTGTGTGGGTCTCTTTTTGTCAACAGGTAGGTCTTTATCAGTTACTTTGTTCCATCTTTCAAATAACTATTTTATGAAAATCCTAGCCAATAAGACTTTTCCATAGTCTCTTGCTAACCTGATTAAATACTGTACATTTGGAATTCAAAAGAGATTGTGGGGCACCACTCACACTGCTCTCTTCCCCCTCCTCTTGGGTAATCATTCAGACAACCCAAGTGGAAGGCTATGAAAGTAGTTCAGATATCTCCAGCCATGACACAGGTACCGATTCTCTCCATATAGAGATTATTGCTGCATGCAGGCTGGGAAACCCCATACATTTCTTCCCAATTCTTCCTCAGAAATGGATGGGAAAAGCCCCCCACATTAGCAGGGGTTTGGCCCAAAAATTTACAAACCACGAAGAACCAAGAACCAAGAAGATCTGGTGGAGGCTACAAGAAGCAAGGTTTATTCTCATGCTGAGGCCCTGTGCCTCCACACTGCTGATAGGCCCCGATTGGCCACTGTGACACCCCTAAACCATGAGAGCAGTAGGGAGAGGGATTTACACAGTGTCTAGGAGGAAACCTATGCTAGTTAATGCTGACTCACCATTTATCTTGTGCTGGTATTCACAAAAGGTTCTGCAGTGGTTACAGCAAACTATAAAACAGGAAGGGAGTCCTCACCAGGCCAGCTGGAGGCAACGGATGGATGCTTAGCCAAGCCAGGGTAGGGAGGGGGAGCTTTCCTCTGCTTTTAGTAGTGAGAAAGGAGCTGTGTCCTTCCCCTCCACCACTCTGACTCTATTTTACTTTCCCACCTGAGGTTTTGGGGGGGGGGGTGTAGCCATCACTTCAGCCTTGCATCCCTCCCTTCTTTCTGGATTCCCAGACCCAGGACCCTGAAGAGAAGCCACAGAGCAAGAACTCACTCCTTAGCCTGGATCCACAGATTCAGGTTCCCTCCACTATAGAAGCAGAGGGGTGCATCCGGCTTCAGGTTTCTTTTTGCTGATCCCTTTAGAATGGACTCCAGGTCTTTCATGAGGTTATGCCACTAAGAAGCAGGGGCGGCTCTCCCAATTTTGCCACCCCAAGCAGTCACCGCCGAATTGCTGCTGCAACAGTGGCGGAGCTGCCGCCATGCCCGGAAGAGCGGTGGAGCTGTAACCCAAAAGCCGCCACGGCGGGAAGAGCAATGGAGCTGCCACCGAATTGCCGCCACGGGACACGGACGGCCGCCCCATTCTGAATGCCGCCCCAAGCACCTGCTTGGAAAGCTGGTGCCTGGAGCCAACCCTGGTAAGAAGCTTCCCAGGTTACACTTTGGTTCTGAACTTTATGGGCTAAATCTAGCCCTGATGTAATGGCAGTGGAGTTACACTGGGGTGCAATTTGTCCTCAGTTTGTTTTAACTGACTATAGCTGTGTCGACACAGCAAAGAAAAACCCGCGGCTGGCCCATGCCAGCTGACTCCGGCTTGTGGGGCTTCGGCTGCGGAGCTTCTTTCATTGCTGTGTAGACATCTTGGCTCAGGCTGGAGCCTGGGCTCTGAGACCCTGTTTTGTGGGAGGGTCCCAGAGCCCGAGCTCCAGCTCGAATCCACAAGTCTACATAGCAATGAAACCATTCTGCAGCCTGAGCCCCATGAGCTCGAGTCAGCTGGCAGAGGCCAGCTGCAGGTGTCTAGTTGCTGTGTTGACCCAGCCATAGAGACAAGGTGGGTGAGGTAATATTTTTTATTGGACCAACTTCTGTTGGTGGAAGGTCCAAGCTTTTGAGCTACAGAGAACTTTTCTTCAGGTCTGGGGAAGGAAATCAGAGTGTCTGAGCTAGGGACAGGTTGTTAAGCATATGCCATGGAATAACACATGTGGTAGGTGGTCACTTGAAAGGAAGTGGGCAATTGAGGATTAGATTGTTATGCATAAGGTGTTTGAAGTAGGTAATTAGGAGTTGCAGGCAGTATGGTGTGTTACAAACTGTTATAATGAACCATAAAATCAGTGTCCCTGTTGAGTCCATAGTTTTTGGTGTCTAGCAGAGTTATGAATTTAAGTTCGCAGGGTCACCTTTTGTAGATGTTCTGCAGGTGTCCTTTGAGGATGAGGACTGAGAGGTCAGCTACAGAGTGATCACTTTGTGAAAAGTGTTCACCCACATTTAATAGGGTGTTTTTGTCATTTATCATTTTTCTGTGTGAGTTCATTCGAGAGTGAAGTGATTGTCTTGTTTCGCCCACATAATTGTTATTGGGGTATTTAATGCACTAGATGAGGTACACCATCTGTTATGATAGGCATGTGTATGACCCATGAATATTGAAAGGTATGTTGTGGAGGTACTGATCCTTGTAGCAGTGGAGATACGTCTGCAGGGTCTGCATCTATTATTCTGGCAGGGTCTGGTGCTGCTTTGAGTTGGTGTGTCTTGGTCTGTAGGGAGCTTGCTTTTGATAATGAGCTTGATGATACTAGGGGGGTTGTTTGAAGGCCAGAAGAGGGGGTTCAGGAAAGATTTCTTTCAGCATGCGATCCCCATCAAATGTGGCTTTTAATGACTTGATGATACCTCATATGGGTTCCAGTGTAGGGTAGAAAGTGACAACTAGGAGTGTGTAGTCAGTGGGTTTTTTTTTTTCCTCCTGTACTGAAGCAGGTTCTCCCAGGGTATTTGGGTAGCCCTTTCCATGATATCATGGAAACGGTTGCATCTTTAGCACTTTGTCAATAAATTCTGGGCAAATTTCCCATGAGACGTTTAGACCCTTTGTTGTTTAAAAATGGAAGTTCTTCTACTCCACCTGAAGGCAGATTTCTCTGCCAATTGCCCAAAATGAGTTAAGAGCTCTGGGATGGGTGTAACTTTACCTATTGACATGCCTTGTGCTTTCTCCTTGTCACACTTTTGAAATTTGACATTTTACAGCTATTAGTCATTTCTTTAGGGATTAGCTACTACATATTATTTCTGCCACTGAAATCTACCTCAGAAATGGTCAATTGTGAAAGAGCTGACACTCTTAATGTAGCACAGCGTCTTAGAGACATCTTGATCTGACTATGTATTACACAGACACTCTCCCGGCCTAGGATTCAGTAGGATGATACATACAACAGGATGACACAACTGTTTTATCTGAAATTTTAAAATTGTCATAAAGTTGAAAGTAGGCTGTTTAAAAAGAGATGGATTTCATTCCCTAATATGATATATATGATAACATTATTTCTGCTCCTTCCTTTCCTCTTCCCCCATAACATCAGAAATTATTTTACATTGTTGAGCTACATGGACTTTGTGGGCTTTTCTGTAGCCTGGAAGAAAACCATGTGACTGACAATCCAGATAGCCTTAACTTGCTGTCTGAACTGAAGCCATCAGAAAGAGTTAACTCAATGTCCTAAATGTTGTAAAACAAATGCTCTCTCAAGTACCACATGCTAGCTGTAAACTTGTGATTTTCTGCTACGCAACAGAAGGTACCTGGCTTGGCTCCATATAGACTGAAGGTTTGACTCTGATTTTGTATACACCAATGTCTACCGCGAGCAAGTGCATGGCCATCAGTTGAGCTCCACCAGGGTAACCTCAGTGTCAGTGAGACTAGAATTACAGCCTGACCCTTTAATATAGTTTGGGAACTTGGGTTTCTTTTGCAGCTACTGTAAACACACATACACACACTGTTTGTTGTTTTTAATGTCTCCCCAATTTGTTTCAGGACTTCCCCCTGAGATCATTATAATGACCATCCATGTGAAAAAGAACAGCAATGAGGAACAGAGAAAGTTAGGGGAGTTACCGAACCACAGTATCTCTATGGCAGTGGTTCCCAAACTTGTTCTGCCGCTTGTGCAGGGAAAGTACCTGCTGGGCCGGGCTGGTTTGTTCATTCTGCTGCGTCCGCAGGTTCAGCCGATCACAGCTCCCAGTGGCTGCGGTTTGCTGCTCCAGGCCAGTGGGAGCTGCTGGAAGCGGCAGGTAAACAAACCGGCCCAGCCCGGCAGGGGCTTTCCCTGCACAAGCGGCGGAACAAGTTTGGGAACCACTGCTCTATGGGACTGGTTATTTAGTTGTGCTCTTTTGTTTAAAATACCTTTATATTTCAGTACAAAGTCTTTTTTCTTTTCCTTTTTAAATTCCTAGTCATTCCTAGATCTTTCTGTTCTTTTCAAAGAAGAGTTATGAGGCAGGGATTTAGGCCTCGCTTAGATTTGGCAGATACTCGTATGTCATAAGCTTAGGGTAAACGCTTTCTTCTTTATTTTTTAAAATCTCTTTTTAAGTGCTGTCCATATGACTACACTCTCAATGAAAGCCCTGCTACAGATACAAAGCAGTCTTAATTACTGCAGATGAATTACGTATAACGAACAAAGCAGGCTCCAGTAATGTAGGAGTTGTTCTTGGAGAATTTGAAATAAAGTAGGTCATGCTTTAACATCACTATAAAATATCTAGGTTAAGAATTGATGAGGCTTCATAATATCATCAGATCAGATAAGAAGCAGGGCCTTGAAAAGTTCAGACATAGATCTGATTCTGAAAGACTAAAAAATGTACCAGCTTTGTCTTAAAAGTGCACTTGTTAAATAGCTTTGTAATGCCCTATCTACTGCCTGCAAGGCTTTATTCCAGTGATGGCTTGTCCTTTAGCTAAATTAGAACTAGAAACAAACAGAAGCTTTAAGAGTTCAAGATGTACTATACCAGAGACAGATTTAACTTTCTGGTAATTAAAACAGCTCTCTCACATCACATCAGCAGAGCAGTTGAAATCAAAAGTAATAGGAGAGTACAGACCTACATAAAACAGTAGGACTGAATCATCTGCTCCACAGAGAATATGCATTCCATTTCACCAAAGAAAATATTTCAGCATTAGCATTGTTCAGAAGCTGCAAATTAATTAGTAATTATAGGCAGCGATTATGCTTTTCATTTTCTCTTGATATTCTCATAAAAATGTGCAAAAAGTCTACTTTATTGATTCTATTCTGAGAAAAATCTGACATTCCAAACAAGTAATTGTAGAGCTACTAGGGAGTAAGAATAAAAAGAAATCGGAAAAATCCTTACCTCATGGTATAGAGTAGGGTGCCATCATCTTCAAGGCGTAGAAGTTTGTTCGGTGTTGTCATGTTGTGAGCTATAGATTTTTTACCATTATGGAAGAAAGTGTCTGGAGTCCAGATCTTGCTGGCAAGCAGATTGTTAAGAGGGAGGCGTTGCATCGGTCCTTTGAATCGAAGTCTTTCATCTTTCCAGCTTTGTCGGAAAAAAACGTCAATGGTGTATTCCTGACATAAAGAATCAGTCATGTTAATAATGTGTCTCAAAAGAAATAATAATTGTACAGGTATTTTAACAACAGAAATAATACTGATTTAGGATTCATATGCTATAACCTACCATTTCTGTGTCTGACACTGGACCAAAACTGGTAACGTAGATGTCTGTTTTCACCTGAGTTATTCTCTCTGTAGCAAAGAGACACAGACCCTGAATCAGTAATTGCTATAACAAACAAATATACACTCTGGGTGTATTTCTTTTTCTATTAATAACTACATTTGCTATCTTAGGCCAGGATTTTCTAAGAAGCCAAAAACATTGAAATTCAATGGGCTTTGGGTGCCTAAATCTTTGGGTCCTTTAACAATCCCAGACTTAATGTTTTTTTTAAGCATGGGATTTTCAGAAGATTTTAAGTGAGCTCGGAGCCCAAGTCCCATTTTTTTCAATGGTGTCATAGTGGTGAGAGTAGGCTTAGAAAGTCTTCTAAAATACAAACTAAATGAACATTAATAAATATCAATTGACTGTAACTCTGCCCTACAGACATGTATGAAAGACCTGGTTCCTGAAAGGCATTGCTATACACCTTTGGAAGTCAATTACACCAATGCAAAATCAGAATGGTAGCATTGTACATACACATCATACTTACACCACACTGACGTAACTGTCTAAACCAGAAACAGGACAATAGTGAATCAGGCCCTAAGTGCTTATCCCAAAGAGTGTAAAATCTATAGACAACTCACTGAACAACCAAGGGAAGAGACAGTGGAAACACTGAGCGGTGTGTAAGAATGGTGAAATACATGACGCAGTCTGTTAGTTCCATGAGTTTCACTGTGGATTTATCTTTTTTAACTTGTTTTGTGGTTATCACGTTGAGCCATGGGGTTATTCATACTTCTCTGCGGAGAGGACTATGGTTCAAAGACATTTTGGAAGTATTGCTTTTTAAGAAGGGACTTGGACAGTTGGTGGGGACCAAGTCCAGGGGAGGGGATTCCAGGAACAGGAGCTGTGGGGAGGAATGTCTGCCAGAGCAAGAGGAAAGCAGCTAGTAAACACCTTGATCAGAGTGACCGGGAGCAAAAGGCTAGAAGAGCAGAGAAGTGAGTGGAAGCCAGGGCTGTAAAAGGTCTTGGAAAGCAGAACAGGAAGATTAAACCTGTGCAGAAGGTGAGAAGAAGCCAGAGGAGAAACGTATAGAGGGCCTGGACAAGGTCGGAGTAGCAGGGATAATGGATGTAATTTTAAATACTAGCATTTTCAAGTAGCAGATATAAGTGCTACACAGCAGGTGTACAAATACAATTTCATCACATCTAGCTGATCATAGAAAAGGGTATTTTTTATTTTTACCTTTTCTAGAGATTTTTGTCACTCACACTATAAAATAGGTTTGATTTATTCTGCACGACTTGTACATGTTATTTATTTATTCTGCATGACTTGTACATGTTATTTCCCAATTGTGGAACTTAAAATATTTGGGAAGGTGAAGTCAGGCATCACATTAGAAGAAAATATTATCGAAAGGAAAAACACAAACCTATTCAACTACAGAAACCCTTAGTGGTGATTAGAAGAATATGTGTCATGGGCCAGCCTGATCCAAACCCGATTTGAATCCAATGAGAGTGACCGGAAAGACTTCAATGGGTTTTAGAGAGGCCCTCTTTTCAGGGAGACTGGATTGCCTTAGGCCACACACAGCTAACTAAATATAATTTGTTTGTTTTTTTTAAGGACTAGGGCATCAGATAAGATCCACAGTGTTACTGGTGCAGGGGCTTTCCCATTTTACTAGAAGTAATGTGATGGTCTCACAGTAGAGCTGCCCATGCAGCCCTTATTCAGGTAAGACTCTCATTGACTTGAAAGAGAGATTTGCCTGAGTGAGGATCAGGCCCATTATGTCAAGATTGGGTCCCAACTGAAGATTTCTAAATACTGATACAATTGGCAATGAACTGCCTTATTGCTGCAAAATATAATTCTTTCAACAGAGTTATTTTAAATTAGTATTAAAAATAATCTATTGTGTAAGGAGGCTCTGCTGTGCGATAGATATAATTTTGTACAGTATACATATTGACATATTTTTGACATATTTTTGACACTTGACATATTTTTTCAATGAGTCTACCAGAGACAAATAACCATTTTACTGCACTGGAAATGTTATCAGTGTGGCAGACCACTCCAAGCAACAGAGGATTCTGCTCACCAATACTTACGTGAAACACCTCTGTGGTTTGCTTTATTGTAATGTATAACAATACATGTGAAGTATACCATACTGCTTTAAGAGCCAAATGCAAATGTCAAGGTTCCTTCCCCACTCTGAACTCTAGGGTACAGATGTGGGGACCTGCATGAAAGACCCCCTACACTTATTCTTACCAGCATAGGTTAAAAACTTCCCCAAGATGCAAACTTTGCCTTGTCCTTGAACAGTATGCTGCCACCACCAAGCGTTTTAAACAAAGAACAGGGAAAAGACCACTTGGAGACGTCTTCCCCCAAAATATCCCCACAAGCCCTACACCCCCTTTCCTGTGGAAGGCTTGATAAGAATCCTCACCAGTTTGTACAGGTGAACACAGACCCAAACCCTTCGATCTTAAGAACATGAAAAATCAATCAGGTTCTTAAAAGAAGAATTTTAATTAAAGAAAAGGTAAAAGAATCACCTCTGTAAAATCAGGATGGTAAATACCTTACAGGTAATCAGATTTAAAACTTAGAGAATCCCTCTAGGCAAAACCTTAAGTTATAAAAAGACACAAAAACAGGGATATACATTCCATCCAGCACAGTTTCTTTTACCAGCGATTAAACAAAAGAAAATCTAACACATTTTCTAGCTAG
This sequence comes from Lepidochelys olivacea, assembly GCF_965140295.1. Classification (NCBI taxonomy): domain Eukaryota; kingdom Metazoa; phylum Chordata; order Testudines; family Cheloniidae; genus Lepidochelys; species Lepidochelys olivacea. Next base: position 123,184,931 of record NC_140411.1, on the reverse strand, counting down.
ATTACTTATAGATTACTTACTAACTTTACAGGCTGCATTCCTGATCTGTTTCCGGCAAAAGCATCACACAGAAAGACCAAAACCTTTGTTCCCCCCCATCCAGATTTGAAAGAATCTTGTCCTCTCAGTGGCCATTTTGGGTCAGGTGCCAGCAGGGTTATGTTAGCTTCTTAACCCTTTACAGGTGAAAGGGTTTTTCCTCTGGCCAGGAGGGATTTTATAGCACTGTATACAGAAAGGTGGTTACCCTTCCCTTTATATTTATGACAGCAAATAACTGAGCAAGGCTGCCTGCACTCAAAGCACGATATAAAGCACAGTCTTTGTGGCTTGCTTCAACTAAGGCCAATGTAAAGGTATGAAGTCTCAATAGCTCACTTCAGCAATGTTCCAGAGGAAAAGGACCCCCCTGTTTCTCCTCCCAAATGTAGCCTTCTAGAAACTGATTGACCCATCCATCCATCCCTCTTTAGCTGAGAGCACATCCCTCTTATATAGACTGTTAAGTGGGGATTAATTAATTACCCACAGTTTGCTCAGTCTGCGATGCTGTGAATCCCTACAGTCAAGGCAAGCAGCCGGGGTCCTTCTAGCAAGAAGGAGAGTCCTCTCATCAACTTCTGGATGGTATCTTATTCCCCATCACAATCAGCCATTTGTTTACGAAGGCTTTGTTCTGTTTCCATTTGGTTAGGTAGACAGAGCAAGTACATTTAACAGGTTTGTTCCACTGACATATATTCATTTTATGTAGGCTTCACTGTAGTAATTACACAAGACTGACACTAAATGATGCAATAGAAATTCTACTGTACCTCCCAGTCCTGGGCGCAATCTATTGTCATAGCCATCCAGTAGGCCATCCAAGATCCTGGTGAATATGGTAATATTATTGTTGGTGTCATCTTTCCCTGAAGCTGTTGGCATTAGTGAGAAGCTGTTTAAAATAAATAAATAAATAAATAAAAATAAAAGGAACAGATTAAAAGCTGTGCCAGTCTCAGAGGGATCCATGGGGATTAGATCTCATACCCTGCTTCCCTCCAATTTTCCACCCTCTCCCACAGTCTGAAGTATTCAGATGAAATTCTGCAATGTGAACTGCATGGTTTTCCTCTATTCCTCATGCCCCTCCTCTGCTTCTGCTTTTTGCTTTGCTGCTGGGAGAGGTAGTGACATATCTTTCTGTATGAGAAATCTCAGAACATCAAAGATGAACAAGTGGCTGATGGCAAAACTCCCATTTACTTCAATGGAGCCAGGATTTCACCCCAAATCTTCTCGGTTTCTCAAAAGCACAGCACAGAATAAACAATTCTTCTACTCCCCTCCTTGTTTTCATCCCTTGCATTGAGCAAACAACTGTTATACATTGTGGACCTGATTCTACAGCCATTAGGTCGAATCATGCATTCCTTGTTCAATTTAAAGTCTCATAGACTTCAATAGACATGTCTAAATATGTCAGGCCTGGTGGCCCTTTAAGCCAGCAAAATATCCTATCCCCCCCTTTCTTTAACTGTCTGCTCAAGTACTGTGGGATCAGGTCCAGGGTGCTCTATGTGAGTTTACAGACAAAGCAAACCTAACCTTGTGTCCGGGGCATAAGGAAGGAACCTATGTTAACTTCTTTCCAGTATTTTTAGAATGAAGAATACGTTACTAAAGACAATGAAACTAAGGGGTCACGAGGAGAAATGGCTGGAATATTTTCACTGAAAGACCTTTTTGTTTTGGTGAAAAAAATACTGTTCACCAAAAAGTTTTGCCTAAAAATTTTAATTTCTGGTCAAATATTTGTGTTTTTGAATCAAAAAACCAGAACTCAAAAATGTTTCAGTAAGAATTTTTACCCAAGACTCTTTTTGAAAACTGAAAAGATACTCTTTTTAATGGCCTAGTTGGGTAAAAAGGGCTCTGTCAGACGATTCCCCAATGCAGGCACTTGACGAACCTTCTTGCAAGCCATAATATAGGGGAGCATTCGAGGGGGAGGGAGGAGGGCACTTCAGTGTGGGGACCATAGCAGGCAGTGCTATGGAGATTCCCAGATATGCTAGAGCCTACAGGGCAGCGCTGGGAGGCTGCTATAACTTGGGCCCTGAGGGCTAAGTTATGCTAGAGGCAGCCCCTTGAGCAGCCCAGGATCAGGAGTGTGCAAGCCTTGAAGCCCCTTTTAACCCTTCCCCCTAGGTTCTTAGAGGCACTACACTGAATCTCACCCCTTGCCCAAGCCACAAGACCATCCAACCACTCTATGCTCTCCAGGTTAATTTAACTCCCAGTTCTGTCTCTTATGACTACATCTGCTCCATTGGCCAGTGCCTCACTGAGGTGGATAGTGCAGTGCAAATGATCAACTAAAATAATATGGCAGCTGCACCTTCAGTTTAGTTGAAAACAACATCCTAGTGAATGGAGGCAGGTAACAGAAGTGACAGAGGTACTAACTATTCAGCTGGCATTGCAGACACAGAAGGAAAATCTCAGAAGCCTGTTTAAAACATTTAATCGGCTTCTTTTCCCCAACAACAGCAAAAGGACATATTCAATTATTTCTCCTGATAGATGGAAAGATGAAATTGCCCTTTTTAAAAAGGAGGTCCTAAGATCATTAAGGGTTCATTATTTTCCAGCTCACTCGTATCCCCAGCCCTTACCCTGGTCTCAGGTGAAGGAATTAAATTACACATTAAACAGTTTAATATATTATCAGAATTGTTAGATTGTAAAACTATCTCAAAAAAGGGAAGTCAAGATACTAGTTCAGAAAAGTAAACTTTCTTTTGGTACCTGGCCAACTGAATTTCTCCAGGAGAGTGCCAATTAGGGTGACCAGATGTCCCGATTTTATAGGGACAATCCCGATTTTGGGGTCTTTTTCTTATATAGGCTCCTATTACTCCCCACCCCCATCCTGAATTTTCTCATTTTGTTGTCTGGTCACCCTAGTGCCAATAAACACCCCTCTATTTATTACACAAACTATTAATTTGTCTCTGCATTCTGGTGTAATTCCAGTCCTACTGGAAACCCTATTCTTAAAAAAGAATGCAAGAAAGAAAAGCAGCTTTGAAATCTAAAATATTTTTCAGTGTCTAATTTGCCCTTTCTTGTGAAAGTTCTTGAAAGAATTGTTGTCAAGTAACTACCAGTATATCATTGCCTTATCACAAACAATCTGTCAGTGTTAACTGTCAGGCTTTGGACCAAATTGCAACAGAGACAGTGATGCTTAAAACTGTGAATGGTTTACCTTTCAATGTGGATGACTGAGCATCTTTAGGGAGTTATAAGGTTTTGCATTGCTGGACATTTCTGCTGGTTTTGATGGCCTCGATTATGCTGAACTGATTGCAATATTAAATTGGTTTGACAAGAAGTATACTTGCTTGATTTTGCTCATGTTTGTTTGATCTTAAGCAGTTTGTCTCTTTTGCTTTTAATTCTTTTACTGTCTCTTAGGGGTCTTTCCTGAGTCCACTGTCATTCCAAAACCAAAAATCTTTCTTTACCAACAATTAAAGTTGCTCAGTGACAATAACATACTTACCTATTACATCATTTATAAAACTTGAGCATTTAAAAGTATGGAAATGAAGGCTGAAGATAGCTTGCATACACTGGTTCCAACTGCGTTTTCCAGAGACCAAGAGACAAAGAAAGAACTTGAGATATATAAAGACTGAGTTTAAACAGATTCAGGATCTTCCTTTTGCTTCAGCAAATGGACAGGACCTTTGGTCCAAAGGGGACCTCAGCCCTTGCTGAAGGGGTAGAAGGAATGCTGGCCTATCGGACTCCCCTTGCGGAAGATGGGTAGTTTTCTGGTACGTTAGTAAGTATGTGGGGACTTTTTTAGATATTTTCTCTGTGATGCTTTTATCCAAAGAATAAATGTACTTTGCAGAGCAAGAGTTGTGTGGTAACTTGGAACTGCTGGCACACACTGGTCATATCCCCATAGAGCAAGCTAAGCACAGGCACTGGTTTGCTGGGGATATCACAGTACAGTATACGCCAAGGGAATGTGTAGCCTTAAAACCTTTGGTCAGGAGGGGAAAAAAACCTGGGTCTCCCCACCAAAGAGAGGTAATGACTCGGAGCCTGAAACCTTAAGTGGATGGCCGTAAGGGACTATAGAGGAGAAATACAGGTGCAGCTAACTCTGAAACTGCGACAATATACCTCAGTGACAAATGTTGATCAATATCAAATGCGTATTACGACAGTCTTCCTGTAATTTAGTCTTCCATGCCTCCTTTGGATGAAGTGATCCCAAAAACGTGAATTAGATTCTTGCTGCACTGGTAGTTCTACGGGTACGTAAGCTTTGCATTTTTTTTCAGATGGTCTTTCAAGGTAAAGGGGTAAAAAAGGAAGGAAGGAATAGGCTGTGAGTGGACACAGCTGGAAATTAGGGTCCCAATGAATTAGCATTCCTCATGACTGAATAGGCATCTGTGTACCATGCTATTATATAGAGACAAACTGGAAGGAATTAGGAAAAGAGAAACCAAAACAATGAAATGCCTGATTCAGAGGAAGAATGAAAAGACCTATGTGGCCATGGAAGCCCATGGGAGTCTCTTCAATGGGCTTTGGACCAGGCCCTACGAGAACATGAGGGAGAACTGATAACTGTCTATAAGTGCTAGAAGCATGATGACCCCAGGGAAGAAATTTTGTTTAGGGTTGTAGAGCATAACCAGGAATAATGTGAAGGGGAGGTAAAATAAGACTGAATTTCATGAAAATCATCTGAATGATGAGAGCTACTAGATTGTGGAGTAGTATCTCATGGAGAACAAAGGAAGCCCCTTTGACTAAGATATGTAAAAGTAGACCAGACAAAACACCCAAAAAATATATTGTAGAGAAAAAATTCTTGCATTGCTCGGGAGCTAGAGTTAGTAGGGCTCATATATTTCTCACTTACTCTGATTAAAACTGTTAGTTGATAGTGAATAACACCAACGTCAACATGCATCCTCATAAGATTTCCTCTCAGCTGCATTTCAGAAAACCAAAGATATCCCCTTTGCTCAAGTGGAGGAGCATTCTAATTGACTTGAGGCCTTATGTGTGAAGAGCAAGTTTCTGCAGTGATGAAGTCAGCCTTCTACTACTTGAGAGATTTTCAGAATTCTTCCCTTTTCTCTTCTGAGGTAGAGACTGTGCCTTTCTCCCTCTGTGATAAATCACTGTCAAGTTTTAAGGCTGGAGATAGCTGGTGGAGAATTACTCCTTTTGTGTAGGGAAATGCCCTTCACTGGTGGAAACCTGGCAGCAGCAACTCTGCTACATCCTCTGCTGTATCCCAGAGCAAGGGAAGAGAAGGGGTGTATCAGGAGGAGCGTGATCAGGAGGGGGCATCATACTATGACTTATCCTCTACTGACACAAGGTTAGAATAGGCCCTCTGCTGGCTCTAACTTTTACGCCGGCTGAGGATCAGGGAGCTGCAATGCATCGATCACTCTCTACTGCCTGAATTTATTGGAAAAGCAGGGCCTTACTTACTGGCATTCCAAATTGCTTGAGTAATAGTAGAACTGTTCAAAAATTCAAAAAACAATGCTGACTTTTTGATGAAAATGTTCGACCAGCTCCAATTAACAGTTTAGTTTTCTTAACGCAGAAAGAGTCAACAGCAAGCTGGACTGACTGCGATTAAGATCCACCTCACTTCTCCTTTTGCATGAATAGTACTGGTTCCCAGTTAGGTTTCTCATTAGCGAAAAGATATTTTTGGTCACTCATAAAGTGAGCCTTTACCAAATAACAGCTAAATTAATCTTTTGAGGGCGTGATACTGCAAGATTCTCAACTGCACCCAAGAAAGCAACGCATACTTCACAGGGTAAGACACTGAATAAGTGACTCCTTGTTCTATGGGATGCCAGCTATGGTCCACTGATTCTCTGGAGAATCTGTCCACTGTCTTCGACCCCCCCAGTGACATCAGAAACATGCCCACCTTTTGTTTGTTCTGTGACAAATGGATACTGTATTTCTTGCACACTCAAAACATTTATTGAGTCCAGTGGAAGTTTTGGGTGCACAAGGAATGAAAAATCAGACCCTTTGTCTAATCTGTAGCTGTTTGCTTTTACTGTAATTGATTTTTTACTGTTCACTAACATCATAGTACAGATTAATTTTTAGTTTCAGCAAAATTGTAAAGCATCTTAAGATACCTCAGTAGAGTAAGGTATTATAAAACTTAAGGTCTAATTCTAGCAAGGTTGAAGTCTGCTTGACTCACATTAGACTGTTTATGCAGAAAAAGGGTCATAAATCGCTATTATATGAACAATGCTGGGTTGGGGGTTTTTGTATTCTGCTCTTATTTGATCTATACCTCTGAATTTTAATTTTGTCACTTTTTTTAATAACACCATGTAACTATGTTTACAGTTCTACACCTCTCTTTCCCCCCATGGCTTAATGTTGTATGTAATTCTCAGCAGTCATTCCATATTTATGATAGCCCAGAATTACAGCTGAGATTTTGCTTTTGCTGAGATTTTAAAAACCGTCTGTGGGATTTAGATACATAATTCCCATTTATTTCATTGGGTATTACATGTCTTAGTCTCCTAGGAAGATTCGAAAATCACAGCCTTCATCTACAACTTCTTTTGGTGTTTTGTTTTTTAATCTTTGTCCATTGGTCCAAAATGACAACAACTTTTCCTTAATGTTTTATAATAAAACACACTAAAATGTAGCACTGCATACCAAACCTAAATGATCCTAAATCATTACAGTACAGTCTATTGGCAATAATAAGTGTTAACTGTGGCAATCAAAGGGCTACTACTGTTACTATACCACCCTAATATTTTATCTGAATATAGTACCTTTTTATCCTGAAGCATCCCAAAGCACTTAAACTATACACTGACATTGCCGCTGCTTCTAAGGCAGAACTACTTAGATACACTGCACCACCTTTTGCCCCGAGGCTGCTGCATGAGCACAGTGACAATTTGACCTTACCTCAGTACTTGAATTCTGTAGCACCAACAGTAGAGTGGATTAGAGATGTTTACCTCTACAGGCCTAGGGTAAATTATTGGATCACAAATGGAAAAAAATGGTATTGTAGAGTTGCATTTTAGTACTTAATAGCTATTTGATTAACTCATGGAATCAAATGGCCCAATTTGGCAGGACTGTCTCTCTCTGTTTATATGGTACAGGCTTTACAACTCAGGTGAGTTGCAGGTCACAATTGAAGTACACTGGCAAAACTTTGCAATGAATCCTGCCTGAGGCTTATTTCTATCCATTATTTTTTTCCTATTTTTAGCCACTTTAAAGACCCTGTCTTCAAAGACCAACAAATCCACACTTCTTTGTTAAAGGGAATACCATACAGCAGTTAAAGGACTGAATATTATCCAAGAAAACATGGCTAATGCTAACTTATTGCATGCTTTCCTGCTTACTATACCAGTGAAGTGAAAGGGCAGAGACCTCAAGGTTGCAATCCTAGCACATTTCTCAAAATGGTAAAATTTTAACAAATTACCACCATCTTTGTAGAGCCAAACTATCACTGTCTAATTCCTTTTCATTTCTATAATAAACTAAGGTACGTATTCACAAAAGGATGTAGGCACCTAACTATCACTTTAGGCACCTAAATCCCAGAACAAGGCCCCTCTGAGATTCACAAACACTCTGCTCAGCTACCTCTGAACCCCATAGGTGCCTAGCTCATTCAGCACCTCAATTTTTGCAGTAAAAGTTCCCTTGGCACCAATGTTTCTGCTGCTGAGCACATGCACTGTCCCTTATGCTTGATAGCCAGACACCTAAGGCTCAGATCAATGCAGAAACCAGGGGAAGCTAGGCATTGCTCGCTTGCAGGGCCTGATCCAGCTCAGACCTTGCCAGTGGATCAGGCCTTATAGAGAAGCTTACACAGAATGTTGGGGATAAAGGGGGAGAAGAAGTGTACACAACCTCCCCAGGGGAAACCTCCCTCCTAACGTTTAGCCCAGTGGGTAGGAAAGTCACTTGGGATATGGGTGACCCACAGTTCTCCCCACTTTGTCTGAGGAGGAGTCGGGATTTGAACAGGGACTCTGTCATTTCTTAGGTGAGTGCTCTCACCCCTGAGTTATGGTACATTCTGATGTGAAGTTCCCTCAGTTGGAGCAGGAGGAGTGGACTAAAAGTTATGAGAGAGGTTGTTGTCCTTGTCCTCCTTCCCACCTGTGGTAAAATACAAGGTAGTCATTCTCCTCCTGCCTAACACCAGGAGAAGGTTAGCAGCTGAGAATCCCAAGTAGAGGTAGGTGCCCCCAGGCAGTCTGAGTTTAGGCATCTATCTTTGAGAGATGGGCACTGGTTAGGACACACCCATCAACATAGCATCTCCCACTGGCTAGCTTAGAGGAGGAGCAAGCTAGGGTGCTGGGTTTTGTGAATCGCTCATTCTAAGGCACCTCTCTCTCCCCATTCGTTGCATAGGGAGTCCACACACCAAACTCAGGCCTAAGAGTTAGGCCTGGTGGCTCTGAGCATCACTACGCCTCAGTATTTTTGTGACTCTAGACCTAAGAGCCTGATTCTGCTCCCAATAAGATCCAATGGGAGCTTTGCCATAGGCTGCATGATAGCAGGAGCCGGTGTACCATAGACTAGTGTTTGAATTTTTCAGCTGTTCAGCTTCCTTGTAGTATGCACGTTTAGAACTGTCTGCTTTTTCTCAAATGACTGGAAACAGAGTTCTGAGTGTCTTAATAGGCTTATATTGGAGATGGGTCTGAGCCATCAAGTTCAGATCCAAAGGTTTGTGGGAATTCACACCCAGGTGTTAGTTTTGTGCATTTTAAAGAGTCACCAGCACAAAGTTTGGCTCCTGTGCTAGTTCCAAACTCTTCAAAAATGTAATGTTGTTGAGATGGGGAGTTTATTTGAATCTATCTTTATTATGTATTTTTCAAAGTGGGGAGCTGTTAATGTATGTTCCAGGATGGGATTCAATTAGGAAAATTTATTTTTCAACAAAATTGTATATATATCTTTTTACCAAAATGTAGTCACTTTAGATATCTATAAACCTTGCTAAATGCTTTGTTTAAAATCACTTTCATAGGCTGTTTCTGGTACGTTAGTGAAAACACCTATGTTTGGGGTTTTTTGAGAGGTGAAATATAGCAGTGATATTTGCTATAGTTAACATTCAGAAAACAATGATTCAGGTAGGCACCTAAAAAAGTTTAATTAAATAGAATTGTTTGTAACATATTCTGTCAAAATATTTTCTCAACTTTCAAACCTGTATTTTCATTTTGAGTAGGAGCAAGCTCACTTTTAAATAATTAATTTTAATAACTGGGAGCTCATACTGAATTCTCTCTGCCCTATTACAACCTGAAATGGCTTGCTTCACCAACTGTACCTTGTGTACTATGATCCAGAAGAAGAAAGGTGTCAGCAATTCTTATTTCAGAACTCACTAGGGGCTCAATCCCTGCAATGTGTTGAGCACTCTGGCCCTGTTCAAGCAAAACACTAAAGCATGTACTTAACTTTAAGCATTTAAAGTTAAGCACTTTTTCCCACTGAAGTCATGGGAACTTCATCTACTTAAAGTTTAAAATATAATTTAGTGCCTTGCTATTGGGGTCAGCACATTCAGCACCTGGCAGGCTTGACCTCTATGGTTGTGATCCTGAATTTCTTGTACACACAAAACTCCCTTTGACTTCAGTATTCACCACAGTCAGCAGCAGTGCAAGGGATATAGGGCTGGTCCATAAATTGGTGAGGAACAGAACATTTCATTGGGAAAAAATAATTGCTCCCTTTCCCCCTGACATTAGTAGTGGATCAAATGCAAGTCTATTTTTCTTCCTGCCACACAGTGGGAGGAAACAGAGCTTTAGATGTTCTTTAAGTCATATCTGTGAACATACTGTCTTCAGTTAAAAAATGTCAAACACGTGACAACTTACCCAAAGTGATTGGCTAAACTTATAGAAATGCAGAGAAGGAAGAGGTTTTTGATCATGATAAAAGTAGGGAACATTCCATTGTCCATTCCAAATGAGTTTAATAATATAATCAGTTGATTTGGGAAAGGTATTCCTTTCCCTCCTTTGTTCTTAAGCTGTAAGAGACAAAAAATAAATATATCAATAAAAAAACAGATACAGAGATGATAGGATAACAACATTCAGACACCAAAAAAGTGTCTGTTTTTAACTATTTACCTATATTTACCTATAAACATCTCATATTGTACATTATAAAAATGAATTTATTCAGGCCCTCTTTAGCTTGTGCTAATAGCAAATTACAAAACAAAAGAATTTTTTGTTGATTTGCTCATTAAGCAAATAATGTAGAATTATAGAGATGTTTACTATTTCCAAATACTGGTTTTAACTCTTACCTACTTTAAATAACAGCTATATGCTGCATAATCAAGTGTTGTTTTTGTGTGCTTTTCTTAGTTACGTTCTTTTCTTCTTCCCAATTCAATTACAAATTTGTCTTTCCCAAATCTCCTGTTAGAAACCCTCTCCTACTTGGAATTCAGGTTGCCAATACATTGTGCATTAAACGAAGACAAAAACATGATCTTTATTTTAAATGCACATAAACCTCATGCTAGGGAAATGATTTACAATAATATAATACCTGCCTGGGGGATTGATTATCACTTTTTGCATGTCTGCCTCAATGATTAAGTAACCTAATAATTACAGTATTTGGGAGAGGTGTCTCTCACTGCTCAACTCTGTGTCCTAATTAAACTGTTACACACATACATACACACACACACACACACACACACACACACCTTTCAAGCCAGCACTTCTCGCTCTTTCTTGATTTTGGATCTGCTCAGGTAAATGAACAGAGCCTACTCACTTTCTCTTTCACAGTCCAAAAAAACCAAAATGGTTTAACAATTACAATCTACGACCCTGACTCCCCCACACAGCTCCTAGAAATATTCAATTGACAAAACTAGGGACCATTCAGTGAGGCTATGGAGCTCTCCTTTGATCAGTGGGAAATGTGGGTTAAACTTGTCTATAAAGAAACAGGGAGACATTTCTCCCGGTGTCTTACTGACAGGTAATAACTTCCCTCGAGCCTTCCCCAGTGGCCCAGCACTTGGCTAGAGCAGGAATCGGTCAGTGGGCTGGTTCCCTCTCTTTCTCTCCCCTTGCAACCAGGGCATTGCAGAGACCCACAAAGCCATCATCCCCTCCAACTCACTGCCTTGCAAACACAGCCTCAGCTCTGTCACTGACCCTGCAATCACTGTAGCCTCTCCCTCATTTACTTGTTCACCCATGTCTTGATGCTCCATGGAGTCTCCCCAGAAGCACAGTACCAGCCCACAGTGGAATACAGTCCCAGAGCCTCTCCCTCCGCCCACTACTCCCTCTGGTGCTCTTTGGGGCGCTATGCCCGGCTGCCCCCGAGCTGCCCAACTCTGCCAACTTCACAGGAAAGGCCAAAAGTGGCGTGCCTGGCCTCCAAGAGAGCCCCATGACACTACCATGGGCAGCAAGACCACAGTGTACATGTCCAGTCCCGGTCCCACCATGAGCACCCATCGTGCCAGGTAAAGTTTGCACAGGCACATACAGGGCACTGCAGGGCCCAGTCACTCACAGAACATCAGGTGTGCTGGCTGCAAAGGTGCCCCATGGGGACCCTCCCCTTCCCTCCCTGTGGGACCTCAGCCCCCTCACCCCCAGGATTCCGGTATCTGTCATTGCTTTGAAAAGCAGGAATAATTCCTCTTTCTACTCCCCACTCCCTCCTTACCAGCTGCACTAGATCAGGAAGGGGCTGCTTGGGGCATCTTTCCTCTTGGGGCTGCTGCAGCCCAAGGCCAGGTGATGATCCCCAGATGCTGAAAGTTTCACAGAGGCACCCAGGGATGGTACTGGGGCTGGGTGAGAGACCCAGACAGCTCCCTCCTGACAGGCTGCGTTTGCTTTCCTTGCCTACAGAACTCAGTTTCCTGCTTTCTCACCTGCCTCAGCAGGATTGCCAGATTTCTACTGCATTAATAACCCAAAGTCACTTAAAAATTAGCCCCAAACTAAGTAGCCCAATCTATTTATTGAAACCAAATTGATGTTTTGTTTTTTTTTAATTAACACATTGTTCTATACATAAATAACACAAAAAAGATTTTGGTAGATACCTAGTACAGATTTGATTAAATAAATTTTTTAAAAGCTACAAGTCCCAGCAGGAGTTCTCCACATTAACAACAAAGTGATTAGATGACAATCAAATTCAAAATCCAAACCCCAAGGGGAATTTTGACAGGAGGTCACTCCACTAGCCACCCCCTACCTCAACCATATTAAAGTCCCCTTTACAGACAGACATTCACACACCCAGCCCAGATGAGACCCCCCCCAAAAAAAACCCTGACAGCCAATGACCCCCACTAAAAATCCTTCCACCCAAAGTCCCCTACACCCTAGAAAAACCCAGAGCCCCAATATAAGCTGTCACCCAGATTTCCCCTCCTCCTCCCCCAAATAAACATCCTGCAACCCAGAGCCCCCTGACCCCCTGTCACCTCAATAAACATCCTTCCATCCAGAGCCCACTGCCCCCCAGTAATCACCCCATCACTCCAATAAACACCCTACCATCCAGAGCCCCCCTCTCCCTGAGTAATGACCCCATAACCCCATCACCCTAATATACACTCTGCCGTCCAGATTCCCCTGCCCTCCATTAATCACCCTATCACCCCAACGAACATCCAGAGGTCCAGAGCCCCCTGCCCCCCTGTAATCAACCTGTCACCCCAACAAACACCCTTCCGCCCAGAGCCCCCTCCCCCCCGCCCTTCCATGTGCAGCCTCCCCCTGCCCACTGCCTTAGGTCCAGCCTGGCTGCCGCTCCCTCTCAGGCCGGAGGTCTCCTCCTCGCCCAGCCCCAGAGCCTGCAGGAGGCTGCCGGGCTCCAGCGCTTCAGCCCGGGCTCTGCAGCAGGCGCTCCCGCCGGGCAGGCTGCTGCCGTGTGAACGGGGAGGCGGGCGGCGGGGGAGGCTGCGGAGCCAGAGCCTAGCCCGGGTCGGGTCGGGTCGGGGGGCAATCAGGGGGCCAGCCCTGCCCCGCTTACCTTAGCTGCGGCTCGCAGCACGGCACTGCCCTGGGGGGAGGGGGGGGAAGGGGGTGGCTCCAGCGTCCCGGCTCCCCGCTGGAGCCCCGAGCGGGGTGGGGCAGCATCTTCCTCGTGCTGCTGCAAAGTGCACCCGGGGGGAGGGGGGAACCTGGCAGGGGGGAAGTGCCGGGGAGAGCAGCCCCCCCGCCAGCCCCGGAGCCTTGTCCCGATCCCAAGCTGCCCCCGGACACAGGCGGCTCAGCGGGGCAGGGGCGCGCTCTGCCCACCGGGCCCACGATGGGCGCGGGTCGGGGGGACAGGCTGACGTGGGCTCGCGCCCGGCTCTGTCCCGGGCCGGGCTCTCACCTGCGCAGCAGAAGAGGAGGCTGCCGAGCAGCGCGGCCAGGGGACGCTCCATGGCGGGGCAGGGGCAGCGGAGCGAGGGCAGCGCAGGTGAATGGCCGGAGGCGCCTGTCACTTCCAGCTGGCCACAGCCCCCCGGCCTCCCCACCCCCAGGGACACACACAGCACAGGCGCCGCCCCCCTGCCCTGCCCCCCCGGGGAGACACCCACCCCCCCACCACAGGTGCTGCCCCCCCCCCAGGACACATACACCCAGCACAGACACCGCCCCCCCCCCCCGACAGACACCCAGCATGGGCACCGCCCCCCACCCCCGGCACTAGCACTACTGCCCCCTTCTTGAGTCCCCCCCCCATGCAGGATACCCGTGCTGCCCCCTCCCCCAGGGAAACGCACAGCACAGGCACTGGCCCCTCCCCTTTGCTCCCCCCAGCCCCAAATGTAGCAGCCCATGACTCCTCATAAAGAAACCCAAACAAACAAACAAACAACCCCCCCCCCTGCAACTGGCATTTTAAAATTGCCCGATTCCACAGGAAAATGGCAAAGCACCGCCACATGTCCTCCAAGCAGAAAGGCCGGCCGCTCAGGAGGCAGCTGGGCACCAGCAGAGACAGCCGCACATGGCAGAAATAGGCTGGCAGGCCAGTAGTCACCCTCATGTCCCTTCCCAAGGCAATCAGCAGAATGGGACTGGGATGTGCATGCCTCGGGAGTGTGAGCCCCGGCACGGGGAGGTTGCAGAAGAATTCACACTGGGCAGTGGATTTGCTTGCTGTTTGAAATGTTTGAGCCTTTCCAAAGTTTGGGGCTTGCATGCTGTGCTCAAGAACAATTTTAATACCCAAAGTCAGGGTCCATACTTGGATGTTTTAGACACAACAAATCCTGCATCTTGGCAGGAGGTTAGACTAGATGACCCTTGTTGTCCCTTCTAACCCTCTGATTCTATGAAAAGGAGAAGCCATTTATTGCTATGTATGCCTTATCCTGGGACCCATACCACTATAACTATACTGCATACATTTCCCTATTATGGTTTATTGTTTGTTGAGTGTTGACAATAGGCTTGAAACTTTATAAAGCACTTCATAAAATATATAGGGCTGCTCCTGCAGGTCCTTCCTGCAACAAACTCTAGAATACTTTTAATGACATATTCATTTAGTATTTAATAGGTATGTGATGTAACTAGAGACTTCATGGTAAGCTGAAATAAAGAAGGGAGGCATCTTTTTCCAGCTCCTCTCATACAGACAGACACACCTCTCCATAAGGATGTCCCCTAAGACAGAAAAACATAAAAAGGTCTGTCCTGCATGAAACCAGCTCTCCATTCTCTCTAAGAACAACTGACTGATGATGAACATACCTCCTGTGCTAACTGCAGGATGCAGGTTGTATAAATCACTTCACTGAGAGTACTTGTACTTTATTTTTTGGCCTACATTTCTTACAGATATTTAATTCAGTTGCCATTTTTCATTCTTCAGAAATGTAAAGATAAATTTTGTGCTGATGTAATTGTACTATGTACCATAACTATATTTAAAGACCTGTTAAGATTTCTGTTATATTCACTCCTCTTTAAAATGAAATGTGCAGGTGATTGATCCATGGTCTGTACTGCTATAAACTTTTAAGTAGTTAAGTGGCAGTTTGTACAGTTAATATACTTAATACCATTGTATAGTTAATAGTTGTAATAAGGTTCCTTGGTAATACATTACTTGTATTACACATTTCAGAAGACACTGTGATAACTTCAATATTTTATTGTGAATGCATACTAAGGATAACATTCAAAACTGAATAAACCTCTGTCAGGCAGAATATTTAGTGTACTCTTTTCACTATGCATGGAAACCATACAATAAAACTCTAAGAGTTCAAAAGAATTGTGATGATATAATAGTGTGAGTGAACCTTACAAAAAATACACCAAGGCTCTAATAGCACATCATTATAGTTCTAGTGATAGGCTGTGTGGTCTTCAGATAGCATAATGGATCAATGGAACATTTTTTTAAAAAAATATCCATAACAATCAAGGAAATCAAATGAGGAAAATATAGTATTTATCCTGCCTCCATTGGAGTCAATGGCAAAAAACTCATTGGTTTTGTAGATCAAGATCATGTTGGTGCGTATATGGATATAGCTAGTGTCTGACTGAAAGCCCCCAAAACAAGCAAATTTAGAGTTCACTGCCAAATCCTGTAGTCCTCACTTAAGCAAAACTCATGTTGAAGATTGGACTTTATGGGTATAACTTTATTTTTTACTCATCTGTTTATGCATTTTACAGGTTGTTAAACATTGCACCCATAGTGGTCTTAAATGCAGAGCCAATGCCTTATATTTTCCTTGTTGTACATTAATAACTTAAATTGGTGTGAAGTTATGAATGAATATTAACAACAGACTACTCTTCTATGTGTTCTAAAATACCTACACAAAATAAGATGGGTTAAGTATAGACAGTTTCCTTGCTTTTGTGGCTTTCAATCAGACCCTTAATTTTGTTTTGAAATTGATTTTTTTTAATCTGAATTAATTATATGTAAAGGTGATAAAGCAAAATTTCTCATAATTAAATAAAAATCATGATTAAAGATGCTGGCCTAGATTCTTCATTTTAACTAGTAAGAGTTACATATTTTTTAGCTCCTTGTTCCACTTCTCATGTTAATGTAGTCTAACATTACTTTCTTTAACTTGTTAGATCTTTTCCTCAGAGCCATATGCTTTGGATGAATATTTATTTAACTAACTCAAAGAGAGAAATCATTAAAAAAAAACCCCTCTGGAAATTGGATGGTGGTAAAATGTTAGACCACCCGTAACTTCTTGAAGAAAAATGGAAAAGTGCATTTTCTCTTTAAAACAGAACATTTGATAAATATCAATTTAATTTTAGGAAATTGTGCTTTCCATGAAAAATGTCAATTTACAAGCACACAATGCTAAATCCCATCTGTTCTGTCAGCATTTTTTGTTATTTAGTTGAGTATTCTCAGTAAATATGTGTAGTTTGTTACTGGACCATTAGAGGGTATCATAGTTCCATATAACCATAGTGTTAAACAGAACTGATATCTCTTGAAAAGAGCCATGCTCAGAGAATGAGGTCTGCATGTGAGGTTAGAATACTTGGTCTGATGGTAAAAAGATGGTGGAGCACTTACACTGTAACATTCCCTGTCTACTCCGCAGAGTCCAGGACCTGTGTATGCATGTGCATGTATATATAATTTTGGCAATTGCAAGTAAAACGCAAAAGATAATTAATCAAAGAGAGCATGCAAAGTACATTTCATTGGATATCAACCAATTACTGTGCAATACCATAGATATGATAAAGGAAAAATAAATTGGCTTGGTAGAAAACATATAAAATATAAAGGGGTAAATGAGAGACTTGTGGAATTATATCAGGGATGAATTTGGTCCCTTGGTTCTAAGCAGCATTGCCGATTTTCCCTATAGCATTTTCTATACAGTACTATTGTAAAATAGAATTGACTCTGTATGCCAATTAATTTATCCATCACCACACTGTATATTCAAAATATGTTATTCATAATGAATGACATTCACCCTTGTCAAAGTCCTATTTTGAGAGATTCAGTCAGACAGGTGGTGAATAGGCCTTTATGTTGGGCCTCTGCATAGGGGAGAATTTCACCCAATGAGAATTGTAACCTTAAAATTCCTACTGATAATGGGATTTGCTTTGTCTTCAAAGAATAATACCTCATATGTGAGTTTCAGTATGATTTTTTTCAATAGTTGTTTTGTGGTTTATAAAAAGAACAGGAGGACTTGTGGCACCTTAGAGACTAACCAATTTATTTGAGCATAAGCTTTCGTGAGCTACAGCTCACTTCATCGGATACATAAAAGTGGAAAATGCAGTGAGGATATTTTTATACACACAGACCATGAAAACATGGGTGTTTATCACTTCAAAAGGTTTTCTCTCCCCCCACCCCACTCTCCTGCTGGTAATAGCTTATCTAAAGTGATCACTCTCCTTACAATGTGTATGATAATCAAGGTGGGCCATTTCCAGCACAAATCCAGGTTTTCTCTCCCCCCACCCCACTCTCCTGCTGGTAATAGTTTATCTAAAGTGATCACTCTCCTTACAATGTGTATGATAATCAAGGTGGGCCATTTCCAGCATAAATCCAGGGTTTAACAAGAACGTCTGAGGAACGGGGGGGGGGGGGGAAGGAGGGGGGGAGAGGAAAAAACAAGGGGAAATAAGTTTCAGAGTAACAGCTGTGTTAGTCTGTATTCGCAAAAAGAAAAGGAGTACTTGTGGCACCTTAGCGACTAACCAATTTATTTGAGCATAAGCTTTCGTGAGCTACAGCTCACCTCATGAAAGCTTATGCTCAAATAAATTGGTTAGTCTCTAAGGTGCCACAAGTACTCTTTTTCTTTAAGGGGAAATAGGCTACCTTGCATAATGACTTAGCCACTCCCAGTCTCTATTCAAGCCTAAGTTAATTGTATCCAATTTCCAAATGAATTCCAATTCAGCAGTCTCTCGCTGGAGTCTAGTTTTGAAGTTTTTCTGTTGTAATATCGCAACTTTCATATCTGTAATCACGTGACCAGAGAGATTGAAGTGGTTTATGAATGTCATAATTCTTGACATCTGATTTGTTTCCATTTATTCTTTTACGTAGAGACTGTCCAGTTTGACCAATGTACATGGCAGAGGGGCATTGCTTGCACATGATGGCATATATCACATTGGTAAATGTGCAGGTGAACGAGAGAGAAAACCTTTTGAAGTGATAAACACCCATTTTTTCATGGTCTGTGTGTATAAAAATATCCTCACTGTACTCCTTTTCTTTTTGCGAATACAGACTAACACGGCTGCTACTCTGAAATTTGTGGTTTATGCTCACTCTATCTGTATACTCAGCCTTCCTGTTCAATTTAAAAGGACACTCTTCAGTAAGTGAAAAAATTAACTGATCTTTACAATGATCAAGAAGGTATTCCTTTTGTTAGCAACCCACGTTCCATGGCAATGTCCAACCCAGCATGACAATAACCACTTCATGATGTGGTTTCGGTTTTTTAATTAGTTTGAGAGATAGTAATACACTGTCCACCTCCATTTTTCTGCATTTTGAGCTGTAACATGGATCATTTGCAAAGATAAATATATTGGGCTAGATCAGGAGTGGGGAAACTATGGCATGTGAGCTGAATCCAGCCCCTCAGGGCTTTGGATCCGGCCTACGGGATTGCCATGCCCATGGCGCTGTGGGCCCCGCGCCACTCCCGGAAGCAGCCGGCACCATGTCCCTGCGGCCCCTAGGGAGGGGGGCAGAGGGCTCTGCGTGCTGCCCTCACCTGCAGGAACCACCCCCTGCAGCTCCCATTGACCAGGAACAGGGAACCGCAGCCAATGGGAACTTCGGGGGAGGCACCCACAGGCGAGGGCAGTGCACGGAGCCCTCTGCCTCCCCTCCCCCAGGAGCCACAGGGACATGGAGCCTTAGCCCCTCTGCTTGCTGCTGTCACCCCAGAGCCGCTCAAGATAAGTGGCACCTGGCTGGAGCCCACACCCCAACCCCCTGCCCTGAGCCCCCTGTCGCACCCCTCCTGCACCTCAACCCTCTTCTCTGAGCCCCCAACCCTCTGCCCTGAGCCCTCTCCCACACTCCGCACCCCTCCCTGCACCCCTGCCCTGAGCCCCCATCCCACACTCCACACCCCCTCCTGCACCCCAACCCCCTGCCCTGAGCCCCCTTGTACACCCTACTCCCCTCCTGTACCCCAACCCTTTGCCCTGAGCCCCTTCCTGTACACTGAACCCCCTTCCACACTCCACACTCCCTCCCATACCCCAACGCCTTGCCCCAGCCCTACATTTATGGCCCTGCATGCAATTTCCCCATCCAGATGTGGGCCTTGGGCCAAAAAGTTTGCCCATCCCTGGGCTAGATTATCCGCTATGCTGATAAAAATCACAGTGGACGATAGGTTCATCAATGGCTATTAACCGGGATGGACAGGGATGGTGTCCTTAGCTTCTGTTTTCCAGAATCTGGGAATGGACAACAGGGGATGGATCACTTGATGATTACCTGTTCTGTTCATTCCCTCTGGGGCACCTGGCATTTGCCACTGTTGGAAGACAGGATATTGAGCTAGATGGACTTTTGGTCTGAACCAGTTTGTCTGTTCTTATGTTGTTATGGAGGCAGGAAACTCCTATTCTGGTATGGGCCAACAAGTTTTACACACATACCCTCTGCCTCTGGGAAATTGGCAGGAAGTACAATTCCTTGGGTAGTGGCTGTTCTAAGATCTGGGTATACCAGGAGCATCTCTCTACAGTGGCTCAGAGTTTCTGTTCAATTTAGCAAGCCACTCCTTCTTCCCCGAGGAGACATGCACAAACCCCATGAGACTGAGGGGAGGTGAATGGGAGATTCACAGAATAGGAACCATGCAGGCAGCAAATCACCTCCTCTGTGTCTCAGTAAACATGTTTGTGCTGTTAACTAACCTTGGAGCTGCTCTATGTATCATTCTTTACTGACACAACATATGTAAGAGGAGATTGCAGACCAGTGAGACTGGCATTACAAGTAGAGGAGGATTTGAAATATGATGGGACACAGTCAAAACTTAAGACTGAGCATCTCTGAAATATGAAGAAGTCCTGGTCTGCATCCAAATCTAAATGACACCTCTTGTCTCTGACTCTGTAATGACTTAAACTAAGGTACTAGATGCATATACCATTGGAGTTTTGGAAATTCTGGATACAGATATGAACTTTACATCTTGTTCTCTTCTCTGATATGGGTTAATATCCATTGCCATATCTGTAAGTATAGGTATCATGTTAATATATAGGAGTGACTATGCAAAGGGATGTGTTTAAGTCTCTGAACAAACCCAGTGTAAACTAGATGCATCCAAAAAGTAGAATTGTACAGTTAACAAAAGCAATGTGCTCCTCTCTTCTCTTAATCTGATTTCTTATGCAACATTACACTGTCTGTGTGCATAATTCCCAGACTATTGCAAATTTACCTGTGAAACTCCCAGATCCTTAGAATTTTGCTTTCAGACAGTAACAATAGAAATCATACTGTTATCAGATTACAATTATAGAGTATGGATAGGACTGCACCTCTAGCCACCCCTAATCCTTGTCACTGACGTATTCAGGTAAATTAAACTGTATTAAATCATGGTACTATGTACTTATTGCTAAGAATGTTATCTATAGGCTCAGAACTTTTTTAAAAAAATTAGCACACTGTCAGGCTTCAGCCTAGAAGCCCTTCTGAAATTAAATTGTCTGATCTATCATATATCAAGCAACGTTATCCAATTTATTTTAAAAATGGCTAAATTTGTTAATCAGGATTTTTGGGTAGCTGGAGGTACAGTCCTATGTATACTTGAAATAATAACGATCCATTATGGTAGCACAGTATATTATTTCTGTTGTATTTTCTAAGGACTAAATCCTCCTATCTGGTGATCCACTGATTCGCAACAAGCAGTTCATTTTTATTATCTGGATCCAGTATGGCCCTCTTCCCAGAAGGACAGAGTAGCTCCACTGTGCACATCTATAGCTATGCGATGGGGTAAAAAATAGGCCTACTCGGTATTCTGGAATGTCTTAGAAGGCCAGTATACAAATCGCTTAACTCAGTTTAGAGATGTAAATAAATAAATAAAAAGGAGTTGTAAATACCTGCAAAGTGAAGGGACAGGTTTTATTTGCAAATCAGATTTGCTCTATTTACCCAGTTTTAGTGCATGGAATGGAGACTGTAACTAGAGAACACTTTTCTGTACCATATTTGTGCTATTTCTGTACAGCAGCTGGATACCAAACACTACCGATTGGTTGAAATTGTCCTTGAAGTGGCCATCAGGTTCTAGCATGGGTTCTCAACAACACTCTACCCCTATGCGCAATGCATCTTACTTCAGTTTTGTACCTGACATAACTTCTGTGAAATACCTCTTAGTCACCCTCATAGCCTACCTTCTAGAAGAGAGTAATGGAGCAGGAGCCCAATTCTAATCAGTTCTTGCACAATCAAGCCACCATAGTCCTAAACAAGGACTGCTCTTAGGATAGTGACTGCTGACCATGCTACTTTGCATAAAACTGCTTGTGAAAAGGATGTAATGTACAGCGAGCCAGTGTACATCCTGGATAATGAAACAGAGAAGAATTTAAAGAATGATAGACAAAGACTACACAAGAGATTATAATGTGATTATAGATCAGGAAAAGCTTGGTGGGAGATGATGGCTCAAACTATGCTAAAACCAAGAGTATTTGCTTGGTTCAGATTCTGCCACCCTGACATTATTTCTAGGTAATCCCACGGGTTTCAGAAATGAGGTACTACTTAGTGTAAGAGTCTAGAGTGTTGTGAAAAAAGGCAAACAAGAGCTTGGGGTACATCGATGTATCTCACACATATATACGCTGTCACACAGTGTCTGTGTGCATATATGTGTGTGTTCATATGTGAAAAAATCTACTGAAGTATATTCCAGGGGGCTGTCTCTCACACATTTCTTACACATACATATATATTCGAGAGAGTAAGCACCATGGAATATACTTCTATAGATTTTTTCAGGTACTTTTAGGGACTTGGAAGCTCATGTTTAAAATCATGCAATTCCAGCCATCTTATTCTACAAAGGATATGGAGATAGAAAGGGCTCCATGGAGAGCAACCAAAATGATTCAGAGTTTTATTAATATGATTCATAAAGAAAGATTAGCAAGATTTAAGCTCAAAGGTAGAGGTTCTTCTCAGCATGCAGAGATTTATCTACATAACTCTTAATGCTACTTGCACATGTAATTCCCTGTGCACCACGATGGGATGGGGGAATAAACCCTAAAAGGAATATAATAGAAATGACAGAAGCAGACTAAAAGGACTGATGCTCATAAATTGTTTGATAGACATAAGTTGAAATGTCCATTGACGTTGAAGGAAGAATTTCTTTACCTAATATATGGTAGTAGTATTAAACAAGACAGCATTAGAAGTCTGCAACTGTAAATCATATGCAGTTCAGATGCTAATATACAGTTAGATCATTATTTTTTAAAGTAAAAGGGCTTTGATTAACTCTATTTTTTTTCTTTCTGTTGTAGTTTCTATTATGTTTATTATGTTTTTATATGTGTGAAGGATACATTCAAATAGTACGTTATTTCTGCTTCTGATAAACACAGATAAATATTAAAAATGTCAACAAATATTAGTTCACACCATTATAAAATTTTACATAAACTTACCCTGTAATGATTCACTGTAACGAGTACAAAAATATATTAACAAATACCATTTGGATAACAGCAGACATCATTGTGGATAGTTTTCTGAAAACATCCACTCAAAGTGCAGTGGCCGTCAAAAAAGTGAACAGAATGTTGGTAATCATTAAGAAAGGGATAGATAATAAGACAGAAAACATCATATTGCCTCTATATATACCCATAATATGCCCACATCTTGAATACTGCATGCAGGTGTGGTTGCCCCGTCTCAAAAAAGATATAATGGAATTGGAAAAGGTTTAGAAAAGGGCAACAAAAATGATTAGGAGTATAGAATGGCTTCCACATGAGGAGTGATTAATAAGACTGGGACTTTTCAGCTTGGAAAAGAGATGACTAAGGGGGAATATAATAGAGGTCTATAAAATCATGACTGATGTCGAGAAAGTAAATAAGGAAGTGTTATTTATTCCTTCCCATAACACAAATTAAACTAAAAGGCAGCAGGTTTAAAACAAACAAACCGAAGTATTTCTTCACACAACACACAGTCAACCTGTGGAACTACTTGCCAGAGGATGTTGTGAAGGTGGGGACTATAACAGGGTTCAAAAAAGAACTAGATAAGTTCATGGAGGATAGGTCCATCTATGGCTATTAGCCAGGATGGGCAGGGATGATGTCCCTAGCTTCTGTTTGCTGGAAGCTCAGAATGGGTGACAAGGGATGGATCACTTGATGGTTGCCTGTTCTGTTCATTCACTCTGGGGCACCTGGCATTGGCCATTGTCGGAAGACAGGATATTGAGCTAGATAGACCTTTGGTCGGAATCAGTATGGCCGTTCTTATGTTCTTAAAGACAATAAGGTTGCAGTAGTGTAAATCAAGGCAGAATATGGCCCAAAAGGAATATGGAAAGTGGAATTTAATGCATACTATTTCAAAGCATTTGTGCTCTCTAGTTTTATTTAGAAACATCAAAGTGATATCCATCACGATGGATCACTTCTGCAAATGTTATTTTATTGTGAGATGATCTTGCAACCAATTATGCCCATGAGTAACTCCACTCATGTGAGTTCAGTCCAACTGCTCATGTTTCAGGAATCAGAGCTTGTAGCAGAGCCAGGCTGCCTAATTGGCTACCTCACTTTATTGGCTGGAGGGTCCAGCAGGCTGGCTCTTAAGCCAGCAGGAGCAGCCAGCTGGCTGCTCAGTGCTCATGCCCACCACTGTGACTGCGGCTGCCTTGTACCCAGCCCTGTTTCTCTCCTGGTCCTGCACCTGCCTTGAAACCCTCCTTGCCTGCTACCGTGCTTCCCAGTTCCTGACCTCAGCTTGACCTGTGGTTCTGGCTTCTGACTGCTGCCTCCAGCTTGACACTTGGCTCTGGTATCCAGTTTCCTGCCTTCCGGCTTGAGCCATGGCTCCAGTTTCTGACTACTGACCCTGGCTCTGACACTTGGTGCCTGATACCTGCTCTGACCGCTAGGCTAGACCACCCTCATACTGGTTGCCTGACATCACGTGTGTAAAATTATTCCCATGACAAAGTTACTAAGTGTTTGTAAGATTGTCTCCTTAGTCTTCAAGTCCCTATCTATCACTTTTGAATATAAATCATTGGTGTTCTAGACTGTGTACATCAAGTCCAGGGTACAAACAGCAGGCACACAAGTGTTTTCATGAATGGGGCTGTGATCAATACTAATTTGTGAATTAAACCTCTGCCACCTTACACTGAAAAAAACATTTTGATGTAGTTTGTACATGTCCACTACGTTCTGCAGGAAAGAAAGCATGAAAAGGATCATCATCAGTGAGATTTCAGTAAAGAAATCTTCAGCTTGTTCTGAATGCAGCACCCCAGCTGCTCAAAAAAACAGTTTGCCAGGCACACACCACCCTGTTATGCTGCTTTCTGAGTTGTGTCCCCGTTGAACAAGGAGTCCAGTTCAATTCACGTATTTATTTCCAAAGCTCTGGATGGCATTGGTGTTGGCTAGCTAATATTCTAAGTCTCTTGCCATGACCATGACCTCCCACAAGAGCTGTGTTCCAGTGGAACAATACTACTGTTGGCCAATAGAGAAAGGCTCATAACCACAGGAAACTCACCTCTTCATCCAGGCTTTCATATAGCAGCACCCTTAGTCTCAGTCACTGGAAAAAAAGTTGAAACTCCTAAGTCTGTGTCTTGGTGGTTGGGAAGACAAAGAGAGAGAATTGTCATCTTTTAAATTGGGGGGGAGGTGCTCTAATTACTGTGAGGGTGTGAACTATATTTTGGCAACAAAAATGATTAGGGGTCTAGAACACATGACTTATGAGGAGAGGCTGAGGGAGCTGGGATTGTTTAGTCTGCAGAAGAGAAGAATGAGGGGGGATTTGATAGCTGCTTTCAACTACCTGAAAGGGGGTTCCAAAGAGGATGGCTCTAGACTGTTCTCAATGGTAGCAGATGACAGAACGAGGAGTAATGGTCTCAAGTTGCAGTGGGGGAGGTTTAGATTGGATATTAGGAAAAACTTTTTCACTATGAGGGTGGTGAAACACTGGAATGCGTTACCTAGGGAGTTGGTAGAATCTCCTTCCTTAGAGGTTTTTAAGGTCAGGCTTGACAAAGCCCTGGCTGGGATGATTTAACTGGGAATTGGTCCTGCTTCGAGCAGGGGGTTGGACTAGATGACCTTCTGGGGTCCCTTCCAACCCTGATATTCTATGATTCTATGATTCTATATAGTACCCAGATGGTTAGACAGCTAGAAGAAACTTTACATTACAAAGTACTACACCTCCGAGACCATCTGAAGATAGATCTGTGGGCCCAACACAACACAATCTGTGGTAGCTAAGAGCAACTATACAATTGCTACTTTTTTAGATTCAATCAGTTATGACTCTAAAAGGGTTTAACCTTTAAATATGAGAAATTAGCTAAAGTCTTATAGTGGCAGAGATCTGAATTACATTAGCTGTGTTATCTTTGTTTCTGTATGTAGCACTCTATTGTGGGGTGAGAGCTACTGGGAAGTCATGCTCTGATGGGGGCATAGGATTCCTGAGCTATATGCTAGATAATTAAATGGGTCTGACCACTTCCAAGTATTTATCTTTGTAAAAAAACAAAAGAAAAGCAATGCTGCTACTGGATTACCCTTAGACATGTAGATAGCTGCTTAGATAGGGAATACCAACAGATTAGTTATCTCTATTGCTTGAGAAGCCTTCCTAACATCAACAACTGGTCTTGTTTTTTCTTTGGTTTGGGCAGATCTTTATGTATACAATTCTGTTTAAGTTTTCTTTCTCCTTATCCTCCCCCTGAACCAATTTCCTCATTGGTTAAAAGGTTACATTCTGATCCAAGAGGGCAAAGAAGAGGAGACCAGTGGTTGCTGGCTGTTGTTTCCTCTTGTTGATGGAAAGTACCCTATTTTCATTCAAGCCATTTCTCATGAAAATGTAAGCTATAACATGTCTTAATGTAAAGCTTTGTTTAAAGTGTGAGTGCGAATGAAATGAGTACACTGGTACAAGTGGGAGTGTAATGCACTTTGGACAAGAACTACAAATACATAGGTTAATATATGCTCCCACATCACTGTAGTATCTCAGCATGTCACAGACATGACTGGGTTTATCTGTACAAGGCCCTGTGAGTTGGAGATAAATACTTCATCATTTTACAGATAGTGAAACTGAACCATGCGGAAATGATCACAGTTGCATAGGAAGTTTGGTAGAGGCTGGAGTAGAATCCAGCTTCCTGCTGAATGCCTTAACCAAAAGCTCATCTTGACTTCTGCTAAGTGAGTATGCTGATGTGGGGAAGAGCATAGTGAAATCTCTAGCACAAGCAGCAGGGATGGCCTGTTATCTAGTGTTAAAGAGAGCCTCTAGGCCCAGCTACCGCACCAGATGGTGCATCTCAAGAGGTGTATTCTGCCAGGTTTCCCACATTCCCAGTTGACTGGTCAGCAATGATGGTCAACAATAAGCACTATTCAGAGGCATGTGCCTGGTGATACTTTTCAAAGGAGGAGCAGAGTATGCTTATCAGTGCATTGCAGCTGCCCACCCTGAGGGATGTGTGTGTTGGCAAAATAGCTCTTGTATCAGATACCAACCAGTAACACTCCCTTCCATATCCCTGTCTTTCCTGAACCCCTATGGGACAGATTCTCTGGATTGTTCTAGTCAATTTGAACTGATCAGATGGCACAAAGAAAGTCAAAACATGCCCTAAATTCCCTGCTGGGGATATCATGAGCTCCTATATCTTCCTCCCCACAGCACCCCAGTGCAGGAGTAACCAGAGTGTCAAGAGCTCCAACTAGTGCAGTTTAGAGCAGTCTCCAAGCTGCTTTTGATTGAGCAGCCTTCAAGCTGCTGTTTGGCCAGGGCAGAGAATTAGGGCTCCCTGACAATTCAGAAGCTGGATACTACAGAGACTCTGCCCCTTAGTGTTTAGCATTCATTAAAAGGAAAACATGGAATTAAAACAAGAGAAGACCATCTGGCCCAGTGTGCCCTCAGTTTAAATAGCATGAAATCACTCAAATTTACATGTTCTTTGGGGCTTTTTGGATGAGAAATTGGACTAACTTAAGAACGCTTTTCAGTTTTAACTGGGGCACCTCTTGGCTTTCAACGTATTAAATCACCATCAGCGTAACAAACAGCTCCATACTAATGTGGATGTCAGGACTAATCACTGTTACTGTATTAGCAGATTACAAAGTTAAAGGAAATTTCAAGGACTCTTCTTCTTCCTCACCCTAACAGTCTCTCTTTAGGATAATATATCAGTGTGATGTATACCAGTATAGGACCAGATTGTGCAAGAAATGCCCCTACACACACAATCTTCCAGTGGACAGTCTAACCACAGGTCTGGTGTCTGCGCTTTGCTGAGTGCTGGGCCTGCTCCCCAGTAACACCATGACCTTGGACTCTCTCCATGCTGGCCTTCAGAGGTGGCCCGCCACAGAGGGGAGCACATACTGCCTTGAAAAGGTGTCGCATCAGGTGCATGCCCTCTTTGCCCCATGCAGCTCTAGGAGGCAAAGTGCTTCCTGGGATTCCCAATGGACAGTGCAGCTTTGCATAGCCTCCAGGGCAGGCTTGTGTCTGCCAGGTACAATCTGGCCTGTAGTATCCACCTGTTATCTAACTCCAAAATATAGCTTGTCAGCACAGTAATGTTTTCAAAGTTTATCATTTAAAGCATTGTTCTAACTGAATCATATGTACAGGGGTCTTTGAAAGATATTGATAAAGGCATAGATAAAAAAGTAAGTTTAAAAAGGATTTGTTACTGAAGCCAATGGTTTAGAAGGGAAACTGGAAAAGACACCAGCACATGTCACAATGGAATATGCCAACTGTCAACTCTGGTTCCTTCTCTGCAGGATTAATTACAGTGGACTTGTAGCAATGTCATTTAGTAATGAAGGGCTCCTATCAGGAAGAAGAGTACAGTTAAATGTTGATGAAAACAGTTAGTTTGGAGTGTTTTCTTAGCTTGCTACTGGTTTAAAGACTGTGTGTTTAAGTCTTCAGAAAGGAATGGTGTCTCAGAAACTGAATGATAAGACAGAACTTTGCCTGGAAAATTCTCTATTAAAAGCTTAACTGTCAGGCAAAAAGTAAACTAGATCAGGTTCAGCTAAGTAAATTTTATTCCCACCGTGGATATTTCTACTGAAATGCTTCATTAAGATTTAAGATATCTACTACTAATAATAACGCACGTCTCTTTTTAAATGACACCCCATTAGCAAACGAAGCAGTCTATAATAAAAGATATATATGTAACTGCAAGGGTATTCGAATCTTAGGAGTGCTCCAGAACAGCTATTTGAGTCAACAGGGATTTTTTCCTCCCTAAGATCTTTGGAGATGTTCTAGAAAACACATGAGAGCTGCATTACCATAATGAAACTAGAGGCACTTTTAAGATGATTTAAGATTTAAGATAAAGCTAGCAGGTTGTCAAAACAGCTGGATTCTATTCCCATCTCTGCTACTGGCTCACTTTAGAATTTGGTAAATCATTTAATCCATCTGTGTTTAGTTTCCCCATCTTTTAAATGGGGAATAAACAGAGGGTTAGGAGACACCATTAATGAATGTTTATATAGCCCTTGATGCCTTTGGATGAAAGGCGCTATATATAGTTAGTGTTCAGCATTTTTCTATTAGTATTCTTATAGCCTCTAGGCCAATCAGCAAACATCCTTACTGTGTATGATACCTTTTAGGTGCTTCCAAGAGATAATACAACTTTCTAAAGTTAATTATAAACAAAACCATGCAGCATACTGATTCTAGTGAATGGATGAACACAGTGAGATCTTGACCAAATATTAAAACCACTCTAAATTAGAAAATAAGGCTCATGCAATGAAAGGGAGTAAGATGGGGTGTCCCATTATATTCAGAACAATTTAAATGCTTTTTTTACTAAATAATTTAGACAGATTCATGTTTTATAAAAACCTGTAAAATATAAATGGTGTTAGTTCTTCTGAGTTACTTTTCTGGACAAAGAGTGTCTCCTTGCTCTTCCATAGAGTGCCAGAACCACTTAGCTTCACTCTACAGTTCTTTCGCTTTACCACTTGATGTTAAGTAGAGGGAATGAGAAGATACATACTCTTTGTTATTGACACAAATTTGAATGAATGATCCTTCGCATGAGAACTTTCTGATGTGTAAGGGAGTGTTGTGGATATAAGAAAACACCTCTTGAGGCGATGTTATGATGCTCTTAGATGTCCCAAAAGAAACACATTCTTAACTATTCGACCCAATTCTGAAGAATAATGTAAAGATGAGAGTTGTGAGTTTACATTCAAGTTTCCTAACACATTCTGGGCCAATTTCATTTGATTTTATGAGGACTCCACGTCTTAACAAAAATTATAAAATTAAATACTATTTAAAATGGTTGCTTTGATCTTTGCTTACAAAATGGGATAGTGTAAGTTGTTTATCAGGTTGATAATATTGGTTGAGTCTAAAATTAGCAATTATGGGAAAAAATGCTTTCTTGAATGTATTTGCTTAATTCAGCTCATGATTCAATCTGGTCATGTATATTTGCACACTTTTTTATGTTTGTGGGATGGGAGCTTACATTTATGAAAATATAGATATTTGTGCAAAAATGTATACATGTATGTATAAATGAACAAGTTCATTAAAGCTGGTCAGGAAATGATTTTTTCTCCTTGAAAATGTTGATAAAAATGAACATTTTAAAAAAAATTGTTAAAACATTTCTGTGAAAAATTTTGGTTTTTACCTGAAAAGCCAAAAAATCTTCAGTTTTTAGCAAGCAAAAACTATTTTTTTGTTTTAAACCAATAATCTAAATCTTTAAAACATTTTTTTCTTTTCAATTGTTCATCATTTTTCAGTTTTGTTGATAAAAAATGTGAATATTTTCACTTTAAAAAAATCATGACAAATTTTGTTTTTGATGAAACCCCATTTTTCAGCAAAATTTTTTTAATGGAAAAAAAGGTCTACTGGCTCTATTATTCATGATTAAAATGACTGCCTGGTGCTTCTATATATTGTAATTTAATTTATACTATGATAGCACACAAAGGTCTCAGCCATGATTGTGGGCCCCTTTGTGCTAGGCATTATACAACCATAGAAAGAGAAATCCCTGTCCTAAAGATTTTAAAATTTAAGGCTCTTATCTTGAAAGCCAAATTGGTATGGGGACTCCAGAACCCTTGGATGTCACGGATCCTGGGATCCATACTGCTGGGTTGCATTGACCTAAGAAAGAGTTTTTGGTAACTTGGTGGGGATCTGCCAGGAGATACTGTAACCAAATATGAAATTTTCTAGATGGCCAATAAATGTAGTTTATATGTTTCTTGCTTTCACACAGATATTTTAAAATCTAAAATGCACATACATAGGCAATTATAATGCTTTATTGTCCAAAAAGGACAGGAAAAGATTTTAAATATCCTAGGCCTCTTTTTATTTCCTGCTTTCTAACATGTTTCCAACTCTAACTCTGTGAGAGATTCAACATCCAGTGATGTTTTGTCTCATACAGCTCCTATATATATATATGTTATGCCAGACAGCAGGGGTGGCCAATCTGAGCCTGAGAAGGAGCCAGAATTTACCAATGTACATTGCCAAAGAGCCACAGTAATACATCAGCAGCCCCACATCAGCTCCCCGCCCCCCGCTACCAGCACCTCCCACCCACCAGCAGCCCCACCAATCAGCACCTCTCCCTTTCTCCCCACACCTCCTGATCAGCTGTTTCGTGGCGTGCAGGAGGCTCTGCGGAGGAGGGGGAGAAGCGAGGGCACGACAGGCTCAGGGGAGGGGGCGTGAAGGGGTGGAGTGGGGGCAGGGCAAAGCCAGGGACTGAGCAGTGAGCACCCCCCGGCACATTGGAAAGTTGGTGCCTATAGCTCCAGCCCTGGAGTCGATGCCTATACAAGGAACCACATATTAACTTCTGAAGAGCCACATGTGGCTCTGGAGCCACAGGTTGGCCACCCCTGCCATACAGCCAGGAAACAGAAAATATTCTGTGTGAATTTAAGTGGCCAATCAAACAGCTTGAATAGTAAATTCTGAAGATTCTAATGAATACGCACTACAGTTTGCAAGAACCCAGTTGGCTCAAAGAACAATTACCAACAGTGAACATACTCAGAAAAATCATATTTGTGAACAAAAAAAGGGGGCTATATCTGACAAATTGTTCATAACAAATAACTTAACCAGCTCCTGTTAGCATTTAGGGCTTGTCTTAATCCTCAGGATTATGTTACAGCAAACTAAGATCACTTTACTCCTAAATTAAATATGATTTAATTTATGTGCATTGATTTCACACTTTTAGTTGAGTCACCTTAACTTTTGAGTGCCACTTTGTAGACAAGCCTTTAGATATTATAGTGATAGACAAGATATTATCAAAAAGGCATTTTTATTTTACCCGCATTAGTCATCTTCCTCCTTACGGTGGAGGAAACTATTTGTGAGACTAAAAAGAGGCTTAAGGAGTAGGTTAGGATTTTTTATGTGTATTTACTTGCCAAATGAGGGCATTAAGGGCCTGGTGCTGGTTTTAGACTGCTGAGAGTGTAGGTTCAGTATCCAATCCAGCTCCATGTTAGAATTCCCATTTACTTCAGTGATACAGGATCAGAGCCTCAGACAGCTGGAGATCATGTCCGCCGCTGGCCCACATAATAATATACACACCATTTTTCCTATCCTATGGGAAACTCTCTAGGGTTTACACAAGCACTAAGGCCAAGATTTTCAAGAGTCATTAATTATTTTGGGTTGCTCAGTTTTGATTCTCCAACTGAAACACCTTAAATGGGCCTGATTTTCAGAAAGTGCTGAGCACTGCCTTCTGAAAAACAGGCTCCTATGAAGTATCAGATTCAGCATCCAAACACTGACAGCCAATATCACTAGTTGCTTCTGAAAATCTTGGCCGAAATGCATTTGAAAGTCTCCATTTCTAAAAATAAACGTACTTTGCAGAATAATTTTGTAACTCACAAAAGTTAAGAAAGACACATGATCAGCCTAGCAGTGCAGATAGTGCCACAGGGAATAGGAGCAAATATTTAAAAAGTATACAAGGAGATTCTTTCTCAGGTGAAGTACCGCAGGACTGGTCTACACTGGGAATTTATATCTGCATAGC
Organism: Lepidochelys olivacea; assembly: GCF_965140295.1. Lineage (NCBI taxonomy): Eukaryota > Metazoa > Chordata > Testudines > Cheloniidae > Lepidochelys > Lepidochelys olivacea. The sequence continues at coordinate 123,152,416 of NC_140411.1, read as the reverse complement.
TACATCTCTCAGGGGTGTGAAAAATATACACTCCTGATAGATGTAGCTGTGCTGATCTAACCTCCAGTATAGACAGGGTTAGGTGGATAGAAGAATTCTTCCATGAACCTAGCTACTGCCTCTTGGGGTGCTGAAGTACCTCCGCTGATGGGAGGACTCCTCCCACTGGCATAGATCATGTCTACACTGAAGTGCTACAGTGGTGCAGCTGCAGCTGTGCCGCTGTATTGTTTTAAGTGTAGACATACCCACTGACTTAAGAAAAGCGAATCAGAATCTATTATATATATATATATACAGCACATGCTGATGAAATCTATAGGATCTCTGAAGGGTTGATAACTGCTTTAGTGGCATGTTCACCGTAAATTCAGGGACATATGTTTTTGGAAGTATAATAACATAAAATAAAATGCATTAAATGAACTCTGTGGGTCAAGTTCATAGTGTAAAGTCCGTTGAAGTCACACCAGACATTATTCGATCCTATATATATTGAGCCCACTAGTGGATTAAACTGAGAGTAAGTAAGAATCAATATCTTGACACAGTCTCACTTTTATACTTTGTCATTAATATCCTTTGTACCTGATCCCGAAATGTAAAGGAATATGGAGACTTCTGATTCATGAGCATGATCCTAAGTGATGCTAAGCATCCACAGGTCCTGTTGACTTCAAGGGAAGTTGAGGATGTTTCACACCTCATAGAATTGGACTTCAAATGTGTTGTACTGACAATTTTTGTACTGTAGGAAACTATGCTTTCTGCACTGTTTATGGGACTTGATAGAAAAAGGGAATATCCAGGTATGCAATGAAACATCAAGGAAGTAATAAAACTATCATAGTCACATGTAACTTAGGCATCAGAATTACATAAAAGCATATTGAATGCTAACTTAACATAACATTTGAATAAATCATCATGCTCACTGAAACATTTATTTCAGCTAGAACCGCATACTGTAAGCTTCTCATACATAAACATTTTTTGGCATTTATTTATGAAAACTTGGCTCATGCATGCTTTATTTATGCATTAAAAATAAGGGATAGATAAATGAATTTCATATTTATAGCAGAATCCTCCAGTCTGCTGCCTACTGTGATTTCAACAGACTACAGTGTTAATTCAATAATTGTGTCTTTAATATCAAGGAATTCCTACACCCAATTTGCAGTTTTTGCATTTGATATTTAGAGTGTGCATTCTTATTTTTCTTGATAGGTTTCTACTCATTTAAAATAATTTATCAGCATCTATCATTACCAACTAAAATTCATATATTATAAGGCCAGAAGGAACCATTGTGATCATCTATTTTGGCCTTCTGTATAACACAGGCCATAGGACTTCCATGAATTAATTCTTAATTGAATTAGAGCATAACTTTTAGGGAAAAAAATCCATTCTTGATTTGAAAATTGCCAGAGATTGAGAATCCACCATAGCCCTGAGTAAATTGTTGTGGTGGTTAATTACGCTCACTGTAAAACATTTGAGCCTTATTTTCAGTCTGAATTTGTCTGTCACCAACTTCCAGGCACTGGATCTTGTTATAAATTCATCTCCTAGACAGCAATTAGCCAATATTTGTTCTCCATGTAGATATGTATATATTGTGATCAAATGCATAACCTTCTCACTGTTAAAGTAAATAGATTGAGCTGCTTGCACTCCTCAATCCTTTAATCATTCTTTTGACTCTTCTCTGAAATTTCTCCTATTTATCAACATCCATCTTGAATTGTGGACACCAGAAGTGGACACACAAAATGAGCAGTGTTTTCCCAGACACCCTCCCCTTCTATCAGGTGTTGAACCTTCTAGGAAAAGCTTAAGTGGTTTCACAGGTCCAGGTGCCTCATTCCCCCTACTGGATGTAAGAGAGATGGGAGTATCTAGGGTGTAGACTGACTAGTCTTGAAGTAGAAACCCTAGCAACAGCTAAGCCTGGGGACATGTTTTGAGCTGAATTTTTCTATCTTATTGCTAATTTCAGCGATAATTAAGCCAAATTCCAGTAAGGGGGTGAATTTGGACTCTACCCAGAGTGTGTGCTTCGGAAGTTGGGGAAAACACCTGCTCACACTAGCCTTTAAAGGGGTTAAATATAATGTGTCAGGATGCAAGAGAACTGCCTGGTCCCCACAGAAAAAGAGAAGAACCTCATCTCAGTTTTCTCCTTCTGCACAGGTACTTGGGTGAGGACTACAAATTTGCTTTCTTTAGAGGCAAAGTGGAAATCATTACTAGGGGTGATAGGGCTCCATGTCCAGGGTCACATGACTGTTTTGAACTCCAAGGCAGAGAGTTTTCTGTTAATTTACTTTGTTTTCTTGTTATAAGCATTCTCTCTTGAGTTAAAAGCATTATCCCTTGCAACTGTATTTTTCCGCTGAGTTACGCCATTACATGTATATATATTGTATTAGTGGTGTTCTCATGATACATTTGTGATGTTTTGTGTCCTGGCTATATTCCAGCAAAGCTAATTACATTCCACCTCCCTAAATATTCCTGAAATACCAAGTGAATATGGTGTTTTTCTTTATTCCTTGTCTTAAACTATCTTGCACTCTTGAAAGGTGCTAAACATAGCTTATAATGTCATACAAGTTATGTGAGTTACGTAAATTTAAGATGTGTAAGTTATGTCATGTTAGGTCATAGAACACAAACACACAGTAGGTGCATTCTTTGAGTATGGAGCTAACATAAAGTGTGACAACATTTGTATTCCTTTGCAGCCCACTCCCCTTTAAGAGAGACAACATTCAGGGAACACAATCCTGCTAAGCAAATGCTGATGATCCTCTTTCTGGAATCCTAAAAGCTCTCTGCATTTGTATTCTGTACTATTTCTGTGATTTAAGTACTTCAGTGTACAGCGCTGTCAGTCACTTAAAAATACTATGTATTTCTTCCCCTCTCTCAGACACAATCACCTTCTACAAATAATCCAAAAGGCTGTATGCATACCGCAAGGCATTGTCCTTTACTTAGAGAGCATATCCAATGTCCAAACTCATAGTACAAAGGTAAACTACAAGCCTTGGTCCTTACCAAGCCACCGTCTGTTTTCTGAAAGATATTCTGAATGTCTCTTATGATATTGTCCCAGAAATTCTCCATCTTGGAGAAGACAATGACTTTTACATTTAGCAGTTCACATGGCAAGTCCTAGCTAGCAATCCAGTACAGGTTGTTCACAGTGTATTTTTCTGTGTCCCATCAAGTGTGATTTATGGGGAAAAACAGTTGAGTTAATATTTTTAGTACTTTAATAAGCACAAAATTGCAAAACCTTAGCCTTTTCTAGCAACAAAACCACCACCACCAGCAGCAATACCATATGCCCTCCTTTTGATTTACCATCAATGACTGCCTGGCTGCATACAGTGTTTCTTTGCTTAATAATGGCTGTAGGCAAGTGCATGCATAGTATTCAAAGCATTTTTGTTCCTTTATTAAATCTTGTGATAAGGATACCTTATATATAATGATATTCCTATACCACAGAGTGCTTTTAATGTAAGTAGTTCATTCCTGTGGTGTTGTGTGAGGGGAAAATCATGTGATCCTTTCAGGAGTATACCTTCCATTGGTACTCAGTAGAAAGCATCAATAGGAGATGAGGTTAATTTACTCATCATTCAAACTGAGGCATCCTTTTTTTGCAACCACTAATAGAGTTTTGCAAGTTTACTCCTGTGCCTAATCGGAGAGTTTCAACATCAAGGGGTATCTACATTTTTGTAAAAGAAAAAGAAAAGGTGTATTATTACTTTGTATAAAAGCCCCATTCTGAAATGTAACATTTAAAAGACTGCATTTAATTCCTTCAGTTTTCCAGTGGCAATCATAGTGACATCATTTGCTTAAATTGTTCTTCTGATACACCTTTGATGTTATTACCTTTCTTCTCAAGAAAAAGCCTGAGTCAGTTCTTTGTGCTGATGTATGCTAAAAGGAAGTGTGGTCATGTGGCTTACTGTTTTGCATTCTCTTATGAATTTTAATTGTAGAGATATTACAGGAAACTGTCATTAGTATATCCAAGTAATTTATACCCAAGGAGAATCTTTATATTTAATTGGGTAGATTTCAAATAGACATTTTGGCCATTTATAGTTTGAATACTCACTTTGAAGCAAACACGCTTGTGCCCTCTTCTACCAGTAGTTAATTTGGCACATAAGCTATATTTATTAGGACTACTATACCTTTATTTATCAGTTACTTTTCCTAAACATACCTAGTTAAAAGACTTATTTGCCATCAAATGTAAATGCCATTTGTCACAGTTATCTATGTCCCCTTTCTGGTCTCTCTGAGTTCACTCCCTCAGTTCTTGGGCCTCTTGCCCTAAATTGTATTGGGGTGGACTGTTGTGATTCTTCTACTCTTAGACTGGGACTAGGGTATACTGTCCTGTGTTACCAACTTTTATCACACTGCAGGTTTGACAGGATTTTAGGTACCTGCATTTCCTCCCTCTGACAACCTGTGACCCGTGAAATTGACTAACAGTCTTCGTAAAGTATTTTATTTAACAGTTGGGACAAGGCATTAGCGAACATGATTTTAAAACAACAAATGCATATTTAGTCTCATCAAAAAATATGCTTCACTAAGTTTGATGGTCTTTCCTTTTGAGTTACAGGTTAAGCTGTATACCAACAAACATGCTTTCAGGCAGCCAGGTATCTCTTGGGACCCAGCCAAGTTTGATGGTCTTTCCTTTTGAGTTACAGGTTAAGCTGTATACCAACAAACATGCTTTCAGGCAGCCAGGTATCTCTTGGGACCCAGCCTGGTCTCAGCTGGTCTCTGAGGGTATATCTGCACTGCACGGTTAAACTAGGCTCCTATCACTGTCCTCCCCTACTTGCCCCCCCCACCCGCTGCCAATCCACACATAAAACCCTCTGAACAGGGTTTGCTTTTAAATCTGGGTAGCTTACTCACCTAGGGTTGTGGGTTAGAGCTCGGGGTCCAGGCTAACTCAGGTTGAAGCCTGCCCACTCAGCTGTGAGGATGAAAGCTAAATCACTTGAGAGCTGACAGACATTCAATGCCTTCTTACAATTGCCCCTGAAGGGCAGAGAAGGTTCTCCCACAATTGACACAATTGATTGGAGCACCTCAGCACAAAGATCCATGGGATACATCCCCCAACACACATGGATGCAGGCAAAAACAGTGAGGACACAGTAACTCAGGTATGACTTTGCTGTGGGGGATACTCACACCCTGGCTAGGCTAACCTATGTGAGCAGTCTCAGGTGTCAATCATCTGCTTTAACTCTGCAATGTAGACATGGTGTACGTCTGCACTAGAGCTGGAAAGTATAATTTCTAGCTTGAGTAGACATACCCACACTAACTGATCAAGTTAACACAGTAAAAATAGAAGAGTAGCTGCAGTAGCATGGGCAGCAGGAAAGGGTATTTGCCCAGAATATGTACCATGGGTCTTAGATGGATCCTACTCAAGTTGGCAAGCCCCTCCTACCATTTGAGTTGCTGCAACTACATTTCTATTTTTAGCATGCTAGCTTGGTCAGAGATCTCATGGGTATTTTACCTGAGCTGGAAATTACATCTCCAGCTCCAGTCTAGATGTACCTGTGTAACCTGAGACTCTGTCTCCTGTTTCCCTAAGAAAACTGGTTTGTTTGTTTGTTTTTGAGCTGCCACCCTCCTTGTGCTTGTCTGGGCCCCCAGATATGACATCTTCCTTCTACCTCTGGCTGTTTCTTCCAGGTTGGCCAGAGCAGTGGCTCTCAACCTTTCCAGACCACTGTACCCCTTTCAGGAGTCTGATTTGTCTTGTGTACCCCCAAGTTTCACTTCACTTAAAAAAATACTACTTACTTACAAAATCAGACATAAAAATACAAAAGTATCCCATCACACTATTACTGAAAAATTGCGTAAGTTCTGGTTTTTACCTTATAATTATAAAATAAATCAATTGTAATAAAAATATTGTACTTATATTTCAGTGTATAGTATATAGAGCAGTATAAACAAGTCATTGTCTGTATGAAATTTTAGTTTGTACTGACTTTGTTAGTGTTTTTTATGTAGCCTGTTGTAAAACTAAGCAAACATCTAAATGAGTTGATCTACCCCTTGGAAGACCTCTGCATGCCCCCAGGGGTACACGTACCCTGGGTTGAGAACCACTGGGACAGAGCATCCAGCCAAGCCATCTATAAAAATGCAACTGGTTCCTGCATTGTTTGGGTAGTAAGACCCAATTCAGCCTTAACGGCATATAATCACCCGTGATTACCTGTGGGTATGAAAACTGTGTGATCCCTTCTGTTAGACTTAAACACATAGCACATAAATCACATTTTGGGATACAAATCAATAACTATTGCAGAGCACCTCCAACATTTATCACACCATTCTCAAAAACTATCTTGGTTAAACTTCTGTTTTTATACTAGTAATATCAGCAATGTCAACAATGCTCTGGAAACACTGCCTGGGCCTGCTCTTCCTCCCACTGAAATCAATGGAAGTTTGTAACTGACTTCAAGATTTGGTTCTTGGCTAGTTCCTTCTGTCATGCCAGCAGAAAGAACCTAAGAGAATATGGCTTTGTTTTGAGTATGCCACAAGATCAATGACTATTGTTTTGTTTTTAATTTCTTGGCAACAGATTTATAGATACATAATTTAAAACATGTTTACACTATTTCCTGCAGATTGAAACAATCTTCTCATGGCAAAGATTGGACAAGACAACTAACAGATATATTTTTTCCATATCTAGATTCTATAACAAAGGTGTGAAGATCCTGTAGGCCTAAAACTCTGTTTTATTTAGATTATGAATATATAATATATAAATAAATCACATTTACTTTCTCTTTCTCTAGGAATGCAGTTGAAGAGAACAAAAAATTGTATGCAATTTATGACACAAGGTAAGTAATGAACAATAACTTCTAATTGACATTATGTTCTTTAAATGGAGCATTGACCCTTTTAAAATGTTAATAATCTTTATGAACACATACTTAGAAAGCCACTTACTCTGAGCCACATAATGATCTTTAAATTAAAGTAACAAATATTTCAGATCCTCATATATATATATACACACACTCACACCTAACAATAATTTCACTTTTAAAATATAATTATATATTTATGTAGCCAAATTCATCCTAAGTATATTTCTTGATGCAGTGGATGTATATATCCTAGGTGTACATATACTAATTTCAATAGTTACATCAAGGAAGAATTTGGCACACTATCCTGATATTTGGCAGCCAGGTTCTTTCTCCTGTCACTCTTGCACAGAGTGCACCAAAAACACTGTCAGCATTCTTAGTATGAAAGGGAAGATCTGTCCAGCACTGCCAAAGGGATATATCTGGGTCAGGTGAGAGTGGGGGTGAGGGTGTGTCTTTATTCCTAAAGCTCAAGAGAAGGGCTCAACAGCACTTTGACAGGCACCAACAGGGAATGCGTCTGGGCAGGGTGAGAGTGTGGACACAGTCTCCTCATAGACATCTTTCCACATTCTTCAGACACTGAAGGTATTGCTTACCACCTAGTTCCTCGTGTTCCACTGCCTGTTAAAGCCATACTTTTGCGTAAGTAAGAAACTGTGTACAGGAGAGCAAAAAGGCTTAAAGCCATCTGTCATTTTATTTTTCTGTTATTGTGCATTACCACCTTCAGAACTCTTCTTAGTCTTAGCAAGTCAGGATTGATGCCAAGTCATTGCAGGTTTTTGGTTGTTTTGTTTTGTGTTGAGTCTTATTGTTTTGTCATTGCTCAGGACAAAACTGAAAAGGACATTTGGCAAAAAAAATCAGCACAAGCTTATGTCTCTTTGTTTGTTTGTTTCAGCTAGTCCTTATCCGGAGGCTACTACTGTATTAAAGTTAGATTTACTAGTAATCGACTTGACCTTTTCTTCAGATATATGTGACATTAAATATCAACAATCAAATAACAAGCCCTTTCCTATTTTACTCTGGCTTGTGCAATGTATAGCACAATGGAGCTGCAGCCTTGACCAGGACCTCTACTGTTACAGTATAAATAATAACATAAAGATTAGCTAACTTACAAATCATATGAATAAATAGTATTCATAATACTATTTGATAAATATGAAAATACAGATACATCTGATGTACCCTATACTCTGTGCTGATATATATTCTGGAACAGAATGTAACTACTAACATTTAAATTTATTTTTATAATCTTTTGTTAAATATATTAGGGTTATTAGTGAAGGAATTTAGATAGGAACTCTTGACAGTCTCCATGGTAAATAGATCTTTCATCAACTGCCAACTCAGAAACTCCACTTTGTTTGTTTGTTCCAGACCTAAATTGTGCTTTCCCCAAGAGAGTCATTAAGAATATTATTTCTAAGGCACTTCAGGCTTCTCTAATGTATAAATGTTACTTGAGTGCATAAATATTAATCTTTATTATGAAAAATCAGGGTTATAAAGAGCCCTGACCATTTTCACCTATGCCAAATTGTCAATATATTTTTATTTTGATGGGTCTGATTCATATTCTGCATAATTCAGAACTTTTGCCATATAAGAAATTGTGGTCAAGCTATAAGAATACTATTTTAAGTCTATTCAAATAAACCAAATTTCAGTCAAGTTTTCCTGAAGTTGTGGAAATAATGGTCTTAGTTTTTGTAACTGAACAATAAACAATAATTCAGAACAGTTTGGGTCAAACATCACATTAAGGACCAGAGTATGTACCCATTACTCACATTAATTAAAACCTCACCTGCATGTAGCCCCACTAAAATGATAAAATCCATAGTATGTCAAAACCTTCAACATAACTGTTTTAGTAAAATTAGATTAAAAACAAGTTATGCAACTAAAACAAATGGATTCATGCAACACCATTCACTACTTGCTATTTTGAAATCTGTAGCACTATATGCAGGGAAGGTATCACTCAACATGTGCAAGAATGGCACAATGTGCTCCTAAATATGCACACTAGGTACACATGAGATTATTCTCCTAAAGTAGTATGTCCAGCAATCATGATTCATCATCTGAATAGATGTGAAGGCAGTGTGCATGGTTGTCAGACAAGGTTCAGAGCATTCCTTATGCCCTGACCCCAGATGCACATTCTACAGACTTTTGCCCTCACTCTAAAGCTCTGCCAACACAAGGGACTTTTAGGGGAGAGGAAGGAAGAGGGGGGAAGTGAACAGTGTCTTCTTTCTGCATGCAATTTTATGATTTTAATCAAAATCTTTTTGGACAATATTTTTCAGTTTTTAGACAAAGTCAAGATTTTCCATGAGGGGAAAAAAAACGTTTTCCAATGAGCTGTATTAATTACATCTCCTCAGCAGGTTAAACCAGCAGGATATTAAAAATGCTTCAAGGCAGAGCAAACAGGCAGTAGCATACTTCCCATTTTAGTACAATTAATATCCCTAATTTCACAAAAGATACTGCTTCATTTCTAGCAGTGATTCTCCCTTTCCCCCTTTGGATCTTGTCTGCCTTTAATTTGGGTTTCTGAACCCTTTGAGTTTACATTCTTCTCCTTAGGCACATTGTATCTTCACCAAAGTCAGCCACAAGAAGCCAAAGAAGGGGAAAATTAAGAGAAGATGCTCTGTCAGGTAGTTCTGAGCCCAATACAGAGACTGAGACATATCCATTTTGCCAGATCCAACTTGTCTTCCCAAGAGTCCCGCGACTGCCAGTGCTGTCTTACAAGGAGTGGTTGAGTCCCTCTTCCTTGATTTTCAAGCCAGCATTTCTGCTGCAGCCTTGGTGATTGATACCTTGCAGAGAATGCATGAGTTGCTTGCAAGCAGACCTCCTTAATGCATTGATTGGCTCCTAGAACAGTGATCTTCCTGTCGGTGCTCCTATTCTGTCTCTCCAGGAGTGTTAAGGTGGATGTTCTTGGCTACAGGGAGGAAAGATGGAATTCTCCTCAAGATTTTGGATGCCTCCTCATCCCACTTCCACTTCTTTCAACAAGTCCCAGCACCCAAAAAAGATTCTTAGCATCTGAAGCCCCACCCCCCTCTTCAGACAATGGTTTCCACCATAGTATCAGAGGACTACTTCCAGAGAACTACTTCACATCTATAGGCTTGGTAGGCACATGCTTCTATATACCTAATCATCAGCTGCACAGATACAACCTTAACTTTTCATACCATATCTTCCATACAAGAGGTCCAACTACTCACATTTGGCCTATCCATTTTCCCTAGGAATAACTGTGGCAGACCTCTGGAAGAGAGGAATACAAGCTTTTCTGGTCTTGGACAATTTTTTAATCAGAAGCAGATCAGCTGCACAGAGAGTGACCCAAGAGTCCAGGAAGCTAAAGTGTTTCATCAGAATGAGCAGCTGCACCACAAATTTTCATTATAAATGGTTCCACTTATATGACTTGATCCTGAGCATGCGGGACTGCTGGTAGTGATGAGAATGGAGTTCATTCTCTACACCTGGGCTTCTCAACCTTTCCAGACTACTAGACCCCTTTCAGGAGTCTGAAGCCTGAGCACCACTGCCCAGGGCTGAAGCATGTAACTCAGGTTTGCAGGGCCCTCATGGCATGTGGCCAGGGGCAATTGCCCTACTTGCCACCCCTTAACATGGACCCTGCCCTTACGATCCCCCTGGTTGAGAACCACAGCTCTACACATATTCCATTCTGGTTCTTCTGCTAAGTCTGCCAATTAGTGACTGTTGTCATAGTGCCTCTTTGTATTGTGGACAACCGTCCACTAAGAACAGGAGAGCACTTTCTCTTTTCCATTGAACATCTTTCATGTCATAATCATAGAATCATAGACTTTAAGGTCAGAAGAGACCATTATGATCGTCTAGTCTGACCTCCTGCACAAAGCAGGCCATGGAATCTCACCTACCAACTCTGTAACAAACCCCTAACTTATGTCTGAGCTATTCAAGTCTTCAAATTGTGGTTTAAAGACTTCAAGGTGCAGAGAATCCTTCAGCAAGTGACCCATGCCCGATGCTGCAGAGGAAGGCGAAAACCCCCCAGGGCCTCTGCCAATCTGCCCTGGGGGAAAATTCCTTCCCGACCCCAAATATGGCGATCAGCTAAACCCTGAGCATGTGGGCAAGACTCATCAGCCAGACACCCAGGAAAGAATTCTCCATAGTAACTCAGATCCCACCCCATCTAACATTCCATCACATGCCATTGGGCATATCTACCCAATGAAGATCAATTAATTGCCAGAATTAGGCTATCCCATCATATCATCCCCTCCATAAATTTATCAAGCTTTGTCTTTAAGCCAAATATGTCTTTTGCCCCCACTGCTTCCCTTGGAAGGCTGTTCCAGAACTTCACTCCTCTGATGGTTAGAAACCTTCATCTAATTTCAAGTCTAAACTTCCTGATGGCCAGTTTATATCCATATGTTCTTGTGTCCACATTGGTACTGAGCTTAAATAATTCTTCTCCCTCCATGGTATTTATCCCCCTGACATATTTATAGATAGCAATCATATCTCCTCTCAGCCTTCTTTTAGTTAGGCTAAACAAGCCAAGCTCATTGAGTATCCTTTCATAAGACAGCTTTTCCATTCCTTGGATCATCCTAGTAGCCCTTCTCTGTACCTGTTCCAGTTTGAATTCATCCTTCTTAAACATAGGAGACCAGAACTGCACACAATATTACAGATGAGGTCTCACCAGTGCCTTGTATAACGGTACTAACACCTTCTTATCTCTACTGGAAATACCTCACCTGATGCATTGCAAGACCGCATTAGCTTTTTTCACGGCCATATCACTTTGGCGGCTCATAGTCATCCTGTGATCAGCCAGTACTCTGAGGTCCTTCTCCTCCTCTGTTACTTCCAAATAATGCGTCCCCAGATTATAACAGAAATTCTTGTTATTAATCCCTAAATGCATGACCTTGCACTTTTCACTATTAAATTTCATTCTATTACTATTACTCCAGTTTACAAGGTCATCCAGATCTTCCTGTATGATATCCAGGATCTTCTCTGTATTGGCAATACCTCCCAGCTTTGTGTCATCCACAGACTTTATTAGCATATTCCCGCTTTTTGTGCTTTGGTCAGTAATAAAAAGATTAAATAAGATTGGTCCCAAAACCGATCCCTGAGGAACTCCATTAGTAACCTCCTTCCAGTCTGACTGTTCACCTTTCAGTGTGACCCGCTGTAGTCTCCCCTTTAACCAGTTCCTTATCCACCTTTCAGTTTTCATATTGAACCCCATCTTTTCCAATTTAGCTAATAATTCTCCATGTGGAACCGTATCAAATGCCTTACTGAAATCAAGGTAAATTAGATCCACTGCATTCCCTTTGTCTAAAAAAATCTGTTATCTTCTCAAAGAAGGAGATCAGGTTCGTTTGACATGATCTACCTTTTGTAAAGCCATGTTGTATTTTGTCCCAATTACCATTGACCTCAATGTCCTTAACTACTTTCTCCTTCAAAATTTTTTCCAAGACCTTGAACCCTACAGATGTCAAACTAACAGGCCTATAATTACCCGGATCACTTTTTTTCCCTTTCTTAAAAATAGGAACTATGTTAGCAATTCTCTAATCATACGGTACAACCTCTGAATTTACAGATTCATTAAAAATTCTTGCTAATGGGCTTGCAATTTCATGTGCCAGTTACTTTAATATTCTTGGATGAAGATTATCCAGGACCCCCGATTTAAGTTGTTCAAGTTTGGCTTCTACCTCGGATGTGGTAATATCTACCTCCATATCCTCATTTCCATTTGTTGTCCTACCATTATCCCTAAGCTTCTCATTAGCCTCGTTAAAGACTGAGGCAAAGTATTTGTTTAGATATTGGGCCATGCCTAGATTATCCTTAACCTCCACTCCATCCTCAGTGATAAGCAGTCCCACTTCTTCTTTCTTTGTTTTCTTCTTATTTATATGGCTATAGAACCTTTTACTATTGTTTTTAATTCCCTTTGCAAGGTCCAACTCTACATGGCTTTTGGCCTTTCTCACTTTATTCCTACATGTTCTGACCTCAGTAAGGTAGCTTTCCTTGCTGATCTCTCGCATCTTCCACTCCCTGTATGCTTTCTGCTTTTTCTTAATCACCTCTCTGAGATGCTTGCTCATCCAGCTTGATCTACAACTCCTGCCTATGAATTTTTTCCCCTTTCTTGGGATGCAGGCTTCTGATAGTTTCTGCAACTTTGACTTGAAGTAATTCCAGGCCTCCTCCACCTTTAGATCCACAAGTTTTTCAGTCCAATCCACTTCCCTAACTAATTTCCTTAATTTTTTAAAGTTACCCTTTTTGAAATCAAAAACCCTAGTCACAGATCTATTTTTGTTTATCCTTCCATTTAGTTTGAACTGAATTAGCTCATGATCACACGAACCAAGGTTGTCCCGTACAATCATTTCTTTTATGAGGTCCTCACTGCTCACTGCATCATGATTACCATGCGCATTGTAGGGAGAGTGGTCATTTTGGATGAGCTATTACCAGCAGGATAGTGAGTTTGTGTGTGTGTTTTTTGGAGGGGGGTGAGGGGGTGAGAGAACCTGGATTTGTGCAGGAAATGGCCCAACTTGATTATCATGCACATTGTGTAGAGAGTTGTCACTTTGGATGGGTTATTACCAGCAGGAGAGTGAATTTGTGTGTGGGTGGGTGGAGGATGAGAAAACCTGGATTTGTGCTGGAAATGGCCCAACTTGATGATCACTTTAGATAAGCTATTACCAGCAGGACAGTGGGGTGGGAGGAGGTATTGTTTCATATTCTCTGTGTGTATATAAAGTCTGCTGCAGTTTCCACGGTATGCATCCGATGAAGTGAGCTGTAGCTCACGAAAGCTCATGCTCAAATAAATTGGTTAGTCTCTAAGGTGCCACAAGTACTCCTTTTCTTTTTGCATCTAAAATGGCATCCTCTCTTGTCGGTTCAGCAACTACTTGGCGAAGGAATCCATCAGCTATCACATCCAGGAAAATCTGAGCCCTATTATTATTATTAGCACTTGTCCTCCAGTCTATATCTGAGAAGTTAAAGTCTCCCAGGATCACAGAATTCCCATTAGTATTTACTTCGTTAAAAACATTAAAGAGGTCTCTATCCATATCCAAATTGGATCCCAGCAGCCTATAGCACACTCCGACCACTATCCCAGGGCAGGCTCTAGTAGCTATCTTCCCCAATGTGATTTTTGCCCTGACAGACTTTCAGTTATTACTTAGATGAAAGCAAGGTCCAGGAGAGCAAATGCTTCATATCCCATTTCCAATTCCCTGGCCTAGGGACTCCCAGTTGGACTATCTTTTAAACTATCAACAAATAAATGGACATGGTTAATCTGAGAGGTCAGATAAGAGGAAGAGTATTTTAATTTAAGTAATAAAATGTGACAGACTCTACAGGAGTGTTGATTCAGTCACACCTCAGATGCATTTCAAATGCACCTAAACAGGGCATTAATCAGATGTACTGAATCCTCTAAATAATATTATTTCAATTATAAAATAGACAATCTATTTAAGAAAATGTTTTAAATGTATTATGCAATATTCTATTTTACACAAGGTGTATTCTTTCAGCATTCTCTAATCTTTTCTTTCTTCTTTTAGGTTTCTTGGTAACTCTCCCCAACTTGCATGTTCCCTTTGCAGACACGGGTTCACTATGGCCAACCCCAAGCATTCTAAAATCACATCAGGCCTTAAAATCATGAGGATCATTCTCTCTGTGTTTTGTTTTTGGAGCCCAGGGGATATGCTGAAGGGTTGAGACAGCTAGAGGCTTGATTTCCCCCCTAGAGATGCTGAGCACTCACAACTTTAATTGAAGTCAGTGGGAGCTACAGTTGCTCAGAAGCTGTGAAAAACAGGCCCAAGATATCTCAAATTGTGTATTCAAAATGACTGGACCCTCTTGAAAATTGGTTCTGTAGCCACTTCCACAAAGGTTCTCTGCCCACTCAGGGCCTGCCATTCTCAGGCACTTGTACTAAACTTCTAAATCTCGCCTAACCCCCTTGGTTGGGTTAAAGGCCTCATCACACCTCTGCCAATCCCTGCGCACACCCACCCACAGGTGCATTAGTGGAGTGGGACTGGGGAGGGAGCGGCATTCCACACCCAGTCCTGCTCATGGGTACCAGCGAGCGGAAGAAACTGGTTGCATGGGCTGCAATCATTTCTCAGCCCTGTGTGTTTGCACCCAGGAAAGTGCAGCGCCCGCTTGGCCCGGGTCAGGGGTGGACTAGTGGAGGGAGCTGTGGCCAAGAGCGGAGGCACTGGCTGAGCTTGGTCCAGGGCGGTGCGCGAGCGGAGGGCACAGGGCATTGTGACCGTGAGCCGCACTCACTGAGCCCGGCCCAGGGGTGCGGAAGCGGAGGGCGCTGCGCGGTGGAAGCTGCGCTCACTTCTCAGCCCCTGCTCGTAGGTGCGCCGCTGCCCGCGCGGACGCGGCTCGCCCCCAGCGCCGGGCGCTGCTCCCGCCTGCGCGGGCCAAGGGCGCTGCGCGCACGGGCCGCCTCAGGGGCTCAGCCTGTCCCGGGTGCACTGAGCATTTTGCCCCCCCCCCCCCCCCCCGGCTCAGCCCGCCGGCCTTTGGAGCCCGAGTGCGCGCTGGCCGGCGGGGCGGGGCGGGGCTACCTCCCGGGGCAGTGGCGGGAGCAGCCCCGGGGCGCCTGTGGCGCCTGCCCCGCTGCCGGGCCGGGCTGAGGCGGCTGCCCCGGCTGGTTCCTGGGAGCGCGGGGCCGGGGCGGCTGCCGCTGGGGGGTCTCCCAGCCGGGCGCCGGCTCTCGGGCTCCCCGCGTGGCACCGCCGCCAGCCCCGCAGAGCTTCGCTCCCCGCCGGGAGGAGCCGGGGCAGCCGCCGCTCGCCCCGCGCCCCGGCACAGCCCGCTCCCCCCGCCCGCCCAGACCGAGGAGCCCTCCCCTCCCCGGGCGGAGGGAGAAGGGGCGGGCGGGAGGCGGGAGGCGGGGAGGGGGAGCCAGGCAGCCGGGCTCCGGCGGAGGGGGGAGGGGGTTGGGGGTTCCTCCGGGGCTCGGCACAGCCCGGCGCCGGGGTCTCTGCAACCCGGCGTGCGGGAGGCTGCCGGGGCCGGGGTGGGGGGTGGGGGACTGTCGCCTCCGCCTCTTCCTCAGCGAGCGGCTCTCGGGTCGCGGCGGCGGCGGCTGCTGCGGGGAGGGAGCCCGGAGCGGAGGGATGTGGGGCTTTGGGGGAGGCAGGATCTTCGGGATCTTCTCCGCTCCCGTCCTGGTGGCCGTGGTCTGCTGCGCCCAGAGGTAGGGGCTGCTCCGAGCCAGCGCGCCCGGCGGCCGGGTTAAAGGGCTGCGTTTCGGAAGGAAAACAAGCTGATCCCCTGTTTTCTGCTTCTCTCCCCTCGGCTTCCCCCCTGCTTGTCTCTCTGCGCTCCCCCTCCTCTGCTCTCCCCCTCTCCTATCCTATCCCCCATCCCTCCTCTGCTCTTCCCCTCTCCGATCCCTCCTCTGCTCTTCCCCTCTCCGATCCCCCATCCCTCTTCTGCTCTCCCCTCTCCGACCCCCCTATTCCTCCTCTCCTATCTCCCACTCTCTCTCCCCTATCCTACCCCCCTTTCTTTTTCTCTTTATCTTCTTTACCCCCATCGTTCGCCTCCCGACCCCGCTGCCCATCTATCCCACAGCGTGAACGATCCGGGGAACATGTCCTTCGTGAAAGAAACTGTGGATAAATTGTTGAAAGGCTACGACATTCGCCTCCGGCCGGATTTTGGAGGTGAGTTGCCCTGTTCAGACGGAGCTGCGGTGTCTGGCTCTTTCCCGTGTCTCTGTGTGTGAGTCTGTGTTCAGCTAGTCTCTGTGTGGACGGGAAGGTGTTTCCTGTTAGGGGCAAAACGTGTTGCCAGCACCTCTGTGGGTGAGAAGTGATGGGTAGGGGCTAATGGCTTCTCCTCCTCTCCAGGGCCTCCTGTGTGCGTGGGGATGAACATAGACATTGCCAGTATCGACATGGTTTCCGAAGTCAACATGGTGAGTCCCCAGCTGGTGTCTTCTGTATGCAAACGGCTTGGGGCTGGTGGTTGTGTTGTTGTGTTTGTTTTTCCTGGTTTTGCAGCTGTGTAGGGTGTGGTTGGTCCCCAGAGAGAAGGGACCGAAGTGTATTCGTTGGTGCTGTGGTAGGAGCTCCTAGCTCTGGCTGTTGGAGGGACCAATCCAGTGGACCAAGGCTCAATGAGTAGCTGAGCACTTGTAACCAGACGCTGCCCTTAAATCAATCCACCTGGCGGAAGCGTTTGCTAGCGCTTCTAGGACTCATTTAAGAGCTGGATGCTGCCGGGGGCATTTTTGTAGGCGGTAATATGTCACAGGTGAATGTTAGATACAGCAGAATCGAGCTGGAAACTTGATGTCCCTGGAAAACGTTATCTTTGCCGCTGGAACGTGCTTCATGTTGATTTGGGAAGCTATAACACGTTGGCCAGCAGCGTCTAACATGCCTCAAATGTGCCAAAGGGCAAGTCATTCTCTGATATAAGGGGTTGGTTTTGGTTCCTGGTAGCAGCTACAGTTGCGTACTGAACCACCTTGAAATGAATACAGCTCCACGCTAAGGAGCTGTCCTAGGTGCTGTAAGTGACTCTTTGTTCCCCAAACTCTTCTGTTGCTGACTGTGCTAAAAATGGTACCTGAAACAGGATTTTAAGCTGTCCAAATCATGCGCAGGTGAAATTATACATCTCGTGTTGTCTGTCCCTACTGCAGAGTGTTTACTGAATTGCTCAGATGGACTGAAAACAGTATGAAACAAAAATAGCATTTGTTTGCTGAAAATGTCAGTCCATAGCTGGTAAACCAACTGCATTTTACTTCCTGTAATTTCATTTAAATCTGTCTGTTAACATCATGATCAACTTTTTTTGTTAATGGGGCCTACGTCAGTCTCTTGCTTTAAAAGATGCATTTGATTTTAATTTTTTTACTTAATGTGAAAGCTTTAGAGGCTGCTGGAAGCAAAGGAAAATGCAGATTAGACACTGAATTGCAGATGAAAATATAAATGTAAAAGCCATGTTTATCAGGGTTATCAATTCTAGCTATAGTAAAGATAGTGTTGAAATATTTTGATTATATGCCAAAAATGCAACATTTATCAAAGGGCAACTTTTAAAATATTTCAAATGAAGTGACATCATATATCCAAGCATTTGGAAGATAGAAAACATTATTTAAATTTAAATCTGTCTCATAAATGTTAAATACCAATAGTAATTTTACTAGTTAACATAACATTAACCCTTTTCCTCATAAAATTTTTCCCTGCCACTATTAAACACACAGGTTTAGGTTGCTCAGTTGTGATTCAGGAGCAATCCATCTGACATTCAGGCAAAAAAGTAGTAAAAAATAGAGAAATCAAAGGAACAGTTGATCAAGTAACATATAAAAACTATTTTACAGTTGGAAGAAATAATAATGGAGTTTTTATATGCTTTACCTTTTTAAACCTTTAATTTTGTTGAACAGGAGGAAAAATAATAGTCTTTAACCAGATCTCAGGTGGTAAACCAGGATTAGAGAAAGTTATGAGTACTCACATATTAGAGTGTTTGGTTTTTTGGAAAGCTTTCAAACCTCTCCCCAACTTCTGTTCTTTCTAGAAGAATCAACTCTGAAGAGCTAATGAAGAGCTAAACTGTGTCATGATACAAGTTATTCTTAAATATCTAAAACAGCACTATACTATAAGTACTGTATTTCAGCCTCTCAAACTATTTTTTTGGGGGGGGGGAGTCTATCTGATTCATTAAAGCAAAAGAATGTGCAAAGTATTCCATGGTTCCTTTAAAAAGGCAGCATTGTCTAATAGATGATCATGGGACTAGAGGGCAGGAATCTTTGAGTCCTAATTCCAAATCTGACACTTACAGTACAGTCCTGAGCATGTCAATCATCCTCCCAATATCTCAGTTTCTCTCATCTACAAAATCAGGATAGCAATATTAACTGATTCCACAGGTCTTTTCATTACATTTATGGCATTTTTGGTTCCCCAAACTTTTGAAAGCTGAACCTCTCTCCCTTCCCCTTTTCAGGAAACTGAAATCAATCACTCACCCTCAGAAACCCAACCATGTGGTGTTGAAGGTTTACACATCTTGATTTATACATTTTCACACCTTCATGGGTAATCCTGTGTGCCTTTCCCTATCCCCTTGCACTTTGAGAAATGCCAGTGTGGATCTTCTTAGTATACTTCCTCTCTTTCATGCTTCTTACATGAACAATGTTATAGTTAATAATGTTCACATTTAAAGTGTAATTGGCATCTGAGTTTGCACCCATTGAGATGAGTGGGGCAATTCATACCTCATAGCTATTATTTCAGGCTTTCTACAAACTCTAGTAGATGGCTCTGCATCAGTTACATGCCATATTTTCAAGGTTTTCTCCACAATAAGAACAGCTAGACGCTTGGTGTTTTTTAAAAAAAATAAAATGGAAGATGAATCTTGTGAGAATTATTGAGAGATCTGTCTGCACCTCTCTGGCTAGTCTGTTGGCTGCACTCCACGATTTGGAAACTCTGCATTATGGAGTAAATTAATATTTGTACAGCATTTTGTATATGTAAAATGCTACATAAAATATAAAGTATCATAGAGAGATAAAGAATGCAACGTGTATTTCTTTAGGCATGAAAGACTCTTGGTGCTAAATTCTGACTTAGTCTACGCAGCTGCACAGTGTTGTAAGGGACAATAGTTACCAATCACCCTCACCTTATGCCACTGCACAGGCTAATCAGAACTTGGGTTGCGGTAAAGCTACCTACTTCTACCCTTAATCCTCAAGACAGGTAATTGAAGGTGGGAGTGCTCACCCCTTCTGACACAGTAGCCTGCACAGGTGAGCTGGGATGATAAATATTTTTCTAATTTTCTGCTGGTCAGCAAGTTACTACCTACTCTCCCCTAGTCTCCAGAGGTCAGAGGAAACAGGTAAAGAATTGATTTCTATACTGTTTTGTTCATAGGACATGTGACAAAGCTCCAACCTAGCACTTATTCGATACTCATCCATGGTTAACAGGTGTTATTTATTCAGAACTCCATAATAAAATACTAACAGGCTAAGATTCTCATAACAGCAATACATAGTGATTCTAAAAATAATATTTTGCTACAAGCACGGTATTCATTTCTTTTTGAAAAAATTGGCGGAAAACTCTTCTAGATCTAGTTGGTGGATAATTTATTGCAACTTGATTTTTTGAAGGAAAAAAGACAACCAGAGTCTTCATTTACAGCTTGGTTCAAACAGTGGAGGTAGGTGTTTTTTCTTTACCTGTTTCAGGTGACTCTGGACTAGTTTGGAGTAGACCCTTAGCTATATTGAGAGGGTAGAGACAGAAAAGAGAGGTTATTTTGCTCACTAAATTATAATTTTTGAGTTAGTAATTTTCAAAAATATAGGAAACATTTAGTTTGAAGAACTGAGTCAATCTGTTGAACTTTCATGCTGGCTATCAAATTTTAATCTTTGACAAATACTGTTTCATTTAATTCCAGATAGCTACTACTAGTTTTAATGTTTAACCTCATTAACTATTAAAAAAATCTTTCAGGCATTACTCTTTATAAAATGTGATAACATTGACATGAATTTCTATAATTTAAACTTTTGCTATCAGCTTTTTTATAGTTAGCCTGTTAAAATTCATCTGTACATTAAAGATAAAATAACCAGAGGATTTTCTGCATATAAATAAAAAATTACTACAGTGATATTATTATACTGCCGTGTAGGCAACAACTAATGGGTCTTTCGGTGATATGATGGGAACTCTTTGAAACTAAAATGATAGTTTGTATTGTTTTCTTTCCTGAATCTTCAGCAAACTGCAGATTCCAACATAAAAATCATCCTTTATAAATCTTTAGGTTTCAGAGTAGCAGCCATGTTAGTCTGTATTCGCAAAAAGAAAAGGAGTACTTGTGGCACCTTAGAGACTAACAAATTTATTTGAGCATAAGTTTTCGTGAGCTACAGCTCACTTCATCCAATGCTTCCGATGAAGTGAGCTGTAGCTCATGAAAGCTTATGCTCAAATAAATTTGTTAGTCTCTAAGGTGCCACAAGTACCCCTTTTCTTTTTATAAATCTTTAGTTACTGTAAATTACAAATACTAAGTTTTAATTAACTTTGTAACATATTGGGGTTTGGAACTTCTTTCAAGGGCAATTCTGCTGACAACTCTTAAAAATCCTTTAGTTCTATGTGACTTAACTGCCTGGTTTTTTAACATGGAAAATGGAGGGAAATGGCATTGGGTCCCCATTATTTCTGTCTCTTCTTCCTGAACTGAACTCCCTGCCTCTGACCCCCATCCTTACCACCACCTCTCTCATTTCAATAAAATTAAATCAAAATCAACATAATCCAGTAGGCATAGTTAGCTATACAGTCATTCTGCTGCTTATGAGACTACTGTACTCATGAAATTAGTCTTACATAAAATCAGACCATAAAACTTTGTTGTTTCCAAAAAGGATGTAATCTCTTCTATGTTAATGCTGTAATCATTATTTTTATATTTGTTTAATTGTAAAACTGAAAGTCAGCGAACAGACTTCACTGAATTCCTATTGACTTTCATAGAAGTTTTAAATTCTCCTGATAAACTACAGTTAGTTGCTATTGTAAGGTCATCTAACTTTATTATTTTCTAAGGAGAAGTATTGTCTACATTACATCCGGGGGTGGTGAATAAACAATGTTTTTTAAATGTACTACTACTGTTTCCTCATGCTATGTGTCATAATAAGCAGCTCCCTTGTAAATATTGTCTTTCTTTACAATTTAAAATTTATATCAGCCATTAAATTATTACTAGCTTAATGTGCATCTTGTAATAAGATTCACATTAAGTTGGAAAAATTGGGTTGGCTAGAGTAAATGATACAATTGGATAAATATTATTTAATATAAACAAAAATAAAGGTCTTTTAGCTAGAGAGAAAATCTATATGATTGGAATTCACAACTTTCTCACTAATTTAAAAGGTTAGTAGATTGCTATCAGCCAAGTGGCAACTGAAAAGTATGTATGTTGCAGCTATAAGGACAAAAGGAGTTAAAATATAGTTTTCCATTATTATGTCAATTATCTGAATTGTAGGGACCCAGGTATGGAACCCTTGCTCATGTTATTCAAAACTCACAGGAATAGTCTGATTGGTTTCAATGGAAAAATGTGTGTAAGTATTGCCAATGTGAGCCCAGTTATGTTCAGAAACATTCCTTAGATCTGATTCAACTCCCATTGAAATCAGTGGGAGTCTCTGCACTGACTTCAGTGGGTATTGGACTTTGGCCCCTTAGGATATGGGAAGGCAGTACTTCTGTGTGCTGGACCCTAAACTTCTCTCTCCTTCAGCTGACAATCTTTGAAAATGCTAGCACTCTGACAGATAAATTGTCTGTAAAATGCTATAAATGGTGACGATTCATAAAGAGTTGCAAACTCTTTACACTTTGCAGTTTTTCCCAATCCTTAGATGATAGGAGTAGGGATATCCAGGAATGAGTGATATTTGTACTATGTAGATCCTTACTCATGATGGTGAGAACTTATTCGAATAAGTAGTTCCAGTGAAGTATATGTCTCTAATTATACAAGAACTCAGTAATTTGAGAAGAATAGCACAGCTGAGTCCAAGGAATTTTGGAAAATAGTAGCACCAAAGGATGAGATCAGTTAGTAAGACTACTC
Organism: Lepidochelys olivacea; assembly: GCF_965140295.1. Taxonomy (NCBI): domain Eukaryota; kingdom Metazoa; phylum Chordata; order Testudines; family Cheloniidae; genus Lepidochelys; species Lepidochelys olivacea. The sequence continues at coordinate 123,129,614 of NC_140411.1, read as the reverse complement.
CTTTTCCCAACAAATATTATTTTGAATCAGGATTTGATTATCTAAAAAAATTAAATTTCAGCTGTGTCACATGTAATCCCTTAGTGTTTATATTAGTATAATAGAAGTGTGTTTTGGAGTGTTGGGGGGAGAAGGATTTAGTAATATTTGATAAACAGAAGGTGTTTTAGTCTATCCAGAACAAACCTTTTTTTATCCAAATATGACAGCTAGTCCAAAAAATATAGCTAGGAGAGGAATCAGTTCAAAAGGAGAGTTCATTTAATATTTGTAAATGAATTTCACACTTCTGTATACTTACATAGATTGCAGGAAAAAAAACGTAAGTGTAAGCATGCATAGCTCATTATTATAAATGTGATTGAACCAATAATTTTAGCAAAATAATTTGTTCTCTCAGCAGTTAGGAACCAGTTACAGGTTGCTTTGTTAATGTAACCTGCAATACAAATTTATTATTGTGTGAAGGGGAAAAGGAAACTGAAACAGCTGTGCTGGGGGCTCTCCATTTATGTTGGGTAATTGACAGTTCCTTAGCAGTTAATGACTTTTTTTTCTTTATATTCATCTGAATGTTGACTTTTCATTAGTGTATGTGAAAAGTCTTTAGTGGAGTACTAAATTGTCTTTTTTATTGCATTATCACTTAATTAATTTACATTGTAAGAAAATAAATTGAAGATGCAAAAGAACGTAAGGCCTAGGATATGGGACTTTTTGCAGATATCATTATGAATTTAAACAAGTTACATGTAACACGTTTGGGATACAGCTAGCTCAGGTTCACTTCTGGCCTTTGCAATTCTAGCATTCTGTCTACTATTCCTCTAGCACCAGTGAAGCTCCAGTAGTGGAAACACTCTTGTGGGTCAGGCATAGGAGATTTTTACCACCGAGAGTAGAGAATTAGACTCAGGCTAGGGAGTTATGTTGCATGGGAATTGGGCGTGCACTTTCAACTCCCCTGTTTTTCTCCCCCACCTCCTCCACAGCAATGTAGTAACTCTTAGCTGAGGAGTCTTATTTATTTTTTAGGCTACCATTATGCCATGGATTCACCATTCCCTAGAAAGCCACATATATATTCCTTTATACCCTACAAATATAGAGTACATAAATAATATAACTGTGATGTTTATCTTAGGGCTCTGTATAGGTAGATGTTATCTTGTAGAAACTTATGAACACGAGTGGCTTTGCTGGTGTGAGTAGTCCCATTGACTGTAAGCTACTTGTATGGGAAAAGTGTATGCAGGACTTACAAAATAGATATTGGGCCTCATTCCGCTGTTGGAAGAGCCTGAGTGTTCAGGCACCAAAATCTGTGGATCATTCTTTTTCCATGCTGGTCTTGAGACATCTTCTGGACTCAAAGGATATCCATATTGGTTCTCACTTACTTCTACCCTGCCACCTGGCTTTCATATTGCCCCTTGACAGCATGGAGATGGCAGGATACAGAGTTTCACAGTATTACAGGGATACTACGTCATTTACTGCACACTACTTAGATTAACTTGTTCCTTGGTGGAGAGAGAGATTCAGACCCATAGTCTTCCCCTGCTTTATCTCACTTATGGAGGCCTTCTAAGTGGTGGAGGGGAAGGGGAATTATACCATAGAGCTAACTTTCTCCTCTTCGTAACTCCCATGCTCCAAACCTGCAATCTTTCATTCCTCTCTTCTTTCAGAGTACCGATAGCTTGGAATGCAGTATAAATAGAGATGAATCAAAAACCAGGAGCTGGAGAAATCATAAGAGAGCAATGAGTTGCAGAGGAGAGGAGTAGTAGCTGAATCTGAATGGAAGCAGAAGGTGTCTGTCTTTGGGCACTAGGGGGTGTATGTGTGCATGCGATTTCAGAGGTCATGCATGGACATGCCAGAGAAGTGTGTGTGGGGGGTGGGGAGGTGGGAGATGGTGGGGGTGGGCATTTGTGGAAGTATGTGGGTAAATAAAGGACATGTGTTAGGGTCAGGAAATGAATTGTAAGGAAATACGTCAGTTACTGGTTCTATCCTCTTTTTCCAAAGAAATGGCATTCCTTGTACTTTGTCAAAAAACTGATTGGACCAGCCTGATACAGGATAGCTACTTAAAAATGCTGAGTATCTATCTTCAAGATTTTTATGAGCTCATTTAAAATGAAGAACAGGAAAAAAATCATCATAATAAAGGGATGGTCAATAAATTAGAAAATGCATTTGAGAGTTGATCAACTGACCTTTACAGTGGAACCTCATGTATTATTAACCTGACAATAAAGCTTTGAATCAAAAGTTAAAGTTGCCGGAGAACAGGCAGTGGAGCTGGCTATAAAACAAACACTTTAACATTTTTCCTGGCATACCCATTTGTGTGGTATTAGTATTTGCCTTTTGATTTGCATGCTGAAATTGGAAATCAAGAGATTACTCGATGCAACCTCCTTATCCATTAGCAAGATGTTTTCCTTATCTTTACATTAAAAAAAAATCACTTTCAACCTCTAATGAGATCTCTTGCATTTAGTCTTCCTACATCAGTAACCTAGCCAAAACCCTGATGAGGATGTCCTTTTCCTTCCATTAGTCACATCTAAAAGGCTCATTTATAATCCTGCCTTGTTTTCTTCTAACTTCAACTTAAGATAAAAAAGTATATCATTTTAATAATGTGCTTCATATAGTCTGCTTTGTCTTCCAAATGTTTTCACTGAAAAATTGTTGCTCTACTCAGGGAACCGTTCCTTTTAATTTGACCATTGATGCTAGCTGAGCAGAACTCTTTTAAGATAGAAAGTAGTTGTCTAAATGATTAACCATTTATAACTATCTCTCTCCAAAAGTTCCTGAATGGATTTTTTTTAATAGCTCAAGAAAGGGATTGAATCTCTTGTGTTCAATGAAGTGTACAGTTGTAATTTTACCCTCTGTTCCCTTTCTCCTATCCACCTTTACTGGCCTTTGAAGTAGGAGACCGGATTTCTCATTGTATTTATTCCTCTAGTCATTTTCCTCAAGTGGGCCTGTGACAGAGTCAGAGTAGCCTAGGGCTGGCTCACCACTCTGTGCACTTTGTAAGTGTTCCTGCATGGGCCAAATTGGGAGATAATTGATTAAGACTGGGTGATTAACCAGTTAACAAGAGATTCAGCGCCTCAGCTGAGCTCTGTTAAATGGGAGACAGGGAGGGAAAGGAGGGCTGTCTCTCCCTAAGGTGTTAAAAGAGCCAATGGTACACACATGCAGCAAATGTTTGTAAAGGGAAAATGAGATGCAGTAAATGTGAGGAAGAGCGTGCCTAAGAAAATTATATAGAAAGGATGGCGATCAAGTGTAGTAACTGTGGTGGATATCACAATTCAACGTATTGAGGGTGTATTGCGGCAAGACAAGCTAAAGAGATACAAAAGACAAAATTGTTGAGATATCTTATGCAATAGCATTAAGAAGACTCTCAAAATATCAGGCAGAGAAGGAAGAGAAGATCAGCACAGGAAAAGGGGACTGCAGAACACAGGAAAGAATATGATAAGCACCAGAGACTGAATAGGCGATGATATACTGATAGTGAAAAAAGAAGGGTTTATTGCATTTATGATAGAAGTGATAAATTGCAGATAACAAACAGGGAAAAATCAGAAAAAATGAAAGTTATAGGAAGGGCAGCAGAAAAATACTTGTGTGTTTATCAGTCTGTCAATGGACTGTATTTATGTGATTTTTGAAAGAGGCTAATAGTGCAACATAACTAGCATGGGGATCACAATCTTTTGTTGGAATGTGCACAGTTTAATAGCAGATGGTGAAGAGCTAAAAGAAAATATCCTGGAAATGAAAACTAAACCAGATATCATATGTATCCTGGTTAAAAAGCTTGATTTTAAAATCCCAGGGTATATCGCCTCTAGTCAAGACCAAAAACTAGCAAGAGGAGGAGGCATTTGTACTTTCATTAGGGAAAGATTAAACTAAATAGCAGTAGAGAATGAAGAAGTAAGTCAGGAGTATAAACCTTCTGAGATCTCAGTGCAGAAGAGAAATATTCCTTTAAGGATTTATAATATCTATAAGTTGTGGGAAATTAGAAAACTCAGAATTACAAGAAATAATGAAGAATGGTAAAAGACCATATATTATATGTGGTGACTTAAATAGTCATAATAAAATTGTGGGGAAGTAAGACAACTAATAAAAATGGTGCAAGCTTAGAAAAGTTCATTCAAAAAAATCTAGTAGTTTTAAATGATGGAATCCCAACTAGATTTAATGCAGCAAATGGTAGTTTCTCTAGCATGGTCCTGGGAATTATAATGGGAGACATTGTATGTAGATACAGATGGGAAATATATAAAGAAGAAGGAATGGGGAGTGATCATTTCCCTATACTTATTACATTGCCCTGAAAAATAAAGTTGAAATGATTGATGATTACCTGTTCTGTTCATTCCCCCTGGGGCACCTGGCATTGGCCATTGTCAGAAGACAGGATACTGAGCTAGATGGACCTCCAGTCTGACCAAATATGGCCTTCTTATGAAAATTACCCACACGGAATTATAAGAAAACTAACTGGGATATGTACTGCTACAAAAAATGTATTGAATTTATGAATGATCCTTGTGTGAGTGATGACATAGGTAATTCCAATGACAATGTAATAAAGGGATTAATTGCATCAGCCACTATAGCCATATCTAAGATATTGAAGTATCTCAAAACTGAAAAATCATTTTCATGGTGGAATGAGGAGTGCAAAATAGCAGTTAAAGAAAGGAACAAAGTCTGTACAAAAGCAAAAAAATACAATAAATAATGAAGATCTAATGAAGTACAAAAGTAATAAGGCAATAACACAAAGAATTTAAAAAAAATCAAAGAAAGAGTTGGAGGAAGAACTGTGAGTGGATAAACAAAGATACAAAGACATCTGAAATATACAGGCAAATTAGAAGAATGACGGGAATTCAGACCAAGAGTAATCACATCCAAGGTCTAAAAGGGACTGACAAAATAGTTAGAAGTTCTGATAATGACAGAACAGAAGTTTTAGCAGAAACTTTCTGATTGATGAGTTATGGTGAAACTCAAGGTGCAGTTTTCCACCAGAATAGAATATCTGATGTGAAATTACTTTGGAAAGGTCATATAGACTATGGCAAAGGTAATGTACGGGAAGGATTAACCTGCACAAAAATCTTGCTGGGACTGCTGGCGGGGGGCAGGAGATAAGAATACATTGCAGATGGTATACAAAACCTTAATCAGATTAGTTATTGGCTATGGCTGCAAGATTTTGGGACAGCATCATAAAACATTAGATTTCATACAAGCCCAGGCACTATGAAATGTGTGTGTGTGATATATATTACAACACCTATATGCACTACAGCGAACTTCTCGTGAAGTGCCAGTTACATTATGAATTAAACTACTGGACCTAACTTTATGGGCCCAAGGTAATGGAAATTGGAATGTTGAAAGTACTAGACAAATATATGAGGACTCTTGGGAATTTGATAAGCAAACTATATAGCACATGATGTTAGCACCCTACATCCCATTTGAGTTAAAGTGTGGATGCAGAAGTTGAAAGACTAGGAAGAGCTAAACAAAGCCAAAACTTTGCTGTGGAAATTTAGTGATGGATGGAAAGTCTCATAGAATCATAGAACTGGAAGGGACTTCGAGAGATCATCTAGTCCAGTCGCCTGCACTTAAGGCAGGACTAAGTATTATCGAGACCATCCCTGACAGGTGTTTGTCCAACCTGCTCTTAAAAATCCCCAATGATGGAGATTCCACCACCTCCCTAGGCAGTTTATTCTAGTGCTTAACCACTCTGACAGTTAGGAAGCTTTTCCTAATTTCCAACCTAAACCTCCCTTGCTGCAATTTGTCCAATTTACCGTGTCCAACTGTGGATTTAGATTTATTTTATAAACTGAAGTGTAAAAAGAGACAGTTGGTATTAAAAGTTAAGTATATAGATGAAAAATGGAGACAGTTTTGTCAAATATATACAGTTGAGTGAAAAAAATAATCAGGAAGAACAGGGGCAGCATATTATATACCAAAACTTAGAATTAGTACATCCAACATAATGTGATTTTGTAGCTGTCATGACAGCCAAACTAGTAGCATAATGCTAGCATTAAATGGGATTTTGGTTGTATGTTCAACAGTGGAGGTCATTTTTTTTTTTTGGACTCAGTCTCACCTTTTATGGCAATGAAAAAGGGTATCTCTGTATTTGGAAGTGATTTAATCAATGAAATTATATTTCTAATAGTACAGATGGAGATACATGTTGCATTAGCTTGGATCTCAGTACATATTGGGATAATGGAATGAAATGGTAAACAAAGCAGCTAAAAATGCGTTAAGAAAAGAAGGGATTGACACATAAATTCACCCTTGAGTAAACAGGAATTTAAAAGCCTAGTACAGAAAGCTAAAAGAGGAAAGGCAAAAACTTTGGATTAATGAAAAAAAGAGGAAAATATTTTTTTTTTTAAAATTGTGCCCTAGAGTTGAGGGATAGTAACATACTTCAGGGCCTAAAAAGGAAATAAAGGAAGTGATTTTGTTTAGAGTACTAACTGGCCACTATGGCTTAAACAAAAATCTTTTTTAGAATAAATAGACACAAAGGTGGACTGTGCACTCTGTAAAGTGTAAGAAACAATTGATTATCTTTTATTGGTATGTAAGGACTTTTATAAAGAAAGGGAAAAGCTTTCTGAGGAATTCAAATGTCTTAGGGTAACAACAGTTTCAGGGAAATCAGGTGTTATTAGAAATGTTCGATTATATGAAAGACACAGGACAGAGCAAGACAATATAAACTGTTAAGTATTTAGGAGTCATAGTTGGTGGCAACTATAGACTTTTCACTCAAATCTGCTTCACTACTAAAAAACAAAACGAAAGAAAAGAAAGAAAGAAAGAAATGGATTGGAAGGAAGGGCAAAAGAAGCTCAGGATCTCAGAGAGATGAGACATCTCACCTCCCCCGTGCCTAAGTTGCAAGATGAAGCTTGAGAAAAGCTATGGAGCTGGGACATGAAACTGCAAAATATGGTGTAAATAAAATACACTGTTGTGAACCTATGTAAGAGTGGGTGAGGACTGCTTGCAAAGAGAAATCCAGGATGAGGGAGTGTGCCCTGTGACAGGGCCATCTAAAAGAAATAAATTAATTAAATTTACTCTTCTGATGGTAGTTGTGGAGAAGACAGAAAAAAGCATTGATGACTTAAACTAAGCAGAAATGCAGGCTTCTGTTTATGGACACCAAATTAGCTTGTTATTCTGAGATCTACAACTTTTTCATGCATAAAGTGTTAATAGGAAAGTCCTAATTTTTTTTTTGCAAGACTGTATTAATGGAAACTACTAGTTGATCACAGAGAGAATTTAAAAAGCATCTTCTGTATTGTATTGTGTCATTGAATTCCATGTGTCTGAACAAGCAGTGTTGGGTTCCTATGACCTCCTTTGCAATAATATAACCAAAGAGGACCTGAAATAAAATGATATGGTAAATAATATAGTTAACGGACAATCACATCTGGGGAATTAATTAAAACATAGCAATAATACAGTAACAGTGTTGAAAATTTAGAAGATGGATATAGCTAATTGCTTCTAGAGAACATAAAATGAAATTGTTTATCTTTCAAAGATGAGTGAAATCTTTATACATAATGAAATAATAGGTGTGAACAATGGATGAGATGTGATGCTGATGAAGGCAATCAAAGGAGAAATGTGTCTGGGTTACTTTCAGTCTGACATTGAATTGCATCTATCATTACTATATTTTGTCCTAGCCACTCTAAGCTGTGTGTGCGCACAGAGATCCTAAACCCTACGCACACGGTGAAACACTGCATGCACAACAATTTGCACAGAAGAAATTTTTTGTGCACACAGCCTGTCAAAAATTTGCACAGAAGAAATTTTTTGCACACATGGCCTGTCAAAAATTAGAGGGAACATTGGTCCTAGCTTCTGCTAAGATTTGCTCTGGTATCCCTTTCTGTCTATTGTTCACTACGCTCCTTTTCTTGCGAAGAGAACTTTGCTTTTCATCACTTCTTGCAACTTGACCAACCCATTGCCACTTGGTCTTCTTTTCATCATCTTCAAGATGTTCTTCCCTATGGTTGGCTTCCATGGCTCAGTGCTCAGCCTTTGGCTTCTATTAATTATCTATGTCTCCTTTTCATATCAATGTCTCATGGCTGTCATGACTAACTTGCTAATTTTTCATAAAGCAAAAAGTACTTATTTTTTAATAATTGTGTCAAGCTGCATCTTTTTTGATTTATTTATTGAGCCTTGTAAAAAAGCACCTTGGTGGTTAAATCCCAGGCACTTGTACAAATATTAAAAATTACAATCAAGGATAAATATTGTTGGGGATTGGTCCTGCTTTGAGCAGGGGGTTGGACTAGATGACCTCCTGAGGTCCCTTCCAACCCTGATATTCTAGGATTCTATGACAAATAGGCTTTACCACCCAGAACCACGTTACATTTAGAACACTTGGGATGCTTGCACAATATATATATATATATATATAGTTTATATTTCCATGAGCTTCTTTTTGGTTGGCACCAATAAATGTTGAATATTTTCTAATATTGAATTACAGAATAAAGCAGTTTTTCTTATTTGCAATTTGTATAGCAGTGTAAAGTGATTAAGTTGCGTGGTGGTTTTTGTTTGGTTATGATTGCTTAACTGGACATGTTCTCCCTTCTTCAAAAACATAGTGCTAGGAAGGCAATTATTCAGAAGGGACCATTGCCCCTATCAGATCAAGAGTATTCAATAAAAATCCCCTCACAAAAACCTATTTGCATGATTTACTGAAAAAAATTGAAGGAATATTTTGAGGAATGTTTTTTCCTTCCTTTTGTAGGGAAAAATCTGAAGAGAAATTAACTTTGTATGCAAATTTATGCTATCACTTACATTGAAGCCATGAGAACAGAATTTGGCTCACAATCCAATATATATATATATACTTATTGTGCAGCATCCCAAGTGCCAAGATTATTTAATTACAAGATTAAATTTTGAAAACATATTTTTAGAGTCTCATTTATTTTTAAAAAGCCTCTTGTTTTTTTCAGATATTTCCTGATCTGAAATGAACTAAAACTATCCATTTGAAGGCTACTGGGAGACTCCATTCTTATGGATTCTGACATCAGCAAAATTCTAAAATAGGTTTGAGCTAGCACTAAAATAGCCACTAAAATAGCCATATGCCTTGGGCTGGAGCTCGGGCTCTAAAGTGTAGGTGATCGGGCATGCTTGATAGCTAAGCTTCAGCCATCACCGCAACATCCACAGCGCTATTTATAGAGGGACAGCTTGAGCCCCTCTAGCATGAGCCTGTCTACTTGGGCTGGAAGGCTCACTCCTATCTGCAATATAGACATACCCTGTGTAAGGAGGAACGTGTCAGGCCTAAGTTGGGACAGGGGCAGAGTGCATGGTGATCTGCCTGATCCTCACCTGTCACAGCAGCCCACTCGTGGGCAGCCCATAGGCTGCTCCAAGTTATTCCTAGAGTCATTTCAATCCCTGGTCAGCCCAGGATCAAAGGAGCTGATAATTAGCTTAGAGCCACTGTTCCCTTCAGCTGTGCTGAGAGTAAATTCTGTGCACCTGAGGATTGATCCAGTAAATAAATTTTTAAAACTTTATATTATTAAAACAAACGTAGACTCTGACAAATATATTGGTTAGTTCAATTTCTGTTGTACCAACAGGGCCAACACAATTTTTCCTTGGCTTCATATCACAGGAATAAATAAACTAGGACATGAGTCACTGACAAAGGGAGAAAAAAACTGATTTATTTATTATTCACTAATCTCTAGGGTTTTGGTGTCATTCAGTGTTAGTGTATATCCCAAAGAAATTATTAAACACTTTACAGTTCAAAGAAGTTACTGCCAGGAGGGGAGAGTGTGTGTGTGTGTGTGTATGTGGCTGTGGTACAACATCTGTAGAAACTGACTTTTAATGTGGCTTCCACTTTTGTGTGCATACTTTCTGTGTAGTGTCACCTGCATTCTCAGCCGATACAGCGTGCACACGTACATGTGCAGAAGTGGAAATGGCCATGTTTTTTCTGGCATGGATACGTCAAAGTTTTAGACTAGTAAGTCAAATATTAGCCTTTTTAATGCAAAAGTTTGATATAACATTCATTTGTACTCAACATCCCCACTAACTCAGCCCAATTAGATGTGTGAGGTTAGATGTCATTAAAATGCCCCAAAGGCTTTCTGTCCAAACCGTTGTGGGCCTCAGAATTTAAATGTCAGCTTCTCTGGGAGAGACAAGATGGGTGAGGTAATATCTTTTATTGGGCCAACTTCTTTGATAGTCATTTTGGGTTTCTCACATGGTCTCCAGGTAGAATTCCTGATTTTTTTTGTCCTTCTGGTGTGTGGGGAGTACGTGATGATTTCTTGTTTGAGATAGTGCCTTCCAGAGTATGAGAGGTGCAGGAGACAGTTCTTTTTTTCTGAAGTCCTTCTGCAGAGCTGATCAACATATTTGAAGTTTCCATTTCAGATGGCAAAATTAAATACCTTTCATTGTTGTTTGCTGTATTGTCGTAGTTGTGTTGGTCCCAGGATACTAGAGAGACAAAGTGGGTGAGGGGATATCTTTTATCATCTGTAATGAAGTTGGTCCAATAAAATATATTCTCTCATCCAACTTGTCTCTCTAATATCCTGGGGACCATCCTGGCTACAACACTGCAAACAGCTTGTCTTGGAGTATTTTTTCCTTTTCTGAAAACATCTTGAGCCTGGACTGTTAGGCCAAAGTCCTGAAAAAAAATTGAAACATTTCATTCCAAAAATGCCAAAATGGAACACTTCAATGTTATTGAAACACGGTGTTGATTTTTTTCTAAATGAAATTTCATTGAAATCAATATGCTCCTGCAGAAAGAAAAAAAATGTTCTCTTTGAAAATTCAGTCAGCTTTACTAATTAACAAGTATGTTTCATAAAATATAGTTATTTATACTGGGACACAAGGGTGCTGTAATCAGGGGGGCCAGAGGGGTCATGCCCCCTCCCCACTATTAAAAGTGAGAGGGCCATCCACTCCCACTTTTTAACATGGATCTAGTAACCTCAAGCAGGTGTGGAGTGGCAGGGGCTGTGCTTCATGGCTGGGGAGCTGATAAGGTGATAAGCCCCACTAGTGGTGCCAACCTCTTCCTGGTGTTGGGGGGTGAGGTGGCCTTAGACCTCCCTGCACTATGGGGTTCCACCCCCTGCTCCTTCTCTTCCCCCAAGGCCCTGCCCACTGGCCAGGCCAGAAGCCAGAGCCAGTCCACAGTAAGAGCCACCCAGGGAGCCTGGGTCACTGTGGGGAGCCCTGGACCCGCCACTTGCTATGGGTGATACATACAGAGGAGCAGAGACACAGGACGTTGGCTGCTCTCGGGCCCGCTGGCCCCCACCCAGAACAGGTGGAGGTTCCAGGGCTCCCTACAGTGGCCCAGGCTGTGGGCAACTCTTGCCATGGCCCAGCTCTGGTTTCTGGCCTGGCCAGAGTGTGAGCCCTTGAGGGGAAGGGAAGAAGCAGGGGGCGGTGCCTCTGGGTGGGGAACAGAAGGAGCAAGGCCGATGGGCCCCCCGCTTCTACACAGGTTCCCATGTTCCTGATGGGACCAGCTGTCTGAATTTGTGGGCAGAATTCCTCCTGACCATAGGGAGAAATTAAAATCTATAAGGAATGAGGAGCAGCTGATACCCTGTACTTCCCTATAAGCAGCACTAGATGCAGTGGATACAGTGGCAGACAACATGTACAATTCTGTGGCAATGAGGAGAGCCTCCTGGCTCCAAGTATCAGGGATTCCAAGGGGGATCCAAGTCACAGTCAAGGACCTGCCTTCAAGGACAATGAACTTTGTAATTCAAAGAATGATGAGGCCCTTAATTCATTAAAGAGCATCAGGACTACCCAGCATTCCTTGGGTCTGTACATCCCAGCCACAAGAGAAAGAAAGCAAGTCCCCAGAGCTCCTTCAGGCAGCACTCCTCTGCTAGTCTTACTATCAGCCTCAGATGTCGACCTCAGAGTCTCACGGCATCTCTCAAGGAGTCTTTCCTCCACTTTGGCAACCACCTCTTCTTACTTTTGGAAAGTCTGGACTCAGATCACCATGCACAAGAGGTCTCCGGACAGTCCTCCTGTCCAATTTCAGTCACTTTGTAACCTACGCTCTCCTTCCCCCCTCCCATTTCAGAGATCCTTTGCACAAGATACTGATCCAGCAAGAAAAGGACTCCCTTCCACAGCTGGGAGCAGTGCAGGAGATGCACTTACAGTATGGGGGTTGGGGTGGGGTTATTTCCACTGCTCTGTCATCCCAAAGAAGAAAGGGGGTTGATGTCTCATTCTGGACCTCTGATGTCTCAGATTTATCTATCATTTCAAGTTCAGGGTGGTCACTCTGGCCTCCCTAATTCCCTCATTAGTGTAAGAGACCAGGGTGTAGGCAGTCTGGCCGAACAGTCACAGATGGGCTGGTGTCCACAAGTCAAGCATGGATATGGAGTCAGCAGGGATCAGAGTAATCACTTGTGTTAGGATAAATAAGCAAGAGTCAGAGGCAGGCTGAGTTCAGAGACTGGAGATAAGAGGTAGAACCAGGCTAGGATCATGGGGCAAGAGTCAGGGTCAGAGTCAAGCTAGGGTCGGAAACTGGAGATCAGAAGCAAGGTGCAGTCTGGAGTTACAGTAGGCCAGAATTCTATGTGGTTGCCCTCCAGGGTTAAAAAGTGTGCTTGGCCAATCAGAAGGCTGCAAGGTTCTGTCAGTCTAGACCCTTTGGCCAGTACTTGCTGTGACACTTAGTTAATTTCACCACAATGCTCTTTGGATGTGGCTCTGCATGCCCTCCCCATGGTGATGTGGGAATGTCAGCCATCCCAGGCTCTGCAGACCCAGATTCTAATCCCACCCATCCTTACAATTAGATCCTCAAGACTGGTTCTTGGCTCTCAACAGTGTCCCCTTCTCTGCACATCTACCTATCAATACTCCAGTGACAGTTACCTCCATTCAGGGTGGAAAGCCCATGTAGATCACCTTCAAACTCAGGGTATGTGGTCCTCATGCTAACTAAGCAAACTGATAACTGCTCATCAGTCACTAAGAGTGCAAGCGATGTGGATCATGATTCGAAGCAGAAAGAACAATTACCCTACTTATTGTGGTTCTTCTGTATGTGTTGTCCACATGGGTTCTGTGGCCTGTTATCCTTTCCCACTACTACCAAGTCCTCCTCCTTCTGAGGTTCTCTTTTCCCCAGCCAGGTTATGTAAACTGAGGGATGGGTAGGCCCACTCTACCCTTTATACCCTCAGATGGGGTGAGGGGACTAGGACATCTGGGGTGCAGATGCATCCCCAAAAGACAAAGCTGGGCAAAAGAATACAATGTCATGAGCTGGGGGGAGGGAGAAACAAAGCTCTCTCTCTCCCTGTCTATGTGATGCTTTTGCCGGGGACAGAACAGGAATGGAGTCTTAGAACTTAGTAAGTAAACTAGCTAGATATGCGTTAGATTCTGATTTCTTTGAATGGCTGAGAAAATAAGCTGTGCTGAATGGAATGGATATTCCTGTTTTTATGTCTTTTTGTAACTTAAGGTTTTGCCTAGAGGGATTCTCTATGTTTTGAATCTAATTATCCTGTAAGGTATTTACCATCCTGATTTTGCAGAGGTGATCCTTTCAATTTTTCTTCTATTAAAATTTTTCTTTTAAGAAACTGAATGCTTTTTCATTGTTCTTGAGATCTGCTAATAGGTGGTAAGGCTGTAGCCTTGCCTTTATCCTACATGCCATTGCCCCTTTTGGAGAGGTTCGCATCACCAAACTACCAACAGGGCGCAATGACTCTATTCCCCAGCCAGATCGTAAGGCAGGGGAAGGTGTCTTGTGGCCTCTTTTACCCCCTGCATGCTCACGTAGGACTAGCCATGATCTGGCCTATAGTACTTTGTCCTTGTAGGCATGCTTTGGCAGATTCCTGTTTGAAATCAGTTTATTACATGTATATTTCTGTCACCAATGTTTTCAAGGGCCCTCCCTGGAATATTTTAATCTGTCTGTGGGACTGTTGTACCAGCAAACTTTAGAGAATGAAACATTACTTGTCTATAATGCTTGTTCTCTGAAGATATGTGGAAACAACAGCTTACATTTCAGCATACTCCCACAAAGTTGGGGCTAAAAAAGCTAAACCAGTACAGACACCTATATATTGGTTTAACTCTATTAGTACCAATTGTACTAAATTGTACCAGGCACATCCATGCATGGAAAAATTGAAAAAAAAAATGTTAGCATCTTATTAGAAAGGCTGCTAATATAGAAGCAAGCAGGATTTAATAATTATTCTAAAATATAGAGTGAAGCAACTGTTTAAATTATATTGTTAAATTACTTTTGTCATAAAAGTTCCTTAAACACTTTTTTTTACACTTAAAACACTGCAGATAATTAATTTTACGTGAACTAAGTAAATTGTAGTGAGGATGAAATACTTGTCTATATATCCTAATTGCACCTGCAAGCTCCCAACCCAGACAAGCACCCTGACCCTCCAAATGCTGATTTTCTCCCACCACGCCTAACAAATGAAGCAATAGCCCAATAATAAGACATCAAACCTTCCTGCAAGAGCACCTCAAGCCTCTTTATATTCCAGCTGCCAAGTTCCCTTTTGCTGGAAAAGGTTTTCATGAGACATCCCTCCAAGTTTACATCCCTCTTTTTCATACAACTGGAGCCCTTTAACTTCACAGGTCCATGAAATCCTCCCATAACCCCTGAATGTGCATCTCCACATCTTCTGGAGAACACGCAGAGACATATCCTCAGATGGTATAAATCAGCATTTTTGCTCTGAAGTCAATGATACTCTGATGCTTTATATCATCTCAGAATCTGGCCTTCATATCCCAATTTCCCTATGCTATGTATTAGAAACTGTTTCCTTGGAGAACTTCACACTGAGGAAGCAGTATATTGTTTCTTTACATGAGAGTTTTGAAAATGCTGGACTACATTCTGGTATGCTACATTGGTAGAAATCTGTTATTCCAGATTCACACCAGTGTAACAAAGCAAAATTTGGGCCAAAGTACTTCATTATTAAAAATAGGGCATTTGGTTGTATAATGAGTTAGAGCATCAGCCATTCACCTCCACTGAGCCAAGATTTCTGTTCTGGCTGCTTTGTTTGACAGATGCTGTATTTTCTTCCTTTGTGCATGAATCTCTGAAATTTTCAGGCAGTACTGGTAGTGTACTTGTAGACCAGAACCTATTTAAGTTGACTAGAATTAAAGATGCTTAGCACCTCTCAGAATCAGTGCTACATAAACAAGTTAATCATGCGATTAGATCACATAGGAATACAATAAAAAGTTCCACTGAGTTCTACTGGCAAAGATCTCACCCATAGGAATTTTTCTGTAGTGACTAATGATGTGAACTATAGCTCACGAAAGCTTATGCTCAAATAAATTTGTTTGTCTCTAAGGTGCCACAAGTACTCCTTTTCTTTTAATGAAAACACAGTGATGAAGGGAATGAAAATTATTTTTTATAACTCTGAGTCTTGGGTTATACTATAATACCAGTATAGTATATATATATTTGCCTAAAATGAATTATTAAATAATTATGCACATAATGGTGCTCAGCAGCTCACAACATTAGGTCAAATATTTGTAACTTATTGATTGGGTGAAAGAGCACTACACATCTGAAAGGTTTTGTTGGCTGTTTGATTGATTGGTTTTTTATAAACTGTTGGTTTAAAAAAAATACTTTGAAGTAAATGTTTCCTGGCCTCTTGTAAATACCATTGTCAGTGAATTCCTCAAAATGACATCTTGCCTTTTGTTCAAACTGTGTTTCTGCGTAAAGAGTTCATAGGCATTTTTGTAATGTCTGAACTGCTTCAACTCATGTGATAGACTTTTGCCTCTAGGGTACAGTCCTGTATTGCACTAAATCTTCTGCAGATCCAATTAACATTTTGGAAAGGTAAACCACGGATAAATCCTGCATTTCTAAATTGGAATGAATAAGACAAAGGTAGCAAAACTACAACTTTACATTATTGTTCCACACAGCACTATTATTTTTGTTCACATACATTTAAAATTTAATGGTTTTAAGTGAGATTCCTTGTATCAGATTCCTTGTATCAGACCTTTAGTGTTAGTGAATCTAGCTATAGATTACTCTTCTGTTGTGAATTTTTTCCATTAGTCCTCGCCCATATTATTCTAGGGTGAAAAATTGTCTTATTTTGATATAGTTTTCCTTCTTTTCCTCTCCTCCCACAGTTGTTGAAAATTCATTTTACCTAATAAATAAGATAAAGGTAAGCCAAATGGAGAGCAGTGTTGAAACAGATACATTTTTTTCTTTAGTACAGTTCCACTCTTATGTAAAGATTTCAAAACCAGTTAGAGAAGCCTGCCTAATTTGGAGAATATTAATATATTACAGATAAAATAATGGGACATTTTATGGTGACATCTGATAAAAGTAACTAATCTAGCTTCTCCCATTGTACTAGGATTTAACATTTAAAGCCCTGTTGGATATGTAGCTAGCATTTCTGCACATTATAGTTTTATGCAATGCAAATTATAATGCAGCAGAGCTGTGTGGGGAAGATCCAAAGACCCTAAGAGGATCCATGTAGATTTTCTGTTCCATTTATGTCAAATAATTTCTGTAGTGTATAAGTGTTTCCATCCTCATCATTTGGAACTTCTGGAAATTTCAGGATAAAATTCTCCAGGTTTAGTCTCTGCCTCAAGTGGATTTTCTTGATTTGGGATAGTTTGAGCAAACCCAGGGTAGCCCATTTGGAAACAGGAGTTCTTTTAAAAGTTAAGTTTTTTATGTTGCAGTTTGTTGTTTTCTGTTCCCTGCAACTTGGAAAAGCCCAGAAGTCTGGACTGGGGAGAAAACAAAATCCTTTCTTTTATGCTAGGTTTACTGCCTTCCTCAGAACCTAGGAAAGGAGAAATTCTCAAGATGTGTAAGAAAGTGAAAGGACGGACTTCAGGATAGGAGAATGTTTTATAGAGTAATTTTTGGTGAAGAGCTCCACTATTGATGGAGCTGGAGATGAGATAGCTTAGTATGCTAACATGTGTGAAATAGTTACTCCACCTAAAGTCACCCATTTTAATTGAGGCAAGATTAGTTCAGATCTCTCCACTTAACATTTTAATAAATGCAGTGGATCTGAATGCCTTCTCCTGCAGGACACTGGGCTCAAGTGAGAGGAAGTCTCCCTACGGTTCCCCTCACAGAGCTTTCTCTGCAATTGTTTCATCAGTTGGCAGGTTAACGGACACACAGACATACCCCTTAAGCTGTGGGGCTGGCTACCAAACCCACAGACCCTGTGGATTCCCCAAGAGGAGTCAAAGGCCAGCTGGATGGAGGCTCCATGACTCTGCACTGTCTTCGGGTCTTTAGCGCTATAACAGGGCATAGCAGGGCCCCCCTGGTCCTACCTCTGCTCCAAAAAAACTCACTCAGACCTCCTAGCTCAGCAATCACCAGTGCAGTTTATTTACAGCACATAATCCTACCACTTTCTCACCCTATAAAGTATGGGGGTTTCAGTCTGAAGAACTTTCCAGCCTCTGCAACCAGGAGAGAGAGGAGGCACTCCCACTTTCTAGCTTCCCTCTTTCTGTCTGCCTCCCTCACTTCCTTCCTCTGAGGCTTTTATGCAGCCCAAGGCTAATCATGCTGGCAGCTATTTCCCGTTTTCCAATCAGGCACAGGTTTCTCTAGCTAGTTCCAATTTACCCCCCTTAATTGGAGCTGGAGTGACCGAGGGCTGGCTCAGCAGTCCCTGCCCAGCACCCTGTCACAAGCTCCTTGCCCTTTTTCCTGACAGCGTTTCCCATGGGCCCCTCCTTAAATGGGAATTCCCCACTGCAGCAGGGCATGGAAATATAATACAGCCTTTATACCGACTTTATGTCCCCCATATTCTTGAACAGAACAGAGCATTAATTATAAAATATGCAAATCAAGCAGTCAGACTTCAATAAGCAGCTCTGATTCAGCAGTACCCTCAGCCATGTATGTAAGTCCTATTGAGGTCAATGAGATTTGAGCAAATTCCTAAAATTAAGCACGTTTAAGTGATTTTCTGAGTAGGGATGGAAAAATCAGGGCCACAGTTAGATTGAGCAAAAATACATCTTGTAAACATGCAAACAAGACTTACAGAATGCACAGCTACAGACAGACTTTTCTGTTGAGGCTGCGATATTAGTAAATTTCACTTGTGCATTAAAACACAGAACTCAATTAAGTGAAAAGTGATAGGTATCTGGGAAGTAAAGCAACGTCTGAAGAGATACGGATCAATACTGAGCAGTTCTTCAAATGTCAGGACCAGAAACCTTGGGTCAATGGCATCTCTGAGGGAAATACTTCACTTAGTAGTTTTGAGCATGCTTGTCTCTAAAGGATATACGCAATTTCTCGTAACACCAGTAAGATTTTTTGGGAATGAGGAAGGAATGTATTTCTTTAAAGATTTAAAATATATACATTTTATTTTTGCCTTCAATATTTAATTTTGGTAAAATATTGTTATCATCCCTGTAAGCCATAAAATTGCAAAACTTATGAGGTGTGATATTGGTTGAATTTTAAAGTTCAGGTTCTTGTCCTCACTAAAGGCGGGATTCAAGATCACAGCACAGATTTTGGTGCACTGTATAAACACTTAAGTCAATATAATATAATGTAGGTTCTGGGGGTTGGGTGTATGACTGGTAGGGATTGTTCTGGCCACAGGGATGGTGCTTGATTGGGGAACTGGTGCATGATGTAGGCTCTAGGCAGGGTGGGGAGTCTAATGCTGGCTGCTGGGTGGTGGAAGTTCATCCATAGGTGAGGGTTCCTGCTGGGAATGCTTCTCACATTTTTTTTTAAATCTGAAATTATGGGTCTTTATTTGCATTCTGGCTTTTGAGCATTTAGGGTTTAATTTTTTTAACTTTTATTTTCAACCATGATGTCCAGAAACTTAATTTTTTTAAATTAAAGTCTAGGTTCTTGTATAAGAATCTAACTCCAGGAGCTAAAGCTTTTTAAGAAAAAGAACAAATTTTGCAAGACTCACTACAAAATTGCCAGAATTAGCAACGCTGGTTTCCCCTTGCACAGGGCTTCTCTCCAAGCCACTGCCTTTGGTCCTCTTGGAATGATATTTCTCTACTTCTGAAGTAGATTTCTGTATGGGTAGGTAGGGGGTGAGGAGTGAGAGTTGCATTGGGCTTGGTTAGGGTGTGAGCTGTAATAGCTGGAATGGGGTTGGAGCAGCTGAAGGATGGGTGAGAGAGCAAGTTGCTCCTTACCTCCCCTTCGGGCACTCTCATGGGGTCTTAATGACCAGTGAATATTGATGGATATTTTTTTCTTTGCGTTCTCAACCAATGGGGCATAACCCAGCAGTTGTCCTCTTGTGAGGTCATTTGAAAAGCCTTTACTGGCATGAATGTCTTAGTCAAAAGTGACCAAACCAAGCAAGTAATGAAGATTCTGTGAAATAAATGGCAGCAAAGTCTCTCTCTAGCCCATTATTAACCTTCTGGACACTCTTCAACACCCACCTTTTTTCTTTTCTAAGGTTGTTGAGAAGGGGATGGACTGAGATGGATCTATATATAGGCAGTCCTTTGCTTTGTAATTTTTAATTAATCAGATAAGGCACCTATAGTTGCATTTCAATAATATCTAGCTCTTTGAAATTTGAATACATAAATAATAAACTCACAAATCTGACAGAGGGTCTGGGGCAAATTTTCACAACCCTCCAAGTGGATAGGGTGGCCTGGGAGAGGCTGGGCCCAAGGCATCTGGGAGATGTGGTGATTCAGTGCACCACCCAGTGAGGCTTCACTGGCCAGGCACTTTTGGAATCTTGTCAGAGTTTAAAGCTACTCTCACTTGCCGGAAAGTGGTAGCAGTGCAGCTGTCTGCTCTCCCCCAGGAGTGAGTCCTTATGTATGCAAAGGGAGAGAAAATTGTAATCTCTGCTCCCACACTGGTGAAATAAACCAGTTAGCCTTCTACCCCTCTTTATCTTACATGTAGCGAGGGATTTTTTTGAGTTTTTTTCCTGGTGTATTATTCACCAAAATACAGTATTAATGGTGTTATAACTCTTCCAGTGATGATCTCTTTCAGTATTCACCGTGGGTGTGTGCATGTGCTCCATGCGTCCCAGACTAAAAGATTCTTCAACAGCCGTATACGTCAATGAATGCCTGTACACTGCACCTCCCCATGCTCTGAACTGAGGACATAAGGGGCAATGTGTACCAACTATCTCTCCAGTTCTTTTCTACCACTCCTGGTCCGAGATGGAACTTCTCAGTGTTAGCAGCTTTGCTAGCATTCCTGTCTTCCTGATCAGGTTTCAGTTGTAAATATTTTATCTTCTTCTTATAGTTAGCTAGTTTTAGTGTGTAGTTAGTTAAGTAGCCTGTGGTTTGTGGTGCTGCATAGATCCTCACACTCTCCTCCTTTCCGAGTTCTGCTTGTGAGTCACCCACAATGAATACCCATCGAACCATCACTGGAGAAGAAAAGACAGTGACTGTAAGGTAAGTAACCTAAGTTCTTTGAGATGTGTGGTTCCCGTTGTCAGACTCTGGGTTCCAGGTGGTCAGGCCTGGTGGTTGGAGCAATGGTCAAGCACAGGTACCAAGGGTTGAAGCTAGGACATAGAGTGGTACCAGGACTAGGGCAGCACTGAAACTGGAGTCTGGGGACAGGCCATGGGTCAGATCCAGGGTCAAGATCAGAGTTGGAGTCTGACCCAATGCCAGCCAAGGTTGAAGCCGTGGAGTCAGCCCAAGGGTCTAGCCTGGGTTCAGAAGGCAGGTACAGGGCTGAAGCAAGTTTGGAATAGGGTACAGACAAGGCTTAACAGGGCTGGAACAAGGTTCAGGCAAGGCTGGGACAGGAACAGGATTGAGGGAGGCTGGAAGTGTATGGAGTCTAACACTGCAAGGCAGTAGAAGGGTTCCTAGCCGAGTGGTACTGTTGCACAGACTAACTTGTGGCTCTGGCAGCAAGAGTGAAATACATGTGACTGGGGGTTTTTGAACTGGGCTTTGCCCATGAATAGTTTGGTGAGGTCTGAAGGGCTAGGAGTGAGGGGCAGGAGGGAAGCACAGGGTCTGCTCAAGGAAAGTGATAGAGGAAGGCGGTAAGGCTTCCCTCGACTCCTGGAGTATATGCCGGGGGACTCAAGGGGTGGATAGTCCAATGCACCAGCTGAGCACTAGGGGATCCAACTCGTCCCTCTAGTCATAGTCCAGGAGGTCTCTGATCCTGGTGGTACCACCCAGGACCAACCTCCGGTGCACCAAGGGGGACTCTGCCACCTGCACACTGAGATGGGAGTTGTGAGCGGCTCCGTGAGGAGGTCCTCCTCCTTGGTGGCTGCCGCAGACCTTTGTCATTGAGACTAGCTTCCAGGTCCTGAGGAGGTCCTGGTAAAACGCTGGCTGAGTGAGAAGTCCTTAGTCCAGCTGTGGGTTTGCCTCACACCTATAGGCACTCCACTACCTGCTCCTCCTTCCCCTCTGTTTCAGATCATTCCTAGAGGATTCATGGCAGAGTAGGAACTGGAAACACTGTGGGCCCATGCTGTCCCTTAAACCTTCATTTCAGAGCACAAGGAGACACAGGGTGCAGACTAATTACAGTTGCCATATGCCATGTTTTTTCCAGGATCCTCCCTTTTTTGAGATAGCTGTCCTGGGAAATCTGTAAGGGTGCTCAGTTCACACTGCCAGCAGTACAGTTTTAAGGGCTCATGATCATCCCAGATGTCCCAGATTTTTGTACTTCAGAGTTGGCAACCCTAGGACTAACAGACACTACTACTGATGAATCTTCCAGTCTTTGGAACATGGAGAGCATGCACACCCACAGCGAATACCCATAGGGTATTCTCAAAGAACTCCAGTTACTGTGAATTAAGTAACCTTTCTTTTAATTGACTGCAGACCAGCCTGAATACAAATTTTAAATGTGGAATATTTTTAAGGTTAAAAGGCTTTATTTTATTATTTTGTGAAATTGAAACAAGAAGAGAGAAAATTGTATATACAAACCAAGCTACTTTCGAAGAGCAGAGGGGAAAAAACAATTCTACATGTATATGGTGTGTGCAATTAATCTGTTTGAAGTATTTGAAATATTCTGTGAGTTCTTACTTGTTTTAACTGAAAATTATTCAAAAGTCTTGAGATGAGAAAATACTCAATGAAGTTATGTTAGGAAGTTAAAATCCTCTCCACCTTTGTGATCTACAAATTTGAATTAATCCAGAAACTGATAGGTAGCTGAGAAGAATCTTTCCAGTTTTGTAAAATAATTGTATTGATACTGTGACAGGGCAAGGCCAGATGGCTATAGAAAAGTAGTGGGAGATAGATATATTAGCTCCAGGCTAAACAAATCCCTGGTACCAGGATAAGTGAAATGGAAGCTGTTCCAGGTCAATTAAGACACCTGGGGCCAATCTTTCCAGAAGGCAGGGAGAACGCTAGGTTGATTGGGACACCTGAAGCCAGTAAGGGACTGGCTGAAACTAATTAAAAGCCTCCCAGTTGGTCAGGTAGATGTGGATGTCAGGAGCTGTGGGAGGAAGTTGTGCTGTTGGAGAGACTGAGCAGTACACACCATATCAGGCACAAGGAAGGAAGCCCTGAGGTAAGGGTGAAGTGGAGCCTGAGGAAGTGGGGGCTGCTCTGGGGAAGTAGCCCAGGGAATTGTATGTGTCTTGTTTCTAAAAGGTCAGCTACCATAGCTGATACTATTAGGGTCCCTGGGCTGGAGCCTGGAGTAGAGGGTGGGCCTGGGCTCTCCCCTTTGCCTGCCCCCCGCGCCCCAATTAATCACTGAGACTGGGAGACAACAGAGACTGTGCAAGGGAGGATAGCTTCTTGTCATGTCTCTTGCTGGCTTATGATGAAAATGGCTCAGTAGACTGTGACCCTTGTCTCTAGAGAGAGAAGGGTTATGTGGAGGGTCACAGTGAGCCTCTGAGGCAAGCGAAATGCGGGACCCATGGGGACAAGGACAGAGCTGTGTCACAATACATACATCTGTTTGTCTTCTAATGTTCCTGAGTACTTGTTCATTTATTTGGATAATAGTTAAGGCATGTTTAATAACTAAAATCTGGGATAAGAAGTGTGTTTGGGAATAACTTTCTTCCTGAAAGTGGGTGATGCAATAATGAACAAATGTGTTCTGTGCCATGTGCCTCTTCCACCGTTAGTCTGATTCTGACAGAATTGTTTCAAACATCTTAACAGGCTGTCCACTTTGCTTTGCGAAATAAAGGGTAGAATGACAGCTTCTGATCCATGTGTGAAGTTTACAATAAATTTTCTTCCAGTCTGTAAATGACAGTGATATGCCTATCACTGGCCCCCAAAACTATTTAAAACCTAGTAGTGACTTAACTCAGCAGATAAATATGTCCAAAATGCTCAAAACTGAGTGCCAAAAGTTAGGTGCCTAACTGGTTTGCTTGTTGGGGGTGCTGAAACCCCCAGTTCCTCACTGAACTCACAGGGAGCTGGAGGTGAACAGCACCTCAGAAATTCAGGATACTTTGTATTTAGGGGGTCTAATTATGGATTTAAGCATCTTAGTTAGGCATGCAGGCCTAAAAATCCAGAAATGGTTAGTGATTTTGGGTGCCTCAATTTCTGAGTGCCCAGTGTAAGGCATCGTGAAGGGGCCTGATTTTCAGAGGATGGGTGACATCAGCACTTTCTAAAAATCAGGCCCTTTCAAGGTAACTCAAATTGGGCACTCAAAAATTGAGGCATCCAGAATCACTAACTGGAAAATCTTGAGGTACGTGTTTGTGAGTGTCTGAAATTATATGGAGTGTTAACAATTCAGATTTCAAACTCACAACTGAGAGAGTGTGGGATATCATTAAGATTAAGGTTATTAATTGTATATTGGATAACTTCCTGGAGATGTAGATTACCAGAAATATTAGGGGTTAATTTTTAACCAAATCAAGTACTGTGCAATAGACTGAATACATCTACAAATACTGTTTTATCTCAATGGATAGAACACAGAGGATTGTTTTGGTAGTTTATGGCAACAATGCCTGACCACAATCTTCTAATGCTGATACATTTGTTACTGATACTTCTGACTGAAGAAACCCTCTCTGCATTTACTGCTCCTATTAGTGTCACCCTACACTACAGGTAATGGGTCAGAAATCCCATTTCAGATTTTCACATGCTGAAATGAGTAAAATCCATTTACCGTGATATCAAAATGAATTGCTGGTGTGCAAGAACACTAAAGACTAACAGATCTACAACTCCAGCATCTTGAAGGGGAAATACTAGAAAAAGAATATACTGTAAATAGAAAGTATTGGCTACAGTAAATGTTTTAAAGATTTTTAAAAGAACAAGAAAGCATCCTGATGCTACACTGCTGAAGAACAGTTAATAGTGATAAAAATATTAGCCTCTTTATTTTGGACTCAAGTCTTTTTGATCGTGGCATGTGCCACATACCTGTGATTTTAAGAAAAACAGAGCTGGGGAGACTTCAATTATGCCTGTAAAGTTTGGAAACTTTTCTGGATATCCCATTCTTGAACTTTACCACAAGCTTCTCTGTGTGTGGTTTTATAACAAATATGATGTTGACCCTGTTACTGACTTCTGTTTTTCCCTTCAGCCTCTACAGAGGTTTGCTACAACTGCCAATAGATTGTTGTACCACCCAGAATTACCAGAGTGCAGAACAGTCTGGCCACACCCCTGCCCTGGTATACCCCTGATCCAGGGATTATGCAGGGGTGACAGGGGGCGTAGGTAGGGACAGCAAAGGGCTGCTCCACCCTCCTTTACAGCCCTAGTATGTCACTGGAGCAGCATAAAGCACCCATAGCAGAGACCAGAACGTGGACCTACATTTTAGTCTAGCATTTGTGTGAGTGGAGCATGGTGTAACAACAAGATAACGTTAATAGGGCAACAAAAATGTATATTGTTGCAACTGAGCAGCTTTAAATGATTTAAAATGTTGCTGGGTATATAATGGTATCTCCTTGTGTTCCCCCCCCCCCCATCCCTGATAAAAATATTCAGAAAAAAAATAGCTCATCCAATTTGTGGCCATATTATCACTGCCCAAGAACAGGTGTTCTGGGAGAGGTAGGGATAATGTGCATGCAGAATGCAGCCATTAATGGGTTGCCTGATCATTCCCTCTACACCAGTTTGGCACAAATGTAACTCCACTGAACTTCAGTGAAGTTACTCCAGTAACTGGTGTGATAAGAATCAGGTTCAGTGGAGTCTATCTATGCTGAGAGTGCAAGGGTACTCACAGTGACCCCAGAAAGGATAGATCTGAATAATGTAGGCCATAGTCCACATATTGGCAAGTGGCTGCATGTAGAGGTGCTCGTAGGTATAGTAACTACTGCTGGTGAGCTTACTCCTTGCATGTACCTTGCATTCCTGCTCCTTGCTTCTGCAGGTATAATGGAATGGACTTCAGTGGGGTCAAGATTTCACCCAATACCTCCATGCACAACTGCTCAGCCAGTGCACCTTCTCCTCTCTTCCTCATCCCTTGTTAGGACCATAATGCGCTTTTATTATTGAAACTAAAGAAGAAGTCAAATTCAGCCCTGGTATAAGGGATGCACCTGCTTATGCCTGGACTAAATTTGGCTCAAATGGATTACATCCCAATTTGTAAAGATGAAAATACCTACCGTTGGCCCCTTGTCTTAACGTGAGAGCACTGTTAAACAGGAATTGAATGTTTTTGAATGGAATGGAACATAAGAATGGCCATACTGGGTCAGACCAAAGGTTCATCCAGCCCAGTATCCTGTCTACCGACAGTGGCCAATGCCAGTGTTAGGGGGCTTATTCCTTCACCCACTTACTTCCCTGGTCCTTCTCGCATGAACAGAGAGCAACAATACCCGAAGTCCAAAGGTGCAAACAATTCGATGTTTATTGGGGTGAACTTCCAGCAAGCATGATTCCAGTTTCCTTCCTTAGTATCCTCCTTCCCAGCTCTGACACCACAGAGCCTTACACCTGTGTCCCTGATCCCATTCCTACCCTTAGCCAAACATGATTCCATCTTCCTTACTCCCATTCCCTGTTCCCATTTCCCCCTTTAGCAAAACATGATTCCAATTTTCTTACCCCCATTCCCTGTTCCCATCTCCCCCTTTAGCAAAACATGATTCCAATTTTCTTACCCCCATTCCCTGTTCCCATCTCACACACCCACATGCCCACCCCCGTCACTTCCTCATTGACTACAGATTATATAGTAAAACTTGAGTTCTGCTTAGCTATACCTTAACCAATCATTTTCCTGAAATTTAACTAACCAATCCTAACATATTGTAACATGATTATGTAACCAATTATATCCCACCACCTCAATTAGTTTACACCTAGCAAAATTAATTATACAGCAGACAGGAACAATCGCAGAACCAGACAGAGATTATACAGACAAACAACAGCAAAGTGGGAACTATAATGACAAAACAATACAGAAGTGAGGATTTCACATCCCAGCTATTGATAAGTGAGTTCTTGCCAGACAGGATGCTATCAAACTAAGTTTCCTTTTACATTTTCTAGGCACTTCCCTTTCTCTGGAGGTGATAGGAATACAATCCTGTCCTGATAGTGCCTAACAGCCCAATAGCACCTTATTTCAATGTGACTAGTTTGGAATGTGAGGATGTGACCGTTCGCTTCCCAGCTTATGGCTGCCTCTGCTGCTTAGCCAAAGGCCTTAGCCTAAGAACAGGGCCTCAGGCTGTCACAGTAAGAGAAGGCCCTTACACCAGCAGACAGTGATTTTGATTCTTTCTTTTATACCTCTATCACTAGCCAAGTGATAAGAATACACCTAAATTCTTAGAGTATAGGCCTTTACAGACAGGCCTGAATATCTATATCCTAACAGCCAGGTGCCCCAGAGGGAGTGAACCTAACAGATAATGATCAAGTGATCTCTCTCCTGCCATCCATCTCCACCCTCTGACAAACAGAGGCTAGGGACACCATTCCTTACCCATCCTGGCTAATAGCCATTAATGGACTTAACCTCCATGAATTTATCCAGGTCTCTTTTAAACTCTGTTATAGTCCTAGCCTTCACAACCTCCTCAGGCAAGGAGTTCCACAGGTTGACTGTGTGCTGAGTAAAGAAGAACTTCCTTTTATTTGTTTTAAACCTGCTGCCCATTAATTTCATTTGGTGGCCCCTAGTTCTTATATTATGGGGACAAGTAAATAACTTTTCCTTATTCACTTTTTTCACACCACTCATGATTTTATATACCTCTATCATATCCCCCCTTTGCCCTCTCCTTTCCAAGCTGAAAAGTCCTGGCCTCTTTAATCTCTCCTCATATGAGACCCATTCCAAACCCCAAATCATTTTAGTTGCCCTTTTCTGAACCTTTTCTAATGCCAGTATATCTTTTTTGAGATGAGGGGACCACATCTGTATGCAGTAGTCAAGATGTGGGCATACCAGGGATTTATATAAGGGCAATAAGATATTCTCTGTCTTATTCTCTATCCCTTTTTTAATGATTCCTGACATCCCGTCTGCTTTTTTGACTGCCGCGGCACACTGCATGGACGTCTTCAGAGAACTATCCACGATGACTTCAAGGTCTTTCTCCTGATTAGTTGTAGCTAAATTAGCCCCCATCATATTGTATGTATAATTGGGGTTATTCTTTCCAATGTGCATTACTTTACATTTATCCACATTAAATTTCATTTGCCATTTTGTTGCCCAATCACTACCTACTACCTATTGATGATTCAATAGATAAGCATTCTGGTAATCTTTCTATTAATGCTACAATATGGTCTCGTCACTTGTATCCTCATAAAATATAATTAGGTTTGGAGTGATCGCATTCTTAAATGTTCAGCTTGAGCTACCCTGTGTTTGGAATTCTCACAGATGAACGTAACTTGAAAGTGCTATTCACAGTATTCTTGTAATGTGTCACTTCTGAATATTTTGTGCTATCTATCCTTTCCTTCAAAGAAGATTTTTACTATTGTATTAGGACTTCATTTTATTTTGGCTCATTAGAGTTTAGTTCATACCTACAGCTTTTGCTGACATCAGTATGTTGTGGGTGATAAGTAGAGTTGGCTATATTTTTCATCAGAACAGTTTTTCAACAAAAAAATGCCATTTCTATCAAAATCAAAGCGTTTAGAAAAACACATCTATTTTGAAAATTTCATCTTGAAAAAGCAAAATGGAGCTTTTTGATTTGGAATTAAATTAATTGGGTTTTAATATACACTTTTTAAAAGGTTGGAATTGGAACAAAATGTTTTGATCGACCAAAAACAGAATTTTTATTGTTTACTTTGGAATTTCATTTTGCAGAAAATTTTGAGATGTTTTGTTTTAATTCTGTTTTAGAACAGAAAAAAATATTTGAAATGGTGGAGTTTCCCATAAAAGGGAAAATCTGGTTCTCTCCTCCTTCTGCCCCCCTACCAACTCTAATGATAAGCACCTCTGAAAATCGGACCACTTATTTAGGTGCCTACATATGTATTTAAGTGCCTAACTTTAGGTACCTAAGTTTAGAAAATTTTGGCTTAAATGCCTTGCCCAAGGTTACACAGTGAATCACTGGCAGAGCTGGGGCTAAAACTCAAGAGTTCTTGGCTCTCAGATCTATGTTCACCTACTACATAAGGATGCCTTTAGCACTTTTATCCCACAGTACTTTAAAGACTACATGTAGTTATAAAATATTTATGGGAATTATTTACTCACAACTGAAATATGGCAATTTGTATTCTATACAGATTCTTAAACTGTGGATTTTTTTCTACTAAGAATTTTCACACTTAAAATACTCATCAATCTGAAAAAGACAAGTGCAGGGCCATATTTACATCCTTACTATGAAAGCAACCAAACTCAAACACAAAATTGATAAGTAAGTAGCCTGTGCTGTAATTACAACCAACGCTACCTTCCAATATATTGAACTTCCACAAGTCAAGAAAGATTAAATGCTTTGACCAGATCATATTCCTTCATTGGGGCTTGTAGTTTGAAATCAATGGGATTTGTGTCCCTGTGTCACTCTTGGTGCTTTTGAAAATCCCACCTAAATATGGTCTTAGTAGTTTAACTTTTAGGCTCCTCTTTTTGAAAAGTTTGTCCTGCGTATATAAAACATACTCACAATAACTTTGTTAATGTACTGGATGTTGAAACAACTTTTCACTGGTAACAGTGATGTAATCTTGTTTTGTCCTGCGTATATAAAACAAACTCACAATAACTTTGTTAATGTACTGGATGTTGAAACAACTTTTCACTGGTAACAGTGATGTAATCTTGTTTTGAAGTGACAACAGTTTTTTGCCACTCAGAGAAAAGTTTTTAACAAAAATACGGTTCTAGTCCCTGATTCCGGTAACATTTATGCCCAGGCTTAACTTTAAGAACACGTGTAGTCCCATTGGAGTTAACGGGCTACAATTATGAAGTTACATGCACACTTAAATGTTTGTAGGATCAGAACCTGCAATAGCTTGAAGTTAAATGGACTGTTGGAAGAGTAAGGTACTACTCAATGAGTATGGGTGCCAAAATTGGGTCCCTTAGAAAATATAAAATTATTTGGATCCTGTGAAGGGGGACACTCTCCTCCTGAATTCCTCCTGTAGCGACTTGTGGTGCTGCATTCTTTCTTGGCTCTGGTGCCCCGTAGAGGTTGTTGCCTTAGTGGGTCAGGTCTTCAGTGGCTCAGACCTCTGGCTAAGTTACACTGTCAGAATTGATGAGTGAACTCCTTCTGGGGTAACAAAGGTTCAATACATCGTATGCCCCTACTAGGGTCTTCAGCACTGTCTCTGAGCTCTTGTATATCTCATCACAGTTCCCATGTCACTTTAGGACCTACTGGATTTGTCTGGTGGTATTTCTTTACTTTCTATTCTCACCAGACATATACTCTTGCTCCACTTATTTATCACCTCCATTTCTAACCTTACACTTAGGGCTTGTCTATACAGTGTGTTAATCTGTACTAGAAGGGTATAAATTCTAGTGTGCACTAGCATGTTGCACACTAACTGTCCCATGTGGGCCCTGTTGGGTCACACTAAAAGTTCCCTAGTGAACATTAATGTAGAATTGTTTGAAATGAGACTACATTAACGTTTACTAGGGAATTTATAGTGTGCGTCAGCAGCATCCATATTACCAGTTAGTGTGTGACATGCTTATGTGCACTAGAATTTACACCCCTCTAGTATAGACTAGTGCACCTTGTAGACAAACCCCACAGAAAATCTGCCATGTTTAAACAAAGTACTTATCCTTTGGCAATGACATTAGTTTACTGTTGAATGAGGATCTGATTACATGAGTCAGCAATAAAGTCTTTAAATATAAGCCACCAAAATGGTCTAATTGAGCAATACTTGATTTGTCAATTTTGTTCTGTCAGCTTTAGATGGATGGCACATCATGATGCGACTAGAGGATGAAAACAAGCGTACTGGGCACAGAAGTGAAGTGACTCTGAGATCACTTTTGAAGCTGATCAGTCTTCTTAAACTGAAATTGGTCTTTGACCAGATTGTCTGGACATATCAGATCCATTTTAATTGGATTCCAACATATTCCTAACAGCTGAGACTGCCATGTCCAGGGTGAGAATATCAAAACTGGAGATCTCAGCTAACTTATTAGAGATGGAAGCATCCTGTGACAGATTTTCTGTGAATAGACACACAGTTGGCCTTGACTGAGCTAGTGCCACTGTTGTGTATACTTTCCACAAATATTACAACAATTTGAGTATTGCTCACTGGAATTCTCTGATAAAGAGAAGTTTAAGCTTGCAAGCTGAAATATATACACACTGCAAGTGGTGCCTTTTATATAATGATGGGGCACTGTTTATTAACACAGAGTTCCCAAAACTCTCTTGCTCACAGGCCTTAAATTCTGCTACCCTTAATCACTTCTTAATCCGTGTGCATAAAATCTTGGCCCCATTGAAGCTGATGGTAAAACTCCCTTTAACTTAAATGGGGCCAGGATTTTGCTCTATGACTCATTTGCAGAGTAAAGTACTCTATCAACAGTTCTCAAACTTTAGCAACCCGAGGACCCTCATTTTGATTTAAATTTTTGGGGACCCCCCAAGCACCCCTGCTCAGCCCCAGGCCCTGACCCCACTCCACCCCTTCCCCCAAGGCCCCATTCCATCTCTCCCCATCCCAGCTCACTCCATCTGCCCTTGCTCCATCACGTGCTCTCTCCCACTTTCACTCACTTTCACCAGGCTGGGGTAGGGGTTGGGGTGCAGAAAGGGGTGAGGGGTGCAGGTTCTGGGGGGGAGTTTGGGTGGGCTCTGAGCTAAGGCAGGGAGTTGGGGTGCAGGAGGGGGTGAGGGGTGTGGGAGCCTGCCTTAGCCCCACTGCACTGCTGGACTTTTAGCTCCTAAAATCTCCTAGTTTGGCTTCAGTAGCCTCCGGGAGATAGAGGGAGGGGGAGGAGTTGATCAGCAGGGCCTGCAGACCCCCTGGAGTACCCTCGGGGATCCCCAGGGTCTGCAGATCCCAGTTTGAGAAATGCTGTACTATATGATATGAGTGAAGGTGGGAGAATCTGGCCCATGATGAGCTTGACAACAACCTGACTTGATCCTTCATAGCTAGGTCTGCACATATTCACATTTAGGTCTAAAATGTTTGAAAATATGTGCTACATCTCCTTAAAACTGTTATTTTCCCTTCAAGATACCCTATTGGTTTGTTCAAATCATTCTTCTGACTATAAGAATTATGCGTATCCATTCAGAGAACAGAATCCATGCCTTACAGCTTTGACCAATTGCAATTAGCCAATGCTGCTCAGATTTCAAATGCTTGGTAACGAATACTCAGAACAAACTGTTTCCAATCAAGCCACACAATACGAAAAATTGCAAATGTTATGTAAATTTTGAATAACAAGTACATGTGAGGAAATTGTGATGTGCTTACAGCCGTTCTGGAAACAGAAGAAGAGATGAAATTTGTTAAATAAATTATTCTCTGTGATTTATTCACTGAACTTTAGAACCAGTGATCAACCTATCATATGAGCACAGCAGTTGCACAAGATAAAACATAGGTTTTTAAATTAGCTTTAAATGTCAGAATGTTGACATGAATTCATTCCATCCTAAACCCTGAAACTTCTGACAGCTCCATTGCATATTATCATGGCACTAAAAGATCACTGCAATCTATTTATTTTTTGCTTTTAATTTGTTACTTCAGCACATGGCTTGTTTGTGATTTTTAATATGTATTATGGTTCAGATTCTCCACTGACCTCATACAGTAATTTGTACAGAAGGTAGCAAAACTACTGTAGCATTTTTTTGCTTGTCCTCACTTTTTATTACATTGTGGAAGTGACGGTTCCCGTGCATGAATCAGTTTGTTTTTAAGTAGCCAAGTGTGTGATCAGTTTTTGACCTTTCCAACTCCTTGTTGTTTTAGTTAGAAAATTTCTCTCTCATCCTTCCCTTATTTTTCCCGTCCCACATTGTGCTTATTGTGGGTAATTTCTATCATCATTGTTCTCTCCTCAACCACATACTAAACTTCAAGGGGTCAGGAAAAATCAAATCAGTACTGTTTTCATCCCTGCTAACTTACCTATACAGTCATATTAATATAACTATTTTTTGTTTAAAAAGTATATAGTTGTAGATGTTTTTCTATATTACTATATCAAATCTTCTGTGAACTGTAATTGAACATGGCATAATAAAACTACATACAAAAGGAAAGGAAAATGTTATTAATTTACACTTAAATAATGACAAGTAGCAGGTGTGAGTGCATATCAAAAGCAATTTTTCTGTTTGCCTTAAATATTGTTCAGAATTTCTTCCAGTCAGATCTATTTTTTTAACCTAAACCAGCATTATGTTAGAATTTTTGAAAATGAGATTCTAAGAGCTTGATTCTCATACCCTCACTCATGCTGCTCAGTGTCTTCTCCATGTGTGTGGGCCTGTTGAAGTTAATTGGATGACTTCTGAAGTAAAGTTCTAATAAACCAGAGTAAGAATATCAGAATCTAAAGACCTTAATATGCTTTTGCTATATGACCTTAATGCTTCTTCATGATTATCTTTTGCATAACAGATAAGGTGCATGAAAAGACGGTTTCTTTCCTGCTTTTGGCTGTCTTGCATTTTGGCTACAAATGATATATCAAGAATTTCATTACTCCCTTTATTAATATTCTTTATTAATACTTCTGAATGGGATAATTTTCCCGATATACATAGCTGCAATCCTGCTGGAAAAAAAACTGTTTCTTTTCTGTGTTTATTCTAGGTAACTAAACACTACAATATTGCTTTCTTTTGTATTCAGTCTCTAATAAGCCAAAAAATCCCATTCATCATTGAAATATTTATTAAAATTCTTAGTCAGTGGATGTAATTAAATAGACTCAGACTTCCCGCAGGGCAGTAGACACGGGTCACTATTAAAAAGGCAGGACATGTAAAATAATTTCTGCCATCGTTTAATCAAAGGAATGAAAAATAGAGAACTTTTGACACACAATAGTGAGTCTAATTACTTTTCTATTCACTTAAGTAAAAATTTCCCTCATCCTAAATAAGTTGATAGCATCAAAGTTCTGTTTCTTTCTTAAGAATTTTGCTGGGCATGGGAAATAATGGGAGATTAGTTTTTACTGTTATGGTTTTTTTCCTTTCAGAATCAGAATTTACATGGTATGTTTTAATGCAGTTTAATATATATCATGTCCTAATTTGTGTCTCCTTTGGATTTCCTCAAGGTTATTTAATGTGCAGCACATTATATATTAGATCTATTAAGAAAGGTTCAATGGCATTTATCATTTCCACTCACTATAAAAGTTGGAGAATGAATTTTTAATAGTGAAGTATAAGTACATATGTTTTAAAGAAAAAGGGCTACATTGTGTCTTGGGCTATGTGCCTGGCCCTAGAGAAATAAGGGGGAGTAAGACCCCCCTTGAACTCCTGGGTGTGCGACCTGCTTATTTCATCCTGAGCTCCTGAAGCGGAGAGGCAGGAAATGTGCACAGTTTTGGCAACTCTAACTGAGCCAGCGCAAAGGGTGTTGTACTTTTGTTGTTGGGTTATACCAGCAGCAAAATGCTATCACCCCAAAGAGGAAGCGGGAAGAGAACTATGCCTCAGAGGAGTGTCTTAGAGGCACAGTATCTGCTGTGGCTTCTGGGGTGGTGGAGTGTATGCACCATCCCTTTCTCAGTGCTGTGTGTAAAGACACAGTCTAGCCCAGGGGTTCTCAAACTGGGGGTCGGGACCCCTCAGGGGGTCACGAGGTTATTACATGGGGGGGGGGTTGTGAGCTGTCAGCCTCCACCCTAAACCCCGCTTTGCCTTCAGCATTTATAATGGTGTTAAATACATTAAAAAGTGTTTTTGATTTATAAGGGGGATTGAACTCAGAGACTTACTATGTGAAAGGGGTCACCAGTACAAAAGTTTGAGAACCACTGGTCTAGCCCAAAAATACTAAGAATGAGCTAGTCTGAGAGCTAAGTGGGGAATTTTACAAGTACAGCAGCAGAGTAGAGGCAAGCAAGAATGCTAATGGTGCAGAACATATGCTTCTTTAAAACACACTTACATTCATATTCAGTTGAGTGCTTTTGTTTTAATCACAGCAAAAATGTCAGAAACCTCTAGGATTCTATGGTAATCTCCATAGCACAGTTAAAGAAAATTGATGTGTAACTTGCCCTTTTTATTATGCAAGCATTTTTTGCTTATTTGGTGCTGCCTCAACATTTCTCTTAAATAAAGCTTCTATTAATAAAAGAAATTTTCACTTTAGTGAAGAAATATAATATAGCAGATATTGTTTAATTAAATGGCTTGAGCCAAAATCTTCCCTGATAGTGTCACTGGAATTACACCAATGATGAATTTGGCCCAAAGTTTCTACAGCACAAAATTACTTGGCAAGATACTATTTGAAACCAAAAGGCAAAAAGCTATTAATGGAAAACAGCTTGCGTAGTCCAGTACCATAAATACATTAGTGATCTAATGATTTCAGCTATTGTGCTACTTCAGCAATTTTCTAGGGAATATGCCAGTTGAAGAGGGTATAATATAAAGTAACAGCACTGACATGTTATATTTAAAAACTTTTACAATTCCTTATCTGTACAGTACATTTCCATAAACTATTAAACGTAAAACTGTCCTCATACTGTCCCAAGTTAATTGTTTCGTTAATGCTAGAGCATATAAGACTTTGTAAAATTACCTGTGGTAAGATTTTTAAATCCCTTTGCCACCTTACCACGGCACTAATCTATCTAAAGTTATACACCCTGTTTAATTTATACTTAATAGAAAGGAAGGAGGAATACCGAATATTTAATTAAATTAAAGGACTAAGTTGTCTCAGTCTAAACCCTTTAGATCCAATACCATGTCTGACTACTGAACCAGTGTTACTGAAAGCTTCCATGCACATATTTAACCCAGCCAAATACCGAATCGCCAAATAGTATGTTTTGATTAGGTGTGGCAGAATTAAAAACAAAAGTACTTCTATGTCTTCAGCAATGTAAAGATATTATACATAAAGTAATGAAACACTCATCAGAATTTAATTTTGTGTGTGTGCTTTGAAGCTTTTTTTGTTTTTTTTTTTACATTTTGAAAAATATTTGAACTAATTGGGAGCTGGCAAAAAAAACAAAACTCCTTTTAAGAGGGGACCATTACCATGCATTCTGTCAAAGACTTCCAGTGCTGGCCTCATAACTGAAAATGAGGTCCTAGAGTCAGTACTTCTCAGATAAGCCAATGCACGTTTTCTGCATATTTCATCTGTATCCTACATATTCCTCTGAATACTACTTTTTATTTTTAAAAAAGGTTTTATTCTTCTGTACAGTTTTGTGCACAATGTTCTCTTTCCTCCACTTTTGTTTCTAAGCGCTTGTCTTCACTACTGTGTTACATCAACAGAAACACGCTCTCCTGTCAATGTAATTACTCCATCTCAACGAGAGGTGGAAGCTATGTCGGGAGAGAGCATTTCCCGCCAACATAGTGTGGTGTAGACACTGCTTTAAGTCGATGTAACTTATGTCGCCTGGGGTTTGTGTGGTTTTTTTCACGCCCCTGAGCAACGTAAGACAAGACCTAAGTGTTTTTCTTACAGGTATTTAAAAGAATGTCATATGTTTATAGTAATATGTTCAAATGTCATAGAATCAGTTTTGCAATGCTTCAGTACATTAGTAATCTTTGATAAAGGAGGATCCTTTTATAATAGAAACTTGAAAGGAAAACAAAACACACATGCACTTCCCCCGCCCAAAAAGAGACTCAAAACCCTACAAACTATGTCTCCTAATATGCTAAGGTAGGCGTGGCTTTTAACCTACTTTAGTAATGCTACAGTAGAAGCTAAACCTTGCTCACTTTACACAAGCAACCCCTCTGAAGTCACTAGGACTGTATTAGTAAAGTAAGACAGATTTGACACAAAATATACACACACACTTTCTCAAGAATTAAGGACAAAATACCTACACCCTATTTCAGTTAAGAACTGGAGTAGCATCTTCGGAGACTCAGGGCATGTCAACTGGGGGGGGCAACTTTCTAATTTGTGAAAACCGGACACTGAGTGCCAGAACCTCCCCCACCCCCGATCCACCTCTTCCCTCTAGGCTAGGGGTGGGGACCCTACTGCCTGCAGGATGGATCTGGCCCGCTGCTTAATTTAATCTGGCCCGCGGCAAGTCTCCACGCTGTGGGCCAGAAGCCCCAAGCCTTGGCACCGCTCGAGCCACAAGTGCCAGCTCGCCCTGCTGCGCGGGGAAGCTAGGGTTGGGTCTAGCTCCCAGAAGTGACCAGCATCTCTCTGCAGCCCCTAGGTGCAGGGGCAATCAGGGAAGCTCCGCGTGCTCCACCCCCAGTGCTGGCTCCACAGCTCCCATTGGCCGGGAACTGCAGCCAATGGGAGCCGCGGGTGCGGTGCCTGTGGGCGCAGGCAGCGCACACCATGCAGGGCCTCCTGACCCTTCCGCCTAGGGGCCAGATATGCTGGCTGCTTCTGGGAACAGTGCAGAGCCAGGGCCGGTGGGGAGCCTGCTTTAGCCACACTACACTGAAGACCGGGAGATGCCTGAGGTAAGCACCCCCTGCCCGGGGCCCACACCCCGAACCATCTGCCCCAGGTCAGAACTCCTCCCACACCCAAACTCCCTCCTGGAGCCAGCACTTCAAACCTCCTCCGGCACCCCAACCCCCTGTTCCACTGCTCTCTCTCCACCTCTGTCAGCCCATCAGGCGAGCAGGGCTCGAGAGGTGGAGGTTGACTGGGGCAGGACAGGGGAGGGAGAGCTGCATTCCGGGGGGGTGGAGGGGTGACTGGGGAAGGATGGTGGGCAACACTCTGGGGGTGGGTGGGGCACAAAGGAAGCTGAGAAGGGGTCCCAGGAAGTGAGCCAGGCCATTGGCCCCACTCCTCAAACACTGCATGCTTCAGGATCCCTCCCTCCGGGTGCTGTTCACGGTACCTCTGTCCACTGAAGCTGGACAGTTCCTGAGTGTTCCGTCAGCTCCAGCAGCAGCTACTCTTCCCACCTTCCCAGCAGCGGAGTGGAAGCTGACTATGGATGGTTACTTAGGTAATCAGACTTTTGGTGTCCAGTCAGTGCACTGTCAGGTCTTCTTTTTGACTGGACTTTCTGATCCAAAACTGGACACCCTAATGTCAACACTGCATCTGGGAGCAAGCCTCCCAGCCCAGGTCCACAGATTTATGCTAGCGGGACTCGCACTAGTGCTCCAAAAGTAACTGTGTAGACATTGTTTTGATGTTGTGGCTTGGGCTGGAGCTCAGAATTTCAGGTCCTTCCCACTTTCACCCAAG
This sequence comes from Lepidochelys olivacea, assembly GCF_965140295.1. NCBI lineage: Eukaryota > Metazoa > Chordata > Testudines > Cheloniidae > Lepidochelys > Lepidochelys olivacea. Next base: position 123,091,448 of record NC_140411.1, on the reverse strand, counting down.
GCTTGAGAGCCCAGGCTCCAGCCTAAGCTGCAACATCCACACAGCTACCATGAGTCCTCCTATCACAAGTCTGCAGACCTGGGCTGGTAGGCTCACTCCCCAGCACAATGTTGGCAAACCTTATCCCTTTGAAGTCAGTAGAAGTTACTGTTGACTTCAGTGGAAACAAAATAGGGCCCCTACTGAGCAAAGGTTTTAAACATATTCTTAAGTCCCACTGAAGTCAATATGACTTAAGCACATGGTTAAGAGCTTTGCTGAATGTTGTCCAAGATCTTTTTTCATAAAGAGCAATGTAAAGAATAACACTTAGACAGAGGCCTGCCCCAGCCTTTAAAGGCAACCAGGAAAACTGGCTTAGGCAGAGGCCTATTCTAGTTTAGATAAACTAAGGTTAGCCTGGAAGCCTGGCAGAGGGCTGTGTAGTATTAGGGGCTATGCCTTTAAGAACTGAGCTTCCTAGAGAGAGAGTCTGGGGCAGAGCACTGTGAAGCTGTTGTTGGTGTTAATATTATGCACAGCCACTTGTAACTGGATGCTGCATAAAGCAGAGCTCTTGCAAGCAGCACAAGCCCTGAGTGATCACTGAATGCCACAGGCTGCACCAGACTGAAAAGATTTTCTTTAGCCTGCACAAAGGCCTGTTCTGTCTCTTGGGGATTTTTCTTTAGTTGGCAGTTATGTTGTTAGGAAGTTGCTATGGGAATTTTTGTTACTTAAGTTATTCAGTTTCTTCAGGACCTACAATTAAAAGTAATATATTTTCCCCCTATATTCTTAATGCTCCTGAGTCTTTTACTGAGCCTTCTGTTTCACAGTATCTGAATCTACAACCCACAGTTCACATGCATCAGAGATTTCAGAATTTCTGGACAGTTTGTACCTTAAACTAGCACTAGTGTTAGATTAGGGTATGCTAATTCCAAATATTTTGTGATGTGTCGCTGAAGTAGAAGATAACTAACTGTAAATGAAATTCACCCCGAGCACATTACCTATCTACAACTTAATCCCATTTAAGCACTGCTCTGAGTGTTTAAATAGGACTTGGCAGTGTTGCCAACTCTCAGAATTTAGTCACTTTTGTGATGTATGGTGCTTTTCTTAAAACCCTATGAGGGTAAATGGAAAATCTCAGTTTTGTTTTGTTAAGTAATTTTTTAGCCCTCTTGTTTGTGGAGAAAAGCTTGAAGGTGTGAGATAAGAATACTCTAAAGGTTTTGAAACCAGAAACTAAATGAAAATAACTCTACATTTATTATTTTGAAAACTCTCATAGGTTTTTAAGCCAGTCTCATGGTTTTTGGGTCCTGACTCATCATTTTGAGTGCTTCAGGTTGGCAGTGCTGCTTAGGTGGAACACTGGCCTTCTGCTGACTCTTTGCACAGGGGCAAATCCCACCTTATCTTTGTGCCCAATCCAATCATTTTGTATTTACCCTCAGCTCTTGTTGACTTTGCTGGATTGGGACCTTTAGATGCTGCATTAGACAGTTTTCAGGTGTTTGTACAAAAACATGACTTATTTTCCAACTTGGGCTTTGTGATTCTGAATAGGAAATTATATCTGTATAAGAGAACTTCCTTGATGTACATAGCTGTGGATTGGTTGTAAATAAGCTCCATTTCTGTTTTTCTTCAGGCAATATTTAAGTCCTAACCAGAGTTGATCCTTTTGTCTTTAATGTGCTTTGAGATCCTTCGATGAAAAGTACTAAATATTATTTATTAGCACCATCTCACTCAAAGTATCCATTATATTAAAATTCTTTTTCACTTGGGTTTTTGGTGATATTGCAAAGCAATTGAGTTACAGTTTTGTAATGTAGTATGATATATAATGTAACAGAATACTTCAATGTACTGTGCTTGTAGCTTTGTAGTTCAAACATAATTGTCTGTATATAATTCATTCATCTGATTCTGAATACTCTTTTACTTTACATCACTTTTACATTGTTGCTTCCTTTTTTGGGTTTTATATATTTCTTTTAATTTCATAATTTTCACAAAAATTATTCATTTTATATTATCTTAATATAGTTAGCTTTAATGGGAAAGTTAAAACATTTGTTTTAGATGGGTTAGTTGTGCACTGGGCATCACTAAAAGGTTCTCTTACCTTTTAAGTGGCAGATAAAGTATTACTAGTTATAATAGTATTCCTCATTATGGACCAGGCTCTGAACCCTGTACTTACACTGCGTGCTTACTCACACAATTAGTCCCACTGAAGTCAATAATCCCCAATCTGAGTAAGGGTTTCAGAATCTAGCCTTCTGAGTATTGTTAGTATGTTCTCAAACATCTCAAGAATCTTTCTTACTGGTAAAAAGGCATGAGATTACTTTACATCTCAGCCACTTTTATTTCCTCAAAACAGAAAATTTAAAGAAATATCAGAGCAGTCACCTTCTCTCCGACACCACCTTTTTTACGCAGGTGGTGTCGGAGAGAAGGCTTTGGATTCTTTGACCATGGGATGGTGTTCCATGAAGGAGGAGTGCTGGGCAGAGACGGGCTCCATCTTACGAAGAGAGGGAAGAGCATCTTTGCCAGCAGGCTGGCTAACCTAGTGAGGAGGGCTTTAAACTAGGTTCACCGGGGGAAGGAGACCAAAGCCCTGAGGTAAGTGGGAAAGCGGGATACCGGGAGGAAGCAAAGGCAGGAATGTCTGTGAGGGGAGGGCTCCTGCCTCATACTGGGAATGAGGGGCGATCAACAGGTTATCTCAAGTGCTTATATACAAATGCACAAAGCCTTGGAAACAAGCAGGGAGAACTGGAGGTCCTGGTGATGTCAAGGAACTATGACGTGATTGGAATAACAGAGACTTGGTGGGATAACTCACATGACTGGAGTACTGTCATGGATGGTTATAAACTGTTCAGGAAGGACAGGCAGGGCAGAAAAGGTGGGGGAGTAGCACTGTTTGTAAGGGAGCAGTATGACTGCTCAGAGCTCCGGTACGAAACTGCAGAAAAACCTGAGTGTCTCTGGATTAAGTTTAGAAGTGTGTGCAACAAGAGTGATGTAGTGGTGGGAGTCTGCTATAGACCACCGGACCAGGGGGATGAGGTAGATGAGGCTTTCTTCCGGCAGCTCACAGAAGCTACTAGATCGCATGCCCTGATTCTCATGGATGACTTTAATTTTCCTGATATCTGCTGGGAGAGCAATACAGCGGTGCATAGACAATCCAGGAAGTTTTTGGAAAGCGTAGGGGACAATTTCCTGGCGCAAGTGCTAGAGGAGCCAACTAGGGGGGGCGCTTTTCTTGACCTGCTGCTCACAAACCGGGTAGAATTAGTGGGGGAAGCAAAAGTGGATGGGAATCTGGGAGGCAGTGACCATGAGTTGGTTGAGTTCAGGATCCTGACGCAGGGAAGAAAGGTAAGCAGCAGGATACGGACCCTGGACTTCAGGAAAGCAGACTTCGACTCCCTCAGGGAACGGATGGCCAGGATCCCCTGGGGGACTAACTTGAAGGGGAAAGGAGTCCAGGAGAGCTGGCTGTATTTCAAGGAATCCCTGTTGAGGTTACAGGGACAAACCATCCCGATGAGTCGAAAGAATAGTAAATATGGCAGGCGACCAGCTTGGCTTAATGGTGAAATCCTAGCAGATCTTAAACATAAAAAAGAAGCTTACAAGAAGTGGAAGGTTGGACATATGACCGGGGAAGAGTATAAAAATATTGCTCGGGCATGTAGGAATGATATCAGGAGGGCCAAATCGCACCTGGAGCTGCAGCTAGCAAGAGATGTTAAGAGTAACAAGAAGGGTTTCTTCAGGTATGTTGGCAACAAGAAGAAAGCCAAGGAAAGTGTGGGCCCCTTACTGAATGAGGGAGGCAACCTAGTGACAGAGGATATGGAAAAAGCTAATGTACTCAATGCTTTTTTTGCTTCTGTTTTCACTAACAAGGTCAGCTCCCAGACTGCTGCGCTGGGCATCACAAAATGGGGAAGAGATGGCCAGCCCTCTGTGGAGATAGAGGTGGTTAGGGACTATTTAGAAAAGCTGGACGTGCACAAGTCCATGGGGCCGGATGAGTTGCATCCGAGAGTGCTGAAGGAATTGGCGGCTGTGATTGCAGAGCCATTGGCCATTATCTTTGAAAACTCGTGGCGAACCGGGGAAGTCCCGGATGACTGGAAAAAGGCTAATGTAGTGCCAATCTTTAAAAAAGGGAAGAAGGAGGATCCTGGGAACTACAGGCCAGTCAGCCTCACCTCAGTCCCTGGAAAAATCATGGAGCAGGTCCTCAAAGAATCAATCCTGAATCACTTGCATGAGAGGAAAGTGATCAGGAACAGCCAGCATGGATTCACCAAGGGAAGGTCATGCCTGACTAATCTAATCGCCTTTTATGATGAGATTACTGGTTCTGTGGATGAAGGGAAAGCAATGGATGTATTGTTTCTTGACTTTAGCAAAGCTTTTGACACGGTCTCCCACAGAATTCTTGTCAGCAAGTTAAGGAAGTATGGGCTGGATGAATGCACTATAAGGTGGGTAGAAAGCTGGCTAGATTGTCGGGCTCAACGGGTAGTGATCAATGGCTCCATGTCTAGTTGGCAGCCGGTATCAAGTGGAGTGCCCCAAGGGTCGGTCCTGGGGCGGGTTTTGTTCAATATCTTCATAAATGATCTGGAGGATGGTGTGGATTGCACTCTCAGCAAATTTGCGGATGATACTAAAGTGGGAGGAGTGGTAGATACGCTGGAGGGGAGGGATAGGATACAGAAGGACCTAGACAAATTGGAGGATTGGGCCAAAAGAAATCTGATGAGGTTCAATAAGGATAAGTGCAGGGTCCTGCACTTGGGACGGAAGAACCCAATGCACAGCTACAGACTAGGGACCGAATGGCAGACAGAACGAGGAGTAATGGTCTCAAGTTGCAGTGGGGGAGGTTTAGATTGGATATTAGGAAAAACTTTTTCACTAAGAGGGTGGTGAAACACTGGAATGTGTTACCTAGGGAGGTGGTAGAATCTCCTTCCTTAGAGGTTTTTAAGGTCAGGCTTGACAAAGCCCTGGCTGGGATGATTTAACTGGGAATTGGTCCTGCTTCAAGCAGGGGGTTGGACTAGATGACCTTCTGGGGTCCCTTCCAACCCTGATATTCTATGATTCTATGATTCCTCCACCTAGATAGATCTTCTGAGATAGGAAGATCTCTGAACATATTTCATACGCACACTGTAAAATAGAGCTAGTTGAAAATTTTCTGACAGAACAGTTTTCTGCCAAAAAAATTGCTAATTTGACAAAATCAAAACATTTAACTGGAATATATGTATTTTGTCAAAATTTATGAAGAAAAATATTGAAATGTTTCAATAATGAATTTATTCGGAATTTTTGTTTCACAAGAAATTTTGACTTTTCATTCTGATTTGGGATGAAAGGAAATTGTTGAAACTTCGAATTTCCACCCCATAGGAAATTCCATCATTTCAAAATCTCTGTTATAGCAGTCATGTTGCAGGCCCTGGAATCATGCTATGTCAGAATAAACTCCCATTGGGGAAAGGGAGTTGGTGCAAATAGACTGAATAGCTGGCATTTCAGGCTTAACTAATAAAATGAATAGCCCTCTGGCTCCCCTTCAGTTCCTCTTTGCTTCTGCTATATAAATAATAGCTCTGAAAAAGTGGGGAAAGATAGAAGGAATATGTGGATCTGCAGAGATAGTATGTTCAAAGAACTATGATTACAAATAAAGTTTTCTTTTCTTCATCTCGAAATTGTCTCTGCAGATCCCTAGTATAGTAGATTAGCAAACAGTATGCCACCCTAGAGAGAGGCTCAGTTGAATAAAAGTGAAAGACTGTGCTGCCAAATTGAACCTTTGATCTGGTCCCATCAAGAGTACAGCATAGAGTAAATATGTGGATCAAATTCCAGCCTTACAAATCTCTGGAATTCACCAAATTGCAAACACCTGGAAGACAAAAAGTAACAGTCAGCATGGATTTGTCAAGAACAAAAACATAAAAAAAAAACAGGGAAATACAACCTAGATGGAGCTACTATACAGTGAGTGCATAACTGGTTGGAAAATTATTCTCAGAGTAGTTATCAGTGGTTTATAGTCACACTGGAAGGGCATATCAAGAGGGGTCCCATAGGGATCAGTTCTGGGTCCGGTTCTGTTCAATATCTTCATCAATGATTTAGACAATGGCACACTTATAAAGTGTGCGGACAATACCAAGCTGGGAGGGTTGCAAGTGCTTTGGAGGATAGGATAAAAATGCAGAATGATCTGGACAAACTAGAGAAATGGTCTGAAGCAACTAGGATGAAATCCAATAAGGCCAAATGCAAAATACTCCACTTAAGAAGGAACAATCAATTGCACACATACAAAATGGGAAATGACTGCTTAGGAAGGAGTACTGTAGAAAGGGATCTGGGGGTCATAGTGGATCACAAACTAAATATGAGTCAACAGAGTAACACTGTTGCAAAAAGAGCAAACATGATTCTGGGAGGTATTAGCAGGAGTGTTGTAAGCAAGACACAAGAAGTAATTCTCTCTCAGCTCCATGCTGATTAGGGTCTCAACTGGAGTACTATGTCCAGTTTTGCGTGCCTCAATTCAGGAAAGATGTGGACAAATTGGAGAGAGTCCAGAGGAGAGCAACAAAAATGATTAAAGGTCTAGAAGGAAACTGTCTCTCAACCTGCTGTATGAAACTCAGCCTAGAAAACATGACCTATGAGGGAAGACTGAAAACATTGGTTTTGTTTAATCTGGAAAGGAGAATACTGAGAAGGGACATGATAACAGTTTTCAAGTACGTAAAGGTTGTTACAAGGAGGAGGGAGAAAAATTGTTCTTAACTGCTGAGGATAGGACAAGAAGCAATGGGCTTAAATTGTAGCAAGGGAGGTTTAGGTTGGTGTGACTGGGGCCCCAGTGTTGGCCAGCTGTGGTCACTCAATTAGGGTGAACTGCAAAGAATGGGGCAGACAATCCCCAAAAAGCTGGTGGATATTCAAATACTTAGATTTACCAAGCCAGCATAAAACTGCTTCTTTATTACCTTACTGGTTATTCAGAAGTCCAGACAACACAGTTTCCTTAAAGTGATCCAGCCTCAGGCCTCCATCCAGGTCCCTAAGTCAAATATAATGATTTCTGCAAATGTTATTTCATCATATAAAAGAAAAGGTTCTATCAATCCCAAAGGATCGGATACATTACCTCCCAGGTTATTGAATATTCCAGATCTTACCCAAATACATGCTACAGCCAATTCTTATTAACTAAACTAAAATGTATTAAAAAACAAGAGAGAGTATTGATCTTTTAACCATATACATATAGACATGAGTTCAGCTCGCTGAGGTTCAGCTTCATAGCAGAGATGGTGAGCTTTATAGTTGCAAAGAGTTCTTTCAGAAATAGTTTATAGGTTATAGTCTGATATGCAAATATCATATTCAGGGTGTACGAACATAACTGGGACCTTAGTTTTGCGATTCAAACTTCCCCCAATGAAGCTTAAGTAGATCTGAGATGACAGAATCAGGACCTAAGGACCTTTTTATACAATTTTATGTTCTCTTTGACAAGTTGGAGTTCCTGAGGGAATAAAGGTAATTATGATGACTCTGAAGGAGGTCCATCACCAGTACTTAGCTTTACGAATTTAACCATAAGGCAATTAGCTTGTTCCTCCACCATTCACAGATGATTTGCTATACATTTCAAAGAGAGATGAATACAGAGCTATCCTGTGTTTACAATTCATTTAAATCTGCGGTGAGCAAACTACGACCCATGGGCCAGATCCGGACCCTCAGGGCTTTGGATCCAGCCCACGGGATTGCCACCCCCATGGTGCCATGGACCCCGTGCCATTCCAGGAAGCGGCCAGCACCACGTCTGTGTCCCCTGGGGGGTAGGGTGCAGAGAGCTCCGCGCACTGCTCTTGCCTGCGGGTACCTATGGGTACCTCCCCTGAAGCTCCCATTGGCTAGGAACAGGTCCGTGCATGCCACTGCCACCCTGGAGCCACTCCAGGTAAGCAGCACCAGACCAGAGCCTGAACCCCTCCTGCATCCTGCACCCCAACTCCCTGCCCTGAGCCCCCGCTGCACCTCACACCCCTCCTGCACCCCAACCCCCTTCTCTGAGCCCCCTCATACACCTCGCACCCCTCCTCTGCCCCAACCCCTTGCCCTGAGCCCCTTCCTACACAATGCACCCCCAACCCCCTGCCCCGGCCCTGCATGCAATTTCCCCACTCAGATGTGGCCCTTGGGCCAAAAAGTTTGCCCACCCCTGATTTAAATGGTTGAATGTTCTTTTGATCTCTGAATTATCAGAATACAGCATAGACGGGGACTGTTGATAACATTGTGGACCCTACCCATATACATGTATATAGGCAAACCCACAAACATTATCTCCCCATGTATTTAAGAGTCGAATTTGAGTGGTTTATTTTGCAGGATGTTTGACCCTTCCTAGCTATGCGTCACAGTTGGACATTAGGAAAACTTCCTAACTGTCAGGGTGGTTAAGCACTAGAATAAATTGCCTAAGGAGGTTATGGAATCTCCATCATTGGAGATTTTTAAGAGCAGGTTGGACAAACACCTGTCAGGGATGGTCTAGATAATATTTAGTCCTGCCTTGAGTGCTGGGGACTGGACTAGATGACCTTGTGAGGTCTGTTCCAGTTCTATGATTCTCTAATAGACGGGAGTGCCCAAGGGGCTTGTCTATAACTCCATGTTAAGGCTGATATAGTGTCTGAGGAGTTCACACTTGTTACATGGTTGGAGAAATTTAAGTATAGGTTGGGGTGCCCTTATTTCTAACAGTTTCCCTGGAAGTTGACATTCACAGTCTTGAGCCATTCTAGACAGCTTGACAAGAACAGTAGGGAACCTAGCACTGTCTGTACTGGAGGTAGGTTGACATAGTTACATCTCCCAGAAGTAGCTACATCAAGGCCCTTTTGACATTATTTGTGAAGCCTAGCCTCAGCGGGTAAAGTATGGGTTTGGAGGAGGAAAAAATGGCAAATAGTTTAGTATAATGATAGAACCACCTTAGGCAGGCATGTCAGATGATGAGGTTGCAACACCATTTTATCTTTGAAAGAAAGTATGTGGGGTCTCTACCCTCCTGTCTTGAATCTCAGGTAGGATATAGCAGCTCCACACTACCTTGGGATCCCCTCCATGCCAGGAGAATCCTCCATCAGCTGCTTAAACCAGTATTATGGTTATAACTGCTTCTGCAGAACAGTGTGGCCAAGGCTCTGTCCCAATGTGTTCTTTGTATTATTGTCTTTCTGTCTATCTAATCTGTCAGATTGGTCACAGTGGTATAAATCAGAGCATGACACTGGCAGATTATTCTCTGTGAGGACATCATATGGAATCTATACCCTTATGGAATTTGTACCCTCCATTCCCCTTGATCTGTAACAGTTCAAATCTGATGACCTTCAGGGCATGCTACAAACCTCATCTGTTTTCCAGAAATTTGAAAATGGACAAGAAAGTGAAATATTGGTGGGAGTGGGAGAAGCATCTGACATTTTAAGTTGCATGGCTCACTGGTTGTGAATTATTTTAAATGTATACTACTGTACTTAAAATGTACTTTTAAGTTTTATGCCCAGGTAACTGAGAGTGTGGAGAAAGATATCCTTTTTAGCCTATCTATGGGCTAATCAATAAAGATATTCCCAATTGATAATCCCCTAAATTTGTGTAAATTCCTAGCCTAGATTTTTAGTTAGACATATTGACAAATTTATTTTTGTTACTTTTCCACTCACTTTGTCTGATGTTTAACTTATTGTTTCTGGAATTATTAGGGAGGAAGAAATCTAATGTGATCACCCTGGAAACACACTACAGGTCCACAGATATCAATCATAGCAGACTTTTGAGGCCATAAACTCAATTAGGGATTAATCAAATATAGGGAAGTCCTGGGCTACAGCAGGAAGAAAGAGAGGCAAAGGAGCCTTTAAGACAGCACTATGCAACAAGGTGATCCCCTTTGCAATCAGGTAACTGTCCAAGGGCCAGCTCTCTGGCTAGATTCCAAGTTTCATCAAAAAATTCTGATCAGCTCTAGTGAAGTGTGAAACCTCATTTCTCAATGGGGATCTGATTGATCACCGTTTTACTCCAGTTTTATGCTGGTGTAACTAGGTTTACATTAATGTAGTTAAAACTGCAGTAACAAAGTGGTGAATTGGACCCTAGGAGAACTAGATCCTTCTCTATTGAATATTGATTCCAGCAATGAGACTCTAGGTTTACATCGGGCATCCGATGAAGTAAGCTGTAGCTCACGAAAGCTTATGCTCAAATAAATTGGTTAGTCTCTAAGGTGCCACAAGTACTCCTTTTCTTTTTGCGAATACAGACTAACACGGCTGTTACTCTGAAACCTAGGTTTACACTGTTTAACAGAGAACGGAATGTGGCCTAGAGGCTCCAGAAAGATCATTTCAGGTAATAGGAGAGACTAGGAAGAAGCAACTTTAACAACAGGGAAAATATAATCCTTGTAAAAATTAGAAATATCTGCTGTAGATTTAAGATACAGAAGTATCAATTTATGTTTAACATACAAAAGTATCATCTAGTCTAAACCCTGGTTGTAACTCATTTTTTGTTTAATTTGCTTTTAATAATGACACATCAGGCACCATTAAAAAAATAATACTATGTCGTCTCCAACACAGAGCAATGCCTATTTGAAAAACCGGAGATTTGAAGGAAGAATACTTCTCATGTATGAAATCTATTATTTATTTTTTGTTGGTTCTACTCAAACTCTTTTGTGATTCCATTAGATTAACAAAGAGTATGACATGAGTTCCAGTTTGGAAGGCAGTATTAGGTGCACTCCAATAAATCTTCATGTACTTCATTTGACTCTGGCCCTGTTCCCCAGGTGAGTGTCTCAGGCCTCAGGCCATGTCTACAGTATGAAATTAGGTCGAATTTATAGAATTTGGTTTTGTAGAAAGCATTTTTATACAGTCGATTGTATGTGTCCCAACACAAATGCTCTAAGTGCATTTAGTTGGCAGAGTGCGTCCACAGTACCGAGGCAACTGTTGACTTCCGGAGCGTTGCACTGTGGGTAGCTATCCCACAGTTCCCGTAGTCTCCACCGCCCATTTGAATTCTGGGTAGAAATCCCAATCCCTGGTGGGGCAAAACATTGTCGCGGGTGGTTCTGGGTACATATTGTCAGGCTCCCTCCCTCCATGAAAGCAACGGCAGACAATTGCTTCGTGCCTTTTTTCTTGGGTTACCCGTGCAGATGCCATACCATGGCAAGCATGGAGCCCGCTCAGCTCACAGTCACCGTACGTCTCCTGGGTGCTGGCAGACGCGGTACTGCATTGCTACACAGCAGCAGCTCATTGCCTTTTGGCAGCAGACAGTGCAGTACGACTGGTAGCCGTCGTCGCCGTACTCCAGGGTGCTCTTTTAGCCGACCTCGGTGAGGTCAGTCGGGACGCCTGAGCAACCATGGGAATGACTCAGCCAGGTCATTTCCCTTTTAAGTTTCGTCTCATGGCGATTCAGTCCTTCCAGCAGTCCTACTGCATCCTTTTCTAACGAGCAGCCAGGAGACAATGATGGCCAGCAGTCGTACTGCACCGTCTCCTGCCAGCAAGATGTATAAAGGTAGATGAAGTGGATCAAAGCAAGAAATAGACCAAATTTGTTTTGTATTCATTTTCTCCTCCCTTCATCCCTCCCTCCCTCCATGAAATCAATGGCCTGCTAAACGCAGGGTTTTGAGTTCTGTCCTTGAGGGGGCCATTCTGTTTCTCCTTGCTGCAAAGCAACCCCCTTTGTTGATTTTTAATTCCCGGTCAGCCAACCCTGTAAGCCATGTTGTCAGTCACCCCTCCCTCCGTCAGAGCAACGACAGACAATTGTTTCGCGCCCTTTTCCCTGCATTGCCCGAACAGATGCCATAGCACAGCAAGCATGGAGCCCGTTCAGCTCACCACAGCAGTTATGACCATTGTAAACACCTCGCACATTATCATGCAGTTTATGCAGAACCAGCACCTGAAAAACCAGGTGAGGAGGCGACAGCAGCATGGTGATGAGGACATGAACACAGATTTCTCTAAAACTGCGGTCCCTGGCAATTTGGAGATCATGGTGTTACTGGGGAAGGCTCATGCCATGGAACGCTGATTTTGGGCCCAGGAAACAAGCACAGAGTGGTGGGACCACATAGTGTTGCAGGTTTGGGATGATTCCCAGTGGCTCCGAAACTTTTGCATGCATAAAGACACTTTTATGGAACTTTGACTTGCTTTCCCCTGCACTGAAGCGCAAGAATTCTAAGATGAGAGCAGCCCTCACAGTTCACAAGTAAATGGCAATAGCCCTGTGGAAGCTTGCAACGCCAGACAGCTACCGGTCAGTCGGGAATCAATTTGGAGTGGGCAAATCTACTGTGGGGGTTGCTGTGATGCAAGTAGCCAACGCAATCATTGAGCTGCTGCTACCAAAGGTAGTGACTCAGGGAATCCCATTGCAACAAAGCCATCCAGTATGACCTGCACATTTCCCAAACTGTGGTGGGGCTATAGACGGAACACATATCCCTATCTTGGGACCGGACCACCAGGGCAGCCAGTACATAAACCGCAAGGGGTTCTTTTCAATGGCGCTGCAAGCTCTGGTGAATCACAAGGGACGTTTCACCAAAATCAACGTGGGATGGCCGGGAAAGGTTCACGACGCTCGCATCTTCAGGAACTCTGGTCTGTTTAAATGGCTGCAGGAAGGGATTTACTTCCCAGACCAGAAAATAACTCTTGGGGATGTTGAAATGCCTATAGTTATCCTTGAGGACCCAGCCTACCCCTTAATGCCCTGGCTCATGAAGCCGTACACAGGCACCCTGGACGGTAGTCAGGAGCTGTTCAACTATAGGCTGAGCAAGTGCAGAATGGTGGTAGAATGTGCATTTGGACGTTTAAAGGGTCGCTGGCACAGTTTATGACTCGCTCAGACCTCAGCGAAACCAATATTCCCATTGTATTGTTGCTGGCTGTGTGCTCTTTACTCTCACAGAGATTGTGGGGGAGACGTTTATGGTGGAGTGGGAGGTTGATGCAAATCGCCTGGCTGCTGGTTACGCGCAGCCAGACACCAGGGTGGTTAGAAGAGCACAGCAGGAAGCGCTGCGCATCAGAGAAGCTTTGAAAACCAGTTTCATGACTGGCCAGGGTACTGTGTGACACTTCTGTTTGTTTCTCCTTGATGAAAACCCGCCCCCTTGGTTGCCTCTAAATTCCCTGTAAGCCACCCGCCCTCCCCCCTTCGATCACAGCTTGCTTACAGAGGAAATAATGTCACTATCGTTTAAAAAATATGTATTCTTTATTAATTGATTATAAAAATAGGGAGATAACTCACAAGGTAGCCCGGGTGGGGTGTGGGAGGAGCGTAGGAAGGAAGGAAAAGGGCACTTTAAAACTTCTTGAATGACTGCTTTCTGTTGCTTGGGCTGTCCACTGGGGTGGAGTAGTTGGGTGCCCGGAGCCTCCCCCTACCCCTGCGTTCTTGGGCGTCTGGGTGAGCAGGCTACAGAACTTGGGGAGGAGGGAGGGTGGTTAAACAGGGGCTGCAGCAGCAGTCTGTGATCCTGCTGCCATTCATGAACCTCCACCAGACACGAGAGCATGTCCGTTTGATCCCGCAGTAGCCCCAGCATTGTCTCATGCCTCCTCTGATCTTCCTGCCGCCACCTCTCCTCATGTTCATCAACCGCTTTCCTGTACTCTGCTATTGTGTCCCTCCCAGGGGTGAAAGTAAGTTGAGTGACTTACTGGTACTCTTGGGCCAGCTCTGGCCCCCGGAAGGGGCAGGGCCTAGGGCGGAAGGGACGGGGTTGAGGGGGTCAGAGCCAGCCCCAGCCCACCCTGTAAGGTAAGTGCCCCCCCACCGGGGTAGCAGCAGCAGCCCGGGGCTCCGGGGGCTATTTAAAGGGCCCGGGGCTCCCCTCTTCTACTGCCCTGGCCCTTTAAATAGCCACCAGAGCCCTGGAGCCAGAGCTATTTAAAGGGCCTGGGTGGTAGAAGCAGGGGAGCCCCAGGCCCTTTAAATAGCTGCCGGAGCCCTGCAGCCGCTACCCCAGGGCTCCAGCAGCGGGGCTCTGGAGGCAATTTTAAAGGGCCTGGGGCTCCAGGAGGGCCACATGAGGACTAGTACATTGGCCCGAGGGCTGCATCACTGACACCCTCCCCACCACCCTGCTGCCCCTGGCCCCGCCCCCACTCCACCCCTTCCATGAGGCCCCACCCCTTCCCCACCCCATTCCAACCCCTTCCCCAAATCCCCACCCCTGTCCTTCCTCCTCTCTGCCTCCTCCCCTGAGCGTGTGGCTCCCCGCTCCTCCCCCTCCCTCCAGGAAAGCCCTAAGCGCCACCAAACAGCTGTTTGGTGGCGGGAAGCACCTGGAGGTAGGCAGCGGAGCGGGGATGTGATGCACGGGGGGGATGGGGGGCGGCAGGTGAGGGGAGCTTGGCAGCCATGGGAAATAACTCGGGGGGGCAGGAAGGGGCCACGGGGAGCTTGGCAGGCTGCAGCAAATAACTCCAAGGGCCACATGTGGCCCATTGGCCACGTGTTTGAGAACCCTGCTTTAGACTGTAGTAGTGGGGAATGTTATGGATTAGTTCACTGATATTTGAAAAACTGACTGGGAGTAGAGAAACCAGAAAGCAAGTCTCCCTGTTCCAAACAATGAGCGGAAATTTGAGAAAGACCCATGCTTAGCTGCTTTCCTGAGCCAGGGCACTTGCCTGAATCTGGGCATAAGAGATCCTGTTATGGACAACCTCCTGAGAACAATAGTTTATCCCTTCGGTTGAATATCAGTGTTAATGTGAAACATCCCTTGATTCTGACAAAAAAATAAGAATTCTGCAAAACAAAGTATTGAAATTTGAAGAATCAGAACACAATCCATGCTAGATGGCATGTCTCATTCTAGCTTTACTTACACTGTTCAATAAAGAAGGCTATAAGAATATACAGTACGTGTGTCCCAGAACTGTGCATAGGTGCCCTCTCTCCAGGCATTAGGACCCATGCATCACCACCTACATCACCAACCCATATTGGCTTCAGGGAAGAAAAAAATTACAGGGAGGTGCCAGCCCCAGGAGCCAAAAGAAACTGAAGCCAGTCCGAGCAGAGCCAGAAGCACCCTCAGCAGTTTCTGATCCTGCTGATGTGAACCGACTTTTCCACAATTTCACGTTCAATGTTTTCCCCCTGTCCGTGGTTGGCTCTTTGCCCCAACCACCCTCCCCTCTTTGTCTCTCACAGTCTAATCACCTAAACCTCACTCCACTTATCACCTATTCTTACCTACTTTCGTTCCCTCCTGCCCTCCCCTCCTCTACTCTGTTCCCCTGCAGCTCCCTCCACTGATCCCATTTCCTTCCCTTTGTCATTCTGTTTAGCAATATTGCCAATATCAAACATTCAGAAATCATGACATTGGCCTAGAATTCAAGTGTTTTTTTACAAACAAACAAATATACATGGATGGCATGTGAGCCACCTAGGGTGACCAGATGTCCTGATTTTATAGGGACAATCCTGATATATTTTAGGCTGTTTCTTAGAAGCCTATTACCTCCCCGCCCCGGCCCGGACTTTTCACAGATGCTGTCTGATCACCCTGGAGCTGCCTGTTTGGGGAGATTAGCCCCCAATCCCACCTCTTCTGCCTGAGGTCTCATCTCCCCTGCTCCTTCCACCTCCCCCACCCCACCGCAGCCCCAGGCCACCCCGATAAGTGTGCCCTAGCCCCAGAGCACCAGGTGCCTCAGCCCCAGCACCCCCAGCACCAGGGCCGCCAGCTCCAGAGCACCGGATGGCCTCAGCATCGGCCCCAGCCACCCTGAGTCCTGGGCCACAGGCCTGCCCACCCTAGCCCTAGCCTACTTCAGGGAAGACGAGCAGCCTGTCTGGGCTGGAACCACAGGTGGCAGCTGCAGAAAGCAGGAGGGAGCCTCAGGGAGGAGCATGGGTGGCGCCACGCCTGGCTATTTGGGGAGGCTCAGCCTCCCCTGGCCTGTGAAACTTGCCCCACCTCCCATGCAAATATTGTTTTTCTTTTTTTTTTTTTTTTTGCCTTCTGGTTTCTGAGTCTTGGGGATGCACTCGTGTCACATTTTCAAGCTTTTCTCTGCAGCCATGAGGACTAGAAACATGCTTTCGTTTTTAATTAAAATTCCAGGAGCTGGGCTTTAAGGAATACACAAGGAGACCCACGATAAAATCACAAGAGTTGGCAACACTGTGTTTAGCCAGCCCTCTCCTACAATCCTGCCCCCCAAAATATATATGAATAAATTATGACACTAATGTGTCATTTGCTGCTGTCAAGTTATTCACCCTGCTTGTGTGTTCTATTTAAATTGTAAGCTCTTCAGGGCAGGAATTGTCTGCTATTCTGTATACCTAGCACAGTAGAGCCTATAATCAGTCAGTCCCTAGGTGCTACCTTAATACAAATCAATAAAATGAAAATTAATAATGTGTTATGAATACTGTGGAGATGAATCAATGCCATGCAGTTCTCAGCATATTGCAATGATTTTGGGGAGAAAAACGGGCTAAAAGTGGGGGAGGAAACGGGCTAAAAGAGGAGGAAGACTAGAACAATTTACTTAAATTTACTATAATATTGTATCGGGATTTTAGCCCTTGTGAGAGATTACGGTTCAAATGAATTTACAGCCATGTACATTCAAAATTAGTTTTAATGTTAAAATATCATTGATTTGTGTTCACCCAGCATAGCAGTATAATTGTTTCTTTTTAAAAAAACAATTTATTAATTTAGATAAATTAGCAACATAGGATTAAAATATTATAGCTTAAGTGAGGGGACATATTTTTTAATAATACTCATATCTTTGAAATATTATCAGATAAAGTATCAACATCAAACATATGTACAGATTCTAAGTAGGCCACTCCTGTTGTACTTAAAAATTGTCTGATGATACTTGAATATAGTGGAAGAGTGATGCTTTCATCTGAACAATTCATTGTTTCTTGAAAACTAAAAATAGCTTCTTATTCAAATAGATTATGTAGCTGTGTCTCAAAGAAACCATTTTTCTCTATAGTACTTATGTAAGCGTACTTTCTGTCAGACACTGGCTTCAGGCTGAAGGGCACAATTGTATTTTTATTAAATTAACAGTTTAAGATCAGGATGTTTCGCCTTTGATTACTGTGAAGATACAGGTTTCAGAGTAGCAGCCGTGTTAGTCTGTATTCACAAAAAGAAAAGGAGTACTTGTGGCACCTTAGAGACTCACCAATTTATTTGAGCATAAGCTTTCGTGCGCTACAGCTCACTTCATTGGATGCATTCAGTGGAAAATACAGTGTGGAGATTTATATATATAAAGAACATGAAACAATGAGTGTTACGATACACACTGTAATGAGAGTGATCACTTAAGGTGAGCTATTACCAGCAGGAGAGCTGGGATTGGGGGGCAGGAGGGGGTGTGCGGGAGGAAACCTTTTTGTAGTGATAATCAAGGTGGGCCATTTCCAGCAGTTGACAAGAACATCTGAGGAACAGTGGGGGATGTGGGGGGGAATAAACATGGGGAAATAGTTTTACTTTGTGTAATGACCCATCCACTCCCAGTCTTTATTCAAGCCTAAGTTAATTGTGTCCAGTTTGCAAATTAATTCCAATTCAGCAGTCTCTCATTGGAGTCTGTTTCTGAAGTTTTTTTGTTGAAGAATTGCCACTTTTAGGTCTGTAATCGAGTGACCAAAGAGATTGAAGTGTTCTCCGACTGGTTTTTGAATGTTATAATTCTTGACATCTGATTTGTGTCCATTTATTCTTTTACGTAGAGACTGTCCAGTTTGACCAATGTACATGGCAGAGGGGCATTGCTGGCACATGATGGCATATATCACATTGGTAGATGTGCAGGGGAACGAGCCTCTGATGGTGTGGCTGATGTGATTAGGCCCTATGATGGTGTCCCCTGAATAGATATGTGGACACAGCTGGTAACGGGCTTTGTTGCAAGGATAGGTTCCTGGGTTAGTGGTTCTGTCGTGTGGTTGCTGATGAGTATTTGCTTCAGGTTGGGGGGCTGTCTGTAAGCAAGGACTGGCCTGTCCCCCAAGATCTGTGAGAGTGATGGGTCGTCCTTCAGGATAGGTTGTAGATCCTTGATGATGTGTTGGAGAGGTTTTAGTTGGGGGCTGAAGGTGATGGCTAGTGGCGTTCTGTTATTTTGATTGTTGGGCCTGTCCTGTAGTAGGTGACTTCTGGGTACTCTTCTGGCTTGATCAATCTGTTTCTTTACTTCAGCAGGTGGGTATTGTAGTTGTAAGAATGCTTGATAGAGATCTTGTAGGTGTTTGTCTCTGCCTGAGGGGTTGGAGCAAATGCGGTTGTATCGTAGAGCTTGACTGTAGACAATGGATCATGTGGTGTGGTCTGGATGAAAGCTGGAGGCATGTAGGTAAGTATAGTGGTCAGTAGGTTTCCGGTATAGGGTGGTGTTTATGTGACCATCGCTTATTAGCACCATAGTGTCCAGGAAGTGGATCTCTTGTGTGGACTGGTCCAGGCTGAGGTTGATGGTGGGATGGAAATTGTTGAAATCATGGTGGAATTCCTCAAGGGCTTCTTTTCCATGGGTCCAGATGATGAAGATGTCATCAATATAGCGCAAGTAGAGTAGGGGCATTAGGGGACGAGAGCTGAGGAAGCATTGTTGTAAGTCAGCCATAAAAATGTTGGCATACTGTGGGGCCATGCGGGTACCCATAGCAGTGCCGCTGATTTGAAGGTATACATTGTCCCCAAATGTGAAATAGTTATGGGTGATGACAAAGTCACAAAGTTCAGCCACTGGGTTTGCCGTGACATTATCTGGGATACTGTTCCTGACGGCTTGTAGTCTACCTTTGTGTGGAATGTTGGTGTAGAGGGCTTCTACATCCATAGTGGCCAGGATGGTGTTTTCAGGAAGATCACCGATGGATTGTACTTTCCTGAGGAAGTCAGTGGTAGATAGCTGGGAGTGCTGGTAGTGTAGGGCCTGAGGAGGGAGTCTACATAGCCAGACAATCCTGCTGTCAGGGTGCCAATGCCTGAGTTGATGGGGCGTCCAGGATTTCCAGGTTTTTGGATCTTGGGTAGCAGATAGAATACCCCAGGTTGGAGTTCCAGGGGTGTGTCTGTGTGGATTTGTTCTTGTGCTTTTTCAGGGAGTTTCTTGAGCAAATGGTGTAGTTTCTTTTGGAAACCCTCAGTGGGATCAGAGGGTAATGGCTTGTAGAAAGTGGTGTTGAAGAGCTGCTTAGCAGCCTCTTGTTCATGTTCCGACCTATTCATGATGACAACAGCACCTCCTTTGTCAGCCTTTTTGATTATGATGGCAGAGTTGTTTCTGAGGCTGTGGATGGCATAGTGTTCTGCACGGCTGAGGTTATGGGGCAAGTGACGCTGCTTTTCCACAATTTCAGCCCGTGCACGTCAGCGGAAGCACTCTATGTAGAAGTCCAGTACTTGTGGCACCTTAGAGACTAACACATTTATTTGAGCATGAGTTTTCGTGAGCTACAGCTCACTTCATCGGATGCATTATCACCTAACCTGCATGTCTAAGTAATGTATACTGTACTGTGCTCATACCGCATTACGGAAGGGAGGCAAAGGGGATTCTTAGGGTTTGTCTATACGGTGTGCCATAATGGGTCAGAGGACTGTGATTTGTAAAGCGGACTAACGCACTGTGCCCTAGCTGCCCCCTGTAGACCCTGCTGGCACGCTGTAAAAGGTACTGAGTTCTCATTAACTCTGTGTACCTTCTAGAGTGTGCCAGAACCGCCTACGCATGGCAGTTAGAGCACAAAACATGAGAGTGTTTTACAAACCACACCCTTCTAGTGCACTTTGCCTGTGCTGTGTAGACATGCCCTAAATGAATAGTTGAAATGACATTTATAAAGTGCATCCTTTTGTATGGCCTGTATATGGCCCTGAAAAGGGGGGTGGGGAGGGAGCACCATGCAGCTCTGCTCTGCCCCCAGCTCTGCTCCAGTCCCAGCCACAGATCCATCCTGTCCCCCTACTCAGCCCTCATTCCCTCTCTACCCTCATTCCCTACTCAGCCCTCATTCCCTCTCTACCTCTAGCCCCAGCTCCTCCCCCATCCCCAGTTCTGCCCCCAGCTCTGCTGTTGGCCCAAGCTCCTCTGCTGAGGAAGCCATGGCTATGCAGTAATGGACGGGGGGGAGCATGGACAGACTCCATTACTGGTAAGGAGGGTGTGACAGGAAAAGTTTGTGCACTGTTCTAAGGTCATAGCTGTAGGGTGGAGTTAAAGTTGTTTGGATAACTGTGCATTTCAGTACTTTCAAATGTTTGGGTTTCTCTTAAGTTTAACATTAACCCTGAAATTCCATTCCATCTAATGACTGTTTTTCTTTCATAACTGCAATCTTTGTCAGGATCATTACCGTTAAGTTACTGATTTGTGTTCCCAACTTTGACTCCAGCTTAATAAAGTTTTTCTCCCCTTCCCTGGGAATTGCTCATGCTCTCATGCCTCCCTATCCACTTCCTGAAGCGCTTCATAGATGCTGACTCAGTGAGTGCTCCAGGGCTGGAGCACGCATGGAAAAAATGTAGTGGGTGCTCGGCACCGATTGCCAGCCAAGCTGCCCCCCACCCCCCAGTTTCTCCTTCCCACCAGCAGCCCACCAATCAATTCCTCTCCCTCCCTCTGAGCGCCTCCTGCACACTGCAGAACAGCTGTTCAGCAGCATTCAGGAGGTGCTGGGAGGAAGGGGAAGGAGTGGGGAGAAGGTGGGAAGATACAAGGAAGAGGCAGGCCGGGGGTGGAGTGGGGGCAGGAAGTGGCAAGGCAGGGGTGGGGCCTTGGGGAAGGGGTGGAATGGGGGCGGGGACAGGGGCAAAGCAGGGGTGGGAAGAGGCAGAGCAGGGGTGGGAGCTTGGAGGAAGGGATGGAGTTGGGGTGGGCCTGAGGCGGGGGGAGGTGTCGAGCCTCCGCCCCCTCCACCCGCCCAGTAGAGAGAAAGTCAGCACCTGTGGGCTGCTTTATCCAGTTCTGTAGCTTCCTCATGCTCTCTCAGCCTCCATACATTGATTTCCATATCTATCTAGCCTCCATACATTGATCTCCATATCTAGTTGGCAGCCGGTATCAAGTGGAATACCCCAAGGGTCGGTCCTGGGGCCAGTTTTGTTCAATATCTTCATAAATGATCTGGAGGATGGTGTGGATTGCACTCTCAGCAAATTTGCGGATGATACTAAACTGGGAGGAGTGGTAGATACGCTGGAGGGGAGGGATAGGAAACAGAAAGACCTAGACAAATTGGAGGATTGGGCCAAAAGAAATCTGATGAGGTTCAATAAGGATAAGTGCAGGGTCCTGCACTTGGGACGGAAGAACCCAATGCACAGCTACAGACTAGGGACCGAATGGCTAGGCAGCAGTTCTGCGGAAAAGGACCTAGGGGTGACAGTGGACGAGAAGCTGGATATGAGTCAGCAGTGTGCCCTTGTTGCCAAGAAGGCCAATGGCATTTTGGGATGTATAAGTAGGGGCACAGCGAGCAGATCGAGGGACGTGATCGTTCCCCTCTATTCGACATTGGTGAGGCCTCATCTGGAGTACTGTGTCCAGTTTTGGGCCCCACACTTCAAGAAGGATGTGGATAAATTGGAGAGAGTCCAGCGAAGGGCAACAAAAATGATTAGGGGACTGGAACACATGAGTTATGAGGAGAGGCTGAGGGAGCTGGGATTGTTTAGCCTGCAGAAGAGAAGAATGAGGGGGGATTTGATAGCTGCTTTCAACTACCTGAAAGGGGGTTCCAAAGAGGATGGCTCTAGACTGTTCTCAATGGTAGCAGATGACAGAACGAGGAGTAATGGTCTCAAGTTGCAGTGGGGGAGGTTTAGATTGGATATTAGGAAAAACTTTTTCACTAAGAGGGTGGTGAAACACTGGAATGCGTTACCTAGGGAGGTGGTAGAATCTCCTTCCTTAGAGGTTTTTAAGGTCAGGCTTGACAAAGCCCTGGCTGGGATGATTTAACTGGGAATTGGTCGTGCTTTGAGCAGGGGGTTGGACTAGGTGACCTTCTGGGGTCCCTTCCAACCCTGATATTCTATGATTCTATGATTCTATGATTTCTGCTCTCCCTCCCTGAGGCCCTTCAAAAGTATACAGGTGTGACACGTGGGGATGCTTTTTGGTGATTGTTAATATAGGACTGGATCTGTCACTGTTGTGGCGTCCCATAAATAGGGGTACATATTTCACCCTGGAGATCTGACTGTGTGGCACCTAGGGAAAGAGAAAGGAAGCCCTTTCTAAGAGCTTGTCTATACAAACACTTAGTTTGCATCAAGATGGAGATAATTCTACCTCACACTAGCTTGCCACCCATTAACTGTCTGTGTGAACCCCGCTGCAATGCATTAAATGTTTACTAGTGCACATTGTTTCAAATCAGGGTAGATCAAAATGCACTAGAGAACTTTTGGTGTGTGGCAGCAGGGTCCACAGAGTATCTGGCAGGCTAGTGCAAGGTAGATTTACACCCCACCTTGCCATGAACTAAGTGTTCATATAGACAAGCCCCAATAGATGCTTAATAGCTTATACTTAAGAGTTGTTAAGAGATAATGATAGAACACGTACCCTGAGTAGCTACAGCCCTCACAGGGAGTACCCAAACCAGTTTGAACAGGGTGGTTCAGACTGGGAGACCCTGACTGAGGCTATGTCTACATTGCAGAGTTAAGTCAACTTCAGATACATTGATGATCATAATTACATTGCTTCTGCATGTTCACACAATGCTCCTTGTGTCGGCCAAGCGCATCCATAGTTGGTGCTCTAGCACCAACAGAGAGAGCAGTGCACTGTGGGTAGGTATCCCACTGTGCAATTTGTCACCTTTTGCCACGAGGAGTTCTGGGAATGGAAAACAGTGCATCATGGGAGCGGGCTCACCATCCCCTGATGCAGTTTTCTCCATCCCATCATTCCATGGGCTTCCAACTATGTTTCGTGCCTTTTTTCAATTGCCCCGGTAAATTGTGCATCTGCCATCTCTGTCTGAAAGCATGGATCCTACACTGCTCTCCAGTATTGTGGTGAGCATTATGAACACAACATGGCTGATCCTGCAGTATTTCATGAGCTACAATTCTGACAATGAATCTGTGTGCCACAGAAAGAAGCAATTCAGGATTGATGGTGGCATTCATGGAGCAGCTGCACATGGTGGACCGTAGCTGTTGGGCTCGGGAAACAAGCACTGAGTGGTGGGATTGCATCATTATACAGGTATGGGATGAAGAGCAGCAGCTACAGAACTTTTGGATGCGCAAAGCCACTTTCCTGGAACTGTGTGCAGAGCTCACTCCTGCACTACAGCACAAGGACTCCAAAATGAGAGCTGCCCTAATGGTGGAAAAGCACGTCACCGGTGATCTCTGTGTGAAAGCTAGCAACTCCAGACTGCTACCAGTAAATCGCAAATCAGTTTGGAGTTGGGAAGTCACCATAGGGGTTGCAGTGATGTAAGTGTGCAGGGCCATTAATCGCCTCCTGCTACGAAGGAGTGTGACTCTGGACAATGTGCAGGAACTAGTGGTTGGCTTTGCAGCAATGGGATTCTCTAACTGTGGTGGAGTGATAGATGTCACGCATATCTCCATTTGGCCCCAGACCACCATGTGATGGAGTAAATCAACAGAAAAGCCTACTTTTCTATGGTATTGCAGGCTCTGGTGGATCACTGGGGTGTTTTCAATGACATCAGAGTGGGGTGGATAGGGAAGGTGCATGATGCCCGCATCTTCAGGAACACTGGCGTGTATAGAGAGCTACAAGCAGGGACTTTCTTTCCAGACCAGAAGATTCCAACAGGGTATGTGGAAATGCAACTAGTGATCCTGGCAGACACAGTCTACCCCTTACTTCCATGGCTCATGAAGATAATCGAAGATGCAAGGGTGCATCTCCTGCATGCATGCAGCTTCATACTGGGTCTGTATGCTGCTCACCTGTGTCCTGTTTTGGTTCCTGCAGAGTAATTGCTGATTGACGTGTCACAGTTTGCTATAGGGGGAGGGGAAGAAACAAAGCAGCTCTGCCGAGGAACCTTCAGGAGAAGATTGCAGAGTACCTCCAAGAAACATTCCTAGAGATCTCTATGGAGGATTCTTGGGACATCCCAGTGCATTAACACACTTTTCCACAGGATCCGCACTGCATAGCTGCACAGGGGAATGAGAAGCAGATGAAAACAGTCCTAGAGTTGTTAATTATTATCCCTTATCCCACCTCTACCATGTAATGAAATAAAGGAGAGCTCTACCTCATGTAACTGAGCAGTATCAAAGCAAAATGAGTACCTACCAGAACTCCCCTCTCTTGCTTCAGGCACGCCAGAGCTGGAGTACTGGGACTGGCTAGATCCCACCAGAGTCAAAAAGATGTCCTGGCTTGCACATCACCAGACAACTGTGTCGCCTGTCCCACCTCCTCCTCCTTCTCCACTTCCTCTTCCACCACTTCATCCACAAGGCTTGTGGAGGGGGAGTTGCTGCTGAGGATGGCGTGCAGCTTCTTGTAAAAGTGGCAGTTGGCCTCCCTTGCCTTTTGGTGAAGCTGTGACTGTACAGCCTCCTCTCCCCACAGACCCAACAAATCCAACAATTCTGGTGTACTCCAGATCGGAACACACTTGCTGCGACAAGCTGGCATGTTCATCTTGGAAGATGCTTTGTGAACTCTCCACACTGAGCAAACAGGAAATGGAATTTCAAAAATTCCCAGGACTTTAAAAGGGTCTCATGCCTGTATACCTGGCTGCAGGGCAGTGGAGTTGAAATTGCTGACCAGAGCAATCATGGTGGGCATTGTGGGATACCTTCTGGAGGCCACGTAGGGTGACATAAGCAAGCGCAGTGTCTACACTGATACTGTGTTGCTCAACTTAATTGCAAAAATCCCTATGCCTCTCGTTGAGGTGTTTTATTATGTTGGCATAGCAGGAGAGTTAAAGTAACAGGAGGAGCATTGCGGTGTGCAGACCTCCACTGTTTGTCGACGAAAGTTGCCTTTTGTTAACAAAACTGTGTAGTGTAGACAAGGCCTGAAAGTCATACAGACTCACAGGAGGATCTGGTCTTATTAGGAGAATGTAAGTTGGTTCTCCTCTGTTCCTGCAATGTTAGAGGAAATGTAACTTGTACTTCTGCATAATATTAGGGGAAATTAAAATGGCAAGGAGGATATTTGTTATATAAAAATCCTTTAGGGCTTTGTTCCAAAATAAAATACTTGTTTTTACTGTTTTAGTGGTCACAGTTTCATGAAGGAAAGAAATACAGGTACCCAAAACCAAGTTGGGCCTGCAGATATTAAGCAGTTGGTACATACAGGGTATTGTGCCCTGGGCCTAGTCTAATAAAAGTGGAAGAATCATAAGTAGGGCCCTACCAAATTCATGATCAATTTTATGGTCATAGTTATATAAATCTGAATGTTCACAGTGTTGTAATTGTAGAAGACCTACCCAAGAAGGGAGTTGTGAGGCGGGGTCGCAAGTTTACTGTAGGGGGCTTGCAGTACTGCTACCCTTACTTCTGTGCTACTGCTGGGGGTGGTGCTACCTTTTGAGCTGGGTGGCCATAGGGTGGCTGGCCAGCAGCACAGCTCTGAAGGCAGAACTGCTGCCAGCATCAGCGCAGAAGTAAGGACGGCATGGTAGGGTATTGCCACCCTAACTGCTGTGCTGCTGCCTTCCGAGCTGGGTCCTTGGTCAGCAGCCGCCACTCTCTGGCAGTCCAGCTCTGAAGGCAGCAGCGCAGAAGTAAGGGAGGCATGGTAGGGTATTGCCACTCTTATTTCTGTGCTGCTGCTGGTGGGGCGTCGCCTTCAGAGCTGGGCCCCTGGCCAACAGCCACTGCTCTCTGGCTGCCCAGCTCTGAAGGCAGTGCAGAAGTAAGGGTGGCAATACCATGACCCCCCCCAAAATAATCTTGCGACCCCTACAACGCCCTTTTGGGTCAGGACCCCCACTTTGAGAAATGCTGGTCTCCCCCATGACATCTGTATAAAATAGGGTAAAAGCACACAAGACCAGATTTCAGTCTGTGAAGCATTTCTCATGGCTGTGAATTTGGTAGGGCCCTAATCAAAAGGTTCCATGCGGAGACAGGAAAGAGCAAGAGGGCCAAGACCTGAAGGGACACATTCAGAGATACCATGAAGGGAACAGAGGTGCAGTAAGTTATGTAACCATGACAACGTAATATGTTGTGAGCCTTACTACACTAAATCTCTTCAGGAAACATCCCCCCAATGGGATTCTGGTCCTCCAATGAGAAGTGGAAAGGAGATAAGTTGGGTACTGGGATGAGCTCTACTGACATAGCTACGGAGCTAAAAGGGGAGTTCCTAGGGACTGAAGACTTGTGTTTGTCCTATCTAGGGCATTGGGTAGGTGTGGTGTTTAGATGCTGCTTGTAATTATTAGAACTGGGAGCACTGGCTGTTGGGAGTCTGAAAGGACAGGAAACAGGAAGCTGGGGGAGGAGTTGAGGAGGCTGAGTGAGAGCTACCGAGGGTGCAGCAACAGCTTGGTAAAGAGGTTTCCACTTTAAAAATAAAGTCCTGTTGAAGTTTGTTAGTATCTTGCCTGGTTGCTACAATGTTTTGGCGATGAGGATGGATCTTCTGCCTCTGAACTCACCTGCACCCTTTCTGAAAAGACCAGGTGAGCCTCCAATTGCTTTTACTGCATGGATCCATATGTTTGAGACTTATCTGCTTGCAATCACTGCTACAGAGATTTCTGAAGTAAGAAAGTGTGCTCTGCTAATCCACTGCTTTGGAGCAGAAGGGCAGCATATATTTTACACTTTTCCCCTTGCAGATGATAAATATGAGACTGCACTCACTGCATTAAAGAATTTTTTTGTGCCAAAAGTGAATGTAGTAGCTAATCGCTACAGATTTCGCCAGCGTGAGCAGAAAACAGGGGAGACTATAATGCAGTATATTGCTTCCCTGAGGTGTCTGATTGTAATTTGTGACTTTGGGAATATGGCAGATGAGATGATTAGAGACCAGCTCGTTGAGAAACAACCATGCTTCATGTAAGAGAACGCTTACTTCTAGAACCACAACTTACACTAGAAAAAGCAGTAACCATTGCTACTCAGATTGAGTCAGCTACAGCTGAAGCCAAAATAATAAGCATGGATACAGGGGGCACAGTCCAAGCTGTGACTCCTTTGCAGAAAAGTTCACTATCGCTGCAGACAAACGATTACAAGAGGAAAACTAATGGAAAACCACCGAATCAGCAAATTCAAAATACAGTAAAAGCATGCATTCGCTGTGGATCCCTACAACACCTTGCAAGCTACACAGGATGTCCAGCAAAAGTAGCTCAGTGCAATTATTGCAAATAGATTTGGCATTTTGCTAAGGTATGTCGCAGCAGCCAGTTCAATCAACAGGTGCATGCAGTTACAATACCAGATGTTGCTGTTCTGAGCGTGGACAAAATCACTACTGCACATATTCCAGAACAAATAAAGTGCACTGTAAACATTTCCACCATACCCTCAAGCCAATGGGGAAATCAAACGGTTTAACAGAAGTTTGAAAGAGAGTTTGCAAATGGCTAAACTGGAAGGGTGATTGTGGATAACCTTCACTACTGACTTTTTGCAAGCATACTGGGCTACACAACATGCCACAATGCAAAGATCACCCGCAGAGTTACCGCATGGGAAACAGATGAATACTAAACTGAACATTCCTGGATTGTTAAAGGCACGACCTGCTGCCCAAACCAAGGACGATGTGAGAAAAACAGTTGAACAGAACTAAGCAAAGTATAAGGCTTTCACAGACAAGCGGCAGGGTGCTAAGGAACCAAAGTTTGAGTGTGGTTCCTTTGTTAGAATATGAAAACCTGGAATTTTATGCAAAGGGGACCATAAATTCACAGCTCCTCTTAAAATCATAGAGAAGAAGGGACCTTACACCTATCGACTTTCTGATGAGTGGATATGGAATGCTTCTTATCTTGCACCTTATCAATCACCAAGAGGAGATTTATGCCAACACCCAGTCTGCATTGGGTGACTTCACTGTAATATCAACACACCAAGACATAGCACTGGAACCAGGGCTTGAGAGATGGCTGGTCAGACCCAGATGACCACCTGTCTGGACTAGAGACTATGTTTTGTAGTATCTACAGTGTTTTCAGTGTAATATTTCTGCCAGCAGTATACTGTCTTGTTTCATATTTGTTCCTGTGGTTAGAACAACAATGTTTATTTTAATTGGGAGAGTTTCTTAAGAGAGGAGGGAATGTGGTGTTTAGATGCTGGTTGTAATTATTTGAACTGGGAGCACTGACTGTTGGGAGTCTGAAAGGACAGGAAACAGGAAGGAGGTGGGGTGGAAGTTGAGGAGGCAGAGTGAAAGCTACCGAGGGTGCAGCAGCAGTTTGGTAAAGAGGTTTCCACTTTAAAAATAAAGTCCTGTTGCAGTTTGTTAGTAGCTTGCCTGGTTACTGCAACAGTAGGGTATGGTATGAAGGAGGTGATGCCAGAAGCAGGTGATTTAGTTAATTACTCTGGCTGCTGGTGGCTAGTAGGCAGTGGGTGGAGATGGGGGATGTGAAATTCCTTGAGTACTTGGCAAACCTCCTTGACAGTAGACTTCAAAATATAAGCTAATCTCCAAAATGAAGACAGACTGATACTCCACTGTAACATGGGTATAACTCCATTGTCTTCTGTAGATTTACACTCACATCACAGTATCTGTATGTGTAGAGGCTTGTAGGGGCTTTGTGCTGGGAGAGAAGCTGAGCCCTGATTAGGGGGCGGGGCTTCACTGACTAGGGGTCCTATAAAGGTAGCAGCCAGTCGTGCAGCGGCACAGGAGCTAGCAAACAGAGCTGTAAACAGGGGAGTTTGCAAGGGGAGTTTGTCTTGTGGTGCTTGTGTGGGGTTTGGTTTTGCTGTGGGTGGTGGTGTTTTGGTGTGGTTTGTGTTTCCCAGATTAACAGGATTTAGGTGGGAAGGCTATGACAGATTCAGAGGTGGCAGTGGGAGTGACCCATGTAGCAGATGACACAATGAAGATGACTGGATGTGGAAGCTGTGGTATGTACATGATCCTGGAGGGGGCACCTGGTAAGAGTTTTGTCTGCATGAAATGCCGTCTGATAGAGCTGATGGAGGAAAAGATCCGAGGTTTGGAGATGCAGGTGGAAAGTCTGGTAGAGTTTAGGAAGGGGTTTGAGCAGATTATGGAGCAAAGACCTGAGGTATCTGAAGGGAAAAGCTCAGACTTGCAGATGGAAGCAGGACTAGGGAATTCTGAGGGGAGACTGGGTGAGGAAAATGGTCAGTGGAAGCATGTGACTAAAAGAACTAGGCAGAGGAAAAGACGGGCTAGTGAAGGAGAAATAGAGCTTCAGAATAGGTTTGCAGAGTTGGAAAATGAAGAAGGGGCTCAGCAGGTAGTCACTGAAGGTGACAGGGCAAGGAAGAAGAGAAGAGCGGTTAGTCCTATAGGAAAAGGGGAAGAGTTAATGGAGATTACACCAAATATGAGCCCCAGGAGGATACAGGATGGGTTAAAAAGGATTACAAGGGAGAATGGGAATGGAAAGAACTTGCAGCTAGAGGGAACAGGGGATAGACTGGAGAATAGCACCGTCACTAGGAAAAGGCAGGTCTATGTGATTGGGGACTCTTTACTGAGAAGAATAGATAGGCCTGTAACCAGAGCTGATCCAGAAAATAGGAGGGTGTGCTGTCTTCCAGGTGCTAAGATACGGGATGTAGACCTGAGGTTGAAAAGGATTCTAAAGGGAGCGGGAAAGAATCCCCTAATTATCCTTCATGTGGGAACAAATGATACGGCTAGATTCTCGCTGGAAAGTATTAAGGGAGACTATGCTAGGCTGGGGAGGACGCTTAAGGAAATTGAGGCTCAGGTGATCTTTAGTGGGATTCTGCCTGTTCCTAGAGAAGGGCAACAAAGGTGTGACAAGATTATGACTATCAATAGATGGCTTAGGCAGTGGTGCTATAAGGAGGGCTTTGGGATGTATGGCCATTGGGAGGCATTCATGGATAGAGGACAGTTCTCTCGGGATGGACTTCATCTGAGTAGGGAAGGAAATAGACTTTTAGGATGGAGGCTGGCACAACTGATTAAGAGAGCTTTAAACTAGGAATTTGGGGGAGATGGTTGGGAGATGTCCAGGTAATCTCCACGCCAGAATTTAACTTAGAGTGGAAAGAAAATGAAGTAAGAGTGGATATAGCTGTAGGTAGGAGGAAGGGCAGTGTAGATACAAGTCTAATAGGTTATACTGGTAGTAAAATAACCATGCCTAATAGGGTACAGAATGTGAGTGAGGCCAAACAGCAAAAATTAAGATGTTTGTACACTAATGCAAGGAGCCTAGGTAACAAAATGGAGGAACTAGAGTTACTGGTGCAGGAAGTGAAACCAGATATTATAGGTATAACAGAGACCTGGTGGAATAGTAGTCATGACTGGGCTACAGGTATTGAAGGGTATGTGCTGTTTAGGAAAGACCGAAATAAAGGTAAAGGTGGTGGAGTAGCACTGTATATCAATGATGAGATAGAATGTAAAGAAATAAGAAGCGATGAAATGGATATGACTGAGTCTGTCTGGGCAACAATTAAATTGGGGAAGAAAACTATTAGAGCCTCCCCTGGGATAGTGCTTGGGGTGTGCTATAGACCGCCGGGATCTAATTTGGATATGGATAGAGCCCTTTTTAATGTTTTTAATAAAGTAAATACTAATGGAAACTGTGTGATCATGGGAG
Organism: Lepidochelys olivacea; assembly: GCF_965140295.1. Classification (NCBI taxonomy): domain Eukaryota; kingdom Metazoa; phylum Chordata; order Testudines; family Cheloniidae; genus Lepidochelys; species Lepidochelys olivacea. The sequence goes on along the minus strand of NC_140411.1, from coordinate 123,060,446 downwards.
ACTTTAACTTCCCAGATATAGACAGGAGGACGAGTGCTAGTAATAATAATAGGGCTCAGATTTTCCTAGATGCGATAGCTGATGGATTCCTTCAGCAAGTAGTTGCTGAACCGACTAGAGGGGATGCCATTTTAGATTTGGTCTTGGTGAGTAATGAGGACCTCATAGAGGAAATGGTTGTAGGGGATAATCTTGGCTCAAGTGATCATGAGCTAATTCAGTTCAAACTGAATGGAAGGATTAACAAAAACAAATCTGCAACTAGGGTTTTTGATTTCAAAAGGGCTGACTTTCAAAAATAAAGGAAATTAGTTAGGGAAGTGGATTGGACTGAAGAATTTATGGGTTTAAAGGTAGAGGAGGCCTGGGATTATTTTAAATTAAAGCTGCAGAAGCTATCGGAAGCCTGCATCCCAAGAAAGGGGAAAAAATTCATAGGCAGGAGTTGTAGACCAAGCTGGATGAGCAAGCATCTTAGAGAGGTAATTAAGAAAAAGCAGAAAGCATATAGGGAGTGGAAGAAGGGAGGGATCAGTAAGGAAAGCTACCTTATTGAGGTCAGAATATGTAGGGATAAAGTGAGACAGGCTAAAAGTCAAGTAGAGTTGGACCTTGCAAAGGGAATTAAAACCAATAGTAAAAGGTTCTATAGTCATATAAATAGGAAGAAAACAAAGAAAGAAGAAGTGGGACCGCTAAAAACTGAGGATGGAGTGGAGGTCAAGGATAATCTAGGCATGGCCCAATATCTAAACAAATACTTTGCCTCAGTCTTTAATAAGACTAAAGAGGATCTTAGGGATAATGGTAGCATGATAAATGGGAATGAGGATATGGAGGTAGACATCACCATATCGGAGGTAGAAGCGAAACTCAAACAGCTTAATGGGACTAAATCGGGGGGCCCAGATAATCTTCATCCAAGAATATTAAAAGAATTGGCACAAGAAATTGCAAGCCCATTAGCAAGAATTTTTAATGAATCTGTAAACTCAGGGGTTGTACCGTATGATTGGAGAATTGCTAACATAGTTCCTATTTTTAAGAAAGGGAAAAAAAGTGATCCAAGTAATTATAGGCCTGTTAGTTTGACATCTGTAGTATGCAAGGTCTTGGAAAAAATTTTGAAGGAGAAGGTAATTAAGGACATTGAAGTCAATGGTAAATGGGACAAAATACAACATGGTTTTACAAAAGGTAGATCGTGCCAAACCAACCTGATCTCCTTTTTTGAGAGAGTAACAGATTTTTTAGATAAAGGAAACGCAGTGGATCTAATTTACTTAGATTTTAGTAAGGCGTTTGATACTGTGCCACATGGGGAATTATTAGTTAAATTGGATAAGATGGGCATCAATAGGAAAATTGAAAGGTGGATAGGGAATTGGTTAAAGGGGAGACTACAACGGGTCCTACTGAAAGGTGAACTGTCAAGTTGGAGGGAGGTTACCAGTGGAGTTCCTCAAGGATCAGTTTTGGGACCAATCTTATTTAATCTTTTTATTACTGACCTGGGCACAAAAAGTGGGAGTGTGCTAATAAAGTTTGCAGATGATACAAAGCTGGGAGGTATTGCTAATTTAGAGAAGGACAGGGATACCCTACAGGAGGATCTGGATGACCTTGTAAACTGGAGTAATAGGAATAGGATGAAATTTAATAGTGAGAAGTGTAAGGTCATGCATTTAGGGATTAATAACAAGAATTTTAGTTATTAGCTAGGGACGCATCAACTAGAAGTAACGGAGGAGGAAAAGGACCTTGGAGTATTGGTTGATCATAGGATGACTATGAGCTGCCAATGTGATATGGCTGTGAAAAAAGCTAATGTCGTCTTGGGATGCATCAGGAGAGGTATTTCCAGTAGGGATAAGGAGGTTTTAGTACCGTTATATAAGGCACTGGTGAGACCTCACCTGGAATACTGTGTGCAGTTCTGGTCTCCCATGTTTAAGAAGGATGAATTCAAACTGGAACAGGTACAGAGAAGGGCTACTAGGATGATCCGAGGAATGGAAAACTTGTCTTATGAAAGGAGACTCAGGGAGCTTGGCTTGTTTAGCCTAACTAAAAGAAGGTTGAGGGGAGATATGATTGCTCTCTATAAATATATCAGAGGGATAAATACTAGAGAGGGAGAGGAATTATTTAAACTCAGTACCAATGTGGACACAAGAACAAATGGATATAAACTGGCCACTAGGAAATTTAGATTAGAAATTAGACGAAGGTTTCTAACCATCAGAGGAGTGAAGTTTTGGAATAGCCTTCCGAGGGAAGTAGTGGGGGCAAAAGATCTATCTTGCTTTAAGATTAAACTCGATAAGTTTATGGAGGAGATGGTATAATGGGATAACATGGTTTTGGTAATTAAATATTCATGGTAAATAGGCCCAATGGCCTGTGATGGGTTTTTAGATGGGGTAAGATCCAAGTTACCCGGGAAAGAATTTTCTGTAGTATCTGGCTGATGAATCTTGCCCATATGCTCAGGGTTTAGCTGATCGCCATATTTGGGGTCGGGAAGGAATTTTCCTCCAGGGCAGATTGGAAGGCCCTGGAGGTTTTTCGCCTTCCTCTGTAGCATGGGGCACGGGTCACTTGCTGGAGGATTCTCTGCTCCTTGAGGTCTTCAAACTACAATTTGAGGACTTCAATAGCACAGATATAGGTGTGAGGTCTTTTTTAGGAGTGGTGGGTGAAATTCTGTGGCCTGCATTGTGCAGGAGGTCAGACTAGATGATCATAATGGTCCCTTCTGACCTAAATATCTATGAATCTATGAATCTTAATCAGTGTAACCAAATAATGAATCAGTCATTAATAAGTCATTTCACATCCTTTAAAAATCTTCCAGAGCCCATCTGACTCTTCTGACTGTCCTAATTGGCAGTGAATAATGTCACAAAAATGCCTTTCTCCATCTCCTAATGGGTATGTGAGCTATAACTCACTAATATTTTCAAATAAACCTAATTTGAAATTTCTAGGACAAACAATTTTTTGAGATACAATATGGGAAAAGTGTTAGATGAATCTTCAAAAATTAAGACCTATTTATTTCTGAGTCTTGTATCTCAAAGCTAACTTACTGAATCACCTTAAGTTTGGACAAAAATATTGTCCACTGACAAAGAATGTATGCAATATAGGTGGGTGGAAGTGTCGAGTGGGCGGCAAAATTAGTTTTATAATGGAACGCAAACATCAAAGGCAACTGTGAAGAGGTTACTCTTATGTGTGTGTGTGTGTCTCTCTCTCCCCTTCTCCCCCCTATACCTTTTGTTCTCTAGCAGTATGTTTAAAAGATCATTTAAATTCATTGTATTCATGGTTTCTGAGAGGCTTATGATACAAGTTCATAATAACAAATCTCAGCTACCATATTATGTTAAAAATATTACACTGAAATGTTGTGTCTCTAATGGTACAAGGAAAATTAACCCAAATAGATAGCATGTTTCCCCTAAAAAAGCAGATTAAAAATACCAAGCTGGTAAAGCAGTTCTGTTGTGTAATTGCCTTCAGCAACAGGATTCTTAGTACCACTGCATTTTCCATCACTAATGGGAGGCAACATGACAGTATTACTGTGCAAAATTATTACATTTAATTGCAATGGCTTTACTTTGCCTTTCTTTAACTGGAAAATGTTCATGACTAAAAATAGAACCATTCCTTTCTGGTGCAGATATAACATCTGTAGAAAGTTAACAGGTTGTATACTGCTCAGCATTCAGAGGAACATAGGAGTTCACATTTGGAAGGTTCTGACTTGTCAGAACGATATTGTTTTTTTTTCTCTCTGCCTCTTCGTCCTCACCCCCTTTTCCCTTTTATTTTTAACTAACTGCTATTGACAGATGACATTTTCTCCTGTTCAGAAAGGTGTGGTGTGGACCTCATTCAAGTTAAATTCATAGACAGGTAAAATTAGATGACTACTTATTTACCATTTTGCATGCATCTCTCTCTACTGAATAGAGGACAACTCAGCCCCTACAAAGAGCAGAGACAGATAAAAAAAGCAGTGCCCTATTTCCATTCCTATGCATATAACTAGGTAGGAGGAGATACCTTGTCAGTTCACCCCTTCCCACGCTTGTCAAGTTGACTTACTGTGCCTCCATCCACTCCTTGGTGCTGAGCTGCTTTTCTCTGCATAACTCAAACAGGTGACTTTTTTCAGCTGTTCATAACTCATTTCCCCCCTCTCTTTTCACTAGTCTTTTCCCGAAATGACGGAGACTTTTCTCTGAGCTTTTGCCTTCTATAGTACTTGCTTTCAGTGCTGTTGGCACTTATGTCAATTCAAACTGTCATATATCCCACACATGCTAACAACATTTATGTCATCGTTTCAGGGTAATCACACCTGTATTCCCTCTCCGTGGTCCCCCAAGAGCACCCACTTAAAGGTTTCCAACTCCCAGTTACCATCTCTTTTGGGTGGAGACCTGCATCTCATTCCCTTCTGATTAGTGTTTTTAAGGCTGTACAGCTCCCTGATCTACACTGCAATATCTCCAGCAAGCCAGTCTTCCTAAAAAGCCAACACTTGCATTTTGCTTTCTCCCAGGGCTTTAACCAGTGTATTGCCAATAGTTACACGTTATCACACAGTTCTTATAAGTGAGCATATTTTTTTCTTAAGGAACAAGCATTACAGAGAAAACATCAGAAAAACAATATGCAACACATGCAAAAAAGCTTACCATAGATAACCCCTAACTTCAGCATGGGGCTCTGGTAGGTGTCTGTCCTTCAAACCCCACAACTGCTTTTTCCTGTGGTTACAAGTTCATATCAATCGTTAGATGAGTAATCAGAATGAAGGCCCCAAGTCCATTTAAGCTTGGGCTATTTTTCCTGATGTCCTTTCATTGTTCGTTGGTCCCTAGAGAATCCAATTTAAACCAGAATATGCAAGTCTTCCCAGGAGGTAGTGGTACCTCTCTGGAAGTGTTATAACCTGAACAATTTGCCTTAATCATCTGCTACTATTCTCACTTCCTGGAGGAACTGTGGTAACTCTCCCCTCATTGAGTGCATACAATCCCTGTTCCACAATGATACAAAAAACATTCATACACTCAATGCAAGATCGTGTCTCAAAGATATTGTGGGAAGTTGCCTTGTCTGTCACATTGTCAAGCAACTGTACTTATTTAAAAAAATTTCTTATTTGCCTGATTTCTTAATGCCTGATTTTTTTCTTACATGCTGTGGTATGCCAGGAAAAGAATGACTTTTGTCTTTTGATGCAGAATAGCCATGGTAGTACAATGTACAGAAAATAATTCAAAACTCCTCATGGTAGCTTTGTACCCACAGCTGGTGCTCAGAGATAATAAAAATACGAATATTGTCATCTTAGACAGCAAAAGATGACATTTTCTGGAATCAATGTAAATATCACTTAGTTACCCTATTGGCTACTTACTTCTGCAAATTTGTAGGAGTATAAAAAGTCTACTTCTTTAAAAACAAATATATATTTTTTTAAAAAATCAGTGCTTGTGCAAGATGCACTACCAGACTGATAGTCCTGAGGGATGAAGTCTGCTGTTACTCTACCCACCAGGTACAAAAATGGGTATCAGCAATCAGTGGCAGTATTAAGAATAAGCAAGGCAGGCAACTGCTTGGGGTGCTAGATTTCAAAGACCAGCAAAATACTCCCTCTGAAAATCAAGCCCACTGTCCCATAATATCTGGCAGTACAAGGTGACAGCTGTGCTCCTGCAACTCAATAGCAGTCCTCTCCTCCCCAGCCCTTGCGCCAAAGATATGTTATTGAATGGTATGTGTTTTCTAAAATTTTTACACAGATATGATACTCTTTCACCACCCAAAGCAGTTTTTCTTTCCCCACATTTCTCCAATTTCTGCAAACTACTCTCCAAACACTGTATACAAATACATGTTCAGCACAGTATCATAGATTTTCAGTTTTATTTTTATAGATATTTCTAAGGGTAGTTTTCACATGCTAGGGAATAGTATACTTACTTCAGGCTGAGGGCTCTAGTTGTTTGCAGAGTCCCAGGACTCCTGCAGTGCCAGTGGAACTATGGGAAGGGGTTGCCATAGAAATCTGTCTTCATTGAGTGTCCAAACCACTGGGACTGGCACTATTAGAATGCACACAACCCTACTAGTAAAACTCTATCCATTCCTGGAAGAGGCTATCTCTATGGGTAAAGTGGTAATTTATTCTCTATGCTTTTGTCCTCCCTGCTCAGTTTCCTAACACAGTTGTCATTTAAGCCTCGATTGAACAAAGCATTTAAGCATGTGCTTAAGTTTAAGCATGTGAGTGGTTCAGTTGACTTTGTGATCATTGCATAGGCTTAAAGTTAAGTATGTGCTAAAGTGCTTTGATGAATCATAGAATCATAGAATATCAGGGTTGGAAGGGACCCCAGAAGGTCATCTAGTCCAACCCCCTGCTCGAAGCAGGACCAATTCCCAGTTAAATCATCCCAGCCAGGGCTTTGTCAAGCCTGACCTTAAAAACCTCTAAGGAAGGAGATTCAACCACCTCCCTAGGTAATGCATTCCAGTGTTTCACCACCCACTTAGTGAAAAAGTTTTTCCTAATATCCAATCTAAACCTCCCCCACTGCAACTTGAGACCATTACTCCTCGTTCTGTCATCTGCTACCATTGAGAACAGTCTAGAGCCATCCTCTTTGGAACCCCCTTTCAGGTAGTTGAAAGCAGCTATCAAATCCCCCCTCATTCTTCTCTTCTGCAGGCTAAACAATCCCAGCTCCCTCAGCCTCTCCTCATAAGTCATGTGTTCCAGTCCCCTAATCATTTTTGTTGCCCTTCGCTGGACTCTCTCCAATTTATCCACATCCTTCTTGAAGTGTGGGGCCCAAAACTGGACACAGTACTCCAGATGAGGCCTCACCAATGTCGAATAGAGGGGAATGATCACGTCCCTCGATCTGCTCGCTATGCCCCTACTTATACATCCCAAAATGCCATTGGCCTTCTTGGCAACAGGGGCACACTGCTGACTCATATCCAGCTTCTCGTCCACTGTCACCCCTAGGTCCTTTTCCGCAGAACTGCTGCCTAGCCATTCGGTCCCTAGTCTGTAGCTGTGCATTGGGTTCTTCCGTCCCAAGTGCAGGACCCTGCACTTATCCTTATTGAACCTCATCAGATTTCTTTTGGCCCAATCCTCCAATTTGTCTAGGTCCTTCTGTATCCTATCCCTCCCCTCCAGCGTATCTACCACTCCTCCCAGTTTAGTATCATCCGCAAATTTGCTGAGAGTGCAATCCACACCATCCTCCAGATAATTTATGAAGATATTGAACAAAACCCGCCCCAGGACCGACCCTTGGGGCACTCCACTTGATACCGGCTGCCAACTAGACATGGAGCCATTGATCACTACCCGTTGAGCCCGACAATCTAGCCAGCTTTCTACCCACCTTATAGTGCATTCATCCAGCCCATACTTCCTTAACTTGCTGACAAGAATACTGTGGGAGACCGTGTCAAAAGCTTTGCTAAAGTCAAGAAACAATACATCCACTGCTTTCCCTTCATCTACAGAACCAGTAATCTCATCATAAAAGGCGATTAGATTAGTCAGGCATGACCTTCCCTTGGTGAATCCATGCTGACTGTTCCTGATCACTTTCCTCTCATGCAAGTGCTTCAGGATTGATTCTTTGAGGACCTGCTCCATGATTTTTCCAGGGACTGAGGTGAGGCTGACTGGCCTGTAGTTCCCAGGATCCTCCTTCTTCCCTATTTTAAAGATTGGCACTACATTAGCCTTTTTCCAGTCATCTGGGACTTCCCCGGTTCGCCACGAGTTTTCAAAGATAATGGCCAATGGCTCTGCAATCACAGCCGCCAATTCCTTCAGCACTCTCGGATGCAACTCGTCTGGCCCCATGGACTTGTGCACATCCAGCTTTTCTAAATAGTCCTTAACCACCTCTATCTCCACAGAGGGCTGGCCATCTCTTCCCCATTTTGTGATGCCCAGCGCAGCAGTCTGGGAGCTGACCTTGTTAGTGAAAACAGAGGCAAAAAAAGCATTGAGTACATTAGCTTTTTCCACATCCTCTGTCACTAGGTTGCCTCCCTCATTCAGTAAGGGGCCCACACATTCCTTGGCTTTCTTCTTGTTGCCAACATACCTGAAGAAACCCTTCTTGTTACTCTTGACATCTCTGGCTAGCTGCAGCTCCAGGTGCGATTTGGCCCTCCTGATATCATTCCTACATGCCCGAGCAATATTTTTATACTCTTCCCTGGTCATATGTCCAACCTTCCACTTCTTGTAAGCTTCTTTTTTATGTTTAAGATCCGCTAGGATTTCACCATTAAGCCAAGCTGGTCGCCTGCCATATTTACTATTCTTTCGACTCATCGGGATGGTTTGTCCCTGTAACCTCAACAGGGATTCCTTGAAATACAGCCAGCTCTTCTGGACTCCTTTCCCCTTCAGGTTAGTCCCCCAGGGGATCCTGGCCATCCGTTCCCTGAGGGAGTCGAAGTCTGCTTTCCTGAAGTCCAGGGTCCGTATCCTGCTGCTTACCTTTCTTCCCTGCGTCAGGATCTTGAACTCAACCAACTCATGGTCACTGCCTCCCAGATTCCCATCCACTTTTGCTTCCCCCACTAATTCTACCCGGTTTGTGAGCAGCAGGTCAAGAAAAGCGCCCCCCTAGTTGGCTCCTCTAGCACTTGCGCCAGGAAATTGTCCCCTACGCTTTCCAAAAACTTCCTGGATTGTCTATGCACCGCTGTATTGCTCTCCCAGCAGATATCAGGAAAATTAAAGTCACCCATGAGAATCAGGGCATGCGATCTAGTAGCTTCTGTGAGCTGCCGGAAGAAAGCCTCATCTACCTCATCCCCCTGGTCCGGTGGTCTATAGCAGACTCCCACCACTACATCACTCTTGTTGCACACACTTCTAAACTTAATCCAGAGACACTCAGGTTTTTCTGCAGTTTCGTACCGGAGCTCTGAGCAGTCATACTGCTCCCTTACATACAGTGCTACTCCCCCACCTTTTCTGCCCTGCCTGTCCTTCCTGAACAGTTTATAACCATCCATGACAGTACTCCAGTCATGTGAGTTATCCCACCAAGTCTCTGTTATTCCGATCACGTCATAGTTCCTTGATATCACCAGGACCTCCAGTTCTCCCTGCTTGTTTCCAAGGCTTTGTGCATTTGTATATAAGCACTTGAGATAACCTGTTGATCGCCCCTCATTCCCAGTATGAGGCAGGAGCCCTCCCTTCACAGACATTCCTGCCTGTGCTTCCTCCCGGTATCCCACTTTCCCACTTACCTCAGGGCTTTGGTCTCCTTCCCCCGGTGAACCTAGTTTAAAGCCCTCCTCACTAGGTTAGCCAGCCTGCTGGCAAAGATGCTCTTCTGAGTTGCATCTTCATGAATATGAATTGATTTTAGTCAGTGCATAATATTAAGTATGTGCTTAAGCACTTTGCTTGGGTCTTAATGCTACTTATGATGTGTCCCCTTGTGTACTAGGGAAATTGACTGGTACCACCAAATATTTTGCAGAGACCATTTAACACATTTGAAATGGTAGCCATTTTCTGCCACTAATGTAGAAATGACCAACAAGGGCAAGGCTCTGAGCCATTCAGTAGTTTAGGACTATTTCAAAAAACATTTTAGAATCTCCAGAAGGGGGATGCTCATGTGTTGAAGATGTTATATTGATAGGAATGTTCTGGTTGCTCAATGTTTTTTCAGAGTATTCATACAACGTTTTGTTCTGATGCTATTATGCAAATTATACATATAGGCATACCCCTGCACTTTTTATAAGAATTTGTTTTGTTTGGGAAATGTTTGTTCTTTCCACCACATATTAAGCCAACTTGCAAAGTTTAAATTAATTTGTATTATAAATGTTAATCACATAACCATAACATTTTGGTCTTTTTCATAGTTTAAGATATTTGGGAATGCTTTCTTGATTCTCTTGAAACCTCCCTTCTGTACAAACACAGTAAAGATTGTTTTGTTTTGATTTTTTAAAAAATGTACAAGATAGAAGCCTACACAAATATTAGAATCCAGCGAATTTTGTGTGCATATTATGTGCAAACAGTCAAAGAGTCTAAGCGCAGAAGGGACCACTAGATCATCTAGTCCAGGGGTTGGCAACCTTTCAAAGAAGAAGAGCCACTTTTTGTCTTTGACCAAAATAATTTGAGAACTGCATCACACGCAAAGCTACTTGTACACATACACAAAGATAGCAGGTATACAGCAGATGACAAACAAATTCTGTTTCAAACAAAACTTAAATAAACAAAATAGGTGATGGAATAGACTGGCCTCTGGGATGGAGTTTGGTGCAGGAGGGGGCTCCGGGCTGGGGCAAGGGATTAGGAAGTAGGAGGGGGGTGCACGGTCCAGGAGGGAGTTTGGGTGCTGGAGGGGGTGCGGGGTCTGGGAGAGAGTTTGCGTGCAGGAGGGGGCTCCGCACTGAGGCAGAAGGGGGTGTGAAGTCTGGGAGGGAGTTTGGGCAGGGGGTTGGGATGCAGGAGGGGGTACGAGGTGCAGGTTCTGGCCAAGAGGCGCTTACCACAGGCAGCTCCCAGTCAGTGGCACAGCAGGGCTCAGGCTGCCTGCCTGCCATGGCCCCACACCACTCCCGGAAGTGGCTGGCTGCTGGCATGTCTCTGCATGCCCCTTTGGGGAGGAGCAGGTCTCTGTGCACTGTCCGTGACTGCAAGCACCACCCCCGCAGCTCCCATTGGCCAATTCCCAGCCAATGGGAGCTGTGAGGACGGTGCTAGGAGCAGGGGCAGTGCATGGAGCTGCCTCCCCCCAGCCAGGGACACACAGAGACGCGCCAACAGCCGGCAGCTTCTGGGAGCAGTGTGGGGCGACGGCAGGCAGGCAGCCTGCAAAGAGCCGCATGTGGCTCCAGAGCCGCAGGTTGCCAACCGTGATCTAGTCTGACCTCCTGTATATCACAGGCCACCAGCATCACCTAGCACCTACACACTAAACCCAATGACTGAAATTAGACTAAAGTGTTACAGCCCACAGGAGACTAGACTGTTATGTGCCATAGGCAGAGAAAAGCAGGGACCAAGTTGCACCAGTCTGCATGCCTTTTTTCCTATGACATTTGGCCCACAGAATTCTGTGAAAGGCAAATCATTATAGATTGGTTAATAAAACTATCTAAAACTGGACAACAAAACAAAGAGTTATGTTTTATCCTCAAAATCTGTGTTTACAAACCTAAGTGATGGAACTTAATATCCTTCTGTATATAGGTGTTCAGTATTGAAATCTGGATCTAGTATGTTTGAATTGCTTTATCTCCCCACTTAGAACCAAATAATTCCCTTCACCATTGTGGGATGGCCAAGCTGTTCTTGTGATATTTCAGCCATCTTGCCTGGTCCTGAACAGAATTGTATTTCATCCACTTCTCCTACTTCTGGATTTGACCTTTTTTGAAGTTACTTGAATCCAGAGGTTTGATTCAGGCCCATCTCCATTGTTAAACAATATATTTGCTCTCATGAGTTTGGTCAACCTGTGGCCCTGCCCTTTATTACATTGTATGTTTCATATATTTATGGCTATGCTTTATTCCATTATTTATTCTTCCTTTCATCTTTAAACTCAGAATGCATCTCTAAGATACACTTCTAAGATCTGTCATCCTCTTCCTGTCCACGCAGATAAAATTATCTTCCAGGCCCTTAGCTCAAATCTCAACTGTTGTAAACTGCTTCCTTTCTGGCCTTCCTGACATTCATATCAATCTTTCCAAAATGTAGCTGTTCACACCATGCCCTTTGCCAATAACTCTGAAGACATCACCCCCCTCTTTGAATCTCTCCATTGGGCCCCCATTTTACCACATCAAGTTCAAACTCCTTGACCTCATCTCTAGGGTCCTTGACATATTTGTATTTTTTGCTGCTTGCCCACTCTTGCGTTTTATCACATCACTCTCCTTCGCGCCACAAAGGGTGCTACCTTCATCTGTCTGTCATCTTCTCACATAAACATCTTCTTCCATGCTGCCTCTTAGCACTGAATTGGTCCATCAGGTGTCTTCATTCTCCTCATTCAGATCTGTTCTCATGAAACACCTCTGCCATGAGGCCTATAAGAGATTGGCAAATTAATGATCTCTAGGTTCAGAGGGAGATGGGGTTATTGACTCAGTCTTTATTATTTCTAATAACAGAAAATGCAAATGTATTTAAATTATATATATTCTTCTCCTACCACCTTTTGTATGTCACTTTCCTTCTTAGACTATTAGGGGCAGATATTGTCTTCATGTCTGTCTAGCACAATGGGGCCCTGATCATAACTAGGATCTTTGGGCACTACTGCAATATAAGTATGAAATAACAAAAAGGGATGTTTATGAATTGATAACCCCAAGTATTATTTGAAGTCAGCTGTGTTATTGCTTTATGCTACTTTGCTTCCCTGGCTTTTTCACATTGCCATTTTAAGCTTGGAACACTCAGACTGTTGGGACTTTAACATCCAGATTCACATGGAAAGTTATTTGCTCTGTTTAGCATTGTGAAATGATGCTTTAAAGAATGTTAAGTGCTTCAGTGCTAATTTTACCTTATGACCATATGAAGGTTGCTTTAAAAATGTAAGATGTAATGAGAAAAGTGTGGCCTGATCACAGGACTGGGAGAAACAGGCTCCCTCAGTGGTACAAGAGAAGTTATCCAGCTGTTCTGCCTCAATTTCCCCATCTGGAAAATGAGAATATTTGCCTAACTAATGGGTATTCTGTGGTTAATGTTAGGTAATGTTTGTAAAGGGCTTTGAAAAGAGAGTGCTAATAATAACAGCAATAGTACCTAGCTCTTATATAGCAACTTTCATTCATAGTTCTCGTCTTATCAGTAATTTATATTGATCAGTAAGAGACAGCAGAAACAATATTATGGAGAAATGTTATTGAACTGTGGATCTCACATGAAACCCTTCCAACAATTCTCAGTAGTATTTATGCATAGTCACTTTGTTTAAACAGCCCACGTTTCATGGTTCACGTAATCAAGCCTCAGAGGGCTGTGCTTCTACAGTCTGGATTCACAAGACAGACTTCTCCGAAAAGATCTGGGACTAAGGACTCTAGCAAAAGCCCCACAGTAGAGTGGAGCAAGAAGTCACAATTGTAGCCCATACAAATTATCTTATGCATATTCTGCTGCCCATGTTTCTCAAGAGCATAGCCACTGATCTGCATGTAGGATTTTCAGATACAGACTGATTAAAACTGCGGCAGGCCTTCACTCATTAAGAAGAAGCACTGATACCTAATATAATGATCTGACCAATAGTAACTTCCTTCCAAATAAATGCAGGCAGTCAAAATGCCATGTACTGTGTGTTTATCAACCATGACTGTTGAGAGCAGGATTCACAGCTGTGAATAGTATCCAAATGGCTATTCATCGTGAGTATATTTACATGTAGTTGATGGAATGTATTGTCTCTAATTTATTTCTGTTTTGAGCTGGATGGATTTCAAAAATAAAGCCTAGCGTCAAGTGGCAATGTAAATTAAGTTCATGCCCCATTTGAACTGGGTAAGTGGGTGGAAAGAGACATGAGAAGCATTACTGGAATTTCATCTCTCTGCTCCAGGCATACCAAGCTTTCCACTCCCATCTGAGCCCCTTAGCCAGCATTCTGGACCCCATTTTATGCTCTCCGTATGTGTACACAAGAGTTGCACCCCATTTCATTGCAGTAGTCATTGAAGAGTTAATGTCAGAGTTTTATGTAAAATGTAGGTATTTACAATATTAGAATACACATTTAAGGGCCAATAAGCATGAGAATGTAACCAAGTTTTGATATACTGTAGAACCCTTAAGGCTTTAGAAACTTAGATTTGCAGTATTGGAATAAATGTAGTTGTCATAAGTTAATGTTACCCTTTCTGTATCTATGTATATAGTCCTGACAATATAAATCATGGATTGCCATATGCTGCTTGCCACACACTGAGACATTAACATTTATCCAAACTGCTTTGGTTCTTCTTTATAAAACAAATTTTGATAACAACACATCCTGATATTAGGCCCCTGTAGTGGGATTTCAAATTATGATAAAGTATACTTGTCCCCATGCCAGCTGTGTAGTGAGAATGGGATAGGGTTTTAGGATGAACATATTTTTAATATTATATGGAGTGTTGTTGTAGTCATGTTTGTCCCAGGGTATGAGTGAGACAAAGTGGGTTAGGTAATATCTTTTATTGAACCACCTTCTGTTGGTGAAAGAGACACAAAGCTCTGTGTAAAGCTTGAAAGCTTGTCTCTCTCACCAACAGAAGTTGATCCAATAAAAGATATTACCTCACCCATCATTTCTCTCTAATCTTTTAAAATTAGCCTTTTGTTACTTTTTCTACTGTCACAACATGAAGATCAATTTGGGTTCAGGGTTTTGTTTCTGGTACTGGGTTTTTTTTTTGTGGGGGGGTTGGTTTATTGTACACCACTAATCAGGAAATTCTTTTATTTGTTTATTAAATAAACAAACATAAAGAATGAAGAATATAAACCCAGCTCATTTAAAACTTGAAAGTATTTTAACAAACTCCCTTTGTGGTCCACTCCCAATAAGTGATGAGAGCTACAATTCATTTGCAAACTTAACACTATTAATTTGGGCCTGAATAGGGACTGGGATCGGCTGGCTCACTACAAAGCAATTTTCCCTCTCTTGGTATTGACACCGTCTCATCAATTATTGGGAGTGGACCACATCCACCGTGACTGAATTGGTCTTGTTATCGCTGGTTCTCCACTTGTAAGGTAACTCCCTCCTCTTCATTTGCCAGTATACCTATGCCTGTATCTATAATTTTCACTCCATGCATCTGAAGAAGTGGGTTTTTTACCCATGAAAGCTTATGCCCAAATAAATCTGTTAGTCTTTAAGGTACCACCGGACTCCTCATTATTTTTGTTAATTGTTGATTCTGTGCCTTGGTAAAGATGAAACAAGATCAATGTACACTAAGAAGGGGTAAGGAAAGAATAGCAGATGATAGGGCAATGGAGCTTTTAGTGTTAGTGCTTCCAGTTCAATTGCTGAAAGACCCAGGCACTGCACATTGCTCAAGACGCAGTTTACCCTCTCCTGGACCTGGCTTTACCCCCCTGACTCTGACAAATGTTTGATTGGATTGTATGAGAGAAAGGTTGGGTTTCCTATGTACTTGTTTTTTTGCAAGCTCTGGCTGTCTGAGATTCGAATTTTCCTTGCTAAACTGGTCACAAGAAAATGTTTGCAGTTTTATATTTAATGTGGCCAGTTAAGCTGGACAATAAACCATTTAAGGCAAAGAGAGAGTTACAAAAGAGGTATAAACAAAGAGGGGGGATAGGATCGCAGAAATTGTAGGCTCACATTTCAGTTGCTCAGGGCACAACCATGGAGATGGTGATGCCATCTGTTTCTCTTTCCTTATTTGGTCTGGTTCAGATATTTTTTTCTGATTCAGGAAGAAGAAAGCTCACTTGTGTGAGGCCCAGTGGATGCCCAAAACTGAATAAATTGCCAAGCTATACAGAAAACAGAAATATTCAGTTGGGGCAGAAACTGTTTCCCATCAATGTTTAATGAAAACAAATTCCCAATGGTCCATATGTTAGATGGACACCTTCTCTTATCTCAAGAATATTCTGGTCTGTTGCTATAACTACTTTGTAACCTCCTCAGAATAACATAATAAACAACTAATTTAGTCCATGGAAACTCAGCTCACACCATTTCTTTGATTCCATTCTGTGCTTTCTTTCAACAACAGTTTTACATAACATGCAGAGAGGGTTCAAATGACCTTCCACCCAGAGATTTCAGCCAAAGATAGTGTTCAACACAACAGTTCAGATGTCTCATTTTCTCCATGATTTGGTTTTGCTGGTGATGGTATTACAGAGAAAATTAGGGTATGGCAGATGATTTTAAACAAATCAACAAACTGTACTCACTTGTTCTATGAAACGTAAATTATGGTATTGTATATTTAGGATGACATTTTATCCCTTGATATTGTAGAATACTCCTGAATTTTTAGGGTTGTGCTCTACCCTGCTATAGTAAAGCTCACTAATGCGGAAGAGTAAGCTCAGGAATTTTTGCAAGGTTCATCTTTGCTATTTGTTGTGACTTTGTATAGAATGAAATTTCCATTTTGGCAATCTACCTCACCTTACCTGCTGATGTGATGGCAACAGACATGATTCTTAAGCCTGTGTGCAATGTTGGAAAAAAGCACAATCAAGCAACATTTCTGTTGCTGACATGCAGCTGGTGTGTTTTCTTTGTAGGAGAGTCTATATTTCAGTTTCAAATTTAACCCCTTTCAGTGTTTCTGTTGGAAATAAGAGGGCTTGGGTTCCATGGAGGTAGGCAGAGGAACGGCCTTCACACCTTGCGGATAATGTAGGGAAATGATTCAAGAGCCCTGCAGTGAGCCAGGCCCTTTGTGGGTTGCCATCTCTTTCCCCTGGAAGCACAGCTATTAGGCTGCCATTGACTTCCCCTTCTCACCTACATGGGGAGGCAGATGTAGAATAGGAATTAATGCAGTTTACAGTAGGCCTAAGCCACTTGTGGAGATATATATCTACCACCCCTATGTTTAAAGGGGACGATACCAAAGGGTAACTATTTCTTCAGCCGTTTCCCCTCCTTAACTACACAACCCCATTTCCATGGGCCTGGGATAGAGGATCTTCCATCAAATTGAAGAAAAGGCCACTGAGGATCATATTCTTTTCTGAGGACTTGGAATGTGTTATTTGAACTTTATACCCATTGTATTCCATTTTTAATGTTCTGAGAGAGAGAGAGAGAGAGAGAGAGAGAGAGAGATGAGCAAGCTTTAATTTAGCCCTTGTTAACTAAATGATTTAAATGAACAAGACTTTTACTAACATGGCTGGTTTTCTAATCACATTTGGACACAGCTCAATTTCTGATCAGATGCATTTTGAACTCTTACTAAGATTGTTATAATTGCTGTTTAGTTATATTAATTATATTTTATATTCCTGGTGGGTATGTGACCACAAATATTAATGACAGCATTTTGCTTGGTTTGTGCATACAAAAATAAGAGCTTCTGCCTCCAGGTTTGTGTGTGTGTGCGTGTTGTTTGTCTTTATTCAAGCCTAATGTAATGGTGTCCAGTTTGCAAAATAATTCCAATTCAGCAGTCTTTCGTTGGAGTGGATGGGTCATTACACAAAGTAAAACTATTTCCCCATGTTTATTTTCTTCCCACCCCACTGTTCCTCACACGTTCTTTTCAACTGCTGGAAATGGCCCACCTTGATTATCACTACAAAAGGGTTTTTTTCTCTCCTGCTGGTAATAGCTCACGTTACCTGATCACTCTCGTTACAGTGTGTAAGGTAACACCCATTGTTTTATGTTCTCTGTGTATATAAAATCTCCCCACTGTATTTTCCACTGAATGCATCCGATGAAGTGAGCTGTAGCTCATGAAAGCTTATGTTCAAATAAATTTGTTAGTCTCTAAGGTGCCACAAGTACTCCTTTTCTTTTTTCAATTAGACTAAGTAATTTTATGTAGAATTTTGTGATTAAATAGTCTCTATTCCTTACATCCCCTCCCCCCTCTGATTTTATGAGCCTTCACAGATTACTTTCCCACACACTGGTTGACATGAATAGGATATAAGTACCGCTGTACTCTGGAGATACACACATGCATGAATAGTTAAATGCATTCCTTCCATAAAATTATTCATTTGGTCATGTAAACAGATTTGAAATCTACTATTGATATAACTAAATGATCATTTGGTTGCTCTGAGTCCTAGCAGAACAATGGACCAACTGAGACCAAAAAGCACTGTTGCATGAACACTTGATGCCAGGCCGGCTCTACAGTTTTTGCCGCCCCAAGCAGTGAAAAAAACTGCCGCCGCGGATGGCAAAAGGAAGAAGTTGCCGCTGATTTGCCACCACAGACGGCAGGCAGAACAGAGATGCTGCCGCCGATTTGCCACCATGGCCGGAGGAACTGCTGCCCCTCTAACTGCCGCCCTAAGCACCGGCTTGGAACGCTGGGTCCTGGAGGCAGCCCTGACTAGATGCCATCTAACTATAAAGAATAATACAGCATCAGCAAGGGTCATTCCATTTTGGTGCAGAGCCATCATTTGCAGGCAATAATGTTTAGTCGTATAGTTCTATCTGCTACAGAAATTAGACACAGATTTTTCTATCTCTTCAAGTATGAAATCCTGTTGTAACTGAAGTTAATGACAATAGACTCATAGACTATCAGAGTTGGAAGGGACCTCAGGAGATCATCTAGTCCAACCCCCTGCTCAAAGCAGGCACGCTCCCCAATTACCACAATACTCCTATTGACTTCAGCAAGGTGGGGATTTCACCCTCTGTGTCTATATTACCAAAGTGCACTTGTCCTGAAATGCTTTTAGATCTCAAAGTTGAAGATAACAGGCTTATATGAGTCTGAGACTGTTCTGTCTAACTGCTTGGATTTATGGGAGCAGAAGTTGCAAATGAACCAGAAGTGAATTGAAGTGGAGCCCCATATGTGAATCATTTTCTTGTGTCCTTTTCTTATTTACCCTATTTTGACTCATTTAGGAAAAACTTTTTTACTCCTGACTGAGCAGTGGCTTATTTCTATGACTGAACAATATAGAATAGGAACAGGGGGAAATACACAAGGGAATTGCATTTGTTTGACATCGAAATATTTGCCTTATGCTTTTTCCTACAACTCATAAGATTCTTGTGATTTACTTGGCTGTTCCAGTCCAGTGTTTTTGAGACTGTAGAAATACTTTTTCTTTTACTCCTGTAATACACTTTTAAGAGACATAGCAATGGTTTTACTACATGCTGATCTAAAGTGTGATAGTGAGGTCCATAAAAGATCTGTGAATGCAGATGTCCACCAGACTCAAGGAGAAAGTCTGAACTAGTGTTTCTCGAAAGCATAACTGCCACAAATGTGTGTTATTTCTAGAATACATATATTTCTGTCACTTAGTTCGGGTAGCTCCATCTTTTTTTACTTTTTCAGGTTCTACACTGAAATGTATTTGATAAGTTTTTTTCAGGGAAACAGACACCAGAACAGATCTGTTGTCTATCTAGTCAACTATCTTGACTGATGGATGGATACTTTATCCTCTGAAGATCACTTTCCTGTCAGAGGAACAATTAATTACAGCAGAACAGTGTATATATACCTTCCATTTATTTCACTTCTATTTAATATGTTGAAACTACAG
The DNA here is from genome assembly GCF_965140295.1 of Lepidochelys olivacea. Classification (NCBI taxonomy): domain Eukaryota; kingdom Metazoa; phylum Chordata; order Testudines; family Cheloniidae; genus Lepidochelys; species Lepidochelys olivacea. The sequence goes on along the minus strand of NC_140411.1, from coordinate 123,041,095 downwards.
CGTAACCCAGACCCAACTAAGTGGAAAGGTTGGTGAATGGAAATTTTGCGCCAAGAAATACACATGGGCAGCAGGTATGGTGTTAGCCATCACCAGTGTATTATTTACTCAGAGTAATATTTGAGATAGAGGGATGCTCTCATGTTTAAAGAACTAGACTGAGACAAAAGAGACTTGGATTCTATTTCCAGCTTTGCCACAGAGTTCCTGTGTGACCTAGCATAAGGAAATCTCTCTGCCTCACTTTCCCATCTGTAAAATATACTTCCCTACCTGTGAGCTAGCATCGCTAGTATATGAGGTGCTTGGATCTTAGGTAATGAGTGCTACAGAAAAACAAACCTTTTTTTCTGTGTAAATATGGAGAAATAACTGCTATTGCAGATACTACTGTGTGGTAAAGTTTTTGTGTATACTTTGAATGTTTAATGTGTTGACTTTTGGACTCTGACCTGATGTTGGGAGATCTATACCTGAGAATTACAGTAGTCTATATGTTAGAATAAGTTAAGCTGCTTAAGATCTACTATAATGCAAAAGGGGGGACACAAATATAATAAGTAAATAAAATAGGCTTTTCAATAAGCTTAATTAAGGCCTGGTAAATGTACAGTGGTTAGCATGAGGCCTAGCAAGGCCTTGCAGGTAGCATAAGTATTTGACCTAGTGTTATAAGGTTCATAGGAGCTTTTGAAATATGTAGCTTGTGATAAACAAATACATCACAGATGTACAGATTGTGGGAGGGTTTTTAATATGTATAATCATGAGGTTAACCACATTGATGTACCAGAAAAATTGGGAAAGGTATCAATACACTTGGCTTGTGTCAATAATCGAAACCCCAATTATAGTTTCCCAGACATCCATATGTGAACTGAAGGCCAGAAAACAATCTAAATGTGGTCACTGGACATGTGTTGGTGTTCAGGAAAAGGAGGTATAAGAGAAGATGTCAGTCCAACCTTTAGTTGGTACATCACGGATGGCAGCATAGTAGTAGCCTTAGTACTAGCAAGCCAACTTAAAGTGTTCTCCATTTGCTTTTCTTCCCATCTTTACTTCTAAAGGTCTCCATAAGATTATGAGTATTCACTGTGTAGGTGTGTTATTTTGTTATATTTATTTTGTTTTATTATATTTTTGTATGATTGTAATTATATTTGCTTGCTTGTATCTGCGTATTGTTTCTGTGTGTGCCTATCAGTGTCATTGTTAATAATCTTATGTAGCTACCTGAGCAAAGAGCCTACTGTTAGTGACTGGTGCAATTTGCACTCTAAACTTTTCAAAGGCTACAATTGGCAATTACTGCATGTTGTCAGTGGTGGCAGATGACAGAATAAGGAACAATGGTCTCAAGTTGAAGTGGGGGAGGTCTAGGTTGGATATTAGGAAACACTATTTCACTAGGAGAGTGGTGAAGCACTGAAATGGGTTACCTAGGGAAGTGATGGAAACTCCATCCTTAGAGGTTTTTAAGGCCTGGCTTGACAAAGCCCTGGTTGGGATGATTTAGTTGGTGTTGGTCCTGCTTTGAGAAGGGGATTGAACTCGATGACCTCCTGGGGTCTCTTTCAACCCTAATATTCTATGATTCTAGAATTCTAAGTGTGGAAATTGAGAAGTGATGCAATAAGAGATGAGAATGGCATTTTAACCTCCACCACAGAATTTCATAAGTAAAAATGCATACAAAGATAAAACTGGTGTTGCAGGGTGTATGTGGGGTTTTTTTTTTGGTTTGTTTTTCTTTTCTCCTCCCCCACCCCGTTTTTTTGAAAGTATCTTAGGAGGGAAGGCCATGCAGATACAGAGGCAGCAGTGGTAGTGACCTGAGGAATGGAAGAGGCAACGAAGGTGACTGGATGTGGAAGCTGTGGGATGTATATTATTCTGGACAGGGTATCTGAAAGGTGCTTTGTTTGTATGAAGAGCCACCTGATAGATCTGATGGAAGAAAAGATCTGAGGTGTGGAGATGCAGCTAGAAATTGCGGTTGAGTTTTGAAGGGGATTCAAACAGATGATGGAAGGAAGGAGAAAGGAGTCTTGAGAGGAACCTCGAGATTTGCAGATGCATGCTGGACCAGCGAACTGTGAAGGTAGACTTCTGGATGAAGAAAATAGCTAGTGGAAGCATGTGACTTTGAGAACAAGATGGATGAAAAGACCGACTAGTGAAAGAGAAAGACCAGCTAGTGTTAGAGCTGATGAACAGGCTTGCTGAGTTGGAAAATGAAGGGGAGAGGCAGGCAGTAACAGAAGATGGGAGAGCAAGAAGGAAAAGAAGAATGACTAGTCCTATAAGAAAAAGGGAAGAGACAATGAAGATAGCCAGAATTCAGAGCCTAAGGAGGACAGAAGATGACTTGCAGAAGATTCCATGTGAGAACAGAAGGCAAGAATACTTGAAGCCAGAAAGAACAGAATGGGGAAGGCTGGAGAATCACACCACTGCCAGGAAGAGACAGGTATACATGATTGGGGACTGCCTATTAAGAAGAACAGACAGGCCATTTCACCAGAACTGATCCAGAGAACGGAAGAGGGTGCCATCTGCCAGGAGCTAAGATACAGGAGTGGATCTGATGCTCAAGCTAATAGGCACAGGAAAGAATCCACTGATTGTCCTTCATGTGGAAACAAACGATACAGCTAGCTTCTTGCTGGGACACCTCAAGAAAGACAATGCCTGGCTAGAGAAGATGCTTAAAGAAATGGAGGCTTGGGATTCAGTGGGATTCTACCTGTTCCAAGAAAAGAAGTGCAAAGGCAAGACAAGATTATGATGATCAACAGATGGCTCAGACAGTGGTGCTATAAGGAGGGCTTAGGGATGTTCAGCCACTGGGAGGAATTCTCAGACAAAGGACTGTTTTCTCATGGGATGGACTTTGCCTGATTGAGTAGAGAGGGAAAGAAATAGACTTCTGGGATGGAAGTTGGCACAAATGATTAAAAGAGCTTTAAACTAGGAATCTGTGGAAGATGGTTGGGAGATGTTCATGCAATCTCCATGCCTGATTCTAATATTAAGCGGGAAGAAAATCATGTAAAAGAGGATACAGCATTGGAGAGAGGAAAAACAGAGGGTAGGAGAAGGGACAGCAAGAGGAAAGTGCCAATACCAATGACACTAACAGTCAGGTAGGCAATACTGGCAGTAGAATGACTATACCTAATCAGGTGAGGTATCTGGGCAAAGCCAAACGGAAGCAACTAAAGTTTCTGTACACCAGTGCAAGAAGCCTGGGTAACAAAATGGAGGAACTAGAACTACTGGTGCAGGAAGTGAAACCAGATATTATAGGGATAATGGAAAAATGGTGGAATAGTACTCATCACTGGAGTACAGGTGTTGAAGGGTATGTGCTGTTCAAGAAAATACAGAAATAAATGTAAAGATGGTGAAGCAGCATTGTATGTTAATGACAAGGTAGACTAAAGAAATTAGAAGTGATGGAATGGATAAAACTGAATATGTTTGGGTCAAAATCACTTTGGGGAAGAAAGGTAACTGAGGCTCCACTAGGATAGTGCTTGGGTTCTGCTATAGACTTCCAGGATTCAATTTGGATAGATTTAGAGACCTCTTTAATGTTTGTAATAAAATAAATACTACTAGGCATTGTGTGATTATGGGAGATTTAATTTTCCCAGATATATATTGGAGGACAAGTGCTTCTAATAATGGTAGAGGCCAGATATTCCAGGATGTGATAGCTGACAGATTTCTTCACCAAATGGTCACTGAACCAAGCAGAAGTGATGCCATTTTAGATTTAGTATTGTAAGTAGCCAGGACCTCGTAGAAGAACTGGTTGCAGAGGACAACCTTGATTTGAGTGATCATGAGTCAATTCATTTTTACACTAAATGGAAGGATAAAAATAGATCTGCAACTAAGGTCTTTGATTTCGAAAGGGCAAACTTCAAAAAAATTAAGGGAATTAGGGAAGTGCACAGGACTGAAGAACTCAAGGATCTGAATGTGTGGAGGATGCTTGGAATTACTTTAACTTAAAGTTGTGGAAATTATCTAATGCCTGCATCCCAAGGAAGGGGGAAAAAACTCCTAAGCAATGATTACAGAGCAAACTGGATGAATAAACATCTTAACCAGGTTACCAGAGAAAGCGAAAAGCCTACAAGGAATAGAAGAAGGGATGGATCATCAAGGAAAGCTACCAAGTGAGAATTGTTAAAAGCTAAGTAGAGTTGGACCTTGTAAAAGAAATTAAAACCGCTAGTTTAAACAAGGCTCTTTAGCCATAAAAGAAAACAGTGGAAGTGGAACCATTAAACACTGAGAATGGGGTGGAGATTATTGATGATCTAGGTATAGACCAACACCTAAACAAATACTTTGCCTCAGATTTTAATAAAAGTAATGAGGAGCTTGGGGGCAGTGGGAGGGTGGTTAATGGGAACAAGGATATGAACATAGAAATTACCACATTCAAGGAGAAAGCCAAACTCAAACACTTTAATGGGATGAAATCAGAGGACCCAGATAATTGCTATCCAGGAATATTAAAGGAAGTAACACATAAAATTGCAAGCCCAATTGCAAGGATTATTAATGTATCCGTAAACTTGGGAGTCATACCTTATGACTGGAGAACTGCAAATACCTATATCTCAGAAAGGAAAAACAATGATCCAGGAAACTACAGGCCTGTTACTTTGATATCAACTGTATGCAAATTCTGAAAGACAAAGTAGTTAAAATAATAGAGGTAAATGGTAATTGGGATAAAATACCACATGGTTTTACAAAAGGTAGATCATGCCAGACCAACCTGATCTCTTTGAGAAGATAGCTGATTTTCTAGACAAAGGAAATGCAGTAGATCTAATATACCTGGATTTCAGTAAAGCATATGAAACAATTCCAGATGGGAAATTATTAGTTAAATCAGAAGACATGGATTAATATGATAATTGAAAGGGGCCTAAAGGGGGGGCAAAAAACCTTACTGTTTTTAAGACTAAGCTTGATAATTTTGTGGAGTTTATATAGTGACTGCTATTAGCAAAAATTTCCCATGGCCAGGGATGGGACAGGGCTCTGATGTGGAGGGCTCTGAGTTACTACAGATAATTCTTTCCCAGGTATCTAGCTCATGGGTCTTCCCATATGCTCAGGGTCTAACTGATCACCATATTTGGGGTTGGGAAGGAATTTTTCCCAAGTAAGGTTGGCAAAGACCCTATTTTTTTGTTTTTTGTTCTGTTTTGTTTTTCACATTCCTCTGCAGCGTAGGGCACTGTTCAGTTGCTGGTTTGAACTACACTATGTGATAGATTTTCTGTAACTTGAAGTCTTTAAATCAAGAGAGGAGGCTATTAAGTAGTGAGTGGGTGAAGTTCCGTGGCCTGGAATGTGCAGGAGGCCAGACTTTATGATCATGATATTCGCTTCTGGCCTTTAAGTCTATGAGTTTATACACAACACATATTTGTATAGTGAATGGTAGTCCCTTCAGTGAAAGTTTGGGGTTTGCTGGATTTTTTACATTTGGTTCTCTAATGTTCAGAGTTAGAATCAAGGGCTTTGAAGGAGATTTTTCATAAATTACATAGGCATTTACAATATAGAAACATTGTACAGTATCTGTAATATGCAAATAGATCTTTCTGTCATATTACAAAATGACTGCATAATTGTACTCAGGAGAGGTCCAGAATTGGAATACTTTATTAAGGGTACTGTGGCTCAGGACTGAAATTCATTGGAAGACTCTGTGGGTGAACTTTCACAGCACATTATGGCTGTCAAAAGTCAGTGTTATAAGGGCCTTTTCAATGCCGATTGAAGACCATGGAATGTCTTTTGTTTGACTTCAAAGGGCAGTGGATCAGGTCCACAGTTTACTTTGTCATGTTAAGAAAAGTGGAAAGAAGAGGGGAAGGGAAGTTAATTCAGATTAGACAGCTAATAATCCAGATTGATAGAAAATGTAGAAATGGTGCCCTAGCCTTGTTACTTAACGTTGTGAAGATATTTAGTTCATTAGTCATCTTGTGTCCAAGTCAAATAGAGCCAAAATGTTCTTCTCTTGATACATGTGAGGTTAGGGTGACCAGACGTCCCGATATTTACTTGCTTGTCCTGTGTCCTGACCGATGTATGGTCGGGACGCCATTTGTCCTGATATTTTGCTTCGGCGGCACGCTGGCTTTTTTTTTTTTTTTTTCCCCTTCGGTGGCACTCCAGTGTTTTGTTTTTGTTTTTCGCTTGGGGCGGCAAAAAACCTAGAGTCGGCCCTCATGTGGGGTTGAGCCTGTGGCTGCCCCCCATGTGTCCCAGTATTTTGTTCTTGTCATCTGGTCACCCTATGTGAGGTACAATACTGCAAAGTCGTGAGCAAGTAACTGGGGGTCAGTTTGAGAGATCTCAAAAGACAGAAGTTTCAACACTAAGAAGACACAAAAGTTACTTATAAACAGTAACAGTAAAATACCTAATAAATTCTGTTGATTGCATTCATCCAAGGGTTACTGTATTTATCAATTCTAAATTTTAATTGCTCTAACTCACAATATTCAGATTATTGGCCAATTAATAGTTAATAGTTCTGAACCAATAGACTTATATTGATGTATTTTTCAATATCAGCTTCAGAAGGAATTGTCTTTTTAAAATGTTTTGTTCATATTAACGTATTTTTTAAAATAACATATATTCACATACATGTCTCTACATACATACATGCATGTGCACACACACACAAACATATGCATCCTCAAAACAGCAAAACACAGATTAGTCCTAAACAAAACCTTATGGAAAAATTCCCATTGACTTTAAAAGGATTTGGATCACACTCTACATACACAACATATAACTAAGGGGTGGCAGTAATAATAATAATACCTAACTGTTAATTTTTATTTTCAGTGATTCACAGTTGGTTTTGTCATCCCTACTCTTACCTGAAGAGCCAGGAAGGATAAAACAAGTAATTACTGCCACTGATTTTCTATCCTTTTTATACTACTATGTTTTGTTATTTGTGTTAGGTGTGAAAAGAGAAGGAAGAATTTTTATTGGCATTACATTTAAGGTGACCTACATAACTCACTCATGAGTAGTGAAGCCACAGGTATTGTGAAGTCAACCCAATCTGATGCCAATAAATTTTTGTTTAGTCCTGCCACATATCTTATTAATGCCACAAAGTTAGAAAAAGCTGTTTTAACAATTTGATACTGTTGTTCATATCCTCCTCTAGGAAAATTGCCTTGCTTTAGATACTATTGATGATAGTAATAAAAGCAAACCAGCTGTAGGAGAAAGTGTGAATACTAATACATTTTCTAAGACTCTAAAAACATTCTGAAATCATTTTTTACAATTTAAAATAATCTCAAATAGATTATGATGAGATAGATGTAACAGGGGAAAATAAACCATTTTTGAGATAGGTGCTTTCTATTTTAAAAAACAGCAACCACAGCAAACTTGGTTGACAGGATAGAGATCTTAGAAATAGTGCCAGTAGGGTTAGATTGGTGGAAAGAGTGTAGGAGAGAGATATTCATCTGATGTAGAGAATGTGTTTATTCCATGTTTATGGTCATACTTATGATATGATGCATATAAGTTTGTACAGCACCTAGCACAATGGGGTCCTGATCCATGACTAGGGGATCCTAAGCACTAAGGTCATACAGTCAATGTATAATAATATATTAAATACACATATAAGCTGTCTTTATGGCATGTGGGGTGTTTCTTGGCTAACACTGACACTGCAGCAGATTGTGAAAACTCTGCAACTTGATTAATGTGATTTTTTCACCTCCAGTTTTAGTTTAGGATTTTAGTTGTAGTGATGGAGAAAAATGAAAGAACAGATAGCTACCTAACACAAGCATTGCATACTGTTGTACAGACACAACTAGCAGCATCAGAATTATCCATTTATGCCTTTGGCTGTTACAAAGTCAAAGTGCTGAGAGGAAGGTGAGAAATAAATAATAAATACAAAAGTCTTGCATCTGCAGTGCATAATATAAACAGACTTACTGTTTTCTAGGAGAAATATAGTAAAATCTGCATAGCAGGCTGACAGCTGTACTGCCCTCAGCTATCACATACTTCTCCCCAGCTTTAGCCAAGTTGTATCATTGCTTCTACACATCCGTTGTGTCATCTGACATTTTACTGCTTTCTGTTTTCTGCAATCTGAGATGGTAGCCTCTGATTTGGGAAGAAAGAGGTATTTTCACCTGCTTCCCACAGCAAATGTTGGAGAGGTTTGCTATTTTTGTATAAGGAGCCTCCCTGTTTTTGTGCATTTCATTTGTAGATTAAAAATTCCTTTAACTGTCTCAGTAGAATACTCATGTTGTTAATGTGTACATTTCACATCCAAGAAATGAGAAAATCTTGTACTGTCATATACATTACATTTAGTAGGTTGCGTCCTGATGCTTTCCTGAACTGGAAACATTGATAGTTTGGCTCCAGAAATGAGGTGATTCAATACACAAGCAATTAATTCCTTTGTTTATTCCCTTTTACATTATAAGTTTCTGGAATAATGTTGTCCCTGTTCCTTCAGAGATCTACAGGGTTTAACTAACTAGCCAGTTTTCTTTTACTTAAGCTTCTGAGATTTAATAAATTGTTGAAGTGAAAAAGAAAGACTTACTGAAAATGTACTTTGTAAATAATACAAATACATATATTACATATACACGGCCTTTTAGTGTGCTTTCCTACCATTTATATTCATATGGTATTTAACCTGAACAAAAGGTACTTAGTACACTTGTGGACTTTTACCAGATCTGTGATTGAAGGTTGCCATTAACACCTTGCAGCATAACAGCATATAGGGTCAAATTTTCAATAATTCCAATAATACAACTTTACTGGCTATGGGATTTTTCATACAAACTACATTCTAAAATGCTTTACAGAATTAAGTAATACAGATATGGAAAAAATAGCGTTCCTCTTCCGCAGCTGCCCAAGGGGACAGACAAGGGAGAAAATACACATTATCAATAGTTTCCGCTAAAATTTTAAGTGAGATGAAATCTGTGAGGAAGATTCCAAATTATTGGAAAATTCCAGATGGCAGAAGGCTCTTGCACTAACAGTGGGGAGATTAAGTGTGCAAAACAAAGGAGAGCCCAGATCTAGATGAGCAGAGAGAGTTGGATGAGGAAAAAGAGAGACAGACATGATCTGTAAGGGAAGCTAGAGTGAGACCATAAAGCAGTAGTGGGCAACCTGCAGCTCACGGGCCGCACACAACCCATCAGGGTAATCCACTAGCGAGCCGTGAGACCATTTGTTTACCGGCCAATGGGAGCTGCGGGAAGTGGTGACCAGCATGTTCCTGCGGCCTGCGCTGCTTCCTGCAGTTCCCATTGGCCGGGAATGGTGAACCGCGGCCACTGGGAGCTGCGGGCGGCTGTGTAAATGTAAACAAACTGTCTCTCGGCCCACCAGCGGATTACCCTGATGGGCCATGTATGGCCCGCGGGCCGCAGGTTGCCCACCACTACCATAAAGGATTCTAAAATCAGACTCCAGTAATGAATTTCTCTGAAGAGAAAGTGGAGCTGCTGGAGCTGTTTGAGAATATGTGGGTTAGTCACACTTTTTGATGTCTTTATTTTTACTTAAATTACAGTAGCACCAAAAGGCTTCAGTCACATCAGTGACGCATTGTGCTCCGTGCTACATAGAACATAATAAATGAAGTTACAATCTTGGGCCCAGATTCTGCAAACATATATGCATGTGCTCAACTTCAAGCACATGAGCAATCCTGCTGACTTCAATGGGACTGCTCATGCGATTGAAGTTAAGCACCTACATTACTGTCGGTATGCTCAGAACCTAAATTAAAATTAGATGGGTATAAAAAACAGAGTAGAAGAAAATGGGTAAGGGTATAATGGATCAGGACATGTGGTTACACAAACTAGCTATGGACACAATTTGCTGGTCTTTGATACATCTTGCACCATGCTTTAACAACTTGAATTTGTACTAGCTTAGCCATGCCAGTTGCACTACCTGTTTCAGAAACAGCTTAGACATTAACTGTAACTCTTTTGAAGTTCCTTGTATAACGCCCCCACTACTAGACAATTTCTTTAGTGTGTTATCAAAGTCGGGGATGGTCTAGGTATACTTATTCCTGCCTCAGCATGGCAGAGGAAGGGAGGGAGGAGAGGAAGATATGATCTCCTGAGGACCCTTCCAGCCCTATATTTCTACAATTCTATGATAAATAATCACAAAGAATTGCTTTCTTTTAACACTGAACAAGGGACAACTTTATCCTTAAAGCAACTCTGTCTTTTTTACATCACAACAGATCATCTGCATAGAAACTCTTTAGCCACTCTTGCATGGTTGCCTTTTACAGTTTAAATAAACAGTACACACATCCTCACATGTTAACACTCATTTACACTGGTTTTGTGTTAAGTGATTTCCTCTTATGAATATGAAGCGACAGCAACACAAAATGAACCAAATTTTACCACCATAGGTGTAGGCCATGGTAACAACACATTGTAATTTGCAATTGATTAGAGTGATAAGCTGCAGTTACATAGTATTAATATAGTGTCATGCCTGCAGATTCCTGTGAGAAAGAGCCCACAGTCGCTGAGAGTTGTGGAAGGAAGTCAATCAAGTTTAAAAAAGAAAAATACGAACAAACTCTTAGCTGTTCAGGACCAAAGTTCCTGGGGATTTTCTAGTAAAGTTTAGGAATGCAAACACTTGAAAGTGATTAGCAAATGATATTTATAAGCAAAGGAAAAGAAATAAATAAGAATTTGAAAGGTTATGTCTTAAAGACATATATTTTGAGATATTTCTATTCATTTGCTTTTTTCACAAGGAAGAAAATAATTCTGTTGAAAGACAATGTTCAGAACTGGAGTTACTAACAGTACGGAAAGAGTCTGAGCCAAAATTTTGTTTTAGCATCCATCCAATCAAGTAGACCAGGTGAATAGCAGGTGACAGTGAGTAATGTGTGTTTGAGGGAAGCCAGCTGTAAAATGGAATTTGTTCCAATAGATGGAGGGTGGGCTTAGGGTAAGAGAAGGATCTATCCATTCAGTGATAACTACATGGTTATTCCATATGGTACTGCTACTTGGCCAAAATATATTCTCTCTGTTATATCCATGCAACTCCACTGAAATCAGTAAAGTTGCATGAGTGTATATTGGGATCCAAATTTGGCATATCATTTGTAAAGTTTTTCAAGCATAAATTTAATCTAAAATAGAAAATATATAATAAAAGTTTCTAATATTTTTAAGACACCATTAGAGCTACCAAATGGGGGATCTCATTCCACAACCATAAATCTCATATGAGAGTCTATGATCCCAAGCAAGATACCCCAGTTACCTCTGTAGTCTCTTAAACCTCACGATGGAACCAGGTTAAGCCTCTCTAGAATGATGAGGTAAACAACAATAGTTAAGGCTACGTTTATGTCACGTTGGTCATGGAAGTCACTGAATCCATGACTTCCAGAGACCTCCATGACATTCTCTGCTTCAGCCCCAGGGGCTGTGGGACTTTGGAGCTGGCAGCCAGCGGGGCCCTGGCAGAGTTCCAGCGACAGGCAACAGGCCACTCCCTGCAAGGTTCCAATGATGGGCGACAGCCTCGTGCAGGGTGAGGGAGAAGAGGAGATGCCTCAGGTGAGCAGCTGGTGGTGTCCTGTTTTCTCTTGGGGAAATATGGTCACCCTGCAGCTTCCAGCTGCCATGGGCAGAGGGGGAACCTCACAACTCCCAGCCGCCACTGTGGCAGGGGAAACCATGGAGCCGTAGCAGCAAAAGACATGGACAGGTCACGGCTTCTGTGAATTTGTGTTCATTGCCGGTGACATGTCCCTGACTTTTACTAAAAATAACGATGACAAAATCTTAGCCTTAACAATAGTTTATAGTGTATAGTTGTTACAGTGTAATACCCCTTCATTTGTGTGTCTGTGTGTGTGAAATGAATCTGCTAAGACTTAATTCCACCTTCTCCTACCACAGGGTATCACTGCAGAAATAATCCATATAACACAATAAAATGGTCCACTTGTCTACAATGTCTATCAGATGAAGTGTCAGACCTGCTGAAGAGTGCAGTCCTACCACTGCTTATTTAGTCTTTTAAAGTGCTTAGTACTCAGTAGCTTCTACTGTTTTGAATGGGAGCTGCTGTGTTCTGGGCAGCTTTTAAAGTCTGGCCATATGAAAATGAAGTGCTTTTCAGATAAACCTGGATAAAAGGAAGAGATCTGATGTATGACTAGTTCACACCAAGCACCAGAAATTTCACACACATTTAATTTCACAATTTTAAATATGGCTCTTTTTCATTTTATATAAATCAAATGAAATGGTAATTCTATTTCTGTTGGTAGCTGATAATTGTAATTCTAATTAGCAAAATACAAACTGTATTTCTAATCAGCATGGAAGCAAATTAATTAGCATCATGCGTTACATTCATCTCTGTCTGGTTGCATAAACAGAGACAGAATCAAAAATCAGTGTAGCTGTATTTGTTACCCATTGATTTACACTGGAATTTGATCTGGCTTCTGGTGCATCTTCATCCACTACTAGTATTTGAATTCAATCTTAATTACTCTATGGGTATCACAAATTTTAATACTAAACTTCATTAGGAACAATATACTTTAGTATTTACAACTAACAAGAACCTGCAGGTTATTTAAAGGTAAAACAAGTGTTTAAAATACAAAAAGTTCTTAAGATCTAAAATCCCTAGCAGAAAACATGTATAGACTTAAAATATATTTATTTAGAGAAATGAAATATTTGAAAATCTCTTCTTTAGTTGCCAAGTCTGTGTTTCATCTATGAGAGTTGATAACATTACTTACACTTAATTTGAGGTGAATAATGCAGCTCCCTGCTTTGTTTTTATTGACTGTCATCAGTTCTTGCTGGTGAACAATTTTTGGACTTCAGACCGAAGAGCCCTGATCCTGCTGTTGCATTTGCATGAGCAGAGCACCACTACAGTCAGTGATGCTCTAAGATGATACCAGTGTCCCTTTTCATGGATCATTTCAGAATTTATCCTTTTTAGCCTACGAGTTATAGTTGCTTATTAGTTGAGATTAGTCCAATTTTAAACTCTAACATAAAAAAGCACTTTGTTTTTGTCCATGTACCTTTTAATAAAATGTAAACTGTACACAAACAAAAATTACCTCCACCTTAATGGTAAGATATATGTCCTCTAATGCCTTGCAGAAGCAAGACTCTGCTGACTACTGTGTTGCAATGGGAACTTAACCTTAAAGGGGATTACACCAATAAATGAACATGTATTGACAAGAATGTGTGTATACGTGGATATCACAGTGTTTAAGTTCAAAAGAAAATGAATTTAAATTCCCAGTTAAACAAATAGAACTGCCTTATTAAAACAATATTTCCACTTTTGAATCAAGTAGTTATTATTTACTAATTTCCAAAGTATAATATAAATATTTAATAGTCCAATTCATTCCAGTATTTGTTTGTATCCTAGGCATATTACCTTCGCTTCATGCAAACTTTGTTTTTTCATGTTATGCATATACAAGCATTGAAAGGTAATAATTAGGGACATCTGCTTACATTTGCTAGGAGCAGATGTTGGTTGAATTAAAATGAATACAACTATCACTCAGTATCATTAAGGAATGGAATCTATAAGGATCCTGAACACTAACAGACAGTTAAATATTCTACATTGATATCTTTATGCTATTTGCAAAAATTTCATGTACAAAATTATCTTCATAACCAATTGAATCAAAACTGAATTGCATCAGTATTTCAGGACATCAATTTGTACTTCCTTTCCACTAGAAACATAAATTGTTTGTCAGCCATGATGTCTAAAATTGCTAGCTTGTGTTGTCCAGTTGATAATAATGCTTATTAACGCCTTAGGACAACCAAATCAATTCATGAACAACTCAGCAGTATTCTGAACAACTTAATCATGCTCTGAAGTCCCATAGTTAGTACCAAAAAACACTGCTAACTGTGCTGAGCTGGATGATCAACGATGAGAATTTTGTATATGAAGAAGCCATCTGGTCGTCATATTTTATCTTCTCTTTCGAGTGCTAATCTGTGTGAGAGACAGATAAAAAGAACATTAAAGTGTGTAAATGTTAGAATATACTTCTATTCAACTGTTTATTTTCATTTGAAGTCCTGGGGGGAAATAGAAAGAATGTTTTTTTTTTTTCCTCCCGGGTAGAATATGGGAAACAAAAGGTACAGCAAAAATGTGTCATTTGCAGGGTTTGGGCTATTTGACAGTAATAGATAAATTATGTAGCTGGTTTCTCAAGGACTGTGAACTGTATCCGTGCTAACTAAACTCTAGGCTAACTAAGGCTTCAGTCCTGTACATATATAAGGCAGATGCTTATCTATTTATGCACTTGAATAGTCAGTCACAATGAAACCAACATATCCAGCAAACACTATCAGAACTTTATTGTGCAAACAGCCCTGTTCACCCATTCTACAATAAGAGTGTAGATGCAATGAAGGAAAAACAATTTGGATAAGGAAAATAACTTTACTTTCATGCTTTCAGTGTGTTTGTATCAATAGTGACGAAATACAAATATTTTGATTTTGTCTTTTCAATTAGTAATAATTTTGGAGGAATCTCATATCACACAAAATTAGTCATTTCACCTTCAGATATGTAAGGTAAACATTTTATGTACAATATATTCACAAGAGCTTACCCTATTCTTTATTTCTATATTGCATACACATAATAATGTAAAATTACTTATAAAGGCAATTTGTGTACTTTTATTATGGGTAGATTAAAAAAAGGAATAAAGCAACCTATTTATAGTCCATTGCAAATTCTTTTTTTTTACATAATCAAAATAGATAAAGGAATATATGACTGTACTCCACCACCAGAGAACTCCATTTTAAAAGGAGTGCTCTGGATACTATAATCTTTTTCAGTTACATTCATATGTACATTAAACATTTACATTGTAGCAATTACCATTTCAGATCTTGGATAACATTTCAAAGTTGAAGCTACTCTATTTATGTAATTATCAATAACCTAAAAAGAAAAGCCACAAGGAGATTTTATAGCATTTTCAATTCTACATACATTACCAAAGGCATTCCCTTAGCAATCTATTTTACCTGTAAACATGCTTCAGGCCCAGTATAGCAAAGATGGGTATGTGTGTGGGAGGGTTCTTCTTTGCAGCTTTTTGCAACAAAACTCTCGTTCACACATCCAATGTGATATATGCCATCATGTGCCAGCACTGCCCCTCTGCCATGTACATTGGCCAAACCGGACAGTCTCTACGCAAATGAATAAATGGACACACATCTGACATCAGGAATCATAACATTCAGAAGCCAGTAGGAGAACACTTCAACCTCTCTGGTCACTCAGTAACTGAGTTAAAGGTGGCAATTTTGCAACGGAAAAGCTTCAAAAACAGACTCCAATGAGAAACTGCTGAACTGGAATTAATTTGCAAACTAGATACCATTAACTTGGACTTGAATAGAGACTGGGTGTGGCTGGATCATTACACAAACTAAATCTATTTCCCTATGTTAAGTATCCTCACACCTTCTTGTCAACTGTCTGAAATGGACCATCTTGATTATCACTACAAAAGTTTTTTTTCTCCTGCTAATAATAGCGCATCTTAATTAATTAGCCTCTTAGAGTTGGTGTGGCAACTTCCACCTTTTCATGTTCTCTGTATGTATATATATCTTCTTACTATATGTTCCATTCTATGCATCTGACGAAGTGGGCTGTAGCCCACGAAGGCTTATGCTCAAATAAATTTGTTAGTCTCTAAGGTGCCACAAGTACTCCTGTTGTTTTTGCAGATACAGACTAACATGGCTGCTACTCTGAAACAAGTAACATGTATATTTAGGTGTGTGTATATATATAATATTTTCCCTTGAATACCGTGCTTGGCTTCATTTATTTATTATTTTGATTTGATGCCAAGCTTTTCGAGTATAGCTGTCATGTGACCAATATATCCAACCAGCAGCAATAAGAAGTTTTTAAAGCATCTATTCAGATTCATTTTCAAGTTAGCATGAGTAGTGCATTTAATACAGCAGGCTATACAACTTGTTTTAATATTTCACTTAAATACAGAAGGAAGAATGATGTAGGGTCAGAAGGCCTGGAAATTAAAGTAGCTCTTGTGTTGAAACTGATTTTTTGTTTTTAGATCATAAGGGAAAATAGAAAAGAAAATAAGGTAATTCGTCTTGGGGAAAAAAAAATGAATGAGTGAAATCCTGGCTCCATTGAAGTCAATGGCAAAGTTCACCTTAAATTCAACGAAGCCAGCATTTCATCCAATATAGTTATGTATCCGTTATTTATGTTTGCTGTAACGCTGTAACCTCTTTGCTATAACAGTGACATATACTCAAATATACCTCTTTTAAAGTTGAATTTTAAAAATGATATCTTTCACCTGAACTTTTCTTGTTGTCTTTCTTGATCAGAGTTTAGTTTAATATTTTGATTGTTTAAATAGTCACAAGCAACTAGTAGAAGCGTTGGGCCTGATCCTGTGAGGTCCGGAAGCTGCTGGGATTTGAAGGCACTCAGGGCTAGATCCACAAAACAATTTAGGTGTTGCTGTCAGTGACTGGGACATGAGTGGTCATGCCTAGCTATTGGAGCATAAATCAGACCTAGTGGTTAGAGCCAGAGTCAGTAGTCAGGAATCAGAGGCCAGGTGCTGTAACAAAAGTCAGAAATCAGCACTAAGGGATCAGAGCTGGAATCAGAGGCCAGATGCCGGAGCCAAGGATCAGAGTCAGGAATTGGAGCCAAGGGTCAGGACCAGGTTACTTGGAGCCAGTTAAGGCTGGGGCTAAGGCTGGAACAAGCAGATAAGAAGCTATCACAGCCATGGGCAAATGGTTTGAGCAGTCACTGATCTGCTGCTGCTGCTGGGCTTAAGAGCCAGCCTGCTGACTCTTCCAACCAGTCAGGCAGCGTAGCCAATAAGGCAACCTAATACAGGCCAGGTGTATTTGTTAGGATGCCCAGAGACTGGCTGTGAAGGCCCTGTTTCCAGACTAGCTCTGCTGCAGGCCCCAGTTCCTGATAGTTGCAATGCTCAGTATTGAGTCTTGTAACAACTAACTTTTGGGTGCCCTGCCACCCACTGGATTTCATAGCCCTGAGCGAAGCACCCAGGAGAGACAAAGGTGCCTAATAATGTGATCCTTGGAAGCCAGTAAGCTGAGTAGGGAGACTCTGGCCCCACCCCACAATGGGACTTAAACACCTAGGTTGGGGCTGCCTCCTTCTGTTTGGGATTCTCACCCCAAGAACCCCCTTCTGGAGTTAGGCACCTACACCAGGTCAGTCCTTTCTCATACAAAGCCAGAGAGGAAGAGAAACCCTGCTATAATCTATAGTCCAGTGGTTACAGTATTTTTCTGGGATGTGAGATGTTTTCAAATTGCTGCTCTGCCTGATTTGGAGTAGGGACTTGAACCCATGTCTCCAACCTCCCAGAAGGGTGCCCTAGCCACCACTCAATAACAGGGTGGGTCTCTGTCTATTCCTCTTGTTGAAACTGTCCCACCTGATATAAATAAATAAAGTGCCAGTTTGCTGCCTAAGTCCCCTTTTTAGTTCTAGTCTAGGGCCTTGTCTACACTACACAGTTTTGTTGACAAAAGTCAGCTTTCATAGACAAAACAGTGGAGGTCTGCACACTGTAATGCTCCTCCCACTGATTTAACTCTCCTACAATCCCGACATAATAAAGCTACCTTGACGAGAGGCATAGAGCTTTTTGCGACAAAGTTAGAGCTACGCCGTGTCAGTGTAGACACGGTGCTTGCTTATGTCACCCTAAGTGACCTCCAGGATTTGTCCCACAATGCCCATCATGACCTCTCTGGTAAGAAATGGAAATCTGTGTATTGCTGTTTGTTTAAAATTTAGTCTTAGAAATCCAGTGATTTTTTATTTGTCCTACACGTGGTGGTTGTTGCATAAATTCATATACAGTGGCAATCAGCACATTTGCAGCTACAACTAACATTCAGGCAGCAATCATCACAAGGGTCTTCAAGGTGGCAAGTAAACAATGCCTGGCTGAATGCATTACAAAAAGACACATTACTGGGGCTCACTGTCAAAATGCTGCTTCAAAGCGTCCCTGATTTGAATAGCCCCTGCATTGAGCCCCTCTAATAGCTCTGGTATTTGGCTACTCAAAATCAGCTGCCAGGTGAGCCCCCTCAATGCTCCACTCCTGGAGAAACTCCCCCCCGCCCCCAGCTTCACAAATGTTATGCAGTGCACAGCAGGCTGCTATGACCAAGAGAATATTTTTCTCGTTGAAGTCTAACCTACCAAAAAGGCAGCTCCAGCAACCCTTTAATCTGCCAAATGCACATTCAGTGGTCATTCTGCAGTTGCTGAGCCTGTTGAATTGCTCCTTGCTGCTGTCAAGGTTTCTGGTGTAAGGTTTCATCAGCCCTGGGAGTAAGGAGTAGGCTGGTTCTCCCAGCATCACTATGGGCATTTCCACATCCCCTGTTGGAATCTTCTAGTCTGGAAAGAAAGTCCCTGTTTGCAGCTTTCTATACAGACCAGTATTCCTTAAGATGCATGTGTCATGCACCTTCCCTGACTACCCCGCGTTGATGTCAGGGAGACGACCCTGTTGATCCATCAGTGCCTGCAATACCATAGAGAAGTATCCCTTTCTGTTGATGTACTCCGTCACAAGGTGGTCTGGGCCAAAATGGGGATATGCATGCCATCTATCACCTGGCCACAGTTAGGAAATCCTATTGCCGCAAAGCCATCCACTATTTCCCACACATTGCCCAGGGTCATAGTCGCAGAGGGCAATTAATTCCCTGCACACTTGCATCACTGCAACCCCCACAGTGGACTTCCCAACTCCAAACTTATTCGCGACTGACCAGTAGCAGTCCGGGGTTGCCAGCTTCCACATAGTGGTTGATTGCCACGAGCTTTTCCATTGTTATGGCAGCTCTCATTTTGGAGTCCTTGTGCTGCAGTGCAGGGGTGAACTCTGCACAGATTTCCAGGAAGGTGGCTTTGCACATCCAAAAGTTCTGTAGCCACTGCTTATCATCCCATACCTGTATAACGATGCAATCCCACCGCTCAGTGCTCGTTTCCCAAGCCCAACAGCTACAGTCCACTTTGTGCAGCTGCTCCATGAATGCCAACATCAATCCTGAATTGTTTCTTTCCATGGCACACAGCAGGGCAGTCACCACAGATTCTTTGTCAGAGTTGCAGCTCATAAAATACTGCAGGATCAGCAACATTGTGTTCATAACGCTCAACACAAGGCTGCAGTGCAGAATCCATTCTTTCATGCCAGGCGTACAGTTTACGGGGGCAGTCAAAAAACGGTGCAAAACGCAGTTGGAATTCCTTAGAATCATAGAATCATAGAATATCAGGGTTGAAGGGACCTCAGGAGGTCATCTAGTCCAACCCCCTGCTCAAAGCAGGACCAATCCCCAATTAAATCATCCCAGCCAGGGCTTTGTCAAGCCTGACCTTAAAAACTTCTAAGGAAGGAGATTCTACCACCTCCCTAGGTAACGCATTCCAGTGTTTCACCACCCTCCTAGTGAAAAAGTTTTTCCTAATATCCAACCTAAACCTCCCCCACTGCAACTTGAGACCATTACTCCTTGTCCTGTCCTCTTCCACCACTGAGAATAGTCTAGAACCATCCTCTCTGGAACCACCTCTCAGGTAGTTGAAAGCAGCTATCAAATCCCCCCTCATTCTTCTCTTCTGCAGACTAAACAATCCCAGTTCCCTCAGCCTCTCCTCATAAGTCATGTGTTCCAGACCCCTAATCATTTTTGTTGCCCTTTGCTGTATTCTCTCCAATTTATCCACATCCTTCTTGTAGTGTGGGGCCCAAAACTGGACACAGTACTCCAGATGAGGCCTCACCAATGTCGAATAGAGGGGGACGATCATGTCCCTCAATCTGCTCGCTATGCCCCTACTTATACATCCCAAAATGCCATTGGCTTTCTTGGCAACAAGTGCACACTGCTGACTCATATCCAGCTTCTCATCCACTGTCACCCCTAGGTCCTTTTCCGCAGAACTGCTGCCTAGCCATTCGGTCCATAGTCTGTAGCTGTGCATTGGGTTCTTCTGTCCTAAGTGCAGGACCCTGCACTTATCCTTATTGAACCTCATCAGATTTCTTTTGGCCCAATCCTCCAATTTGTCTAGGTCCCTCTGTATCCTATCCCTGCCCTCCAGCGTATCTACCACTCCTCCTAGTTTAGTATCATCCGCAAATTTGCTGAGAGTGCAATCCACACCATCCTCCAGATCATTTATAAAGATATTGAACAAAACCGGCCCCAGGACCGACCCCTGGGGCACTCCACTTGACACCGGCTGCCAACTAGACATGGAGCCAGTGATTACTACCCGTTGAGCCCGACAATCTAGCCAACTTTCTACCCACCTTATAGTGCATTCATCCAGCCCATACTTCTTTAAATTGCTGACAAGAATACTGTGGGAGACCGTGTCAAAAGCTTTGCTAAAGTCAAGAAACAATACATCCACTGCTTTCCCTTCATCCACAGAACCAGTAATCTCATCGTAGAAGGTGATTAGATTAGTCAGGCATGACCTTCCCTTGGTGAATCCATGCTGACTGTTCCTGATCACTTTCCTCTCATGTAAGTGCTTCAGGATTGATTCCTTGAGGACCTGCTCCATGATTTTTCCGGGGACTGAGGTGAGGCTGACTGGCCTGTAGTTCCCAGGATCCTCCTCCTTCCCTTTTTTAAAGATTGGCACTACATTAGCCTTTTTCCAGTCATCTGGGACTTCCCCCGTTCGCCACGAGTTTTCAAAGATAATGGCCAATGGCTCTGCAATCACAGCCGCCATTTCCTTTAGCACTCTCGAATGCAACTCGTCCAGCCCCAGGGACTTGTGCACGTCTAGCTTTTCTAAATAGTCCCTAACCACCTCTTTCTCCACAGAGGGCTGGCTATCTACTCCCCATGTTGTGATGCCCAGCGCAGCAGTCTGGGAGCTGTCCTTGTTAGTGAAGACAGAGGCAAAAAAAGCATTGAGCACATTAGCTTTTTCCACATCCTCTGTCACTAGGTTGTCTCCCTCATTCAGTAAGGGGCTCACACTTTCCTTGGAATGATGGGACGGAGAAAACTGAATACTGGGACAGTGATCCCACCCCCATGATGCACTGTGATCCAGTCCGAGAACTCTTAGTGGCAGAAGGTGGCAGTTTGCACAGTGAGTAGCTACTCATGGTGCACTGCTCTCTGTCAGTGCTAGAGCACCAACTGGGGACACGCACGGCCTACAAAAGGAGTGTTGTGTGAACATGCAGAAGTGATGTAATTACAGCAATTTATGATCATCAGTGTAACTTAAGTCAACTTAACTCTGTAGCGTAGATATGGCCTAGCTCTCAATGCTTGCAAGAGATGCTCAGACCTCACCAGTTTTAGCCCTAAATCTCAAAAATTACTTTCCAAAGGTGCATAAATGTTCCTTTTATAACAGAATGTGTAAAGGTGAAGAGACACATATTTCAGTTTGACCTTAAGGGTGTGTTTGTCTTAGTTCAATGTATGCAAATATACTTCTGTTTTATTTTTAAAATCTTGAGTAAGAGAAAATTGCATGATTTATGAAATGCCCTCTATAAATATGTATTTTGAATTATACAGTGAGAGCAGGCTGGACTGTTTGCACCGCTCTGATAAACGTTAAATACCGTTTTTATTGAAAATTGTGCAGGTCAGTTTTGATGTTTTATGTTATAAAATGATAGGTCCAACACTATGCATATATGATTATGATATTTAAAATATAATTGAGTTTGTGGAGCTATCTATGAAGGTTCTTATATGGTCCCCGTCAGTGTAGTACTGAGTAGTTTGCAAACATTAACAAATTTATCTATACAACACTTCCTTGGAGGTAGGAAAGTATTGAATAAACAAATCAAGTTGCATCAACTCATGTAGTTGTATCCCACCCCAAATTTACAATATAGGGGTATTTCAAGTAATACCAAAGAGGTATTCTAAGAACTAGAAACATGAAAATTCCTTCTTTTCCCACAGGTACATATCCTAATTCTTTGGCTCCCAGCTCATAAGTGGCAAGAACTCCCACACCTCTAGAATAATAGGGTAGCAGCTAACTTCCCCAAATTGCAGGTGGCACATTCCTCTCTTGTCTAGGAGTTATAGCACATTTAACCACTATTCTTTTTTCACTGAAGTCAGATAAGAAGCTCTCATTGACTGTTGCTGCGTCAGTCACTTGAACAGCTGAAGGCTAATAAAACTACATTTTTCCTTAGGTTCTAATCAGTATTTAAATTAACGAAATTAAATGTAACTATTTTCTTGAGATTCTGTCAACTTTTTTTTAAAAAAGCAAAGTGTATTTGTGCTGCACAAAGCAACTTCAGTGCCTTGCTCTGCTTAAGGTTATTTTTCTATCTGATCTGTAGTTTTCTAGGATATTTGTGTTCCTAACTATATCTCTCATACGGTTTTCTATAGTGCTCTATGTTGTTGTATCTAGGCAGTAGATATTCCTATTTCTTTTCTCCTTTGTTGTTTTTTTCAGGAGGATTCCATCCTTTGAAATTTTATATCTTAGCTGTCCATACATCAAGTGGATTTTATTTCCATCTTACCACCAAGTTTGTAGGTGGGCTCCCAGGGGTATATCAAACTGGCATATTTCTGACACTGGGCTACCTCTCTGCCACCAGATCAATGAGGGTATTACACTTCTAAAGTATAAGGCAGGGATGAGCAACTTTTGGCACATGGCCCACCAGGGTAAGCCCCCGAGCGGGCTAGGCTGGTTTGTTTACCTGCCGCATCCACAGGTTCAGCCGATCGCGGCTCCCACTGGCCTGTTTGCTGCTCCAGGCAATGGGGGCTGCGGGAAGCGGCAAGGGATGTGGGATATCTTCTGCTATCTATCCATGGTGACTGGAAACTCCAGGTTGCTGAGGTCTCAGCAGGCCTTGTGGGACAGATGATATTCTGGATCAGGGAGGAAATCTTAAAGAAATATTTTCCCTGTCCCCAGCTGCAGATGATTTAATAACCCAGAGTGAGACAAGGTGGGTGAGGTGTAATATCTTTTAGTGGACCAACTTCTGTTGGTGAGAGAGACAAGCTTTTGAGTTACACAGAGCTCTTCTTCAAGTCTGGGAAATATACTAAGGCCATGTATACACTACCACTTATCTTGGCAAAACTTACATTGCTCAAGGGTGTGAATAAACACCCCCTGAGCAAAATAAGTTATGTTGGCATAAGTGGTAGTGTGCACAGCACTATGTCAGCAGGAAGCGGGAAAGCTTCTCCTGTCGGCATAGAGTGGCTACATGGGAGATCTTACAGTGGCGCAGCTGCATCGGTACAGTTGTGCCTCTGTAAGCTGTCTAGTGTAGACATAGCCTAAAACTGTCACAGCTAAATACAAGATCAAACAGATAGTTTAGCATAAATAACACATATTCTTAAGGTGAAGTGGCCCATTAACATCCAATTCATAACTTTGCTAGACACTAAAAATCATGGTTTTAGTAAAGACATGGATTTATGGTTTATCGCAACAATCTGCAACCCACTAACTCCCTTTTTTTCCCTATGACTACAGCAGTGTTGATGGGTCACTTCACCTTGAGTGGTTGCTTAGAATATGTGCTAACTGCTTATGCTAAACTATCTGTTTGATCTTGTATTTAGCTGTGACATTCTTAATATCTTTCCCAGACATGAAGAAGAGCTCTGTGTGGCTGGAAACCTTCTCTCTCTCACCAACCGAAGTTGGTCCAATAAAAGATATCACTTCACCAACCTTGTCTCTCGAATATCCTGGGACTGACATGGCTACAATAACCCAGAGTGACTCTGTTGCAGGCTTGATTGACACTCTGCTGAAACATTTGCAAAGGCTCTTTCTCTGTGCTTATACGCCAAAATACATTTCAAGCACCAGCTCTCTTGCCAGACAATCCTCCAATTTTGGGTAGGAAACACCGAGGCTGGGAAGACATGCCATGACATTACTGTGAACATAGGAAGAAAAGACAACATCCAGCCTCAGGAGAGCTAACACCCTTGTGTAACCACCCTCTCTCAAGACACCAACATAACAAAGTGAAGGACTAATATTGGGTGCCCGGGCATTTCCTCTCTTGCTGTTCAGAGAAAGCTTCTCTTCTGTTGCTATTGTTACCTCTGTTCCCCTAAAAACCAACCCAGGGTCACACTTGTATGAGTTTTATTATGATGCCGCTGTTGGGTCAGACAGAAAAGGGATGGAGCTTATTTATACATGCACACATTCACCGCGTTCATACCCTCCTGCACTCACACACTTACACAGGCGGAGAGTTACTGGAGACCGCATGGGAAGCTGAGAAGCTGAAGCATAGTAGATCTTGTGTGTCCACCTGAGGTCACGGATCCGGGCCGGTGAGCAGGTTGAGAAGAAGCAGAGGGTTTGTATGCATGCCTATCGCCATGCTGGAACGGAGTGGCTCCTGTCACGTACATGGAGTTTTCCTTTCGTGTCCGTCACCGAGAAGCATTTCCAGACCAGTTCCTTTCATGCATACCAGGTTCTTCTTTTCTTTACAGCACCCCATGATTGCCTTCTCAGGGCAGGTTACATCAAATACACCTGTCTCCTGTCTCCAGGCTCTTTTCTCCTTGCAGTTCCTCTCCGCCCAGTCCCACATTCACGCCTTTGTTCACACTCCCTTATCTCCCCCCCACACTCCCTTGTTCACACACTCTCTGAATATTGCAAAGTTTGGAGGTTCATACCAGTGGTAACTGAAAAGGTACAAAGCTTGCAAAGGTTACAAAACTTAAATGGCTGTGCTAACAATAACTGAAGTTACAAAGTCTGCAAAAAAGTTAATGATACAAGTTACAGATCTTACAATTGCAGTTGAGCAGAGGCTTTACATAACAGCTATAGCCACCTTCTTTCTTTCACATGCCGAATGGTAGGCATCTTTGCCTGGTTGCTATGTCAACCATCCTCCCTTTGCAAGCGGAATGCCTAACAGCGGTTGATATGGCAACCTCCCTCAGAACATTTATACATGCTGAGTATGTGACAAACACTTTGGAGAAGGCATTTTTGGTTGCTCAGCATGTTGGCATACCACAGGGCAGTAGCCTGGGGCAGAGCATGTTCACACAACCATACATTGAGGAGAAGTGCAGACATTCAACATGAGCTGTGAGCAAATCTTGAAGTGAGGGAGCCAAGATAAACCTGCTGCCTCCGACTCCCACACCTGCCTGTTTAAAAACATCAAGGATAAGGTCCAGCTCTGAGTGTTACCACAGACCACTGATGAACGCAAGAAACCATAATGCACAAGATGATAACCAACATTTTCAAGTGGGTGCCTTAAACATATGATGGCCATGGCAAGCCTCTCTTCCCACACATTCAACTGCAGATGGAAAAGAGGCTTCCTGAACATGAAATATGCTGGAAACTTTCTCTGTCTCCAGAATCAAGTTGCTTCTCAGAGGCTATTTATACTCTGCCCTCTGTGTGCAGCAGTAGAGCTAGCTGAATTCTTTTTTTTTGACTGATACTTTTTGTGGTGAAAAATGCAGATTCAGGTCAACTGAAATATTTCATGAATTCATGTCAAATTCATCAAATTGGTTTGGCAGGGGGAGGGGATTGGAGGGCGGAGTGAAAACACCCTGAAAAAATCCAAATTTTTTGTTTCAGTATTTTCAAAATGAATTTTTTTTTTATTTTGGTGTGGAGAAACTTTTCATTTTGAAATGTGCTTCACTTGTATTATTTAAAAAATAAAATAAAAAGGCAATACCTTGAAAAATGCAATGAAATGTTTTGTTTGGCCTCAAACAATTTTTTTCTCCAATTTTTTGGTTCACTGAAAAAGTTTGTATATCATACACACACACTATATTTCAGGTTTATTTGAATTATTTTTTTTTCAGTGTTTTGGTATGGCCAGTAAACCAAAATATCAGTTATTCACACAGCTCTAATCAAAAGAAGATAAAAAGAAAATCATGTAAATCTTGTAACAAAGTGTCAAAAATAAGCTGCTTCCTTGATAGCCTTAGAATCAGCCTTTTTTTTTTTCAAGGTATTTGGTGAACCTGTGTCCCGAAAGCCTCAGTGCAGCCAGAATTCATGGGGATCCATAAAATCCATGCATATGTTCTACGGATGCTTTCAGCTTCAGCACACAGGTGCCCAATAACTCCACAGGGGCCCAATCATGCTTCATTAGGAGGCCCCCAGTACTTCTGTCTGGTATTATGAGCTCTCCATGGCTGGTGGGTAAGCAGTGTCCAGTCCCAAATGCTACAAGGAGCGCCAAACAACAGACATGCCTTGTAGTCAGGGAAGAGGGTGTCTCACTGCATAATCACAGAGTGCTTCAGTGTTTCGAGTCAGAACTTGATGTTTACAGGACTCGAGCATTTCAGTTTATCTGAGATGTGCTTGACAGAGGATAATGTTTCCATTACCAGTGTTTAAGGCCAGTGCCTTTCACAATGCCAGGGATCAACATGCAAAGCTTGCTCCACGCCAAAGTATCGAGATGCAAGAAATGCATAGGAGGGCAAGTCTGTGTAGAAAGACCTTTCCACACCTTACCGCGACAGCAATTTAAGACTACATTTTCAAAAGTGCCTAAGTGACTTGAGAACCTAAGTCTCATTAGCTTTCAATGGGACTTAGGTACTTTGAAAATTTTACTCTTTGATATTAATCAAGATGCTTTAGCATTGAATTTCTTTTGGTAATAGAGCAATATTTTAACCAGGGAGGACAATTCTCTTGCTGGGGGAATGTGTGACATGCTTCCATCCCGTTATTATTTCTCTGTTAGTAATCCTACAGTTTCAGTATACATTAAATTAGTACTTTCCTTGTAAGGACATGGCTGAACAACCCTAACACTGCTAGATAACTTTTGTTGACTCATTGAGGTAGATGTGGCTTTTTAACTCCACCAGGATATAGTGGAATGGGATGGACAGAGACTCGTTAGGAGGCAGAGGAAACCAGGGTCTATAAAAGAGAGGTCTCAGCTGGGAACCATCATGAACAGAAAATCTTGGGGAGAAAGCTAAGTGTGAGGTTTACATAGCATTATTATTGTTCAAATTACCTTAACGCCTCCCTTACCTTTACACCTCCTTTCCTGGGGAAGGCTTGATAAAAATCCTCATCAGTTTGCACAGGTGAACACAGACCCAAACCCTTGGATCTTAAGAATAATGAAAAAGCAATCAGATTCTTAAAAGAAAAATTTTAATAGAAGAAAAAGTAAAAAGAATCACCTCTGTAAAATCAGGATGGTAAATACCTTACAGGGTAATTAGATTAAAAACATAGAGAATCCCTCTAGGCAAAATCTTAAGTTACAAAAAGACAGAAAAACAGGAATCTACATTCCATTCAGCACAGCTTATTTTCTCAGCCATTTAAAGAAAACAGAAGCTAGCGTATCTCTAGCTAGATTACTTACTAAGTTCTAAGACTCCATTCCTGTTCTGTCCCCGGCAAAAGCATCACACAGACAGAGAGAGCCTTTGTTTCTCACTCCTCCAGCTTTTGAAAGTATCTGGTCTCCTCATTGGTCATTTTGGTCAGGTGCCAGCGAGGTTATCCTAGCTTCTTAACCCTTTACAGGTGAAAGGGTTTTTCCTCTGGCCAGGAGGGATTTTAAAGGTGTTTACCCTTCCCTTTATATTTATGACAGTACCAATATGAGATTTCTAAAGATAGTTACAACACTCGACCCGAGGTTTAAGAATCTGAAGTGCCTTCCAAAATCTGAGAGGGATGAGGTGTGGAGCACGCTTTCAGAATTCTTAAAAGAGCAACACTCCAATGCGGAAACTACAGAATTTGCACCACCAAAAAAGAAAGGCAACCTTCTGCTAGTGGCATCTAACTCAGATAATGAAAATGAACATGTGTCGGTCCACACTGATTTGGATTGTTATCGAGCAGAACCCTTGATCAGCATGGACGCATGTCGCCTGGAATGCAGGTTTTTAAAAATAATTCTACATTTGTAAGTTCAACTTTCATGATAAAGAGATTGCACTACAGTTCTTGTATCTTGAAAAATACTATTTCTTTTGTTTCTTTTTTACAGTGCAAATATTTGTAATAAAAATAAATATAAAGTAAGCACTGTACACTTTGTATTCTGTGTTGTAATTGAAATATATTTGACATGTAGAAAACATCAAAAATATTTAAAATAAATGGTATTCTTTTATTAACAGTGCAATTAATCGCATGATTAATTACGATTACTTTTTGAAATCGCTTGACAGCCCTATTTTTCTTTTTCTCTCTTCTTACTGTTAACTAACAAAAATAAATATATGAACAGTCATTACAGATATCTCCTAAGGAAAAAAACTGTGGTAACCTCACGTAACACTGTGCAAGGCAACTGTTGGTGAATGCTGACTTTTTCAGTGCTGACCAGTGTGTGTGTTTTTTATTATATATCTATTTAACTGAAATTTTATTACAAAAAATTCTGAAATGCACTTGTAAATTTCTTGAATCCCTCATGTGTATGCTGGTGTGCCTAGTAGGGTGTGAAAAGTCAGAAGCATGTTTTCAAAGTACAGAATACAGGAATTTAGCTCTCATTAGCTTTAATGGGAATCATGTAGTTCAGTCCCTGATTGAGGCTTTAAAAATATGCCCCTTACTCTACAGAATCCATATTTAAGTTATGGGGAGACTACTAGATGGATTTTCCTGGTTTATTTTTCCTTTGAATGAATGAGCTGTATGGTTCCATTCAAAAATAAATTGTTTAAAACAGTTGGGGATAATTCCATTTCCCTGTAGGCCAAGAAAGGATTTGACGTGTATTTACATTAAAGAATAAGTCTAAGAAAAGTTTTTGCATTTCAAGAAGGTATAAATCAATCCTCAGGAACATCATAATAAATATTTTTAACAAATAATTTAAAATCATTAATAGTTATATTAATATTATAAGCTATTGTGATTATTAACTATAATACTCTATTAACAATAATTTGGAGACATACACCATTTTCTACAATAAATGGCCAGTTTGTTAACATCCTCCATGTGTAGAACCCTAAAATGGACTATAAAGTGTAATTGCAAATTTTATGGTATTACTGCTGTGGTACATATTGTTAATGTTATTTTTGACATGCAAATCATTATATATTTATTTATATTTGTTTTCATTTTATGGAGCTTTGAAGGTAAAGCCAAAAATAACTACTTTGTAATAGGAAATCAGTTCTTTTCTGTTTGTACTTAATATATTATAGTTCATTAGTAGATTAGTAACTATAGTAGGTTTTGACTGGCTGAAAAGCTATGTAAGAATAAATAATACAGTGTACTTTCTACAGATGTGTTCAGTCTGTAAAGAGAGTTACCATTTGGGGAATATTTATTTAATTACCATAATCGCCGGCAGCATACATAAGGATATATTTTGTAAGACTGTATTATGCTCACTTATTCACATGTGTTGGAGATAATGGATAATACTTTCAAAGAGCATAGGCACATTCTATTCTATTCTATTCAGGTTCTTACATGGCCCTCATCACCATCGTAGCTGAACACCTTCTAGAAGTAATGGGAATATTATCTGCCATGTTTGGTTCTTTCATTCTCCCTTCTCCTCAACAAAAAATTGTAATGAAAAAAATGTATAATATATACCTGTACTATGTGTTTATATTCACAAAAGCAAGGTCAAAGAAGTGCACCTTGCACTGGAAACAAAAGGTAGTGAGATTTGTTATGGCATTTAATTCCTGTGGAATGAATTCCTACAGTCTTGGACTCGTCTCATGCTGTCTCCTGCACGACAAGCTTTGTCCTTGCACTGGAGAATTCTACTGTACCTGAGGATAGGAGCTACCAGCTGCCATCCTCATCTTGAAGCTTTGGGCAGTCTTTTAGGTAGGCTGGGCCCAAACCATTGAGTGCCTTGAAGGTAATGGCTGAGTCCTTTGAATTTGGGAAGCCAACATCATGGTTTGATGTGCTTATGGAAACCAGTGGTGCTAGTGAGGAGACAGGCTACTGTATTCTGTACCAGCTGGTATTTTGTGAGGCTAACAGCTTCATGGACTATAGAAATAGTCCAACCAAGAGGTAACAAAACCTGAGGCTAGGTTATCATTCATCAGCATGAGATGCAGCCTTGAGGCTAGGTTATCATTCATCAGCATGAGATGCAGCCTTCTAGCCAGCCATAGATGACAGAGCATGTTACTTGCAGATGTCGTTCCATGAAAATGCATCATGCATTAGCAAAGCATTCAGGAGCACTCCTAAACTGCAAGTGGAATTGACCAGTTGCTTGTGCATTTTCAGCCAGT
This sequence comes from Lepidochelys olivacea, assembly GCF_965140295.1. NCBI lineage: Eukaryota > Metazoa > Chordata > Testudines > Cheloniidae > Lepidochelys > Lepidochelys olivacea. The sequence continues at coordinate 123,010,535 of NC_140411.1, read as the reverse complement.
GAAAACTGCATTGTGTCTAAAAACCCCTCAAAATACTTTCCTCTGATAACCAGCATAACCTCTGTCTTGTTCGGTTGAGCTTCAACCAGTTGTTCTTCATTCACTTAATCCAGCTAATCTCATCCACTCACTAGGCTAGCAAAGAGACAACGGTGTTACTTGAGAGCAGCATGTTATTTGCATATTGTTGGCTCATGAGTTCATGATATCTTTCCACTTCGCTAGTAGCCGCATGTAGGTATTGATCCTAATCTGGTACAAATCAGTGTAACTTCATTGAAGTGAGTGGAGCTACGCTGTTTTGCAGAAGTTGAGGATGTGACCGCTAATGCCCACCCTTTTCATACTCTTTTTCTATCAGAGTAATTTCAGCAGTTTTATCACATCTATAACTTCATACTTTTACCTTCAATGGAAACATTTTTTCCATCAGAATTTGCCAAGTTTCATGTAGAATTGTTTTGATTGTAATGAATTTCTGATGGAAAAATACCTGGAAAAGTACCTGATTTCATGCCACCTCATCTAACTCATCAGCTAATTAGGGCAATCGGCTAGCCGTTAGCATGTATCTTATATCATGCAAAAGCGTTCTTCTTGAAATTCCCTTTCCTATAGTTCAGATGCTCTGTTTCAATTACATGTGAGTGACAGCTGGTTACTCTTTCAGTGCAGTAACAGATCACGCTAGTGGTTTTGTGCCTTTTTTTCTGCTCCTTCTAGATTATGCAAAACACATTTTATTATATATTATGAATTTTACAATACTCTGTATGTGTCCAATATTTCACTAATTCACAGTCTCCTGATGTTGGACATTTGAAGCAAAATAAAGTACTGTGCTATCTTTATGATTAATAGAAACATACATTAATCAAGCCACAACTGGTAGAGAATGTATTTGTTCTTATTCATCAACATCAGAACGGGAGGAGATATATGGTCCTCCTGGTGCACTAATAGGAGCTATGCACATGCACTGAGAGCAGCATAAATCTTTTCCTTTGATGAGTGATGATGATTAGTCCCACTAAGAAAAGCTTTTCAACCAAAAGATTGGATAAGGTTATTCTCAACAGGCATGTCAGATTTGGCCTTTAAAGCATGAACTGCACTCAGTTCCACAAGGACCTCTTTTCTCCTACCATTTGGTTCCTTTGTTTTAAACGCTCTTAGCTTCTAGAAAGTGAACAACTTACCCAATGACTAGAATACTGTATTTGCCAAGCAATTAAAAACAGTTTCTTAAAGCAAGATATCTTGCCTCATTAAAGAGAATGATTCACTCGATAAAAATCCCAAGAACTCTGAATGTTGAAGGGGATTAGTAGTTTTGTTCGATTCTGGGGAGGAATGTTTGGGTCTGATTAAAGCACTGGGTAGGATTGATGCCTGAAACTAGGATTTCTCAGCATGAAACAGTTTCCCAAAAATGGACATACAGGCTGCCACTAGCCCTAACAATTTTACTTAGATTCATTGATGATAATTCCCACCCAACCTGAGAGAAGCAAGCCTGAGGGTTTTTGTATCACCAGTTTGCTAAACCACATGCAAATGGATATCTTGGGGCTTGCACAGCTCTAGTTCACCGTTTAAATATCTTTTTGGAAATTACATTAACTTCTCAGTGCTACGTGAATATTTTTGCTATATAAAGCACTTGTATATTATTGAAAATCAGTATTTTAATAGGCAATGTTTGTGTTTTTATTGTAAATATAGTAACAATATTATAAGGTCTAAACACAAATTTTCTGTTTTGTCTTGAATAATCAATTTGGTTTTCATACAAAGAATTTTGAAAATAAAGGATCCTAAAAAGAAAATGCCCCATCAAATTTTAAAATAGATGGAAACGAAGATATTTTGAAGATTTGTTTTCCCTTTGTCTGAACAGAAAATCTTAGTATGAAATTCATTTTGACTAACTTATTTACCTAGTGTTATAAAATATCCACATGCATTTTTATGTTTTTGTATAATATCCTACATCATTTTTCATTTGCAGACACCTAAAAAATTTCACATGGAGGTGCGGACCCTCTAGGGGGTCTGTGGACCACTGGTTGAAAACCATCGTTCGATGGTAATGATAACCTTTTGCAGATCCCTTAGACATAGTCTGCAGACCCGAGATTGAAAACCACTGTCCTAGATTCAGCGCATGAACCACATAGCTTATGGTTTATCACAGAGGCTGGGAACCTCTTCCCAGCATGTTAAGTGTGGTTTTATTACTGGCATGATCAAGTAAAATTTGTAACATCTTAAAACAGGAAAAGATTTATTAAAATGGTTGAATAAAGTTTGGCTCCTATATCCATGTTTAGGCTCCTAAATAAGAGAATTGATTTTCAAAAATGCCAAGTACCCAGCACCTTCAATTGACTCTATACACAAAGCCATGAAAATCAAATATAGAAACTAGTATAATCAGACTAGTAGAATGTTAGCTAGGGTTTACCTACTGCTTATGTATATTGCAGCCAGCCTAACTCATGGTGGTAGAATCTTTACACTATGCCAGCATATATTCTCATTGTATAGGCACACTGCACCTTTCCAATTTTGCTTTCTGTTATAATTTTGACTGCTGTTCAAAATATTTTGCATGGGGTGCCAGAGACTGGCAATTTGGTCCTATCTGTGTCTGTTTCACAATCTGTAAAATGGGAATTGTAACAATATTTACCTACTATTTAGTTACCCACCCCATGAAACACCCTTCATCTCTCTCTTATTATGAAGCTATCACACAATTTATAGTGGTAATTTGTGGGAGGGAAAAAAAGAGAGAGAGAAAGGAAAGATATCAAAAGAAGTTTAATTTGCTAGAGGTTTTGAAATACACATTTAAACTTAATTGAAACCATTCCTAAATTCTTTAACATTATTTAAAGCTTTCATGTCTAAATTGTTTTTTTTTGCAAGGTAAATGTAACTCAAAATGTAGCTAAAATTGATAACAGGGAACAATGAGGATGTTAAACTAGTGTTAGTAAGAATTTATTTTTTATACAAGGTGTCACCAAATATGTAAAGTTTGTTTCCTCAGTAATGAATTATTGACTCACTAATCAAGCACTGACTGCAGAGGTTTTTCTTCTTCTCCTTTTCACCACCAGGATTATACCTTAACAATGTATTTTCAACAATACTGGAGAGATAAGAGACTAGCCTATGCTGGGATACCTCTCAACCTTACGCTTGATAATCGAGTGGCAGATCAACTCTGGGTGCCCGACACTTACTTTTTAAATGACAAGAAGTCATTTGTGCATGGAGTTACAGTGAAAAATCGAATGATTCGCCTTCATCCAGATGGAACAGTGCTGTATGGCCTCAGGTCTGTACTTTATAATGAAGATTTCATAGCTATTGTTTCGTACTGTTGATATTTGTTTCCTGGTACAAGGTTATTACACACTGTATGTAGCATATTATGTAAACTTCACAGTAACCCTGAAAGATGTCGGTAGAAAATAAATAACACACTCAATGTTTCTTAATTTTGCCACCAATGTATTCAGTGAGCTTTTATCTGTTTATACAGCGTCACCATAACAGGAAAGCTCTGCAGCTACATGGTTCCTGAAAGGAAACCATGAAGTGCAAACCTAAATATTTCTTTCAAAAAATATGGGGAGTGAGGTTTAATTTGGGTGCTGAGTTCCTCTCTTGGTATACCACTACTTGGTAGTGGAAAAAATAAACCCAGGAAAAGTGAAGTCTACAACATTAAAACATGATTGTGTATACCCTCTGGATTTTATATTTACTCTGGAAGTGTAAAGGAGCTTTAAAGGACGCTGCTTTATATCCATATTAAGTCCCTGTACCTTGCCAGAGCAGTAAAAAGGCGACTTAGTGAAATGAGAATCAGACAGAAATAAACACAAGATTTGCCCTTATAGGGAAAACCAGTTCTTTACCTAGGAGAAGCCTTTTCCCCTTGCTGCATACAACTCTTCTGCAGCTTCTTCTCCTCCCTTGTTTCACTCACTGGAAGAGGTTTTCAAAGGTCACAGGCTGCCCTTAATTAGACTCAGTGTGTCCTTAATCAACCGGAGGTAACGTTTTTCCGTTCATAGTAAAAAGGGCTTTAACAATTCTAAGACAGATACACCTGCCTTCAACCGTTCTCCCAGAACTGTCATGTCTGACTTTGTCACAAAGTATTCACAGCACATTCCCAAATAAATTTGCTGAATATTAGTTATAAAATTAAAGCTCAGTATTAATCGGTAGAAAATCATTTATTTGATAAATTTAGTCTGCTCTTCTGCAGACAGCGAATGCCCATGAGCAGATTACACTTTCCTTGAACGTATTTGTTGTTTGAATTTACTCAATGAGAAGAGACAGAGAGACATGGACTTCAGTGCCAGCGGCACATATATGATACCCAACTCACAACTTCTTTCATGCACACATCACTCTTGCCCAGCTTTTGCTGAGCCTACAAGAGAGAAGAAGCTCCTGACATTAAATCCTAGCAAAAAGAAAGGGAAAAAAGTTCTAAAGACTGGTCAAAACCTTAACCTAGCATTTAGCTGCAAAGGTGGTTTGCAGACTTGTGCTCCATCTAGGCTCTGCTGCTTCTGAACAGTCAAATGGCATCAGTAGCCAAAAATACCTTCTGCCATCTTCATCTGGTCATGAGGCCTCTTCTTTAGTGAGCACCTGGCCTTTGCAATTTTCATGTTTGACTCCCCCAATGCTCAGTTACTACAATGCACTGGATGATAGAAAATATCATGAGAAAGCTCCAGGTGGTGGTCCAACTTCTGAGCAACACAGATCCCTGAAAATGCCTGATGAAAGTGACCCTTATGCCACACTGGCTCCACGTTAAGTACTGGAAAATTCAGAACCCTGATCTTCAAAGTCTTCAAGGGATTGAGCCTTGGTTATCTCAGGTTTCTTCTCTGCCAAGGTTCTCTTCACAACCATTATCCATGAAGAACAATGGAATTAATAGTTCCAAGGTTGGACTTTCTCAGAACCTGATCCATGGCTATGCAACTCCCTTCCAATTGTCTACAGATGTCACTGTTTGCAGCATAAAATGTAAAATGCACATTTCTATGCAGCGGTTTTTCCTCAATAATAATTTAAACAAAAAAAAAGGTAATGGCATTTACAAAGAGGGGATAGAAAATAAAGTATCCTTGCCTGTTGTATGCTTACCGGATGCAAATCTTTTTGCCCTCAGACACTATGGTGATGGAGCATGTTATAAATACCTAAAGTGAAAGAGAGAATTGTTTTGCAAGTCTTCTGAATCTGTGAATTGGTTATTTTAAGTATTCAATACTCAGTATTTGAACATTCAAGCTATATTGGTTAGTTATGGTTGGTCAGATAAGGAATGTGACATTGCTTCTGTTTTTTAATTGAATGAATGTAATTCTTATAAACAGGAGGGAAGGATATCTGAATTAGCCACTGGGACTATGAACCTCTCAGAGAGAAGTTCTTAGTGTACTTAAATTTACTTAGACTGTAAGCTCTTTGGGGAAGGGTCTAATTTTTTATGTTTCTGTACAGTGCCTAGTGCAACAGATTCAGGCCTTTAGGCAACACAGCAATATAAATGCAAATAATAGTAGTAATAATAATAATAATTAATAAGGTTACAGTTCAGGGAGAGGTGTCAGGAGATAAACTAATTTAGGAAATTTTGGAAAATTGTCAACCTTTCCTTTCTGTATTGCGTGCATACAAAGTGTGTGTGTGTTTGTGTGAAATCCGATCTTTGTCTGGCTCATATAATTGCTTCTCTACCAGTGCGCTGCTGAGGGGTTCTGGGAATCCTGCCATCCTGCTGTGCCAGACAGCATCTCTTCCATAAAAAACATAGCTCTTCTTCTTGCGCACATAAGCTAGCCTGAGTGAACAAAACTTTCCTTCAGCGAGCACGTGTGTAAGGAAAATGAGGTTGTCTGAAAGTTCACAGAAATTGTACACAAATGGAGTTGAGCATTACTGCAGCAAATGATTTTGTACATTTGAGTAAATGTGGTATTTACCTATCTGTTTTTTTTTTTTAGATCTTTAGTTTGATGTTGTGGACTTACACATCTGTGTCTTGATTTAGTACATAAATATACTATATAGCTTCGATGGAGCATATTCTTCCTGACAATACAACCTTGCAATACATAGATATTGGTGGGGCTTAGGACAGAGTACATTATCTAAAAAGTCATAAAGCAACCTAATATGTTAAAGACAAATATAAATTTGCAAGCCGCATCATTTCTAGTAAATATTCCAAACTTATCTTTTATAAATATCCATTTTCTGTCTCCTTAGCATTTGCCAATAGTTAAAGACGCTAATATTTGAGAGACCCTGATACTGCAACTGCCTCTGCATGAATTTTACCCATGTAGATGCCATGGCAGGGTCTGGAACCATGTGACCTATTGTTCAATGTAGTAAATATTTTCCATTTAAAATAGAATGGGATAACAGCATAATAATCACAATTACATATCACTGATTTTCTTATTGTTTTGAATCGGAACTACCAATATTGTATTACATGCAAAATAATTTGATTTCATAATAAGTGTGACTTTGTAAAGTTCATAATTGTTATGATTGTGTAATTTAGAATGTTCTTGCGGTGATCCCAGATAAAATGTTAAGTAATTTTTTTCCCCGAGTGCATTACTTGGTGTTAATTTTATGTGCTATGTCAGAGTTGCTAACAGTCAGACTGCGGAGACACTAGTTTCCATAATTAATAATCCTGAATCTAGCACCTTGCCTGAGGAGCCAGCGGAGCACTGGGCAGATGTTCGATTGAGATAAATCCTTCTCCTAAGCCACAGAGCAACTGTGGAAGCTGATCTTTGTAAACTATTCCAGCCCACTGGGACATGTGTTAAGCCAGAACATCTGTCAGGGCAGGCATGCCATTGGGCAGTGGAAGGAACATGTAAAAGGGGCCATCTGAAAGAATCCCTCCATTGAACAGTACTTAGAGAGGGAAACTTACATTAAAAGAGTGGCCCAAGGTAGACAGTGATGGCAGAGCTTTGTTCATGCATTAAATGACCTTTGACAGTGAAGGAAGGATTCAGATTCAGATTTTTGATTAGGAATGAACCATTTTTCAAGTTTGTGTCTATTAACATGAGAAAACGGATTAATTTGGATTTAAAACGTTGACCTAATTAAACATAGAAGGTAGTTTAAAGATGAACTTCACATGAAAGCAATATTAGATGGTGTACCCTTAGCACATGCTAAAGGCTAAGACCTCAGTTCAGCAAAACACTTAAGCATGTGCTTAAACTTAAACACGTGTTTAAGTTCATTACTGAGTCAGGGCCTACATGTCAGTATTAATACATTCTTTTTAAAATTAAGATCTAATTCTGAGACAACATGTGGCTTAATATAATTGCTTTGAATGCATACATAAATTTTATTCCTTTAAATTGAGATTTATAAAAATAATTTGAATATATTGATCATTTTGATATTTACTTTACATTGATTGTAAAATTATGCTAAATTTGGATTGAATGTACACGTTGTACTATCACATTGAAATAAGCGTAACTATTTTGAATCTATCCTTCCATTGGATGCTGTGGATTTTATTTCTTTATATGGGTTTTGATAAAACATAAACACAGTAAAACCATGTTGTGTGGTAGTTAAAAAAGAAGATAAAGAAGAAAATTCAGAATGTAGACAGAACACAAATGTAGCATAGTAAAAAGCATCATCATGACATGTGTAGCAAACTTTTATAGTTAAACACTTTCCGATATAAAGACACGTTCTGTAATCGTGACAAATGTTTGAATAGTACTTACACACTGAGCCCCAATGTGATCACTCAAGTGCCATTTAGAGTGAGTAATCTTACTGAAGTCAATGGAACTACTCATTTGAGAAAGTTCTGCTCAGTGTAAGAGCTGCAGAATCTGGTCTGTAGTCAATGCCTTTCTTTAAACATCCCTCACTTTTAAAGAAATAATGAATGATTGGCCTACTGTAATTCCATTTGTTTGTATTTCAGAATCACAACTACTGCAGCTTGTATGATGGATCTGAGAAGATACCCATTAGATGAACAAAACTGTACTCTGGAAATAGAGAGCTGTATGTATATATACAGATACAAATAAAGTCCAGTTCAGTTGTGTGGGCAGTTTTCCCCAATACAGCCATAGAACAGTCATCCTGATGCCTAACGAACATGTGAATTCTTTAACACAATGACCCTTTGGACTGTTTATTTGATTTTATGCATCATTTAGAATATAAGGGAATTATTAATGTCAGGCTTGCATGTTGTGTTGATACAAATTGGGGCTAGGAGACAGAAAGAATGATACAGTTCAGCACTCCAGATTGATTGGATAGAGGTAGTGACTGGATATTTATTTACAACAGGAGAACAAAGGTTCATATTTTAATCAGATTGACTTTGAAGAGCGCAAACACTGAGATACAATTTTCTTTGTGTGCTTTATTATGCATGAATGGCCTTGCCATGAAGAACACACTACTGAATTATCTTTTTTAAATTACACTTGACTTAATACCAGTCCCATTGGCATTAATGGGGGTTTAACCATTGATTTCTGTGGGAGAAGGCCCCCTCTCTCTAATATCTTTGTTTGCATTGATAGAACATTCTCTCTTTTCCTGTTAATTAATACTAAGTGCATCTGATATCTGAAATAGCACCAATCTGTAAACAGACTCCTCTAGTCAGTATTAGGAGCCACTTCCTGGTCGTATCTATGTCTTGACTGTACTCTATCTGGTTGCCTTCATTCTTGCCCTGAATTTCATCAGAACTAAAAAACAAAACAAAAACTTGCCTCAAATACTTGTGAACTCTTTTATTTAATGGAGACAGCCCTTTAAGAGAGCAACTTAAAATGGTAATATATTTGAAAACCACCCATATGGAATAAAGTAGTGGAACAATTGTAGCTGCAAAGCCCTAATCCACTCTGTAATCTTCTGAAATTATACTATGTACTAGATTTTTCATGGTAGAATATAGTAGAGGTTTTTTCCAACATTACATTTGTGCTTTGTTTGAAGATGGTTATACAACCGATGACATAGAGTTTTACTGGAGAGGTGGAGATAATGCAGTCACAGGCGTAGAGAGGATCGAGCTTCCACAGTTCTCCATTGTGGAATACAGACTGGTGTCAAAGAATGTTGTCTTCGCCACAGGCAAGTGTTCATTTGTTTGCACGTTCAGTTTGTTCACTTCCTTACGTATGCCAGTTATTATTTTACGTAATGATAGTGCTGGATACCACATTTGTGATAAACAAGTAGCTGGTAAAGCCATTATGCAGTAATCCATGAAGCAGGAATACTTCTCCATTTCTTTTTACAGATGAGTAGTCCATGAGAGCCTAGGTTGTGTCATACTTAACAGAAAGGCTAAACATCTTTGTAATTGGGTATGAAGCCTTTCACTTTGGGCTGTCAGTTAACCCTAGCCCATAGTGACCTTACAGAAGTATGGGAATGCCAGGTTAAAAAACAGCTTTATGATCATTGATTTACAACTTGAGTGTGTGTTTGGATTGTGTCTCAATACAGTGTATGCAGTGTATTTGATATCTTGTGTTGCATTAAGGTATGTGCCTGCATATAGTAGGCAACTGAAGACACCTAGTTTCTATACATCCAGGGCTCCTATAGTCAGTTTTGGAGTGCTAAATCTGGGGTCAGAGGTCCTCTTCCAACCTGCCCCTCTCCCCGCCCCCAGCCCCCCCAGGAGAAACATGGTTTAAATTGATAGAATCTCACAGCATCTCTGAAAACTAGACCACTTACTGAGGTGACTGAAGACAACATGGATATAAGTGCTTAATATCTTTGAAAATGTTGGCATGGGATGACTTACCTATGGCCACACAGTGATTCCTTGGCAAAGCTGGGATTTCTGCTCAGGAGTTTCAAACACTCAGCCCTCTGTTCAGATCATGAAACCATGCTGCCTATTGAACCCTTCATCCCAAGCATTTAACAAACTAAGCATATGGTACATTTATGGGACTCTCTTCACCGATTCCTTGATCATAGCATCTGGTTCAAAGTGCACAGCAGCACTACTTGTATTTCATTACAAAACATAAGCATTGGCAGAAGAGCAATTGATATGAGTTTGTTTGCCAAATGCTGTCATATTTCTTTGGTCATAGTTAAGAAAAGAGGGTTTTGTTTAAATGGAAAAGGAAACAGGTGTGTTAATCCCTTACCACTCCACTCTGCAACCTCATGCACTCCTAGCATAATCACACACTGAAGGTGGGAGTTTTTGTGAGAACTGCTTTTTAAAATATTGGTTGCATGGCACTGATGGAGAACCTCATTTTTGCACTGGTTACAGGAAGTTGAGAAAAGATTTTAGTACAGGATAAGCGAAGTTTTAGTTCAAGAAAGTGTGAAATGTTTTTTATGATGAAATCTGGAATAATTTACAGACAGAGTCCTGTTAAACACAGATGAAATAGAAATCTAAAGAACTGTGTGACAGCCATATAAAAGAGATTGAAGAGGCAATAATAAACAGGATTGGACATTTATATGGATAAAAAGAATATTCAGCATTATAATAGTTACTGCTAACAAACATTTAAAACTCCAAAAAGAAAAGGAGTACTTGTGGCACCTTAGAGACTAACCAATTTATTTGAGCATAAGCTTTTGTGAGGATGCATCCGATGAAGTGAGCTGTAGCTCACGAAAGCTTATGCTCAAATAAATTGGTTAGTCTCTAAGGTGCCACAAGTACTCCTTTTCTTTTTGTGAATACAGACTAATACGGCTGCTACTCTGAAACCTGTCATTTAAAACTCCATGCTTCAGGGTTTAAAACAGCCTAACTATTAGGGATTAGGATGAGATTTTTGTGGGAAGTAGATTACCCCACATGCCTACTATAAGGTCTCTTGTACCTTCCTCTGAAGCATCTGATGATTGCCAGTGATGGGGACAGGATACTGGATTAGATGGACCACAGACCTGATCTAGTATGGTAACACTGTTTTTATGCAAGGGAATAAATCTTTCAGCAAACCATCTTTACGTTTCTACCACAACAGCCCCCATGCATGGAATAACCTCCCTGAACTGATCCACATGGCCAAGTCCTTCCCTTTCGAATCATTCCTCAAAACCCACTTCTGCCATACACCACAATAAATTAGCCAGCTAATTAGTGCTTGATAGAGAATGCAGTTTATATTAATTATTATTAGCGTATATTTTTGATTGTATGTTTTATCCATCTTCTTGAATGTCTGGCCAACACCCAGCACACTGTGATCATAACACAAATAATTATTATTATTAATAATAAAACCAGGGATGCTATCTGGAGGGGCTGGTGGACTCCTCAAGACCCTTTACCTCTCTCTAAAGACTTGGGAAAATAACCACTGACTTGGCTGCTGCTGCTGAGTTTCTCTGTCTCTGTGGAAAAGAAGGCTGATGCTGTCCCTTTTATCTCTGAGGCTATCGGGTGCTCAAAGGCAGATATTAGATGGTTCATTGAGCTATAGATAAGATTTCAGTGTAGTAATAATTCTACTGGTTATGCAAAAAATAAGAATGCATCAGGTGTATTAAAGAGCCTTGATATAAGCATTGTTTCAGATAAAATGAGTTATTCCTCCAGTGCTCCCTGAAACAGCACGACTGTATATTCTTGTACAAAATATAATGAGAATGGAAACACTGTCCGTACTACTCCCCCTACTAAGGAGCGATTTCAACAACACACATAATGGCTAAGACTTTCAAAGCTGTCTAGATCTGCATGCCCATTAAAATGAATGGGAATTAGGCATCCACATAATGTAGGCAGCTTTGAAAATTTGAGCCACTGATTTTAGCAAATTCCCAGCTTCTGAACTCTTCAACTTTCCTACTATTCCTACTTCAAACTATGCATAAACTGTTGCTTATTTTGTAACGTGGTTGCCCACAATTTAGATTAAGATAATTGGCTTGAATGTACTTTTAAAACATCCAATTTAAAAATTATAGAAAAGAAAGTTTAAATCAGAACTATGAAAACTATTTTAAAAATTGAAGTAGTCAATCTTGAACTGAGAATAGCAATAATTTTCTGGAAAGGTTCCATACTGCAGCCAAAGCCCTACTACAAGAGACTAAGAAGGCCAGCCATGCACCGAAGTGGCTCCTGAAGTGGCTGATCTGACAAACATTAGAAAAAATCAAAAATGGTCCAGATAAACTACACTAAGGGTATGTATTCACTTCTGGCCGGATTGGTGGGCAGCGATCGATCCAGCGGGGATCGATTTATCGCGTCTAGTCTAGTCTAGTCTAGATGTGATAAATTGCCCCTCAAGCACTCTCCCGTCGACTCCTGTACTCCCGTGCCACGAGAGGCGTAGGCAGAGTCTATGGGGGAGTGTCAGCAGTTGACTCACCACGGTGAAGACATCACGATAAGTCGATTTAAATTTGTTGCATAACTTAGATCGATCCCGCACCCCAGTGTAGACTAGGGCTAAGAGACTGACCTGAAAAGGGAAGACATAACCCACTTTCGCTGGAAACTTCAAGATCCATCATAGTCTCTAGACAAATTAGCTACTTTTTTGAAAGAGGAAGGTACTTTTAATAGGCTTTGACATATAATTATTTGGCATGTTCTGAAAGATCAATCTTTAAAATACATTTCTAATTAGCAAAAGAAATATCCTGGAAGAACAGATTTGAATATGAATTCTGTAACTGGCCATCTCTGATATCTTGGTTTTTTACTTGGATAAAACAGCAAGAGACTAATTTAGCCTTGGAGCTAGGTATTTCAGCTCAGCTCCCTGTCTTTTAATGAAATCGAAACAGACACAAGTAATTGCTTTTTACCAAGCATTTGAATAAATGAGAAGTTGGGGTTATTTGTACTCAGATTATTGATTAACCATTTATTTTCCTCTCTGCATTCTCAGTCATATCTAGCCTAAATATTTAAGGCCAGATTCTGCCACTCTTACTTGCAGTGAGTCAGTACTATGCTCTTCAAATTATCCCTCTGAAATCAGTGGAACTCCTAATGCTGAATGTGAGGGAGGGTATCAGAATCTGGCCCCTAAACATTAACGCATGTCAAGATTAAAATATATTTTTGATGTAATATATAAAAGCTAGAACCTCCAGGTAACTAGTTGATAAATATATTGAGCCTTAATTAACAAGACATTATCCCACCAAAATCATGCCAGTTACAGTAATAATAGTCGAGCAAACCAAGAAATAATGATTGCACAAAGTATTTGATTTCTGCTTAAATATATAAGGATTTGTTCATAATCCCTTGATCACATGTAAGTGAGGCCCCTGTGCACAGACCTTCCACACAGAAAGGGCAGAGTCAGCTGCCTTCATAGCAAAGTTCCCTCCCTGTCATCCCTCACAGAGTTCTGTGGTCTGCATAGTGGGACAGTGTGGGAGTAAATGAGAGGGAGTAGGAGTCAGCAGGATGGAGATTGGGCCAATTGGATCATGCACCATCCTTCCTCCAACTCTGCAAAGGTGTAAACATATTATAGCTTAGGATAAGACAGACATTGGTAGTTCCAGGGTCAGGCATCATCTAGGGCAGCCCTGATAGCATGGCACCATTGCTGTCTGGGAGCAGTAAGGGTGGTTTCCAGGGATACAAAGCCAGCTGTGGCTTCTGGATGGAATTGATCTGTGAGGTGCGAACCCCGCCGCTTCCATGGGCAAAATAATTTGGGAGAAACTCCCTGAGAGGAACCTGGCAAAGTTTTGCTCCACTGTCACCCCCTACTGCAGTGGGTGGTTCAGTCCCTGATTTATTTTTAAAACTTATTTTACAAGATGGGGTGTGTGCTTGGTTTACACAGATTACCCAGGAGGCCCTCCAGGCTATTTTATTAGAAAATCAGATGACAGAATTAAACTTTGTTAGCAGAAAAGTAGACCTAGTTTCAAGGAGAGAAAGAGTTTATGCTTGGAAGTGAGACATTGTTCATTAGAAAATGAATGTGATAAAGCAAACGAATGCTTCAGGGATTGTTCATCAAAAAATATAGACTTTGCACAGTAGCAAGATATATTTTTTTAAGTGAAGATTTAACCAACTGTATTTGATCAAACAAACTTTTTAAAGGAATTGTTGCATGTGGGTGCATGTGCAGTTTTTCATGTGCACATGTAAAACTACTCAAGATAGTTAAGCCCAAAGCAGACTGAGGAGAGTTACAAAATGGATCTCACAAAACTTGGTGACTGGGTAACAAAATGGCAGATGAAATTCAATGTTGAAATATGCAAAGTAATGCTCATTGGAAAACATCCCAACTATCCATATAAAATGATGGGGTCTAAATTAGCTGTTACCATGCAAGAAAGAGATCCTGGAGTCAATGTGGATAGTTCTCTGAAAACATCCACTCAATGTGTAGTGGCAGTCAAAAAAACAAACAGAATGTTGGGAATCATTAAGAAAGGGATAGATAATAAGACAAAAGATATTAAATGCCCTTTATATAAATCCATGGTACGTCCACATCTTGAATACTGTGTGCAGATGTGGTCACCCCATCTCTCTCACTCTCTCTCTCTCTCTCTCTGTATATATATATATATATATATATATATATATATATATATATATAGGAATTGGAAAAAGATTCAGAAAAGGGCAACAAAATGATTAGGGGTATGGAACAGCTTCCATATGAAGAGAGATTAATAAGACTTAGACTTTTCAATTTGGAAAAGAGATGACTAAATGGTGACATGACAGAGGTCTATAAAATCATGACTGGTGTGGAGAAAGTAAATAAGGAAGTGTTGTTTACTCTTTCTCATAAGACAAGACCTAGGGGTCACCAAATAAAATTAATAGCCAGCATGTTTAAAACAAACAAGAGGAAATATTTCTTCTCACAATGTGCTGTCAACCTGTGGAACTTTTTGCCAGAGGATGTTGTGAAGGCCAAGACTATAACAGAGTTCAAAAAAGACTAGATAGGTTCATGGAGGATAGGTCCATCAATGACTATTAGCCAGGATGGGCAGGGATGCAAACCCGTGCTCTGAAGTATCCCTAGCCTCTGTTTACTGGAAGCTTGGAATGGGTAACAAGGGTTGGTTCACTTGATGATTGCCTGTTCTGTTTATTCCTGCTGGGGCACCTGGCATTGGCCACTGTTGGAAGAAAGGATACTGGGCTAGATGGACCATTGGTCTGACCCAGTATGGCCATTCTTATGTTCTTCTGTTCTTTTTCTTACTATTATTCAAGAGAATTTATTTCTGACACTTGAGGTAGCATATTTCACCTAGTTTGCATCTATTTGAGAAGTGTCAGTTCAGCAACAGCTATTCAATGCAAATAATACATTATGCGAAATGAATTTTAAATATAATGTATTAAAATTAATTAAATTAATTATATTCATTTTGACTGTTAATTATACTAATCCTCTCAATAAAGTGATATATGAAAATTATTCATTTAGATAAACATTTTACATAGAGATTTAAGCATCACCTTTTAAAAAAATATCCAGTGCTCAGCCAATTGTTTTATAATTAAAAATTAACGTTATTATTTCTTTTCTCGGTAAAATTCAAACTAGTGTATTCTCTGCAAAAAATCCAAGATTCCTTTTGAATAGCATGCAGTTAGCTATCCGGTAGTACACTAAAGGCATTTTCCCTACTGTTCTATAAATGTCATAATATCCCATCAAAGGTGCATGATTTAGTTTCTATGGAAACTAAAGAAAAGTATTTTGTCTACCAGGGTCTTTTTTCAGTATAAATAAGTGTTTTTCCCCCCTTTTTCTTAGGTGCATATCCAAGACTCTCACTGAGTTTTAAGTTAAAGAGAAATATTGGATACTTTATTCTTCAGACCTACATGCCCTCTATACTGATTACCATTTTATCGTGGGTGTCATTCTGGATCAATTATGATGCATCAGCAGCAAGAGTTGCCCTTGGTATGTGATAAGGATGAGCTAAATGTAGCCTTCAGAAGTTGTTAAAGACTGCAACATGTCAGTATACTGATATTCCAAGCTCACTTATGCCAAAATCATGTCACTCTGTATTGAGTCAATAGTGCTTTGTTCTCCCCTCGAATGCAGAATGTAACTATCATAAAATCTCTAAAGTGAGTTCCTCATATAGAGCCCAGTCTTCCTCTCATCAGAGTAAAGTGGCTCCAAGCTACCTTTCCACATACCCCAGATCTTGGGGCTGGCCAGGGACCAAGCTATCCCTTGGCTCATGTTTTAGGGCTCTTCTCACTTACATGGCAGAAAGAGTCCACAAAAACCATTCTGCTACTCAGAACTTTCAGAATGTAGGGTGGTCCAGCCACCACCTCCTCTTAAAGGTCAGTGGAGAGGAGGAATATTTCCTGTGGTCCAACCAATATCTC
The DNA here is from genome assembly GCF_965140295.1 of Lepidochelys olivacea. NCBI lineage: Eukaryota > Metazoa > Chordata > Testudines > Cheloniidae > Lepidochelys > Lepidochelys olivacea. The sequence goes on along the minus strand of NC_140411.1, from coordinate 122,994,073 downwards.
TGTTTTAAGTTCTCATCATAATTGTGGTATTGAATAAACAGGAATAGCTAGACAGAAGTCACCAAGCCATATCACACTCCTGCTACTAGCCCATGCAATTCTCTTCTCAGGGCACCTGGAAAGAGAGAGACCTGAGTAAGGCTGCTGTCCTGTTTTATTGTTTGTTTGTTTATTTATTTTGGCTAGTCATGTATCAAAAGATTGCCCCGCTTTCATGAGTTCTACCCAATGTAGCGGCAGGAACTAACATTTTGTCCTGTGTTTGCACAGCACCAATCACAGTGGGGTCCTAGTCCACATCTGGGGCTCCTAGGTGCTACAGTAATGCAGATAATAAATACTAATAAAAACAATCAGTCAGCTACACCCAAAGGAGTCACAAGAGCCCTGTTAGTCTCAATCAGTAGGAGAGAGAGATCGCCCTTCAGAGGCCAGAGATCAATCTGGTAGGTTCTTTTGAGAAAGCAGCCAACCATCAGTATGCATGAGTTATTATGAAGTATGCCACCCAGTACTTGTAACCTGTCCCCTTGTGCTCCATAATATACAAGACCATGAGCCTGATCCTCTATTACCCTGTACCTTGTGTAGTCATTTACACTAGTGCAAAGTGGGTGTAAAATGCTCTCAAATCAGAGTGATAGTGTTTTACACTCACTCTGCACTGGTGTAAATGACTGTAGTACTATGGAGTATCAGGCCCTATAGCTTAGGAGCTTGCTAGGGAAGGGATTCACTCATAGATCCTTGTTGACTAGGAAAAAACTTTGCTTTTTGACTTCTGCAAGAGGCCTGTGTTCTCCTAGAGGTTAAGATCCTCTGGTTAAGCCTCTGAGGGTATGTCTACACTGCAATTAAATACCCTAAATACCCACGGCTGGCCTGTATCAACTGACTCGGGCTCGTAGGGCATGGGCTGCAGGGCTGTAAAACTGTGGTATAGATGTTTGGGCTGGGGCTGGAGCCCAGGCTCTGGGATCCTCCCTATCATGAGGACCCAGAGCTCAGGCTCCAACCTGAGCATGAACGTCTGCATCACAATGTTGTAGCCTGTAAATCGAGCCCTGCATGTCCAAATCAGCAGACATGGGCCAGCTGTGGTTGTTTAATTGCAGTGTGGACATATCCTGAGGGACGGCTGATAAACAGTTTAATATGTTCCAGGGTATGTTGAACAAATTTATAAATGCCAAGGCTTGACACAGGGATCAGTTTGATCTCACCCTGATTTGGATTCCACATGTTAATGCATTGAACCAAATTCTGCCCTTATTTGCACCTGTGTGATGCCATTAACTTCCCCATGGTATATTTAAGCTATTGTAAGCTGGTGAAGGAAATTTCCCAAAATGGAAGCAAAAACTAAAACATGATCTCCTAAAACTTGTAAGATGCCCACTGTTCTATTTCTTTGTTTAGGAATTACAACTGTGCTGACTATGACAACAATCAACACTCATCTTCGGGAGACTTTGCCTAAAATTCCCTATGTTAAAGCCATTGACATGTATCTTATGGGCTGCTTTGTATTTGTCTTCTTGGCCTTACTTGAATACGCCTTTGTCAATTACATCTTCTTTGGAAAAGGCCCTCAAAGACAGAAGAAACTTGCAGAAAAGATGGCAAAGGCAAACACCGATCGCTCAAAATTTGAAGGCAACCGGGTAGGATTTTTTTATCTCCTAAGTGTAATACAGTGACTTGTTCTATTACAAACAAACAAACGAACAAACAATGAAGAAACACAAAGAAAAACCCTCTCTCCCTTTTCATGCAAGCAGTTTGTGGGCACCATTTTTCCTTTTCCATCTGAGTGCACGTCTGCATCCATAAAGAGGTATTTAGATATCTAAATGACATACATTGTTCCCACAAATAAACATGGGTGCAAAAATGGAGGTAAGTTTAGGATTGGCCTGAAAACCAAGGCCATAAATTGAAAAGGTATGATTGTGACTTGGGCTGTGTGCCTGCACAAGGGGAATAAGGAGAAGTAAGACCCCCTTTGCCCACCATCAGTCTGGGCATGCCCACTTACTACCTTCTCCTGGAGCAGGTGGGGAGGGAGTGGCAGGAAATAGCTGAAGTGTTGATCCTATCCACTAATTCATTGGTCAGCATAGCTGAGCCAGTGTGTGTGGTGGTATTATTTATTGCTGCTGTAGGCCAGCAGCAAATTTTTACTCTTCACCCCTGGAGGAAGTGGGTATGTAGCAAGGGAATTGTACCTCAAATGGGAGTCTGAAGCCCAAGGCATCCTGGGGCTGTTGGTGCATAAAGGCACAGCCTAGTTCTGTAATAGTGTTCCTAAGCAGATCATCCTCATGGTTATCTTATAAGGAAAGAAGATTTTGGAGGAAGGTTTGTCTGTGAATGAATGACAGAACATGCACCTGCCAAGGAACAGCTGGGAGGGGAGGGGAAGAGTATGCTGCACCCTGTACAGCAGATTACTCCTATTTCTTAAGTTCAAGAGGGAGCACCAAAGGAACTGTGCCTCAGAGGGGTGTCTCAGGCACAATGCCTCCTCGAGCAGTGCAATTTACACATCACCCTTTGCTGAGGGCTGTGCCTAAGATCACAGTCTAGCCTGAAAAGAGTAGAGGCAAGCTTGCTTTATGTTAATGTTGTTACAAAGAACATCCCAATGTTAAATACCGGAGTGTCATGATGACAAGAGATACCAGGAGTCTATAGGAAAAAGGTCTCATTGGTGAATATAGTGTATTGGTATTGTCCAGACTCAGCTGAGTTTTAGGCCAGGGTGGAAGATGGAAATTCCATTTGGAAAAAAGATTTCAAGATTTTTGGGAAAAAATCATTTCTGGTTAGTCAAAGTGTTTCACATCAACAAAAAAAGTTTCATTTTGATTTCATATTATATTAAAAATAGAAATAGTTATTTCCAAATATGTCATAATTTCCAGTTTCAACACTGTCAGAACTTGTGCTTCAGTTTTTCTTTAAAACTGAATGTCAATGAGATAGATACGATTTTGTGAAGCATTTTGATTTTATGGAACTGCATTTTCCATAAAAAATGGTTATGCTTAAATGTTTCTGACCAAGTCTACTGGGTACTACTGTATATTCTACCCCCTGTATCATTACAAATGATCACACTGACAAATTAACTAGCTGTTTCTCAAGTAGCTGTATAATGTAAAATAATTGCAATGTACACTTTATGACTCCAGGACTATACCTCATTCTAAATATGTCAGAGACTAGTGCCTGATTATCAGGAGCTTATTCCTAGTAAAACTCTTCAAACTAATAAATTCATTGTAGTCTGACCATACTATGCAACCAAGACTTTATCACAGTTGGCAAGTATTGTTTAGGACTAAGCTAGCATGGAGAATGGATTTTCTCTCCTCAAAAGACAGAAATGGAAAAGAAAAGTATCACAATGAAGGCAGTAGTTGAGGTTTAGCTAGAAGCTGGTAATTCTTCCAATCTGAACTGTCTGTCAAATGTAATCCATTTAAGTCATTCAGTGTAAGTTTTTTTTAATGAGACCAATATCTGCCTCCCCATGGCTCACTGTTCTTCTGCCATGAGATCAACGAGTCCATCTTTGTATTGTTAGGAGGAGTGTGAGTATCTCTAGTACTAATGAAAGTGAGGTGGTAATAGTGCTGATTTAAGCCAGGTGTAGTGTGGATGGACACTGTACAAACTCTCCCCCCCCCCATACAGCTCACCAATTTAGGGCACTCCTGACCTACACTACCCTTGCTATTACACTTTTGCCCCTGCCCCTCTTCACAGAGATAGTGAATTGTTCTGAACTTTGTGGTCGTTAAATAATGTGCACAAATGGGGACCCAAAAAACCTAATTTTGACTTGTGACCTGATGTCAGGATATGAATTCAGGTCTCCAGAGAAGAAAGAATACTGTTCAGCATAGCCCTCTTAGGGATCGTCTTGTGAAGAGAAGTCTGAGTAGTGTTGGAGAAACACATGTAAGTGTGTTGAATATGTTCATTTTGGTATTCAGAAATACTTAGGATAAAGAATGTGGCATGTTCCCATTCTATGTGCTGAATATTTTGTCCTCAGTCCTCAGCTGGTGTAGGTTGTTTTAGTTTCATTGAAATCAACAGAGCCAATGATTTCACTGCAGCGACACCTGTTTACATCAGCTGAAAACTGGGGCCATTAGATGATCATCAAATTATATATTGTCACAGAAATTGTATTGGAATTGTCTAATTCACATTTTACTTTACACCATCATAGATATTAGTATATTTCAACTTGAGAATTCAAGAAGATTTTTAGCTTTTTCTAAATGTTTTAATGACCTACTGTATTTGTGTGGGTTTTTTTTAATAATCTAGCCCTAGCTTACATGCATCCTTTAAAAAAAATCTATTTTCCATTTATAGTCAAACTAGAAAGGAAGAAAGGCTAATGAGAGAACAACATAACAGTTCTGTGAATGTCAGAATTCAAGACCTCAGCTTGATTCATAGATTCATAGATACTAAGGTCAGAAGGGACCATTATGATCATCTAGTCTGACCTCTTGCACAACGCAGGCCACCGAATCTCACCCACCCAATCCTGCAATAAACCTCTCACCTATGTCTGGGCTATTGAAGTCCTCAAATCGTGGTTTAAAGACTTCAAGGAGCAGAGAATCCTCCAGCAAGTGACCCGTGCCCCATGCTACAGAGGAGGCCAAAAACCTCCAGGGCCTCTTCCAATCTTCCCTGGAGGAAAATTCCTTCCTGACCCCAAATATGGTGATCAGCTAAACCCTGGGCAAGATTCACCAGCCAGATACTACAGAAAATTCTTTCCTGGGTGACTCAGATCCCACCCCATCTAATATCCCATTACAGGCCACTGGGCCTATTTACCATGAATATTTAATTACCAAAACCATGTTATCCCATCATACCTCCTCCATAAACTTACCGAGTTTAATCTTAAAGCCAGATAGATCTTTTGCCCCCACTGCTTCCCTTGGAAGGCTATTCCAAAACTTCACTCCTCTGATGGTTAGAAACCTTCGTCTAATTTCTAGTCTAAACTTCCTGGTGGCCAGTTTATATCCATTTGTTCTTGTGTCCCCATTGGTACTGAGCTTAAATAATTCCTCTCCCTCTCCGGTATTTATCCCTCTGATATATTTATAGAGAGCAATCATATCTCCTCTCATCCTTCTTTTAGTTAGGCTAAACAAGCCAAGCTCCTTGAGTCTCTTTTCATAAGACAAGTTTTCCATTCCTCGGATCATCCTAGTAGCCCTTCTCTGTACCTGTTCCAGTTTGAATTCATCCTTCTTAAACATGGGAGACCAGAACTGCACACAGTATTCCAGGTGAGGTCTCACCAGTGCTGCAGGCAAGAGGGTCAGCAAATACTGTGGGAGATAGTATATCTACCTGGAAATTAGAAACTTGTGTTAATTTCACTAGTAGTCCCTCTAGCTAACCCAAGAAACTGCCACTGACCGGCTATTGAGGGAGCTGTGTCCAGCATTCCTGTGCTAGAGAGGGAGGTTTGTTTCTACCAGGACCCTTTTGGATGGGGGAAGTAGAGAGATAATTATTGAAGGAAAGCTTAGAAGACACGTTAAATGGAGGAAAGAAAGTTACAACTCATGCAATGCATACGTTCAATGCTGTTTATTGGTACAGAAAGTAAAGACATAGAGCCTGTTATGGCAGTGCAGAGTCATCAGACATTGTTCCATGAGGATCTCCTCTGTCTGGGAGAATCCTCAGAGGGTATATTGATGCTGTAGTAACTCCTACGTCACCCGCATCCCTTGGCTCCTGCCACAGGGGGGAGTATGTCTGGGGGACAAGGGCATGGGCACTGTCCGCCTACTCCTCCCTGGTCATCAGAACAACTTTAAGCTGACAGTTGGCCTGCCCCAAAATGAGGGCAATAAAGGTGGCATAATGCTGCCTGGGCCCCTACAACTCCAACCTGCATTGAGCACAGCTCAGCCAGACCCCAAGATCAGGGCTACAATTTTTCAAGCAAGTGGAAAAGGAAAATATAATAATAATAATAATAAATAATTAATATCAGTTGCACATCTTATTTGTTTTTAAATAGAGAGCTATAACTTGCAGGCTAGAGGCAGAGCAACTTCCTGGTCAGGATCTGAGTTTGATCCCTTGATCTTAAAGTAACAGAGGCTGGCCATGCTATTGAGGCAGTGTCCTCTTGGACAGAGGGGACAGGAGGAGGAAGAGGAATGTCACATTACTGTCACTAGCAAGCTTTCCAGCCATTGAAAGTAGTAGCATCACCATGAAGGATGCTTATACTGTAGCTCAGCTTTTACATTTCATAGGACTAAAATCTAACATACAAGCTGCCAGGCTTGATTGCAAATATTCCTTTTAGATATGTTGCAAAAGGGCTTTGTATGGTTTCATGGTCTTATTTGACCCCCACAACATGAATATTTTCAATAATAGAAAAGTTATGTGTACTAAAATCCATTGGTTTGGGAGGTTTTTTTACTTGATGATTAAGTTTGAAAAGTGGCTATAGTTTAGGCTCAGAACTATGTTTCATAATGGCTTTGTGGACACTGTACCATGTCAGAAGGTCTTACATTTGAAAAGCTGAAACTGTGTGTCCTAGTTATCTCCATGTTGGTCACACTGCCACAGACATGCCTCTCAAATGCCATGTTTTTAGGCAGTTTATCTGACTTGTTCTTGATCAGCTGTCACCAGGTCATGCCGCATTTAAGAGTGCTATACATGCTGTTACCACACTGCCTGTCTGTTCCACTCCAAGCAGTTGTTGCTTCACTTCCCACTCTGCCAATGTGTGATGGGCAGAGAGAGAGAGAGAGAGAGAGAGGAAGAGCAATAGCTCCAATCAAAAGATAAAGTGTTCCCAGGGACCAGCATGAACAGTGCTCCCTCCTGGTACAGAGGGCAAAGGGCAGCAAGGAGAAACAATGGGGGAGAAAAGAATATTCCATACTCTATCTTACTGTGCCCCAAATATCAACACTGAAAGTTACATGGTGACAGGAAGGAATGATTCACAGACACAGTGAAATGGAAATTGGCATTTGTTTTCCTTTCCCAAATGGAAATGTGTCAAACTGCTCTTAACATTTATTTATTTATATATAAATAATAATAATGAAAAAAAATACTGATACAAGGCTCTAGGCAACCTAAAACGTAATTAGAACTGGCTGAAAATTGGAATTTCCATCTTGCAAGAAATTCTCATATGTCCAAGTTTGTTTTCATCTAGAATTGGGACAAAAAGTCGAAATATCAAAGGTTTTCATGGAATGGAAAGCCCCAAAAAATTTTCATCCAGAAATGCCAAAATATTTTGCCTTCAGATTAGTTCAGCATTGAATTGTGTCCACATCAGCTGCCATTGTGCCTCATGACCTCACTCTTATCTATGCACTGGGTTCCTCCGCTGGACTACATCTTTCATGATGACTCGAGATCATGGGATTCCCATAATTTACCACAGCAGTTCAAACTGAAAGAGAGACCACAATGTATCATGGGAGTTGTAGTTCAGGCAGGGAGTCCATAGAGGAGACTGGAAATACCGGAACTACAGCCCCTATGATGCATCACAGCAGCTCAGGAAGAAAAAGATTAATATCAAACTGACCTGAAACGAAATATTTCAATCCAGATGCATAAACAAAAATGCTTTTGAGTCAAGTTAGGTTGATCTGAAACTAAATATTTCTTTTAAAAATTTTCCTGATTGAAAATAATTTTTTAAAAAATGGAGAATTAAGATTTTCCTGCAGAAAATTTCAGGTTTTTAGGAACTACATTTTTTGTTGACAGATTTTTCATTGGAAAATTCCCAAACAGCTATATAACTAGTACTACAACAAAAACATTAAAATAATCATTTGTAAGGAACTCTGCGAGCCCACCACCTACAAGAAAGCTCTTTTCCACTCCTTCATCATTGTGGGAGGCAAACCCTTATCCCTCTTCAAAAATCCTGCCAAACAGCTGTCTTTTGCAGCCTACTCAGAAGCTCACCAAATCCAGGCTATTTCAGATCAAAGTGGGGGGACATGTTCCAGTATCCTGGAGTCCATCGTGCCAGCCATCTCCAGCTCAAGCATCCCCACCACTCACAGTTGTGGCACATATTCAATTAAAATATCATCTTTGTTCTCTTTGCCCTATTGGTATGAAGATCCCCGCACGATACCTCACAAGGCAGCCAGCACAGTTCAGGAAATGTAATGGTTCTGCTGACATTCTGTTAGGATCATATTATCATGGAAATCATGCCATTCTGCAACTGTTAGGAGAAAAATGCAAAACCTGAAAAATCTTGTAGTAATTGTTGTGCCCTGGCAAATTACCATGGCAGTTTTGGTTGACCAGGATTGTAATTAGACTACTTCTGATAATTTTACATGTGTAAGCCAGTTGTTGAAACAATTAATATACAGCACATTTTTGGCTAAGAACCAATTTCCCTGTTTTTATCTGCCTAGATCTGACCAGCTATAAATTAGATAGTAGTATGATACTCCTATGTTCAGCGCACATACATACAGAAGTTAGATAAAAACATACAAACTCTTGCGGTTGCAGTATAATGCTACTTTATTTCTTAGAATTCAGAACGATTACACACAGGAACCCCAAAACAGAGAGAGAGAGAGAGTCTGCCCCCAAGACAGCAAAGCACAACTTCACTCCACTGTGATTTAAGCTGTCTCTTTCCAGACTGACTGCTCCCAAATCCACACTTCACTGCAGACCCCTGCAAGCAACACCCAAAAACTACCTCCTCACACACTCTTAAAGTGATAGCTTGCAGATTCAACGCGGTGCTCAATACTGCACAGATACCTCCATTGAATAGCATGCAGTGGTGCAAGTAGAATTCATTTCTCACCAGTTTGCTGCATTCATAGGAGGAACACAAAGGGGGGGCACCAGCTAACAGGGGGACACTTGACCTCCTGATGTGACCCCCCCACGTGACTCCTTCCCGCCCCCAGCCTGGGGCCCCCGCGCTCTCCCTATCCCTTCCTCATGATCCGTCCCACATTACCTGGGAGGGGAGGGGCTTTGTCCTTCTCCCACTGCCCCGGATACTGCAGAACTGCAGGGCTTTCCAGAACCGCAGCTGCGAAAGGAGCAGAATGTGGGGCTGCCAGGAGGCCCCATGCCAGCAGCTCCTCTGGTGCGTCTGTACCGCCCCCTGCCCTCCCATGCAGCTGTGTCTCCTGCTTGGGGTCTGTACAACAGCCCCGCCAGAGGACAGGGCTGGGGGGGGGGGTACAGCGGAGGAACTGCTGGTTCCCAGGAGAGCCCTGTTCTCCAGCGGGGCTGCTATACAGACCCCAGACAGGAGACACAGCTGCGTGGAAGGCCTGGGGGCGGGGTTGGGGGCGGTATAGCTGCACTGGAGTTGCTGCCGGCATAGGGCCGCTTGACAGCCCCACCTTCTGCTCCCCCTTGTCTTTCCCGTACACAAGACCAGCTATAAACATCTTACTCATACGGCAGACGAGACCAGACCAGACCGATGAACCTACACCCCTGATAGCATGTCAAATTAATGAGAATTTTCAGTTTTCTGTAAGGTCTTAGACTGGAGTGTCAAGGTGGTGGTTGTTATCTGTTTTCCTTTACCATTTGGTGTATTGCCACATGTCAGAAGGGTTCCCCAACATTTCTGTATTGTACTGCTGCATTTCTTTGCCACAGTCGTAGATTCCTTGTACTTCCAGTTCACCCTACACTTTCGGTTGTAAAAGGTGGTCCCCAACTCTGAGATCCCTAAAATCTGCAGTCCATTTATCTATTAAAAGAATGTAATATTGACCTCAAAAAGTGATCTTGTGAACACACAAATTATGATTGTTGTAATTATTACCTGCCATGTAAAAGTTTTAATTATGGAGATGAGGTCTATTATCTCTTCAAAATCATAGGCTTGCTGATAATACGATGATCAGTGCCACTATGAAACCCTAAGAGAGTAAATATTTATAAGAGGGTCACTAAGGAAAAACTATCATTCTGATATTATTCACACCTTCTTAATTCCTTCCTTTAATAAGCTAAGCAAGTTTATTAATTTCATAGCCTAAAGAGAAGGAAATTCATGCCTCATCACATTTATATCAAATTACATTCAATATTTAAAAATATAAGATCAACCACTAAAAGAAAAATATCCTATATTGTGTGCCATGTATGAGTAATTTTAATACCAATAAAGAGTTGCTATGTGGGAACGGGTGGACAAGAAATACAGAGCAGGTGAAGTGTGAAATCAGAGAGATTCTTAGCAGCAAATTATTTATGGATTAAAAGATGGTAGAAAAGAAGCCGTTGCACCTGGTCACTTGTTTTATTGAGCTAGCTGAGCACTTTTCTGCATCTTATTTGTAAATGGTGTCATTTATTTTGCTTTACTGCTAGCTTTAAAGTTTCCTACCTCATGAGACCTCTTTCAGAAGAATCTTTTAAGTAGGCTTAGTGGGATTCTAGTTAACTCCATACATGTCGGTCAATGTCGATTTTGGCTACCACCCTGAAATAGGCAGAAAAAATATTAATCGGTAACAGTCGACGCAAATGCAGCCTCCCCTCCTTGCACCTGCAAGGATCAGGTGTCGCCGGCCCTGTGGCAGTACAGGGAGCCCTCTGCAGTTCCACTGTCATGGCCCCGCTCCCTCACTCCCATGACAGCAGGGCTCCACAGGGTTCCCTGCAGTGACACAGGACCAGTGACACCTGAAGCCTGCAGGCGCAAGATTTGGGGAAGGCTGTGGTCCTGGTGGGGCAGGGCAGAGACCTCCCAGCCAGGGCCACAAGGAGGAAGACAAGTCCTCAGCCACAGGAGAGGCCACCCCACTGCTGAATGGCTCCTGCCCAGGGATAGAGTCACTGAGCAGCAGGGTAGACTCCCCTACGGCCAGGGGTCTCTGCTCTGCCATGCCTGGACCACAGCCTTCCGTGCACCTTGCATCTGCAGGCATCGGGTGTCACTGGCCCTGTGACCGAGAATGGAGATCTCTGCAGCTCCACTGTCATGGCCCCACTCGCTCATCCACTGGTCAGGAGTATGGAAGCCATCCCCAGGCAGGAGCTGTTCAGCACTGAGTGGCCTCCCCCATGACTGGGGGCTTGTCACCCGCAGCCGGGATTGCCAGGAGGATCTCTGTTCTGCCAGGTCAAGACCGCAGCCTCCCCTGCACCTCATGCTCCCCAGTGTGTTGGGCCCCTTAGCCACGCAGGGGGTTCCCTGCCACCTCACTGTCAATGCTGAGAACCCTGTGTAGCCCCAACATCAGCACTTCCCTAACCCCAACCCTACCCTCCCACACTTCATTTCCAGTGACTGTAAAAATAAAAAGCTGATAAAAATCGAATAAATATGTTAAATAGCAATCTATATTCATCAAAATTAGAAAAATAAAATAAAATAAAATAGAAGTCTGCCAACCCTAGTTATAAGCTCATGTCTCTCAAACTTGTTAATGCCACATCACCCAGTTGCAGTTACTGAAGAATAACATTGGATGCTCCTTCCCCATGTGGTCTAGAGTTTGCAGTACTACTAATTTAGGGATTAAAAATAAACTTATCTTGAAACCTTTGTAGACTGGCTCATATCTGAGGACAGCTCCCAAAAGTAATAAAGTAATCACAGAACTACAAAAATTGTATCTTTCAATAATATATTTACTCTGCCTGAGGTATTTGTGGCACAAATACAAAAGTTGCATTCCTGTATTTATAGAAAAGCATACACAAAAGGATAAGTAACCTCAATTTGGTTATGGTAAAAATACATTCCCTTAGAAATTGATTGCCAAGATTACACAATTATACCTATTCTGTACCTATTCTTAGGGTCATGTAGTTGGGGTGGCTTGATGGGGGGAAGGGTCACCTGGTCATGATGCAGAGATACCTATGTTCTGCTTTAACTTGTACCCCTCTGTTCACTTTTAGTTTTGCTGTGCAGTTTGTTTCTTTTGAATAAGGCTTTTCTGCACTAGGAGTCTGGAATTTGAGTGATCTAGAACTACTACTCTGCTAATGCTGCAATTCCCACCTTTTTTGGGAGAGGATGCTGCTGTAACCCACTGATGAATATGGGGTACAGGTCTCCCTCTGTGCTGATTTTCAAAGGGTATGAGTTGTTAGAGCCCCTAGCTACAGAGCTTTAGCTCAAGCTGTAGACAGTGATACGTTTAGCTCTGGAGGTCCCCAGGTCCGTTTCTGGTATGTTGGCCAAGACAGCAGCTGTCACACTGGGTCTTATCCGCGATAGCCCCACCAGTACTACTTATGCCTTTGTAATATTTAAATAGAGTGTCAGTTTTACCATTCATTCCCATATACTGAATTTTTGTGCTGAAAATGAAATTATCTTGCTACTAAACACAGAAGTGACAGCATTTTATTAAGGTTTGTATTCAGAAATTTGAGAACAACAGGGTTGGTTTTATTTTTCAGAGATTATTCATTTTTCCTGGATTCCTTTTTAGTATTGTTTTAAAAAAAACAGTGAAAGTGTGAGGACTGTGTACCAAGTTTTCAAAACGTGTCAAGATGTTGGAGGAAACACTAATGTCATAGCACACAGGATATGGATGTTCAACATGTGGAGACTCGTGCAATATTACAGTATTCTGCACAAATTAACTCTTAGGGCCTGATTCTCTAATGCCCTGCGCCTTGTGTAGTCATTTACATCATTGTAAACTGAGTTTACACTACTATTTTGATCTGGTAGCATTTTGCACCCACTTTGCACTGGCAAAAATGACTACACAAAAGTGCAGGGCAATGGGCGACTCCTACTCTTCATGTTCTTTTCAACATCAGTGCAAAATAGTCATCATTATTTTAACAAACTTCATTTTTATTTGGTGGACAAGGAAAACAGTGTATTATCGTTTCATAGGCTTTTCCCCTCTCCATAGTTTGTAATATTTTAAAATCCTTGACACGTTTCCATTATATTTGCAAACACTGAGTTCTTCCTTTATTGACAATCAAAATGAAATTAACACGGTTCTCTCTTTTACTCTCTTGTGTGTTCACCAGCATGAACAATTGTGTCAGAGCAGCACTGACAGAAAAGTTAACTTTCAGACCAGTGGTGAGACTTCTCTACAGTGTCACTTCTGTTGTATCCACAATTATAAAATGTTCTTAAAGTTCCCAAAGGCAAAATAGTGAATGATCTTTTTCTAAAGTAAGCTAGATGTCTATGGTCTGTTTGTCCACTGTTTTGCATATTGGATAGCTATTTACACAAGAGCAAAGTAGCTGGAAAATTATACCTTTCTGATTTATACTTTACACAGGTATAAATGACTACACACGGAGCAAGGCAGAGGATAATCAGGGAACCGGAATCATGAATCCAGTTTCTACCATCTTCTAATAAATTTAGTGCATGTCAAATGTGGGGGATAACCTACATGAGTAGAGTCACTTTAATGTAAAACAGAGCAAGATGACAACATCAGAGACATCTTTTCATGCTGTTCTTAAAGCTTCTGTTTACACATATTATTCAGAATGATCAAAAGTGTCTGTATTGTATTTAAAAAATAGGGATTGATGAACTATTAAACATAACTGCGGAATGAATGAGCAGGCAGAATATTTCCTCCTTTTCCTGTGGTGGAGTACAGTGATTGACTTGTAAGGAAAAGTTATGATTTTAAAGAACCCCTCAAAATTGGAGACATAGTAAACAGAACTAAACGGATCTGAAATAATTCAGACAGCACAAATTACCTACCAGTAAATCAAGCCTAATAGCAGTTTCTTACCATAATGAAGTGTTTCAAACTGGCGTTAAGGCTGAACTGATCTGATTTAAAAAACAAAACAAAAAACGCTGTCTGAGAATCTTGATTACAGCAGGGTATTTAAAGACCACTCTTTCCTTCCAGTTCTTCACTAAAAATACAGTACTTAAAACTTAGAGCTCCACAGTGGTATGCTTGACGTATATTTGTTGTCTAGTGTTAAACAAGAGATCTTGGTTTTTAGCAGATGTAAACATCTTACATCAGGGTTTTAGATCGGCAAAGTGCACTTATTCTTTAAACATTGCATATTGCATTGAGTAGATATGCATCCTAAAGACTAACGGATTTATTTGAGCATAAGCTTTCGTGGGTAAAAAACCCACTTCTTCAGATTCATGGAGTGGGTTTTTTACCCACAAAAGCTTATACCCAAATAAATCTGTTAGTCTTTAGGGTGCCACCAGACTCCTCATTGTTTTTGAAAATATGGTGCTTCTTGATTTTTCATCCATCTCAGGCTCTAAGTCGAATAATGTAAGAATCCATCACTTCACACACATCCAGAGAACTCTCATCCCTCAGAGGTGGGCAAGATGTGGGGTTGAGTAAAATTGATTCTGAAACAAGGTACTAACAATTTGCACATTTAGTCATCAGTGATTCAGCAAAGAATTAATGAATGATTTGGTACTCGGCTGTTGTGTCTGCCTGAAAGAGCACTTGAGGCTTCTTCTTAAGCCAGGTGGTCTACACTCAAAAGTTAGGTCTACATCACTCCACACCCCCTGCGCAAGATAGTTAAGCCCACCTAACCCCCCAGTGTAGATGGTGCTAGATTGGTGGAAGAATTCTTCCATCAACCTAGTTACCTCCTCTCAGGGAGGTGGATTTACTATAACCATGAGAGAACCACTCCAGCTGCGGCAGTGAGTCTGTACCCTGAAGCGACGCAGCTGCAGCCCTACAGCTATGCTGCTGCCCTGTTTCGAGGGAAGAGACTCTTCACAGAAACAACTGGTCCTGCAGGGAGCGGCAGTGGGGGCAGAGAGGGGTGCTGAGGCGGAAAGGAAATGAGGGGTGGGATAAAAAGAGAGGAGACTAAAGAGAGAGAGGAGACTAAAGAGGAGAGAGGCAAATGACAGTAACCAAAGGGGGCCACAGGCAAGAAAGCAGAAAGGTATAGGGAAGCAAGGAGGCATAGGGAAGCAAGGGCAGAGAGGCCAGGAGAAGCAGAGAAGACCAGGAAAGGAAATGTCAGGGTTAAAGTGGGGATCACCGTACTGATAACCTCAAGAAATCAAAAATCATGAATCAATTATGTATTTTTAAACAAGTTAGACCAAATCCTCAGCTGGTGTAACTCTGCATAGCTCCATTGAAAGCAATAGGGTTACATGGATTTGCACCAGCAGAGGATCTTGCCCAAATAGTACAATTACAAACCTTAATGAATCATTCAGTATATAGTACCCTGGCATTAGCAATACAGGTTTTCAAATTCTTTGAGAATAGATGATGCAGGGAGTGAGCATTTGCCAAAGTTTTTAAGTCTTTTAAAACTTACTTGGTGCCTTATTTACACATGAAATGCAACACTTTCCATCCATTAACTATTCATTCTTCACAACATCCCTATCAACTCAGTCAAAAAGTATTACTGTATTGTTCTTGTTTTGCAGAGAGTTTAAGTGATTTGCCCAAAGCCCCTGAAGGAATCAATAGAAAAGCTAGGATTAGACTTCAGGAATTTCTGTCTACTAGCCCCAAACTCAGTTCCTTCAGACCACACTGCTTCTCTCTTTGTGCATTCTTGTTTCTTTTGCCTATTGTCATATAAGTTCCTCAGTCTACTAGCTTTCAGGTAAATTTGCAAACTTGCACCTCCTAATTAGTTTCATCTGGCATTTCAGATAGATATATATTATGGCACAACTTTATGTAACCAAATTATATTTTCAAATAAACAAAGTGATTGTTTTTCATGTGAACAATTTAGTTTTCCTGATTTTTAGATTGGATATATAAGCAGTAAGTCCTAATTGTATTATTATTTATTATTAAACAATAATAATAATAATAATTTTGTATTGTGGTAGAGCCTAGGGACCATAATCTTAGGTTTGGAGTTTGTTGTTCTAGACACTGTACAAACACACCACAAAAAGACATGCCCTACCCTGAGGAGCTTAAACCTAAGTATAAGATGAGAGACAACAGCTGGATACTCCAAACCGAAACGTGAAGAGTGCAAGATACTGGTCAATATGTTCACAGCACATGAGCTGTCATGTCCATTGTCAAGGGTTTTTGAGGGAATCATGGCAAAGGAAAGTTTTATTTGAATTTGACAGGAGACAAGGAAGTGGTGTGTGGATGTCTATAGGGAGCTCCTCCAATGCTTATGGAGCAGCATGGGAGAAAGCATGAAGGTCCTTGTTTAACATTTTAATAAGTGGATGATGAAGGCAGAGCAGAGGCAGGAGTTGTATCTTGTTAGTTTATGAGAGATCATAGTTAGGGTGGGGATAGCCACCTTAAAAGATGAGTAGTTTTTGTTTGATGTGGTGGAGAAGTGTGAGCCAGTGGCGAGATGCAAAGAAAGGGATGACATCATCAAAGCAGTGAGCCAGGAAAACTATCTTTGCTGCACCATTTTAAATAGGACAAGATTTCATTGTGAAGGCTAGAGAGGAGGCGTTTTCACCCATCAACATGAAAGATGTTGAGGGCCTGGATGAGAGATTTGACTTTATGGCTGGTAAAGAAAAGACAGATCTTATAGATGTTCTGCAAAAATGGCATTTCAAATCCTCTCTACAATTTGAAAAAAATCAATTTTGATCAATTATTTTTGGAGACAACTATAAGTGACAATTGTATGCAAAAAAGTTAAGTTGTACTTCACAACTCTGCTGAGTGTCTTTCACTTCTCCTGCTGACTGCCTCATTCTATGGACCATGCTTCGACTTGGCTACCTTGTCGTCATTTTTGCAAACCTCAGCTCCATATACTCATACAAACAACAGATCCAGATTGTTACTGTGGTGAAAAAATGGGACTTCTCCACCCCCAGTGAGGCTTTTTAACCCCACTGCTTCAGTTTAGTTTGTTTATTTTTACTTCTAGGTATCCATCACTATAATTTGGTGTCTAAAGCACTTTGCTCTCCCCCGCCCCGATTTATTCTTATCCTGTTTGCATACAACTTCACAAAGAATTAGTGCAACCATGCCGTAATTGTTTCAGTGGAAAAGATAGGTTGTTGCATCTGTAACTCAAAGAACAATCCATCATACAAGACTTTTTAACAAGAATGAAATAAACTAAATATGCCTATACTAAGACACTTGTATACCTACACTTGTAATACATAATCTAAGGCTTCCAGATTACTTATCAGATGACTGTTCAAGCTTCAGAACACCAGTGTGGTGAAGGAATCACTTCATCCATCTCTGAAGTACAGCAACTTCTGGAGTGGAGATGTTTAGCTGTACAAAGAAGGATCACACAACAGTTTAGGGTTGAGAGTAAAAAAAAAAATATTGTATGCAGTTGAAATTGCAGGATGAATTTTAGCTGGGTAAATTTAATAACTAGAACTGGAAATTAGCCTGGACACCAGGGATAATAAAATATTCTTACACAAACTGACATGGAGGGCCATGCAAAATGGATTTAAATGGTCCACAGAACATTCTTTATGTACAGGGGAGCATTCCACTGGCAAAAAGTTGGAGGATTGGAGCTGACTCCTGCTCCAGCCTTGCTCCCCATCCCCAGCTTCCCAAGAAGGAAAGGACAGATTGGACACAGGGAGGGATGTGGCAAAGTGGAATCAAGTATACTCAATTCTCCACTGATGTAAGGTAACTGAGGAACCCAAAGCCAATGGCATTACTTAGAACTATTTCTCAGCAACTGTAACTTCCACTGCGGCTGGGAGGCATGGGAATAGGGAACCACAGTTGGCTCCTTGGTGCTCCCCCATGTCCACTGCGTTGAAGTGGAACAGTGAATCTGGCCCAGGATCTTGAATGACCATAAAGTTCTGATCCTGTAATTCATGATCATTCAAAAAGACAGTCCCTTCCAAACAACACCCTGTCCACCAACACCACGCTCATCATTGGCTCAGTACAGGCTCAAAGGAAAGAGTGCCATCTTCTGAGTCCAGTCACTGGTTTCCCTTCCTGCATCCTTTCACTGTTGCTTTATGGTCTCTCATCCAACTGGAAAGGCCTTGAGTTTATGCATTGCCCTGATTACAAAACTGTGTAACTGACTTTGGAATGGAAAGTGTAACAGAAAAGTTGTAAAGAAGTCCACTGTGGTTCCAAAATGTAAAGCATTCAAGATTTCCTTAGAAATACTTCAGTAATCAAAGCACAGCTGTTCCTTTCATCTGACTCTATGTGTGCACTTTGTCTCATAGGGATAGTCGTAAATCTAGTGTGGAAAAGCTATAGCCTATTCTAGTTCTATTTACTTCCCTATGGTGCAAGAGCTGTCAGCATGATTCTCCACCCCCACCCAGCAATGCAGATAAGTTACTGAACTACACCTAATCCTCTAAAATGGAGTTTTTCTAAGGGGGCGGGGGGAAGTGTTGGGCTGTGGTCAGTGTGCAATTGTCTATCATAAGCTACTTTTTATTATGACCCTGGTCCAGCAAAACACTTAAGCATGTGCCTAATTTTAAGTATATGAAGAGTACCATTTAGTGCGATTTTAATGGGGTTGCCCATGTATTAATGCCAGAAAACATGCTCTCCAATTTTGTTGATCTATGAAAACAAGTTTGGAATCCTAACACTGAATTTCCTTTCGCAAACAAGGTGGATGCCCATGGAAACATTTTGCTAACATCTCTTGAAATTCACAATGAAGTGGCAAGCCATGAGGTTACAACCAGCGTTACTGATGCTAGGAATTCAACAATATCCTTTGACAACTCAGGAATCCAGTACAGAAAACAAAGCACGAATCGGGAAAGCTTTGGAAGGCGTACAATGGACAGAACAGTGCCCCACAGTAAGAAGAGCCATTTACGGAGGAGGTCTTCACAGCTGAAAATAAAAATCCCTGATCTAACGGATGTGAATGCCATAGACAGATGGTCGCGGGTGGTGTTTCCATTCACATTTTCTCTTTTCAACTTAATTTATTGGTTATATTATGTTAACTGAGTGACTGTACTTTTCTAAAAGACTTCAATAATAATACATGAGATATTGCTCTGCCTGTCGAGTTTATGTATAATATGAACTTTTATTATATATAAAATACACATGTATGTGTGTACACATATATTGTGGAAGTGCGTGTATATATAGACACGTGCACAGAAGTGTACTCTCTCTATAGATACACGCACACACACACACACACACACACGTGTGTGTGTATATACACACATACATACACACACACATTCTGAGGTTATGGACAATTCAATATAGAATGCACATCAAAAGAACTTTTTTTTAAAATTGAAAGACAGGTGTCCTCAAAACAGTAAGCCTTGAGAAAATTGAGTATCGTATAATCTCACTTTGACTGTCATAGAAATTTTCAAACAGTTGTAATCATATATCAAGTCAGTATTCAGAAACATTGCATGGAAAAGCAATGTTGAACATAAACTAACACCTTTCCATTGGTAAGTTTAAAATGTCATTTGTATTGCATATCAATGTTACTTTCAGCAAGCCAAATTAATTTTCCTTGCTAATAGTTCTAGTTTTTATATGTTGTAAGATTTTTTTCCTGTCAATTTTCAGTCATGGATTGCTTTCTCTTCTGCAGTAAGTAAGTCTAATCATAGGACGAGTGTTGCTCTAGTGTTTTGAAGAAATTCATAATGTTTCCAAACATCCGTCTTAAATATCCATCAGCAATGAAAGGAATTTTTGTAAGTACCAAAATGTACAGTGCAATTTTTTCACTTGGACTGGTTCCAGCTAAGATGTCATTCTGAAAAACAAGCACCTTTTTAGTGTAATGTAGCTAAGAATTCAAACACTGCCAATGTGTTCTGCATCTGCTATAGATTTTAAAGGTAATTATTCCAGTGAAAGCATAAAGACATCTCAGGTTATTTGAACCCATCAAGCTATATTCTTTATTAAACATGCATTCACGTGATCAAACACTCTTATAACATTGTATGTTAATGTAAAATGTATTTGCATAATATGCATATATATGTATATTTTATCAACATTTTTCTTTTTGTGCTTGCTATTGTGACTGCATGCTATGTCATATTTTTGTTTCTGTGAAGTTACAACTTTTTGTTATCTAGACTTAAGCAGATAGAGCATTTCTAATATTTCAATAACAGCATTTTCATATTTTATTTTGTACATATAGCATATACAGATAAACTCACAGCTAGTATGTTCCGGTCACAGATCATATCATAAATGATAGCAAACAATAGGTCTTGTTTCAGCATTAAACATGATCAGGCATTTTCTTTATGCAAATGTGGCCACTTTTGTTTTCATTCCACTTCAATCCCTCATCAGTATCCAGACTTTTTCACTCTAATAGGTTCTAGTAATAAAGATACACCAGTTTCGGAACTGTAAACTTCATTTACTATTAACAGAACTAGATCTTTCTAAAGAAAAAATGATATATTTTTTGTAAACACTTTTTTTATCACATACATTCATAAATAGAACAAAGTATAGTAGTAGACACAGATCGAAAAAGACGTTAAGAGCTGGGTCTTGCCAGCTCTCTGCCTACAGAATTCCTGTTGATGTCAATAGGAACTTGGCAGGTGTTGTTTCCAGTTTGGAGTGCATTAGTGGAGGGAAAACATGTGGATATGCAACTGCCAACTAAGCAAGATAAGATGAACCTAAAAAGTCTGCCTTTGATCTAAAATATCCTATGTTTTCAAAATATCTGACTTGTTTGTAAGTACAAGTAAGTGATATTTATGCTGCTGCCGTATAAATTCTCTGTTCCCATTTTAATCTGTTCCAAGGTACGTAATTCTTCTGTGAAACTTTGTTCTGAGCTGAAACTCAACATAGAAACTCAGGCTGCAAGATCTGAGTCGCAGTCTGATTCTTGGGCTGATCGGTTTGCAATAATGTGTTCTCCCATACAAGTAGCTTGTGGCAAAGCTGCAATTTAACCCTCAATTGCTACTTACATGAGTAAAGTTAGACACCTGCACATGAGATCCTGGAATTGGGGCCTTAGTGCTCATACATATTTGGTTACAGGGGGTTAGACAGAGTGCCTGTTACTGTCGTATTCAAACACAGATAAGCTTTGTCAACAACATATGTCGAAGAACTTCAAAGAGGCCCTTACAGCTGGGCTAAAAAAAATCCAGTTTTTAAAAATTCCCCAATACAAATTTGCATTCTGGAGCATGACATATTTTGAGCTTTCTAATAACTCATACATTTGCAAACTGACAAAGAGAATATTTGCAACACTGGCATCATTACGAACACTTAAACAATTTCAGAACTAAAACCACATTTATGCAAATATTCTGATTAATAAAAAACAGTTTATAACTTTCCATATTTTTTTTAGAAAAAATTATATCTCTAAACCTATCTTTGAGCAAACCTTGCAAGTAGTGCTCTGCGCAGCTGTGCTGAATAATTGGGTTAAATTCCTTCTTCTCTGGGCCCAGATATGCAAGGTGTTGAACACAGTACTGCCAAATCTCATGAGTTTATCATGAGTCACTGTACTTTCTTAAAACCCCAGGTCCTGGAGTCATGTGATCATGCAAGAATCAGCTTTCATTTTAAAAAAAAACAAACCCCAATACTAAGTTTGTAGCTCTCATGATTATGGAAAAATACTTTAAAATTTGACCCCCAAGGCTCAAAATACAGAAGGCAAATAAAAAGAACCCCAAATGTATTGTTTAAAATCTCATGATGTGTAGGCCAATTTGTAAACCATTTTGAAGGCGGCCTGATTCACAATTTTTGAACACGTGCGACTGGCATCTCTGGGAGGTGTAAGCTCCTCAACTCTCATTGAAGTTAATGGCAATTGAGGTTGGTCGGACCCTCATTTTATCATCCTCTTGCTTCCAGACAAGCAAGCAGGGCCGTCCATTGGTTAACAACCACGCTTCTAGTCATTTAGGACCCAATAGAAATCCAATGAAGTCAATGGTGGGCTTTTAACCGACATCAGTGCTGGTCGGATCAAGCTCTTGGAGCTAGATTGTAACCTGACAGTCTGCTGTGAGTCAGAGGCTGTGCATATCTATACTAACCCAGGAACAGACTAGAGAACAATTTGGGTCTCATAGAATCACAATTCACCTACTCCCCGATTCCTCCTTACTTGGTTACGGGGAGAGTAAGTTAGTGCACCCTTTTTCATGGAGCAGTTTACTCCTCCATCTATTTAAAATATATAAGTGAATATTTTAAGTGTGCCACAGGATTTTGTCTGCATGAGTCTAGCTGAATTCCACGGGGGACCCACATTTCAAACCTTGAAACCTTAGGCCAATCTGATAAAAGCCAGGAAACTCTAAATTAAGGCTAACACTCCATCCTGACACCATTGTGCCTTTGTCCATCTTCCCTCATCTCCAGCCTCACCCCTCATGGGAATGCACACACACACTCCACACATACACCACATGTTAAGAACAATGTTTGTCTTAACTTTAAATTTTCTGGCTTGCGTGAATGTCTTCCAGAATGTTATTTAACTATAGGTGATTTTAAACTAACACTAATTATTCTAACCCAGTTACACCAGCGTAATGTATTTCGTAGCCAGTTAACCCTTTTCTAATTCACAGTGTAACTAAACAGTCATTTCCTCATCTTTCATTCAATAAAGGCATAGAGGAAACTAGGATTATCCTGTGTCGTAGCCCAAAGGTTCAATAAGAAGTAGAATTATTATGGTGGTTAATTCTAAGTTGATTTCATCCCATTGTCAAGGTAAACTAAAACCCTGTCTTTTGTGCTTAGGGCACATTTATGTGTTTTTGGTATATTTCAGTCATGGAAAAAACTAGAACAGCGAAAACTAGATGATGATGAGATGCTATATGAACATGTTGATGAATGAATACTCAATCATTAAAAAGGGACTTAAAGATTAATCACTTCTCTTTTACTTGGTGGGGAATAAAGTATATTTGGTGAATTTATGTTTATTCTAATTTTACATGTCCCTGATGTTTAATCAGATATTTTTCAAATAAAAGTTGAGCAGAAAATGATTTCCCCAGTTGAGATGAAAGTCAAAATAAATGCTTCTTCACTCGGAATCCACCATACCCACAAGTGTTTTCTACAGCATAATGAGAGGAGTGTAAAGTTACATCCACTTTAACTTCAAGAAATACTTTGTGGCATAGCCAGGCTTGGGAAGAAAAGGCATAGTCTGGTGCGAGCCATCTTCACTTCCTATTGAAGACTGCATGATCTTCCTCCACTTCATGTGTAGCTTCTACCAGCCCAGGAAGCAAAAGAGAATGTGAGATCTGAATGAGACAACGCCCGTTCTTGACAGCAGCATTCTGTACACTGTCTCCATTAATCAAGCCATAGATTTTTTTTTTAAACCAAACATTTAAATGTAGTGATTGTTCCAGGAGCACTAATTGTAATCAATATATTTTTATTATTAATGTAAAAATTGGTTAAGAAGACACAGAGTACTGAAGGACTCCAGTAGATTTAAATAGAAGTAATCTACATAACGGTTACAGGGAAGATAAAAACCAAAGGAAAGAAGGATATTCAGAATGAAGACTGGCTCAAGGTCCTCAAGTCCTGGATCTCTGGGAAAAGCTAACAGTATGTGTTCAGAACAGACAATCTTCCTCAGATTTGAGTCTGGAAGCAACTAATGGTTTGTGTCACAACCTAAACAATAATTAAAAGTATTAGACTCTGTGGGTCTTATCCAAAACTCAATGATATCAATGAAAAGATTCCTATTGATTTCAAAAGGCTGCGAATCAGCTTGACATACAGGGAGTTTTTCCAGAATAGCTATTCCTGATTAACTCTATGTACAGATGCTTTTAATCCAGATTGAGCAAGCCTTATTCTACATTAGTTTAATTCATTGGATTAAGCTAATTTAGAATAAGGAACTCTTATTCCAGAGTAAGTATGTTCACACGTGGAGTTACTGAGGAATAGTTAGACTGGTTTAAATCCACATCCAATCTTCTTCCAGATTTATTTTGAGTAGACGGTCCCTACTCAAGTATAGATCATGCTGATTTCACACATATTTAGGATCTTGTAAAGAATTGCTGAAATGCACATTTTAGCATTTTGAGTGTGAAAATTTATGGTTAAATGCGTCTTCAAGTGTATTCATTTTGAACATACTGTACAGCTAGATATGTATGGTAGATATCTATTAAACCCTTACTGCCACATCTAATAATTGTTAAGGGAATTGAACTCCCATTGCAAGTGAATGGGTGTTTTGCCTAAAATTAATAAGGCCATTCATTGGCACAGCATTTTGGGGTCATAAGCTTGCTTGCCACAAATGAAAAACTAATTTTGTGTCTAACTATCTCCATAGAAAATAAACTAATAGACAAAATAAAGCATGCAGCTGAAAAGTAAGTCTAAGAATAAAAAGAGCCCTCACACTTGTTTTATTTTATGGGACAAAGGCAGCAATGCTTACAGTTGCCTTCAAACTGTCTCCAAAAGTATAGGGCTTAAACTGTCAAAATGACTAGTGGTTTTGGCTGCCTCAATTTTTAAGTGCTTTCCTTGAGACACCATATTTTTAGAAAATCTGAGCACCAAGCTTCTCAAACTGGGCCCAAAATATCACTACTTACTTTTGAAAATGTAGGCCAAGGTGTGCTGAAGACAAAGTGATATGGAATCTATTGTGAAACAAATCACTAAAATGAACTGCAAGTTTGAACTATTCATGGTTAAACTAAAAATGTGAAATTCCAGCAATTACTTACTCCACTGCTGTCACGGTTCCTCCCCCACTCTGAACTCTAGGGTACAGATGTGGGGACCTGCATGAAAAACCTCCTAAGCTTATCTTTACCAGCTTAGGTCAAAACTTCCCCAAGGTACAAAATATTACATCCGTTATCCTTGGACTGGCCGCTACCACCACCAAACTAATACTGGTTACTGGGGAAGAGCTGTTTGGATGCGTCCTTCCCCCCAAAATACTTCCCAAAACCTTGCACCCCACTTCCTGGACAAGGTTTGGTAAAAAGCCTCACCAATTTGCCTAGGTGACTACAGACCCAGACCCTTGGATCTTAAGAACAATGAACAATCCTCCCAACACTTGCACCCCCCCTTTCCTGGGAAATGTTGGATAAAAAGCCTCACCAATTTGCATAGGTGACCACAGACCCAAACCCTTGGATCTGAGAACAATGAAAAAGCATTCAGTGTTTTACAAGAAGACTTAATAAAAAATAGAAGTAAATAGAAATAAAGAAATCCCCCCCTGTAAAATCAGGATGGTAGATATCTTACAGGGTAATTAGATTCAAAAACAGAGAACCCCTCTAGGCAAAACCTTAAGTTACAAAAAAGATACACAGACAGAAATAGTTATTCTATTCAGCACAATTCTTCTCAGCCATTTAAAGAAATCATAATCTAACACATACCTAGCTAGATTACTTACTAAAAGTTCTAAGACTCCATTCCTGTTCTGTCCCTGGCCAAGACGACTACAGACAGACCCAGACCCTTTGTTTCTCTCCCTCCTCCCAGCTTTTGAAAGTATCTTGTCTCCTCATTGGTCATTTTGGTCAGGTGCCAGCGAGGTTACCTTTAGCTTCTTAACCCTTTACAGGTGAGAGGAGCTTTCCCCTGGCCAGGAGGGATTTCAAAGGGGTTTACCCTTCCCTTTATATTTATGACAACTGCAAAGAAAATATTAAAGGGGATTGTATTTGGATGACTAATCTAACATTTGTAATGTGCTTTTATAGCATAGCTCTGTCCTGACATTGCAGTATAACTTACATTGCAGTACATCCTCTCCCTTGGCATCACAACAGACATAAAGCTTGATTGCTCAGATTTAACTCCACACACTAGCATTTCAGACAGTACCTATCCAAGCCAAAATAAAATGCAAGGGGTGAAGCAGTCACCGTGCTACAGGCAAACACTGGCTGTACTTGTCTGTCCATGACATCATAATAATCTTTGGGTTATTCATGTTAATTTCAGGGTTACTGTATTTTGTTTTATAAATTAACCATTTGGTGATAATAGGACTGGTGCTCCTCTCGTTGCTGGCACTGCATTTTATATGTACATATTGATTTCGGGGGAATCCTAGGGCTTGTCTACACAGTGGGGTAATGCAATCTATACGGGGGGGAGGGGGATTTCTAAAGCCTACTAATATGTTGCACACCAGTGGGTCCATGCAGACCCTGCTGAAGTTCACTAAAGGTTCCCTACTGCTTCAAGCAGCATTACATTAAAATACACCAGCAGAGTCTATATGGACCAATTAATGCGCAACCTGTTAGTGTGCTTTAGAAATCACACCCTGTAGAGCATGTTACTCCACCATAAAGACAAGCCTCTAGCATCAAATGGTGTTTGCCGCCCAATTCCCTAGGTCACCTCTGGACATTTTCTGTATTTTACATCCACATTGCAGGTGAGTGTTTTTCCACCACTGAACCAGCTTGTAAACAGATGCCTAACTTATCTGTGGGCTCAAGCCGACAAACATTTGCTACTGAGTAAAGTGATTACAAGGAGGGCCAAGCAAATTGATTTTTTTTTTTAGTTCAGCAGCTGAACTGAAAAATCTGAAAAAAAGCCAGTTTGTTCCAGTCTGAAATGGATTTTTTTCCCCCTCACTGAAACAACTGAGAAAAAAAAAATGGAGTCCAGCTTGAGGAAAACATTTTGAACATCATTTCCAAATGCGGATTTGAAACATTTTTAAATGACATATGGATCTGAATGGACAGTTCTTTTCTAAATGGTTTGTTTTGAAAATGTTTTTATCTTTCCATGTAAAACAATGTTAAACTTTGTATTGATTCCTGAAAGTGTTTTTCTAGTAGTGTCCATTGTTCTAAATCAGATACCCCTTCTTTAAAGCCCGGATTCAGCCAAGCACGTAAGCAGGTGCTTAATTTTAAGCACGTGAGTCGTCCAACTCAGGTCAATGGGATTATTCACATACTTAAAGTTAACCACATGCTTACATGGTTGACTGAATCGGGGCCCAAGTGAGAAATCCGCTCAGTTAAAATATCAAATTTTGGAACCCAAAACAAAAAGAACTTTGGCTTTAATCCCTTAATTTGCTGCAAAAATAACGTCCAAAGAAGCTTTGAGGTGGTGTAAATCAAAAGAATTTTAAAAATATGTAGTGCTTCTTCAAGGCACACTGTTTCCAAAGCTGCAGCTGCTAATGTTTATAGTGACTGGGAGTGTGATGATAAATAAGCAAAGATTTCCTCCCAATGGCCTGAAAGCCAGCCAGATCACTCCACCTGGGGGTTCCCCAGAATTAGTTCTGCTGTAGCAACAGTACTCCATGCCCACTACAGGCGATTGGATTTACCCACAAAAATAGAAATAACTCTGTCTGCTTTGCATAGGTGCTGGAACTAAGGGTAATGGAGGTACTAATGCACGCCCTAGCTTGAACTGGTTTCCATCATATACAGGGTTTACAATTTGGTTCAGTGGCTCTCAGCACCCCCACTCTACACATTGTTCCAACACCCTTGTTGCCTAGAGATGGACAGACTGATGCTGGTTTGATCTGCAGCATTTTGTTTACGGTCAGCAGATCCAATGCCAATAAAACACAGCATGTAGAAGATACAAAGCCACAGCTTTGTTCTGCTCACCTTTCCTTCCCTTTGCAGCATCTGGGATGGTAAAGCAAGATAAGATGATTCCAGCTCAATGACAGTAGAATACATGCGTACAGCATTGGCTTGCTGTTCATTGTCGTGTTGGCTGCTATAAAATCACCTTTTATTACGTTTTGAGATTGGAAAGCCTTGATACGAGTTTATGTCCATGTCATTTTCACAATACAAGATTAATTCTAAAATCATAAAGAAAAAGAGGGCATTTCTGAAAGACCATTACCCCTATATAATAGGCACCCTATAAAAATAAGGAGCAACCACTGGGAACCGTTTACAAAAAAGGTGCAATTTTGAGAACCGTTTTCCCATATCCCCATATAATTGGCACTTTTGACTTTACCTGATATTAATTATTATACAATAGTTTTATAACATTTAAGTTATTGCAACATTCCATAATTTTCTCATCACCACTTTCAACCAGAAATATATTCTTATTTTCTAGCAATAAAACACAATAGCCCATATGCAGCTCAGATATCAAGGTGTACATTGCATGGTTAGTGAAACAACCACACCAATAACAGCAACCTCTTACTCTATGGGGCATACATTTCAAATTACTATGTAAATTGTTATACCTGCAGAGTGTTCTTGGTTTGTAATAATATTGTTTGGATTTTACACATTACTTCACACAGTACACTTCCATGAATCTCATTTGCCTCTGCAATACACATTTTAATTGAGCAAAGATTGGTTATAATGTCCTAATGATCTCAGGGAGGGTGAATTTCTCTTTATCATTGTTTCTTGCAAATGTGTAAAATTCCAAATGCAGATGACAGTTTTAACATTCACAAAGATGTAGTTTTAATTACCATGTTGATTACTCAATCTGAAAAGCCAGATGCCTAAATATCATGAAAGGTCGAGTAGAAGAAATCCTGATAGTTCGTCTGTTTCAATATTAGAGGCATTTATTGAATGGGAAAGTGATTTTAAAAATATTTAATTATTTTGAGTATCAAGGGCCTTATTTTCCTTTGCACACTAAGGTACCACATTTGCAACATTCTTACACAGTATTAAGGGTTTTAATATAAATGAGAATCAGATCCCCAGGATTTAGAAATTGAAACTGAGGTACCTAATATGTAATTTTCCTCAGATAGAATATAGCTAAGAATGACTCATGCTACATAAAGAGCTGCTATCTTTTCCCCATTTTCCATGGTAAATGACATTTTATTATTAGGAGATTTACATAAAATACCAAGAACTTCACCTCTGACAGCAGAGAATTTGTCAATATTGTTTGCTTTTATTTCTGCAATTTACAAATCCATGTTGCAAAGAAAATCAGCTGCCATAAAATCATATTATTTTGTACGCACTCCTCACACATGATGGCTTGTCCAAAATGTTATCTATTGAGTAGAGTGTGAATAAATGTCTACTAATCATTACTTTAACCAGCTAGAGGATAGAACCAAATGATTTCTATAAAAGACAGGATCCATAGCTCATTAAAGCCAATAGCAAGAGTCCCATTGATTTCAATGGGTTTTGATTAAGACCTAGAGTTAATGTCACCTAGGCATGATGTCAATTTCCTTCATTAACAAGGTAGCTCTCAATCTTTTGCATAAGGTTAGTGACTTAAACAGCTCTTAAAATATTTATCTGGGTCACAGATTCAGCAGAGGTGTGCACAGCATCAGGTCAATACAGAGCAGAGGTTTAAAATCAGAAATTCTATTAGGCATGAGGGAAAGAAATGCATGTGATTTGGGATTAAATATACAAGCGCTGAATGGGGAACAACTGGCTAGGCAGCAATCACACTGGCCACATAACATACATTTCTCCTCTTGTTCCTGCAGAGCAAGGATATTCAGGCAGCTCTTATGCTAGTTCTTTTGATATCAAAGTGACTGCCTTTATCTTGTGTGTTGAATGATGGCTTCTATACCTGGAGGAGAGCTGTCAGGGTAGCAGCATTAGTGTGGCTAGCCTAGAATGGATGGTACGTCCCCTCTTCAAAGCCCTACCCATGCCAGACTCATGTAATGGCATACAATGATGCTGTACTAGTCCATGTTCTGGGATGGATTCCAGGTGGGATATTCCATGGTTCTAAGTGGTGCTCTATGAATTCGTTTGCAGCTTCCCTCTCTGCCCTAACATGTCTGTGGCAGTGGCCTGAGAACAATACTTTATGTAAATAACTTCCAAGTGGAGTTATTCATTAAAGCAGACAGTTGTAAAAGTGAGAGCAAACAGCATTTGGCAGCATGAACTTCTAATGAGAATGTGATTAAGGAATTCAGTTTCTGAACCACAAAGTGATTCACTTTCTTGAATGGCATCTGTATTCAAATGCTGTGGGAACATAGCAGAAATGGAGCAGGCAGATGTGGAGTTAAAATGCTGAGGCAGTGTTGGTGAGCAACTGTTTGAGACAGCAGGACCTGTTTAGTTAGACAGATTTCTTCATTCAACTTGAATTCGAACCATTTGATGATCATGTGGAGGTCCTTTATCAGAATGGCACCCACCTTCTTTTCAATTTTGACAGTGAGGGATCACGTTTCAGTCCCATAAGTCAGGATACTGACCACTAAACTTTCATCTCTCTAGTTACCAAGGTGTTTGTGTGGAAGACGCTCTTGACGAAGTGCCCCATTACTGATGACCCTATTGGGGTGTGGACTTCAAGTTCTTGCTCAATACTACCCATGTTATTCACAAGAGCGCCAACCAACATTCCCTAAGGCGGTATGGTCTTTTGCTCTGAATGCCTCCAGCTTCCCTGCGAGAGTTGGCTTTGACTTCAATCCAGTGAAAGCAGGATAGAAAAGACTCCCCCTCAGACCCCTGAAGACCTAAAGCACAGTGGTTGGACAGTGTCAACAGACACCTGTCCCTTACAGGCATTCTACCTCATAATACCTGGTTGAGGACAAAACATCATGGAGGCACATAGTGCATTCTGTGGCCTGTACACTGTCCAGACAGCATGAGAATTAACTTTGTAGGTGACTTATAGTGAAGAAGAAAGGAGGAGGTAGATAAGAAAATACAGCCCAAGTGATTACCATTGTGGGATAGCAATGGAAGATTAACAGCACTGGGCTTGATTAGCCTGCATTATCATTGCAAAGTAGGCAAGTTGCCAGCCCAGACTGAAGCAAAATCTGAAGTTAAACCTGCACCTTCCACCATGCTTCCAAACTTGGGTTTGAGGTTTTTCTGTGGGGATGAAAGGGGTGATTAGGGGCAATGTCCAGCTATAGCTCAGACTAACTCTGCAGTGAAGACATACCCAAGCTACCTCATATGGAAACATATGGTTCTGGCATGTGTCTGGCTATGCTCTGCCAATATGCATTTATAGGCACAAGCTCATCATGGCAAGAACTTGGAATTGTTGCTACACTTTCATCCACACACGATTCTTGGTAGGAGACTGATGACCTGTTAACTTTTGATGAGGCCTGCTGCTATGCCCACCTAATTAAAGGCTGATTATCAATTAGAGCAAACATCATACGCTTCATTGTTCAGCCATCAACAGGGACCAAATCCTTCCCCCTGAACCAGAGAAGTACAGCGATGGAAAAGGAATCCTCCCTGCCCAAGCCATACAACGGTTGCAGTCCTATGACCTGATTTTCAGAGATGCTGTGCAAATCCAACTACAGTCAATGGTAGCTGCAAGTGCTGAGCATCTCTGAATATCTGGCCCCTCATGTTCCCTCTGCTGAGGGTTGGGGTGATGGCAAGAGGGTAAAAAAAAAAAAACTAGCAGACCTTCTGATCCAGCCCCCCTACAACAGCCCCATCCCTCTTTTGTCTACTAGGTCTCTGGGAGCTTCTATTGAGCTTAGCTGTGCCCCACAGGAGCTGCACAGACAAGGCTTGGCCTCCTAAATTTCATTGTCGGGGTGGACAGAAAAGGAAGCACAGATGGATTTACACCTGTGCTTTTTGATGGCAGGTGGGCTGATCAGAGAAGATCTCCACACTACATGTCATTTAGAAGAATTAATTTGGAAGGGTCCCGTTCATCAAAATGCCTGGCAATTCAGCATTTGCTATGAGAGATCAGCCTTATTGTTATTTAACTCATTTGGAAATGAAACAAATGTTTACCTTCTTCTAGGGGCTGATTGGATTGACTCATGCTTTGGTTATACTTTATCCCATGACAATGAGATGACTCTTGTGAGAAAAGTGAGCAAGTTTTGGCCAGAAATGTGCATTGCTTTACTGTGTATAAAAAGGGGACACAAGACTCTATTCTCATTTACACTCAGGCCCAATTACAGTGCTCTGAAAGTGGAAAGGGAACTTAAAGTGAATGTAAATGAGGGATAGGAAATCACATCAGGTGGAAAGGATGAAGGCCTTCCAGTGTTGCCAAGCATCATGGTACAGCAAATTTAGCAAGCATATCGTGATCATATAAAAAGTTTACAATTTTTGGCAGAATTTCTGTTTAAAATTAAGTGACCTACTTAGCATGCAACTCTAGCTGACATGTCAATTGCATCTCCTGAAAAGCCTTTTTAATACCCTTAGCTACAATAAGAAAAACCACCACTAAATGATCCAGTTCCTGGTGGATGGCTGTCCACAGCACAAAAGCCACCACGACCTCTTGGGCTAACTGGCACCTTCATCGGCATTCCCATCAGCAAGATCACAGCCTGAATGCACGTGAAGACCAAGCTACTTCCTTGTGGTGGTCTGTTCAGAAGAGGGCTGTGGTCCTCACACTCAAAGAATCTTAATCTGCCATCTTTCGCAAGCACTGATTTCACTGGAATTAGAAAAACTGAGCCTTTTCTATTGATCCTGCCCTTTCCCAGCACCTCAGTCAGCTTTCCCAAATTAGCAGTGCCTATCAGTGACAGAGTAGATACTTCCTTTCTGGTGGGCTTGATTTTCTCTCTTTTTTTTTCTTGGCTGTTTTTCTACCTCTTCAAGCATTTAGTCTCTTCCTCTTTATTTGTTCTCATCTCTTCCTTTTATTTTTCTGTTCCTGAACATTGCCTCTGACATACTCTCCTCCTCCCCATTGTCAGTCCTTTCTTCATCCCTCCTCCAATATCTCTCTTTTCTTATCTCCTCACTCATTTTCGTTCTTCTCCCATGTCTCCATCGCCCCTGTCCCCATGCTATCTGCCCGTCTTCTTCCAACGTAACGTCTGGGTAGGACTTACAGGGGAGCAGCAGCACCTGGGCAGGAAGCCAGTGAGGAGGGGTCCCACTGAGAGACACGAACTGACCCTCACCAGGAAACATGCAAATGCCTATTTGCTTTGAATGGAGACTGAACTGGAGAGGCACCCCAGGCACTAGTCCTGAAGAGTCCCAGCTGGACTGCCCTGGGGGTTCAAACAAGACTGCTGTGGCTCACTTTGAATGGTCACTGTTTAACATACATACGTCCCTACCTCGCAGACGTTCCCTGCCTGATGCCGTAAGATACCCTTTCCCTCAGCCATGTGTCTGCATGGTTCTTGGAACCCACTAAGGCGAGTGCTTACAGTACTTCCCTCCAAGTGGCAGCACCTTTGGCAAGCTCCTGGCACCGTAGGGGTTTGCTGTCCTCAGTTTCTGGGCAGCCTTCGGGTTTACACAATTAATGTAAAGCAACAGGCCGAGCTAAGTTGGGCAGTTGCATAACACAGAAATGTTTTAGAACTGAGCACCAGCCTTGCAATGAGCGAAATGAGTTTTATGAGTGTCAGTCTTCTCCAGATAGTCCACTTCCCAAGCCCTGAGAGGAGGCGAGTGCCTTCAGCTCCCCTTGGCTTTAGGGAAGCCTACAAGCCCCCCTGTACCCTATGCTATTGGTACCATTTGCTCCGGTGAAATCCAGCGCTGGCACAGCAGGTCAGTAG
Source organism: Lepidochelys olivacea (assembly GCF_965140295.1). Lineage (NCBI taxonomy): Eukaryota > Metazoa > Chordata > Testudines > Cheloniidae > Lepidochelys > Lepidochelys olivacea. The sequence goes on along the minus strand of NC_140411.1, from coordinate 122,960,527 downwards.
GACGCAGAGCTGAGTCACGAGGTTTGCATTATGACTGCACCTTGCTCAGTTAGGAGCCAGGTCTGCAGTCAGTTCAAGTGAACTACTCATTACTTCTAGACACAGTATGGTTATTTGTTACTGCTGGCTTTTCGGGGTCCACGGCCGATACACAGGTGCTTATAATGGACCCTGAAAAGATGTTATATATGAGGTCAGCTGCACTGCAGAGAGCACTTTTTTATTATTATAGATTGACAATGTTTGGATTCCTTTACAGTGTCATGGGCAAACCAAACCTTAAAATGGCAGCAGTTGCAAGCTATGTTATATAGTATGAAAGTGTGCACATCACTTTCTTACAAGGCAATAGTACTTATCCCAGCTGCCGTTGTGGGTTTTTAGAATCTAATTCCTGACATGGAATGCAAATGAGTACAAAATTTCAGACAGCCCCCCAACCTGAAGCAAATACTCACCAGCAACCACACACAGAACCACTAACAGAACCACTAACCCAGGAACTTATCCTTGCAACAAAGCCCGTTGCCAACTGTGTCCACATATCTATTCAGGGGACACCATCTTAGGGCCTAATCACATCAGCCACACCATCAGAGGCTCCTTCACCTGCACATCTACCAATGTGATATATGCCATCATGTGCCAGCAATGCCCCTCTGCCATGTACATTGGGCAAACTGGACAGTCTCTATGTAAAAGAATAAATGGACACAAATCAGACATCAAGAATTATAACATTCATAAACCAGTCGAGAACACTTCAATCTCTTTGGTCACTTGATTACAGACTTAAAAGTTGCAATTCTTCAACAACAAAAACTTCATAAACAGACTCCAATGAGAGATTGCTGAATTGGAATTAATTTGCAAACTGGATACAATTAACTTAGGGTTGAGTAAAGACTGGGAGTGGATGGGTCATTACACAAAATAAAACTATTTCCCCATGTTTATTCCCCCCCATACCCCCCACTGTTCCTCAGACATTCTCGTCAACTGCTGGAAATGGCCCACCTTGATTATCACTACAGAAGGTTTTCTTCCCCGCCCCCCGCTTTCCTGCTGGTAATAGCTTATCTTAAGTGATCACTCTCCTTACAGTGTGTATGATAACACCCATTGTTTCATGTTCTCTATGTATATAAATCTCCCCACTGTATTTTCCACTGAATGCATCTGATGAAGTGAGCTGTAGCTCACGAAAGCTTATGCTCAAATAAATTGGTTAGTCTCTAAGGTGCCACAAGTACTCCTTTTCTTTTTGCAAATACAGATTAACACAGCTGCTACTCTGAAACGAATCTTTTCTTGATTTTTGTTCACATTAGTCTTCTTTCACCACTAATAACGGTTGACTGGTTTTGCCTAAATACTTCCCTAAAAGGTGCTGGGAGAAAACAGACATAGGCCAGTGTGGCACCAGGAGGAGATGAGTACCTTGATGGTAATGGACAAGGCCATCAGGAATCAAGGTACTATGATACTATGGTGATGGGCACAGTTTAGGAAACTAAGTAGAAGCCAGCCTCTCTGTCTCTCCTTAAGAGAGATGAAGCCTTTTGTGCACAGATTGTGGTTTCCTAGAAGAGATCCCAGGCATGATTTCTAGGGCTTGCCTATATTAACAGAGTTTCAGCAAACTGGGGTATAAATCTACCCTGCACTAGCCTGCTATGCCCTAAGTGTTATGTAGACCCGGCTACTGCTCACTAAAAGTTCTGTAGTATGCTTTGATCTAGTCTGCTGCTTTGAAACACTAGTAATCAATCTAATGGCATACCAGTTGTGGTTCCTGAGGGTCAGAATAGCTATGGAAGTAGGCTTGTTACCTGCTTATAAGTGCCACTAGCATTTTCATAAATTTCCAACGTAAAACAGGTCAAACAGAAAAATGAAATTTGTTTTTGACAACAGTCCTTGATGTTCTGTCTGTCTTTATCTAGCTGCTGGTATGGCTATCTGAGAAGAAACTGTCTAGGACGAGCTAAGACACCACTTCAGAATTTAGACTGTTAATAGAAAACTCAGCGAGAAGCTTGCACTATGAAAGAGAGCCTGTTGTGGTACCTGTCTTCTGAGCACAAGTGACCACTGACTTCTAGATTGGGAGGAACAAGGTGTACAAGATTGGGAGGAACAGGTACAGGCTTAGGTGGGACTTCTAAAGCCTGGCAGCAGTTTTGCTCTGCAGACGTCCATGCAAATATATTTGTTTTCTTTTGGATTTGATCTGCATAGGTTTGTGTTCCACTCCCACACACACCATCTTACTCCCTGGCCCAAAGTTTTGATTGATGCTCCAGATGCAGCCAAATTTTCCTTTGAGTTTTAGGGTCGGTTGGAAACTGCCACTCTTCACCTTTCTCCAGCAGCTTCATGGGGTTTTTTTACTTCCAACCATGAGCCAGCGTGGCCTATCACACTTGGTGATCTGTCTGGAAAGCAGAAGGCATGATGACCTCCTAGTCTGCTCCTCTAGTGATATTGTCTAGGACAGTGAGCTGTCATGTTCCTCCTTTCTAAAGTTTTTAATGTGGCTGCCAAGATCTGGTCATTCTCTCCCTCAGTTCAGCAGAAGCAGGACTATGAACAAAAAGCCAGCAGCTGACAAGGGACAAAGATTTAATCTTTCCTCAGTGTCTAATATGGTGTCCTGCTTCTCCTCACTATTAATCTCTATTACCGTCTCTGTTAGTCAAATGCTTCACAGCTCAGAAAATTGTGACAAAACCCACTTGTTCTTATGGGAACTCATAACCAGGTGAATTCTGCATGTTTTGAATGTAACAATGGAAAATTTCCCGAATTTTCACGGGTAATCTCAGGTTCTAACACCACAAAAACAAAACAAACAAACCAAAAACAGCTGATACACACAATATCAAACCCTCTTACAAACCTACAGCAAACCTAACTTGCAATGTTCCTGGTGATTGCTATTCTAGTCCATATTAAGGGATCTGAGGCAGCGTGACTGATACATGCTGATGTGATATGTTGCAGTGAGACAACACTGGGACATTTGCCAATAAACTCCACTTAAGATTAACAATTTTAAAAATCACCCATTTGTTATGCTCACCATTTTAGTGGGGGTAATTATGAAGCAGAAATACCTTCTTGAACATTTGCTATCCCAAATGCTTATAGATGTCTGGACATCTCCCAGGTCCATCAGACGTATACCAAGAGTTTACTGCATGTCAAAATGAGTTACAAGTGAGGGCATTGCTGCTGCCTCTAAATTGTGGCTGATGACGAAATGGGATCCACCTGTCCCCATAATGGTTTTTGAAATACTTGAAACACTGAGTTGTTTAAACTCAACTGCCAAGGAAAGTTGAAAACAGAAAGAAACACTGCGCTAGTCAGACAGCAAGAGTAAGAGTCTAGATGAAGGATGAAATCCTGGCTCTGTTGAATTCATTGGGTGTTCTGCTGTTGACTTCAATGGGGCCAGGTTTCACTCTTCAACGGGACACCAAATAGCCAGGAAGGAGGGAAGTTAGAGAATTAGATAGGGACAAAGCATTCTTGTGGAAAATAGGTACCAAGAAAGGAGGTGCAGAAGGGCTCAATCGTCTTCCAGTGTATCAACTTCTATATGAAACTGTTGGAAGAGACTTTTAAGGGGAGGAAAGTGTGCTGGCACCATATGGACAGACAGAGGAACATAATTAACCAAATGCACATTATTATTATTAGTAGTAGTAATCACGTTAATTACAGTAGTTCCGAAGAGCTAACCAAGAGTGGGTCCCCATTGTGCTAGGCACTGTACAAAAAAGAGCCATGTACAAAAACCACAATAGAGACCATCCCTGCCCTGAAGATCTTACAATCTAAATAGACAGGGCAGATATAAGGTGGAGGAAGCGGTAGACCATGCAAGCTGAGTGAGCAATGTGATGGCAGCAAAGAATATGTTAGTTCCATGACTTATTCAGGTGATGTTACTTAGAAGGAGATAAGCTAAATGGAATGAAGGGGAAAAGGGGGGATGAGGGGGACAGGGCAGGGGAGGAGAGGAGAGGAGAGGGTAAAAGGGGCAGGTGTGAGTGAAACTGAGATGAAGAGACTAGGTGGGAGGGAAGGAGTAGGGTTGGAGCAAGCAGCCCATCTCTGCTGCACAGGGCAGAGAAAGCCCAGTCAAGACTGCAGAAAGTTCTCTGAATGTCCAAGGGTACCTGCTTTGGCTGCTTCTGCTTCTATTGGAATTTGGCATTTTCCCCACGGCCATGGGATGATGGAGAGGCACCATCTGGGTCTTAGTTTCCCCAGAGTGTGTGTGTAGGGGTCTCCCCTCTACAGTTCTGGGTCAGGGGGTGATGGGGAGAAGGGTGGCCCTGTTTGGGCCCCATTTTACCCCTTTTCTCTTCACCCCAGTGTGGCAGTCCCTTCTTTGGCTGCTTCCACAGCTGCTCCTACTGGCTGTGAGGGAGACAGCAGAGGAAGGAAAGACAGCAACATATAAGTTTTGGATGGTTAACATTTAGCTAACAGACACCACCAGGGTTAGTCAGACATCACAATAGTTTACCACTACTCCTGCCACTGTTCTGGCCTTAAAAAATCTATGAATGAGTGTGGTATGAATGCCTAGATACATTGTGTGCCTTGCATAGGTGCCAACTTTCTAGTGTTCTGGGGGATGCTCAATCCCCAGCTCTGCCTCGGGCCCCATCCCCACTCTACCCCTTCCTCCAAGGCCCCACCCCTACCCTGCCTCTTCCCACCCTGTTCCACCCCCTCCTCCCCAGCGCCTCCGGCATGCTGTGGAACAGCTGATCGCAGCGGGTGGGAGGCACTGGGAGGGAGGGGGAGGTGCTGATTGGTGGGGTCACCAGCGGGTGGGAGGCTCTCCAGGGAGTGGGAGGAGCTGATCAGCAGGGCCACCGGTGGGCGGGAGGCACTGGGAGGAGGGGGAGGGGGTGGAGCTGATTTGGGGGGCTGCTGGTGGGTGCACAGAGCCCACCATTTTTTTCCCTGTTGGTGCTCCAGCCCCAGAGCACCCACGGAGTTGTCACTGATGGTGCCTTGTCCTTGCAATAAGGAGTCAGCAAAGGAATTAGAACTCATTAGTTAATTTTACATTAACAGGTTGGTGATGTGGGAAAGTGAGAAGAGCAGGCACAAAGTCTCCTCAAGCCTTTTTTCTGGTACTTTCAGAGTGGTTATACCAACCCTAGTCAGAAAAAAAGAGCAGAAGCTTCATATTTGGATCTATTTGAAATATTGCTGGTCTACTGTACGGTATCCAGGACTACCTCAAGCACACCTTTTGACCAATGTTAAAATCGCTACAGCACAGAGAGTTTGAAAATGTTCCGCTTACCCTAAGAGGATATCTTATGAATTTCATGGTTTGGACATATTTATAACCTGGGATACTTTGAGAAAATTATTGATATGATAAATGAATAACTGTGTGGGAAAGCACAGAGGTAGACAGAGGCATTTTCTGTAGCCTTCTTCTAAGGAAAGTCTTGGGTATGAAGACATCAATGGGTATGTCTTCATACATGATAGTTGGCCTGGCCCGGCCCATCAATTCAGAACCAGGGGTCTATTACTGTTGTTGGGGATTGGTCCTGCTTTGAGCAGGGGGTTGGACTAGATGACCTCCTGAGGTCCCTTCCAACCCTGATATTCTAGGATTCTATGATTACATATCAATTTTATTCTAACTAATAACTTTCATTTTTGTAGAAAGTGCTGCACATTTTATGTGAAGCTCCACCACACTAGCTTTCTTTTTGTTTCATTTACTTTACTGTCAGTTTAAATTTGAAACTTTAATGAAAATAAATGAGTCCTAACAATTCAGAGACAGCAGGAGAACTGGCAGTAAATAAAGCAACATATTTATGGTTTCATAAAGCAGGAAATAAGTCACTTTTATTATTTCCATAGGAGCTCGTTTTGTGTCTCAATAGTTTACCCACCAGAAGGCTAATTTGTGAGTCAAACATGTCTTTGTTACACTGGTGACAGCTATCTTCCTAGGCCAGCATGATGCATGTCACGTTATTTTCTTAGAGTGACTGGAAGCCTTTTCCTGTAGTCTAATAGCTGGAGGATATTGTAGAACAGTTGAATTAGCAAAGTAAGCCTATTGATTTTTGTTACCTTTTATCTTCTATTCCATCACTCTTATTGGTCATCAGTCTTCACCTGTGCATCTTACTGACCATGTGAACATTTTGGCAACACCTTCTAAAGATGGCCAGTCCTTTGCCCTTCAGTCTCTCACCAGAGATTAGAAGCATAGTGTTTCTTGTCCCAAAGAATGATCTGTTATGAAGGCCCTCAAACCAGACTAAAATATCTTAAAGAAGGCAAAGTTTATCAGAAAGTGAGAGAAACTATATTAAATCAAAGGAAAATGGTATAAAACCATATCTAATTATACAATTAATAGCTGCTTAACCGAATAACTTGCATTGCAGTGGTGTGTAGAGGTCCCAGCCAAGATGAGGGTCCAGCATTCTTACAGTTATGGAAAAGAGAAATGCTCACCTTTTCAGGCTGCTGTCAGTTTCTCAGAACAAATTCCTCTGATCAGCTTGCACCTGTTCAACTCTGCGCCCCTTGATATCAAGGCTGCTAAATGACAGAGCCCTCTTACCTCTGGTATCCTTTTCATGAAATATCCCTGAGACCATCTGAACTAAGGCTGTTAATATATATACCATAATAGCTAGGGAGCGATTAGTGTGGAATAATTAACGCTGGTTCAGGTGTCATCTCTTGGCACATCAAACTAGCAATACCTACTGGATTGAGAGAAGAACAGAGGCATTGTATATAACTGATCCCTCTTCTATGTCTATATTTGTTTCTCTGACTTTCTTTCTTTCCTGAAACTTAGCAGTTCAAATGCTTCATTTATCATGCCCATATTTTGATCCAAATAAAATTTTATGGTAAATGGGTTCCTCATTTGGATGTTAATGGGTGTTTTTCCCCCTAGGGGTCTGGATGTACTTTCCTGTAGTGGTATGCAATAAATCAAACACTTTTCAGTCATTGCCTTAAAGTTACAGTGACCATTTGAAGCCATTTGGTGCTGTTTTGCACTCCCAGGGCTGTTTTTTGAAGATGCCTGTTTTAAGTATTTAATACTAAATTCTGATATGATGTAAAGAAAGGCCAGACTAACAGTTGGGAGGCCTACTGCATATTTCTGAAGTTTGTGAATTAAAGCAAATGAACACTCAATTTAAAAACAAACAAACAAAACCACTCACCAAGGGTAGTGTATCACAAAATGAACATTGTTTTATTCGTCTGTTGACAATCTTAAGTGTTCATTACTTGATAGAATTTGGAAATTTATTACTAAATGTACTGTAGAGTATTTTGTATGGATACATTCTTACTAATTAGACTGCACCAGTGCACTGACTTAGCAAATTTTGCTGAGAAGTGAGGAGAGACTGGGCCTGATTCATCACAACACTCCTCCATCAGTGTAGCTTCACTGATGTCAGGGTAAAACTGGAGTAATGCAGAGGTGAACCAGGCTCAGACTGTACAGACTAGTAAGCATGGATTAGTGAAAAACTCTGTCAGAGAGGTTGCCTGTTTCATCTACTTCTGCACTGATGAGACTGTTCTTTTCTAATGAAGTTTATGAACTAAAATCAGATACAGTTTTTTTGGGGGGGATTGACATATGTGGAGCCTATTGTGATTTGCTGGGTGCAGTCCTTTGGTAACATTGGATCTGGGTCCCATTTAGTCTTAAGTACAGACTGCAGAAATGTAGTAATTTTTATGATATCCCTACATGGTGTACATACAGTCATACGATGAGTGGACAGAACGATGTGATACCTTACATTTATCATGCAAATTGAATTGTCGTACACTTGGCAGGAATCCATCTCTACCAGGGCTACTTCAAGGATTCTGTATCCCAGAACACATTCAAACTGACACTATTCATTTTATACATCAGCCTACTGGAGGAGTATTTCCTTACTTTTTAATGTAGAATTTCCTCCAGAAAATTCACAATAGTCAAAGGCCCAGGGTAGACAAAATTCAGTCCTAGACCAGCAGTGATTTGTTTAGGACCTGTAACAGGCTGGTCTACCCCTTTAAGGGCAAGGGGCCAGCTACCCCTGTTTAATTATCAGCGGGGATGGGGGGCGCGGAGGGTCAGGAGGTGCCTATAAAGGGCTGAGAGCTCAGCTGGAAAGAGAGATATAAAAGGGAGGCTAGTTTCTGTGATGGTTCTGGAGCAGAGCAAGGTAAAGAGTGAAAGGTCTCTAGGCCCCTGCAGCCTGTACTGAGTATGGAAACTGCTTTGTTTTGTATTACTTTGCAACATTTGTTTGTTTGAATTAATAAATTGTACCTTGAGGAAAGGGCCTGAAAGAGATCTGGGTATGATATGTAAAACACTTCCTGGGCTGGGGAAACAGGGCCTCTAGCCCCTGACTGCAGGGCTGGCAATAGGAGCTTTGTACTACTGGTGAGAGGAGACTCCCACTTTCCAACAGCTTCATTCTAGCCCTGGAAGATCTAGAGGAACCTGATCTCTATGTGTAAAATAGCGATTTGAAGTCATTTGTCGAGATTTCTGTATAGCACCCTATGGGGTGGAACTCCTAACAACAGTAACAGGCTTTTCAAGTGACAGATAAAGGAAATTCTTAATACAGGTACTTTAAAAATCTCTCTAAAGCAGTGGCTCCTTAGCATATGCAGCCTATACACAATGCAGGATGGTATATAGTGTAGTCAAAGGTTTTTACCTGTATTTATGCAGAATAACCTGCTAAATTGTACCTACATTGCTTTTTAAAATAATGCCACCAAATCCAATTCATGCTGCTAAGACTTGTGTCCCTTCTCACTGTGTGTACACACACACTTTTTTAGAGTCTTTTTGGCCCCAGTCAAGGAAGGCCCCTCAGCATCTGTTTAACTTTAAGCATATGAGCAATCCAACTTGATTCAAAATCAAACTGGACTACTCATGCTTAAGGGTCTCTGTAAATACAAGGTATTTTAAATGGAGAGAAACGTAAAACAGATGCAGTTAAAAGCTTGTCTTATGAGAGAATAAATTAGTTTTGAACATGTACTTGATAGAATTCAAGAATGTCCTTTAATAACAAACCTTATATACATGCTGTCTGAAAATAACTGACTTTTCAAATACAATGGCATATTTATTAGGGAATATGTCTTTGGGAGAGTGTCTAATTCAGCCATATATGGTGCAAAAATAAATTCTCTTGAAGATCATAACATGTCTCAAATAGGTGTACATATAGCTGTATTAAACCCTTATCATGAGCGCAGCGAGAATTAGGGGGCTAACTTCTGCTGGATTGTAAATTTAGGTAAGGGATCATTCTGATGGAAATCTAAGACCATTTCAGAATAAAAATCCATGTGTTTATCTGTGATTGCTCCATCTCCAATTCCGGAGCGGAAATGTGATCGCTGTTGCTTCCAGAACGGTGAAGATTCCGTAGTAGCTCCATATCATTAATTAAATCTTGTAAACTTCAATTCTCATCTGCCATTTCCTACGCAGCACCGGCTTTATTTCACACGCTAGCAATGATGGATGTTTTTATCGAGATGCTACTCTTATGATACATTAGATGTTCTGGTCAGGTAACCCATAAAATATATTAGGTTACCAATCTACTTATTCACGGAAGTACAAAAGTAGCAAAATTGGGAGTTCCCTGGTAAAACAGACTACACTGTGCTTGTCACTGTAACATACACGTTTGCCAGTTGCAGAACATTTTTCTTCACCTTGGCAAAGAAAAACAAACACTTGGCTTGTTCGCTTTAATTTCTAATCCTGAATCACTTACAGCCTGATGCTGCTCCCAATTAAGTTAACAAGAATTTTGTCTTTGATTTCCTGGGGGTAGGATTGAGCCTTTACCAAGTAAGTAAACAAATCCTGAGCTAAACACAATGTTCTTCTGGTACCCACTTGGCTATTTCAGCTAGGACTGATATATTTTTTCCCCTACTGAAATGATTAGACTTGGAAGGATTAGATTTTTACTGGTAAATGTTCATAAATATTGATTTCATGGCACACAGATAAAGTGATGAAAACCTATTTCCCTAGATAATCAAAATGTACAGATTGGCAAAGTAAGAAAAATGCTGCTTGAGAACTTCTTAGAGTTTGACTTAAGGTTATTTCCTTTGTATATTCTGAGGCGACATTGACACTTTGTGTGTTAATGGTTATCAAGCTCTAACTTTTTTGAATCGCGGTGTCTGCTGTCGCTAACTAACTGTCTGATCCCTCACAGTTTCCCACAGCATTTCAATGATTTTAAACTGTTTTCAATTTTTATTAAACTGATACTATCCATCAAAATTGTAAATAAATATAAAAATTGAGTTCTGCCCAGCATAGAAATAGTTAAACTGTGTGGCGATGGCCCTAAATTAAACATATAGAAACATTCATTTTAAGAGGACAGCAGCTACTTTGGGCTTAGCCAATCAGCAAGACCAACGCCTCACATTTTTAATGATATCTTTTTAAAAAACAGTTCATAACGCACTCCTTCAAATGTCAAGAAGTGCTTCCTGAACTGATGAAAAGCCCCAAATTTAACTGGATGACCGAGAATTGAAACAAGGATAAGCTCATTGCCATGCCAGCTTTTGATATCTTCTGTCAAAAATTCTGTGCCTGTTGGCCGGTGCATCCATCTGCCTGCTGAAAATAATCCCTTTAGGGTGGTTTTTTTCCCCCATTTCTGCTTGTATTTAACTTCTGTGCTTACCACAGGCAATAACAAAATCTTTAGTCTTTTCCAAATACTCACTCCATTTATTGTTTATCTTTTTAATGACTTGGTTTCAGTAAAGTAATCGCATCCCAATGGCATACTCCATAGGCATACTGGAGCTTTGTACATTTGACAAATGCAATTGAAGTGACCGTCACATGTATCTCAAATGAAATTGGTGTTGTACAGCCTTCACAGTAAAGAGAACATAACCAATTCGCAAAGTCCATGCTCATTAATGTGTGTGCAAGCTGCTCAGTATCGTAGCTGAACCATTGTACATATGCAGCAGCAGTTCCATGTCAGTCAAAGAAGAGTTTAACAGAGCTAATAGCTGTGCAGATCTTTGTCCCAGCACCAGTTTCATTCAACTTTCTTCTCCTTCGGACAACTACACACAGAAGTTAATCCCCTAGTCTCCATCACCTCTTGGCTCTGGTCTAGGGTTGCCAACTTTCCATTTTTTGAAACCCCTTGTTGCTTAATCCCCCCACCCCCATCGGAACTAACCTGTCACCTGTAGAGCTAGGGTTGGAGGAGCTGATGCTGAGCCTGCCTGCCCAGTCGAGGTGGGAGGGCTGTCTGTCCCGGGAGTGAGGGGCTGGAGAGAGCCGGAGCCCCAGAAGACTGAGAAAACGAGACGGGCCATCACAGGCAGCAAGTCCAGTTTCTGGCCCCACTCCTCAAGCGCAATGCACTGTCAGGATCCCACCTCCTCCAGAAGCAGCTGCTCTTTCCGCCCTCCTGGTGACAGATGCCAGTCGCAGTTACTGCAGTAACTGGACTTTTATTGCCCAGTCAGCAGTGCTAATTGGACACTGCACAGGTCCCCTTTTGACTGGACTTTCCAGTCAAAAACTGGGCACTTGGCAACCCTACACCAGTTGTCAGACTCGAGTTGGTAACTGGAAATGCAAGGTCAAATTCTACCTTCATCCACATGCATGCTGCGCCGTTTAATTCAATGGCATTTCAGGAACTTTACAAAATGGTGCTAGGGTTTGGGGCATTCTGGGTGCTGATAGTGGGGAACAAATTAGGGAGGTGTTGGAATGCACAGTAGTAATGTGACTGTAGCAAAGTCAGGCTATTCTTGGACTGATTCAGCTATTGAGTATCTTTAACGTACGAAGAGCTCTATATTAGTGTATCCTAAAGGCACTATGTTCTGACTGCAGTATTTATTAGCCTTACAAATATGATTTCAAAAAGGAGCAGGGCAGAAGAAGCCTATTGCACCAACCTTGTGAGTCATAAAAAAAATCAATCGATGGTGTCTGACTGTATCTTATACAGGGCAGAGCACATTTTAAGAAAGTAACTCAATATTAATGTGCTTAATGGATGCTATCCATCGAGAATGCTTAATCTGATACACCATCCAAAAAAAAACACTTGCAGAATAATAAGTAGTCTGAGGATATGGAAAACCACAGGTCAGGAACTGTTTGACTATGCCATTGTGACAGGCTCCCCCTGGAGTATCTGGAGTATCACTCTACTTTACAAACAGGAGTCGTGCTGGGGCAGGGGTCAGTTAGTATCATGGTCAGTTATGCATGATAATAAGAAGGGGAACCTTGCTTCTCAGAGGGGTGTTGGAACATGCCTTGGTCACAGTACAAGTGCGTTCAAGCATTCCCATGCCCTAGTGTCTGGCGTCTCCCTGCTTGGAGCCATGCTGCTAGGAGTGAGTGAGGGATCCGCTCCAGCAGCTGCACAAGCATAATGTGATGTCTCTTTGCAGTGGGGAAGTGAATGGCTTGTGGTCTTAACTGGAAAGTTCATGAAGCACAGGACAGTTGCAATGTCATTTTCTTTCCTGTTCCTTTCTCCATTCTTGGCTGGATGAAAGGGACAGATTTCCTGGTGCTGCAGGGGCTGGTTTTGGCACAACTGGGCATTTGCAGTGCTTCGCTTCTCCCTGCTCCATTCAGGCTCCATCTGCTATCTTAGGCTATATTCTAGTTCCATTCAGGTTGCCTCCTAGTCCTGTAAGCAGGTGTCAGCAAATTTCTGGTGCAGCAGAAACTTCAGCTGGTTCTTAAGGTTTAACAGGAGCACAAATGTGCTTGGTCCTTTTTCAAAGCTCCCCAAACCCCTCCGCTTGGCAATAATGTAGAGGGGTGACAAGTAGCACAATATTTCTCTGGCATAGACTGCTGAATTCCTCACCACAGGACTGGAAAGCCGCCTCCCTCTCCCAGTGTGGTTCTTTCAGAACTGTTATGATCTCTAAATGATGGCCTTCCTTAAAAGAAGAAAAGGAGAACTGTTAACATTGCCCCTGAAATAAAAGCTCCATTTCCAGCAGCGACTCCTTTCTCGGGGGCTGCAAGAGTTGTCTGAGAACCAAGGGTACTGAAATGATCACAGTCCTGAAATGCTGGGAAAATATCAATATAGTAGCCTTCCATACAGTTACATTAGGTGGGGGGATTTCTTACCTGCTGTCCAAGGTAAGAAAAAATATATAATGCTGCTTTTAGAATTGAATTGGTAGGAACTTCAGCTGAGGAGAATAAACCCATTCTGCCTGGGGCCCAGGAGCAGCAGCCCAGGGACAGTAGGGGGAAATGGAGAAGGACACTGGAGGATCTGCTCTTTGGGGTTGATGGAGCAGTTTGACTTTGAGGGAGTGTTTCGGGGGCGAGGGGAGAGGCCCACTACCACTCTGACAAAAGGGTAGTGGACGTGTAACAGCCCTTGTTAACCTGAGCTGAGATTTCCCAGGTACTTCAACCAGAACCACACTGCTTTAGGTAAAAAATAAAAGAGATTTATTAACTACAGAAAGAGAGATTGTAAGTGATTATAAGTAGCAGACATAGAAATCAGAATTGGTTACATAAGAAAGAAGAATAAACTTCCAGTCTTAAGTCTACGGACTAAACAAGATTTGAATCATCCTGATAGATGTTACAGGCAGCTCACAGTTCTCAATGCACAGGCTGGATTCCCTTCCCAGCCTGGGACGAATCTCCCCAGTTCAAAGTCTTTGTCTTGCAGATGGTCTTCAGGTATTGAGAGAGGCCCAGTGCTGATGTCACTGCCCCTCTTTTATACTTCCTTCCAGCTGCTAGAAAGATCCTTGCAGCGATGTCGGGTTTAGTTAGCCTTCATTGCGTATGTGCCAGAAGCTTCTGGGGTAGTGGATTCTTTTTGATGGGCCATTAATGCCTGTCTGGCCTGTGATAGTTGCTCCTTTATCCCTACTGAAAGGCTGGGTGTGAGCATTCCCCACTTCACAACATATATCAGCAATATATATAGCAATATTTCATAGCTTCTCATACAAGGATAGTACATACAATTTAACAGGATATTAAGGTTCACACAGATCAAGACTTTTAAAATGATATCTCACAAAGCATGCATTGTACATAATAATATGACAGTGGTGAATATGTTGGTTCCAGGGTGCTATTTTGAGATACAGAGTTTCACAGGTATGAATGGTGTATTCACCAGGAGGGACAGTCTAGCAGCAGGAGAGACATTTTTTTCCAAAGACAGGAGCCATTAATGATCTGGTTCCTGGAGCAGGATGTACAGGGAATGGGAGCTTCCCAAGGGGACTGGTATCAGGAACTGCAAAAGGGTGGTGGAATAGTCTAACCAATAGAAGGCTAAGGGGAGATATGATTTCTCTCTATAAATACATCAGAGGGATAAATACCAGGGAGGAAGAGGAATTATTTAAGTTAAGCATCAGTGTGGAGCCGAGAACAAATACATATAAACTGGCCATCAACAAGTTTAGGCTTGAAATTAGGCGAAGGAGTGAAGTTCTGGAGCAGCTTCCCAAGGGGAGCAGTGGGGGCAAAAAACTGGCTTCAAGTCTGAACTTGATACGTATAAGCAGGAGACGGTATAATGGGACTGCCTACAATGGCGTGTGACCCACTGGCGATTGCCTGTAGCAAAACTCCCCAACGTCTGGAGATGGGACACTAGATGGGAAGGGCTCTGAGTTATGACAGAGAATTCTTTCCAGGGTATCTGCCTGGTGGGTCTTGCCCACATGCTCAGAGTCTAATCGATCATCATATTTGGGGTTAGGAAGGAATTTCCTCCCGGGTTAGATTGGCAGAGACTGTGGGGGGGGTTTCACCTTTTTCTGCAGCATGGGGTCACTTTCAGGTTTAAACTAGTGTAAATGGAATTCTCAATAACTTGAAATATTTAAACCACATGATTTGAGAACTTCAGTAACTCAGCAAGAGGTTAGGGATCTATTACAGGAGTGAGTGAGTGAGGTTCTGTGGCCTGCAATGTGCAGGAGGTCAGACTAGATCATCAAAATGGTCCCTTCTGACTTTAGTAAGAGTATCTGAGTAAGAAAATACACTACAATTTTAAACCTAACCAGTGTCCCATAAGTGACTTGCCACAAGATGTCAGAACATGTTAGTATTAGAGCTGAGTTGATCTAATATTTATTTAATTTTCTTTCTTGATATAGGAATTAGATACAATGCTCCTGTCAGATATTTCTATGTTATTATCTGCAAAAACACAAGTGTTTTCATTTGCCTAAGTAGCCCCTGGAATCATAGTTAAATTTGTACCCGTACCTCCAAATCTGAAATGGTGCCCCCCACCCCTCCTCGTGCAGCCCTGTTGGCCTGACTGGAGCTGCCCTACTTCCCACACCCCCAAATATAGAAGTCAAACTCCGTCTATGGGTCATCACCCCATCATCACCCCAGGTTTCCAAAACAATATGAAAGTATTGTTTTGTGGCCCAATATATACTGTCCCTTGACTGCTTGTTAAAAGCATAAAATGCTCTAATCCATCACTTTACCTCCTTTCTCCTTCCTTCACCATCTTCAAGTCCCTTTTTAGGAGGTAAAATTATTTAAAAGTGCTCTTTTGGGGCACAATTCATGGTTGTCTTTAGGCTGTCTAATGCCCTACCTTGCACATTGCACAAAGCCACTTCTGTGGATACAGCAAGAAAGCCATGCAACTTGACTTCCTCACTTAGCTGGAATGGCATTCTCTTCTTGAGAAATACCTAGACAAAAGACCCAAAGATACTTCAAAAGGGATAGGCCAGAGTCAAAAAAATGAGTATAATGGTCAAGTATAGATAGACAGAGGTTGCCCCAAGGAGCATGTAGTTCTCAGCCCCAAAGAAACAAGAAAGCTGGAACTGACAAAAAAAGGGGCAGTAACAACACAATCCTTAGAGGAGAAACAAATGCATCAGAAAACAAGGTAGAATCATCAAGATTTTCAATGGCAACTATTGATTCTACAACTTCTTGTGAGCCCCTTGAAACACCCTAAAGAGGGCTGACTTTGAGGATGGGTCATCAGCTGTCAAGATGATTGGGTTGGGTTTTTTAATTTTTGTTTTTGTTTTTGAAAATTGGGCCACTTTCAGAAGTTTTAAATTGAGCATCCATAAATTGAGCTCCAAAATAACAAGTCAATGTTTATGTCTTGGGGGGGGGGGCGGGTGTTGCAAGTAGTGTAGATTTCCAATGTGCTCCAGTAGTTATTTCCTTACTTTTACAAATCCCCAAGCATGTGACAGGAAAGGATATTTCTAATTACCTTAATTTTTAATTTTTTTAATTTATTTTTTAGCTTTTGAAATTAATCTTTCTCTTGTGTAGGTAAATGAAGATAAATGGCTAGATCCTCAGCTGGTACAAATCATAACTTTGACTTCACTGGACCCACCCAGACTTATTTATCAGTTAGGGATCTATCCCAAGGTTTTTAAAATACCTTATCACTATGATAGAGGAGTTTCCAGATTACTGAATTAATGGAGTGTATAGACCTATTGTTGAGATAGTACAAGACAAAGGATGGAAGTCAAAATTTCAAAATGAGTAATTTTTAAATGACTTGGAACTCAAAAAGAGTTTGTCTAGTTTTTTTCAAACACCAGAAGCATTCACTTCGCCCTTCAGTGTAACTCCTGCTATTTTTAAGCCAAACTCATAGGGAGGTCTAAAATAGCCCTATAGATGGCTATGTAAGTATGGAGCAGCTTCCATCTCTCCAGAGGATGTAGACTGTTCATACTGTGCTTTCCTTCCTTGTTATGAGCTGACTTTGCACGGATCCTTGAAGGAAGCCATTTGCAGTAGTCAACTGCACGACATTTTATTGGTTGCAAATTTTGTAGGAACAATTCTGCATATTCTTGAGAACCACCTATTAATATATACAAGACGGAGCACTTTTGTATCACTCCTCTTTATTCAGATTTCAGCTGCCTAGATCAAACTTAGTGAGGTAGCCAGTTTGTCGGTGGATTTTTTTTAATGTATTAACCTTTTCCAACTAAAATGTTTTCTGGTTCTGCTCCATGGCTGCTCCCTGTTTCACAGGTGGCATTTCCATTAATAACATTAATGTCTATGGTGGGAGGAACAGAACTTGTAAGAGTAACACAGGCGGGGGAGGAATCTGGCACTTCTGTGCACAGAAAAATAAAAATCATAAACATAACCTAAATCTTATTTCAGGAATTCCCAACCTGTAGGCCATAACCAGAGGGTGTGGGCAAACCTCAGAAGTACCACCGTGATCACGTGGTGTAGCTGCATGTGTGCTCAGCCTTCCCAGGAGTAGTACCTGATACTTCCTCTCCTGTTACTGCATGCAGTCACTATTGTAAGGATTAGCCTGGAGAGTGAAGCATGATGTCATGATAGCTTGTGGTGGAATCGAAGAAGCCGGGAGAGGCATGACCTAGCAGAGAGTGGAGAGGTCCTGCCAAACTCAAAAAAAGGGGGGAGAACTGAGGATGGGGAAGGAATTTGGAGGGAGGGAGAACTGGAGCTGGGAGGAGAAGAATAAACTGGAGAGCGGGGGAAGAACTAGAGCTGAGGAGGAGAAAAATGAGAGCATATAGAAGAATGGGACATCAAGTTGTCACTGCAGAAGGGAGAAGAAGTGGAACAAAATATGGGATGAAGAGCAAAAGAATAGTAGAATTAGGGAACACATTATGAGAAGGTTAAAAAAAGGAAATAAACAGAAAGGCAAGCCCTCTGGGACAAGTGCCATTTCTTTTCTATGTGCTGTAGAACATTTCATGCACTATAAATGCTGTGATAATACTATGAGACAGGACACAAAGAATGTCAAACTGCAGCTGATTTACCAGGTCTTAGCATAAGTTACAGGGTTGGGTGCATCAAAGTGCTAAGAATCAAATAGCCAGAAATATAAAAACATAACCAGAGTTATCAGCTTCTCTACTATAGGAGTCAGACAAGTGGGAGTGTTCAGGAGTGTAAAGGGCCTTGAAGGTGGATAGAGATTGATTGAATGGCTGGTAAATAACCTACAGACTGAAATATATTTGCATCCAGTGTTTGCTGAACAATTTCTAATAACAAAAAGTAAATTTAAAGCCTTTGTACAGAAAAAGAGCCAATCAAATCTTCAGTTACCCAGATCTATTTGTATGGTAGGCCACGAGGAACCTGAGTGATCACATAAGGAATGATCTGATGTCTGCCCTCTTTATCTCACTACTCAAACTTTTAAAACCCTTTATTCAGTAAAAGGTTAATTAAAATGGTTGAGCACATCTAGACAGAAATGCAGATAATCATTTCCAGTACAGGGTTACATTAAAATCCTTTTTCTTTCTCCAAAATGGCTACCCCAATCTTGAAAAGAACGCTAGTTCTGGAGAAACTGGAAAAACAAAAATAACACTTAGCACTTCCATAGCATGTTTCATCTGTGAAAGGCCTTACAAACATTAAGAACATAAGAACAGCCATTTTAATTCCCTCAAAATTCCTTGTGTGACTGAAAAAGAAAAATAAGCACATAAACTTTATAATGCTTTGTTATTTTTATCCCCTAAAAACGTATTTTGAAAGCTCTCCTGCCAACTGGTTTTATATGGATGAAGTTTAACTTCATTTCATGTGCTCCTAACAACCAGAAGACAAATGACTGAAATGAAGACTAAATGGGCCAACATTTACATTAATAAGCCTGATACATTATCAAATACTACACAAAACATCTTGTTGATTCTCCTACTGTCACTTGCCATACAAATTGGTCCATTACTGAGCAGCAGTTTTTGAGATGCTATCACAGCCCTTCATCAAGGTGCCATGACTAAAATACAGCAGTTGTCATAGAAAATAAAATAATTGTTCATTGGCTCAATAAATCACAATTGAACCCACTGCAGCCTTCAACTGGGGCCTGTGTTTTGTAATTCATTTTTTCCCCTGAAGACATTTAATACCATTTTATGCTAAAAGTTTGCATAAACTACAGGCTTATTAATATATCAAGTGAGTGTAACAGGAGATAAGGAAGTGAGCTTGGATCTAAAAATCTCCTCCTCTTCCTTCCCCACCAAATAATTCTCCTTGTTTTCGTTATACAAGAAAACCTTTCCAGATGTCACTTCAAAATTCTATCCTTTCCTTTCTATGTTTCTTTTTTAGCATGCAGGGAACTAACTGACATAAAAAGAAAACTGATGGAATGGAACTGCACAGAGGAATACAAGAAGGACCAGTTGGGGCTCGGGACTTACCTGAGCCAACTTAGTTTACCTGAATAAGATAGAGCGAGGGAAGAGACAGTGTGCTTGCACATGTGGAATAATTCAAGAGGTCAAATTGAGAAACAAGCAGCTGTGGCAGACCAAAGGCACTGAGAAATTGAAACCCATCCAATGATATAAATCATCGAAGCAAACAGGGCTTGGGGGAAAGAGGGGCAAGTAGGCCCAAAGAAATTGAGAAATTATAAGCTTGGTCCCAGGAATCTGAGCTAAGGAGCCCAAATATGAGCTGACTGAAGCAATTAGCCAGAAGGCCCATCAAGTAGACAGAATCAGAGAAAAGGTCAGGGGGAAGCCCTGCTTCCAACAGAAAATCCCCTGGAGAACTTTGTATTTGTGAGAGTCTCCTCAAGAGCTGCATACTGTGCCAGCTGCACGTTCTGAATGTCCTTCAAGGGTAGCCTCAAGCAGAAATAAAGCTAGAAATCACAAAGGCATGGATTACTGTAGGAAGTTCCCAATCCAGAGGAATAGATCCTAGGTTCCTACTGGTATCTGACCTGCTGCAGATGTAAAAGGGAGCTACTAGGTCCAACACCATCTAAGATTTGAAGTGCAGGGATCTATGGTAAAAGCACCAAACCTTGAACCTCTTAACCCCCCACTCACGCAAAATATAGCCTCTTAGAAGAGGTAAACAGTGACTTATAATACTCTGGGACCTTCTGGAAAGGTGAGTGTGAAATAGCTCAATGGCAGTTGTGTTTAGACAATAAAACCTCCTGTTTAAGGATATTAAATCTGTCAACTGCTTTTGATAAAAATCAGCATAGACATGTGGATGTCTTTCACTATTAGGAGAAGAAAATCAAGTACTCAGAACAATTCCCAAGCCTAACGCCAACTACCTACCAGATGATACGAATGTTGCTTCACAAAGACTTAGTCCATTTACAGAGAACCTGGGGGATGAGAAAGGCAAGGAGGGCACTGACAGGAGGCTGCTTCATATTTCTTTTCTAACTTTAGCTTGAACTAGTGCTGAAGTCCATAGTAAAACTCTTAAGCAGGATCAGACCCGTAGGTAATAAATGTAATTACAGAAGAGATTTCTCAAGAAATACTTTTTCATTTTTCAAAAATGGCCACATCCTGGTGCTCAAGATGCCTGTACATTATTATTGTATTTTAATCTCCAAAAGTATTGCCAGTTTTCTGAGCCATATATCTTTCAATTGCCCTACTGTTATTGTCTAGTGGCCCCTTTTGGAGTTAATGGGAAAAATAATATTTAACAAAGTAGTGTCAAAGCAACTAGAACACCAGAATGGCCATAGTCGGTCAAATCAAAAGTCCATCTAGCCCAGGTGCTTCGGAAGGAGTGAACAGAACAGGTAATCATATAGTTATCCATCCCCTGTCGCCCATTCCCCCCTTGTGGCAAACAGAAGCTAGGGACACCATCCCTGCCCATCTTGGCTAATAGCCTTTGATGGACCTATCCTCCATGAATTTATCTAGTTCTTTTTTGAACCCTGTTATAGTCTTGGCCTTCACAACATCCTCTGGCGAGGAGTTCCACAGGTTGACTGGTTGCAACTAGTTGACTGATTGTTGGCTACAGCAATATTTAAAAAGATTAATGAGGAGGCTCCTCAATTTCAGCACCAATAAATCTTGTTTTAGACAGTTTAAGTCAGGCTCCAGATGTCATTTTAATGTAGTTTTTCTTTTATTTTGTAGTTAAACAATCAACACAGTAGTGATCAGTAACTGTGTGCACTTGAAGCTTGTCTGACTACAGGGACTACCGTAAGGGAATCTGACTACCCTAAGGGAATCTGAAGGAAGTACATTTAAAGCAAATGATGTTGCTAAGACACCCATTAAGTGACAGAAAGTATGTGATTAATTGACAGTGAATACCCTGTTAGTTATTGGGAACATTTTCTTACAAACTCTGTTTAGTGTGGTGTGCAAATGAGATGACGTGTAATGGTTAGTGCTGATGTCAATGGTGTTCAATTTAAGAAGAGCACACAGCAGGATATGTGAGAGCCAGTAATTATCAGATAAGAAAATTATCATTGTTTGCTTTCACACTGGCAACATTATTCAGGTGACATCAGAAAACTTGTAATTACTTTGCATGAATGAAGGAAAGCAAGTGAAAAATGTAGAAATCTGAAAGTGCAGTGAAATGGATGGATTTTGAAGAACACACTTATTCTCTTAACACTTTCACAACAACAGAAGATGTTCTCTGTGCAGTTGGAGAATAAAACTGAAACTAATTTTTAAGTGTATTTCACATTCATGGCTGGTGTCTAATAGACAACAATGGAGAATAAAATTAACTCCATGGTAAATAAATGGAGTTAATCACACAGGCTGCTATGTACTGGGTTGGTAGGCTCTGTGTGTGGGCCTGTGTGATATATCTGTAATTGTATGTGTTCCTTCTGCAGGCCTGGAAAGTTTATTGCCTGCTTTCTGTTAGAGGTAGTTGCATGCTAGGAAAATTAATGCTTGAATATTTTCACAAATAAAAGCAGTGACAATTCATTTTGATAAGGTCAAAACTTTTTTTGACATTTTTAGAACAGTACACTGTGAAAGTTTTCAGTCTGAAATTTATTTTATATTATCAAAAACAAAATCAAAATGAAACCATTTCATTGACCTTAAAGGACCTTTTTCCCCAGATTTTTTTATATTATGTTATATTTTTAGTTCTCATCCAGAATGAAAATACATTTGAAATTGAAAAATTTCCTGCAAAATAGAAATTCTAGTTCCCTCACAGTTCTAATGCAAAGTAAGGGTGACAGAACATTGCTTTCAAAAACACCCCCAAAAACCAACAGATTATCCACTTTCCCTTGTGCCGAGAGGGCTCATTAAGATAGTAGACTTCCATGTGTCTTATGTTGTAGCCCCCCCAAATTTAATATTCCTGCATTTACCCCAGAATTTGACAGTCAGCCATTTTGCATGTTCAACCACTGCCAGCTGAAACCAAAACATCACATAGCTAGACATAGAGAGGTAAGGTCATGCACCTGCATGTTTGCAGTTTTGCTATCAGAATAGGAGAGGTTGGGGCAGGGTGTTAAGGTTCCATGAAAATAGAAGAAATGTTTGGACGGCCTTGGTTTTAGGTGCCTCTGAAAGGCAAGTTTTATTGTTGTTATGACTAGAAATGCTTTGATGATAAGGAAAATAATGAATTGTTATTGGCTGTTGCTAAGGAAATTATTAGCCTATTAGGGGCTATTATGAGTTATGTGCTTTGTTTGGAGAAAAATTTATAAAACACTAAAAATAATTAAAAATCTACTAGAATTCGTTGAGGGGGTCAACAAGCATGTGGACCAAGGGGATCCAGTGGATATAGTGTACTTAGATTTTCAGAAAGCCTTTCACAAGGTCCCTCACCAAAGGCTCTTTAGCAAAGTAAGCTGTCATGGGATAAGAGGGAAGGTCCTCTCATGAATCTGTTAAAAGATAGGAAACAAAGGGTAGGAATAAATGGTCAGTTTTCAGAATGGAGAGAGGTAAATAGTGGTGTTCCTCAGGGGTCTGTATGGGACCAGTCCTATTCAACATATTCATAAATGATCTGAAAAAAGAGTTAACAGTGAGGTTGCAAAATTTGCTGATAATACAAAACTACTAAGATATTTAAGTCCTAGACAGACTGCAAAGAGCTACAAAGGGATCTCACAATACTGGGTGACTGAGCAACAAAATGTTAGATGAAATTCAGTGTTGATAAATGCAAAGTAATGCACATTTGAAAACATATTCCCAACTATACATATAAAATGATTGGGTCTAATTTAGCTGTTACCACTCGAGAGAGGTCTTGCAGTCATTGTGGATGGTTCTCTGAAAACATCCACTCAATGTGCAGGGGCAGTCAAAAAGCTAACAGAATGTTGGGAATCATGAAGAAAGGGATAAATAATAAGACAGAAAATACCATATCGCCTCTATATAAACCCATTGGTATGCCCACATCTTGAATACTGCGTGAAGATGTGGCTGCCCCATCTCAAAAAAAGATATATTGGAAATGGAAAAGGTATAGAAAAGGGTAACAAAAATTTATGGAAAGGCTTCCATTTGAGGAGAGATTAATAAGACTGGAACTTTTCAGCTTGGAAAAGAGATGAGTAAGCTGGGATATGATAGAGGTCTATCAAATCATGACTGGTATGGAGAAAGTAAAGAAGGAAGTGTTATTTACTCCTTCTCATAACACAAGAACTAGTGGTCGCCAAATGAAATTAATAGGCAGCAGGTTAAAAACAAACAAAAGGAAGTATTTCTTCACGTAACACACAGCCAACCTGTAGAACTCTGTTACAGGATGTTGTGAAGGCCAACAATATAATCAGGTTAAAAAAAGAACTAGATAAATTCATGGAGGATAGGTCCAACAATGTATTATCCAAGATGGGCAGGGATGGTGTCCCTAGCCTCTGTTTGCCACAAGTGGTGAATGGGCGACAGGGGATGGTTCACTTAATGATTACCTGTTCTGTTCATTCCCTCTGGGGCACCTGGCACTGGCCACTCTCAGAAGACAGGATACTGGGCTAGATGGACCTTTGTTCTGAACCAGTTTGGCTGTTCTTATGCTCTTATGTGCTTTGGAAGCAGTCCGGGGAAGCTTTCTTTGGGCAAGATTTTGATATTTAAGTTCTTGAGCAGCTAGATGGAAGGAGGGATCCCCCCACCCCAGGAAGCCTGGTTGTTGATTCCTCTAAACCATCTCTTAACTTTACATAAATATAAATGTTTTGAGATGCTCTGACAGCATATGTCTGTGTGTGTGTGTGCTTACGATCTAATAAAAAGTAGTTTTAGGTAAAAGCATTCTGGTTTGTATCAATCATATATCAGATGGAGGAGCTGTGTCCCCATTGATTTATTCCTGACATCGCAAGGAGACAAACAACTGATTTGGGTTCTGAAAACCCTGGGTAACAATGTTGGGTCATATTTAAGCTCCGTATGGAGAGAGTCCTTCACTGTAATCTAAAAGTAGGGTTTTTGCTAACCTTTAGTGGTTCAGTGACCTTCTCTTCGTGAATGCCCCAGCCTTGATCTTTGGGGAAAAGGTTCACCCCATTGCCAGGTCAATGAGGTGCAAGAGGGAAGACTTGACATTCTTGCTGCTTTTGTTAGGCTGCATTAGAGCAGCAGCACACGTGAAAAAGCAACAGATGAAAGGAGCAGCAACAGAAAATGAAATACAGGGCTTTTTTCCTGTCCCTGTCAAGTAAAGGCATTTTGGAAGGATTCAGCTTGTATCGTGATCAGTGGAACTGGAAGCAGAGGGCCAGAATTCTCTGGAGGGAGTATTATAGCTGATTCATAGATATTTAGGTCAGAAGGGACCATTATGATCATCTAGTCTGACCTCCTGCACAACGCAGGCCACAGAATTTCACCCACCCACTCCTACAAAAAAAACTTCACACCTATATCTGTGCTATTGAAGTCCTCAAATCATAGTTTAAAGACTTCAAGGAGCAGAGAATCCTCCAGCAAGTGACCCGGGCCCCATGCTGCAGAGGAAGGCAAAAAACCTCCAGGGCCTCTTCCAATCTGCCCTGGAGGAAAATTCTTTCCTGACCCCAAATATGGCGATCAGCTAAACCCTGAGCATATTGGCAAGATTCATCAGCCAGATACTACAGAAAATTCTTTCCTGGGTAACTCGGATCTCACCCCATCTAATAGCCCATCACAGGCCATTGGGCCTATTTACAATAAATATTTAATTACCAAAACCATGTTATCCCATCATACCATCTCCTCCATAAACTTATTGAGTTTAATCTTAAAGCCAGATAGATCTTTTGCCCCCACTGCTTCCCTTGGAAGGCTATTCCAAAACTTCACTCCTCTGATGGTTAGAAACCTTCATCTAATTTCTAGTCTAAACTTCCTGGTGGCCAGTTCATATCCATTTGTTCTTGTGTCCACATTGGTACTGAGCTTAAATAATTCCTCTCCCTCTCCGGTATTTATCCCTCTGATATATTTATAGAGAGCAATCATATCTCCCCTCAACCTTCTTTTAGTTAGACTAAACAAGCCAAGCTCCCTGAGTCTCCTTTCATAAGACAAGTTTTCCATTCCTCGGATCATCCTAGTAGCCCTTTTCTGTACCTGTTCAGTTTGAATTCATCCTTCTTAAACATAAGAGACCAGAACTGCACACAGTATTCCAGGTGAGGTCTCACCAGTGCCTTGTATAACGGTACTAAAACCTCCTTATCCCTACTGGAAATACCTCTCCTGATGCATCCCAAGACCGCATTAGCTTTTTTCACGGCCATATCACATTGGCGGCTCATAGTCATCCTATGATCAACCAATACTCCAAGGTCCTTTTCCTCCTCCGTTACTTCTAATTGATGCGTCCCTAGCTTATAACTAAAATTCTTGTTATTAATCCCTAAATGCATGACCTTACACTTCTCACTATTAAATTTCATCCTATTACTATTACTCCAGTTTACAAGGTCATCCAGATCCTCCTGTAGGGTATCCCTGTCCTTCTCTAAATTGGCAATACCTCCCAGCTTTGTATCATCCACAAACTTTATTAGCACACTCCCACTTTTTGTGCCAAGGTCAGTATAAAAAGATTAAATAAGATTGGTCCCAAAACTGATCCTTGAGGAACTCCACTGGTAACCTCCTTCCAGCCTGACAGTTCACCTTTCAGTAGGACCCGTTGTAGTCTCCTCTTTAACCAATTCCTTATCCACCTTTCAATTTTCCTATTGATCCCCATCTTATCCAATTTAACTAATAATTCCCCATGTGGCACGGTATCAAACACCTTACTGAAATCTAGGTAAATTAGATCCACTGCGTTTACTTTGTCTAAAAAATCTGTTACTTTCTCAAAGAAGGAGATCAGGTTGGTTTGGCACGATCTACCTTTTGTAAAACCATATGGTATTTTGTCCCATTTACCATTGACTTCAATGTCCTTAACTACCTTCTCCTTCAAAATTTTTTCCAAGACCTTGCATACTACAGATGTCAAACTAACAGGCCTATAATTACCCGGATCACTTTTTTTCCCTTTCTTAAAAATAGGAACTATGTTAGCAATTCTCCAGTCATAGGGTACAACCCCTGAGTTTACAGATTCATTAAAAATTCTTGCTAATGGGCTTGCAATTTCTTGTGCCAATTCCTTTAATATTCTTCGATGAAGATTATGTGGGCCCCCCGATTTAGTCCCATTAAGCTGTTTGAGTTTTGCTTTTACCTCAAATATGGTAATATCTACCTCCATATCCTCATTCCCATTTGTCATGCTACCATATCCCTAAGATCCTCTTTAGTCTTATTAAAGACTGAGGCAAAGTATTTGTTTAGATATTGGGCCATGCCTAGATTATCCTTGACCTCCACTCCATCCTCAGTGTTTAGCGGCCCCACTTCTTCTTTCTTTGTTTTCTTCTTATTTATATGACTATAGAACCTTTTACTATTGGTTTTAAATCCCTTTGCAAGGTCCAACTCTACAAGACTTTTAGCCTGTCTCACTTTATCCCTACATGTTCTGACCTGAATAAGGTAGTTTTCCTTGCTGATCCCTCCCTTCTTCCACTCCCTATATGCTTTCTGCTTTTTCTTAATCGCCTCTTATTGAGGAGAACAGGGAATGTGAGGAGTTGGGCTGGCAACAATTCAGCCACATGGACACAGAAGTTCACGGGGTTTAATAAAATTCCATTTGTTCAACTTAATGTGCACTCAGCTCCAGTCTTTGCTATGAAAAACAGCTGTGTGTTTTTCAATGGTACATTTACAGTAGTGTCTCATGCAAATTTCCCTAGCATTAGCCTGAGAGCAATGGCTCTCATGCCTTTTAGGATAAGCAGAGAGAATGTCAGCTTTATTTGTTGTGAATAAAACATGGTGGCAATGTCTGAGTGGTGAGTTCTCTGAAATACAGCAGCTGGCAGCATGAGCGATGGAACTTGGCCTGAAGTCCCCGGTTCCTCAGATCACCAGCCCCTGGAGACAATCATGGCAAAGCCCCTTCTTAGTGCTCCAAAGAGATAGCAGCACATGTTGATGCAATACCTGCACTAGAAATCAGGTATTTTCTAGGACAACTACTGGTGTTAGCTGACATCCTGAGCAGGGCATATATACCCAGCATCAGCAAGTTGGGGAAAGGGGATCAGAACATTGTGCAGCAAGTATATGGATTCAATCACCCAGTTCCAACAGTGAACCTGATGGAAGTCAAAGCGGCTACAGAAAAGGACATCCAACTACAGGCTGTCAAGACAGCAATCCTAGCAGAGTGGCCAGAAGACAAAAGCCACGTATCGGTAGGCACAGAACTGTATTTTCAAATTAAAGATGAACTGAGTGTGCAGGATTCAATCATATTTTGAGAACAGAGAGCTGTTGTTCCTGCCTCATGCCAAAATTACATGCCTCACACCTGGGCATTTACCGCTGTCTTAGGCAGGCTTGAGAGTGTGTTTACTGGCCAAGAATGAATACACGATTCCACTTCTGGACAGAAGGGTATGACATCTGTTGGTTGTGCAATAACCACCAGAAGAAAAAGACCCTGTTACCGCATTTGCTGCCCACCCAACCGTGGGAAACGGTGGGAGCAGTTTTATTTACCTTCTATAAAAAGCAGTATTTTAATACAGTGGACTACTATTCAGTTTTGGAAAGTCAATGCCCTGCCGGATACGAGAAGCAAGTCAGTGATTGGCAAACTGAAGGCCCACTTTGCAAGATATGGCAGCTCAGGACACTGTATTCACCACCAACAGACCCCAGTCTTCTTCCAGTTTTGGAAGAATTCAGGGAATTTTCACGCAAATAGGAGTTTGACCTCTACATCACCTCCCCAGTATGCCCACAGAGTAATGGTAAGGTGGAATCAGCTGTGAAAACAGCTCTGAGACTGTTACACAAAGCTGTCTCTTGTGATCCCTTGTTGACATTTTGACACACAAGAATACCCCATCATAGGGGTGCCAAAATAGTCTGGTATGGCACTATTGGGGCAAAGGACCAAAACCCTGCTACCATTGAGGGGAGACAGGTTGCAGCCTGAAGGATGGAAATACTGCCAAAAGCAGATGTCCAACAATCAGAGAAAGCAGGCACTAGAGTACAACAGGTCAGCCAAGGATCTACCAGCCCTGGAAACAGGCTCTCATGTGAGCATCAAGCCACTAGAGGGACACCATAAGGAGTGGACTAATGGAGTCATGAGTAAGGAGGCTACCTGTCTGGTATCAAACCGGACAGTCCTCTTTTTGAGAGGTTTGTCCCCCATCCAGTACTGGGACAAAACCAGACTTGTTTGTCAGGTATCAGACAGGGGCCGCCATTTTAAAAGCACACTGCTCCACCTCCCCCGGTGTGATTTTGCATGCCTGATGTGTGCACAGTCATGCTGATGGGGGCAGGGCAGCACACCAGTGGGGGTGGAGATTACACACTCTTAAAGATGACACCCTCCACCCTTGCAGCATGACCTCACACACCCCATTTTGCAAGGTCACACTGGTGGGGGTGGGGTCATCCAGGTGGGGCAGACCCACACCATTCCCGGAAGTACTGGAATGTTTGGAACTCCGGGAACATGTGAGTGGCCACCTTAGTCATGAGAGGTGCAGTGGCACTCAGGTCATACAAAGTGACTACGCAAGAGAGACAAATGATCAAATGATCTGATGGAACAGGAGACACTTAAGAGCCAGCAGACAACACACAGAGAGAGCCTACCAAGGTCATCACAGAAAACCGTCTGGAGTCCAACCCTGCAGGAGACTCCACAGAGAGAAAGTTTGCTAGAATTTGACAGAGGTGACAGGAAGACAGAGAGAGGTTGCTCCTAGTGTGGTCACTGGTTGAAAAGACCCAACTTCCTCAAAGAGTATGTAGCTCCCTGAGTCTACAATAAAGACAGGACTCCAACTCAACTATGCACCAACAACCTCTAACCAAAGGAACAGGGGGTGGGGATCAGGGGTTCAAATGTTTTTTCAATGTGTAAGTTAAAACGTTTGTGAAATAGGAAAGATGGATCATGATCAGTGGAATCGGAGTCAGAGGGCCCACGGTCCCTGGAGGAACTTTTTACTGAAGTCACAGCAGGAAAACGGGGAATCTGAGGAGCTGGTTGGTGGCAGCACAGCCACATGAACAGAGCAGTGCCCATGGTTTATTAGTGTTACACTTGTTCAACTTAACGTGGATTCAGCTTCACTCTTTGCTAACAAAACACGCTGTGTGTTTTTCAACAGCACAATTACAGTAGTGTCTCATGCAAATTGTCCTAACATTAGCCTCAGAGCAATAGCTCCTGTGCCTTTTAGGCTAAGCAGAGAGAATGTCAGGTTTCATCAATATCCACTAAAGTCCTAGAAGATACTTAATGCTCATGCTTACAAATTTTTTTGAAGGGAGTACACGTGTTAACTAGCATTCTGCTCAGTAATCCATATTTGTAGGACCAGGTCCTCAGAAGTTTAGTACGAGAATTTTCAAACTAAACTAGACATCCCTGTTCCAAAATGTAAGAAATTATAAAGAGATTATATTTTATTGAGCTTTTCAGTCCTTTTTCACATTACAAAGAGACTGATGGGGAAGGCTTCTTAAGAAGATGAATCTTTCATAAGAAAGAAGAATCATTTGCCAAAAGTCCCAAGAAGAAAATTCTCTTCCTAGATCTTCTCAAGGACTAGATTAATATTGCTGAGATCATCTCAAGGATTTGGCTAGTTGGAATTATTTTTGCTCATACTTCTTTCAGAGATGAGTTTACCTCACTCACTATCTTCCAATTACAAATTCAAAACCTGACAATAAAAACCTTTCTACTGATCATCTCACAATATACAGCATAGTTAGAAGACCATAAATGATTATCTTAAATAGTTTCATTACATTTCTTTAACTAGATTATCTTAATCTCTGGGAAACTTCTAAAATTTACTTAAGAAATGTATAGTATGTAAGGGCTATCTGGTTGTTTAGGATTCAGATGTTAGTATTGTAGAATGTGGAATGTACCTTTCTGTATCATTCCAGTATGAACACAAACTCTTGGAACTCTTGCATTCCTTCTTTTGGAGAAACATTCTTTCCATGCTCTGAAGTATCTTTAGCCTCTGTTTGCCAGAAGCTGAGAATGGGTGACAGGGGATGGATCACTTGATGATTACCTATTATGTTCATTCCCTCTGAAGCACTTGGCATTGTCCACTGTCAGAAGACAGGATACTGGGCTAGATGGACCTTTTTTCTGACCCAGTATGGCTGTTCTTATGTTCCAACAGGATTAACTCAATTTAATTTCATCATAAACAAAAGATATGTACAATTCCATACTCAAGCAAATGTTTGATTTAGAACAAGAGCTGAAGATATCTTGCACCAACATCCTATGGTGTGAAATTCATAGCATCAAAAATATATAAACATAATTTTGTAACCTGAAAGATATTCTGTTTCTTCCCTTCCCACCTTGAAACAGGCCTTACAACTCTAGTAGCAACCCAAGTAAATTATTGTCCTGCTTAATCAAAAATTAGAAGGAAAATTAATTTAATCATCTACCTCCCCTCAAAGATATCTGTAGGAGAATAGTTTATGAAACTAAAGCTATTAACGTGATGATGAAGGAATCCTGCCAAGAACAGTACATGACTGCTCCTTTGGGACTTCTAAATACTATTCATACTTTTTTCAGTAAAATTAATCCCCCTTCATTGATGCAGAACACTGATTGAAATCTGTTTGCCTAAAACTGTGAGCAGAGCTAGGACTAGCTTTATAGTCCTTAGTGAAGGGGAAGGTGCCAGGCTACGATTGCTTTAGGAGCTCATTTCTGTGAGAATTTTTGAAAAGGGCTGGTTCCTTGCCATAAAAATGTCTCACAGGATAGGTTTTTCAGAGGTCTGTCATATCACAAGCATACAATTCCAATCTGAACAGCTAGAAGCAACCATCATGTCTTATTTACAGACCTTCCTTACCAAAAATGACACAACCCATACTGCCTCCAAAATCATTGTTCGCATATGTTGCAAAGTCATTCTTTCCCGAACACAAAATTTAGGTAGAGAATTTTAAAGGCACAGAGGGCAGTTAGACATCCAACTCCCATTTAAAGCCATGCTGTAACCTCAGGGGGAGCTGCATGAATGGTGGTGTAGTGGAGAGAAATTTGAAGCCAAACGCTGATATAGACACAATAATTTAGAATCCCTTACATCTCCAACTTTCATTTACTGCTTGGTGAGTGAAAGGAGCCAAAATTGGTATAACTTCTCCCTTTTGATTCAAAGGAAGGATTTGAATCCACATCTCCTACCTTCCACGTGACTGCCTTAATCACCAGCCAGAAGAGTACCCAGAAGTCACCTACTACAGGACAGGCCCAACAAACAAAATAACAGAACACCACTAGCCGTCACCTTCAGCCCCCAACTAAAACCTCTCCAACGCATCACCAAGGATCTACAACCTATCCTGAAGGATGACGCATCACTCTCCCAAATCTTGGGAGACAGGCCAGTCCTTGCCTACAGACAGCCCCCCAACCTGAAGCAAATACTCACCAGCAACCACTCACCACACAACAGAACCACTAACCCAGGAACCAATCCTTGCAACAAAGCCCGTTGCCAACTGTGTCCACATATCTATTCAGGGGACAGCATCATAGGGCCTAATCACATCAGCCACACTATCAGAGGCTCGTTCACCTGCACATCTACCAATGTGATATATGCCATCATGTGCCAGCAATGCCCCTCTGCCATGTACATTGGTCAAACTGGACAGTCTCTACGTAAAAGAAAAAATGGACACAAATCAGCTGTCAAGAATTATAACATTCAAAAACCAGTCGGAGAACACTTCAATCTCTCTGGTCACTCGATTACAGACCTAAGTCACAATATTACAACAAAAAGATTTCAAAAACAGACGCCAACGAGAGACTGCTGAATTGGAATTAATTTGCAAACTGGATACAAGTAACTTAGGCTTGAATAGAGACTGGGAGTGGATGGGTCATTACACAAAGTAAAACTATTTCCCCATGTTTATTTCCTCCCCCCCATCACTGTTCCTCAGACGTTCTTGTTAACTGCTGGAAATGGCCCACCTTGATTATCACTACAAAAGGTTTTCTTCCCCTCCCCACTCCCCCGCTTTCCTGCTGGTAATAGCTCATCTTAAGTGATCACTCTCCTTACAGTGTGTATGATAACACCCATTTTTTCATGTTTTGTGTGTATATAAATCTCCTCACTGTATTTTCCACTGAATGCATCCGATGAAGTGAGCTGTAGCTCACGAAAGCTTATGCTCAAATAAATTGGTTAGTTTCTAAGGTGCCACAAGTACTCCTTTTCTTTTTAGGAGAGTGAGTGAAATAATCTGGTGTTTAGGGCACTCACCTGGTATGGAAGCAAAGTGAGTTTAAGTTGCTGCTCTAAAGTGGGGATTCAAACCTGGGTCTTCCACATGCCAGGAAGGGCCCTAGCCACTGGGCTAAAGATTACAAATAGTGCCCCTCCATAAAGGGCTTTCTGAACCTAGCCCTGAAAATCTTTTTCCCCAACCAGAACTAACTGGGTCTGATTTGTGAATAGTTTCAGGTTGACCAGAACTGCACTTTTTGGTAAATAAACTATTCAGTGGAAAACCTTCATCCGCTTCTAGCTACACCAGCTTTAAAAATCAATGAGTGTTGAGTGCTGACCTCCTGTTGCTGATTATGTGAGTTGTTGGATTATCACAGGAGGTTAATCAGAGGTTAATGGGGCTAAAAGCAGAGGTGAGTGTGTTTAGTGGAAATCAGAGTTGGCATAACCCATGCTGATAGGCCAAAAGAAAGAAGTGTAGCATGAAAACAACTAGTTTAAGTCAAAGTAGGCCACCTCATACTATAGGGAACTTTCTCACACTTATTTTCCTATTGCTCCTTGTTCTCATTCATACATCTGAAAGTGCCATGCTAAAGAATTACTCTTTATTTTGTTTTTCTTTGGGGGTTGGCCAAAGTAAGCCATGCTTTGCTCTAACTATGGTCTGAGAAAATCAGGAAAAGACTCTCCCCTCCCCCACTCTCCACTGGCTCCTGTTTGGCCCTCAAAGAGGCAGGACTGTGGAACACCCTTGAAGGACATAAATCCACACTGTGTAGAGGTCAAGCATAGGAGTTTATTACGTACAGCGCTGACGGAGTGTCACCTCGCTTATTAGGCTCAGAGACACTGTCAATCAATTGATTACAATGGAATATATGGATTTTCCATGGGCGGGGAAAGGGACGGGGTAGGCAGTCCCATACCCCCGGATAGGTTTAGCTGCAAGACATGATAGCATAGTAGCCAATGGTCAAAAGGTTACATAATGTCTCCACCCATGGTCTCAAGTTAACAAATTAACATTTAGCATTTAATTAGTACTTTAATAAATGTATCAGTATAGAATATATGCTGGATTCAATTTGGGGTCCATAGGAATGAAGTAGCTCCTTTGATTGTCCAACAGATATATATCTAGGGGTAAAAGCAAAGAAACAGTGAAAGTATATGGCAATAAAGATTGTCTTTCAAGTTGTTCATTTGTGTTTTAAGGCAGGCATTGGTCCTTGGGAAAGGGAGGTGGGAGGAGGCCATGTCTTATACTGACATGTTCCAACCTTTTCATAAACTCAAGGTTGGATGTGTGGGAAGAACATCTCCCTACAGAAGAAACTAACACAACAGAAAAAGGGCTTCTTTGTTCTATTTGCAACTTTGAATATGACACAATTATTGCCCCCAACATCTGGTGTTTTGCTGACCAGGCTTATCTTAGCAAAAGCAAGGTTATCTTTGGTTATTTTGCTTTTTCTTAGCTATTGCTATTTGCTAGGCCTCTGATCGCTTAATCAAACTCTGGACTTTGGGCCTGTACACAAATCCATATACCAGGTTATTACATTAGCAATGGATTTTAATCCTTAAGTCCCTCCTCTTGACCCTAGGGTTCCCTAACCCGCCAGGTCAAATTTACCAATTTCAATGTACCCAGTCTATTTTGGAGTCGCCAGTAAAGCACCAATACCATCAGGAATGTCAGTATAGACACACCCCACATAACTTGACAAAATAGCACCCAGATCCATCCCCAGGGGACCCTATCACCTGAGATGGCATCGCCCATGATCATCGCTTTAACCTCCACTGCCTGGTTCCGCACCTTCGAGTACTTCACATCTGCCTGGTCCACAGTTTCCCCTATCAGGGTGTACCTCAGACAGCCTTCCCCAATGTGCCTCTCGGCCTGGGCCACCAACTCCTCGACCTTCGCCTGCAGGGCCTGTAGACCCTCCTCTAGATACTTACTGCCGTAGTGCCATTCCGGATCACATGTTAGGTTACTCATCGTTGGCGGAGTACGGTGGAGCAGTGTCCCATCAACAGTCAGTGTTGCCCTTCGGGGAACTGTCATGCATATGGATGGATGCCTCGAGGGGCAGGGCTTTCCATTTAGCTCAATGGAGTGGTTCTGGACAGTCACACACCAGTAGGTACCGTTCATCTGGACCAGCTCTGTGTGTGCCAATTTCTCAGTGATGGCCACTTCGAAGCTAGAGAGATTCATTAGAATATTATGTGGGCATGTACACAGAATTTCCTTATCAGAGTGGATGCAAGAGTCACTAGGATACAATGCTCTCCCAGCAACCTCGGAGTATGCAAGACCTTCTATCTTAATAACATGACCCCTCCTCCATACTGGCAGGGAGGTCACCATCCTGGCTCACTGTAAATGCGGGATGCCCAGACGTACCAGAAGGTTAAAGAGTATACTTTGACCTGTCCAAACCGGTCTTTGGACTCTCATTGATTCTTTGTTTTGCCATGCCCATGGAGGAGTACTGGGGAGATAGGGTCCCACCACTTCCATAAGGGCTGGGTGGACCCGGCCATCAAGGAGATCGGTTACAATTCCCTGTGTGGTGATGGCCGAAGTTTGTCCTGCTCTCCAACAGCTCTCCGCCAGTGCCTTTATTTTGGTACCATGTCAGTATAATTGGCACACTACTTGCGTCCTTCCCCATGCACCACAGGGACAGCAGGAGCCATAGCAGGAGCCTCCCCATGGTCGCTCTGGTTGTCCTGGTCACCCTTCAACCCTATTTGTGGTGTTAGATGTCAACAGAACCTCCCCACTCCAGGCTGTGGAACATTTATGTGACACGCTAGCTATTGTTTGCCCTCCTGGCAAAAAACCTTAATACCATAGACCTTTTTCTGCAGCTGAGAAAATGTAGAATATTGATACTCCAGTCCCTGGATGGTGGAAATATTATAAAAAGGCTGCATCTCATAGGCCAAAAAGAGACATTGAAGAAGCCACTAGGAAATAAACTTAACTACCAAGACATTCTATGAATTTTGCACAGTGCCTAGCACCCTGGGCCCTGATTTGGGGATGGGGTGTGTATGGCAGCTACTACAGTGTAAATGGTTCAGTTTTATTTAGACTTGTCTAAATAATGCTGTGATTGAATTATTCAATTTCACTTTTTCCAGACACTAAATGCAACATGATATGATGGATAGGGCACTGGGTTGGGATTTTGAAGACTGGTTCAGCCATTGACCTACTGTGTTACTTAGGTAACATTTTCAAAAGCACTTAAGTGACTTAGGAGCATAAGTCCCATTTTCAAAAAAGACATTGGCATTTAGGGGCCCATAATCATCGGGAGTTAGGCACCTAAATTCCTTAAAAAATCTAGTCTCCTAAGTGCAAAAATCTCTTGAATATGGGACTTATGTTCCTAAGCCACTTAAGCACTTTTGAAATTACCCTTTGTGCCTCTGTCTTCCCTTCCAACCATGTCTATTTAGATAATAATAGTGCCTGCCCCCAAAAATATTTTACACACAATGGGACTTGAGACTCAGGGCCTTTAGGGTATACTGTAATATAATTATTAATAATGGTGCCCTGTGTTTGGAAATACTCTGACACTGCTTAACAAGTTTTCCCACTTCTAGAAACCGGGAAATATCAAAAGTGGTAGAACTGGGCTAACTATTCATTTTGGATAATACTTATTTAGCAAATAGATCCTGAACCAATACTGATTTTCTTCTAATGAATTTAAATATTTTTTTAGCTTACTGGTTATTCACAGACTAATTTGCTTCATCTGCTTACTATTCAAAACTTCCTCTGGTTGATCACCCAAGCACATGGTATTGCTTCCATTCCCTGATTGGAGGACTGAAATGCTCAAACAGGAGAAATGAAATAGTGAAGAACACTCTTGCATGAATTTGTCCAATGAATAAACACTTATGCTAACATGAATATTTTACAAATACCTTGCAGCTATCTGAACACTCACAAATAATGAATGACCACATATTATTGACCTAAACTTTGCACTTGGAGCCATGAAAATACTTGAAAATCAGATTTGTTAGAACAGCTCGAAAAATACCATTCTTATTCTCTGTGTTCCCTCTGCCTTGCTTCTACGGTAATATCTATTTCTTTAGAAATGAGGCAGTACCATGTCTCTTCTACATCGAGGCTGATTATTCTGATTTTGTACCAGTGAGTAACTGCTAATTTTAGAAGTCAGCTCTTCAGTCTGTCATTCCACTGACAATTTTTTTTAATAACAGATCTTTTCTGGAATCCATATTTCTCTCTCTCAACTGCTACCCAACAGCTCTGGGGACTATTTAAGGGCTCTGACCTATCTGCTGGTGCTGGCAACTGATCCACCATTTCCAGTTACATCCTGCCTTCTCAAAAAGAAAAGGAGTACTTGTGGCACCTTAGAGACTAACCAATTGATTTGAGCATAAGCTTTCGTGAGCTTTGAGCTGTAGCTCACGAAAGCTTATGCTCAAATCAATTGGTTAGTCTCTAAGGTGCCACAAGTACTCCTTTTCTTTTTGCAAATACAGACTAACACCGCTGTTACTCTGCATCCTGCCTTCTGATTCCCTGCTTTTTGCTAGCTGAAGCATTGAGAGTTCTTATTTTGCATCTGGACCTCAATACAGATTGTGAAACTCAAAACATGTAACATACACAGTTTTGACATTGAAGGACTCCAGTATGCACAGACCCATTACAGTGTTGTGACTTTAAAGTAAAAGCTGATTCTTATTCCTACATGATACAATGTGCTAATGTTTTGGGGAAAGAAGCAGTATACGAAAGTTATATAAAATATTTTCCTTTGAATTTCAGGATTTAACTTTTGATAGCACACATTTAATTTAAAGTGTATATATACATAGGGGATGCTGACTTGAACATGAACTTCTATTATTTTAAAAATACTTGCATTCATAAGTATCATTTACATTCAGTTGCAGAATTCCAGATTAAAACCTTGTTTCCTGCTGCCCTTTTTCTTACTACCGCTATGTGCTGTGCACTAAGATATCCTGTGACCTCCCATGCTCACCGGTTGGTCCCACCTACCTGCTACGTCTTGTCCTTCAAATCGTACGTTCTTTGTGGCAAAGACTCTTCCCTTGTTATATATTTGTGCAGTCCCTAGTACAGGGGGACCTCAACCTAGTCAAGGCCTTTAGGCACTGCTGCAAGTCAAATAATTTACAGTAATAAATCCCTTCACCTCGATTGCACCACCTTTTTGGAGGTCTAGACACCCCTTTTGTCAGACATGGCAGACATTGGTCTAGACTGGTGACATGCAAAAGTGGCCCCAAAACCCCAGAATTTTGTGCACTCTTTTATCTGAGCCTCCTTACACCCACACAACTTATTTTTTCTGCAAAATATTAATGACCTGGATATTATCTGCATGGAGACATCTCTAAATTCAATAGCGGCCTTGTGGCAAAACTTGGCACAGGAACATATGTGTTCTCTGGCTTCTCTGACATTTTTCTTTGAAGTGTTCATAATGGCAGGGATGGGATAGCTGGGTTAAAATGAAAATGCACAAGCACAACCCCCACATTCACTTTGGACATAGAAAGTTAAGCTAGCCGAGGTTACAGGCTTAGTGCTGCATGACAGCAAGGCACTAGGTTGCCTCTCTGGTAACATTTTTGATACAACCTCAGCTTGGTTGTGCTGTGTTCCTGGAGTGTTGCAGGGTGGCAAGGTCTGATGTATAGAGGTATCTCATTAATATGCCTCCTCCATTTAAATAAACACTGGGAACTTTAATAGGCCATGAGTCTGGTAGATGCCTCGTGGGATGACGGAGCATCAGCAACAAACTCACCTTCAAAAAGCTCAATGTATCGGGCATCCAGGTCTATCTGGTGATTGTAGCAGATACATGGCTGAAATTGACCTCCGGTGCTATGGTTCTGTTAGAGAGCTTCTGTAAAAGCCCCATTTCTCAGCAGTGCTAGTTAGTCTGATGCACACTGGGCATCACTTTTCACACTCTCTAAACCCTGCTATTTTATTTTGCAGGCATGCAAGTTGTTAATGGACTGCCTTTATGGGAGAGCAGGGGAGTTTAGTACCACTAGCATTATCCAGAAATATTGCTCATAAATTCTTTATTAAAATTCCTTCTTTTTCTACATAAATTTGTCAGCTAGAACCTGGCAACAATACAAATGGAGATTATTGAAATTCAGTTCCCTAAAGCAGACATTAACTCACTTTTTTTCCACTCGACAAACGCCGCTCCTGTAAGTTTTTAATTGTCTAGATTGACAGTTTTTGACATCTTAATCTCTCCTGATGAGGTTGGCGTCTTAAAAGAGCAGAGCTTGCATACTAAATTGTACCTCACAAACAGCAACAGTGGGCTGTATGTTAATCAGCTGCAGCTGGAGTCCAGTTTACGTTAATACTTTCTGACCCTGATTCCACACTCACACTTTCGTAAAGCTATAATTCCATTAGTTTCACTGGGTTGTTCTCTGTTTACACCAGGTGAGCTGAGAATCAGAATTTGTCATCCTTAAAGTCTTCCTAAAACAGTAGATAAATCTTCAACCAATCAAAATATACCCTTGAGCTAAATATTACTGGACCAATTCCTGCAAATCACTGCAGCTCCGCTGAAGTCAACACCATTGACTTTGGTGTTGGACACCAGTTCAGAAATTGGTTCATTGCATTTATGCAGCTTCTATTCCTTGGTATTTCATTAAGTATATGCTCTTCATATGTTCTCCACCTTGCACAGCAAATACATTGTATACTTACTCTTTCAATAAATAGAATAACTATAATCAAGCCAATTGATATTTTCCAGAGTAACTGATCAAAATAGTTGTCATACCTCTACATTGTGTAGAGGCAACAACACTAATCCATTGTACAAATGGTTGCAAACCAACCTTGTGAATCCCCAGGAATGGGGATATTGTGAAGGTGATGTGCTTGGTATATGGAAAGCGATAAAATTGGCCTTGTTCCCACCACAGGTTTTACAGGAAAAATTGGAGAAGTATGTTTGATGCATTAGAGCAGGCTACACATTCTCCTTTGAAAATGCCTATTAGGAGGAGGCAGATATGATAGGGCTTAACACAGTTTTACCCAGAACAATTATTAATAGTTTTTTCCATTAATGTTCATCTGGTTTTGTTATTGTAGTAATAAAGACTGATAAATTCCAGGGAAAAATTAAATAAAATAAAAACTGAAAATGAAGGGTCCTAAATATTTATTATAGGGCTAATGTGTTTGATTTTTCCCCATATTTTTTAATGGACCTAATTTACTACAACGCTGAATGTAAATTCCTTTTGAACCACTCGTGATGAACTGAAGAGAATAGGAAACCAAATTAGCGGAGTGTCAAATTGTGACCAAGAGACACAGGAGGCATTCAACATGGCTAGAAGCATCAACATGTTACCAGAATCTCAGCAAGTCAACTACCAAGGAACCTGTCTCTGGAAGAATGGAGAAGAAAGACACAGGGGACATACTTGATGGGCTGGAGAAAATACCTTAAAGAGCTCAATCTGTTTATTTTATCAAAACGAAGATTGAGAGGTGACTTGATTACATATAAGTGCATTCATGGGGTGAAAATACCAGGTACTAAGGGCTCTCTAATATAGCAGAGAAAGGCACAACATACCAATGGCTGGAATCTGAAGCCAGAAAAATTAAATTAGAAGTAAGGCATATATTTTTAAATAGTAGTGGTGATTAAACATTGGAACAAACTACCAAGGGAAGTGGTGGAATCTCCATCTCTATCTTAGTTTGAAGACATCAAGATTCAGAGATTCTTGGTCTTAGACTCTATGAATCTTGATGTCTTCAAATGGAGATTGGATGCCTTTTTGGAAGTTATCCTTTAGTCACACACAAGTTCTTGGGCTCCATAAAGGGGTAACTGAATGAAATTTAATAGGCTGTGAAATGCAGGAGGTCAGATTAGGTGATCTAATCTATTGGTCCCTTCTGGCCTTAAATGCTGTGAATCACCCCTTTCACCATAGAGGTAGAATAAAGCCATGAATGTTTAGGTATTGTAGGTTGACAAATACATTTTTTTTTCAGTTTTATCTGGAAACTTTTATGGAAAATAAAAAGCAAGATAGTTTTTGGAAGAAAAATCTCACTCTTTGCTAAGTGAAAACTGGCACAACATAGCTACACAACTGTAGAGAAAAGGAGGCAAGAAAACCTGTGTGTGTGGTATGTGTAAAAAATGTGGAGAATGTCTGTATTATTTATTATAATATGTGAGTCTGTAAAAGGAATACAGGAAGGATAAAACCATTTTCACAGATAAAGAACATTTTCTCAAACACAGTAGTCAGGTTTTTAGCTATGAAGAGGGTCCCTCAGCCTCAGCTATGGTAATGAGGTTGTTTGGCATAAGTTGAGAAGAGAGAGACTGAAAGACACTGAACTGTTGAAAGGTGCCAGTGGCAGAGAGGAAAGGGGGAAAAGTGTCAGCAGGCCATGAGACTGACACACAGAGACTAAGGGCTAGTCTGCACTAGAAGCTTCTACACCAATGCAGCTGCACTGCTGTAATGTGCTGGTCAAGATGCTCTATGCCAACAGGAGAGAGCTCTCCCATCTGCATAATAAAACCACCTCTCTGAGAGGCAGTAGCTATGTTGGTAGGAGAAGCTCTCCCACCAGCATAGCGTTGTCCATACTGGCGCTTAGGTTGGTGTAACTTACGTCACTCAGGCGACATAAGTTATACAGACATAAGTGGTAATGTATAGAAACCCAGAGCCTGCAGGAAGCAAGCTGTAACTTGGTGCCAAGAGAGAATGGGGGCAGGGCTCCTGTCATAAATATAAAGGGAAGGGTAAACCCCTTTAAAATCCCTCCTGGCCAGAGGAAAAATCCTCTCACCTGTAAAGGGTTAAGAAGCTAAAGGTAACCGCGCTGGCACCTGACCAAAATGACCAATGAGGAGACAAGATACTTTCAAAAGCTGGGGGGAGGGAGAAAAAGAAAGGGTCTGTGTCTGTCGGTATGCTGCTTTTGCCAGGGACAGAACAGGAATGGAGTCTTAGAACTTTTAGTAAGTAATCTAGCTAGGTATGTGTTAGATTATGATTTCTTTAAATGGCTGAGAAAAGAGTTGTGCTGAATAGAATGACTATTCCTGTCTGTGTGTCTTTTATGTAATTTAAGGTTTTGCCTAGAGGGATTCTCTATGTTTTGAATCTAATTACCCTGTAAGGTATCTACCATCCTGATTTTACAGAGGTGATTCCTTTGCTTCTATTAAAAGTCTTCTTGTAAGAAAACTGAATGTTTTTTCATTGTTCTAAGATCCAAGGGTTTGGATCTGTGGTCACCTATGCAAATTGGTGAGGATTTTTTGCCAAACCTTCCCCAGGAAGTAAGGTGCAAGGGTTGGGAGGATTTTGGGGGGAAAGACGTGTCCAAACTACGTTTCCCAGTAAACCCAGATAAAGTTTGGTGGTGGCAGTGGAAATCCAAGGGCAAAGGGTAAAATTAATTTGTACCTTGGGGAAGTTTTAACCTAAGCTGGTAAAAGTAAGCTTAGGAGGTTTTCATGCAGGTCCCCACATCTGTATCCTAGAGTTCAGAGTGGGGAAGGAACCTTGACAGCTCCTAAGGCTAAGTTATATCTACCTAGGGGCTTGTGGGGAATGCCAAACATAGGTCAGACAACATGACCATATATTGCTCCGGGTTATTTTTAAACCTACTTCTCTAAGCTCTGCATACCATTTGGGCAAAACAAATCATACTGCTTCTGTATCACTGCATGCTCTCCACAGGCCCCAGAAGGAGACCTCTGGCAAGGTCCAAAGCCCAGTTGGACCTGCTAAGTAACAGTTGGCAACAAGGGAAGAGTGTAATCCAGAAACTCAGTCAGAGAGTGATTGGATCATAGGATCCCACCCCAAAGAGAAGGGGAAGTATGGGCCTGTCACTTGCAAAGGATGCACTCAAGGAAATGGAAAGGGTCTCAGAAGCAGTAGCCTACTCAGGGACTGTGACAGAGGATAGATCATGGCTCACCGCAGGAAAGCAGCTCAGAACTGAAAAATTACTCTTGAATTTGACTCTTCATAGGATATTATGCAAGTGAATATTAAGAAGACAGTGATTATTTAGATAGATTAATATATTCAGAGTCATGACTGAACAAGCTATAATTTAAG
This sequence comes from Lepidochelys olivacea, assembly GCF_965140295.1. Taxonomy (NCBI): domain Eukaryota; kingdom Metazoa; phylum Chordata; order Testudines; family Cheloniidae; genus Lepidochelys; species Lepidochelys olivacea. Next base: position 122,917,529 of record NC_140411.1, on the reverse strand, counting down.
GAACAAAAAAGGCTCTGGGGTTTGTGAGACTTTTTTTAAATATTATTGAAATGGAAAAGTTAAAGAAGCCTGGGTTTTTCAGATTGTTCTGCTCTTCGATACAAAATGATCATTCTTTCTTGGGGGGAAAGAACCTTCTGTGGTTGTCAGCTAACATCACCAGGTGCCACTCAGAACCTGTCATATAACAATAGCTGCACTTCTTGTTATTTGCATTATTTTATTACTTGTAAGACTCTGTCAAGTCCATTACTCACCTTGCAATTGATTTGGGTTAAGATGAGGTGGGAAGGGGGTTGTTAAAATTGAAATGCTGCATCTTGGGAAATTGGATTAATTTCTATTCAAATGCAAAAATGAATGTATGCAGTGAAATTAACAGCACTAAAAGTCCTATTTGTATAGAGCCAAAACTAGTGCTCGAGGTGAGGGAGCATTCCAACCCACTTTCAGCATTTACAAACACCTCTCTGTGCACTGAAGAATATTGCTTTCATAAAAATAGAGAACTGCCAACACTAGGGAAGAGCTGAATTTGTCACAAGAGGCAGAAAAAGTCCTTGGTCCTAAATCAAACTGGGTATGCCGCAGATAACAGAAACCAATACATTTTTCAGGAAAAGCATCATGCTGAGGAAGTGTTTCAGAGGTATAGTCTTTTTAAAGTCTCGCTCCAGTGTAATTGTTATCAATACTGCATTCTGCTTACTACAGGGAAACAAATATGGAGCAGCTCACTCTTTGTGATGTATGCACTTCAGTTCATTGCCCTTCAGCTATTGACATCTTTATCTCCATAGCCAGGAGTGACTGTTCTGACTATGAACAGCTCTCTGATTTCACTACACATACAATTCATACGCTTTTTTGAATGTGCTATTCAGAAACCTAGGAATTCTGCCCAATGAACTGAAGCCAAGTGTTCTCAGTGTGTGTTCCATCTCCTGTTTGTATGACAGCTGCTAGGGATATCTTACAAAATGTTCTGTCTGTTTAATAACATCAGAAATGTCATGTACCAGCAAACATCTTGGTAATACAAGTTTTCTTAGCTTTGCATTCTGATTTCAGGGCTGAACTCAGAGACTTTAGTCACAACAGAGATCTGCTGGATCCTCAGCACTTCTGAAAATGAGGCCTCTGAAATAGATGCCGAAACATGGATGTAGAAGCCTAATTTTAGGCACCTGCCTTTGAAAATCTTGGTTCCAAGTTACCTCTGTGTTTGCTAGCATTTTACACTTTATTTTATTTTATTTATTTATTTAATGGAAATGCTTCTTGCTAATCTCTCATTTACAAAAGTCTTAGGAATGCAATGGAATGGGGCAGGGTGCAGTGGCAACATGAACCTTCATTCCACCTCTCGTATTGATATAGTTGACTCAGCTGTTAACATCTAGCCTTAAAAAGCAGAAGGTGTGGGTGCATATTCCTTTTAGGAGGCAAGTTTATGGGAAAGAATAGGTTCTGTTCCATTTCAGACAACATTTCTGGCAACCAATCTAAAAAAGAATAGAAATAGAACTGTTTCTGAGGAACGAAACTATTTCCTTCACCATTTCTTAGTCACATACATGCTTTCTGATTCTTTAGCACCAAGAAAAAAAAAATTTTTGCAAATATTAGTCAAACGTGCATAGACAGCCAGAGTGACTATGGTTGATGGCGTCGCACCAGGCATTGAGTAGTGAAGTTACCACATCTGTCTCAGTCCTGCCAGCCCACAAATCTCTGGGACAGCTACATGGGATGCACCAGGGAGTGCAGCCCTTTGCACACGGATGGAGGGTTTGAGAGCATGGTGTGCTGGGGTGTTTTTGCGCATCCTGGCAACATGGCCGAAGAGCAGGCAATGCTTCTTTTGAGTAAAGTGAGTGATAGAAGGAAGTCCAGATTGCAAGATTGTGAAATTTGCAAAAAGACAAGCCACTTTATGCTCAGACTTTTGTCCTGACAGCACATGTGGACTACTTCTAGCAGCTCTAAGTCTGCCTGTAAGAGGGTCCAGGTTTCTGACACATATAGCAATACAGGTAGTATGCAGGTTTGATCCTAAACTTTGTCTCACAGCAAAGACATTTTTGCATCCATAAGCAAGACATGGACTTTATGCAGGAGCTGGAGAGAGCTATTCATCTAGGAACGTCTGGTTTGCTGCAAGTATTAGAACTCTGCTTGCAGCCTAAGTAGATGAACTCATCAATGCTCTCTATGGTACTTGACTCTATATGCACTGGGGGTTCTGATGGCCCGACGCAGACGTTCTGGTCCTTGGTCTTCTGACATGAGACATTCAACCTCATACCGCAGGCAGCGTCTTGGAGACTTTGGAGGGTGGGGCTGAAATTCTCTGACTTCTAAACAAGCAAGGCAGCAGCAGCAGCATAGTCTTGGTCAGTAACCCATTCTTGACAAACCTTGCTTCAGATGTGTGGAGCAGCATGTTCTAAGATCCAGCTGATAGTTTGACAGAATAGCACAAATATCAGTCCGAGCATAAGCCTTTCATTATTTCTTTGTATGAATAATTCTTGTTCGTTTATTGACCAGGTCACTAACACTTTGATTCTGTTAAAAACTATGTATAGGCTTAACGCTAAGGCATAGAGACTTGGTTGCCAAGAATCATAATGAGTTATATACTGTATATATATATATATAAATATTATATATTGACAAATCATGATTTGTCAATGCAGCAAGTGAAAACATCAAGTAAATTGATTCAGGTTTGTATCAGGCTTTGAAATTGCAAATTTAAGTCTTTCTATAGAGGTCTATTTTTTTTTTGACTGACAAACTGGTCATCACACAGTTGTGGGGAACCTTTCCCCAGTGGGAATTTGACTGAATAGGAACGGGTCCTGATCTTGATTCCATTGAAATTAATTGCAAAACTGTCACAATCCAAAGCAAGACTGACCTGTACTGAGGACTTGATGATCTGACCTGTGATCAGGGACCTGTTTCTCTAGCCATACCATATGTAGAATTTGCCTCCTCAGTTGCTGGTCTGTCTTGTGCTTTATGCCACTTCTTTGCTTTGATCTTACTCAGAACTTCGTTAATGATCTGCATTTCCAACGTTGGTTCCCTGCCCTGCACTTGGTCAAAGTGGAACCCAGGAAGATATGTCTAGTCAGAAAGGAAGGCAGTGGAGTGAGAGGTTTCTCAGCAGCAGAGAGGTGGGGTGAGTTGGGACACACTCTACTCATCAGTCATGATTTGCTTTGCTTCCCAGTGATCATGACCAGCCAAGGTGGTTTTAAAGGTAATTATACTGTATGCCAATTCATGTTTAAAATTATGTAATCTCATATTTGAACTTGTGTTACCTATCGTCTTATTCTAGATCCAGCCCAAAGGTTCTATAGCACCCTAGTGTGGATGTACTGAAATGTAATTGCAGCTTTTTGCTACAGTTCATAATCTGTACAGAGTACGTGTCCACATTTGGCTTAATTACCATCAAAATTCCTCCCAACATTTAGATTGCAAGACCTCTGGGGCAGAGAGTACCTTGCATGTTAAGTCTGTAAAGTGCTCAGCACAGTGAGGTCCTGGTCCTGACTGGAGCTTCTGGACACTTTGGTAATAGAAATAATGTATAAAAATGGAGCATTCCAAGCTAATCACTTGCAAATAGATTCCCTCCATGGTGGTACATTTTTTTTTCTTTATGTATTTCCAGTGGCATCACACCATAATCGTGCTTGAGCAAATCATTAGGGATATATTCATAGTATTAGATTATTTACTAGTTTCATATTTATCTGAGTTATTTCTTAAATACTCTTTAAAACACAATAGAAAGGCATTTATTAGATGTGGTAACAATAAATATGTTACTCTTTAAATATGGAGTCCATGACTAAAAAGCTCTGAGGAAGAGTGACTAAAGCTGCCTGTTAGAAATTTTTAAAGAGTCTCACATACACTAGGCAGAAAAGAAATGATTGGTTGGGTGATGGAAGCCCCAGTCTTGGAAGATTTATGCAAATTTTCAATCACTTCATGCTGGTTATGTTCTTTGATGATATGGTATGTGGTTTGGTCACATACAATTCTGTGTCTGATGCCCTCATTACTCATCCAGATGATACCCCAATGATCTTTTCAAGATCTAAGGTTACTGGTGCTTAGTCTTCTCATTAATACCATGGTCAATGTGGCTCAAGCTGTACATCAAACACAAGGATATCTGACAAAGACAAAATGGATGGCTTGCCATCAAAGTGTAAAAAAAAATCACATACTGAAATAAATGAATGCACATAGGTGTGTCTGTAACTTTATCAAACTAAAGCTGTTGCTATACAAATTATAAAGAATAGAGTATTGCCAAAATGAATCTCTCCCTCGGGTCCATCATTTTCCAAATGGGCTCTCACATGCTGCTGTGGTTTGAATTACAAGCAGGGGCTGGGGTAGCATCCTGATTCAATGCATTTACAGAGATAGGGGGACAGGGAGGGTCTTCAGGGGTCAGAGAAGGCCTAGGCCTGTGGGGTCACTGCCCTCCCCAGAGGGATGGGGGGGAGTTCTGACCTGCATGTGGTGGGGAACACACCTGGTTCTACCTCTCCCTGAGCTCCAGTTCCACTGCCAGTTGGGAGTGATATCCCCAACCCCGCTCCTACCTCCAGGCTCCTGACCTGGGGGGTTGCCTCAGGCCCAGTGCAATGATGCTAGCAGTGGTGATGGTGAGATCTAGCCCCAGCTGGGGTGGGCAAGTTGCTCCCCTCCCTATTGATGGTGGGCACAAAAACTGAGTGGGTCTATGACCGCACGTGCCATGTCAAATTTGGCCGGCTGCCCATAGTTACACCATTTCTCACTCAAATTTGGTCCAGTTACCCAAGGTTGCAACACCACTCACTCAAATTTGGCCCGGCCACCCCTCCAGTGTCTGGGCCAAAACTGAGATGGGAGCCCTGTGCAAATGCACCCAGTGCACATTGGTTAACACAGGCGTGATTTCTGTGGGTGCAGTTGCACCCATGGACTCCAGCTAGAGAAGCCACTGATTATGAATTTCATGCTGACGTAATCTGTACTTCAAGTGCATGGGTTTTCTGAATGGTAGCTTTGTAGAAAAATCAAAACACGTGACGGCCTTGCGAATTAGTATAGTAAACTTAAATTAACAAAGACTGTACATTTTGGTTTCTTATGAACGGCATGTTGCTCTTTAAAAAACCCAAACCTCACTGCAAACCTAAAGAAAATGAACTAATGTATTGATATTCATAGTGCCCCTGGAGTTTTAGGCTTATAATCAGAGCTGGGGAAATAATTCACAACAATTCCAGAAATTTCAGTTTGCTTTCTGTTGGCATATTATCCACAAGTAGGTAGCAACTTTCTTGAATGTCTTCAAAAGTATCTGTCAAAAACGGTCTGGGTATAATTCTTGCTCACTAATTTGTAGCTATTCAAACTGTTTCAATGGGCACCTAAATCCAGATGGTATGTTTCCGTTTCCTGATAGGATTAGTCAGCTTTTTTCAATAAAGTGAATTTATTTTTCATAAATTAGAGTTGGTCAAGAATATTCAGTCCATATTTTTTGGATGGAAATGCAGTTTCCTCAAAATTTTCTGTGGGGAAAATTATGATTTGCTGGAATTTTTGCAATTTTTCTATCAAGAAAATTGAAACAAAATTTTATCTGGGATCAGGTCAATCCAAACATTTCTGGTGTTTTTTTTAAATCAAACTGAAATGTTTTGGGTCAGTTTGACATTAATCTGCAGCAGGGCCTCCTGGCTGTTGAAGTTTGGGTGTCTCATGTCCCCACTCTCCTCTATGACCTGGGCTCCATCTCCTATGACCTACAAGTCTCATTCCTGGGTTAAGTGATGTGTTGCATCATGGGAATCATAAAACTTCAGCACAGCAAAACAAAATATTCCAGCTCCCGGCTTGTCTACACAAACACTTTGTTTGTGGCAAGCTGGGGAGTTAATCTACCCCTCACTACCCTGCTGCGGACTAAGTGTCTGTGTTGACCTTGTTGTTGTGCACTAAAAGTTCCCTAGTGGGTTTTCATACACTCCAGTTTCAAAATGGAGAAAGAGTTGGAGTCATTTGGGCTAGAGAGAGAGAGCCAGAGAGCACAAACATACGCACCTGAGTGAATCTCTAGCCTGGTGGTTAGCACACTCACCCTGGATGAGGGAGATCCAGGATCCAGTCCCCCTCCATCAATAACTCTTTACATGTCCAGAGTGCAACAGCTTCAATAGGGGAAACTGAGGGAGCCCCATATCCGAATACCCCATAGCCCAGTGGTTAGGGCATTCACTCACCTGAGAAGTGGCAAATCATTTCTTCTTCTTGGGGGAGAGACTTGAACCAGGAATCTCCCACATCCCAGGTGAGGACCCTAACATCTGGGCTAAAAGTTATGAATAAGGTCCACCTCCTTCTCTTTCTCCCCAGCTGCTTGCAAAAATGGTCTAGGCACATAACTCCAAAGAGGGTTCCTGGCTGTGAATCGCTAGCAGAGCTAGTTAGGTGCCTCTCTCCAGCCTGGATGTAGGTGCTTACCTCTGTGAGAGGGGTGAGAGGGGTGGGACATAGCACACACCTCTCTCATTGGCATTTCCCACTGACTTAGTTTAGCCAGCTTTCTGCCTACTTTGGTGGCTTTTGTGAATTGCAGTCTAAGGTGCCTATTTCTCCCCATTCATTGTGTAGGACCTTAGGTGCCTAACTTAGCCCTGGTCTACACTACGAGTTTAGGTCAAATTTAGCAGTGTCAGATCGATTTAACCCTGCACCTGTCCACACAACGAAGCCATTTGTGTTGACTTAATGGGCTCTTAAAATCAATTTCTGTACTCCTCCCTGATGAGGGGATTAGCGCTGAAATCGACATCGCTGGGTCGAATTTAGGTAGTGTGGATGCAATTTGATGGTATTGGCCTCCGGGAGCTATCCCAGAGTGCTCCATTGTGACTGCTCTGGACAGCACTTTCAACTCAGATGCACTAGCCAGGTACACAGGAAAAGCACCAGGAACTTTTGAATTTCATTTCCTGTTTGGCCAGTGTGGTGAGCTAATCAGCAGAGGTGACCAAGCAGAGCTCATCAGCAGAGGTGACCATGGAATCCCAGAATCGCAAAAGAGCTCCAGCATGGACCGAACGGGAGGTACTGGATCTGATTGCTGTATGGGGAGACGAATCGGTGCTATCAAAACTTTGTTCCAAAAGATGAAATGCCAAAATATTTGAAAAAATGTCCAAGGGCATGAAGGACAGTGACTATCACAGGGACCCGCAGCAGTGCCGTGTGAAACTTAAGGAGCTTAGGCAAGCCTACCAAAAAACCCAAAAGGCAAACAGCCGCTCCAGGTCAGAGCCCCACACATGCCACTTCTGTGATGAGCTGCATGCAATTCTAGGGGGTGCCCCTACCACTTCCCCACCCCTGTACGTGTACTCCTGCAAGGGGGGAGTATCATGCAACAGGGATGAGGATTTTGGGGATGAGGAAGATGATAGCACACACCAGGCAAGTAGAGAAACAGTTCTCCCCGACAGCCAGGAACTGTTTATCATCCAATACCCTCCCAACCCAGGCTCCTGGACCTTGAAGGCAGAGAAGGCACCTTTCGTGAGTGTACCTTTGTAAATATAATACACAGTTTAAAAGCAAGTGTGTTTAATGATTAATTTGCCCTGAAGACTTGGGATGCATTCGCAGCCAGTACAGCTACTGGAAAAGCCTGTTAACGTGTCTGGAGATGGGGCGGAAATCCTCCAGGGACATCCTAATGAAGCTGTCCTGGAGGTACTCCCAAAGCCTTTGCAAAAGGTTTCTGGGGAGGGCAGCCTTATTGCGTCCTCCATGGTAGAACACTTTACCATGGCAGGCCAGTAGCACGTAGTCTGGAATGATTGCATAAGAAAGCATAGCAGCTTGTGGTCCCGGTGTTTGCTGGCATTCAAGCAACATCCGCTCTTTATCTCTCTGTGTTATCCTCAGGAGAGGGATATCATTCATGGTCACCTGGTTGAAATAGGGGAATTTTATTCAGGGGACATTCAGAGGTGGCTGTTCCTACTGGACTGTTTGCCTGTGGCTGAAAAGAAATCACCCCCGCCGTTAGGTGAGGGGGAGGGGTGAAGCTATCATCCCAGAGAATTGGGTGTGTGGGGAGGGTTAGTTGGGTTTGTGCTGCATGTTAACCCAAAAATATCAGCCCCTCCTTTTAAATGGTTAACGTGTCTTTTTCAATTTTAATCTCCCCTTTTTCCTCCCACAGCTACAAATGTTTCAACTCTGTGACTAGTATCTCTGTCCCAGCGGCTAGCACAGATAAGAAGGTGGAGAAAACGCACTCACAATGAAATGTTCTCTGAGCTCATGCAATCCTCCCGCACTGAAAGAGCCCAGCAGAATGCATGGAGGCAGACAATGGCAGAGTCCAGGAAAGCACAAAATGAACAAGAGGGCAGGAGGGACATGTGAGAGGATAGATGGCTGGAGCAACAGGAGAGGTGGTGGCAGCGTGATGAGAGGAGGCAGGATGCAATGCTGAGGCTACTGGAGGATCAAACTGATATGCTCCGGCATATGGTTAAGGTCCAGGAAAGGCACAGACCACCACTGCAGCCTCTGTGTAATCAACCGTCCTCCTCCCCAAGTTCCATAGCCTCCTCACCCAGACTCCCAAGAACACGGGGCGGGGGGTACGCTCCGGGCACTCCACCCCAGAGGACTGCCCAAGCAACAGAAGGCTGGCATTCAATAAGTTTTGAAGTGCAGTGTGGCCTTGTCCTTCCCTCCTCCCCCACTCCACCCGGTGCTTCCTTCCTCCCCTACCCCTCCCGGGTTACCTTGGCAGTTATCCCCCTATTTGTGTGACAAATTAATAAAGAATGCATGGATTTGAAACAACAACTTTATTGCCTCTGCAAGTGGTGATCAAAGGCGGGAGGGGAGGGTGGTTGGCTTACAGGGAAGTAGAGTGAACCAAGGGGGCAGGTTTTCATCAAGGAGAAACAAACAGAACTGTCACACCGTAGCCTGATCAGACATGAAACTGGTTTTCAAAGCTTCTCTCATGTGCAGCGCACCCTGCTGTGCTCTTCTAACTGCCCTGGTGTCTGGCTGCTCGTAATCAGTGGCCAGATGATTTGCCTCAACTTCCCACCCCGCCATAAATGTCTCCCCCTTACTCTCAGAGATACTGTGGAGCACACAGCAAGCAGCAATAACAATGGGAATATTGGTTACACTGAGGTCTAACCCAGTCAGTAAACTGCTCCAGGGTGCTTTTAAACGTCCAAATGCCCATTCTGCACTTGCTCAGCCTGTAGTTGAACAGCTCCTGACTACTGTCCAGGGCGTTTGTGTACGGCTTCATGAGCCATGGCATTAAGGGGTAGGCTGGGTCCCCAAGGATAACTATAGGCATTTCAACATCCCCAACCATTATTTTCTGGTCGCCTTGCTGTAGCTGTTCATACAGACCAGAGTTCCTGAAGATGCGAGCATCATGCACCTTTCCTGGCCATCCCACACTGATGTTGGTGAAACGTCCCTTGTGATCCACTAGTGCTTGCAGCACTATTGAAAAGTACCCCTTGCGGTTTATGTACTCGCCGGCTTGGTGCTCCGGTGCCAAGATAGGGATATGGGTTCCATGTATCGCCCCACCACAATTAGGGAATCCCATTGCAGCAAAGCCATCCACTATGACCTGCACATTTCCCAGAGTCTCTACCCTTGATATCAGCAGATCTTTGATTGCGTGGGCTACTTGGATCACAGCAGTCCCCACAGTAGATTTGCCCACTCCAAATTGATTCCCGACTGACCAGTAGCTGTCTTGCGTTGCAAGCTTCCAGAGGGCTATCGCCATTTGCTGGTGAACTGTGAGGGCTGCTCTCATCTTGATATTCTTGCTTTTCAGGGCAGGAGAAAGCAAGTCACAAAGTTCCATGAAAGTGTCCTTATGCATGCGAAAGTTTCGCAGCCACTGGGAATCATCCCAGACCTGCAACACTATACAGTCCCACCAGTCTGTGCTTGTTTCATAGGCCCAGAATCAGCGTTCCACATCATGAGCCTGCCCCATTGCCACCAGGATGGCCAAATTGCCAGGCCCGTGCTTTGAGAGAGGTCTGTATCCATGTCCTCATCACTCTCGTCACCATGCTGCCATCGCCTCCTTGCCTGCTTTTGCAGGTTCTGCTTCTGCACATACTGCATGATAATGCGCGAGCTGTTTACAACGCTCATAACTGTCGCGGTGATCTGAGCGGGCTCCATGCTTGCCGTGGTATGGCATCTGCAGGAGAGCAGAGTGGCTGCGGAAGCGGTTGTTCAGTGGCGATGGTTTGCAGACCTACCGCACCGTCTGCTGCCAGGATACAGCAGCTGAACAGGCTGCACGCTTGCCATGTTATGGCGAGACAAGAGCAGCTGAGCAGAGTTGCAGCGGAAGTGGCCCTGCGAAACCACCAGGAGAGCAGGAGAGCAGAGTGGCAGCGGAAGCGGGAGCCCATGACAGACAACATGGAGAAATTCGCTATCAAGACAAGAGCAGGACAGCAGAGTGGCAGCGGAAGATTCGCTGATGATGGTTAGCAGCCCTACTGCACCGTCTGCTGAAAGCAGTCTGGCGCCCGCCCAGAAAAAAGGCGCAAAACGATTGTCTGCCATTGCTTTCATGGAGGGAGGGGCAACTGACGATATGTACCCAAATCCACCTGCGACAATGTTTTTGTCCCATCAGGCATTGGGAGCTTAACCCAGAATTCCAATGGGCGGCAGAGACTGCGGGAACTGTGGGATAGCTACCCACAGTGCAACGCTCCGAAAGTCAATGCTAGCCTCAGTACTGTGGACACATTCCACCGACTTAATGAGCTTAGTGGGGACACACACAATCAACTGTATAAAATCAGTTTCTAAAAAGTGACTTCTATAAATTCGACCTAATTTCATAGTGTAGACATACCCTTAGTCTTTGTGAATCACACTGATGGTTTTCCAGAAGCCCCATAATTAGGGCCTAACTTTATTTGTGCATCCAGGTCTAAGTGACTTGCTCAGGGTCACATAAAATCTGTGGTAGAACAAGGAACTGGACATGGCCTAGTGCCCCAGCCACTGACCCATTCTTTCTCTCAGTTCCCGCCTCCTCCCCAGTTATGCTTTGCATCAGTGTGGTAGGTAGTGCACCTGGTATAAGAATAGCAGGTAGTGAAATCACCCCAACCAATATTCTTCCTCTCTAATAACTATATTGAATCAAAATTCTTACTCATGTCGATAAATATTTTCTCTTATTTGTTTAGGTACATGGGGGGGACTCGTTTTTAACCTTAATTATCCCTAGAAGTAGCAAGAAAAAATTGGCTTTCAGTAATTGAAGTCCTGGCTAAGTAATTATGGTCTGTTACTTATTAGCTCATAGACTCTTCTTAAAAAGAGAGCCATCTCTGCAGAATCCTCTCCGGAGGTTACAAGTAATAGGACTTTAGGTACTATTCTAACCATCATTTCACCAGAGAGGGCAAATTCAATTAGTTCTGAAACTTTGATTGTAATGGCTTTAAATAATAATGGGTCTCAAATGTCTGGATATTTTTGTGCATCGAATGGAGATGAATTCCTTGTTTATGTCTGTCATAACTGGACTAAGGGACAGTTCAGGCTGAGAATGGCTTCAGCCACATATAGCTGTTAGGGGAAAAGTGTATAAAAAGATGGACCTGATGAGCACTAGGAAGCCAGAAGTTAATTATCTGCTTATGCCACATCTCATAGGTTGGAGTAACAAACCAGGGGTCTGAAGAGAAGGGCCAAATCAGTCCACTGGAGGGAAAAAGGACAACCATTAAGACAGCTGTTCATTAAGAGAAAGAAGGCTTCTGAGGAGGTTGAACCCTAGAAGGCTAGGTTATAGCCTGAACAAGAGTTTTCTGTTCATTTATGTAAAAACCTTTGTTTCTTTCTTTTATAACCTATGCACACTACAGTTCAGGAACAAGGCCCTGAAGAAAACCATGCTTCATGGGACTCTTGATGCTGAACCAGCTGGCTTAATTATACAGCTTATACACTCTTTTCCATCACATTGTTAGCTTGTCTTCCCTGCAATTACTTCACCAAGATATAATTAACTTTTTAATCTTGCTAAACTTTTTTGCTGATTTCTGAGATCCCTCCAGGTGTCAATATCTTTCTGACAATTTGATTTTCCAAATACAAAACAATGTTCAAGGTGTGATTGCACCAGAGCAAAATAAAGGCCTATACCTTCCTTCTTCATGATAGCACTGCATATCCATATCAAAAAATTACATTGGCCTGTTACCCCCTGTATATTACCTGGCAGTCTTGTACATAAGCTTTTGTCCAATCACATTTAGATTTTTCAAAATTACCACTCTCTCTCTCTCATTTAATCTGTATTTCAATATTGTTATACTGCTCATTATATTTTATATTTAAATTTTTTAAGTGTCTGAGTTGGAGTGAGATGGGGAGATTAATTTTCCTTCAGCATTGTGCTGTTCAAAGTGCCTTTAATAATCACGTCTCATAGAATGAGCCTAGTCATAGGAGACAGGCCTGCTAGTTACAACAGGCAAGTTAATAAAGGGAAGCCATCTTAAAAGACCACAACAGTAGTCTGACTTTAGATTTCCAACATATGACAGAAGAAGGCTGTCACCTGGTGGTCAGCCCTTCAAAGGAAGATACCAGGACTTAAAGGATAGCAGGCTCCTGGTCCCCCTCCTGTAAATCTGCCACCATAAATGAGAAGAGCATGTGGAATGCAGTGGGGGTAATATTTGGAAATGGGCAGAACCTTGCTGGATCACATTGGGATTGATCTGGGAGTTACCCTTTCAGGTGTAGAGGAAGCAGCAGGAAGGGATGAACTCTTATAAAGCAAAGATCCATATGAATGCCCTACTAATAAAAATAGCCTCTGGAAATATACAAAATATAGACAGAGCTATTTCTAACTCAAATTCAAAAATAAAACAGACAGAGTTTGGTCTAAAATTGTTTTTCAATGTTTTCCCTGAGTGATCAGAGGTTTTATCTGAAGTATAGTTCATTCACATTCCCTCTGTGAGTTCTTCTCCTGGTTATTGAAAAGTCAGACTAAGACTACTTTTTTGAGTCGCCTTTCATTTTTCCCTCTTTTATGACTCAGTGCTACTGCAGTTCTATTGAACCTTACACTCTTTTTTTTTAAATAGTCCCCCTTTCTATTTCCAGCTGCAGGATGTCTCTTCCCTATTATAATCTTGTCCCTATCTGCTGAAAGTAACATATCTTGCTTCAGAAGCTGGATCCATTAATTGGCTTTTTAGTGTCTTCTGACTTTTTCCCCCTGCTTCTTCACATAACATGCCCCTTTTGCAGTATGGATACATTCACTTCACTTCCTCTCTTTAATGCCCTCTTTCTTGCAGTGGTTCCCTCCGTATCTCACTAACCTTAGTCTATTTTCACATTCTAATGCCTTAAGAATAAAGTGTCAGCTCTAATCTTATTTTCATCCTGAAGATGGGGTAGGGTGTATCTGGACTGAGTATAAAGATTCACAGTGGAGCTGTTAACCATCAAGTGGATCTCTATAGTAGGAAGAACAGAAGTGGAGCAGCAGGTTGTGCCCAATAAGGAGAATGGGTTGAAATTGATGGATCATGACATTTCCTCTTACCACCTGCTCAATCTTTGCTCACCCCATACCTACCCCATAAATGAGAGCTTCTTGCAGTGCAGTGGAGGACTGAGATGTAAGGACTTTATTTGGTTGATAGCCATCATACATATGATTTATATTTTGTTAAAAGAAGATTCAAGGTTTGAATTAAACTTAGCATACTCTTTGTGGAATGTTTCATAGTGCACTTGCAACTCCAAGGGTCTGGACAAGGGTTGTTCCCACAATGTATTGACTCCAAATTAAAACTAGGTTTCCATTTTCCTCCCTCTCTTCTTAAGGTGCTACCTTAGCTCTTATTTATTAGATTTATAAACCACTTTAACCCCCCCCCCCAAAAAAAACCCAACCCCAACCCCCTCATATATTGCTATGGACATCCTAAAGAAACAGTACTATTAAAAATAAAGCAATCCCCTATTTAGAAACTCCTCTTCCAACAAAACCAGACAGGAGGCTCTCCTAAACCTCCTGTCTACCATAAAGTGTAGCTCCCATCAGGTCCCACCCTCTCTTCCAAAGGCCAGGCAGAAAAATAAGCTTTGCAATTTGCCGTAAAGTTCACGTATACTACTCTAAGTGTGGAAAACCTGTCCGGTACGGTACAACGGAGTGGAAGTAACAGTGGAGGGCAGACTCAGACCCTTTGGAGTCTGTATGGAATAATATCCATCCTTTTCATGTGGCAATCTTTTACAACAGGGAATTAAACCCTAATTTACTTAATATCGTACCGAAACAGAAGTCAGTGAAACTTATTTTAATACTTTTGTGATGCCATAGTACTGAAATTGATTCATTTTTAAAATATATGTTCCTTGACTCACCTCATAAAATTACTATAATATTCTATACTAGTAACCTAAAACACTGCAGCCAGCCTATTGTAAGCGTTAGTGTTTAGGACCCTTCCTGTAAAATATTCTGGTATCGACTATAAGAGGAGTAGTGCTATAGCTTCCATTTAATGTGTCATTAATTTCAGGAAGCCAAAGCAAAAGCAAAATTGTACAGTAAGTCAGTGGGAGTACTGTCACCTGTACCTCCTCCAATTTACTAGTTCTGTTTTGTCTTATGGCTTCTCTCCATTCACCTTTGCAGCTCTTTACATTGCACCTCGGTGGAAGAGGTCACATCTATCCATGTCCCCATCTGACATAGTTCATGAATGGGTGAAGTTAGGTTCCAGAAACTCCTCACACTTCAATACCTCTCCAAAGGCCGTGCGTTTCTTGTCTCTTTGAGACTGTCTGCTTGAAGTTACCCATACAGCAGTAGTCTTCTGTGATGGGGCACATAGCCCACCCACACTGGAGCCGGCAAGCTCAATTAGTGCACCTGGTTGAAGATGAAGCCTAGCTAGGGGAGAAGCTGTGTGGTGAGCATAAAGGAAGGAAGCCGAGAGGAGAAGGGGGCTATGAGATGGCTGACAAAGCAGCAAAACTTGCTCTAAAAATGAATAGGTGATATTAAGATACCCTTAACTAGACAACAATTTAAAAGCGTGGGCACGAAGGAGCTTGTGAAGGAATGGCAAGAACTATGGACTAAGGAAACAAAAGGATGAAGGATCTACAATGTATGCTCAGAAATCAAAGATAATATTATACTCCACAGTCATGATAAGAAAAATGAAGTTTTTAGAGTGTGAACAGGTCATTGGGTCTTAAATAATAAGTTAAACTTATTAAAAAGACCCAAAGACAGGCTGTGTAATGTGTGCAAAACCAAAGCAACTGTTGGTCATGTTCTGTGGCACTGTGGGCAATATTCTATCAAAAGAAAGTTTCTTTATGAAAAATTGTGTCGGCTTGGAATCAAAGATTTTTCCTTTATGGAACTAGTGAGACTGGCAGGGAAATGGAATAGTGCCAAAAAAGCTTTGCTGCATTTCCTTAAGGATTCTAGACTGAGAAAAAGGAAATAAAACAGTAAAAAACCCGTGGCTTAAAAGGAAGGAAGGAAGTGGAGCTCATAGCCTCCGCTGATAAGGCCGTTGCGCCAAAAACCTAAACCAAGTCAAGACAAGAAGGGTGCTGCTGGGAGAGAGGAGAAGAACTCTGCTGTCACTCTGTGGTTGCTAGAGAGTGAAGGAGGGATCTAGAGAGAGGCAGATATACAGCAAGTCCAGGGAGGAGCTGAAGGAAGGCCAGAACAGGAAGAAGTACAAGGAGACAGTGAGGAGTCTGAGAGAGCAGATCTTCACTGTTGATCACAGGGTCCCTGGGTTTCCCTACTCATCACTGGAAAAGGTGGTACATAAATACGCTGACAAAAGGGGGAGAAGGACTGTTGAGTTTGGAGCTGGGCATCAGGGTAAAAGCCCTAGGAGGTGTTGATCTTTACAAGAGTGGGAGTACAACCCTGCAGAGCCCAGGAAGGGATGAAGAATCTGTAGAAGAGTGAGCCTGAGTAGGGGGTGAAGAGAGATGTTTAATTTATTGGACTGTTTGTTTCTTCTCAAAGGCTGGGGTTTGAGGAGGGCTATAAGTGACCTGGCTGGAGGACCAAGTGACCAATCGCAGAGGGCACTAGAGAGGACAGAGCCTGCTATACCATGTCCAACCATGAAGGGGTACACCAGTGGTGAGCCAACCCTTCCACATCTTAAAAAAAAAATAGAAAAGAGAGGGAAAAGAAAACGAAACCAGAGAAATGGCTTGTATAATATACCTCATCTGAATACTTTGGAATGTGCAAGGTGGTAGGCTTCCATGGCTTAGTTGCAGAAAAAAGATTTTTACAGTTCTGTGAATCAGTACTACGATCATTTCTCCTGTCAGCTATTCATACTTCATGACATTCAGTCCTGAGAGCAATTTTTCCTATACTCCTTGACCCATATAGCAATGTTGTTGCAAAATGACCAGACTAGTCTCCTTTAAACTTTACACTCTATATTCATTTTTTATTCTTTACAGATGGTGGTGGAGGGGGAGAGGTGATTTCACAGTGCACTCCTCTGCCAGAGATTCACAAAATTAGTTCCAGATGTTTTCAATTTTTCAGTATTTGTCTATTTTGCTTTGCAATCCCTCAGACTATGTCATCAGTCATAACATTCATAAGGGGAGCATCCATATGGCATCACAAGAGAAATGGAAGGTAAACATTTGTCATCTGTATACACATAAGCTACTCTTCCTTCTTTTTATATCCCTTCCAGTTAACCCCCACCCCCCAAAAGTGTAATAGCTGGAGTCTCCTTAATTATTATTTATCTACTCCCAAAGAGAGAGTAATATTTCTTGACTCTAAGAGCCAGATCCTTATTTACAGTAAGACCCTTCTGGCAGTGTGAACAGGCCCTTACAATATAATATACGCCCACATTTTAAGGTTACTTTACACTGTCAGAGCATCATAAAATGGCCTTATGTAAATGAGAACCAAGCCCTATTACAGTATGTTAATGAGAAGCCTATAGTGGCACACCACCACTATCAGGGAGAACTGATAGCTAAATGTGGTTACTCTTTTAAAAAATATGCTTTAACATCAGAAATATACAAATGATTTTGTATTTTCTGGGCTTCTTTCAACCAAACTCCAGTAACAAACTAATCCCATAGATTCAAAATTCAGAATCCCAGCTTTTATTATGTCTGGGAGAGGAGATGATTTTTTTCCCACTGTTTGACATCTTAATGTTGTTCTGCTGGGAAACCTCTGTTCATGAAAAGGGAGCTATCTGAGTGAGAACATCAAATTCTGCTGGCTGATCTAAAAGTTTCGGGTGTCCTGTAAAGTGAGATTCTGTTGCAGTTCTGCTAGGTGAATTCAGTGAGACAGAGCTCTGGCCAGCTGACTAGTATACTTTATTGCCAGATGCCCTATCAGAACAAGGCCAGAACAAGGCAAGGCCATGCTTCTTGCCTGCCACAAAACAATTCATTTTGATACACTACTGGATATATTATTTTTTTAAAATGCAGCTTCTTTGACAATCTTGTTTAAAAAGTGACTTTTCCATGACCTGATTTTTCACTTACAAGGGCATTTCCAGTTTGAAAGGAAATGCTTTAAAGTAGCTTTAAGGTACAACAGAGCTAAAAGCAAATAAACATCAGATGCCCCAATGATTCATGAGCTCATCTACAATCTAATCAGAGACTTTCTAGGCATATTGACTTACCATTCATAATAGAAAGATCTTTGAGAAACTGAAAGTAGGAGGTCCCTTGAACTCTGAAGACTTTGAAATCCTTAATGAAGGGGAAGAAATACCTCACAGCTGGAAGAACATTGAACTGATATGCACTGAACCTGATTCTGGTCCTTCTTACACCTCTCTTGAATTGGTGAAACTCAATTGAGTGAATACTGATTTACAAAGAAGTCAGGATTGACTCTAATTATTTTACTACAGCAAAATAAATAAATGCATTTGCAAATCTAGATTCATAGCCCAATAGATTTTAAGGCCAGAAGGGTCCACTGTGATCATCTAGTCTGACCTCCTGCACAAGCCAGGCCATAGAACTTCCCCAAAATAATTCTTGTTTTGATCTTTTATTAAAGATATGTTCTAGTTAAATCTTGATTTTAAAATTGTCAGTGATGGCGAATCCACCAGGACCCCTGGTAAATTGTTTCAATGTTTAATTACCCTCACAGTTAAAAATTTACACCTTAATTCCAACCTGTATTTGTCTAGCTTCAACTTCTAGCCATTGGATCTTGTTCTGCTTTTGTCTGCTAGATTGAACAGCCCATTATCAAATATTTGTTCCCCATGTAGACACTTATAAATTGTTATCAAGTCACCCATTAGCCTTCTCTTTCTTAAGTTAAATAGATTGAGTTCATTGAGTCTGTCACTACCAGGTGATAGATCTAACCCCTCTGAGATCCTGCAATGATTTAAGCATGCGTATAATCCCATTATTGAGACTAGTCATGGGTGCAAAATTACACGCTTGCTCACATCGTTGCAGGATTAGGGCAATAATTGTTCACAGATAAAAACTTTGTTAGAATTGAGGTTGAAAGTGTAATTCAGGGGAGTCCAGCTAATATCCCACCCAATATTGCACTTCATTTTCCAAAATTCTCCTTTTAAGAAACCTAAATGGTAAATGTTTTGGAAATGAACAGTTAAGAGAACCAGCAAGTTCCCCGCTGGTGTAGAATCTTTCAGCATTCACTATAGCCCCTTCCGATGCACAAATAATCAATAGCAGCCAGTGCTGTGAAGGGCCTTGAAGGTGAAGACAAATCTGGAATATGATGCAATAGAAAAAGAAGAGTCAGTCAGAGGGATTCAAAGTTGGGAGAGTTGATGTAGCCAGAGCAATGGGAAATGAGAGAGAGACTACCTTAACGGACCAAAGAATCTGGACAATAGTTGGTGTTTTTTATTTCCTCATTGGAGGTGTGTAACACATAGGATTAGTTTTCAGCAGGGAATACTCAAATTTACAAGTTCAAAACTCTCTTTCTATACATACTTTCTTGGGTTAAAATTCTAGTTTCTACAAATACTTCTATCGAGTAACTCATTCAATAGATTATTTCAGAAAGCACAAACACAGACAAAACACAATCAGGCTTTGGGTTTGTTTTGTTTTTGTTGTTGTTATTTGTTTGTTTGGGCTTGCTGAGCAAATAACTGTGAAATATTTATTGAGGTATTCGCACAGCTTGACTTGCGACCCAGGAACTAGTAAACTATGTATTACATCTCATGAAGTTCAGCTCTTCCAATTATGGGCACAGCATAGTCCATAACATAGGATTACTGAGGAAAAGTGTATAAGTGTATAAAATACTTCTCAGTTATTACAGACAATTTAAGTACAAGGGATGAGCACCAAAATATGGTATCATCCTTCAATTCCCTAATGTTCTTCTGTATAAGAAGAGGAACCTTCCTGGTGCTCTTGGAGTGTAATCATTCCTTTCCCAGAGAATTGTTTTTCTATTGGGCAAACACCATTTAACTCATTGCAAAGTAGCTATAAAATAATTTAAAATACTGCAGATCCCATCTGAGCAGAGCTTCTGGAGCTGGATCCAGCAGCCAATAAATTATTTTGTGCACTTTGGAAGCGATATAAGACACTGTCCTGAAACATAATTTGTAAAGAATGCATATTTAAAGGCTTAAAACTGTGCTAGCAAGTTGTTTACATTGTGAAGCTGCTCCTTCTGTTACAGCATGAGACAACTTCCCAAAGGGCTTGTAAACAACACCACAAAATGCAGAATAAGCTACATTGACTGCAGTTGTTTAACAACACTCCATTACATAAAAGCACTGGACCCTAAAAAGTGTTGTGACTTAACAGGTGAAAGGTCACGTCTTTCCTTGACATAGAATTCACATAAGAGTTTAGTTGCACACATGTATAATCAAGTTTAACACAGGGCCTTGAGTTCATACCCAGGGATACTAAAACAAAGGTGGTCTCTTTTGCATGACAAGATGTGAAACCAACGCTCTGCTTCAACTAGCTTCCAGTTTAGTTTCCAGGTAGAATTGTTGGTTTTGACCTGTGAGCATGAATAAGTGGAGTTAACTTGGAGGATTATTATTTCCTTTGATTGAAATGCCAGTTTATTTTAGGGAAAATATATAAAAGTGATAAATTTTATATTTAAAAAAATCAAATGTAGTAAAAAGCAGTAATTTCCGTATAACATAGCACTGGGTAGCAATGACTAAAATTATACTACAGGACTATATTTCTCTGAAAGGGCCAGATGATGTACTGCTTATTACCATTTCTGAGCTGTTACGGGGACTATTCCTGGGAGTAATTGCTCCTTACTAGGGTTAGTAAGGGGTTCACAATCTGGCCTTAAGTGACTTGTCATTTTTAGACAGCAGTGCTAAACTAGGACACTGGCTCTGATCCTGGGCCACTGGTTCTGATCCTGATTGCTTTGTACCACCCTAGTGACATAAAGCAACTGTAGACCCAATAGATTCAGCCCCCAGAATATTTCCCTTGTGCAGGTAGATCTTCAGGTGGCAGAGAGTTATTGTAGTGACTCCTACATCACCGTCCCTCCGGAATGCTACTACTGGGGACAGAGAGTGGGCAGAACTCTTCTGCCATATCAAAATTCACATAAAGTTACACTGGCAAGTTCATAAATGGAAGTGTGTGACGGGGCAGAGGGCAAGTGGCACTCTGATATCTGGTAATGAATTTCAGCTGGTGAAACCAGTTCAAGTGTACCCCAATTCTTGAATGTCATGAAAGGTAGCTGATAAGTGTCATGCAAGGGTATCAACCAAAAGCACCTAACTCACTGGTTATTAGTCTCATTGTGTAATGTAGGTGCAAGTAACTGATGCAAAGTTATGGACATGAACTGAAATGTGTTTGCCAGCCAAGCAGGAGCTACCCAAACCTTGAGAATGGAATGTGGATCACCTTGGAGTTACTTCCAAAGTACTTTGAAAAACTATACGAATGTATTTACATATCATGTAAATGGACCCATCAAGCTAACAAGGGGTGGAGGTATACCTCACACTATCACCGTGGGGGAGGAGATTGATAAGGACATGTTTAACTTCATTCAATTGCCCCAGAGGCAGCAGGAATGAAATAATTTGCATTTTAGCAGACAACCGAGTGGGAGGAGAAGCAGCAGGACACTTCCTTCAGGAGACACTCCATGTTCCCTACCTCACAGCTGGAAACAGACTGTTATCTGGAGGTATCCCTCAGAAGAAGCCATTCCAAAGATTCAATGGGCTACAAAAAATAAGGGTACAGAATCCCAAATTATCTATCTTTCACCTAAGAATACAAAGGTACGAGCCCTTTTACTTTGGGGGATAGATCCTGACCCAGGAGTTCAGTCACTCATCTTGATGGAAATACATGGTGAGGATTTTACCTTGAACCAAGTCTAGCTCGTTAAGTTTTAGTTACTAGAAAGTGTTTTATCTGTATTTCTCTTGTAACCATTTCTGACTTTAATCTTTATCCTTGTACTCATTTAAAACTTCTCTCTTTGAAATTAAATAAATTTATTTTATTTTTAATCTACAATCCAGTGCTATGTTTGAACTGAACTGTTTGGTAACTATTTAAAGTAACACACTGTTGAATACTCTTTAAAGAAGGAACAAAGCTTAACATTCCTCTGATTGTTCCAGGACTGGGATGGGCATTTCAGAACAAGTTTTTGGGGAAATTCAGCACTGTGGAGAATGTGGAGTCACCTCACCAGTTGTTAACCAAGCCTGGTGGAGACTAGTGGAAATCTTTGGTATTGCAGGCAGGTTCCTGGATCCAAATCATTGGACCACGCCTGCCCAATATGTAGACGTAGAGTGTATGTATTGCTGACTGTGGGCAACCCAGACAGAAAGCTAGAGTAGCAAAACGTTAAGGTACTTAAGGGTTACAGAGTAAGAGGTGAAACAATCTTCACCTTTCTAGATTGCATCCTAGATTGTAACAATGTGCCATTGGTCCAAATCTCATTGCAGAATTATTTCAAGATTCAAAGAGTTAGGTAATCTCATTTAGAGGTCATCTTGTTTGTCACTAATAATATATGCTAGTTCGTGGCCAGTTACATATGAGAGAGAGAAAGAGAGAGAGAGAGAGAGAGAGATACTTTGGCTCCCAGCAGACAGAAGGTTTTGGTTGAAATCCAAATTTATGATTTTCTTCTACCTTAGGAAATGCTTAGGTGGTCTAGCATCTGGAAATATGTGAAATAGGTTTTGCTTTAAAAAAACTGGGGGACCAACTTCAAAACCAATGCTATTAATACAAAGGTATACCCCTTAACCAAATTCTATAAATTGGGCAAAAATTCTTGCCCAAGAAGGCTGGTACTGTCAGAAAGGACACAGAATCTATACAGATCCATTGCTTGCATAGTTCATATTACATTTTATCTCATGCCCATAGACCTATAACATTCTAAGTTGTTCGGGACCCATCTGCCACAATGAGCGCCCTCCATTCCTTGTGATTTCACACCTGCATTGAGAATGTTCAGCACCTCACAGGATTAAGGCCCATGTCATTAAGGTGGCCAGTCACACAATAGAATTAATAATGAACAGCATAGTGAAAACAGCTCATGAGCAATGCAGGGACCAAAATGTATTCATAGAGTTTAAGGCCAGAAGGGATTATTAGATCATCTAATCTGGCCTCCTGAAACATACTCACATGCAACATTTGTTGAGCAAATGTGTACAAATCCAAACTATTCATGAGCAATTCACTAATTGGGGATACTTCCAAAATTGTTGAGTAAATGGTTCACTATAAATTGAAAGCCCAGTTCTAATCGTGATTATGTGTAGATAGGTGAGCATTGCTGTTTGCAAGAGACCTCCCTGATAATGTGTATACATATAGATTTTCAAACAAGAAAAATATGTTCAAACTGTGGGTTGTTTAACAGAAGTGAAGAGCCTCATCTGGCTTCATTCAGCTGTGTAATGAGATGATCCTGTCTCTCATCACAGAAGAAAGACTGAAATGTACCTGTATTATGTAAGATGCTTTGTGCTTGATCAGAAATGTGAGTACAGCAAAAGCTGCTCTCATCTGCTAAAGTAGCTGTTACTCATATGTTTTTGAAGTACATTCACTGTATTTTGTACACTCATGAATGCTTAATTATGTGGCACGTGTTGTAAACAGCATTTCACTTTGCCCTTTAAAATGATTTTGTACTAAAAAAGTTTACAGTCATAGCTATATGCATTTTTTATATCAAGGTTTATGCTGGTTTGAAGACTGTCAGCTAACAGGTGGGAAATAATCAACCTTGCTGTTAAATTTCAAACTTACCTTACTGTGTATATACAGTATGAACTAAATTTTCCTTTCAAATATACAGGTACAAGGCCACGGACTTCAGTGAAGTTGCACCAGTGACACTAGAGAGACATTTCCTCTAAATGTTTTCATACATAAAACTGGCCAAAACTTAGGATCTCCAGCTCATGAGAGGCGGCCAGCTTGGTAGTTGTGCAGCCTGGGGAACAAGCTTGCGATGCCAGACTACTACCAGTCAGTTGGGAATCAATTTGGAGTAGGTAAATCCACCGTGGGACCTGTGGAGATCCCCAACTCCAGGGCTGTCCACACGGCAAGGGTGCCTGGGATCCACAGACCTTGGAAATTCATCCCAGGACCTCCAGGCTACCGACTACACAGCAGTGAGCCTGGAGGCTCTGAAAGCAGCCAGGGATTCCAGGCTCCCCACTGTGGCACCTAGAAGCCTAGACTTAGAGACCCCCGGCTAGAGCTGGATCTCCTGGGACTCTTCTAGGCTCCGTGCCAGGGAGCCTGGATGCCCTGGGGTGTCTGGGCTGTCCCAGAGCCACAGATCCTGGAAGCCCAAGGTCTCTGGCCCTGGGGTAGTCCACATGGCAGAGCTCCCCTGCAGCCCACCAGACTAGCCATGAGGGAACCAGGCAGGGTTCTGGCAGACAGGGTTTCACCAGATCCCATCTTATAATTCAGTGCAACTTCATCACACCCAACTCACTTTCACAAGAAATTTCAGGTTTGATGAATTGCTATTTTTGACAATTTCCAACCAGCTCTACTCATATGTTAAAAGAGCATATATTTAATAAGCTTCAGAGAACTGACTGAAGTAAAAAAAGCACAACAGTCCCTTGATGCAATACATGCACATATGATTAACTAGCTTCCTGAATGACACTGAAGCTATTGTTTTCCACAAAATTCCAAATATGTTGGTAAACAATGGTAAATTTTAAAAAAAGTCCTAGACAAAATGGATAAACACTAAAATAGCAGACAGTTGTTAAGCTACATTCAGGCATTCAGCAAGACACTGCTGTGTATAAGTTGCAGTAGAATTAGCGTAAGCCAATACTGTAGCAGAGTGAAAGTGGTTTAAAAAATTGACAAATTGCCATTTCATGTGACTTCTGCATAACTTATTTTTTTCTGCATATTCTGCATATATTACATAAATTCATGAAAATACAAAAGAGCCCAGGGGTGCTGGTACAGTTTGTATCGAGGGGATGCTGAGAGCCATTGAATCAAACTGTAAATCCTGCATATGATGGAAACCACTTCAAGCCAGGGGGTGCTACCGCACCCCCAGCACCCCTAGTTCCAACACCTAGGAAAGAGGCTCATCAGCTTGAATTGGCATGCTTTTCGAAATAAGTTGAAACAGACACATTCCATTATCTGGGTCTTCTAAAGTGCAATTCTTGAAAAATTAAGATTCACAGGTGCAAAGCAGGGTATTACCCTCATTAATGCTATTTCTTAATTGACATTTATATAGCTATATCTATATAAAACCCTTAATGTTGAACATTTTATGGAGATTTTGTGGCAGTGACTGTGTCTTTAAAGAATGTAATCTCTATATTGGACCAAAGTAGAATCTGAATTTAACACAAAAAATAAAGGGTTAAAGAATGGAGGACCAAGAGTTGAAACAAATAGAAATGAGTCCTATTATTTATTAACTTTTTAATATATATATATACACGCACACAAGAAACAAACATAACAAACTTAAACTTCTCATAATACATAATCTTAACATAATATATTAACCATTTCTACCTAGCTTTAGCTATACTTGAAACATTTCACATATATAATATTGTAGTGAGGCAGATTGGCTGCCCACAGGCCCAGAGGGGCCCCTCACTGAACCCTGGTGGGCGGAGTCACGCCACACTCAACCCTCCTGCTGGACATCAGTGGGCGGGACAGGAAATACAAAAGGCGGGCTGGAGAACTCAGTTGGGGCCCAGCCACCGGAGGAGCCAGATGCTTCCTGTGAGCTCCTGAGCTGGGAAGCTGCCGCAGACCCCGAGGAAGCTGAGGACTGGCC
Organism: Lepidochelys olivacea; assembly: GCF_965140295.1. Lineage (NCBI taxonomy): Eukaryota > Metazoa > Chordata > Testudines > Cheloniidae > Lepidochelys > Lepidochelys olivacea. The sequence continues at coordinate 122,891,989 of NC_140411.1, read as the reverse complement.
AGGACCTCCAGGGCCATTTACAGACCCGAACACGGAGGAGCTACAAACCCTGCTAGGGCCCTGGGCCAGGACACAGTGGAGTGGGTGGGCCTGCGTCCCCTCTGCCACCCCAATCCGTGGGTGGCCGTCTCCCCCTCACTTAGGCAAGAGGGCTGCGCTTGTCAGCCCTCCGCTAGAGCTAGGAGGTCCGACTGTTTTGCTGCTCTGTCTGAGTGCAGGCCTGAGCCTCCGGACTCTCTACTGCCCCGCCCTGGGCATGGGGTTGGGCTAACTGACAGTTCTGTTAGGTTGCAAGAGTTGGGATTGGAATGTAACCGCTTTATCCATGAAATAAAGGCTTTCCCTAACCCAAATTTATCCAGGGTAAGAAACAGATATTGCCAGTTCACTCTGTCAAAGGCTCTCTCTGCATCTAGTGAAATGATTGCATGGGAATTTCAAGAATGTTGGTAGAATGCCATAACATTAATCAACTGACTTGTGTTAGCTGAACCATGGTTTTTCAAAAATAAATCCCACTTGAGTGGGGTGAGCCATATCATTCATTACTTTTTCAGGCCTCTCAGCCAACATTTTTGAAAGTATTTTATATAAGGTATTGATTAAAGAGATGGCTCTATAGCTCTTACACTTTTGCACATCCTTACCGGGCTTAAGTAGTACAGTAATTAGGGCTTCCCTCATAGTAGGAGGTAATGCACCTTTCTTTAAGTCATCTTTGTAAATGTATGACAGCTTAGGAGCCGGAATTTCTTTGAGACTTTGATAGAATTCTATTGTCAGGCCATCATGGCAGAGGGTCTCGCCTCAACTCATTTCCTCCATCATCTTATTTCCTCTGATTGCAAAGGAGAGGCCAGCATTGCCTGCTGCTCTTCTTAGATTTATGACATGGTAAGAGTTTTAACAAAATTATTCAGTTCTTCTGGGCCAGGTGGTGAATCATTACTGTAAAGAGCCTGGTAGAATTTCAAAAATTCATCATTTGTCTCTTTTTGCTTAGTAATAACCTGCCCTTGTTCTGATTCGAGTGATATTATTTGGGAGCTTTGACTTTTCACTTTTAATCTGTATGCACAAATTTTCCTTGTTTCCCCTGGCTCCCTCTTTGTTTGTATGAGTCTAAAAAGAGCAAACCTGACTTATGCTGAAGTCAATCTATTTATTTCATACCGAAGATTGATTACATTTTTATGATTTCCTTGGAAGGAGTAGTTCGCACATTCTAAATCTAAATCTAAATTCTAAATAGATTTAAGTTGTTCAGTTAATTCCAGGAGCCAAGTCTGCCTAGTCCTTTTTCTATCCACTGAGTAGGAAATGAGCCTTCCCCTAATAAAAGTTTTGAATGTATCCTATAGGATGGATTGGGATATCTCTGGAGTATCATTTGTTTAAAAGAAAAACCGAATTTCTTCTGTGACATAGTTCTGAAAATGTTTATCTGCCAAAGGAGAGTTCAGTCTCCATCTTTTCCAAGTCCAGTTTATCTCAGGAGGGGAAAATTGCAGTATTACTGGTACATGATAAGAAATCATGATACACTTGATTTCATTATTAAGCACTTAGATCACCAGATTCATAGAAATCAGGGGAAAAAATCTATTTGAATATGGGGGAGGGAAAAAATCCTTCACTTTAGGGTTCTGCAAGTGCTATAAAATTTTTAAGCCTAATTCTTCCATATAATCTTTTCTAATGTTTCTAGCATGTGATTGTGTATGCTGGGGCTGGTGCGACTTGTCTAACCTCATTAAAATCTCATGCTATGATGACAGTTTCTAGTGCGATATTAATTAATTTGGAAAAGCCTTGTTTAAAAAAATCTTGGATAATCTTTATTGGGTCCATATATATTAATCAGGATATAAAGAGAGTCAGACATCTTAGCCTTCACCAGCAAAAATCTGCCTTCCTCATCTTTATTTACATCCAGAATTTGTAACTTGAGTCTTTTGTGAAACAATAGTGCTACATCTTTGACTGTAGAGGAGAAATTGTTAAACACCCCTTACCTCATTCACCTAAATTTTTCTGCCTCAAAATTGTTAAGGTGGGTTTCTTGTAGGAAGATATCTGCTTTCATTATTTTTAGATGGATTATACTACTTTTTCTTTGTAATGGGTGATTCACCCCTGTGATGTTCCAGGAAATACAGTTTTTATTAGCCTTAAGGAGTGTTTAGGTCAAATGTCTCTTTATCAGGTGTCCAAATAGCATCATTGCTTGGGCCATTATCCGTTCCAGATCTAGGAATGATATATCTGGGTTCTCCCTCACTGCCTGGTGGTTTGAGGGAGGGAAGTTAAGCAGACAACAAAAGGTAAAAGATAGGGATAATGTGGGAAACAGAAAAACTGAGAAAAAGAAACTAAGTGGTCAAAACTGACCAAGGATCACTTAAAAATACATAACTCTTATCCAAATGGAAATAGAACCTCAGTCTAGGAGGGTTACGAGGGGGTGGCCTTGTAACTCACTATTATCACTAGATTCCCTCTAACTTTGGGTTGTCTACACTACCGCTTAAGTCAATGTAACTTACGTTGCTCAAGGGTGTGAAAAAGCCACCCTCCCTGAGCAATGCAAGTTAGGTCGACCTACGTGCTGTCCACACCAACACTAAGTTGGTGGGCGACACTCTCCTGCCAACATAGCTTCTGCCTTTTGCTGAGGTGGAGTAATTACGCCGATGAGAGAGCGCTCTCCTGTCTGCATAGCGTATCTTCACCAGACACACTACAGCAGCCGATGTAGTGCAGTAGTCTAGATTTAACTAGTCTAATATCAAGGGAGGGAATGGTTTCTGCACTATTCACAGCAACAACAAAAAAGGGGAAAGAAGGCTAGCATCTGAACTGTGCTGTTGCAAAAAAAGCAAATGCAATTTGAAGTTGCATTAACAGAGGCATAGCATGCAAGTCACAGGAGGTGTTAGTACTACTCTGCTCAGCGTTGGTTAGGCCTCAGCTGGAGTATTGTGTCCAGTTTTGGTCACCACTTTATAGAAAGAATGTAGAGAAACTGGAAAGGATCCAGAGGCAAGTGACAAAGATGATCAAAGGGATGGAATGCAAGCCATCTGAGCAAAGGCTGAAGGAACTGCGTATGTTTAATTTGGAAAAGAGGAGATTAAGTGGGGACATGATAGCAGTCTTCAAATATTAAAAAGGCTGCCATAAAAAAAGATGGAGAAAAGTTGTTCTCTCTTGTCACAGAGGGCAGGACAAGAGGCAATGGGTTCAAACTACAGCACAGCAGATTTAGATTAAATCTCAGGAAAAACTTCCGAACTGCAAGAACAGTAGGACAATGGAACAGACTGCCTAGGCAAAGTTATGGAAGCTCCTTCATTGGAGGTTTTCAAAAGGAGGCTGGATGGCCATTTGTGTTGATGGTTTAGACACAATAAATCCTGCATCTTGGCAGGGGATGGACTAGATGGCCCTTGCGGTCTCTTCTAAACCCTATGGTTCTATGATTCTGTAAATTTAAGAACAAGTTTATAGTGGATAAATAAGAAAGTTATACAAATTGTTTAAATACCATTATTTTAGCATAACTGGATCATTTGCAGATAAGGGTTCATTGGCAGAGAAGTTCTGTGTAAACTTTGCTGCAGAGAAGTTCGGCGTAAACTTTGCCCCCTAGAGCTTTGTCCATGCTTGATTATAGTGTGACCGACATTGCCCAATAGTTACATCAGCAGTGTAACTCAGCATAACATTTATTTCAACTCATTTAACAAAAATTAAAACTAAAGAAAAGCACCTGAACTAATACTATTGAAAAAACAACTGACAGTCTCATACTAACACATTCTCAATAATTTGGTGAATCATAGCCAGCAATAATAATTATTCTTGGATAGGATATTAGGGGAATCTGATTTCTTTACAGTTGCAGAATTGAAAGGATTAATCATTAAATTGAAATCTTCATTACATCTGGTATCTGTTATAAGTATACATTTATGGCAAATTGATTGAATATTTCCAGATTTACTGTAAACATATAATCTAAGAAATTTGATTTGGGATGAATCAAAGTAAAATTGGAGGTAGAAAAGGGAAAGATTTTTAAAAAAGGGGTGGGGGGAACAGGGATGGAAAAGTTACCAGGAGGGAGAGTGCCTCAAGTAGAAAACAAAAATCACACTTCTCTGTGGAACCTCACCAATCTGTGAAAGTAAAAAGTCCACAGGTCTGGTGAGGCAATTTGTTTGGAGTCAGGATCTCGAGGGTAGATGTGCTTCCGGTGCACTGGAATCATGGAATGGTAGGGGAGATGCTTCTGGTGCACTGGAATCATGGGGAATGGGGTGGGTACATGCTCTGGGTGCACTGGAATCTTGGTGGGGTGGGGTAAGGAGGGTAGGTTCAGGCAAAGCAGGTGTGTCCACATTATAACACTCCACCCTGCTAACAGCAGCATCCAGCATCTAAATCCGGATGGAAGGTCAGGAAGGTCAAAATTCCATCAGAAAGGAGATCCTTCTCCCCACCCACTCCTCTGCTGGTACAAGCAGCAAAGTTCAAAGAAATAAAACTACAGAAGGGAGGAGACAAAATGGTGGGCTTGTATTCCAAATTCCTACACTGCAGTGACTGATTTGGTAAAGTTGTTTTAATGCATCCTGCTTGTATCTTCTGCAGGGGATCAGTTGCTGTACTGAGATCAGACATCTTTCAGCCCATTCTGCTATCCTAATACTAAGCATCTTTGAAAGCAGCAGGGAAGGAAATGAAGTCCTTTGGTCAGGGCTGTTGTCCTATTGAATGTAGCCCTCTTTTCCACCACATCCTTGGTATAATCTGGGGAAAACATCAGCCTGTCTCCTTTCCATGTTAGGGTTTTATGTTCACAGGCTTTTCTAAGAATGAGTTCCTTAATATTACATTTTTAAAAAATTTATTATTATGGCCTGGGGCTTTGCTTTCTGAGGGAGTTTTGGTGCAAGTGAGTGATGGGCTCTCTCAATATCTAAGTTCTGATCAGAAGCAGAGACAAAAACAGCATGATGGATAAAAATTCCCCTGGCCTCCCTTTTTCCAGCTCCTGTGGGAGACCCACAATACTCAGATTGCCTCTCCTTAATCTTCACGTGAGATTTGCTTTAGCCAGTCCATAATTTCATTAAATCTTAGAGGGGCAGCCTCTCCCTAAGCGGCCATCTGCTTTTTTAGGATTTTGTGGAATGTCTGGAGATGGAGAGCACCCATAATGGTACTAAATTGAAAGAAAAGCATTGTAGAGGAAGATCTGATGAAAATTGGATGGAAAAAAAATAATTCAGTTGTGGAATTTAGGAGGTGGGGAAGGGAGCTGTAAAGCTATGCAGCCACCATCCGCTAGAGTCTCCCAGAAGTCCAAAATGAGTAGCGTTAAATAGTGAGCAATTCATATGGGTGCTGATATTTCTAAATATAGACTGAGGTCAGACAGGAATAGGTAGTAGATCAGCACAAATGATCAGTGGAAAGCCTGGAAAAGCAATGGATGATATGTGATGTGCAGAAAGGAAGAAGAGTGGGCAGAGAGTGAAGTGGGCAGTGGCAAGTGATCAGATACAGGGGAAGCCCAATCGCTGCACCACCCTTTCACAAGGAGCAGCATTTCTGCATTCTTTACTGGATATTAAGGTGGCATAGAATTTTGTACCTTATGCCCATCTTTCTTCATTAGCCAAAGTCCGGCCAAGGGGAGAGTTTACTACATTTCTGAAGCAGCCACTAAGGCTGTCTACAACTGCAACTTATCTGAAGCCTTTCCTGATCCATCTTGTTACTAATTCTCCTGGCTTGCTACTGATGCCATCTAGAAAAGATGGAACTACACACAAAGTAAAAATTGGGGAATGGAAGAATTTTTGATTTTAAGATTTATTTATTTTTAATGTTGGGGATCCCGGGTGTTTGAACCCACTACCACAAGGAAAGTTCAAGATTTTGGGAAGGCTTCTAAACTCTTGCTAACAGATAGGAAAACTGGTCTTGTGATAGGATGGACCGCAGATGGTTAGCAGTTTCAATTTGATGTGCTTCAGACAAGTAACCAAAAGCTCCTGGGTTGCTCCTGAGGGTAAAATGAGCAGTTTTTGTTCCATTGATTGTCAGCTCTTCAGGGGAGAGAGAGAGTACATCTTAATCTGCTTTTTGTAAAGCACAGTGTTAATGTAAGTGCTTTATAAATGATTTTTAATCATTAATATCCTCTTTCAATTGCTGAATAAAGGTCTTAGCCATTACTGTAATGATATACAGTGTGATAAACAGTTCCCTTTCTACAATCGCTGCATCACTATATATCTTCTATGAGGTTTTTAATAGCTGCTGCCCTACAAAAAAGCAAATTAATCTCCATTTTGCAGCTAAATCGTGCTGAATTTTAGCCAGGAGTTGCTCGTTAGTTCTGCATTGCAGCCTGCCATGGTCTCAGAGTGGCCTCCCTGGTGAATATTTATTATTCTGGTACTCATTTGGTAGTAATTATCTCATCTCTGTCTGCGCTAACCTGTTACAGCTAGTGCTAGTTTTTCTCTGCTGGTGTGTAATTCCATTACATAGCCCATCAGTGGCCTGTTGCTCCTTATTGCAAGCAAGAAAAGTAGCACACTCCCATCACTACAGATGCTAATATTTGTCCCTGCTTCATTAAATATCAAGTACTGTAGTCACAAAACCGTAAGTAATGATCATGTATAATTATGTGGCACTAATAACACCATCCTCGTCAAGCTTTCTGGGAAATTATTTTTTCCCCAGTTCCCTTTCTTTATTTTGATAATATCAGTGAGGTAGCTAACCTGCTATTTAATGTATCCATCATTTTGACAAGTCATGGAATCAAAAAGGCCCAGTGGGAAGTGCACTGAGAAGAAAAGGTTGTTTTAGAAATGAATAGCCAGTATTCCGTGATGGGGCATAATCTGTGAACTGGAGGACGATAAAGGAACTAATATGGAACCACACGTAGTGCTGATGAAAAACTTGCTCTTTACCCATAGCTGTAATTTTTACTTATATTTTCTTTAATTCCCTTCACGTACGCAGATTATAGTTAGCACAGCTCTCACACTTCCCTAACGTGATGCTCTGCATACAGGCCTAATCTAAAGCCCATTAAAGTCATTGGGAGGCTTTCTACTGATAGGCTTTGGATCAGGACCACAAAGAGGTTTGTACCAAATTCTCTTCAGGACCCACCAACACTACTATTTAACTGTCTGTAATGGCCTCTGAGATCCTTCCTCCAGGAATGAATGTTCTCCCTCCATTGCACTTTCAACTTACACAAACATGGGAGCAAAAGCCAAGGATCAGAGTGAATTCCTTGCTCCACTTAAGTCAATGGAGTTTTGTTGCCATTGATGTCAGTGGGGCCAGGATTTCACCCCAGGCGTTTAACCTGCATGACAAAGGACAATGGAGAACACAACTGTTAGGCGAACCAGGCTCATTCAGTGATAGCATTTTTAATCTTGAATGTAAATACACAGTAAAACATGATGGAATATGAGGCTTTCTTAGCAAAAGGCCTCTGACTGTTTCCTATTTTGGGCCAGCAAGAGGCTAAGGCCGGAGGGTTGGGGTTAGGAGCAGGGAATTATGGGAGTCTCTTGTTAAAATATCAGCAGGCCATCATTTGTTATGTAGACTGTTTGGTGTTTTGATCAGTATACATTTCCAAAGTCTTCAAAATTCACCTCCAGTCGGGGAGAAAAACAGTCACTGTTCTTGACATGCTCGCATTTCTAAAAGAATAGTGATAGGGACCGCAGATTTGATTTAATTTCTGCACCTTCGTTCACAGTTGTTGTTAGCACTCTCTGAAACTGATGACAGTGTTTTTACTGGAAGTTTCAGATTTCTGGTTAACTGAGCTCATTCCACTGTCTATAACTGGAGAGGAGGGATTTTAACCTAAATTGTTGATGTCTCTAATCAATTTTCTTGATAACTTCTAGGGATAGTGAAGCCTTTAAACTTACCTTCTTCATATGGTTTATACCTTTCCTTTGTTAGCATTAAAGGCAGCAGGACTGATATAGGTTGTCAGTGACTGGAAAATATTCAAGGCTGAGAATTTCAAAGCTGCCTGAAGGATCCGGATATCTGATTCCCATTAAAAGCAGTCCAGACCATGGCATTCACAGATGTCCAAACCAGATGTTTCAATTAAGACCTTGCACTCAGTTTTAGCTACTTGTCCCAAGACTCTTCTTTTTCCCAAAGGCAGCTGTCTTAAACAGATCCCTCTCCTGTTCTTCAGCACCTTTCCATTACCAATATTGGTGCTGCTGATTCTCTTCCTGAAGACAACTCTCTTGCATCCTCCCCTGCTCCCTGAGCCCAAATCCAAACTGGCTTTCTTGCACAATAATCTTCCCCTAATTTTAATTAGAGCTGTTTGAATAAATAGGACACTGTTTGGTGAGCTTTTCTGTGAAAATTGTTCCCCTTTTATGTGGTTCCCCCCCAAAATTGGAAAAATTCAACCAGTTCTACTTTTAACACATCTACTTATAGACTCTTTTAGTGCTTCTGTATGTTGTTGCCTTAGGCACTATCACTTGTGGGTGGTGGCAAGGAAACCTCACATATGGAGGAAGCATTGTGGGGACTAAAACACAAACCATTATGAAGAAGGTTTTCTGAGTGCAAATGGCAGCTAACAAGGAGGTTTTATTTGGGCTGGTTTTCAAAAAGGGTGGATGACATGAGACAGGCAGGGAATCAGTTATGGAGAGAGATGAGCAACTAGGTCAATGGAAGATCTAGGACCAACCCTTAACCAAAATTGCTTATCTAGCAACTCTGACTCTTTTTGGTGATTTTTTTTTTATTAGTACTGTGTTACCGGCTCTCCTCTGTGACATTGTATGCAGCAGGAAATGTACAACAGACCAAACCAAAGCAGAAGCTCTGAGAAAAGCAACAACAGCTGCAGGCTTTATCCAGCACCATTCAATTCAATGGGAGTTTTGCCATTGACATCAATGGCGGTTGATTCAGGCCCTATGAAGGAAAACTAAAATGGGCTGATCCTACCGAAGTCGTGCTCAGAATTTTTGAAAATAACCTCTATTTAGAAGCCTAACTTCAGGCACCAATTTTGGCCTAAGTATCTATTAGCTGCTTAAGGGGCAAATGGAGACATAAGTCTTTAAGTATTAGAAAGATGTAGGCACCATGGATGCAGAGGAATTATACAAAGGGGTGGAATTAAAAGTAATGGGATGAAATTAGAAAGAAAATTTCTGCTGTATATCAGAAAAGTTTCCTGACAATGAGGTCTATTAGAATGTGACATAATTTCCAATGGGAAATGGTGAAATCAGTTTCTGGGACATTTTAAGCTAGAATGGGCAAAGCACTTGAATATTGTACTGGATATATTATATTGCAGGGAACATTGCATTAGCAGGCGTTTGGACCAGATGGTCTAATAAGTCTTTTCAATGTCTAATTTCTTTGCTCTTATGAAATAACATGGAGGTTGAAGGAGATAGAATAGAGGTATACTGACAATACCAGGGTATCTGGTCTCAGATGAAATATCCGTACCTTTATCGACACTGATTAAAATCAGTTATCTTTGCAGGAGAGCAAAGGACTTTTAAATTTTTTTTCTTGTTACTTATGAGAAAATAAAGGAATTCTGTTTTTTCCTACGGTACTCATTTTGCATTCTCTGGAGGTGCACTGTTCCTTGATGTACTTCTAGCAATCATTAATGAAAGATCTTAAAATAGGGTCTAGCTCCAGCACTTTCATCACATCCCTTGAAGTGTCATGCTAAGTGTTCACTGAATAATTGATTCAGCAGTTGGCATCATGATACAAGTGGTTATGAATATGCAGCAAGAACTTTTGTCAAACTGAAATTTTAAAAAGTACAGAAAACTTTTGTGAGAAAAGAAATCACTTTGTACAACTGTTTTATAAATGGAAACAAAACAAAAAACAATGAAAGGACTATCTTTGAGAATGTGTGCCCATAATATTGCTCTATTTAGGGTGACCAGATATCCCAATTTTATAGGGTCAGTCCCAATTTTGGGGTCTTTTTCTTATATAGGCTCCTATTACCCCCACACACACACACCCACACCCCGTCCGGATTTTTCACATTTGCTGTCTGGTCACCCCAGCTCTATTATAGATGTCTGTCACGCAAAATGTTCAATATGTGCTGGTAGAACTATAGGTCCAGAAAAGCTGCAGTCTGAAAATAATCTATCTACATTTCTTTGGAGTCAATTTAGCAAAATTTCCAAATCAACCATTTATTATTAACATCAGTGGATTCTCCCTCTAAATGTTTTATATCTGTAGATGTTCAGAAAATGAGCAGCCAGAACTAGGAAATCATAAACTTTTCAATTAGGGGTGCGGTGAATCCTAGGATCAGGAAGCCTAACCAGAGTTTGTAGAATCATGCTTTATGAAAATTGTGTATTTTACGTAGGGCCTGTGCACTTACGTGTGGGGGAGGGAGGAATTAAAGTGGTAGGGAGGTAGTAGAACCATGCAAATAATTGACTTTTCTCTGGAAGGACTGAAAAATAAAAATATATTGAAGGTTGGGGGGGGGATTTTCAAATGAAATGTCCTGGGTATCTTTTAGTCAGAGCAATGGGAATGAAAGGTTATCTTCACAACAATGGAGGAGAAGGAAATAGTCATGCCCTGCTGTTATCACCCTTAGCCCTGTGGTAAGGCCACTCACTGGGCATGAGGGAGACAGGTTCAAATCCTTCCATGGGAGAGGACTTGCATGTAGCTCTCCCTCGCCCAGATAAATGCCCTCGGTACTGGACTGTAGGGTACTCTGTGGTCAGGCTCTCTTAACTTCTCCTCCTGAAGCTGTGTGCTTTGTATAAAATACTTAAATATTCATTGGATAGAGAGAGTGAGAATGATTCTATAGTCTGATAGTGAGGGAAAGTGATGGGATCAGGAATGTGAACCCAGGTCTCCCCCACAGGTGAGTGCCCTGACTACTGGGTTAAAGGTTTGGAGGAGGGGGCAGCGCATCCTCTGTGAATGGTGCCTGAAAAATGAAAATGTTTCATGTTGAGAATGTCAGAATGGTTCATTTGGATATTTCCAAAACATTTTGCTTTCACTTTGGCCAAAACAATTAGCCAAAATCAACATGAATTTGCAAATAGCACGACAACCTAAATCTGTAGTTTTGGATGAAAAAATTGTGTCCCAAAAGTGTTGCCCAGCTGAATGCAGAAGTGCCAAATTTGACTAATAGCCTACTTACATTTGCAGAATTAGTCCAAGAAAAGATATTACCTCACCCACCGTGTCTCTCCTTTGAAGAATTAGAATTCTTCAAGGTTAGACTCTATCTCTGCACTCAAAAATTTCAATTCCCCAAACACAGTGATGGGCTGCTGAAATTTTAACAAGAGCCTCACACAATTTCCCCCCTTGTTCCCCCCAATCAACTTGTAATAAAGCCCTTATCCCAGCAGCCCTTGTGCTCAAAGCAGAGTAAAGGATTGCAGATTTCTTTTGCTTACATAGATACTTCTTCCTAATCAAAGAGGGAGGCAACACTAGGCTAACTTATCAGAAGTTGCACTTATGCAGGAAATGTTTGTATGTTATTATTGTGTTCAGCCTGTCTTCTTTAAAGCTAAGTGGGTGGGGAAAAGCCCTGTAGGGGTCTGAACTATCTTTCCTAGAAAACATTATGGAAATATGTGACACTTCATGCAGCTTGGTTTATTCCAAAAGGTAAATATTTCTCACTTTAGAAGCATTTTTAGGAGTCCTAGGTGTCTGGCAGGGTTATTTTAGCAGTATCCAGAGAGGGGCGAGGAAATCACTTCCCTTCAGTGTAGTAGCACAATTTTAACAAAGGCATCTCCAAGAATTCCCTTCAGCACCTAAGTGCCAACACACTGACTGATATGAGAGAGTTGATGCCAGAAAGCTAAGTACACTAATAAGATAGGACCAGGCGAGTCTTCTAAAGAGAACCGCAGGCAGTAGAACTCCCTATTTCAGGCCATCTTGAACACTGCAATGATTCTTCTGTCCACTACTGTCACTAAACACACTCCCAAGCACCCTGTTCCTTGCCTTTATCCTCCACGTTATACAGCTGGCCTATGACAGATGAAGGAGAGGAGTAAGCTGGTGGCCAGCCCAGGAGAGAAGCAGCACCATGCCCATGTCCATTTCAGGCTCTTGTCTCAGGGCATAGTTTATTGTTCAAAACATAGTAATTCCCCTGAACAACATGGACAACAGTCTGCAGAGGCCTCTCCCCTGATCCTTCTCAGCTCCTGGAAAGACATTCTCCTTCTTCCTGCTAGTTCAGGTAATATGCAGGTAGCCCTTAACCCTTTGGTGGCTAATTTACCCTGTCACAGGAGGGTAAATGTCTTGGTGAATGGTGACAACTGAACTATAAAGAGTTTAAATAAAACACACACCTCATGATAGCTGTGCAGGAAGCCCCCAAAGGTTTTTTACTTCCCTCAGAATTTGTCCTGAGTAGCAAACCCTACTCCAGGCAGCAGACAGTCTGGTAAACCCTTTCTGTTTCTAGTTTCACTGCTACTCTCCGGCTGTAGCAGCTTAGAGCACACGTCTCTACTTTTCCCCTTAGTGCTTGGTTCCAGCTCTCACAATTCTGTTCCTGTTATTCACCCACCTCTGTGTGTAGAAATAGGTTGCACAGCTGTCCCATTTGCACTGGGCTCCCAGTAGCACTCAGAAACACTGCTCTGCTAGATGTTTCGGTATGACAGATAGGGTTGGGATTAGGACTTTCTGTGTACCCTAATGAAGCATCCTGAGGCATCTCTCTGACTCTTGCATGAGGGCTTGGCTTCATCTGTCACCACTGGCAACCAGGGACAGGTGAATAATGGGAGACTGAAGCAGAACTGATTGATTAAGAATAGCAGAGTATGTTAATAATTGCATTTGGAAATAGCTCATGAGTAGAGCTGAGCAAATAACAGATTTTTTTGGTTTTGAGGGTTGAACAGCAAAATTTAAAAAGAAAATCCAGTTTGGAATCAAAACTTTGTTTTAAAAATATTTGCCATCAAATATAAAATACTCTGTTTCAAATTGACAGAATGTTTTGGTCGATTTGAAACAAACTTCTTTTTCCTAGTTTTTATTTAGATATGGTGTCATAAATATAAAGGGAAGGGTAAACCCCTTTGAAATCCCTCCTGGCCAGTGGAAAGCTCCTCTCACCTGTAAAGGGTTAAGAAGCTAAAGGTAACCTCGCTGGCACCTGACCAAAATGACCAATGAGGAGACAAGATACTTTCAAAAGCTGGGAGGAGGGAGAGAAACAAAGGGTCTGTGTCTGTCTGTATGCTGGTTTCTGCCAGGGATAGACCAGGAAAGGAGCCTTAGAACTTTTAGTAAGTAATCTAGCTAGGTATGTGTTAAATTATGATTTCTTTAAATGGCTGAGAAAAGAACTGTGCTGAATAGAATAACTATTTCTGTCTGTGTATCTTTTTTGTAACTTAAGGTTTTGCCTAGAGGGGTTCTCTATGTTTTTGAATCTAATTACCCTGTAAGATATCTACCATCCTGATTTTACAGGGGGGATTTCTTTATTTCTATTTACTTCTATGTTTTATTAAAAGTCTTCTTGTAAAACACTGAATGCTTTTTCATTGTTCTCAGATCCAAGGGTTTGGGTCTGTGGTCACCTATGCAAATTGGTGAGGCTTTTTATCCAACATTTCCCAGGAAAGGGGGGGTGCAAGTGTTGGGAGGATTGTTCATTGTTCTTAAGATCCAAGGGTCTGGGTCTGTAGTCACCTAGGTAAATTGGTGAGGCTTTTTACCAAACCTTGTCCAGGAAGTGGGGTGCAAGGTTTTGGGAAGTATTTTGGGGGGAAGGATGCATCCAAACAGCTCTTCCCCAGTAACCAGTATTAGTTTGGTGGTGGTAGCGGCCAGTCCAAGGATAACGGGTGTAATATTTTGTACCTTGGGGAAGTTTTGACCTAAGCTGGTAAAGATAAGCTTAGGAGGTTTTTCATGCAGGTCCCCACATCTGTACCCTAGAGTTCAGAGTGGGGGAGGAACCTTGACATATGGTCATTCAAGTGTTCTGAATCTCTTTATCGTGTGTGGGTTTTTATTGGACAAATGTGAAATTCAATTGCTATTTTGAATTAAAATTGAAATAAAATGAAACATTTTGACATTTAAAAAAAATCAACCAAAACTACATGCTGAGTTAGTTTAGGGTCCCAAAAAGGCATTTTAAATAAAAACACAAGTAATTGAGAAGATTTTGCCTATTCTACTCATGAGAATAGACAGCAATAAGTGGCCCAGAGTTGTGAATGGCTTAGTGCACTGAGTAAATCCAGGGATGAGTAGGCCTGAGCCACATCTCCCTGATGCTCCCTCAAAGAACGGCACCTTAACACTGGCCACACAGCAAGCTTTACGCCCCTGAACAATGTCGTTCTAAGTTAACACTGTGCCATGGCATAGATAGAGAGCAAATCCCATCACTGCGCAGCATTCTCTCCCCAGTTTCAACAACCGTAACATTGACAACAGCACTGTGAAGTCCTTTCCATTCTTAGCTGCATCCTGACTCAATGATTATTTTCTTAATGGCAGTAAGATGACAAGAAGTCTTTAGTGTAACAACGTGTGAAAGAAAACGTAAAGAGAAACAAATGGGACCCACCTCCCCCCCCCCGCCCCACTCCTTCTCTAACCTACCATTGAAACATGGTTACGCTATTTTGAAAGTTTAAAGTGCTGCAGCAATTTATCATGGTGTCTTTAAATTAGTGCTCCAAGGTAGCTATGAAATTAATGTACAGTATTTATCTGTGAACAAATTGTGTGTGACAGCCTGCTTAAAAATCCTATTTTCCCTCTTTTCGTAAGTAACAAACAGAAACAAATGATGCACTTTACCAGAACTGAATTTCTAATTAAAGAAAGGGGGAAATGGGGTCAGTTAACAAATACATCAAAGTGCTTCATGAAAATCTGTTTTCTCTTGCTGACAAGAGTGCCAGATATTACGTTATGCCTATGGTAAGTGATCTGTATAAAAATATTTGCTTGTAGTTGCCCATAATGCACAAGTTTTTAAACTTAGCCCTGGTTTTAGATTGCTTTCCATCTTGTTTATTTGTTATCACAGCACCTAGTAGTCATGGGCCAGGACCTCTTTGTGTTAGGTGCTGTACAAACACAGCACAAAAAATAACAGTGTTAGGATATAGATATTCAGGCCTGTCTGTAAAGGCCTATACTCATAAGAATACACTTAAATTCTTACACTTGGCTAATTATAGAGGTATAAAAGAAAGAATCAAAATCACTGTCTGCTGGTGTAAGGGCCTTCTCTTACTGTGACAGTCTGAGGCCCTGTTCTTAGGCTAAGGCCTTTGGCTAAGCAGCAGAGGCAGCCATAAGCTAGGAAGCAAACAGTCACATCCTCACATTCCAAACTAGTCATATTGAAATAAGGTGCTATTGGGCTGTTAGGCACTATCAGGACAGGATTGTATTCCTATCACCTCCAGAGAAAGGGAAGTGCCTAGAAAATGTAAAAGGAAACTTAGTTTGATAGCATCCTGTCTGGCAAGAACTCACTTATCAATAGCTGGGATCTGAAATCCTCACTTCTGTATTGTCTTGTCATTATAGTTCCCACTTTGCTATTGTTTGTCTGTATAATCTCTGTCTGGTTCTGTGATTGTTCCTGTCTGCTGTATAATTAATTTTGCTGGGTGTAAACTAATTAAGGTGGTGGGATATAATTGGTTACATAATCATGTTACAATATGTTAGGATTGGTTAGTTAAATTTCAGGAAAATGATTGGTTAAGGTATAGCTAAGCAGAACTCAAGTTTTACTATATAATCTGTAGTCAATGAGGAAGTGGGTGAGTGTGGGTGTGGGTGGGAGGAGGTGGGTGGGCGTGTGGGTGAGGGAGATGGGAACAGGGAATGGGGGTAAGAAAATTGGAATCATGTTTTGCTAAAGGGGGAAATGGGAACAGGGAATGGGAGTAAGGAAGTTGGAATCATGTTTGGCTAAGGGTAGGAATGGGAACAGGGACACAGGTGTAAGGCTCTGTGGTGTCAGAACTGGGAAGGAGGATACTAAGGAAGGAAACTGGAATCATGCTTGCTGGAAGTTCACCCCAATAAACATTGAATTGTTTGCACCTTTGGACTTCGGGTATTGTTGCTCTCTGTTCATTCGAGAAGGACCAGGGAAGTAAGTGGGTGAAGGAATAAGCCCCCTAACAAACAGTACCTGCTCCAAGGAGCTTATATCGTGGTATTTGAATCTACTAATGCTTTCCCTGTTTGTTTTGATAGAGGGCAAAGAAATTGAAAGTTTAAAGAAAAATTCCACCCACTTTGCTCGGTACAAGAGTCTTTGAGCTTGCATCTCCTTTACACTAAGCCCCACTACACCACTCTGGCAATGTAAAGGAAGCGGTGTAAAGGAGAATTGGCCCTGAAATTTCAGTAGATCAAAAGCGTTAATCACATTTTTACAAAAGAGGAAACGGAAGCACAGGAATTAAGGAATATTTCTGTAATTGAATCCCTGTAGCTGGAATCTTGTGCCCACACAGATCCAATGCAGGATCAGCAGCGACATGCAAGATTTTAAAACGTTTCTTTCAAATTCATTTCACGTATCAGCTTGAAGCTCACTCAGGCTCAATTCAGCAAGCAGTTACGCATGTTTTTTGAATCTCATTGCATGAAAATAAATGTTTAAGTGACATTCTGAACAGGGATAGGCTGCTGAATCTGGGCCTCTGCATCCTCAGCACTTTCTTTTTCCCCCCATTGTGAATGTTTTCCTTGATCATCTGGGGCTATTTTTGTACATAGTTAATTTTTCATTCAAAACACTTTTTTTTTTCATGCCTGTGGTTTTGTGGGTTCAAATCAGTGGTTTTCAGCCTGTGGATCTGCACCTCCATTCAAAAATTTTCAAGGGACCACAAATGAAAAAAAGGTTGAAAACCACTGTGTTAGATGGTTACATGGATGTCAGATGTGTTCGTTGTTGTTGTCTTTTTTGGGGGCAGTGGACGGGGTAGGAAAATGCTTACTCATCAAAACCTAAACTTTTTGCAGAAATGTGTTTTGATGGGAAGGGAGAGACCCCTCCCCCCGCAATAGCCAAAACCCCTGTGGTGAGGGCATTCACCTAGGATATGAGAGGCTCACATCAAAGTCCCTGCTTTAAATCAAGCAGAGCAAGGGCATGAACTTGGGTCCTCTAAATCCCAAACAATAGTCCTAACCCCCAGACTATTGGGAGAAACCTCACACCCTTAACTTCAAAGGAGCCAGGATTTCAGGTCTTCAGTGCCTGGAAGAAGGTCCCTATCTAGACAGATGTTTACTCTGCCTCATCTTCTCCTGCAGAGATTGGAAGGGATGCCTCAAAAGCCTAATGGACTAGTGGACTGAGTCTTTCCTGAAATCAGCCTTTTTAGACTGACTTAGTCAGTTTGCTGTTGACCCCTTCTGGTGAGACAGGTAGTTGATGGACTTTGGCAGTTTAGCAATACAATACTTTTTTCTCTATCAAAAATCTCATTTTAATATATTAAACCTTGGCACAAACCCAATAACATTATTATGAAATATTGATATTTCTGGCACCTGTTACAGATGTCTTTAGTCTGCCAAGCCAGCACAATTGCTGATTTTAATAAAGCCATTATAGATTTTAGATTCTGACAGGGTGTTAGAGGCTGCAAATTATCTCTATTTATCTAAACCAGTATTTTGCAAACCATGTGCTTTTTGGACTGTGTAGTCCATGGAGCACATACCAGTGGTAAAGTGCTTGAGTGCTACATAGATGAGCATGGCATAAATAGCTCGTCAGTGGAAAGATGGCAAATCACAAAGTGCTTGTTGGCACTTGCTCATTTCCATCTGCTTCTGCAGGTGTCAGAGGTACCTGGCTGAGAATTTTTTGACTAAATGTTTTTCTGTGAGAAAATGACAGCCTGTTGAAATCAAAACTTTTCACAGAAATGTATCTGTGAAACCTCATCAGGAAGGTTTCTCAAGACCAGGACAGGCCTGTGTCTCTACTTTCTCTGGCTCTGTGAATATTGTCACGAGTGGAACTAGTCCACTGGATGAAAGAGAGTCTGACTTTGTAGCCTGGTAGCGCTGACACTTACTTGCCATGTAAATGAACCATGTTTAAGTCACTACTGTGAATCAGGGCTAGCAGGAACTTGTACCTGGATCTCCCATCCCAGGTAGATACACAGTGAGAGCAGGGACTTGAACCTGAGTCTCCTGTTCCAGGTAGATATCCTAATTATCAGGCTGTTGATTATTGTAGGGGTAGGTATAATTTTTTTAAAGAAACAATTTTAAAGCTCTCATTTTTGTTCCAATGCAGAATGAAAAGAAATTCTGAAACCTCAAAATCTTTAACAAAATGGAATCCTTGGATTTTGTCCAGCCCTAGCTAGAAACAAGTAGCCAGCTTAACAGCTACTGAAGAGGAGAGGGAAGAGAAACTTCCCTCAGGGACCTGAGCTAGGAAAGCATCCAGAGACCATCAGGAGGAGTCAGAGAGAGAGAGAGGGCCCTGGAGAGGTTCTATTTATTCTATTTACAAAATCCCTAAAACAAAATTTGTCAGGCACTCTTCCCATGCCACTTAGTGTATTGTAAATACAGAGCAAAGTCCTGATTTCACCTTCGCCTAGCATGCCAGACTGTGATGCCCTTATTCATGGTGAGCAGCAACTGATTCTGCAGGTAGTTTAATTGAAGTCAGTGGGACTGTTCATGTGAGGAACCGCTCATCAGTGCAAGTTCAGGGTTCATAATCTGGCAAGCACTACCATTAGAAAATGAATGTTCAGGAGAGCTAGAGAGAGCGGGGAACCCACGAGTAAGCAGATGAGAGAAATGAAACAGAGTAAAAAGACTTTTTTTTTTTCAAAAAGGACACCTCACTTATCATATTAAAGGCTATTACAGTACAATAATCCCTTCTTAATGTTACTTTTCCAATTGTTGCAGTTGTGTAATGGTGATTGGGATCACACTTGAGAGCTCGGCTAGGAGACATTCTCTCATGTAATCCACACTATGTAACCATTTGAAAATCCATGATATTAAAATAAATATTGTAGAATCAACCAACTCAGGGAAAATGGTTTAAATATGAAATGCCTCAAAACAGAATAGACACAGAAATACAATGAAGTCTTCTCAAATGAATACCCAATGAAGCCATAAACCCTTTACAAGTATAAAATTCCACTACACCAAAAGGTAAAATGTATTCCTATCAAGTCTGTTTTCTATTACACCTTGTAAATAAATAAGTTTTGTGCAAACCAACCTTCAATACGTTGAATTTCACAACACATAGCAGAAGCAGCCTGAGTTACCAGGTTTCTGCTGCATTAACTCTGAATTGTATTTAATTTATATGACAAGCAGAGAAAGGAGTCTTGAAAGACTGAATAAGAGAGAGAAGCAGTGCTGTGTATATGCTGAGTGACTGCAGAGCTCTAGGCTGTAATGAAAATACTATGACCCCTATAAATCTTGGTTTACTCTTCCAAAAGGGGCCAGGAAGACCAACTCAGTTATAAGGATTGGAATTAAAACCTACTTTTAATATAAAGTTAATTTTTCAGTTTTCAAATGGGATGACTAAACCAGAATACTGAGAACAAAAAGTGGAAGGGATTGAGCTAAACAAAACAAGAAAACTGAGGGCAGAGAGCCTTTCAGAATCATAGGACAGACTTTTATTGACTTCAGTGGGTTTTGGCTTAAGCTTTAAGAGAATAAATAAAATTGCAATACAGGGTATTTGCATAGGAGCAATTTGTTTAACCCTTCCCCTCCTGCCATGCTCCATTGTTACCTACCTGGCAAAGGAGGAGAGGAACAAAAAGGAAACTTCATGTTTTCTCAGTAAAAATAAATAGAATCATAAACAGTCCTGTAAGTTTGCTTGAGAATTCAACCAAACTCTTTCTTGCTTTTCTTTGTTCTCTGCTTATTCATATGTACACCATATATTATTCCTTAGTCAACTTCACTGCTGATTGTTAACTAAACAAAGAAAACCCTTGTTTGTAGGTAGAATACTTGATTCAGATTTTTCTACAACATAGTATTTTGTTTTGCTAACCATTATAATAATGGCATACTAAGTTCTTTAAACACCATGTACTAAAATATTAGCAGAATTATAAATATAAATGATTTGATTTAACCTGCACAATTACAAGTATAACATATGCTAATGTATTTGCAGGGCATATGATTGCATGGCAATTACATATATTTGTGGGCAGATTTACATGGTTATTTGTACTGTAACAGATCTGGTACAAAATCAACTGAAGTCAATCAACTCCCATTGACTTCAAAGAGCTTTGGATCACACCCACATTGAGCATGTCTTCTGCTAAATATTTTGTCTCAGTATCTAAAACATTTTCAGGCAAGATAAATAATGATTGGAAGATATAGCCCCAGCACAATCACAAGCCAGGTGGAGATAGGCGTTGCCCCCACCTATTTTGCCTGATTTGGCAGGCATGCTTTAAGCACGCCTAACTCCACACACGACAGCCAGGGATGGAGGACTCCCTTTAGCCCAGTGGTGCAGGCATTCCTCTTTGAGGTAGGAAACCTCTCTTCAATTCCCTTCTCTGCCTGATGAGGGAAAAGGGACTTGCACAGGGTTTCCCACCTCTCAGGTGAGTGTGATAGAGCAGAATTCTCCAGTTAACTGCCTGTGAGGATCTTCTTTTTGGTCCATGGGGCATCAGCTGTTCTGTCCTGCTTCCCAGTGTGGGCTCTGCTTTGACAGTCCCATTACCTGACTTCAGCTTGCCCTGCACTCCGGCTGCAGCATTCCCACGCTGACCTACCTGCCAACCCACCTCCGCAGGGGCCAGGGCTGCTGGGAGTCTGGGGCAAACTGGAGGAGTGGGGCACACACACACAGGTGGGTCATAGAGTGAGGATGCCACAGCTGGGACATGGCATTATGGTAAACAGAGGGAAAATAAATTGAAGTGCGTCCCAAAATGTGCCCCGATTGGACTATCGGTCTGTATGTCATTCAAAAACCAGCCAACATGCTATTTTGTGGAATTAGGCAGGTGCATAAACTGTTCTTGTAAGAATGGCTTAGGAGCCTGACTCCAGTGCAGGGTTCTTGGCTGTGGATCCCAATCAGAGATAGGCACCTCCCTCCAGCCCACACAAAGTGCCTAACTCACTGAGAAGGCAGGGCTTAGTACACAGCATCCGCATCGTCTATTGGGTAGCTTAGGCAGCTTCCGGTCTACTGTGCTGACTGGATTTTGTGAATCCCATTCTGAAGCACCTGTCTCTCCATATGAATTGTGTAGGGAGCCTAGGTGTGTAACGCAGGATGTATGGTCCCCAGTGACTTTTTCCCCCAAGGTGCCAACAAGTTAGGCATTGCAATGCCTAAGTCTCTTTGTGGATCTGGGCCCAGGTGATAGTTAAGCTATCACCTGATCTCTGGCCTCCCAGCAGCAGCTGAGAGGCAGCTGATTAGTCACAGGTAGTTAGGCACAACTCCCCTTAAAGCCACCCTATGACAGCACTGCATAAACCCATAACAAAAAGATGGTCTCTCTGTTGGCGATGAGAGGGCACAATCTGATGTACTATTTATGAGGCTAGTGACAATCAAGAACTCAAGAGTAATTTGAGCTAGATGCAGTGGAGAGTCCTATGTTATTGCTGTGTTATTCTTTACCAACTTTGCCTACGCTGAAGTTTGGGAATCTCTCAACCATGTTATCCCTGAACTAAGTTATCTCAGGCTTTTTTGTTTTTATGCCTCTACTTCTGTTGTGTACGCTTACTTTTCCATTAAATATTTAACTTGTATTTGTTTGTGTGGCTGGAACATAATGGATGTATGGCTTTGTCTGGCTCAGAATAATGTTGAACGTACTAATGATAAGTAATGCACATGATGCATTTAAGGGAAAACTTCATTTGCCTTGCTATTTAAATGGGATATGACTCAAGCAGAGTTTCGTGCTACTGAGTTGATCAGCCCTTTCAGGTTGCTACTCTACTGATTTTTAGTTTTAATTAGGGCTGTCGATTAATTGCAGTTAACTTATGCGATTAATTCAAAAAAGAATTGTGATTAACTGCACTGTTAATAAACAATATTCTATTCTAATAGAATATTCTAAATATTCTATTCTTAATAACAGTTAATAACTTTACAATTAATTATAATTAATCTCACTGGTAAACAATAGAATACCAAATAAATTTAAATTTATTAAATAGTTTTGGATGTTTTTCTGCCTTTTCAAATATATGCAAATACAGTGAAAATATTTGTAATAAAAAATAACGATGTAAAGTGAGCACTGTACACTTTGTATTCTGTGTTGTAATTGAAATCAATATATTTGAAAATATAGAAAATATCCAAATAAATAGTATTCTATTATTGTTTAATAGTGCAATGAATCATGATAAATTTTTAATCACTTGTCAGCCATAGTTTTAACTGAGCTGTGGTTTTTGATCTGAGCTCACTTTCTCTGGATTTGAACCTTGACTCTATTGTATTACTGAGAACTGGCTCCCATAGATCTTGCTGTGTTTATAATGGTCTTATTTTACTGACCACTTCCCTCAATTCAGTTTGACTTCAAATGTTGCAGAGCATTTTTCTCTTTTAGGATAGCTGCAAGATGTCTTCTGTGTTGAAAAGGGCACAGCTCTGCCTGGGACATTTCTAGAGCCCAATTCTGCAAGTTCACCTGTGCTTAATTAATAAAGTTAAAGATGTGTGCAAGTCTTTGCAGGGCCTAAATCCTCCGCTATCTTGGAGAATGAGGCCATGTCTATACATGCAGCACTGCAGCAGCGCATTTGTACTGATACATCTGTGCCATTGCAGCGCATCTGGTGAAGACGCTCTATGCCGACGGGTGAAAGCTCCCCGGTCAGCATAAAAACCCACCTTCACGAGTGGCAGAAGCTAAGTCTGTGGGAGCAGCTCTCCCACTGACATGTGTTTGTCAGTGTAACTTATGTCACTCAGGTGGGTGGTATATTCACACCCCTGAGTGACTTAAGTTTTGCTGACATAGGCTGTAGTGTAGACATTGGTTTCAGGAGGAAACAGCAGCATAGAAATGCAGGCTTGGGGATGGCCTCTGGGATGTAAACAGCAGAGTTTAACCATGTAATAATGGTTTTTCAGCACATTTAATAAAGCTGTTGCCCTCAACTCTGTTAGTCTGTTGCATTGCAAGTTGCTAATGAAGTAAGGAGATCTTTGAATTCCTGGGTGTCCTCCTTGAGAAGGAAGTCTAGGATGCAGGTGTGACTGCAGTCTGCTACTAAAGTCATGTTGATAGCATCCTCCGGTATGAAAGAGGTAACAAAGTCTCTATTGCCCTAATCCATACTTGCTGTGATCATGAAGTTGAGGTGTTGAAAAACCAAGCTCCAAAGCCATTAGTTGGTTGTCATTTAGGGGAAAACTAAAGAGCTGGATAACACTAGGGCATGGTCTATATTGAGCTTTTGTACCAGTAGAAGTGTTTAGATTAGGGGGATGATGTGTATCTGGTCTTATTTTGGTTTTCTTTTTCTTTTTTCTCTTGAAATAGTTGGACTACTTTAACTCCTCACATGGATGTAGTTATACTTGTATAACTTATCCCCTTTCCAAAACAGGTATAAGCTCTGCTGGTAAAGATACTTTTTATACCAATATAAGTATGTCCACACTGGGTGGTTTATAATACTCTGCCTACTGTGGTGTAGTTAGAGGAGTACAACGTCTGTATGTAGACAAGTGCTAAATCAATTTCAAACAACATAGGGAGGCTGTGGAATGTGAGGAACTGACAGAAGAATTTGCCTCATGAAGGGCCAAATCCCACTCTCCTTAATCATGAGAGTAGTCCTATCAAAATATTGGCTCTGCTCTTCACTCTCTCCTTCTGCTTCACTTTATTTTAATTCACTTAAAAAAAAAACAAAAACGTGCTACTCTGGTCTAGAAGTCCTCCATTTCCCTTTTCCTAATCTTTCTTTCCCTCCTGCATAAAGTTCTTCCAAGCAAATCCTGTCAAATATGTAAGGGATTTATAAAATAGGGTATTGCCTCTTTTCAGAATCTGTTTGTCATGTAGACTTAATTGTTCTACCTTATCCAACTACAGTAACTGTTCAGCAGCAGCAAGGTTTTCTTTCTTTTTCAAATCACAGATAGTATCTATGGCCAGTTTCTCTCCAAGGCCCAAACTTCTCAACTCAGGAGAGGAGTGGAGGAGTAGTCAGAGAGTTACCTCTGCATTAACGTAGGCAGCTGCCAAGAAATCTGTGAGAATGATGGTCGCAAGTTCTGGAATGAAGTATATGAAAGCCAGAGTTGGATCTGTTTCCTCACTTATCTAGGGTTCATGTGTAATCACAGCAATCCAGAGTTAGTCCACCTCTAAGATATGCTGCAGGAACCATCTCTGTGGTAAATCTTTGCCACCGTAATGTGGAATAGTAACAAACATCTTCAAAAGTATCCTAAACAGCGTCTCCCATAAAAAGAGTAGGAAGAAGACTCTGAAATCCATTAGAGACCTCTTCATGCTAGCCCAGTTTATGTGGGAATTACAGAGATACTGTAGTGCCTGGTAGGTTATTAAATCCTACTATAGGTAGATTGAGTGAATGTGTAGTTCTCTTTCATTCACATAGGAAGGGCTACCACGGAGGAACTAATTCTCAATAAAATCTTGTTGTAATATTAACACCTATCTAGCCCTTCTGTAGCCCTGTGCATTTTCCTTTGAAGCCCAAAGTTTCATCTTTATTCCAGGAAGTACTACCAATAAACCAGATACAACAACAACAGGTTTGATCTTTGCCCTGGAAAATGGCTCATTAGCTTCTTGGGGCAGGCTTGGCAGACTTATGCTGTTGTTCAATAAGTAGTGAAATCATTAAACAGTCTGTGCAGCTCTGTGGTCCTTGTTTTTAGGCCCTAACTGATGTACATAATAATTCAACATGCTTATATTTATACAGCAATTACAATGTAGACAACTTGTTTGTATTTAAACAGCTCATAGTGCCCATTAGAGAGCAGTATCCAGAGCTCTTACAGAGGAGCAACCTAAGATGAGAATGTTTTGATTAGAACACAGAGGCACTTCCATTTAAGAAAATAAAAATATTTGGGTGGGCTCTACAAACAGCTTGTTTTGTAGCCTGCTGTTCTTCCTCTTCTCCTGCCCACCCTGGGACTAATGCAGCAACTTGCAGAGTAAGGTACTACTCGGTGTAAGTAAAAGGGGCAGAATCTGACCCTTAATAAATAAAACAGTGGTGTTCTCTTGTTGCTGAGAAGTTAACCAGGGGATGGTTAGAAAGAACACAGCACTGGTCAGAGAGTGTAAGAATACCACCATCTAAATCAAGAAACCAGACCTTCCCATTATACTGCTTGGAAGGGCTGCACGGTATGTGAGAACCACTAGCAGTACCAGTGCACAATACATTTAGTATCTTCAGGCAAAACACTCCTGAAATGTCTCATGTAAAATTAAGACTGGACTGAACGATTATGTTACCATGTTTCATAGCACAAAAGGGGACACAAGATGGGACACGAGATGCTACTATGCTTCTGACTTCAAATCTGTCTGTCTTTATAATGTCCAAAAGTACATCTTCTTTAAAAGGAGGAATTGAGTGGCTGGCTCAAAGGCTCAGTAATTAGATACCCAGCCTTCCACCTCTTCATTCCTAGATCTGTCTATGGTATATGTATTAAAGAGGAATGTATTAATAAGCACATTCCATATGAGCCACTGTGCAGCCATCAGCTGTTATCTCTTCATTACTACAGTGATGGACTGGATAGACACCAGTAACATAGAAGGGAAGTCCGTATCCATTTGCCAATCCACTGACTGAGCCTTCCAATCCCCTTATGTTCTTACAATTGATGTATAATATGTTTGGATTTGGAATACTATCTTTAAGGGGCCCAAGTCTGGAAACCACAGTGTTCCATACTAGGATTCTGTACTGGGATGGAAGGGTTAATGGAGAATAACCAGAAGCAGCTGGACATACAATGTTCCTTGTATTGGACCACTGGAGAGAATATGGGATCTCATAAGACCACCTGCCCTTGTGGGGAAAATTCAGATTTGGTCATTTTGAGGTATTTAAAAAAAGTAAACATCTTCTGACTCCTTTTTTGCGGGGGGTGGGGGTGAGGGTCAAATTAAAAGTGTGCTAACTGAATAGCCTGAAAGGCAAACTCAAAAGTAGTGGCATGTAAAAATAAAACCTGGAGGGGTAGGGGGAGTCTCATGGCAATTTTGCCTGGATATATTTCAAAGAATGAAAACTGTACCAGATTCCTTAGAACAAAGGATGGGCGATTCACTGAACCAAGTAGAATGTATCTGCCTGATCTCCAAGTCTCTCTCTATTCTTTACTCTACTGCATTACCCCACTCCCTTTTACTACAGAGAACTAAAGCAGCATGTAATGAGCCATCTCTCACATCTATTACTAGCCCAGGGAACCCTATTGATCTCATCAGTGTTAAATTAACCTTGATAGCGATATCCCATTTTGGACACTACTGAGCTGTAGTAATGCCATTTCCTAAACAAGTCATGGGTTTTATTTCAAATGAACATGGTAACTGACTAATCAATGCTGAAAGATTATTAAAACCTGATTCCTGGCTTTAACAAAGCCTGTGTCTCTCCCCACAGGCTGTACAACAGCCATTTCTTATTGGTTTCCAGTACCATTATGCCCTTCTCTCTGAGCATTATTCTCCCAGTTCAGTGGCTCACAGCTACACGTATCTTCTGAACTGCATCATCCAATGGCTCACTTAATCAGTGTGTTACAGTACTGCAGGTATTGTTTATGCATTTGGGTTTATTTCACCCTCGCAACATATTCTTTGTATAAAGAACCCTTAAAACAGAATACTAAAATGTCTTAACCACTCTTTGCAATCAAATCTTCAGTTCTTAAGAAGAAAGTCAGTTATTCTTTCCTCAGTGAAGATAAATAGAGAAATATTTTCACATTCACCTTTCTGTATAAATGCCTGGGCTGACTTGTACGAAGGGGTTCTCCTGAAGTTTTTTTTGTGAAATCTGGTGAAGCGCTCCCTCCACTAAAGCCATTCCCTAGGTTTATCAAACTGAAAAATCTTGGAGCTTTGAACTTTGGCACTTTCTCTTCCTCAACGTTATAATGCTTTAATATTCTATTAGAATATTTAGAATAATATAGAATATTACTTTCCTCTAGCAATGAAAGGAACTAATAGAACAGGGAAAACAGAGCTAGCTATAAGGATACCCTGTATCTGTCTCTGCTTTACTGCAGAGATTCTAGTGTCAATCAAGGTATTTCCACTGAAGTTAATGGAACTGCACAACTTTCACAAGATAATGATCTGGCTCTCTGCCCACAGGTTTCCCAGGCTCCCACCTGTCTCGCTTCCTCCTTCAGTTTTAAAGAAACAGTGCACATTTTCTCAGAAGCCTTAAATTCCCTGTCTAAAGCTTGCAGGTTAAAGTAGCCTGATGACCCCTGAGTAATTGCTGCCATGTGGAAACTGGAGAGCTGGTCTACATGTCATTAAGTTCTAAATGGACTTGGTCTTGTGGGGAAGAAATGGCTTGAGGCTCGTATGTTCTTAACTAAATAGTCTAAAAATCTAAACACACTAGCAAATTTAAATATAGCACATAGATCATGTCCTCACTGCAGCGTTAACCTGGCCTTTTACCTGGGCTTTACCTCTACCACCCACCTACACACCCTTCTATCCCCAGACTCCCTAAGCCAGGTTTGAAGGCACTTTATAAGTGGGTTGGCTGACCCAGCTAGAGATGTAGGTTAGAGCCTATATTCTTCTTTAACTCAAGCTCTAACCCACCCACTTCATAGCATACATGCAGGCTACTTAATGTGGGTGCTGATAGTCCTCCAGTGTCTTCCCACAATTCTCTTGGGGCTGCTTCTACCTAGTCCTTTGTTCTGCATTGGAAGTCACATATCAGTTTGTATACACTTGTTCAGTATTTAAATCCCACATTTCACACAGCCTACTAGGTTCCCATGCCGTGCTTGGACAGAGATGCTATTTGGGAAATCTTCCTGCCAGCTCTCCAGAGGCTCAAGCCAAGGACTGGTGGATAGACCAATAAGGCCAATAAGTACCATGATTTGTGGAGGAATAAGAACCTCTCCAAGAAGCTGGCAAAGGAGGAGATTTTTCATGGACAGCATTACAGTACAGGGAAAGAATCAAAAACCTGAAGAGCACATACTGCAAGGCAAGTTGTCAGACTTGCCATTGGAATCATTTGCCAAAGTCTTCCCCTTGGCAAACCCTGAGGAGTTTGGCCAGGTGCTCAGCACTACCCAAAGTACTAGGGTGACCAGATGTCCCGATTTTTCATACTAGCTATCTGGTCACCCTACAGAGTACAGACCTCACACTCATGCTAGAAAGGCTTTTTGAGACCAGATGTTGTTTGATTGGGGGACAGAGGGACTAGAGGAGCTTGAACAGATTCCAGTTGCTTCAGGGGATGGCCAGTACAGCCCCAGCCCAGAGTCCCAAGACCTGTTTGAGAAGAAGACAGGGAATGGGCCAGGGAGGAAGCAGTATTGCAGCAAATGGGTAAGATGTAGACATGGCAGCTGCTATTACGGAAGTTATTGCATCATATGGGGGCAGCTTTTGCCAATCTCATTACCGATGTAGGCAATGTTATGTGCCGTGGGGTGGGTTCTGCTTCAACTGAAGACAGAAGAACCTCTGTCATTGAAATATTTACCAATACCTTGGTGTGGTGGTAATCAGGTAATCGCTGCCTTTGAGAAGAGAAGTGCAGAGTGCTGGAAAAGAAGGCATACTGAGGAGATGAAGTTGCAATTCATGGAAACTTGGTGTGATGCAGGAAAGTTAAAGAGGAGGTTGCATTATTGCATTGTTTGTTTTTTGCAGGGCTTTCTACCTTAGTTGGTGTGAGACACCCATCCAGGCCTCTAGCAGTGAGGACCCTGAACCAGCAGTGGGAAAGAGAGTCAGGGATGAGCTACTGCAGGATCTGCAGTAGGACTCTGCTAGCAAGTTGGACAAGCTCCTAGAAATACAGAGGGAGATGCTCAAGAAAGAGAGACAGAACAAGACTGCAGCTTAGGGTGGATGCTGGAGAAGATGGTGACCGAGTACACTGGGCATGTTGTGCAACGAGTGAGCAGTACCAGCAGCGGCAGAGTACTGTTCAAGAGATTGACTGCAATGATAGGCAGCAGGAACATACCGGGCCAGACTCCAGCACCTGCTCCAATCCAGCCTGCTTCAGTGGACTTCTTACACACTACCATATCCTGGAGCCACCGGACAGTTCTAGGTGAGAGATGAGCCAATTAGTGTATTCCTGGCATGGACGTATGCATGGGCAGAAGTCCTTTGCTCACTCTACACCTAGGCAACCATGGGGGAAGGAGAACAGGTACATTGACTATGTGCTTTTCCATTACGTGTGACATGGCACTGACTGGCTTGATTGTTGGTGCTTTTTGCACTTTGCACTTTTCTCGAAATGTTCATTGTTCACATAATAGCAGCTGCCTGTTATTTTAATAGACTATTTGATTGTACAATCCATTTGTACATGAGTGTTTGAAGGAAATAATAGAGACAGGAAGTTCAAACAAAAGCTTTTAATAAAGTCACAGATTAATGATAGACAAATGGATGGAGAGTATCTAGAAATATTACTGCAGACGAATTGCATTATTCCACGTTATCTCACTTCCCTGAGCAAAGCAATGATGTGGGCACACAAGGGTGGTATCTTTTAAGTCCCTTGCTCTGCTAGACCCAGTCCCAGTTACAAGAGGCTTGCTCTCTGGTTTCCTGTAAATCAGTACTGTCTCTTACCCACTGCTCTTAACCATTCTCTCCCTTATCCTAACTTGTTGTCGTTGTGCACTGCACAATATGCTCCCAAAACATGAATAGAATTGGGCACACTTGGCATCCAAATAGTCATGTAGACCAGTGGTCTCCAAACTTTTTGGCTCATGCACCCCCAAGGTGAAGACCAGAAGACCTGCCACAGATGCACCGCTGACGGAAGAAGACCGGAAGACTTACTGTAGACGTGTCACCGGAGGGGAACACCAGCCGTGGACATGCAGAGCTGCCGCCGAAGAAAAAAACGGTGGAGTGCCATCTGGTGGCGCTCCTGCTGCCGCGCACCCCCTGGGATCATCTTGCGCATCCCCCCGGGGTGCACGCACCCCAGTTTGGAGACCACTGATGTAGACGGTGCCATCTGCCTTCAGTTAGCCAACCACACATTCCACCGCTATCCTACAACTACTCAGTCTGTAATTCAACCTTCTTTTGCCAGACACTCACGTCAGAGTAGGGCTTCATGATCCTGGGCAGTAGAAGATAGATCTCCCAAAGTAACGATTGGCACAGACACCCCATAAACCCACATTAGTTGGAGGAAATAAAGTCCTTTCTTATGCAAATTTGAAAACCCCTGGCATCATGCACCTTCCTAGTACATGTTGCTGGATCTGTTGAGTGTATATTAGTTATAGCAATCACCTGAGATTCCCAATTAACACTCTGAGGTTTGGTAGGTGATCAGACCTAGTAGCATTAGAATTACTATTCAGTTGGGCACCCCGATGTGCATGGTTGCAATACTCATGCTTAGGGAAAAACCTTCTGTATTTGTAATAGTTCTAACAACAGTTAGCAAAGCTACAAACACTCTAATTGAGCAAGGTAGCTAGAGATAGCACAGAATGAGCATCCACCTATCCACACCATCCTTTGCAGACAACTTGAAGTGTTGGTCATCATCTTCCTCATCCCCACCACCAGTAGCTGTCATCCTGGCATCTACCAAGGCACACAGGGCGGGATACAGCTCTTACAGTGTGTTAATCTGATGCTGCTAGTCCTAATGCATATTTGGTTTTATCCCCTTTTCCTTATTTGTATTTCTCACCCTACCTACCATAGGTCACTAGGACTTTTATCTCAAGTTTATTAGCATATATGTCAACTAGTTACCATGGCTTTCTTGTGGACATCTGCTGATGTTCCTCCCTTAAAACATCTTGAGATGGTATAAGCTGGCTTCTTGTGTTTATCTCTCAGCAGCTTAGTTATTACAGCCCTCTATCTTGTGATATCTTATGATCTGGGGTTACTCTTGGTTAGCCGATTATGCTAAGGTGTTTTGGGCCTAATGCCTTGATTAATTTAACTAAGCTATTGTCTTACAGGCCTTGAGTCTCGTAGGCTCATTGCATTACAGCCTTAACTTATACCTGTGCCTTATCTAGAAAATACCTATAGACGACATGCATCCCCCATTGGTGTCCTTGAACCTTCCTCTATTGTCCTCCAAGGCCTACATAATAAGCAAGTAGTATGATTTCTGGTTAAAGTATTCCTTTACCCCCTGAAGGGGAGTTATAAGAGGGAGATGTTAGGCACACGTGTGCCATAAGTAGCCCCAGCACAGTTTAAAAACTATCCCATTTGCTCAAAGCTAGCTGTAATTTTGGGTTCAATTCCAAATTTAACCACCCATTGGTAAACCACACCAATAATTGCCTGGCAACCCTCCATCACCACAGCACTGACAGTTGACTGGGCAACACCAAACTCAGTAGTCACAGACCTGGAGCAGCCAGCTTCCAGATGGCACTAGCAATCCTGCTTCTGGACTAGTAGGGCCTCTCTCTTCTGTGGGTCCTAGTGCTGAAGGGCCAGAGCTCACATGGCCACCTTTATGGAGCTTTCATCATGTAGAATTTCTGGGTCCAGTGCTGGTCATGTCAGGTCTGTTCTAGTGGTCTTGCATAAGAACCACCCATCAGGAAAGGGGGAATCCACAGTTATTAAAAAAGGTATTGGCTGTCTACAGAGGTCCATGCCTCCATGATCTCCATAGTAAGATAGTGTGTCACCTTTGCAGGCTGACAAGCCACTGATGAAATGCCTTCCAGTATGTCTCATGCCCTGTGTTCTCATGCTGTTGCCTACATGACTTGCATTAATGCCAACAGCTGGAAGAAGTTGTCACCCTGAGCTGGAAGCATGTCCTGCTGCTGGTTGGAACAGAGGCTATGGGCAGTAGCGTGGAGCATGCCAAGCTGGAAGTGCTTTAGTTTACTGACTTGGTGGGCTAAGGATGGTTCCACACAGGGTCCTGGTGTGACTGAATACATGCTGTATTCACATCCTATACGCTATTGTAATAATCTTTGTGCAAAATGTGCTTTGTGAGGTATAATTTGAAAACTAATAACTCACTGGTCAATAATATCATGGTAAAATGTGTGTAGCCACAGCATATGTAAAGTTATGAATCTCCCCTATATGATGATCGTAGCACATGTTCAAATCCACACACATCTGACAAGGCAAGAGTGGTTAAACTGGTTTATCCTAAAGAGGGAACATGTTTACCTTAATTTACATATAAGCAGTAAACAGGGTCCTTGAGACAGCAAAAGGAGACAAGGCAAATCATCATTTCAGCATGCACTGAGGGTAAGAAAGAACATGGGGCCACTTTCACCTCCAGACTCCATGTCACCCTCTTTACTGCTTGAATAATTTTTTCTTTGAGGGGTAATCCTCAAAAGAATCCACTTCAAAAGGGGGAATAAACGAGAGGGGGAAAAAACACCAGTCTATCTCTCTCGTTCATTCTTTCATCCGAGAAGACAAAGGAACCAGCCCTTTGGACCTTGGGGGCAGATCTTGACTTGAGAATTTGGTCAGCTATGTTGCTGGTAACATGTGGTAAGGATTTTTACCTTGAACAAAGTCTAGTTTGTTATGGCTATTAGGAAGTGTTTTTTCTCTTTATTTCTTTTGTAACCGTTTCTGACTGTAATACCTTGTACTTGTAGTCACTTAACATCTCTCTCTGTGTAGTTAAATAAACTTGTTTTATTCTTTAATCAAAATTAATCCAGTTATGTGTTTAAACTGAGCTGCCTGGGTTACTCCAGTTAGAGCAACAAACAGTTAATTTTTGAGCCTTTACATGGGCAATGGACCTACAATATCTGACCTGCGCAGGAGAGAGCTGGATAGTGCAGAGCACATGTTTTGGGGGAAAATTCAGAACTCGGAGTGTGTTGGGGTCACCCTGTAAGTTGTAACCAAGGCTGGTGAAAGCCAGAGCCTGTCTGGTGTGTTGCTGACCCACTGCTGGGGTCAGAGTTGCTGGACGAGGGCTGCAGCTAAACACAGACGTTCAGGATGGGACCTGCATGCGGTTTGGCTGTTGTGGGTGGCCCAGGTTGGGAGCTAGAGCAGCAAAGCATTGTGAGGCACCCAAGGTTGCAGGGCAGGTGGTGGCTCAACCCCTCACTGGTCTGGCTTGCATCCTGGAATGCAATACCAGGAAGGACAGACCAGTTCTTCCATCATACACTGCAAAACAACTCATAGATTGGCATAACTGAGTGCAGCACTAAGAGCCCTGGGATATGCCCCCAGAAGTCCAAACAACTCACATGGGTTAGTGCTGCACCAGTGTAGGTGCACCTAAATGGGTCTGAATTGAGTGTGGCTTAACAGTGTTCCCACCACTTGTCACAGTGTTCCCAGACCCTGGTGCCTGGATCTGGGTAATCATTGAGTGATGATGTATCCAGAGAGGCAGGGATTTTCAAAGGCATCTAAACAGTTGAGAGTCTAACACTAGAAAGTCCCTTTGAAAGCCCAAGCCAGAAACTGTATGCTGAGGACAAGCCTAAGAACTAAGGAAGGGCAATAATGTGAAAAGTCTCTTGGCATTTTAAACCAGTACAGTATGTGGCATTGGTTTTACTGTTAACAAAAACGGCCTCATTTCAATTTAGATATTGGGTAAATGTAATGACCCATTGTCTAAATTATTACTTATGACTAGACAGTAAAAAATTCTACAGTCTGTTACAGGTCATCTGCAATAAATGTACCTGCATTGATTAGAGATAGGGGCCAGATTGTTCATCTAGGAATAGAACATGGATAGGAGGATTTGTGCATAGATCCCTGTGTGACACATTAACTGATCCATGGGACCCAGAACCCACTGTGGATTTGAGATCTGCATGCCGAGGGGAAGAGAACTTACTGTAGGTGGGAGGTGGTGATGATAAGTGCATTACATACATTGTCTCCCATCTCCTCCTTCTGCCTCAAGGTAGACAACAGGAAATGTGCTAGAAAGTTAATAGCGTATCCAATTATATTAATGAGGAGGAGTTCAGGCATTGGCTATGCAAGGTCTATCAGCTTGGCTTCACTGGAGAAGTGCTGATATGTTTTTGGTGAGAGCTGCAGGGTTGAGGAGGTGCAGGGACTCAGCAAATCACGTAGGACCCTGTGGGTTCTGGGGAACAAGCCCCATGCCCTCTTTGTAGCGGGGATGGTAGAGGGACAAATCTCCAAAAGAAATGTAGTGTAAAGTCTGTAAGGGAGCCCAGTATAACTTCCTGTTCTCCTATATGGGATTTTCTGTGTAGAAAAACATCTGGTCTAGAGTTTATATACGCAGTATGATAGGTTAGGTTTGTATGCATCTTCCCTTTATTTATGCCCTTGAAAAACAATACAATAAACTGCAAACAACAAATCTACATCCCAAGAAAATGTGAGTTGGACATTATATCCAAAGGAATAAATCATTCCTGAAAGACAGAAGTGATATTACTGTTGAATTAGTGCTGAATGTTCTTTTGTTAAATTGTATACAATCAAAGCAAGGTGCCAGATTGCCAACTAACTGTCTGGAGGTCGATTTTTAAATTCACAGATGAGCTAACGTGTTTGTGGTGATGATCATAAAGGGAGGAGTTCACCTTGCATTAGCCTTGACTCATAACAATAAATCTGCAATGTATCCAGAAATAGATGTCCTATTTCCTGTCATTGCTCTGTAAGCCATAATTTAAACATTTACATGTCATAACATAAAGCCTTCTGAAAGGTCTCTTTCGAGGGAATGATCACTATAAGGACAGATACTTTAAAAATATAAGCATCTTCAGTGGAAACTGAGGTCCTTCAGGATCTTGCAGCTGATTAGAAGTTTTGTAAGCCCATGAGAATGAAAAGTGAATGATAAAATAACACTGGTAAAAGTCAAAGGAGGATGGGATAAAACAGGAATATATGTTCGGTTACAGGAACTGATGGGAGAGAGAAATTATACAGAAAAACCAAGTAACCATTTATATAAAATTAATTAATGTATTTCATTCAATAAAACAAACTTTGTTAATATAATGTCAAAGTTGCTATTCTTCAGCAAAACTATGAACACTGGAGGAAAAATAAATGTTAAATCAAATTGTTACCTCTTTAAGTAGTGACACAACTTTTTATCAGAATATAGATTCATAAAACAATATGCATTTGGAAACACGCTTGGTTAGGTGAAATCGCTTATGAAAAGATTTGTTATAAAATTTGTTAATTTGGAACAGACTATTAGGTGTTAGAGTAGCAGTACCAACGTGATTTAATAAAATTGATCATAAATTATTTGTAGGGAGTAGAGGGGAGGAGGAAATAGGTTCACGTTCAGTCAGTTTTTTCAAGTGTGTAAATATATAGAGACACTTTTGTTTCATGTCATGCTTTCTCTTTTCATCTGTATGTTGAATACTGCAATTGTATATATATCTTAAATGAAATTTGACATGTTGTTCTGCGCTGCTGAGGTAGAAAGCATTTGAATATTACTATGAGTTTCCAGACATTTTGGATTCTATCGTTTCACTTTTTAAAAAAAAAAAGCATCAGATGAAGATCAAATTATTGTGTGATTATCATTTTTAATTTAGGTATTTCATATATAACATTTTAGACATTTCACTCCATGACAAACATTAGAAATCTTAAAAGTAGTTTACTATACTATTCTTGATAGTTGTAAATGTCCTAGTTTTCATGTCACTTTGGCCATTCTCTGCTGCTTACCATTTCATTTTGAAAAAGGATCCCTGGCAAAAGCAGGGAAATGCAACCATAGATATTCTTTTAACACAGGGCAGTAAATATGCAGCTATGGTAGCATCTAACAGCTTTTTTAAAAAAAACTCTAAGGCACTTTTCAGTTAAAAATACATTGTCTTGAAGCCTTTATGAACTCAAGTAGAACCTCCAAGTTATGAACACCAGAGTTATGAACTGTCTGATCAACCACACACCTCATTTGGAACCGGAAGTACGCAATCGGGAAGCAGCAGAGACAAAACAAAAACAACCAAACACTGTACATTACTGTGTTAAACATAAGCTATTTTTTAAAATTATGAGAAGTTTTAAAAAACATTTTACAAGGTAAGGAAACTGTTTCTAAGCTTGTTTCATTTAAATTAAGATGGTTAAAAGCAGCATTTTCCTTCTGCATAATAAAGTTTCAAAGTCAATGTTCAGTTGTAAACTTTTGAAAGAACAACCATAACGTTTTGTTCAGAATTATGAACATTTCCGAGTTATGAGCAAATTGTATTCCCAAGGTGTTCATAACTCTGAGATTCTACTGTATACTGCTTTGTGTCAACTACGTACTGCATTTCTGACATCAAGTTTTTTGACAGTGGGTTTCAACTTTCTTCTATCTTTCTTGTAGTTATCCCAAATCATTATAGCAAAACAAACAAGTGTCAGAGTAGTAGTTCAGTTCTGGACAGTTATATTTAGCACATAGCACCCAACTGGTAAGTAGATAACAGTCCCTTTATAGAACTATAAGTTGGGGGGAGGGATAGCTCAGTGGTTTGAGCATTAGCCTGCTAAACCCAGAGTTATGAGTTCAATTCTTGATGGGGCAATTTAGGGATCTGGGGCAAAAATTGGAGAGTGGCCCTGCTTTGAGCAGGGGGTTGGACTAGATGATCTCCTGAGGTCCCTTCCAACCATGATATTCTATGACTCTATTTATTAGCACAATTAACGATCTCTTCTGTGTTTTTATTTGCACAACAATGAGTTACATATTTATGGATATACCTGTATAGCAATTGTTCAGTATGGTCTTTATTCAGCAAAGCAATTAATCATGGGCCTGGGGTCAACTGAAATCAATACGAATTAAGCACATGCTTAAGTAGTCTACTGATTTGGGGCCTATTTGATTAAATAGGTATCCTAAGGAACTATTCTTTTGTCATACTGGGGAGTGAGAAGATAATAGTGGAACCATCTATAACTGAACAAAGCATAAGTACACTTTGGGGACAGCAAAATACTGTAGAATGATAGAAAGGGAATGCAAACACTTCCCACATTTTCAAATAACCTGTAATCTTTTGCTTTGTTTCATCTCCCTCTGCTAATTGTTCTCTTAAGGTGACCTGAAAAGCTTTTAATTTGCCAAGACGTGCACTCAGACTACTCTTTTTCCCTTGCAAAAGTAGAGGACCTCAACAGCACCTTAAATCAGTGGTTTTCAAACTTTTTTCCTGGGGACCCGGTTGAAGAAAATTGTTGATGCCCGCAACCCAACAGAGCTGGGGATGAAGGCTCTGGGATAGGGCCACAGTCAAGGGGTTTGGGTGCAGAAAGGGGTTCCAGGTTTGGGGGGGGCTCAGGGCTGGGGCAGGATATTGGGCCGAGGAGTTGTGGTACAGACTTACCACCGGCAGCTCCCAGCGGCACAGCTGGGGTGCACTGCGGAAGCGCACCACTCTCGCTCGCAGGCACCACCCCTACATTCCCACTGGCCGTGGTTCCCAGCCAATGGGAGTACAGAGCCAGTGCTTGGGGCAGGGGACCCCCTGCTGGGTGCTTCCAGGGTACAGTATGGTGTTGGAAAAGGTAGGCGCTAGCCTGCCTTAGCTGGGCAGAACTGCCGATGGGACTTTTAATGTCCCGGTCAGTGGTGCTGATCAGAGCAAGGCAACCCAGCGCCTTACATGCCGCAACCCAGTAGTGGATCGCATCCCACGGTTTGCAAAACGCTGTCTTAAATGGAACCAGGGGACTTCAGTTCTTAATGCTATTTTAGTTTAATCCATTCTTGAAAGGGAAAAAAAGAGCCCTGGACTTGGGTCTTGGCAGGTAAATACTGGGCTGTCAATTAATCGCAGTTAACTCATGCAATTAACTTAAAAAAATTAATCACAATTTAAAAAAGTAATCATGATTAATCATACTGTTAAACAATAGAATACAATTGAAATGTATTAAATATTTTTGAATGTTTTTCTACATTTTCAAATATATCAATTTCAGTTACAACACAGAATGCAAAGTGTACAGTGCTCACTTTATATTTTTATTACAAATATTTGCATTGTAAAATTGATAAACAAAAATGGTATTTTTCAATTCACCTCTTACAAGTACTGTAGTGCAATCTCTTTATCATGCAAGTGTAACTTACAAACGTAGGGTTTTTTGTTACATAACTGCACTCAAAACCAAAACAATGTAAAACTTTGGAGTCTACAAGCCCTACTTCTTGTTCAGTCAGTCGCTAAGAGAAACAAGTTTGTTTACATTGTTTTATTTTTGAATGCAGGGGTTTTTTTGTACATAATTCTACATTTGTACGTTCAACTTTCATGATAAAGAGATTGCACTACAGTACTTGTATTAGGTAAATTGAAAAATACTATTTCTTTTGTTTTTACCGTGCAAATATTTGCAATAAAAATAAATATAAAGTGAGCACTGTACACTTTGTATTCTGTGTTATAACAGAAATCAATATATTTGAAAATGTAGAAAACATCCATAAATATTTAAATGAATGGTATTCTATTATTGTTTAACAGCGTGATTAATCTCAATTACTTTTTTTAATCAACTGACAGCCCTAGTAAATACAGAAGAAACTATTTTTGCTATTGTATGTATTTATTTCTAATTCTAAATGTGTGGGTACTTTGTCAATCTGAATTTCATCTTCTTCTCCTTCCACCAGTACTACACTACTCAAAATAATAGCAGTATTTGCACTGACCTGATTGGAAAGTAGGATCAAGCCTTAACCCCCAAGCAATTGACCTATATACAGGGAACTCTGCAGGGACTGGGAAGGAAGGGACTTCATCCCACTTATCTGCAAGCAGATACTAGGACTATAATTCATTCAGGGTCTTATCCAAAGCCCATAGGAGTCAATGAGAATTTTTCCATTGATTTCAGTGGGTTTTCATTCAGGCCTTCAGTCTGTACATTGATATAGCAGCTGTGATCCCTTAACTGGGGACTGGGGATAACTGGATCTGTAAGTTTGTAAGCGGGACCTTTTATCTGAGTTCACCCATAATGCCTCCCTCTGTAACAGTCTAGGTGGAGCTGGTGTGTAGCCCTCATTCAATGGAACACAAGGCATACAGAGAGACTCCAGCCCAGTGCTCCATCTAGATCTTTCAACACCAGGAAGGGACAGTATGATGGTCCAGTGGCCAAGGAACACCTTGAGCAGATGCTACATACCCATGTGAATATTGCCCTAATCTTTTTTAAAAATTTGAATGGTATGACTTATCTTCTCCCTAAACATGCTTTTTCAGTTTGCTTTTAAAAATACAAGGCCAATGTAATTTTACATGCAACTCTGAATCAAATGGAATGCAAAATAATCCATGTACATATGACTGGTGTTCCTGGATGCTACAGTAATACAAATAATTAATAATAATTTACACTGTAATTACATTCTCTGTGTGTCAGGGGAAGAAGACATGGATAATAAGCAACTGACTGCTAAACACTATCTGAAAATGCGATCATGCACATATTTGTGGTGAAGCCCTGATTTTCATAAGATGTACTTAGGAAAAAAATCTGATCCACTATGGCAATTTCTGTGGTCCATAGTTCAGTTCTCTGTAGCAGTGGCCAGTGCCAGCTTCTTCAGACCTTGAAGATGCAAGAAATCCCGCAATAGGCAGATGTAGTACAATCCGCCCCCATGAAGGTCTCATGCTAATCCATAATAATAAGAAATTGGCTTAAACCCTGAAACATGAAGTTTTATCTTCCTTCCAATACTTGTTGCTTCTATTGGCTATTATAAAAAATCCAAACCTTTTTATCTCTTCATGTGAAAGCCTTTCTGTGCCCTTCATCACTTTCATCACCCTCTAATAGGTCTGAAATAGCAGAACAGAAATACATAGATTATTTAGTCAGCTAACATTGGGAAGCTGTGGTTTTCTTGTGCATGGCCCATACCAGCTGTAAATGTCCTAGATAATGTGTCTTACTTTTTCTTCTCTTGGCAGACAATCCCATGGTCTTTTAGATTTCACAGTTTTCACTGCTAGAACATTTTTATTCAGACAACATTTTCATTTGTTTAATATCATTCAATTTCTCCGTGAACCACCCTAAACAATTTCATTCCCTCCTTGCTTTTTGCCTCCTCTTAATGCTTATCTGCTCTTGAATTTCATGACTAGAGTTCACAAGGGAGCTTGCATATGAAAAAAAAAAATCTATGTGAGTGCAGGGTATCACTTCCTGAGTATCTGTGTGTCCTGAAGAAAACTTCTGCTAGATTCAATGGTTATTCAGACTACATGTTAATGTAGCTAGAGGCATTTTGTACCATAACTATATAATAGCTTTTCTTTGCAAAGTTTAAAATTTGTGAGAATGAACACACTTTTTAAGCAGGTTTTGATTTAAATTCAGGGTATCCTTAAGTAAATAAATAATTATGGACTATGAAGGGCATACTTTGCCTCCACTCTGTCAACAGAAGTCTACATTTCCCAAAGCGAAGGAGTACTTGTGGCACTTTAGAGACTAACAAATTTATTTGAGCATAAGCTTTCGTGAGCTACAGTTCACTTCATCGGATGCATTCAGTGGAAAATACAGTGGGGAGATTTATATACGCAGACAACATGAAACAATGGGTGTTATCACATACACTGTAACAACAGTGATGATAACACCCATTTTTTCATGTTCTCTATGTATATAAATCTCCAAACTGTATTTTCCACTGAATGCATCCGATGAAGTGAGCTGTAGCTCTCGAAAGCTTATGCTCAAATAAATTTGTTAGTCTCTGAGGTGCCACAAGTACTCCTTTTCTTTTTGCGGATACAGACTAACACGGCTGCTATTCTGAAACCTGTCATTTCCCAAAGCCTATTTCATGTCTCAGGTATTATACTCAATGCATCAGTTATTTCAAGAAAAACAGTAAGTATTCTCCCAGAGTATGTTTATTTAAATTTGCCCAATTTCAGTTCTCCTTTGAAAGCCACACAGTGTCTCATGATTCCTACCGTTTCATGATCAAGTAGAGAGCATGAAATCCTTCAATTAACCTTTGCTATTCAGGAAACAAATCCACTGTTTAAATTTACCCTATAAATGGATGTAATTTATTTACCCTATAAATAGATGTAATTTAAAATTTAGAACAGCCTATCACAATAAAATATGGAAAACCATAAACATCATCAAACATAAACCAAAAGTGATGGCTTCAGGAAAATGACACAGTTTATCCGGTGAAGTGAAACTTTCAACTTTTATTCTCGGCAGGTACAATAGGTTTCTTCTAATTAAAACAATTATTACTCTCCAGTGTGACATAAGCACTACCCCTCACCTGCTGTAATTAAGCCCTGTGCTATAAAGGGTTGCTGAAGAAATGGAAACTGGCTCTTTTCTAATCACATACTACTACACAACTGCTGCAAAAGCAATCCTGGGATTACCAGGGGTCTTACTTCCAAATGTGTTATCAAAACACTGGTATCATCCTCTGTTCAGTAAAGCTCATTTGGAGTCTTTAGCACTGTGAGGTGTTGTGGGTGATGTCTTGTCAAGGATACTTTGTCATGCACCTCTTATTGATACATCATACCTATTATTCCATGAAAATTCTAGCCTTAGGAAACACGGACCTGATGTTCTTCTCACATAAGTGTAAAACATGAGTAAGACCACTAACTTTGATGACATGACACCAGTGTAAGTGAAAAGTCTTAAATAAAAACCCTGTAAAATATAATAGTGGTGACAAAATATCCACAGCAATATATTACTGCCCAAACTACCTGCTTCAGGGTTCATGTGTCAAGCTGTAACCTGCCAAATGATGTTGCCAATGAAATGTCTACAATAAAATGTGATCTTTTCTAGTCTGGGGACTGTTATAGTGTCACAGTGAATTATTCCATTCTTTTAGTGTTGAAAAAGAACTTCTCGGAGGATCTAGTATATTGAAATTGAGCTTCTCAGCTTTAGTATGTTTTACCCAAATACCTCGTATCCAAGAAAGAAGATATCAATTTAATTTGTGTTTAGTTTAAGTAAACACGTTAGTACTGTGGATTCCATGATTCAGATCATAGGGATGGCAACTTTTTAGATACTGCAAAGATCCTTATTAAACTAACAGGATAGATTTAATGCTTGATATGTGAACATTGTAGGAGCAGGATTTTATAATTGTACTATAAGAAGAGAGGTACTAATGTATGTCTTGATTTCATTTTACCAGCCACCCTTTTTGAATAGCAGAAAGGAATGACCCTCTGGGACATTGGTAGGAATGCATCTGACAGACTGCCAGTGTCTGTACTGATGTTAAAGCAGGGACAGACCAGAACAATCCTTATGACTAATTATGGTCACCCTTTTGTTTTAGGATAAGTTATAATGTCTACCATGGTTTCCTATATGTATTACAAATTAGGCACTCTAGTTAAATATACATTTCTTTGTTTTAAGGTTTAGTTAGTAAGAGACAGGATCTTGTATTGTGTCTATGATAAATAGATTAGAGAAATGTTGAGGGCCTGAAGCGCCAGTGTGAATTGTTTTAGTTATAAGATTTAGCAAGGCTTGATTTACAATGTATTCTGTATACCTTTGAAGGTTTCTGTGAGAGACTGTTTGTGTGAATGAGGAATGCATGCATCAGGAAAAGATAAGGTGTGAAAGCCATCACAAATGTCCAGATGGTTAAGAAAAAGTGAGAGACTTGGAAACACCAGGAGACAATCCAAAAATATCCATTGTATCCGAGGCTAAACATGTTAGCAGCATTGACGACCTCCGAGGTGAGGCAGGCACCCCCGAAGGCAAGACAACAAATAGGAGATAATGATGGGAAGCCCAACAATAACCATCAAATGCTAACAGCAGAAAACCCCAAGATTACCACCACTTAAGGATTCAGAGTAACAGCCGTGTTAGTCTGTATTCGCAAAAAGAAAAGGAGTACTTGTGGCACCTTAGAGACTAACCAATTTATTTGAGCGTAAGCTTTCGTGAGCTACAGCTCACTTCATCGGATGCATACTGTGGAAAATACAGAAGATGTTTTTATACAGGATATACAAACTAGGTTTTACACTATCTTATCTACAGTGGATTCCTCAGTAGCTAGTTAAATTCCCAATGTATATTCCTGACTATGAGAAACAGAATATTGAGTCAGATGGACCACTGGTCTGACGTGATATGACAATTCCTATGTTTTTCCTATCTATTGTATACCCTTCAATAGAAACAACTTGGAGTATCTCTAGATGCTAGCTCTATTTTTGTTAATGAAAGTGTAATGGGAAAACCTTTTGTAGTGATAAACACCCATTTTTTCATGGTCTGTATGTATAAAAACATCTTCTGTATTTTCCACAGTATGCATCCGATGAAGTGAGCTGTAGCTCACGAAAGCTTACGCTCAAATAAATTGGTTAGTCTCTAAGGTGCCACAAGTACTCCTTTTCTTTTTACCACTTAAGGATGTCATTGCAAAATGCATGGACTCAAATGGGAATTTACAAGTATAAAGCCGAGGTGTTTTGCCATGAAACTCTGGATTCAGTCCTGCAAAACCTCGGAGCATCGGATTGTGACCAACGGAACCCAGCTCCTCACTCATGTTCAATCTAACTGGCCATTAAATTGACTCGAGCTACAACAGACTGGTAACTATAAAAACATCAACTGGCAGGACAG
Organism: Lepidochelys olivacea; assembly: GCF_965140295.1. Lineage (NCBI taxonomy): Eukaryota > Metazoa > Chordata > Testudines > Cheloniidae > Lepidochelys > Lepidochelys olivacea. The sequence goes on along the minus strand of NC_140411.1, from coordinate 122,847,902 downwards.
TGTGCATGATGTGTATGTGTGTGTGACTGAAAAGCATATGCTAACTGTTGTATTTTCAGTAAATATGGCGTATTTGCCTTCACTCCTATAAAAGATCCCCTGTGCTTTGCAAAGCATAACAACATTACCGTACTGCGATGAGACTTGCTCAGTACTCTAATGGGAGCTGTTAGTGTGCTGCTAAGGAACTTGCAAGGAGGTGCTCCAAAAAGGCTATATGGTGTTACACTAGCAATGGACATTTTTGCTGGATGTGCATTCCCATTACACTTTCATTAACAAAAATAGAGCTAGCATCTAGAGGTACTCCAAGTTGTTTCTATTGAAGGGTATACAATAGATAGGAAAAACATAGGAATTGTCATATCACGTCAGACCAGTGGTCCATCTGACTCAATATTCTGTTTCTCATAGTCAGGAATATACAGTGGGAATTTAACTAGCTACTAGGGAATCCACTGTAGATAAGATAGTGTAAAACCTAGTTTGTATATACTGACAATCAAATCTCTCTGCTGCTATGTTTGTGCCTTTGGTCCCCTTAACAGTCATGATAGCAAATGCTATAAATCAAGGACTATGTCACCAAACAGACCCACAACACTGACCTCTACACAGCTTAATGCTGGGTGTGTCACTGCCTCATTTATAAACTGAGTCAGTGATTTCAGCAAATTGAGTCCTGTGTTGTGGGCTGCAGGAACCTGCCCTCTGAATCTAATCAAGTTATTTATCAGAGTGCCAGAGAGAAGTGTCCTCTTGGAGACCTGCATTACAAACCCACATTAGATTACATTGTTAAAGTGACCTCTAACTAACTATGTTCTTCCTCCCTCTGCTGTGATATGTCACTGGGATGTTCCTGGAATTTCAGATTTTGACCGATGTCAAGGAAAAATTACTCTTAACTTTGCATTTAAGAAAGGAGGTCACAAATACAAACGAACAGTACATCAGTTATTTCAAACTCTGCTCTTGCATAAAGGGAAAGAGAGGCTAATGTTTTCAATAAAGTTCTAGTTACACAAAAGCATATATACTCACATAAAGCATCTCAAACGCCTTATTTCCCAAACCATGTTATTTCTCCCCACCATTACTGAAAATGACTATATGCTGCACATGTGCATATCCCTAAAGTTGGCTAGTAGATGATTTGCACCATTGCTTCCTCAGCAATTAATGTATTACCAAGAGGAAAGGGGCTGAAAGAATGACAAAACCTGCTCTTACTTGGTTTTAATGCTTACAAAAAAAAAACCTTTGAAGGCCAGACACAATATGTGCTGATGTGGGGTGCTGTAAAATGATTGCTATGTATCTAAAAGTCACTACTGCCACTACTCACGAGTAATGCAACCCTTCCAAATTTGTAATACATTTTTATAGCAACTTACACCATTTTTATACTTTATGCCATTTATATCTATTTTGCTTCAGATCATCTGCCAACACTGAGATTTTAAGAAAAGTGGGCTTCTAAAAATTGTGTTCCAAACAGCAATATCATGCCACTGGCTGCTGTCTGGAAGACGTTAGTACAGTACAATGAGGCAGCCCCATAACTTCCTACTCTTGGATCTCTTCATACCTTCATCTGAATTTACCAATTAATCAAAATCTAAACATTTTGTGGAGAGTGTTCGATTCAACAATGTTCCAATAGAACCCTGCCTGCCAGCCAGGTGTCTGTCAGGAACCTGCTAACTCACCTGCCCAGTTTCTCAACAGCCTGGGCTTTTGGGTTTATAGCTGAAGGGTATCCTGCCAGTGGACTGGCCTGGAGCGGGGATCCATCCCATTTCACAGAGAATTTCTACATTTTTGGTTTTCATTCCAAATTGGAACAAAACCCAATTTTGAAAGATCAAAATCCTCCAGGAAATGGAATACCTTCTCTACCCAGCTCTAATAAATACACCAAAGATTGTGCGGCACTCAGATACTATGGTGATGGTGCATATAAATACTTTAGATATTATATGGGATAGAATAGCCTTCCTGTACTACTCCTGCAAAGGATACTACAGGAGCAGCAACAATGGGCCTGATTCTCCTTTGCACTTGCCTTGCACTTTGTGTAGTCACTTGCTGCCAGATCAGGATAGGAGCAGTTTACCCCCACTGTGCACAGGTGTAAATCACGACACAAGGTATATGGTAATAGAGACTCAGGCCGTGAGCCAGATTCACCAGATTTAAATGGGGGTTAATTGGCTAATTAAGCTCAATTTTCAGCGGTTTTGCTTCATTCAGCATAACAGCAGCAAAAGCAAACCAATGGATCTGACCTATTATGTGTATTGAGTCAGCTAAAGACTTTAGTGGAAAAAGCAACTTGGAACCCTAGTAGTGCTGTTGAATCAGTGCTGTTATGGGTGCATTATCTGGATTCTATTTCCACATGCAGAGTTGCAATTCCACTTGCTGACCTGAATCCAGACTTTCAAAACCTCCCACCGGTTTTGCACAGGTGTCAGTCAAAGAATTTGAAGAATAATTTACCAAAAAATTAGGTTTGCCAGGTGTCTGATTTTCAACCAGAATGTCTGGTCAAAAAGGGACCTTGGCTGCTCCAGTCAGCACCGTTGACCAGGCAATTAAAAGTCCAGCCAGCAGTGCTGCAGGTCTAAGGCAGGCTAGTCCCTACCTCTCCTGGCAACATGCTGCACTCACGTAGGTCTGCCTCCTAGGCGGGAGGGCCACAAGGCTCCATGCACTGCCCCCGCCCCACCACTGGCTCTGCACTCCCATTAACCGGGAACCACGGCCAATGGGAACTGGGGTGGTGGTGTCTGCGGGTGAGAACAGAGCGTGGAGCTTTTGCCACCCCCTCCCCATGGAGTTGGACCTGCTGCTGGCCGCTTCCAGGGCACAGTGGGATGCCAGGACAGGCATGGAGCCTCCCTCAGCCCCACTGCATCGCTGACCAGGAGCTGCCTGAGATAAGCCCATGCCCCAACCCCAAGCCCCAATCCCCTGCCACAGCCCGAGCCCTCCCAAAACCTGGAGCTCCCTCCTGCACCCCAAGTTCCTCATCCCTGGCCCCACCCCAGAGCTTGCACCCCCAGCCCAGAGCCCATACCCCTCCTGCACCCCAACTGCCTGCCTCAACCTCCAGCCCCCTTCTACATTCTGAATCCCTCAGCCCCACCCCCCAGCCTGGACCCCACTCCTGGACCCCAAACTCTTTATCACCAGTCCCACCCCAGATCCCACACCCAGAGCTGGAGCACTCACCCCCTCCCACACTCCAACTCCCTGCCCGAGCCCCCTCCCGCACCCTGAACCTCTCATTTCATAAGAACATATGTTCTTATTTCTGGCCCCACCCCAGAGCCCACACCCCCAGTTAGAGCCCTCACCTCTTCCCGCACCCCAACCCCCTGCCCCAGCCCAGTGAAAGTGAGTGAAAGTTGGGGAGAGCGAGCCACTGAGGGAAGAGGAAAGTAGTGAGTGCGGGGTGGGGCCTCAGGGAAGGGGCGAGGGTGTTGGTTTTGTTCCATTAGAAAGTTGGCAACCCTGCAAAAAGTAACTGGGCAGAATGTGGCCTACAGAGGCCATACTATAATAGTGGTGATGAAATCAGGAAGACTATAGATTAGCTTCTGATATACAAAACATTTTGAAAATTGACCTTTGACCTGAGTACTTTAATTCTTTTCTCCAGTCTGTTTTAATTCCAAGTTAGGTTGATAAGGATTTTAACAGGTACAGAGGAAATGATTGAAGGAAAACAAAGGTTTTGCAAGCAACAAAGAAATTGCAATCTTTGGCTATGATCTTATGAGGTATAAATTAGTTAGAGTTTGATTAGTTCAGCTCTTGAGATCAGATCCATCAGAAGAGTTTCAGTGGGCATTACTTTTTCCTGTCAGCCTATAGGGGAACAATACTAATTTGTTCATCAGGGTGTTGTCTTTCAAATGAGATGACTTGATCATTTGTGACCTTAAAAGTTATCATAATGACAATTGAGAGAATAGTAGAGTTGTAATCTTCAGTGTTTTGGACTAAATTCCAAGTGTGTTCACTGTGGGTTTTTTTTTCCTCGCCAGGACTCTTGTGTAGAATGAGGGAGACATTTATATTTTTATTAATACCATATCTTCCTCAGCTTACCTTCTTGGTATTAGCTTGACCTCTGAATGGATTTACCTCATGCATAAATCAATGGAGGCTGCTGGGGGGTGGGAGGGAAACAGGGCAATCAGGAAATAAAACAATGACAAAGATTTGGTAGCACCAGAGAACTGTTACAGGTTGGGTCACAGAAACCGACTTGGGACTGCCATCTGATGTGCTGAAACTACCTCTGAGCCCATTTTCCCTGTCAGCTTGGGACTTCAGTACCCTGTCTTGTTGAGCCAGACACGCTAGCCTGCTGCAAACACAGACCCAGGTCTGAAGCACGTCCCCCCCAAAAGCTGCAGACTTAACTGAAAATGGCTTAGAAAGTGCTCCTGTCTCTAGCACCCAGATACCTTGTTCCCAATGGGATCCAAACCCCAAATAAATCAGTTTGATTCTGTATAAAGCTTGTACAGGGTAAACTCATAAACTGTCCACCCTCTATAACACTGATAGAGAGATATGCACAGCTGTTTGCTCCCCCAGGTATTATTCATTAACTCTGGGTTCAATCATAAGCAAAAAGTGATTTTATTAAGTATAAAAAGTAGGATTTAAGTGGTTCCAAGTAATAACAGACAGAAAAAAGTAAGTTACCAAGCAAAATAAAACAAAAACACGCAAGTCTAAGCCTAACACAATAGGAAACTGATTACAGATGAAATCTCACCCTCAGAGATGTTCCAATAAGCTTCTTTCACAGACTAGACTCCTTTCTAGTTTGGGCCCAATTCTTTCACCTGGTACAGTCCTTGTTCCAGCTCAGGTGAGTAGCTAGGGGATTTCTCATGAATGAAGGCTCCTTTGTTCTGTTCCACCTCCTTTTATAGCTTTGGCACAAGGCAGGAATCTTTTATGTCTCTAGGTCCCCACCCCTCTTTCGTAATGGTAAAGCACCAGGTTTAAGATGGATTTCAGTACCAGGTGACATGGTCACATGTCCTGTAAGAACCCAAGCTTTCATTCTTCCCACCCTGACTCACAGGAAGGCTTGCAAATAAACAAAGCCATCTAGAGTCAGTTGTCCTAGTTAATGGGAGCTATCAAGATTCCAAACCACCATTAATGGCCCACACTTTGCATAATTACAATAGGACCTCAGAGTTACATTTCATATTTCCAGTTTCAGATATAACACAGGCCATAGAACTCCCCCAAAATAATTCCTAGAGCATGTCTTTTTTAGAAAAAAACATCTAATCTTGATTTAAAACTTGTTAGTGATAGCGAATCTTGGTAAATTGTTCCAATGATTATTTAGTCTCACTCTAAAAATGTACACCTTATTTCCAGTCTGAATTTGTCTTGCTTCAGCTTCCAGTCATTGGATCATATTATACCTTTCTCTTCTAGTTTGAACAGTGCATTATCAAATTTGTTCCCCACGTAGGTACTTTATAGACTGTAATCAAGTCACCAATTAACCTTATCTTTGTTAAATGAAATAGGTTGAGCTCCTTGACTCTATCACTGTAAGGCATGTTTTTTAATCCTCTAATTCTCATGGCTCTTCTCTGAATTCTCTCCAATTTATCACTATAAAAACATAAGAGTGGCCATATTGGGTCAGACCAAAGGTCCATCTAGCCCAGTATCCTGTATTCTGACAGTGGCCAATGCCAGGTGTCCCAGTGTCATAAATATAAAGGGAAGGGTAAACCCCTTTGAAATCCCTCCTGGCCAGGGGAAAGCTCCTCTCACCTGTAAAGGGTTAAGAAGCTAAAGGTAACCTCGCTGGCACCTGACCAAAATGACCAATGAGGAGACAAGATACTTTCAAAAGCTGGGAGGAGGGAGAGAAAAACAAAGGGTCTGTGTCTGTCTGTATGCTGGGTCTTTGCTGGGGATAGACCAGGAATGGAGTTTTAGAACTTTTAGTAAGTAATCTAGCTAGGTATGTGTTAGATTATGATTTCTTTAAATGGCTGAGAAAAGAATTGTGCTGAATAGAATAATTATTTCTGTCTGTGTATCTTTTTGTAACTTAAGGTTTTGCCCAGAGGGGTTCTCTATGTTTTTGAATCTAATTACCCTGTAAGATATCTACCATCCTGATTTTACAGGGGGGATTTCTTTATTTCTATTTACTTCTATTTTTTATTAAAAGTCTTCTTGTAAAAAACTGAATGCTTTTTCATTGTTCTCAGATCCAAGGGTTTGGGTCTGTGGTCACCTATGCAAATTGGTGAGGCTCTTTATCCAACATTTCCCAGGAAAGGGGGGGTGCAAGTGTTGGGAGGATTGTTCATTGTTCTTAAGATCCAAGGGTCTGGGTCTGTAGTCACCTAGGTAAATTGGTGAGGCTTTTTACCAAACCTTGTCCAGGAAGTGGGGTGCAAGGTTTTGGGAAGTATTTTGGGGGGAAGGACGCGTCCAAACAGCTCTTCCCCTGTAACCAGTATTAGTTTGGTGGTGGTAGCGGCCAGTCCAAGGACAACGGGTGTAATATTTTGTACCTTGGGGAAGTTTTGACCTAAGCTGGTAAAGATAAGCTTAGGAGGTTTTTCATGCAGGTCCCCACATCTGTACCCTAGAGTTCAGAGTGGGGGAGGAACCTTGACACCCAGAGAGAATGAACATAACAGTGATCATCAAGTGATCCAGCCTACTGCCCATTCCCAGCTTCTGGCAGAGGCTAGGGACACCATCCCTGCCCATCCTGGCTAATAGCCATTGATGGACTGATCCTCCATGAACTTATCTAGTTCTTTTTTGAACCATGTTATAGTCTTGGCCTTCACAAATTCCTCTGGCAAAGAGTTCCTCAGGTTGACTGTGCATTGTGTGAAAAAATACTTTGTTTTAAAACTGCTGGCTATTAATTTCATTTGGTGACCCCTAGTTGTTGTGTTATGAGAAGGAGTAAATAACACTTTCTTATTTACTTTCTCCACATCAGTCATGATTTTATAGACCTCAGTCATATCCCCCTTAGTCATCTCTTTTCTAAGCTGAAAAGTCCCAGTTTTATTAATCTATCCTCATACGGAAGCCATTCCATACCCCTAATCATACCCCCAAACATCCTTCCTAAATTGTGGACACCGAAATGGATACAGTCTTCCACCAGCAGTCACTCTACCCATGCCAAATAGAGAGGTAAAATAACCTCTCTACTCCTATTCGAGATTCCCATCTATTCATCAAAGGATCACATTAGCTCTTTTGGCCACAGCATAACATTGGGAGTTTATGTTCAGCTGATTATCCACCATGACCCCCAAATCTTTTTCATAGAATCATAGAATATCAGTATTGGAAGGGACCTCAGGAGATCATCTAGTCCAACCCCCTGCTCAAAGCAGGACCAATCCCCAAATAAATCATCCCAGCAGGGCTTTGTCAAGCCTGACCTTAAAAACCTCTAAGGAAGGAGATTCCACCACCTCCCTAGGTAATGCATTCCAGTGCTTCGTCACCCCCCTAGTGAAAAAGTGTTTCCTAATATCCAACCTAAACCTCCCCCACTGCAACTTGAGACCATTACTCCTTGTTCTGCCATCTGCTACCACTTTGAACAGTCCAGATCCATCATCTTTGGAACCCTCTTTCAGGTAGTTGAAAGCAGCTACCAAATCCCCCTTCATTCTTCTCTTCTGCAGACTAAATAATCCCAGTTTCTTCAGCCTCTCCTCATAAGTCATGTGCTCCAGCCCCCTAATCATTTTTGTTGCCTTCGGCTGGACTCCTTCCAATTTTTCCACATCCTTCTTGTAGTATGGGGCCCAAAACTGGACACAATACTCCAGATGAAAGAATAGTAAGTATGGCAGGTGACCAGCTTGGCTTAACGGTGAAATCCTAGCAGATCTTAAGCATAAAAAAGAAGCTTACAAGAAGTGGAAGGTTGGACATATGACCAGGGAAGAGTATAAAAATATTGCTCGGGCATGTAGGAATGAAATTAGGAGGGCCAAATCACACCTGGAGCTGCAGCTAGCGAGAGATGTTAAGAGTTACAAGAAGGGTTTCTTCAGGTATGTTGGCAACAAGAAGAAAGCCAAGGAAAGTGTGGGCCCCTTAATGAATGAGGGAGGCAACCTAGTGACGGAGGATGTGGAAAAAGCTAAAGTACTCAATGCTTTTTTTGCCTCTGTCTTCACGAACAAGGTCAGCTCCCAGACTGCTGTGCTGGGCATCACAACATGGGGAATAGATGGCCAGTCCTCTGTGGGGACATCCACTGCCTTCCCCTCATCCACAAAGCCAGTTATCTCATCATAGAGGGCAATTAGGTTCGTCAGGCATGACTTGCCCTTGGTGAATCCATGCTCACTGTTCCTGATCACTTTCCTCTCCTCGAAGTGCTTCAAAATTGATTCCTTGAGGACCTGTTCTATGATTTTTCCAGGGACCGAGGTGAGGCTGACTGTCCTGTAGTTCCCTGTGTCCTCCTTCTTCCCTTTTTTAAGGATCGTTGCCTCCCAAGATAGAGTCCCCCATCCCGTAAGTATGTTCCTAAATGTATAAATGAACATCTAGCCATATTAAAATGCATATTGTTTGCTTATGCCTAGTTTATCAAGCGATCCAGATCACTCTGAATCAGTGACCTGTCCTCTTCATTATTTACCACTCCTTCAATTTGTGTGTCATCTGAAAACTTCATCAGTAATGACTTTAGTGGGTGGGGTGCGGTTCCAGGTCATTAATAAAAATGTTAAATAACATAGGGCCAAGAACCAATCCCTGTGGGACCCACTAGAAACTTACCCACTCGGTGGCGATTACCCATTTACAGTTACATTTTAAGACCTATCCGTTAGCCAGCTTTTACTCCATTAAATATGTGCCATGTTCATTTTATATTGGTCTATTTTTTTAATCAAAATGTTGAGTTGTACTAAGTCAAACGCCTTACAGAAGTCTAAGTATATTACATCACACTCTTACCTTTATCAGCCAAATTTGTAATCTCATAAAAAAAAATCAAGGCTCTATTTTCCATAAATCCATGTTGATTTACATTACCATCCTTTAGTTCTTTATTAATTGAGTCCGGTATCAGCCGCTCCATTATTTTCCCTGAGATCAATGTCAGGTGTCAGCCCTGGTTTCACCCAGAGAGGGGTGAAGGTAGCACAACCTACTCCAAAGGGGTCTAAACCACACCTTGTGACAACTTTTCTTGTGGCTTTTATTAGATAAGATTCTCTGCTGTTCCCTCTCTTTTAAAAGTATCATTATTAGGTTTTACTGCCTACTGAGTTCCTATCCAAAAGAGACTGCACTTCAGTGGTGGTTTAAGTGATATCCAGACATGAAGTCGCTGAGTCTCCAAACATTTAGGGGTTGCCTAGACAGAGAGTTGCACTATAGGACCTCAGAGTTACATTTCATATTTCCAGTTTCAGATATGAGTGATACATTTATACAAATAGGATGAACACACTCAGTAGTAATGTATGTAACTAAATGCAATGTAACTAAAGATGTGAATTTCAACTGATTTACTTTAACTGAAATAAGGAGGTTCCACAGTTTGAGAGTGACTTATTTCATTTAAACTTAAACAGGCTTAAAATAAATGAAAACAAGCCATGGTTAACATGAACTAAGTATCCACACAGGGCTTTGAAGCAGCTTAACTAAAGCAGTCCAAAATTGTGGAGCAGGTCCTCAAAGTCATGGAGCAGGTCCTCAAAGAATCAATCCTGAAGCACTTACATGAGAGGAAAGTGATCAGGAACAGTCAGTATGGATTCACCAAGGGAAGGTCATGCCTGACTAATCTAATCGCCTTCTATGATGAGATTACTGGTTCTGTGGATGAAGGGAAAGCAGTGGATGTATTGTTTCTTGACTTTAGCAAAGCTTTTGACACAGATTCCCACAGTATTCTTGTCAGCAAGTTAAAGAAGTATGGGCTGGATGAATGCACTATAAGGTGGGTAGAAAGTTGGCTAGATTGTCGGGCTCAACGGGTAGTGATCAATGGCTCCATGTCTAGTTGGCAGCCGGTGTCAAGTGGAGTGCCCCAGGGGTCGGTCCTGAGGCCGGTTTTGTTCAATATCTTCATAAATGATCTGGAGGATGGTGGGGATTGCACTCTCAGCAAATTTGCGGATGATACTAAACTGGGAGGAGTGGTAGATACGCTGGAGGGCAGGGATAGGATACAGAGGGACCTAGACAAACTGGAGGATTGGGCCAAAGGAAATCTGATGAGGTTCAATAAGGATAAGTGCAGGGTCCTGCACTTAGGACGGAAGAACCCAATGCACAGCTACAGACTAGGGACCGAATGGCTAGGCAGCAGTTCTGCGGAAAAGGACCTAGGGGTGACAGTGGACGAGAAGCTGGATGTGAGCCAGCAGTGTGCCCTTGTTGCCAAGAAGGCCAATGGCATTTTGGGATGTATAAGTAGGGGCATAGCGAGCAGATCGAGGGACGTGATCGTCCCCCTCTATTCAACATTGGTGAGGCCTCATCTGGAGTACTGTGTCCAGTTTTGGGCCCCACACTACAAGAAGGATGTGGATAAATTGGAGAGAGTCCAGCGAAGGGCAACCAAAATGATTAGGGGTCTGGAACACATGACTTATGAGGAGAGGCTGAGGGAACTGGGATTGTTTAGTCAGCAGAGGAGAAGAATGAGGGGGGATTTGATAGCTGCTTTCAACTACCTGGCAGGTGGTTCCAGAGAGGATGGTTCTAGACTATTCTCAGTGGTGGAAGAGGACAGGACAAGGAGTAATGGTCTCAGGTTGCAGTGGGGGAGGTTTAGGTTGGATATTAGGAAAAACTTTTTCACTAGGAGGGTGGTGAAACACTGGAATGCGTTACCTAGGAAGGTGGTAGAATCTCCTTCCTTAGAAGTTTTTAAGGTCAGGCTTGACAAAGCCCTGGCTGGGATGATTTAATTGGGATTGGTCCTGCTTTGAGCAGGGGGTTGGACTAGATGACCTCCTAAGGTCCCTTCCAACCCTGATATTCTATGATTCTGTGATTCTATATGCATAGTCAAGGCATTAAATATGTAAGTTTTAAATATGAGCCCCCTATAGAAAATGACCTCTTACATCCACAGTACTCTTATGTGTTTAAAATTAGTGAATGAATATCGGTAGCTCTCCAGGCATGGGGCCTAAAGCATTATGCACTTTACAATCTTTCCCAAAGGATGTAAATGTAAATTATTACCATTTATTATGAAATCGTGACATGACATTGTGCCTGAACTTCCCTATGGAGTTAACTAGCATGTTGTGTAGCGTTTAAAAAGATATTCTGCAGAAAACTCTTGCTAAATCCCCAAAGCCCTCTTTTTGTCTGCATGGCTGGCCAGCCATTCCGAGGGCCCCAAGGAATATACCTTTTGCCTTTTTTTTAAAGGGCAAAATCAACCAAAACTGTCTTTCCAGCTTAAAAAAATATAAACAATTCTCTTTTCCCCGCAGACACAACACAATAAGAATGTTTCAGATTGTGGAATATAGTTATAACTGTGAGGAAGCTCCTGTCACTTTCATAGGCTTTGAATGCTTATTATATGGCACCACTGCTCACAAACTGCGGGACTTGTTTTGCTGTTCTGTGTCTGAGTTGAAATAGAAGTCTTATATATGGAATGAAGCTGAGGAGGGGAAGACACCATAAAAATGGCTTAATAAGATAACAGTTCTAAGTGAGCAACGTGTTCCCCATTTTCCTTTTTATTCTTCTCTGATGATAGTGACCAGGTCCTGGTGGCTTCATAAGCCCCTTTGTATTACTGCAGCGATGCAAAGAGGACTTAAAACTCCCTTAAGGAAACTGCTGAAGATTCCCGTTAGCAGATGTAGGGCTGGAGGAGTAACCAGCTATGCTGCCTAGACTCTCCAGCAATGTAGAGGATGTTCTGGGGTGGGGTCAAACTCTGGGGGTATAGCCCTGTAGTTGGGGTGGGGTGGAATGGTTATGTACACATGTAGGGAGTCCTCATGATGCATAAGAGTTATAACTGGTGCAGGGTCAACAGCATGACTAGATACTTCCACCATGAGAACTATGTTCTCAGACTCATTGTCTCTGAGATACTTGAGTTGTATCCAAATGCAATGTTATAGAAGCAAGCTGTCTAAATTCCCCACCAAGCCATAATGCAGACCAGATGCCAGCTCATGCCAAAGCCTTAGGCCTCACTGAATACTTACAAATGCATAGGTGAAGCCAGTCATGCTTACCTGTGGGTTAGCATTATCAGTATAGATATTAGATGTTAAATTGATAAGAATATGTTTACTGTTTGGCTTTATAAAATGCTTGTAGGATGCTGCATGTATTGATCTCATTTATAACCTCTATAGCCCATGATATAAAGATATATTGAGTGTTTGCATTAGAAACCTCTGTCATTGTGTAACTCACCAAAGAGAGAAAGAAGCACTAAAGTAAAGTGTGCAAGATGGCCCATTGAAGTCAAATATCCGGTAAGGCATTGTGTAGCATTAAAGGAGGGCAGCCCTGTTGCTTGCATTTCTAACTCCCTCCAGGAAGGGAGAAACCTACAGATAAACTCATCCCATCAATTTTGGACTATGGAGTGGAGGGGATAAAAATCTGAATCTCTTTCATGCTTTCTGGACTCTGAGGGACAAAGATTCCTAAACATAAGCAAAGAGATACCTGTGCTACTTGGTATGGGTTAGCCCTGAATTGACAGATGACTACAACTCTGTCACCTTTTGAATCATACACTGACACTCATTTGTGTTGCTTGCTTTAACCTGTAAGTAACTCTCATTTCTTTTTCCGAGTCAATAAATCCTTAATTAGTTTACTCTAGGATTGGCTGCTGGCATTGTCTTTGGAGTGATATTTAAGGTACAAATTGAGCTGGGGTAAGTGACTGGACTCTTGGGAATGGAAGTAACCTGAATGTGGTGGGATTTTTGGTGTAAGTGACTATTTATCACTAAGTCCAGCTTGCCGGGGTGGCTAGACAGGCAAGAGTGTCCAAGGGGACTGTCTGTGACTCCATGGTAAGACTGTTACATGGATACAGGGGGTTCACATTTGTTACTGGGTTGATGAAGTCTATTTATAGAACACAGAACCAATTTGGGGTGACTGCCCTGTGTTTGACAGTCTGTCCTGAGGTACGAATTCACAGTCGTGAGCCACTCCAGACGCATGAAAGCAGCAGTGGTTGGCAACCTGCGGCCCATGGGCCGTATGCGGCCCATCAAGGTAATCTGCTGGCAGGCCGCGAGAAAATTTGTTTACATTTGCATGGCCACCCACAGCTCCCAGTGGCTGCGTTTCACCATTCCCGAGTCAAGTTACCACATCTCTGGTGCATTATCTGTGTTCCACAAATTCAGGATTTTTTCTAGTCTTTGGCTACCAATCTTTCACTAACTTTTTTCCAAACCATAAGGTTTTCAGGCCACTGACTTAACCCAAGCATTACCAGATAGGTATAGTTTCTTCTGGTTTGGTATTTTGCTTGACTCCCACCCAATATGGTTCACTCTGCTGACCACTTCATGTTGCTGTCATGTAAGATCATGATGCCACTATATAAATCAAGGGTACACCCACACCTTGAATACTGCAGGCAGGTCTGGTTACCCCATCTCAGTATATCATGACTGGAAAAGGTATAGATAAGGGCCACGAAAATGATATGAGGAAAGATTAAAAAGATTAGGATTTTTCAGCTTAGAAAAGAGATAATTAAGGCAGGGGATATGATAGAGGTCTATAAATCATGAATGGTATAGAGAAAGTGAATAGGGAAGTGTTATTTACTCCTTCATATAAGATAAGAACTGGGGGTCATCCAATTAAATTAATATGCAGCAGGTTTAAAACAAACAAAAGCAAGTACTTCTTCACACAATGCACAGTCAACACGTGGAACTCGTTGCCAGGGGATGTTGTCAAGGTCAAAAATATAACTGTGTTCAAAAAAGAACTAGATACATTCATGGATGTTAGGTCCATCAGTGGCTCTTAGCCAGGATGGGCAGGGATGCACCCCCATGTTCTGGGTGTCCCTAAACTTCTGATTGCCAGAGGCTGGGCCTGGATGTCAGGGGATGGATCACTTGATAATTACCCTGTTCTGCTCACTCTCCCTGAAGCTTTTGGCCACTGTCAGAAGACAGGATACTGGGCTAGACGGATCGTTGGTCTGACCCAGTATGGTGGTACTTATGATGCCATAGTTTTAGTTTAACATTTCAGATGCAATTAGTTTATAAGAAAATGCAATATAGTTTAAATAAAACCAAACATATTTAAGACATTATTTTACGATGTGTACATATCAGTTTATTTTTTGTGTACTGTACCTTTACAGCATAATAAGTCTATATGCTAAAGGGGCAGGACTATGAGGAGCTTCAAAATGGAGTGGCTGAGGGCCACGTTGTCCTTTCTCTTTTGTGGAGTTTGTTCACACACCACCCTCCATTATTTACAGTAAGTCACCAAATTGAAAGTGCGTGTTTGCCTCTGTGTATGGAGAAATATAGCACATTCCTCTTATCATGACTAACGTTGTCAGATAATAAAATAATAGTCTTAAGTTTAAGTAAAATTAACAATGACTGTCTCTTGTAATATAGAGTTCATCACAAGCTTTGCTCATAAGTTTACACATCTGGGTGGAAAGAGCCATCAAGGGAAAATCATGGCCTGTTTCTCCCTTCCCTAAATGTGCACTCACTTTTGGAGAGAAATGCCACCAGAATGAGGTTCAGGATGGAGCAATGATCAGTCCTAAACCAGTGACACATTTAAGGTAATGCATTTTATGACATTACAAAGCTAAAAAATCGAATATTCATACCACTGTAAAACAGATTGCCATCTTTCCAATGTGAAACCACTTTCTCTGAGAGATTCTTGGCAATCAGACTTCAAAGTTTTGATATCCATGTAGAGAAGCATTTTACGTAATTTTTAGAGATGTGAACGTATTACTAGAGCAGGCTGAGAAATGATGACATTTTTCTATGTTTAAAAAACAACAATTAGCCAGGTTTACTACGAAGATCCCTACAGCTGTACTTGTGTTGAAAGGACACAAAATAATACCAGTCAAAATACTTTAATTGTTTAAGACAGTTTTCTTGTAAAATGTGGCATGTGTAGAATACGTGATGTTGTGGCGCAGTGTTAAGATTTTAATTGGTACTTATTTGGGATGACCCTTGTAATTCACTTGATACTTCACTTCTGAGTAAATTCAGCCATTTATTACTGGAAGAGACATACTGCTAAACTGAATGGAGATCTCTGATTGATAGTATTTCACTCCTGTCAAAAAAAGCTCTGATAGACAGAAGGCCTGATTCAACTCCAAATGAGGTTAGTGGCCGAACTCCTACTGACTTTGCTGCTGCAGAATTGAGCCATAGTAATGACTCCCAACAAATTGTAAAATGGGATTCAGAGGCCATTACATTGTCATTAAGATAGTTGCTTGGGAGAAGAAACAGGCTCGGAGGAAGGTCACTTTGATGTTTAAAAAATAATCTTGTATTATTGCAAAATAAAACCAATTTGAACATTTAAAAATTTAAGGACAGAGTTTGATCCTGTTATTCATGATGAGTAGTGACTTACTACTTGAATATTCCCACTTATTTCAATGGGACTGTCTGTAGCATAAGGTACACTCACTGTGAATAAGTGTGATAGAAACTTCCCTTAACATAGGCTGCTCAGCTTTGCTCATTAATCATTGTCCTTTTCACTATAAATAAATGTTACAGTGAACAAACTATTTAATTTCTATTTTTTCTTCTAACAAACTAACTAAATTGTATTAAAGCAAACAAGGAAAATCTAAAAAAGCATGTCACCTGTATCCTTTTATAAAGGTCATGTGTGTAATTATATTGGATCAGACAAACTAGATTACAAAATACTACAGGAATGCCATTCACAAGGGGCAGAAGAGAAGATCCAATTCAGTACAACATGTCATCTTATCCCTTGTCTCCTTAAGGGAACTTTGTGTAATGATTGCTGAGTGGCAGGCTCCTGAGAAATTTTCAAAGATCCAGCAAACAAAGCCCGCCTACATGTCTGTGACACAGTCAACAGCTGGGTAATTAGGGGGCATCATGCTGGCAAAGAAACTGTAATCTATAGAACAATAACATTCAGAAAGAGTCAACATCCTGGGGACTTTGCCAGTGATCTGGGCACTATAATTGCTATAATTAAAAGCAAAGCAAAATTTGCAGGAAAAGTAGGTCTCTCATCAACCTGGTGTATTCCTGATATAATTGGAAAGGAGATTGACATTTATCAGACCACTGTATGGTCTGACCTAAAGAAAAGAGAAAAAAATGGGCTAAATTTTTGGATGTCTGTGTTTCCCCATCCTATGCCTGTTATTTTCATAGGCACTGCCTTCAGCATAATTATCATACATAGAATGAAGCTACGGTAATGCCACAGAATGTCCATGGGCGGAGTCCAGGTTAAAATCTAGTGAGTGCCATACACATGTTTTGTACAACAAATAATCCTGTTAGTCAATACATATATGTTAGGTGTACTCCACTCATTAATAGGTATTATGTGCACAATATTCATATGATATAAATTATATACATAGATGTTGGAAAGTTATACTAACTGAATGGTATTATGTATTTCCCATAATTCCGTTCACTTATGTCAAGATATATTTATATTCCACAATACCCTGCAAAGCTGAAGTCAGCTTTGGCATTGGAAAATACAAAGACATGAATGTTCTGGCTTGGTACAAGGTTAGGAGGTATCTTCACAGGCTGATAGTACCTGGAATAAAACCAAAGATAAGGAAAGGTACAGGACTGGTATGAACTGGTGGGTTAGAACTCAGTGACATATAGAAAGCCTTCTAACTCATAAACAGGTCTAGTATAAATTGAGGTAATTTTGAATGCATATTTCAGAGCAAACCTGTGTAAAGTGAACTGCATGCTGCAAGACCACAGCTTCCTGGAGGGAGTGACATGTATACCTCCTTTTTACATTGTACTAACTTTGTCTTTAGACAATAACCTGGCTAAACTTGGTTATTTGGTCCCTGGAACGTTTTTAATATAGAGCCACAAGTGTAGTCAAAATCAGTTAGCTATACTGTGACTGTGAACAAAGAGGCTAGTGCTTTCCTAATAACAGTTTTGCTTCATCAGCTCCTGAACGTAACATCAGTGGCTTCACATTTTTAGAGATACTGATGCTCAAGCCAATATTTACAATCTGTACAAGCCACTTGATGGTGGGTTTTTGAGGCAGGGACAACCTACAGTGACAAGAAAATAGAACTTCAAGTTACTGATCATCCACTCCATTGTCACAAGAAGCAGAAGAAAAAAAGGTTAAAATATGATGTTATAGTGGTTCCTCTTTCTAGAACAAAAAATATGTTTGCCATTAAAATATGCTTGCACTAAGCTTCAGCTAGAATCCCTAGTTCAGTCAATTAAAACTCAATCTTACATACCACTCACCAGTTCTTCCCAGCTTCAACTCCCTCATTTCACAGCCCACATTTGTCTTCTTGTGCAGGAGTTTCCCAAGCTTGTTTAATGCATATGCATCAGTGTTGATAGTTTATTCCCCTGAGTAGTGATCAGTGTTGATAAGTATCCTCTGCAGAACCCTGTTCTTCCCCATATCTCCACCATGTCCTCCTCCTTTAGAACTCCAGCTCCCATGCACAGCCCTGCTACCCCCACAAGCCACCCTCGTGACCCTGCTTTCTGACATGCTTTCCCCTCCCTGCTTTCCCTTCTGACATGTTTCCTACCAGCCCCACTATGTTCTCACTACATTCAGCTTTAAAATGTTCAATGAATAATGTTCATACTTACCAGCGCTGCTCCATATGAATACTGATGGGTCCAAATGCAGGTTGAGCCGAATTCCCTCCATAACACACTATGGGTGTAAAGGAGCCCCCTTGGGTGACCACTCTGTCCAGATGTCTTGTGGTCTCCCCCTCCTTAGAGCTTTTCTATGGGTTTAAAGCAGCACAGAGAGCATTATGTGGGTACTGTGCACTGAGATGGGTTTTACTCTCCTCCAGTAACAGACTCTTCACCAAACACTGTTCGTGAGACATCACATATTTTACTGTGGAAGTAGCTATAAGGACATTTAAAATTAGTAATTTTAATTCTTCACTTTTCACTGATTGTAAAAGTTTGCAAATGTACTGAGTTTTACATGCAATTGCAAAATTTATTTACTGTTGATTTCAGGAGTCCAAAAATCTTGCAGTAACTCGGTAAGTAAGAATAGGAAGGGTTTATACTTAAATTGAGTGCCTTTAAAGCAATCAGCTGTCCTGCAAGCTCCCCTTTTCTCCAGCCTTTGCCTGAGCCATGAGAGTCTTTCTGAAAGTCAACACTGTTAACATTCTGTTCAGCCATTCCAAGGTAAAATCGTTAGTGTAGTTTTAATTTCTACTTCAATATCATATTAAACACAACCGTGACCATATTTCCACTATATATTACACTGCCAAAATGACAGGAGTTGCAAACAAATTTCAAAGTATGTGGACCTGTTACCTACTCTAATTGCTCAGCAAATCATCACTCTAGGTCAGTGTGAAACAATGGGTTTGATGCAGTTAGCATCCTTTAATCCTATTCAGATGATCAATTCAAATTGGGATGCAGAGCTTCTCAGGTAAACTACTGGGTTATTAACCTTAATGATGTCAGGGTTTTTTTCACTATCGAACTCTATTTATTAGTGTCTTAGGTACAAGTTACAAGCACACTTCACACTGAAAAATTTAGTAATGTTCTCAATTAAACACAGCAACCTACTAACACCGGGTGAGGAATTTGGGAACGGGGCTAATGTTTAGAGATGTGCTGTGAAGACAAAGGACGTGTACGGAGATTTCTAGAGTGGTCTCATTGGTATGGTTTGGTCTAGTGCACACTGCACTGACAGTGCCATTTAACGCCATTTAATTCGAAGGAGAGTATATTGAAACAATCTTGGAAAACATTTTGATTACACTGGAATCAATAGGACACTACATGTAGAGCTTGCAGTTGTTGACTAGTTTTATTGTTTGGTGCCATAATATCATTCATATTGTACATCACACTGACAGGCCAGACTCATGACTAGGAATATAAGAAATGGGAGGAAAGCATGCTTCTCCTGCGGCTCTTCATAAGCAGCTCTTGGCTCAAACGGACAATGAGGAAAAATTGTTTCTGTTGGGCTAAAGATTTTTTTGCACCTTGTTCTCTGTTGACCCCCATGATTCCCAGGGTATAGGGGACCTCCACTCTGAGCCTATTTAAAACCAGGCTATTTATCTAAAAACCCTTTCTTTGTCTGATGGTCTCTGGAAAATCCAGTTTGAACTAGCATACGCGAACCTCACCCCTCCAGTGAAGGTTGGATTACCCATGTGGCCTCCTACTCCAGACTTGTAGATTTAGTTATTTTTGCTGTTGTATTTTTGCTGACCAGACAAGGAGAGTCAGGGATGATGAAGACTGAGGGATTAAGGTGGGACTCATGGAAAAGACCATTATGGTTATCTACTCTGACCTCCTTCACAGCACAGGCCATAGAATGTAACCCCATGATTCCTACATTGAGCCCAGTAACTTGTGTTTGAACTAGATTTATAGCTTTTAGAAAGAAATCCAGGCATCCTTTGGTAAACTCTGTTCAAATGGTTAATTACCCTCACTGTTTTTTAAAAAATAGTATCATATTTTCTGTTTGAATTTTACTAGTTTCAACTTCAAGCCATTGAATCTTGTTATGCATTTGTCAGCTATCCTAAAGAGCCCTGTAAAATCACCTATCATCTTCCTGCGTAGGTATTTATAGAATGTGATCAAGTTGCCTCTTAGTCTCTTCAAAAGGACCACTTTAGTCCTCTGTGGAAGAAAGTTGCAACAGTCCAAGAGAAAGAGAGATGTCATGACTGGACAAGGAAATTTGGCAAGAGCCTGAAAGAGCAAAAAGCCATAAAGGGAAGAGTCAAAGATTACTTTAAGTCTGGAGCTTAAGTGACAGGGAAGAAATGGTTGTCAGTGGTAATGGAGAGAGGTAGATGTGGAAGGTTTTAAGACATATTTAGTGAAAGGAAGTAATAGGATGTGCCATACACTATGTAGACCTGACTTTGGTCAAGCTTATTGTCATCAGCTGATTACTGTGGGCTAACATCTCTGCTAGAGAATATGGAGAGTCTCTCTGAGCAGTTGCCAGAGAAATCCCAGAGGTGCCCTAGCTATCACACCAAAGATTAGGGGGTGTCACAGTTCAGGACAACTGCACCTGTATTTCCCTCAGTGACCCAGCAAGAACATCTGTTCTCAGGCTTCCAGCTGCACAGCCATTGCTTTTCTGGGAGTCTCCCTCCCTTCAGATCAGGTTACTTCCAGGCTTCACAGTTCCTTGCTTTCATTGTGTATTTCCCAGCACAGACAGGTTGCCCAAGGACACCAGCTTGCTTTCTCTTCAGAGACACTTAACAAGTATAATTGCTATAGTTATATGGGTACCACCCAACCCTTCCTTTGAAAGTCTATTTTATTCTTAAGGTAAAGAGCATTACAGAGAAAACATATTAAAACAATATAAGAACCTACAGGCCTGCTTACAAACTTACAAGGGGTAACTCCAACCTTAACATGAGCTCTGGAAGGAACAATTCTTCAGCACTCCACTCATAGGGGATTCCTTGTGGTTACAAGTTCATCACAGCTTTAGCTCAGAACAAGCATCCAGTCTTATGGGACCTTAGTAGCCACATTCCGTCCAGCCCTCCCCTCCATGTACTAAGGAGGTCTGTCCATTTGCTGGTCAGGAAGGCCCTGACTCTGAGCCTATTTAAAACCAGGCTATTTATCTAAAAACCTTTTTTTGTCTGATGGTCTCTGGAAAATCCAGTTTGAACTAGCATACGCAAACCTCACCAGGAGATGGCTTCAAAGGCTGAGAAGGGAGGAATTACTGTAGCATCCCCCTTCCTACAGTGCCATGACACATACACAATTACATTTTTAATACATTGGCCCTAAAGGTATTAACCCTAATTCAATAAACTTTATCCTAATTCCATAAGGTTTGTTCAGGATCTTCTCAGTCTGGGAAAAGGGGTATTTCTTAATCCCTATTCAAGAAAACTGCCTGGGAGTCATTCCCCATTCCTACTGTATTTTATGTGACAGGCTGCCACATCCTCCACCTCTTGACATAGGTGCTGGAACTAGGGGTGGCTTGAAGTGGCTTCCATCACATACAGCGTTTACAGTTTGGCTCAATGGCTCTCAGCACCCCCACTATACACATTGTTCCAGTGCCCCTGCCTCCAGAAGGACTGAGGGAGGCAGCAGCTTGTACAGGGTAGTCCCTGAAAGCCCTGCTGGAGGAGAGAGAAGTCATAGAATCATAGAATCATAGAATATCAGGGTTGGAAGGGACCCCAGAAGGTCATCTAGTCCAACCCCCTGCTCGAAGCAGGACCAATTCCCATTTAAATCATCCCAGCCAGGGCTTTGTCAAGCCTGACCTTAAAAACCTCTAAGGAAGGAGATTCTACCACCTCCCTAGGTAACGCATTCCAGTGTTTCACCACCCTCATAGTGAAAAAGTTTTTCCTAATATCCAACCTAAACCTCCCCCACTGCAACTTGAGACCATTACTCCTCGTTCTCTCATCTGCTACCATTGAGAACAGTCTAGAGCCATCCTCTTTGGAACCCCCTTTCAGGTAGCTGAAAGCAGCTATCAAATCCCCCCTCATTCTTCTCTTCTGCAGACTAAACAATCCCAGCTCCCTCAGCCTCTCCTCATAAGTCATGTGTTCTAGACCCCTAATCATTTTTGTTGCCCTTCGCTGGACTCTCTCCAATTTATCCACATCCTTCTTGTAGTGTGGGGCCCAAAACTGGACACAGTACTCCAGATGAGGCCTCACCAATGTCGAATAGAGGGGAACGATCACGTCCCTCGATCTGCTCGCTATACCCCTACTTATACATCCCAAAATGCCATTGGCCTTCTTGGCAACAAGGGCACACTGCTGACACATATCCAGCTTCTCATCCACTGTGACCCCTAGGTCCTTTTCCGCAGAACTGCTGCCTAGCCATTCGGCCCCTAGTCTGTAGCGGTGCATTGGATTCTTCCGTCCTAAGTGCAGGACCCTGCACTTATCCTTATTGAACCTCATCAGATTTCTTTTGGCCCAATCCTCCAATTTGTCTAGGTCCTTCTGTATCCTATCCCTCCCCTCCAGCGTATCTACCACTCCTGCTAGTTTAGTATCATCCGCAAATTTCCTGAGAGTGCAATCTACACCATCCTCCAGATCATTTATGAAGATATTGAACAAAACCGGCCCCAGGACCGACCCCTGGGGCACTCCGCTTGACACCGGCTGCCAACTAGACATGGAGCCATTGATCCCTACCCGTTGAGCCCGACAATCTAGCCAGCTTTCTACCCACCTTATAGTGCATTCATCCAGCCCATACTTCCTTAACTTGCTGACAAGAATACTGTGGGAGACCGTGTCAAGAGCTTTGCTAAAGTCAAGAAACAATACATCCACTGCTTTCCCTTCATCCACAGAACCAGTAATCTCATCATAGAAGGCAATTAGATTAGTCAGGCATGACCTTCCCTTGGTGAATCCATGCTGGCTGTTCCTGATCACTTTCCTCTCATGCAAGTGCTTCAGGATTGATTCTTTGAGGACCTGCTCCTTGATTTTTCCAGGGACTGAGGTGAGGCTGACTGGCCTGTAGTTCCCAGGATCCTCCTTCTTCCCTTTTTTAAAGATTGGCACTACATTAGCTTTTTTCCAGTCATCCGGGACTTCCCCCGTTCGCCATGAGTTTTCAAAGATAATGGCCAATGGCTCTGCAACCACAGCCGCCAATTCCTTCAGCACTCTCGGATGCAACTCGTCCGGCCCCATGGACTTGTGCACGTCCAGCTTTTCTAAATAGTCCCTAACCACCTCTATCTCCACAGAGGGCTGGCCATCTCTTCCCCATTTTGTGAAGAAACCCTTCTTGTTACTCTTGACATCTCTGGCTAGCTGCAGCTCCAGGTGCGATTTGGCCCTCCTGATATCATTCCAACATGCCTGAGCAATATTTTTATACTCTTCCCTGGTCATATGTCCAACCTTCCACTTCTTGTAAGCTTCTTTTTTATGTTTAAGATCCGCTAGGATTTCACCATTAAGCCAAGCTGGTCGCCTGCCATATTTACTATTCTTTCGACTCATCGGGATGGTTTGTTCCTGTAACCTCAACAGGGATTTCTTGAAATACAGCCAGCTCTCCTGGACTCCTTTCCCCTTCATGTTAGTCCCCCAGGGGATCCTGGCCATCCGTTCCCTGAGGGAGTCGAAGTCTGCTTTCCTGAAGTCCAGGGTCCGTATCCTGCTGCTTACCTTTCTTCCCTGCATCAGGATCCTTAACTCAACCAACTCATGGTCACTGCCTCCCAGATTCCCATCCACTTTTGCTTCCCCCACTAATTCTACCTGGTTTGTGAGCAGCAGGTCAAGAAAAGCGCCCCCCCCCCAGTTGGCTCCTCTAGCACTTGCGCCAGGAAATTGTCCCCTACGCTTTCCAAAAACTTCCTGGATTGTCCATGCACTGCTGTATTGCTCTCCCAGCAGATATCAGGAAAATTAAAGTCACCCATGAGAATCAGGGCATGCAATCTAGTAGCTTCCGTGAGCTGCCGGAAGAAAGCCTGATCTACCTCATCCCCCTGGTCCGGTGGTCTATAGCAGACTCCCACCACTACATCAATCTTGTTGCACACACTTCTAAACTTAATCCAGAGACACTCAGGTTTTTCTACAGTTTCGTACCGGAGCTCTGAGCAGTCATACTGCTCCCTTACATACAGTGCTACTCCCCCACCTTTTCTGCCCTGCCTGTCCTTCCTGAACAGTTTATAACCATCCATGACAGTACTCCAGTCATGTGAGTTATCCCACCAAGTCTCTGTTATTCCAATCACGTCATAGTTCCTTGACATCACCAGGACCTCCAGTTCTCCCTGCTTGTTTCCCAGGCTTTGTGCATTCGTATATAAGCACTTGAGATAACCTGCTGATCGCCCCTCATTCCCAGTATGAGGCAGGAGCCCTCCCCTCACAGACATTCCTGCCTGTGCTTCCTCCCGGTATCCCACTTTCCCACTTACCTCAGGGCTTTGGTCTCCTTCCCCCGGTGAACCTAGTTTAAAGCCCTCCTCACTAGGTTAGCCAGCCTGCTGGCAAAGATGCTCTTCCCTCTCTTCGTAAGATGGAGCCCGTCTCTGCCCAGCACTCCTCCTTCATGGAACACCATCCCATGGTCAAAGAATCCAAAGCCTTCTCTCCCACACCACCTGCGTAGCCATTCGTTGACTTTGATGATTCGACGGTCCCTACCCAGGCCTTTTCCTTCCACGGGAAGGATGGACGAGAACACCACTTGCGCCTCCAACTCCCTTATCCTTCTTCCCAGAGCCACGTAGTCCACAGTGATCCGCTCAAGGTCATTCTTGGCAGTATCATTGGTGCCCACGTGGAGAAGCAGGAAGGGGTAGCGATCCGAGGGCTTGATGAGTCTCGGCAGTCTCTCCGTCACATCGCGAATCCTAGCCCCTGGCAAGCAGCAGACTTCTCGGTTTTCCCGGTCAGGGCAGCAGATAGATGACTCAGTCCCCCGGAGGAGAGAGTCCCCGACCACCACCACCCGCCTTCTCCTCTTGGGAGTGGTGGTCGTGGAACCCCCAACCTCAGGACATCGCATCTCATGCCTTCCAACCAGCGGAGTCTCCTTCTGCTTTCTCGCCCCAGACATATCATCTGGTCCACTCTCTGCAACGGTACCTGTGGAGAGAACATGAAAGCGGTTAGTTACCTGTGTCTGTGTTACTGGAACCCGGACATTCCGCTTACCTCTTCTGGAGGTCACATGTTGCCAAGCTTCTTCACTGGCCTCTTGGCTCCTCTGTGCAACCTGCTCTATATCTTTAGAGCTTTGTGCCCCTAGAAGCATATCCTGAGTTTTGTCCAGAAAATCCTCAGTTTCTCGTATGCAACACAGGTTGTTATCTGTTGCTCCAGACCTTCAATCTTCTCTTCCAATATGGAGACCAGCTTGCACTTTGTACAGACAAAGTTGCTTCTGTCCTGTGGAAGAAAGACAAACATGGCACATCCAGTGCAGGTCACAACAGCTGAACCCCCCCCCTTCCATATCACCTTCCTACTATGAGCTTCCTCAGAGCAGTTTGCAAGACGTAAGCCTCACTGGGCTCACTCCAGGCGAACTCCCAGGCAAAGTCCCCTGATGCCTCAGGACAGACCCCCCCACAAGGAGCAGTACACACAAAACAGAATGACAGCATCATCTGTCAGTTATATACATACGAGTAGCTACATCTATTGTGATTTTCTCAGTACCAACAACGACACTGGGCAAACTGCTCAATAGCTGGCAGCTGTTATATCTCAGCAGCCACTGAGAGCTAGATTCAGGGTTGTCCTATGGCCCTTCTTTTCTGGCTATGCTAGTACAAGCCACCATAATGCAGATGTACGGCCTTCCTTGTAAACTGTGCCTCCCTCACAGAAGCCCTTGACACAGGGGTTGCTTGGAAGTGGTAGAAAGTGTGACTAGGGTAGGTCTGTGACAGGGCACTTCCCTTCTGTTACAAGCTGCATGCGGCTAGTGCAAGTTGCAGCAGCCCTTAAGGTTAGGGTGACCATATTTCCCAAAGGGAAAATGAGATAGTGCATGGGGTTAGGCCAAGCCCTCTCTCCGTGTGGGGATGACCCGAGCCACTTGCCAGAACCCTCGTCCAATCCCATACCCCACGGGGCGAGCCTGAGTCCCCCTTTTTCCCCACGCAAAGCTGCTTGCTCAGCCCTGCCAGCCCCAAGAGACAGCATAGGTATGTTCTCAGCTGTAGATAATCAGCAGATCATCAAGTGTTGAGATAAGTGCCTGCAGATCAAGCAGAAAGGGATCAGCCAGAGAATCTGAGGGACTCTGCTTCAGCCACAGACTGGCAGGATGAGGCTCAAAGAGCTGGAACGTCTAGTGAGAAAGCACTGCAAGGAGTTGCTCTGTGAAAGGAGCCTGGAGGCAAATGAAGTTAGGAAGTGGCTGAGGGAAACAGTAGCAAGTCTGAATAAGCGGACCTTAGCTGTTTAATGCAGGGCCCCTGGGCTGCAACCCAGAATAGAAGGAGATCCTGGGTTCCCCTTAATGCCACCAGGAAACAAGAACATAAAAGCCCTCCTGATGCAAGGGGGCAAGGACTATTGAGCTTAGGGTGGGGCTCAAGACCTAGGATAAGGTCATTAGACTTTGTTTGGGGAATTCTTCACTACCCCTGGAAATGGTAGGGATTATAAACAACCTGCCAGAGAGCTGAGTAGTGAGAAGGGGTAAACCACTGCAGGCACAGAGTTAAAGAGGCAGTTGCATCATGCCTGGCCATGCACCCTGGTTGCATTTACAGATGTTGTCCAGGTTTTCAGTAGTGCAGAAAAGCACAGTAGATGCCATTTGATGCTAATATCCTTCTGCGCACCACTTACTTGTCTTTAAAGACGTTCATGGATGCATTTCAGGTCAAACATCCATCCTATCAATGTTCTAGCTATATAACCTGAATTTTTAGGGCCCAATCCTTAAGTCTTTGTTCAAGGAAAACCTAGTACAGTAAAATCTGCCAAGTGCGACCACTCATGGAAGTTAGCAAAAGTGGTCACTTGTAAGAGATGGCCTCTCTTCAAATATATGGTATGGTATTGCCACCCTTACTTCTGCACTGCTGCTGGCAATGGCGCTGTCTTCAGAGCTGGGCAGCTGGAGAGTGGCAGCTGCTCTCTGGCCACGCAGCTCTGAAGGCAGCGCTGCTGCCAGCAGCAGCACAGAAGTCAGGGTGGCGATACCATACCACGTCATCTGTATTTCTCCACTGCTACTGGCGGCAGCACTGCTTGCAGAGCTGGGTGCTCAACCAGCAGCCACTGCTCTCCTGCCACCTAGCTCTGAAGGCAGAGTAGAGAGTAGCGGCAGCTGCTGGCTGGGCACCCAGCTCTGAACGGAGTAAAAAAATGTGGTCACTGATCGCAGATGACAGGTGGTCACTCTTCACAGTTTCTTCACAGTTAAATTATCTGGGGGGAAAGTTCCATGGCCTTTGCAAGTATTCACTCATGACAGGTGGTTTCTCTTCAGAGATGGTTACTAAGACAGGTTTTACTGTATATGCTTTAACTTAGTAATGACTGAATATTTGGGCTCTTAAACCACTGATTAGTAGGATTAAAAGAGGAAAAACATAGTGCATCAGTTATGCTCCAAAGAGCTACAACTCTCTAAACAATAAATAGAGTGTACAAACAAATCTATCTTTAACAAAGACTGAGACCAGTCTTTGCTAAAGAAATAATAACTGACATTTCCTTGTCTGAAAAGAAAAATTGCCAGAAATATACCCTGCCCCAGGTCCACTGCTACAGACTATTTCCTAGAATGGAAATGTACAAATACTGATCCTCCCTAAAATCAGTTTGGAAGTCCCCAAACCGCAAAAGTATTAGAAGCTTAACTTGGAGCTATTGTATTTCTTCCTGCTACTTGCTTTGTTTTCTGTTTTTTCTTCTTCCTTCTTTCAGAAACTGAATAAAAACTACAGTCACTAACATTCTTCCAACCCTCCACACATTTTCATGTCTCTGCTGTTGGTTTTTAAGTTTTTATTGCAAGATAAATGTTCTGTCTAGTGGATTTACACCGAGTATGGGCCAGAGCCCAGCTGATTAATCAAAGTAAAGCTTTCAGATACACACATTGCAAAGCATGTGTATTGTCATAAATCAGGCTTTGTCAGTACACAAAGGCGATGGGATCAAATTCAAGTCACATAATAGTTTCTTGTTTTAAAGTTCTAATTTGATAAGGTGATACCTGTGGAGAACCAGAAATATTTGTAAATACCAGTAGGTTCCTGTGTGATAGTACCCTGCCTGTAGCAGAGTTAGCACTAAGGGAGTTGTTAAAAGAAACCAGGCAGGAAAGGTAAAACAATGGCTTAGATAAGGAGCATCTCTTCAAACACAATAGCCAGATTTATAGCCATGAAGAGGGACCCCTTAGCCTCAGCCCTGGTGAGAAGGCTGTTTGGCCAAGGCTGAAAAGAGTCCAGAGACACTGAGCTGTTAAGAGCTACCCTATAGAAATGGAGGGGGAAGTACTCAGTATACAGCAAGGATGACACACAGAGATTGATGGAAAGCCAGAGTCCGCAGCAAGCAAGCTATAACTTGGTGCCCAGAGAGAATAGGGGACACCAAGACGAAAGGCAAGGAAGGCTATGCTACAAAATTAAGTCAACCTTAGTTACGTCAACCTACAGACACCACAGTAATTGAATCAGTTTTGCACATCCACATTACATTCCTTGTGTCCACGGTCCACATCCTCACCAGGAGTGCTGGCACGGATTTAACTACCAGTGTGGGGCATTGTGGGATGGTTTCTGATAGGCAGCAGCAGTCCATGGAAGCAATGCAATGTCTATACTGACGCTGTGTTGACCTAACTACATCAACCTGAGCGCTGCTTCTCTCGCAGAGGTAGAGTTATTAAGTCGGGGGAGTAGTGGGCGAGTTAGAATCAGAGAATCATAGAATATCAGGGTTGGAAGGGACCTCAGGAGGTCATCTAGTCCAACCCCCTGCTCAAAGCAGGACCAATCCCCAACTAAATCATCCCAGCCAGGGCTTTGTCAAGCCTGACCTAAAAAACTTCTAATGGTCCCCCACTGCAACTTGAGACCATTACTCCTCGTACTGTCATCTGCTACCACTGAGAACAGTCTAGATCCATCCTCTTTGGAACCCCCTTTCAGATAGTTGAAAGCACCTATCAAATCCCCCCTCATTCTTCTCTTCTGCAGACTAAACAATCCCAGTTCCCTCAGCCTCTCCTCATAAGTCATGTGCTCCAGCCCCCTAATCATTTTTGTTGCCCTCGGCTGGACTCTTTCCAATTTTTCCACATCCTTCTTGTAGTGTGGGGCCCAAAACTGGACACAGTACTCCAGATGAGGCCTCACCAATGTCGAATAGAGGGGAACGATCACATACCTCGATCTGCTGGCAATGCCCCTACTTATACATTCCAAAATGCTATTGGCCTTCTTGGCAACAAGGGCACACTGTTGACTCATATCCAGCTTCTCGTCCACTGTAACCCCTAGGTCCTTTTCTGCAGAACTGCTGCCTAGCCATTCGGTCCCTAGTCTGTCGCGGTGCATGGGATTCTTCCGTCCTAAGTGCAGGACTCTGCATTTGTCCTTGTTGAACCTCATCAGATTTCTTTTGGCCCAATCCTCTAATTTGTCTAGGGCCCTCTGTATCCTATCCCTACCCTCCCGCGTATCTACCATTCCTCCCAGTTTAGTGTCATCTGCAAACTTGCTGAGGGTGCAATCCACACCATCCTCCAGATCATTAATGAAGATATTGAACAAAACCGGCCTGAGGACCAACCCTTGGGGCACTCCACTTGATACTGGCTGCCAACTAGACATGGGGCCATTGGTCACTACTCATTGAGCCCGACAATCTAGCCAGCTTTCTATCCACCTTATAGTCCATTCATCCAGCCCATACTTCTATAACTTGCTGGCAAGAATACTGTGGGAGACCGTGTCAAAAGCTTTGCTAAAGTCAAGGAACAACACATCCACTGCTTTCCCCTCATCCACAGAGCCAGTTATCTCATCATAGAAGGCAATTAGATTAGTCAGGCATGACTTGCCCTTGGTGAATCCATGCTGACTGTTCCTGGTCACTTTCCTCTCCTCTAAGTGCTTCAGAATTGATTCCTTGAGGACCTGCTCCATGATTTTTCCTGGGACTGAGGTGAGGCTGACTGGCCTGTAGTTCCCAGGATCCTCCTTCTTCCCTTTTTTAAAGATGGGCACTACATTAGCCTTTTTCCTGTCGTCCGGAACTTCCCCGGATCGCCATGAGTTTTCAAAGATAATGACCAATGGCTCTGCAATCACATCCGCCAACTCCTTCAGCACTCTCGGATGCAGCGCATCCAGCCCTGTGGACTTGTGCTCGTCCAGCTTTTCTAAATAGTCCCGAACCACTTCTTCCTTCACAGAGGGCTGTTCACCTCCTCCCCATGCTGTGCTGGCCAGTGCAGTAGTCTGGGAGCTGGCCTTGTTCATGAAGACAGAGGCAAAAAAAGCCTTGAATACATTAGCCGTTTCCACATCCTCCGTCACTAGGTTGCCTCTCTCATTCAATAAGGGGCCCACACTTTCCTTGGCTTTCTTCTTATTGCCAACATTTCTGAAGAAACCCTTCTTGTTACTCTTTACCTTCCCTCGCTAGCTGCAACTCCAGGTGTAATATAGCCTTCCTGATTTCACTCCTGCAAGCCCGAGCAATATTTATATACTCATCCCTGTTCATTTGTCCAATCTTCCACTTCTTGTAAGCCTTTTTTTTTGTGTTTAAGATAAGCAAGGATTTCACTGTTAAGCCAAGCTGGTCGCCTGCCATATTTGCTATTCTTTCTACACATCTGGATGGTTTGTCCCTGTAACCTCTTTAAGGATTCTTTAAAATACAGCCAGATCTCCTGGACTCCTTACCCCCTCATGTTATTCTCCCAGGGGATCCTGTCCATCAGTTCCCTGAGGTTGTCAAAGTCTGATTTTCTGAAATCCAGAGTCTGTATTCTGCTGTTCTCCTTTCTTCCTTGTGTCAGGATCCTGAACTCGACCATCTCATGGTCACTGCCTCCCAGGTTCCCATCCACTTTTGCTTCCCCTACTAATTCTTCCCAGTTTGTGAGCTGCAGGTCAAGAAGAGCTCTGCCCTTAGTTGGTTCCTCCAACACTTGCACCAGGAAATTGTCCCCTACACTTTCCAAAAACTTCCTGGATTGTCTGTGTTGCTCTCCCAGAAGATATCAGGGAGATTGAAGTCTCCCATGAGAACCAGAGCCTGCGGTCTAGTAACTTCCTTTAGTTGCCGGAAGAAAGCCTTGTCCATCTCATCCCCCTGGTCCAGTGGTCTATAGCAGACTTCCACCACGACATCACCCTTGTTACTCACTTCTAAACTTAATCCAGAGACTCAGGTTTTTCTGCAGTTTAATAATGGAGCTCTGAGCAGTCATACTGCTCTCTTACATACAATGCAACTCCCCCACCTTTTCTGCCCTACCTGTCCTTCCTGAACAATTTATATCCATCCATGACAGTACTCCAGTCATGTGAATTATCCCACCAAGTCTCTGTTATTCCAATCACATCATAATTCCTTGACTGTGCCAGGATTTCCAGTTCTCCCTGCTTGTTTCCCAGGCTTCTTGCATTTGTGTATAGGCACTTGAGATAACTCGCTGATCGTCCCTCTTTCTCAGTGTGAGACAGGAGCCCTTCCCTCTTGCATTCTCCTGCTTGTGCTTCCTCCCGGTATCCCACGTCCCCACTTACCTTAGGGCTTTGGTCTCATTCCCCCGGTGAACCTAGTTTAAAGCCCTCCTCACTAGGTTAGCCAGCCTGCTTGAGAAGATGCTCTTCCCTCTCTTCATTAGTTGGAGCCCGTTTCTGCCTAGCACTCCTCCTTCTTGGAACACCATCCCATGGTCAAAGAATCCAAAGCCTTCTCTCCGACACCACCTGTGTAGCCATTCCCTGACTTCCACAATTTGACAGTCTCTACCCAGGCCTTTTCCTTCCACGGGGAGGATGGACAAGAACACCACTTGTGCCTCAAACTCCTTTATCCTTCTTCCCAGAGACACGTAGTCTGCAGTGATCCACTCAAGGTCATTCTTGGCAGTATCATTGGTGCCCACGTGGAGAAGCAGGAAGGGGTAGTGATCCGAGGGCTTGATGAGTCTCAGCAGTCTCTCTGTCACATCATGAATCCTAGCTCCTGGCAAGCAGCAGACTTCTCGGTTTTCCCGGTCGGGGCGGCAGATAGATGACTCAGTCCCCCTGAAGAGAGAGTCCCTGACCACCACCACCCACCTCCTTCTCTTGGGAGCGGTGGTCATGGAACCCCCATCCCTAGGACAGTGCATTTCATGCCTTCCAATCGGCAGAGTCTCCTTCTGTTCCCTTCCCTCAGATGTATCATCTAGTCCACTCTCCGCATTAGTGCCTGTGGAGAGAACGTGAAAACGATTGCTTACCTGTATCTGCATTGCTGGTACATGGACACTCCCCTTTCTTCTTCTGGAGGTCACATGCTGCCAAATTTCTTCACCGTCCTCCTGTCCCCACTGCGCAGCCTGCTCTGAATCTTCAGAACATTGTGTCCGTAGAAACATATCCTGACATCTGTCCAGGAAATCTTCAGTTTCTCTTATGCAACGCAAAGTTGGTACTTGTTTCTCCAGACCTTGAACTGTCTCTTCCAATATGGAGACCAGCTTGCACTTTGTACAAACAAAGTCACTTCTGTCCTGTGGCAGAAAGACAAACATGGCACATCCAGTGCAGGTCACAACAGCTGAACACTCCCCATCCATATTACCTTCCTTCTATGAGCTTCCTCAGGAGTTGTAGTAATGACTCAGAGAAGCCGGCAAGATGTAAGCCTCAGTGGGGTCTCCCCAGGCAAACTCCCTCTGTTAGCCTCTCTGCTATTTGCCGCTCAGCTGGTTCGCAGCTGACTGGCTTTCTAAAACAGTCAGGCCCACTCAAGGCTCACCTGGAACAAAGCACTCCCAATTCACACTTTTCAAACAGCCAGTCAAGCACACGGTCAAACTGTCAAACTGTCCCCACAACAGACACTCAGATACTCACCAACACAGCCTCCTTAATGCAGCCCTTAGCGTACCTCCTTTCAGACAGATCCCAGGCACACTCCCTCTGTTAGCCTCTCTGCTGTTCGCCGCTCAGCTGGTTCGCAGTTACATCGGTGGGAGCTGCATTGCAGTTAGACGCTTACAGAGTTAGGTCAACATGACTCTGTAATGTAGACCAGGCCTAAGTCATGTCTACCTAGGGGCTTGGAGGGAATGCCAAGCATAAGTAAGACAAGATGCGTGTAGATCTGTTGTTTTAAAGCTGCTGTTCTAAGCTCCATGTACATTTTGAGCAAAATAAGTTAGGCTGTTTTGGAGGCACTGTCTCTGTATCACTGCATACTGTTCCCATCCACAAGCTTCTGAAGGAAAACTCTTGCAGGTGCCAAGCCCATTGGGCCTGTTATGTCACACAGTTGCATTTAGGGGTGTAATCCAGTCAGAGAGTGAGTGTATTGTGGGATCCCCAAAGTGGAGTCCTGGGTCAACCACTTGAAAGGGAACAGGAAAGCATGGAAAAGAGTCTCAGAGGATGTTGCCTATGTGGGGACACTAGGACAATACTAACATTTAATAACAATACTTAAAGATCTTACAATGAAAATGCTTTATAAACAATAACTAATCAAACATCACAGCCCTCTGATGGAAGTAAATACAGTATTGTCATCTCCATTTTACAAATGGGAACTTTGATAAGGTTATCAGACAGGGGCAGAGTCAAGAATACAAATCAACAGTGAGGCCCAGCTCTCAACTTCTGAACTACACTGAAAAAATTTAAAACTGATTTTCAGCCTCATTGGCTCCTTGTATTGTAATTATAGTGCTGGATGCTTACTAACCTCTGAAATTCTCTTCAGTCAGACACTTCCTAATATCTCACTCAACTGCTTTGCTTTGCTTTGCTTTCCACAGCTACCTAACAATCCATTCTCCTGCTGTGGCTTTTTACTGCCCTGGGCTGTTGCATTGATTTGCTAGGTTCACCTTTAGTTTATATATATATAAAAAAAGAACTTGTTTTGTTTTGTTTTTGTACGTTTGTTCTCAGGCAGCTTGTCAAATACTATCAATTCTTATCATAAGCACAGTAAGCCAAAACTCTGCTGAACCTACCTGTCTCCCAAAACTTCCAGCTTCATGTAAGTTTGTGATTATTACAGCAATGGCCAGAGCCAGGATACTGTTGCTATTAGAATTGGTTCAGACAGTTAATGCTTATCCTTGAAGCTTTCCCCTTCGTCTGATGACTGGAAGACTTGGTCAAGGGATGCTGAAAACACTGAAAAATTCATGATATAACTCCACAGTCAATAATGGTTGGATTCTCACAGACCTTTATGTGTGTGCCTGGGAGTGAAGAACACATGAGGTCTTTCCTTCACTTGTGCATCCAGTGCAAAGGCCTCAGTCTTGGCTCCAAGGAACAAATGCACCGGTTCCTTCATGAACTTTCAGCACTCTAAAAGAACAGAGGCATGGAGAAGGCAGGGGCCTTGCTCCTGCCCTATGTCCACGGGCCTGCAGAGCAGTACTGGGGGAGTGAGAGTGGCCTGTTGGTTAAAGCACTGACTTGGGAGATCAAAGTTCAAGTATTAGCTCTGCTAAAGATTTCCTTTCCTAAGCAAGTCACAATCCCTGTACCTCAGTTTCCCCTTTGGTGAAACGGGGATGATAGTATTTCCTTACTTCACAGGCAAGCTGTGAAGATGAATCCATTAATAGATATGATGTGTTCAGATCCTACTGGGATGCGCACCATAGAAAAACCTACGTACACAGCCTACAGGGGAGTGGATGTGCTGTGCCCCATAAGCGGGGAGGTGCTCCCCTTGTTTTTGTGTTGCTCCTCATTTTCCTCCAGTGTGAGGCTCTGCATGCTCACAACTGCACTACAATTTAAATGTAGTAAAACCAACACCACTTCAAAATAAGCACCATGTCTTGCTTCAAGTAGAGAATACCAAACTTGAATTCCTGTGCTCCCTCTGTCTGTGTAGAATAGTTTACAGTAGGCTGGTAGTTTTAAGAATGGCAAGTGCCCTACTGCCAACACACCTGGAATGTGGACATCCAGCAGAACTCAAATTACACGTAGGCAAAGCTGCTCCATAGTGCAGCCACGTTCTGAATCAATGCATCATCCTGGCATGTTGCTTCGATGATGTATCACACAGAAACACCTTTAAAGTGTTGTACCTCTAATACTGTGCACGTGCCAGAAACCACCCTCCGACCAGCAGGTTTAGGGTTGATTCCTTAGCAAGATGGCTCTCCTGAAGGAGAAATGTTCAGCTATCAGAATGTCTTCATCTAATATTTAAAACGTATGTTAAATAAAAATCTGATCATTCCTTTTCTAAAGGTCGATGTGCTTCATCTGGAAAAGAGAAGCTCCTTCAAACAGCTCTTGTTCAGTCCCCTCCATACCATAATCGCTGTAGCAGGATCTCTGACACTGCAGCCAGACTAGACCCGTGCTCTGAGCCTGGGCTGAGATTGTTCTCTTCATTTCATACACACAGAGAAGGTGGATAAAAAATATCAAATACTCTTTCTGGAAGGTTGCCATGTCACACTACTTATTTCTTACCATTCAAAATGATAATACACAAGAAAAAGAGACACAAAGCTGACTGCCCACTACAGCAGAGAAGCACAAGCCAACCCATCTTGCTGTAGGATAGCTCTCTGCAGCCATGATTGCTCAAGGCCTAGCTCACACATTGTCCTACAGAGCCCACTAATCTGCAAGCAGAACTGGGCTACCGCTTACAAATGTAAAGTGATAATTGTGTTAAAATTACAGGCTTTCACTATTTCACAAGGAGCATCCCTCAGGAAGAACTCCCCACAATTCGCTGCCTCCAGGCAGACTACAAGGATTCCTTTTCGAGTGAGTTTTTTCAGGATTTTTAAAATTATCTAAATGTCTCTCCATTTCTTTTTTGGCTTTGAAGTTTTTCTCCTAAACACTGTGAGCTGAAAAAGAAATTCCTTTTTGCTTTCAGAGGCAAGTCTGATGGATAGCAACTTGTCCTCTCTTCCCCATTCAGAATTAGCAGACACACAGCAGGCCACAGGGAAACCAGCTCCCAGCTGGTGGGTGGGCAAGGCCCATGCTGAGACAGTTGAGCAGGCAACATGCCCAATTTTTGGTAAGTGAAAACTGTTCAACCATTTCAAAAACATTTTTGATAAACATTTAAATCACCCAAAATCCAGCTCCAAAGCAAAAGCAAGTTTGAAACTTCAAATTTTTCTGAACCTACTTTTGGATATTTTGACCAGCTCTATTGTGCAAATATCATCGTCTATTTTAAATATCACGAGATAAAGTTCCTATAAGAAATGTGATGCTGGCCAGAAAGGGCCAGAAAGGGTAAAACAACTAACATGGTAAATTACTGAAATTCTACCTTTAAAGACATATTAGGAAAGTATGTAAGTGGTAATTAGGGCTATTCCTTTCAAGCAACTAGCAAAGCAATGTTAGATAGACCAGAGCTTTGAAATGTAAACTTGTATTGTTAAAGAATTGGAAAAAGACAGTGATTGTAGTAGTCTATGTTTACCTATATTTTGTTAGAGGTTAAACAATGTAAACAAACGGTTTCTGTCTATGTCTGTATTCTGTTAATTCAGGGATCAAAAGGAAATATTAATAGTTAGATAAAACTTGGGTAAAATAATGTCCTTGCCTATATGTCTCTTTAAAGTTTGTGATAAACTACTTAATGGACCATTACCTTATGTTAATCCATGTAGTTTAGGAAACAGAAGGTTACTTCAAAAAGCCTACTGTTCGCCTGAGGATTCCGTGCTGTCAAGAGAAGGCCTGAAACTGTATAAAGGACTCTTGGGTCCTGATCCTTTTTACCTCCAATCTGCTTGAGCTTTATTCAAGGGAAGCTTGAGTCAAAAGACTGAGATCTCCAGTCCCATCTGGATCACCCTGGATATAAACACTGGACTATAACCCATGGACTAATTCTGGAAGAACTATGTACAACTCCAAAGCTCACCATCTCTACTATGAAACTGATCTCAGAATTGTACTCATGTCTGTATGTATACTGATACCAATACGCTCTCTTTTCTTTTTAAATAATATTTAGTTAATAAGAATTGGTTGTGAGTATGTATTTGGGTAACATCTGAAATATTCATTAACCTGGGAGGTGATGATAGAACTTTCATATTTGGCTGGGAGGAAGCCCAAAGGCTGGGTTGCTTTTAAGTGAGCTGTGTTTTGTCTTTGGTAGTGTAGAAGCTGTTTTGTGGCTAGCTTGGTGGGTCTAAGTACTGGAATATCCACCAGCTTTGGGGATTCTTTCCCATTCTTTGCAGTTTGCCCTAATTGAGTAACCTCAATGTTCCCCCCGAACCCCACCCCACATACTCAAACTAAGTTGTGAAAGGAAATTCATTACAACATGTTAGTCAAAGAAGAGGAAGGTAAATCCCACATTAGAGACTGAAGTATTCCTAATGTTTTCAATATTTTTAAGAATTTCAGAATGGTGTTTTTCAAAAGGAAGGTAGTTGCCTAACACTTTTAGGCACTTTTGAACATCCCATGCTTAATTTTTTTTCTTCCAAGCACTGGGATTCAAGTTTGTGGTAATAGGTGAGGAAGGGGAAATGAGGCCTTTAAAAAAATTTCCAGTCTCCAACTCTACCCAAATCAAAGGGAAATCAGTGCAGCCAGTTCTGGTATTTGTGGACAACATCCATCAAATCCTCATTGAGCCCCTTCAAAGGTTCTCTGAGTATAAATCTGAGAAATAACCTGTGCATAATCTCCACATATACTTCCCCACAAATCTCCACAGCAGTTCCAGTATGCCAGTCACATCCAAGTCCTCCAGTTTTAATTCATGAGTTACTACTACTCTCCAATCCTCCTCCAAATATGCATATGAAACATAAAATACATCTTTGCAGTTGTTCGTGTCTGATAAGTTTCTTGGAGCATTGGGCCATTAATATTTTAACAGCTCTGCAAACATAAAAGCAAATAATTTTTTTTTTTAGTCTTTTCTATCCAGTTTGACAAATGAAGCTGTCCCTGTGCTCACCAAAGAATCTTCACCATCTCAAAGGCAATATTGTGCCAAGGTAATATTTCACCCTGCTACCTTGATTTACATCTTCCATTATACAGAGGACAGAAGACACATTGAGCGTCTGTTCTCAACTCTATTCATTTTCTCCCTGTGAGACTTTGCAGGTTCACTCAGATCAGTCAGGGGTGGTGTCATTGCCTGCCCTGTAACTCTGGGTGCTTCTGTGCTGTGCAGCTTTGACTCAGAGCCCTGACACCAGCAGCCTGTTCACAGCACAATGACCTCACCCTCTCTGCCACCAGCCTGTTTACTCCTCACAGGGTGACACCAATAGTCCTGCTAGTCCTGAGTTGCCTCAAAACTGTCTCCTCTGCAGTGCTCAGCCCTTTCACTGAAGCACTCACAAAACTTACCAAGTGCACTGCTCCTTTAAAGAGACAGTACATAGAACCAGCCTGTTAGTTTGGCTGAGGGTTTTAGTCTTTAGTTTGAAATATTGCACTGAGATGGTGATGTAATAAAACAATATTAGGTTTATTAACAAAGAACAGATATTTAAGTGATACCAAGTAGAAGGAATTGGGATAGAAATGGTTACAAACAAACAAAAGTAACAACATGCTTCTAAAATTAAAACCTACCTTAACAAACTAGAGTCTTTTGTTTAAAGTAGTTTTCTCAGCACGGTCATTCTTCCAGCATGGCTGGCCAATTTTTGGCCAGGATCCAGCACAGAGCTCAAAGTGCTTGGTTTCTTTGTCTCCTCAGGTTCAGGATGCTAAAATGGCTCTCTCTCTCTCTCTGATTATATCCTCAAAGTTTATCTTTGTTTTCAAAGTCAGGAAGCCCTCCTAGGGGCTCATCTTGCTGTTTTCTACCAGGGAGCTGACACCAAGTTAATTTTGGCAGTCTCCTCCCCCTGTCATGATAGTTAAGTGGCTCTCTCCCCAACTCCCTACTTTGGTGGTTTTGTTTACTTTTTACGTAAAGGTACTTCTATTGTCTCTCCCTGCTCGATTGACATTGGAGATGCATTCAAGGAGATGGAACCACATTCCTTTGTGTGAGGGAGGGATGACTTAATCCCCACCAGCCAAACACATTTTAAGACTATATTTTCAGCACATATTAATAATTTTTATATATCACCCATACATAGATCATGCAATAATATTCATGACCAGAGTGCTACCAGTTTCCATATGATACCTTACATGACAAGAGAAGAAAAGACTGAGGGGAGACATAACAGTCTTCAAGTAAAAGGTTCTTATAAAAAGAAGGGTGATACATTGTTCTTCTTATCCACTGAGGACAGGACAAAAGGTAATGGGCTTAAACTTCAGGAAGGGAGATTTAGGTTAGGCATTGTGAAGTTTTTTCTAACTACCAGGGTAGTTAAGCACTGCAATCCCCATCATGGGAGTTTTTTAAGAACAGGTTAGACAAACCTGTCAGGGATGATCTAGATAATACTCAGTCCTGCTTCACTGTAGGGGACTGGACTAGATGACTTTTGGAGATCCCTTCCCATTCTGTGACACCTTTTTAGATACAGATGATGCCAACACTAAGTTGGGGTGCACTCAGCTGGTCAGGCCAGCTGAGACTCATGGCTAGATTCCAGGGATCCCCTTGCCCTCTGGCATTGGGATGCCATTAGGTCACACTCCCGTTTCCTATTGTATGAAAAAAATCATTCTACTACTGCAGGCTGCTTTGGTTCATAATTTTCTTTGGAGCAAAGATGCTTGACAAATAAAACTTCAGCAGAACTGCTGCTGATGGGGTGCCGAAGGAGTGCTGTTTTAGTTGATATCAATAACATTTCTTATGTGGGTCATCCTGACATGTTCATTTTTCTTTGCATCCTCTCTTGAAATGCACCTTCAGCACCCCAGATATTAAATTGTTATCCACTAAGATAGCAGAAGGGTGCAAATAATATTTCTAGTCCAGGGGAGGGCAAACTTTTTGGCCTGAGGGTCACATCTGGGTATGGAAATTGTATGGCGGGCCATGAATGCTCACAAAACTTTAAGCTGCACCTGCTAGCAAGCCAAGGGGCAATGAGACTGAGAATGAAGCTCACCTGGGCAAGAATATATGGGGGGGGAGCTTTTATAAAGCCTAGGAGTTGAGGATGGAATGGTGCTGCACTGAGGTGAGCCTGCAGTCCTACTCCCTGATGGAATGGGAAGCGTAGGAGCCTGAGAAAGGCAGACTAGGAAGCAGTCCAGGGAAGATCAGAGGGATAGACCTGAACTGCTGGTTTTAGGGTCCCTAGGTTGGAAACTGATGCAGAGGGCAGGCCCAGGTTCCCCTACCCACAACTGCTGGAGTGTGCAGTCAGCACAGTGGATAGGCAGACTGCCTGAGACTTTGAGGAAGGAGACTCAGATAATACCCCAGAACGAGAGAATGATGATGACTTGGCTGGAGGACTAAGCCATGAAGCTGGTAGCGGGGAGTGGCTGCAGAATGAGTGCCTGGGGCAAGGGGCCGAGCAACTACCGGATGGTGCATAGACAGGCTCAAGCTAATTCCCCAGATGAGCCACAAGGAGGTGCTGTCAAGTGGTGAGTAGCAGACCCTGTGACAGAGCCCCAGGAGTAAGTCCTCTCTGGCTAGAGTGATTTAGTAGTATATAGAGATGGGTGGGAGGAGGACAGGAGATGACTGAAATTCTATTTACCTTCCATTTAGTAGTGCCAGAATTCTTTAGGAGTCTTCCAAGATCCCATGAGAGTCCCGCACATCCATCCATAAGCACAATGCTGCTCCTGTTCCCTGCCCTTCTGTGCCTACTTTCCACTTCTGTGCACCTTGTGTCCTCCCCATGCCAAAACTAGGAAAGGATGATTTGTTCCAGCATCCATATTTTCTACTTCAGAGCATCCTCAGCTGCCTTTGTAGCCTGTCACACCCACACTCCCGTTCATACATAATTACCCCTTGCACTAGCACAGTCCATATGATGATCTTGAAGGATTTTCCAAAATCACAAATCCTCCTTGCAAAGTGGGTAAGAGAAATATGGGATCACTTCCTCCACCATGGAAACCCAGGCCAGGACGTGAATATGTATACCATGTCTAACAGAAACTGCAGAGGGAATTTAGGTGAACTTCTCATCATCAGGCCCTTTTAAAGTTGGGACTTCTCTGTGGTTCTTAGGGTTTCTCAAGCTATGGCTCTGTACACCACACACCTTACTGGACAAGAACCCTGGGTCTGTGCCCTTCTTACTGAGCCCTCTCAGTCAGGATAAGGTTTTGGACATCTTGCCTTAAGAGTGGCTTTCTCTCTCTAACACAGTCTATGTGATCATTCCCCAAACAATCCTAAGCCACAGCTGGCTTAATTAAAACCAGATTTATTAAGAACAGAGAGAGGAATCCATAATGTAATGAAAGAACCAATTAATGTCATAACTAACTTGAAACTGTGCAAAGTTCAAATTAGCTAGACTACCATTAGCTTTAGTTACAGTGTAATAAAAGGACGGCATATTTCACTTCTAGAAATCTACTTCTCCTCTCTGACCTTCTGGGTCAGACAGCTCCAGGGACATGCCCTTTCCACTCTGTCCCAGTGGATATATTTTCATTAATCATTCCTACCATTCATTCTATTGCATAGTAAATAAGAATTATTGACACATAACAAATCCTCTGGCACTGTTCTAAGTCTGAATTTGACAAGCCACTTAAATCCACTTTTTTTATGAAGGGACTGGGAGAAAAGTAGTGGGTATTGGTTTTGTTGGGTTTTGTTTCCTGTTCATCATGATCTGGTGCACCTTGCTCACAACAGCAAGCTCCACTCCCTCAGAATCTGGAACACAGCTATAAGGAAGTGTAATGAAGGCCAGTGGCAGATTAAAGTATGATTTTAACATATCTTCTAATCCACCTGCTGTATTCTGACCAGGGCCCCCCAATATGCCAAAGAAAGATCCTTAAAAATGTTTCCAGCAACCCGTACCGCCACTCATTATTTTAACCCTGCAGCAACATCCTTGTACATGGATTTTGTCCTCCCCGTCTGCAGTTTTCTGAGAGGAGCCTACATTTAGACTTAATCTATTCTGTGGTGTAGCCAGCCCCTTCACTTAGCGAGAGGAAAATCAGCAGCCAAGACCAGCCATTGCTATTTTCTCACTCTCTGATGCATTTATTCGTTTTTTCCAATCTTCTGACATACTGATTAGCTCTCCACTGTGAACAGGGTTTTAGACACACATTCTGTACAGCAGAACAAGTGTGAAAGGAGATAATTTCTCATGGGCAGGTTAAATCTTCAGCAATCATGAGTGAATGCAGAGCTGAAGACTATTTCAGCAACAATGTTCTGTACCCACTTGTTTTGCAAAGAGAAAGTATTCTGCAACAAATATAACCTGCTAGACTTTGATGTTCTTTATTCCAGCCCTTAAGTGGCTGATTAAGTTCTTGAGGTTAGTTCTTTTAGATGTGAAGAATCACATTTTAATTAAATTATATCCTTTCTACTAAGTCAGTGTTTTTTGTGTGATGTGTAAACCTGATTATCAGGCTTCACAAGGAAAGATAACTGTAGAATACACTTTTCTTCCAAAGAGAGTTGGCACTTAATAACCTCTTCAGACAGATGCTAAAAACATATTGTAGCTAATTCTGTTACCTTAGCAAAGTTTTACTATAAAGTTAGTGAGAAAAATAGCACAAAAGGAAAGTGAGGATATGCCCTATGTACTGTGTTGTTACAAGTTGCAATTTATAGGATTCTTGGCCCAGATTCAGCAAGATACTAAAGCAATTGTTTAATTGTAAACACATGAGTTCTCACTGAGGCTAAATTCACATGCTTACAATTAAGCACGTGCTTAAGTATCATGCTGAACTTAGTCCCTGTGGTGTGATCCACAAAGCTTCCAGAGTTAGATGCCTAAATCCCCAGGTACAGCATGACTTCAATCCACAAAGCTCCTATTTGGCTGCCCCTAAACCTGTGGGCACCTAAACTCACTTGGTGCTTAACGTTCTGCTGTAAAACTTCTAGGCACCTGTGTTTTAGACCCTAGGGCATGTGCACTGCAGCCCCACTGTAGGTGGTGGGGTGCTTATCTTCTGCCTAAGATCTAGAGAAATTCATGAACTGGAGAAGAGAGTGTTCAGCTGCATAAGTTTTATGTAAGGCCTGAGTCAGTAGGCGGCCGCTGAGCATACCTACCAGATCAGATCCCCTTCAAAATCCATCCAGAAAAGCTGGTGCCCACCTTACAGCTTTTTAACCCAGAGATTACAGCA
This sequence comes from Lepidochelys olivacea, assembly GCF_965140295.1. Lineage (NCBI taxonomy): Eukaryota > Metazoa > Chordata > Testudines > Cheloniidae > Lepidochelys > Lepidochelys olivacea. The sequence continues at coordinate 122,804,594 of NC_140411.1, read as the reverse complement.
TTTACCTAGGATGCAGGGGACCCAGGTTCAATTCCCCCTTTAAGGGCATTTTGATGTGAGGCTCCCTCAGTCTCTCCTGGTGAAGCTGTTCCACTGTGGGTAAATAATGCAAGAGTGACTGGAGCACAGGGACTGGGTGTGGGTGGGTGCCCTAACCACTGGGATACAAAGTCATTTTCTTTCTGGCCCAATGACTAGATACTGGAGTGAGAGAGGAAAACCGAGGGTGCAGTCCCCCTGCTCCAATGTCTCTTGCATTATTTATTCACTACCATCACATCTCCCCTGGGCCATTCTTTGTGGAAGGTGGCTGGTGCCTAACTTATTCCTGCAAGAAACACCTTAGGTACCTTAGCTACCTGACTGCAGGCAGCTGGTTCCTGTTCATGGATTGCTCCATGCAATAGAGATTTAGGAACTTATCTCTGAGAGAAGCGCAGGGTTTTAGCACACACCCTGTCATCTGCATCTCCCATTGTCTAGCTTAGGTGGGTCCAAGCCTACTGTGCTCGTTTATGTGGGTCACATTCCTAGGTTGTCTACACTGGTGGAGGTGTATGGTGTATGTGTAGCCAAACACCCACAGTGAAAAGCACACCGTGTCCACACTGTGGTGTGTTCCTACTCATGTCAGTGAAGCCCTCTGGGGGAGACAGTGAGAAAAGACTTCAGGAGTTCCCCATCCCCTGCTGGAGTCTGTCCCCACAACAGGGAAGGGCTCCAGCAGCAGGGAGATCTTCCCAGCTGTCTCCCCCCTGCCAAAGCTTTTCCCCTGCTGCAGAGAAAGGCTCCAGCACTGGGAGGCAGAAGGACACCACACTGCTAAAAATATCAGTGTACACAGGGAGGCGACAAGTAACTCTTGATAGTGGGGTGGGGGCAGAATGTAAAGGTTCGGGGGGGGGAGGGCATGTAACCGCCCCACGCTTGTCACCTCTGGCCTTTCCCACTGCACCGGTGCCTCCCACACCTGCTTCAAGCCAGCACCACTTTGCCGCCACTCCTCTCACAGTTCCTTCTCCATTTATGTCTCCCAGCACAGCAGCAGTCGGCGAGAAAGGGATGGGTCTCAGCAGGCTTCCACGCACCCCCTCTGGCAGAGCTGTGCTGCCAGTCCAGTCTCTCTTCTCTGCTCCAGGTGCCTCCTAGCAGGACTCAATGGGAGCACTAGCTGCCGGTGCCTTTCCCAGGCACATCCCCCTCAGCTGTGCTCAGCCCATCTCCCATGCTGTCCGAAATGCATTTCACCTCTGCAGGGAGGCACTGCTTGGGCGAGTAGAGCAGTGCAGGATATGTACTCAAACACATCCCTGCATTCTTCAGGCGTGCCTTTATTCTACTTGCCTACGCAGTGCCTCGCGGGCTACATTGCTAGTTATACGCGTGCAGGGGGGTGCTATACAGGTATGAAAGAAGCCCCAAAAAGAAGCATGCAGTATAGACACATATATAGACAGTATATTCTATGATTCTATGACACACCGTAGGTGCCTGTCTCTCCCCATTCATTGTCTTTAGGTAGCCTAGGCCGCCAACTCAGGCTTTATAGACCACAATGTTGTTCTTGTGATTTTTTTTTTCTAAGGTCCAAAAAGTTAGGTGCCATGACACTCAGTGTTGTAACACCTAAGCACTTTTCCAGAGAATGCCCCTAATGACTAATGCTTTGCTGTAGCTCCATATATCTCCTGGGAAATCAGATGGCTGGACTCATTGCAGGCACCACATATTAAATCTCCTCCAACATCTCAAAGGCACATGTCCACAACTTAATTATCAATTTTGTATCAGAGCCACAAAGGTAAACTCTCTAATGAATCCATGGTTTATAAATGACTCCATATTCACATACTTTTCATACAAATGTTGTGAACATAGGTTACTTCCAGGTCTTGCAGTTGTTTCTCCAGGGATCAAGTAACATGGAACTGAGGTGCTTTTGTTGACAATAGGTACCTTTCTCATCACCACCTCGTGAAAGTCTGACAGAATGGAGAAATGTAAACCACTGCTATTACCAAAATAAAGGACACTGCAGCTGTTTGTAATAACTCCGTGTAGTCACGTGTCTGAACTGTTATGGGCCATATCCTCACCTGGTATAAATTGGCATAGTTCTATGGACTTCAATGCCCTGTAGCTGGAAACTGTTAACACTTGATCTGGCTCCCTTGGAAGTCAGAGGTTTTATGACTGACGTCAGTGAGAATAGGATCATGGCTTGAGATAATAAGTTGAATGAAGACCATCTCTTCCTTTGTGTTTTCTTCTGTGCTAAGCTTCTGGCTCTCAAATGCTAATAACATTTACATCTATAATGTATATGTTGTATCATTAAAACTTAAAGAAATTCCAAGCCAACTGCCTCTCCTAAGTTTCCCAGTATGTCATCTTTTAACAGGTTCCTATATGGCAAGCACACCTGTTCAGGGGGTTCCTCTGCCTGCCAGGGCTCCTTGTGAGTGCAGGGCCTGCCATGAGGATGCAGTTGCAGGATCAGGGTCTTAAACTGTAAATTTTTCAGGCCAGGAGCTAGGGACTTTATTGAACAAACCCCTATTGTCCCTCATGTTTTGTGGGTGGCCTAGAGGTGCTGATTTGTGGGCACCAAAAGGCTGGTTCTCTCTGGATCAGAAGAAATTTGTATATATGCTCTCTCTGCGTGACATTCCCTTTGCAAATATAAGCAAAATAAGTCAGTGTGAAAAGGCACTGTTACCTATTCTTTTTAAAGGATCCATTTCAAATTCTAGGAAGTGTGAGATGCTGAAAATACAGCTTTCTTGTCTCTGTTACGGCTTTAGCTGTGGTGATTGCTGATACCATAAGACAGCTTTGTCAGAAATCAGTGAGAGTGCACAGGGCACGAATTTGTCATTTTTAAGCTAACCAATCTCATTTATCTGGTTACATAATAGAACCAGGTCATATCTGTTCTCTCCCTGGAGATCCAGCCCCTGGAATTTTAAAGTACTCCTAGGTACAGCAGGATCCTGATTAATTGCATTAATCAATACAGAGCAAGTCCCCCAAAAACATATCAATTAAAAGAAAGGCACTGTGAGAAACCAGTCATTTTTGATGTATCATTTATCACAACAACCTGGTGTTATTTGCCATCTTTAATTCTTAGAACTTTGGTTACCATAGCAACAGGATGCAGCTTTTATACAAAGCGGTCCAAATTCTGCTCTTGGTTACTCAGAAGCAAATTCAGACTAACTCTCTGAAGTGCACTGAATGACACTGATGCAAATCCAGAGTAACAGAGGCAGATTTAGGCGTGCTATCTCTTTTATATGATCTTCCCCCTCTGCACCCCCACCCTGTCAAGAAGACAAGATGTTTTTCTCTCCTGCTCTGAGTAAGCACATAACACAGTAGAATAATCAGACTTAATGACAGGTTAAACCACAAAGGAATGTTACATCTTATATGACATTAACTTAATCTGTATATTTGTATATGAACCGGTCTTATTTAAACATACTCCAGGAAGGAGCAAATCAGAATTTATTCCTATCATCAATTCATGATAAGGCTACATCCAGAGAATGTAACATAATTAGAATGCTACAGAATAAACAGACACATGCAACTAAGGATAAATTCAAAATCTTTGGCTAAGGCATAGGACTTGATCTTGCAATAAGAACCTGTGTCTCATTAACTTTGATGGGGCTCCAGGCAATTACATGTGTCTACCCACTTGGAGCTTATATTCATATACAAAAGCAATAGCTGGCCATATAATGTTATTAACCCTTACATAGTACTCAGTGGAATCAGTGGAAATACATCCACAGATCAAGGTCAGTACATGAGCCAGTGTGTTCAAAAGAACCAGAGTCCAGATCAAAACAAAAAATCTTCTTTGTTGGGCTTGATCTGTAAATGCAAAAGTACAGTGGCATTTTCCAGACTGCCAGCCAAATGAGAGGTTAGATTAAATACACATAGCAACGAAAGAACCCTTTTGGGAAAGTGCTGTGGCACTTAGTAGGGATTAAACCAATAGGGTGCTGCTCTAAAAATATCAGGTCTGAATTTTCACTTGGTTACGCCAGTTTTACACTGGAGTTACACTTGCCTTAAATTGATGTAACCAAGTGAAAAAGCAGGTTCATAGAATCTGAGTAAAGCATGGGAACCTTTTCTGTGGGATTTACTTTTTAGTTATCCTCCAGAAATCTACAACAGGGAAATCATTAAATTATATAAGGCAGCTCAAAAATTAGAATCATAGAAGAATCAAATAAGATTAGGGTTGGAAGAGACTTCAGGAGGTCATCTAGTCCAACCCCCTGCTCAAAGCAAGAACAACCCCAACTAAATCATCTCAGCCAGGGCTTTGTCAAGCCAGGCCTTAAAAACCTCTAAGGATGGAGATTCCACCACATCCCTAGGTAACCCATTCCAGTGCTTCACCACCCTCCTAATGAAATAGTTTTTCCTAATATCCAAACTAGACCTCTCCATTGCAACTTGAGACCATTGTTCCTTTATTCTGTCATCTGCACCACTGAGAACAGCAAGCTCCATCCTCTTTGGAACCCCCCTTCAGGTAGTTGAAGGCTGCCATCAAATCCCCCCTCACTCTTCTCTTCTGCAGACTAAATGAGTCCAGTTCCCTCAGTCTCTCCTCGTGAATCATGTGATCCAGCCCCCTCATCATTTTTGTTGCCCTCTGCTGGACTCTCTTCAATTTGTCCACATAGTTTTTGTAGTGGGGGGCCCAAAACTGGATGCAATACTCCAGATGTGGCCTCACCAGTGCCGAATAGAGGGGAATAATCATTTCCTCAATCCGCTGGCAATGCTCCTACTAATGCAGCCCAATATGCCATTAGCCTTCTTGGCAACAAGGGCACACTGTTGACTCACATCCAGCTTCTCGTCCACTGTAATTCCCAGAACCTTTTCTGTAGAACTGCCACTTAGCCAGCGGTCCGCTGCCTTTAGCGGTGCATGGGATTCTTCTGTCCTAAGTGCAGGACTCTGCACTTGTCCTTGTTGAACCTCATCAGATTTCTTTTGGCCCAGTCCTCCAATTTGTCTAGGTCACTCTGGACCCTATCCCTACCCTCCAGCATATCTATCTCTCCCCCCCAGTTTAGTGTCATCCGCAAACTTGCTGAGGGTGCAAGCCATCCCATCATCCAGATCACTAATGAAGATGTTAAACAAAACTGGCCCCAGGACAAACCCCTGGGGCACTCTGCTTGATACCGGCTGCCAACTAGACATCTCATCATAGAAGGCAATCAGGTTGGTCAGGCATGACATGCCCTTGGTGAATCCATATTGACTGTTCCTGATCATCTTCCTCTCCTCCAAGTGCTTCAAAATGGATACCTTGAGGACCTGCTCCATGATTTTTCCAGGGACTGAGGTGAGGCTGACTGGTCTGTAGTTACCCTTTCCTATAGAAAGGGTATCATTCGCTATTAGATTCTATAGTATAATTTTACAATAAAGAGATCAACTATTATTCTAGCAGACTGTGCATTCTCACAGGTTTTAGATAGCTCATATAGTCACAACTAGTCCAGAAGTAAGAAATCAGGTGGTTTACCACATTCAGAACAGTTTAAAATTATCTCATTTTAGAGAAGTATATTTCAAGGAAACCTTATATCAGCAATCCATTGGGGCTGGGGGGAGGGGGAGAAATGGATTGAGACCTCGCAGAGCGTAATTCTTCAGTTACAAGAAAGCAGGATGGCAGAGCTGGGGTCTCTGTGGAAGTGTTAGAAGTATAATAAAACGACATGCATTCAAGAGGACAGGCGAGATTGAGAAAGCAGAAGTCTGATTCTTTTCCCATTGAAGCCAAGACATTCCACTGTTCCCTCTTTCTACTCCTGTCCATGTTCCATACTCTGGCTCTAGAGCATTCCTCTAGAGTACTCTGCTCCTGAAGTCTGGTGCTTCTATTGTGACTGATGTGTACTATATACACTGGACAATGTACTTGGTAGTGTGCAAGAGAAAAAGTCAAACTGCACTTTCTCAAATATCAGTGAATTACAAGGGCATTTTTGTTATTTTCAGAAGCTTGTAGCTTAGCAAAATACACAACTAATTATTTAAGTGAATGAGAGCTGTGATCTGTTCGAGGTGCTAATTAAATTCCCTAAGTGTTATGTTTCAATTGTCACATCTCCTGTTCAACCTCCTTTTGTCTGTGAATGCAGAAAGCATTTGTAAAGTGCATTAAAATGACCAATTCTAGAAAAATACTATCTATCAAATTCTCCCATCTGTTTTGCCCCAAAATGGATGCCTCTGTATATTTCTTCAATGAGTCTCATACCACCAGTAATAAGCTGCAAGGTAAGAAATAGGAGTTTTTAACAGAGGTGGGTCCAGGCTAAAACTCTGTATCTGAATTTTGTAGAAAAGAATTCAAACAGATTCAGATCTGAATTTTGTAGCAGCCCCCTTCCCTATAATGAACACCATAAAAAACCCCAAACAATTATAACCCTAAACACTAGGAAATTTGAAATCCAGGCCCAGATTTAAAATTTGTAATTTAGATCTGCGTAAAAGTTTCAAACCCTTAGGGTAGGCATTGACCACTGGAGCATCCCCTGGAGACAGGGTATGGAACAATGGTTGCATCTCTGCCTCGGTTTCCCTAAATGGACTTTTAATGAGGCTTTGTGCCATTGCTTTACCCCTACTTGAGTTGACATATTTGGGTTTCTGGGCATTGCTTCTCTTCTAGGACTTTGAGTACACGGGTCATCACCATGATTGGTCCATCCCAGTCACCCCATCTCTGGCACCTGGCACCTTGTTCAAGCTCCTCAGGTATAAGCTCTTCTAGCACTTGAAGCATCTTAGACTTTGTCTGCCCACACTGGTGCTTGAGCTTCACCCTTATCGCTGGGCTTCTTGGGAACTAACACAGATTTCCTCCTGAAGAAGGCAGCATTCCTTTTCAAGCATGACAAAGTGACTTCTCTCTCTTTCTGCTACTAGCCCTGCCTGCTTCTCAGGTAGTCTCCAGCTTGCTTCCCTTGTTTGGACAGTTTCAGTAGGAAAGCCCACATTTGGGCCCGCAAACTGAATGATTGCTCAATAATATCATTAATGCTTTTGTCGCATGTGGTTCCTGGGACCTCAAGAACCTCTGGACCATGAATGGGCTTCCCCTGAGCTTCCTCAACCTGGGGACACCACATTCCTTCCAGGCTAGTGATGGGCCCCTCTTCCAGTGGAATTTTTTTTGGTTGCTTGTAGTATGCCCCTCAAACTTCCCAAGCTCTCATGCCCTGAGGCTAACGGTGTCAAAGCACCACTGTTAATGTGTGTGTGGGGGGGTGAATGTAAACCATATGGTCATGCTCTTGCCCTGACCTCTCTACCCTAGGCTTGCCCAGTTATACAGCCACCCCATAGTGATGTCCCATCTGTTTTTGAAGCCTGAACTTCATGCAGGACAACATCTTTTTATGTGCCCAAGCTCCCCACCCTTGAAGCACATTACCCCTAGGACTACAATCTTCTTGACCCTGCTCTGTGTGTCATCAGTCTCCAGCTCAGTGTTAGCAGCCATCAGGGTCTCTGATATCTGAGACCAAATGTTCTTCATAATCTGGACTTCCCCAGGTGCCTCAGAACCCTGCACCAATCAGTAATCTCAATTATCTCTTCTCCCCTGGAGGCAGACACAACTTACATGCCCCTCTTGTCCATAATACCTGCCCCCAATTGGCAGGAGCATCTTGACTGCTTTTCTTTTGATATTTACAATGGCAGAGCCTATTTGGTCCCTGCTGTGGTTGCTCCACCCCCTCCCCAACTGACATCCCCTCCATGGGTCAGCTATCCTGTGACAACCCTAAGAAATACACTAAAATGCTATGCTTCTGGGTGACATCCCAGACAAGCTGGTGTCAGCTCTGCCTAGCCTGCTTGGTGGCCCATTAAGGACCATCAGCTATACAGTTGACCCATTGAGAGAAGGCAGATATGCCTTGTGACTCAGCAAAGTATGCAGGGACTTGCCCATGTGACTCCAAACTCCATTTTGCTGTAATTTTCCACAGTAAGAACAAAGAGGTGTTCTTACACCTGGAAAAGATTATAAAAGGCTGATGCCTCATCTCCATCTTGTCTTCAATCCTGCTTCATGCCTCTGGAGGAACTTTGCTACACTGAAGCTTTGAACCAAGGACTGAAAAACCCATCCCAGCTGTGGATGTACTCCAGAGACTTGATTTGAACCTGCAGTCTATTCCATCACTCCTACAAGAACTTTCCCATTACTGTATGTAATTGATTCCTGTCATAAATGTAAAGGGAAGGGTAAATCCCTTTAAAATCCCTCCTGGCCAGAGGAAAAATCCTCCCACCTGTAAAGGGTTAAGAAGCTAAAGGTAACCTCGCTGGCACCTGACCAAAATGACCAATGAGGAGACAAGATACTTTCAAAAGCTGGGAGGAGGGAGAGAAACAAAGGGTCTCTGTCTGTTGGTATGCTGCTTTGCCGGGGATAGAACAGGAATGGAGTCTTAGAACTTTTAGTAAGTAATCTAGCTAGGTATGTGTTAGATTATGATTTCTTTAAATGGCTGAGAAAAGAATTGTGCTGAATAGAATGACTATTTCTGTCTGTGTGTCTTTTTGTAACTTAAGGTTTTGCCTAGAGGGATTCTCTATGTTCTGAATCTATTTACCCTGTAAGGTACCTACCATCCTGATTTTACAGGGGTGATTCCTTTACTCCTATTTACTTCTATTTCTATTAAAAGTCTTCTTTGAAAAAGCATTCAGTTTTCTTACTTGTTCTCAGATCCAAGGGTTTGGGTCTGTGGTCACCTATGCAAATTGGTGAGGATTTTTACCAAACCTTTCCCAGGAAGTGGGGTGCAAGGGTTGGGAGGATTTTGGGGGGAAAGATGTGTCCAAACTAAGTTTCCTAGTAAACCCAGTTAGAATTTGGTGGTGGCAGTGGTTATTCCACAGACAAAGGATAAAATTAATTTGTACCTTGGGGAAGTTTTAACCTAAACTTGTAAAAGTAAGCTTAGGAGGTTTTCATGCAGGTCCCCACATCTGTACCCTAGAGTTCAGAGTGGGGGAGGAACCTTGACAATTCCATTTAACCAATTCTAGCTCTCCTCTATATCTTTTTCCTTTTATGAATAAACCTTTAGATTTTAGATTCTAAAGGATTGGTAACAGCATGATTTGTGGGTAAGATCTGATTTGTATATTGACCTGGGTTTGGGGCTTGGTCCTTTGGGATTGAGAGGACCTTTTTTTTTCTTTTACTGGGGTATTGGTTTTCATAACCATTAATCCCCATAACGAGTGGGACTGGTGGTGGTACTGGGAAACTGGAGCATCTAAGGGAATTGCTTGTGTGACTTGTGGTTAGCCAGTGAGGTAAAACCAAAGTCCTCTCTGTCTGGCTGGTTTGGTTTGTCTTCGAGGTGGAAAACCCCCAGCCTTGGGCTGTAACTGACCTGCTTTAAGCAATTTGTCCTGAATTGGCACTCTCAGTTGGCACGCACACCCGCCAGAACCAGCATCATTACAGTATCCTGCCAACTAGGCCACATAACCAGCAAACCATAACCTCTCCATAGACCCCTTACACAACACCCTTTGTACAATATTTGCTGCAAATATATAACAGTGGTCGCAACAGTGATCTATACAGTTACAGATTATGTCAATAACGTCACAGCCCCTGACAGCAGAAATTCCGCTTTTGGTGGGGAGAGAGCAGAAGGACAGGGCTGTATGGTGCACAATGCTCCATTGCAACTTCACTTCTGCCTGGGAGTCTCAACTGGTTAATGCAACCAGAAGAATGATGTCTGGGAGAGAATATGACCGGCAAGGAGTGGAGTATGCTGATTCAGCTAGTTTGTCACCACAGCAACCAAATGTTGTCAGCACAGCGTCCACCCATGAGTCTCCTCAGAAGCCCCTTGTGAAAACAAGGACTAAATTGGAATTCCTGAGAGAGAATGGTAGACACACCACCTGCTGTCTCTTGGAGATGTGTTGGAAAAATATGTTGGAGAAGGTGCAGAAAAGAGCCACAAATTATTTGAGGGCTGGAGAAAATGCCTCACAGTGTGAGATTTAAAGAGCTCAATCTGTTTAGTTTAAAAAAAAAAAATTAGGTGACTGGATTATGGTGTATAAGTACCTGCATGGGAACAAAATAGTGGAAGAGCTCTTTCTTCTAGAGAAAAGAAGCAAAACAGAACCAAATAGTGGGAAGTTGAAGCCACGCAAATTCAAATGAGGAATTTATGCACAATTAGTTAACAGTGAGGATGAGTTAACGATTGGAGCAAACTACTAAAAGAAGTGGTGCTTTAATCAAACACAAGTTACTGAGCCCAGTAATGGGGTAATTTGGTGAAATGTAATGGCCTGTACTACACCAGAGATTGGACCAAGTGATATCATGGTTCCTTTGGTCCTAAAACTCTATGAATCTGTCCTGGGGAGCAATGAGCTCTCTTTTCTCCCTGAAGTTTTTCATGCACCTTCATGTGTCAATGAGAGTGAATCTAGCTTTGGTACCCAAGGAACTCAAATTTCAAATGGGTCAATTCTCTGCTGATTTACACTCTATACAATCCTATTAAAATCATTAGGGTCTCACTCATATCTATAAAATGCCTCTGGAAATTAAACCCGTCAGATTCCATCTTAGTGTAATATTGTACCTTCATTTATGCACTAACTTGTTCTTCATGGCCATCTATATCAATTTGTATTACATTCTCTGACATTCAGCTTTGATAATATCCAATGACTTATACATAAAGACTATAAAATGTAAGCCATCAATAATTGTCCATTACACAGGAATGTCTGCTCTAGATTTTTTTTTACAAAATATGACTTTCAACTGAACATTTTTACATGGCCAACTGCACAATTATGAGGCCTATTGAACTGGCAGTTGGCAGATTGTTAACTGGATTCTGCTCCCACTGCAATCATTAGGAGTTTTGCCACTTATTCCAATGGGGGTAAGAGTGAGCCCCATGAATTAGCTTAGTTATTGGATAACAGAAAGCACTGGTGAGCACTGTCATTTGGTACACGAACAACAGCTTGCTTTCTTTAATTTAGAGCCGCTTAATTGGCTTTGCTGGAATTTCGTTTCCGTGATTATTCTGTTACAGTTCCCTGAATGCAATTTTCTATAATTAGGCTAGAAACATTTCTTTCCTCAGTTGACATATGCCACGGCTAGTAATGCCTCTTTTGAACAACTCAAATGCTCCAGTCCAAATTCCAACTTATGTGCTCTAAAGGAATCGCTATTTTGGGATAAGAAATCTCAGGGTGAATAGGGGAAGGTAAGGTGTGAGCGACTGGTCTGAGGAAAATTTTATTGGTGGAAGGGAACTCAGCAAGGGGAAAGGCGGCTCAAGAAGACTGAACCCAGTGCATTTCGGTTCCAGGGATTGTGGCCTTTGAGGCTAGGAAAGTAGATAAAAGGGACTCTGGTCCCTTTGCCAGAATCCCCCCATTGTCCTTACAGATCTGTATGGGCCAGATGCTCTGTAGGTGTAAACCGGGTGACTCCATTGACTTCAATGGAATTATGACAATTTACACCAGCTGAGGGTCTGGGCTATATATATTTTCTTCATATTCCCAGGAATTATGAATTTATTGTAGCACTAAGAACATGGGGGCGGGGGGGCACAAGGTGCAGATCAGCACCTGTGATACCCTGGGTTCGTAAGTATTTTCAAAATGTTAATTTTCCAAACAAAGTCAGGCTTTCCCACAACAATTTATTCATTTATAGACTTTTCCCTAGTACTCTAATACAATATTTACCATTCTAAAGTAGTAATGAATTATCTTTACAATACAACTGTAAGGCATGTGGGGAAACTGAAGCACTGAAGTTTATACATGTCTTGTCAAAGTTCACAAAGGAAGTCTGTGGCAGAGGTTGGGACTGGAACCCAAGAACCTAGTTCTGATCTCACTTGCATTGATGTTATACCATTGCATCACTATTAACTTCAATAGAGTTACTCCTGACTGACACGAGTGTGCAATCAGAATTAGACCCCTCCGTCCAAGACCAATGACTTAACCATAAGACCACCCTTCCTCTCAAGGTTTGGGGAAGCCACTGGGCCTATTTATGACCCACAGAATGAACAGCTCCTAAGTTAGGGAAAGTTTGGATCTGAATCTTAACTTTGTGGTACAATCCCATCTATGGAAAGGGGTTCAGAAACTTTTGAGAGTTACACATCACTTCTGGCAACAGTGACTGCCAAGTTCATTTCACTGTATTACATAAATCTGTTCAATATCAAATTAGTCAATACAATCCTTTGCCAAAAACAAACAAACAATAACCAGACCTGCAAATATAGTGCCGCTGAAATACATCAGTATGGCTCACTTCAATGCAGATGAGCATATGGGCGGGGGTGGGGAGTGTGTGTCCTTAAAATAATGCTGCAATTTCCTGAGTTGTGGGAAAGTGTAGTGGGGTAGTCACCCCACTCTGGCCCTGACGGGGTTAAAACAGCCTTGTGAGAGGGCTGCCCTGGGGAGGGCTGTGGCTGGGGGAAGAGAAGTGAGAACAGCTAGGGGAAGCTGATAATGTAGCTGACCACAGGTGTGGCTGGCTTAATTAGGGCCCAGCTGGCCCTTATAAGAGGGCTGTGGGCCAGAAGCTACAGGAGTCTCACTCTAGCTCTGGAGTGGGAAGGGCTAGCTGCCTGGGAGTAAGGGGCCCCGGCCCCGGCCCCCAAGCTGCAGGCCTTGGTAAAGACCCAGAAAGGTACTGGGGCTGCAGAGGGGCACCCTGGGAAGAGGCAGCTGGTTCTACCCCCTTGCCTGTGATGAGTGACCATTACAGACTGCAGTCTGCCCCAGTGAGTAGAGGCTAGATGATGACTGGCAGTAGCCACTGAGGTAAGGTGGGTTTAGAGGGTTGGGGGTTCCCCTGGGAGGGGAGACCCAGAGTGTGGGGATACTGCTGGGGCAGAACCGCAGGGTAAAGAGGTCTGGGAGGGACATGTATGCCAGTGGTAGGCAAGACACCAGCCTGCATGGGGTGCTCTGAAGGCTGGAAGGAGCTAATTCCCGAGATGACCAGCAGGAGGTGCCATGCTAGTGAGTCATCGTGTCGCTACAGAAAGGTAATGGCTCTCTCAAAGAGCGAGGTGCCAAACTGTCTCAACTGGAACAGTACCCTGAACAGCCTAATTAAAGCTCACAGCAGGCTCTGATTTTCAATTTTTCTTAGAATTGTTATCTTAAGTTCCCCTTGTGAGTAGGGCTCAAATGCTTCTTGTTTAATAGGCTAGCAGTTGGTCTGGAGGGTTTATAGTACCACAGGAGTTATTCACCATGGTATTTAGATGCCTAAGTCCCATTTTAGGCACCTAAATCCTGTTTTTAATCACCACTCTGATCCCTGAAACTCCTGCTCTGCTGCCTCCTAACCCTATAGGTGCCTAAACTCACTCAGTACCTAAGTTTTTGCAGTTACAGTTCCCCAAGTGCCTATGTTTCAGCTTCTGAGCATGTGCGCTGCTTCCTCCTCTAGGGGTCCATATGCTTGTCTCCTTGCTATGTCCCACAGCAACTCACAGATCAGGGGGGAGAGACATTGCTCTGTCTAGGTCGTGTGCAGGGCTCAGACCAATAGGTATGCTCAGAGACCATCAACTGGATCTGGCCCCTCAGGTGTGTTTACAGCTGGGAAGGCAGGGGTGAGAAGCACTGGGCTATGCAATATTCTGATGTGGGAGTCCCTCAATCTTTTCTGTTGAGTACTTTAATTGAATACAGTTTATTCCCGATTATCATAACAGCCTGGGGGAGGGCAGGGATTTTATTCAGATAATTGAGAGCTCAGATAATCGAGAGGGCAGGAGCCATTCAGCAGCAGCCTCCCCTGTGGCCAGGGGCTTGTCCTCCTCCTGCACTTCTGGGTGGGGAGGTCTCTACTCTACTATCTGAACCTCCATATTATCTGAATCCCTTCCTTGTCCCCAGCATGAGAGAAGTGGGGGTCAAGGAAAGAATTCAGATAATATGGAGATTTGATCACCGGGGTTCAGATAAATGGGAGTATACTGCAATCAAATATTAATTGGGCCAGTGAAAGAGTTAGAATAGCTACTGGCCTATAGAGCCAGGGCACTCACCTGAGAGGTGGTGGATCCCTCTTCAGGTGCAGGGGTGTCTCCCACTTTGGATGGGCTAGAGGTTATAAGGGAGGGCATTGTCCTCCTTCTCCCCATCCCATTTTGTTGCAGGCCCCCCACACAACCTAGTCAGATGAATACCCATCTTCTCCCATTTCATGAATCACTAGCAGAAATAGGCACCTTCCTGCAGAATGGACTTAGGTGCTGAACTCTATGAGGGGCAGGGTTAGCAAACATGCCTCTGGTCACTGTCCTCCATTGGCTAGCTTAGGCAGCTCTCTGCCTAGTTTGCTGGCTCTCTGGATTATGTTGTACAATGCCAACCTCTCCCCATTTGTTGTATAGGGAGCCTAGGCACCTAACTCGGGCTTTGTGGATCACAGTGTTGTTCCTATGACTTTTCTAGATGCCTTCAGATGTGATACACAGATAAGAGTGATTATGTTCATCTACCTTATCTTAAAATATCGTTAGAGTTGTACAATACAGTAGTGAGAACTACATGCCATAGCAATGTGGAACTCTACAGTTCCAGTTAGAAGTGTTTCAAGACACACGTTATTGCCCTATAGTTTCCAAATTGTGTGTGTATATATGTAGTTCCATTTCCTCACTTCATTGTTCAGTCTGAACTTATTCAGACAATATTTGCCCTTAGCATATGCTGGACAGTCATCTGGCATGTAATTCAACAGATCAGCATCATAATTTATTCGGATTACAACAGGGAAACAAGTTAGTAATTATGCAGGTTCTGCAACTCCTCAGATTCTTTTTCTCACACACACTCTCTGCCTTTTTTTAAATAGATCCATTTTAGCATTCATGACACAGAAAAAAAATGGTCCCACCTATTCTGCAACGCATCTGAAACTGGAATTCTACATCCCCCTGCTGGAAGGTTTCTTTGAGAACTCTAAGCATTTTATCATGATTCCTTTTGCAGATTGAAAAACAGCACAGGTTCATTTGTAATGAATTCACCCATTTGCTCAACCTCATTACAGTGGAGCCCACGTAAAGAAATCACTTGAAAAGAAACAGACCATTTTAAGTTTCAAAATACACTTGCCATGCGCAAAAAGCAAAACATCAGCAGAGATACTGCATAAAGAAATCTTCTGCAAATAGATGCCTGGAAAAAAGAGAAACAAAAAAGAAAATGTAGAAGAATTAGCAAACTTCAGGTTGGACAAAGAGTAAAATGGTAATAGAAACCTGGCAGACGAAAAATCCTGACTGCTCCTAGATGTTACTGCGAGGGAATTATCAAATGATAGGGTAGCACAAATCCTGTCGGGAGGGAGGGAGGTGGGCAGTAATGCAGCTTGTCTACATGGACAGCTTCTGCCTACAGGGGTCTGGGCTTGCTCTTCCCTTCAGATCTCCTGGATCCACTGGATTGGGAAAACATTGCCCTGCGAACTCCACAGGACCCCACACCCAATACGATGGGTGAATGTATGTGCTATGTGTCCTTCTAGTCACATGTTACTGTTGGCACCATGTTAGTGCTAATACAAGTTCAGCTGAGCTCCATGCTAAGCCCCTAAGTGGCTTCTTCCCTTGTTTCTTCAGAATGACAGATTGTCAGATGTAGTTACCTCTTCTGATTCCTATTTTGGATCCTACTATGGCAAAAGTAGAACAAGCCATCCATGTGCCTGTTCTTGCATCGTAACAACGTGACTTCCTTCAATGGGGATGATCCATTTCTGTAGTCTCCACCCACTGCTTACTGTGAACACCATGACAGGTGTAACCTTCACACCACTATTTTCATACATTTTGAGATACACCTCATTTCCCTCCATACTTAATTAGGTGAGGCTGAACAATGGAAAAGTACTGACACAATTTACAAATGTATATTCTGCAACAAGCTTCACCTGTACCCCCTATAGATCTCAGCAGGAATTGGATAGCTAAAAATACTGAATTATTTAAATATGCAGGAAAAAATATTTAAGATGATGTTAACCTAGCAGGAAGACAAAAACAAGAGCACAAAGACAAGTCCTAGACTGAGGCCTCTGGCTCTTTTCAGTGGGTTCTGTAACCTGTGTGCAAGAATGGAAACTGATCAAATGCTTTATTCTGAATTTATATTAGATTTACAGTCTAAACCCAGAGAATATTTCTCAATAGGCTCTGTTTAGCCATAAATGCTATTAAATGTTTCTATCAAACTTGAAGCCCTATTGGTGTTTCTTAGTAACCCACTTGAGTCCTGGACTACTCTAGAGCTTTGTCATTGCTTGAGAAAGGACAGATTGATATTTTTACTCTATTTTGCTCAAATACCCAGCGATGGAAACATATATTGGAGACTAGTGAAATGGAAGCAATCTGCTGCAGACAGAGCAGAAGTAAATGAAAGTAGCTCAAGAGGGGAAATGCAAACTTAAAAAACAAATTGTCATCTAAGAAACAAAAAATGTTGGGGGTTGGGGGCGAGAAGGGATTTTGGCCAGGTGTTTCACTTCCTCTGTTAGCTACTGGGATGTGCAGTAGTGTTGCTACTGACAATATATGTTTAAATGCATACTGCCCTGGATTGCATTTAGAACAGTAATTTGGTATCCGTGCAGGATGGATCTAGTGATAGATTAGGATGCTCAAAACCTGGGTTCAGTTCTTCACTGCCATAGAGGTGATATGTGACGATGGGCAAGATGTCTTGTGCTCTCTCTCTGTTCACCATCTGTACACTAGCATTTATAATACTTCCCTACCTTGGGGGGGTATTTTTACCAAGAGTAATGGGGGCCATATAAGCACCTAGATAAAAATACTAGTATATTATCCTATAATATAAATTGTAATCAGAATTTAGGACAAAATGCTATCATTATGAAAATAATTGTCTCAGTACTTTTTTTTAGAAGTTGTCTACATACTACTGTATAAGGCCAGCATAAACTCCTAGATATGCTGTCCTTTCTCTTCTGTAGATCCACTTTTCCTATGGACTGTTTTGTTTCCACCATTTTGGCTAAGTGTAATATGGTCAACAGTGCACCATACTGCCCATTTACCAATACACCTACATTTCTATTTTCTCACTATAGTCACAAGAACAATTAGATAGAATCAGACATGCTACTGCATTGGATTGTCTTCAAAAAGTATGCAGGAGGGAATACTCCCTTGAGAACTCCTAACTGTAGTGCTGAAAGTACACGCCATATGGTAAAAGAGTTTTGTATAATTGGTGGGGATGCTATTGCCTGCCCATGGTGTTCTGCCCTGATAAGATTTTATTTCTGCCTCACAACAATCAGAAAAAGCCCGTTTTGCTTGTAGCTAGAAATCCCATTTCTTCATTATGAAGCATCTGGGTTTTCTATCTGTCTGTCCCAGACATTTCCCACCTCAAAGTAAACAGTCAAGCTGGTATCACTGTGAAGTGCATAAGTCTGTTGTCTTCCAGCTCATGAAATTTGCATGGCTGTTGGTCTTTCAGAGGGTAGCCCTATTTCAGGGCTGACTATCTAAAACTAAATATTAACGGTACTGTATGGAACTAGCACTCTCTGTTTTTCCAGTAACAGTTTGCCTGACTTCCTTCATTTAAAAGAAGCCATAAGTAGTCATTTAAAGCAAAGGACTTCACTCAGAGAGACTCCTAATCTGCCAAATTACTTCCTCATGTACTATTTCACACTATTTCATGTGCTGTGTAGGGAAACAAAAGTCCAAAAACTTGAAGTTTTTCCTACAGTTGGGTGTCCATTTCATTATGTTTAGAAAACACCACAATGTTTTTGCAGCTGGAATGTCTGTTTATCCAAAATGAAATATGTTCCCCAGTGAGCTACTGAGGACCCTGGGGCTAGGGAACCCCATTTCTCCAGCTCCCGGTGAGACAGGTTGCCAAGGTGCCTGAGAGCTCAGGAAACCCTTGGTCCCCCACAGCTAGTAGGGTAAGCTTCCCGGCAGGTGGTTGGGCAGAAAACCTACCTGGTTTCCACTGAGGTTTCATCCAAACTGACATTTCTGTGGAACGATTTGATTTGGACAAATTGGCATTTTCTGATGGAAAAACATGGTCAGAAAATTTGTGACCAGCTCTAGTTTCTTCTTCTTTCTACTAAAGTAGAGCTACAGGCTCCAAAGGAGATTGGGGCTCTACTGTCTCAGCACTGTGCAAACACCTAGTAAGTCCCTGCCCTGAAGAGTTTACAGTCTAAGATGGACAAAGAGGGAAAAAAGAGGTACATAGAAGCAGAGTGACTTACACTCCCTCCTGCACCCCAACCCCCTGCCCCAGCCTGGTGAAAGTGCGTGAGGGTGGGGGAGAGCGAGGGAAGGGAGTGAGTGGGGTGTGGGAAGAGGTGGAGTCGGGGCATGGCTTGGGGCAGGGGTCTCCAAAAATTTTTAAATCGAAACGGGGGTCATCGGGTTGCTAAAGTTTGAGAACTGCTGCTCTAGGTAATACAGCAGGCCAGTGGCTCAGACAGAAGCAAAACCAAAGTCTCCTGACTCGGAATCTTATGCCCCGTTCATCTATCTATACAGTCTCCAGTTATCCTTTGGTTACATGCATACAATTCTCATTGACTTGTGAAACTGAGGGCAAAGTTTGGCAGTTAGAAAACTAATTGGAAGTAACTTTTGAATAAGTGAAAAGCACCATTACTACAACAAAAGCCCATACACAAGTATACATATGCAAGAGTTGGAGTGCATAATCCTTACAGGGTTTACAAGTGGACACAAAGTATCTTGCCTGCATATTTCAAATCCTTTTCCTTTCAGGAGAAGTCAATAAACTGTGTGTAGAAGAAGGGAGACCGTTCAGCCATGTGATTAGTCAAAATATCTGTCTGTTCCACTCCCTGCTTACATGAGGAGACCCATTGACTTCAGTGGGTGGGATGTAAAGCGAGCAGGATTTGGAACATAGCAGAAACAATGAGCATACATACTGAGTAATTGCTATTTAGGCAGTGTAGCAGAGGTACCAAGAGGACAGTGAACAATGATGATACATGCAGATAGTTTGTGAGGTTCCCACCTCTTCTTTTGTACTTGGAATAACCTCATTACCAGGAATTACAAAGAAAATGCAGATTATACTTCTTTTGTGTGCTTAGGCAAGCACTAACTATGAGAATCTACAGTATTGCAAATGAGGAAAAACAACATGAAGTCCCAGCGAGGAAACACAATGCTTGGAGAAACAATTTAAGGGGGATTCCTGTGTGGGAGGAACCCATGTATGCTGGAATTGTTAAATCTCTGCTGTAAAGAGAAGGGGGGAGGATTTGGGAAGGGTGCATAACAGGGGAGCTGTGGTGTTTATCTGTGTGCTGGGATGACTGGCAGTAAGGTGTGACTGGGGCCAGTGGATCCAAGACTCTGTGAGTTCTCCTGGTCTACTCCCTTTCAGAGCTGGGGTCCCGGGCTCTGGAGTCTAGGCCCTGCTATAGAGCAGCTCTGCTTTTGCGCCGTAAACTGGAGGGAATAAAGACTGTTCCTCATGCATCCAGCTAAATTCTTCAGGCTGGGTGCTCAGGAGAGGAAATACCCCTAGTTGCATAACACCAAGGCTGGATTTTCCTAATGAACGTGTTGGTCCTAAATAATCAGTGTTCTTGTACAACTACTACTTACAGTGGCAAGCAGGTTCAAGAGAACAGGTTGATTTATCAGCATCCCATTTTGTAGCTTCATTTTTCATGTACCTCTTGCTTGGGATGGAGTATAACTGGACAGGAAGAAACATGACTATGTGGATCTACAGTTGCATTTGTTGCTTGTGAGCAGCTGGTGGTAATGAGCTGTTGTTTAATTTTATTATGTACTTTGTAGTCACCCAGAAGCAGTTGGACAGGGGGCTTAAAATAATGAAGTGAAAAGAAGAGAGAACTAGATCTTTGTTTTAGGCTGCTTTGAATCAATTAGGACTTCCCTCTCCCTTTTTTTACTTGGCCGTAACAATCTGTGTATTTTTCCATAGCCCTCAGAATCCCTAAACAGGAACAATGCTTTGACATGTACTCCCTCTCAGTTAGTCTTTTCTCCTAGAATTGCAGTAAGGAGAGTGGGTGGCAACCTCATCATGAGCATGACCCTTGGAAACTGCTTTTCCATAACTTATAAGAGACGTTGATATCCAATAACAAAAACATTAAAACAAGTAGAAAGGGTATGCATTTGTGCACTTTGG
The DNA here is from genome assembly GCF_965140295.1 of Lepidochelys olivacea. NCBI lineage: Eukaryota > Metazoa > Chordata > Testudines > Cheloniidae > Lepidochelys > Lepidochelys olivacea. Next base: position 122,784,236 of record NC_140411.1, on the reverse strand, counting down.
GCTGAATCGTGAGGAACAGAGCGAGCTTTGCTTTGCAGAATAATAGCAGGGGACTAGGGGGCTGAACCCACAAACCCAGCTGTCTCCCCTTGCCTGTGCAGCTGTGTCATAGCTGATAATACAGATGATGGGGTAGGTGCAGCCTACTGCTCTTCCATCCTCTCCACACTGGCTTCAACCCATACAATGCATGGAACCACTGCCCACACATCTGGCTCTCTTTAGTCCAGTTACTGAAAGTTATTTAGTCCTCTTACTCCCCATTCACTTCAATAAGAGTTAGGTGCCTAAATATCTTTGAGGCTCTGGGGCCTCATCATGGGGTGTACAAACACCACACTGGCGAGATGAGAGTTAAGGAAATGCACCGGACACAGGAAGCCAAGCCCCCTCTCCCCTTCTGGACAGGCTCCAAGTGGAGGGAGAGCTCAAAAGGAAGAGACTCAACTTGGTATGGGTTAATGGAGCAAGAGAGCAGCTGAGTGCCGCAACCTCCTGCAGAGGAGAAGCCTCCAGGGCTCCAAGCAGCCGGGACCAGGCCTCACAATCAAGCTGCCACAGGCCCTTCAACTGCAGGGGCTAAGGATGATGAGTCATTGCAGTCACTCCAGAGAGTGACTTGAGGAAATGTCAAGAGGAACTTCAAGACTGACTTGTGGAGCATACAGAGGAAAAGGAGCTGGGGCAGGAACTGACCCAGGGAACAGGTGTAAAGGAGTCTGCCCCTAGGCCAGCTAGCTGGCCAATTATTTTGAAGTTCCCTGGGTTGGAACCCAGTGGAGCAGAGTGGGACTGGGTTCCCCTACCCTCAGGCACTGACTCTAACTGCTAGGCAAGGTGGCCACAGACTCTAGCTATTGGGTGACATAGTCTGGAGTATTGCCACTAGGTGGTGCTACTGGCCTTGGATGCAACCTCCCAACCCTGTGATAACCCTCCTCCCAACCTTAAGGAGCTGCCGACACATGTTGCAGAGAGGCTCTGCAGTGTAGACACAGGCTATGCTGGCACAGCTATAGAAGTGTAGCATACACCTTAGCATAGATGCAGCAAATACCAATACAAGGAGCTTTTCTCCTGGGGTGGGCACACCACATCCCCGAATGACGTTAGCAATGCCGACAGAAGCATAATCCTGTCTACACTACGGGTTTTGTTAGCTGTATTGCTAAGGGTATGATTGGAAATGATTATTGACATGCAAAGAAGTGCAGTTCATCACATTGCCTTGTTCGTTAATGCACTGAATTCTGTTGTACTGCCAAAGGGAGAATATCATATATCAGAGAATGTATGCGAGCAAGAGAGACTCCAAGGCAATGCTTTGACAGTTTCATCATTGTTTCAATGGAGTAAAACCAGTGGAATGAAATAATCACAGTGTCCTCCATCTTAATTTGAAAACAGCAATTTTCCTGTTAAATTTTGAACAGGAAAACAAATTGTGCAGACAAGAACCTATAATAATTTTTATACTTTTTCTGAAGCAACAGCAAATGTCAATAGAACAAATGTGAAATGCATGTTTTTGGAGCACTCTGGCAGGGATCTGGATGTTTGGGATATCTCAGCTCAACAGCTGCCTAAGCAAGCAGTCAGAGATCAAGAACTACAGTAAGGTTTCATAGAGGAAGAATTATTTTAATGCCACTTAATGTGACGTCCTTACATTTCATCAATTAAGATTGCTAGCGCACCGTGTAGGAAAGCCTTCAACTTCCATAACTAGGCTACCTGTGGGTCTAGGAAAGAAGAAAGAACAACAGTTTCCATTCCTTAAAGACCATTTACATTCAGAACTAAAAGGAAAGATTGCAAAGTAGACCGTTCTTCTTTGTGCAATGGTTTGTGATAGAGCTGAAAAAATAATTTGCAGTGAATAATGTACTGGATTAATTTCTCTCTCTTTTCCTGCTCACAGAAGTCTAGGAGCAGCTGTAATTTATTCATTGTTCAAATTTACATGACCCATTGTGTTGCATGTCTTTTAAAGCTCTTTGGATTGATGCTAAGCAACTCACTGTGAGTATTCTGCTATCTTGGTTAGTTGAGATTGGTCACAAATCACATGGCATTGTTTCTGTTCCCTGATTGGATTAGCATAACTCATAATCAGAAGGAGGGCTTGCAGAAATTACGGGAGTTTCGAATCTTTCAGTGAGCCTTAAACAGGAAATTTCAAAATGTTTGAAGGTTTTTTTTTTTTTCTTTCTGAGCCACACAAGCATTGCTCAAAGCATTTTTTGTAAAAGTTCAGGCCGCTATAACACTTCTTGGCTGAGTGCAGAGTTTAAATTTTAATGTTGTCATACTATAGTCAAAAAAGTAATTGAAGGAACTGTCCTACTTGCAGAAGGTGTAGTCAGAACTTCATATGCCTAAATGCCCAAGTGCCAGACTGTGGTTAGGAGGTACCACCTGGAACTAGGCTACCACTGAGCCCACCTGACTCAACAGCCTGGGCTTCCTTTACATTGTACTGCTGTGGCAGGCCCTCAAGTCCCTTCCAGCACACATACAGGTAGGGATGCACCCAGTTGCAGCTACATACAGGTGCTGAGATCAGCTCTGCATGGGAAGGCTCAGCTAAGGCACCTCCCAGCTCCAAAGGTACGCATCCCCCTCTGAAGAGTATACCCAAAATTATACTATCTTATGCTGCACAGAGAACTGTACAGCATAAGCTCATGAAATTCACCCACTCCCTCAGTATAGAGAAGAATATACACAGCTTTCTGACCCAAACTATGATTTCCATACACTGGTTTGGTTTAGGCACTTAGCAGAGATTCTTGAGGGCAAGCTGCACTTGTTTGCAGCTTAAAACCCCTGGCATTCCTTTCACAGGCTAGAAATCCCTTTATCCTGGGTCCAGCACTTCCCTCCCAGTCCAGTCCTTGTTCCTCCGGAGTTTCCAGCAAACTTCTTGAGCGGGGAGTCAGTGAAGAACCTTGATGTCACTCACCTCCCTTAAATAGCTTTTGCATATGGCAGGAACCCTTTGTCTCCAGGCTTAGTTTCCATGCCTTTCAGTGGAAAAACACTGGTATTCCAAGATGGAGTCCAGTACCAGGTGACTTGGTCACATGCTCCTGTAGGGACACTGCAGCCATGACTCAGAGACTGTTTATAGCATCCTCAGGAAGGCTCCTCGGTGGGAGAGTACATCTTCTAAGACCTATTTTTCTCCTTAATGGCCCTTCTCAGTCAGCCATCTACACTGATTGCATTCTGCTTAGTGGGCATTCCCTAGGTATAAACACATTTGTAATAGCTGCACAGACAATATTCCTAACTTCAGATACCAAAATGATACAGGCATACAAATAGGATAATCATATTCCGTGAACCATAACCTTGTCAATGATACCTTACATGACATATCTTGCATAAAATACATTATAGTTATGCCATAATCATGATCATTACTATGAAGAATATGGGGTGTAATGTCACAAACGGGGTTTCAGAGATTTTTTTATACCATTTTGTTCTCCTGCATAACAAAGGCAATAGACTTTTACCTAGTAGTTCCTGCATTAAACTCTTAAATTCTGGTTGAGTTAGAGCATCTCTCTTAGAAATACATCAAATCTAGGTTTAAAGACTTCAGGTCCACCACATCCCTAGGTAAGCTGTCCTAGTGGTTAATTACCAACATTCTTAACACATTGTACCTTATTTTCAGTCTGAATATGTCTAGCTCCCAGCCCATTATGCCTTTGTCTTATTGATTAGATCATCCTCTGTCAGAAATCTCTTCCCTATGTAGGTTCTTACAGACTACAATCAAGTCAACTCTTATTCTTCTCTTGTAAAAACTAACTAGATTGAGTTTCTTATGTCTCTCACTGTAAACCATGTTTTCCAGACCTCAAATCATTCTGGTAGCTCTCTTCTGAACTCTTTCCAAGTTTTCGACCTCCTCTTAAAAAGTATAGACACTAGAATTGTTCAAAAATCTGTCTCCCCAAAACCGTATGTAGAGCTATTACCACCTCCTTAATCATAGAGGATTCAGTCGAGCCCCAGGTTTGTCTGTTTCTAAAGATTCATAGGTTAAAAACTATTGGTGAATTTAGATCTGGATGTAAGTTTGGGCAATTAACCTACAAAAACTGTTAACTACATTCTAACATTGTGCCTTGAATTTACTAAAGAAGGGGATACAAAATCAGTGTAAACTCTGTTCTTAACCTTTATAAATTGCTTAGCTTATCAAATTACTAATACTGCTCACCTTACTCACACAAGTAGGCACATCCCAACCCATGGGACTACTTCCGTGAGCCAGGCAAACAGTGTTTATTCCTCATTGGGTTACAATACCTTTGGCACAATACGGTGAGTTAAGGACAAAGATCTTGCCTCAGGTGATTTTTTTTCTGTCTTTTGTGGGTTTAAATGAGATGTTTAATATCACTTTAACATACTTCTAGTAGTTTAATTCTGTATAATAGCAAAGCCAGTAGTAAGTTAATTAAAAAGTGCTATAATGTCTGAAAGAAATCAGCAGGTTTCTCTGGGGTTGCTGATCAAAGAGAAAGTGTTTCTTTTTTAATGATGTTTCTCTTTTGCTCTGTTAGTTATAGTGTAGCCATATAATCACCTACTTCATTGCACTCAGGACAAAATTACATTTAAAAAATGGTCTGAAGCAAAATAAAATTGAAAATGACAGAAGTTAAAACCATATACTCATAAGAACTATGATCTTCTTGCCTGGAGCCGAGATTTTCATTAATTGCAACATTGAAATGATATGTTCTAAGGATGAATAATGAAGGGCAGTAGTTATCCAGATTGACAATTCCTTATCACTTGATTAATGACGATGTACTAATGTAATAGTGCCATTAGTGCAGATCAATTGAAACTATGACGTACACAATTTGAAAATCCATAGATTCGTTTGAATTACATAAACTAAACAGTACAGAGTTTATGTGTATAGTTTGGTTTTCTTTTAATGTTAAGCCCAGCGATCCTGATTCTTCTCTCACCATGTACCAGTTTTATTTTGGGGTAACTTTTTTTTTTTTAGTATGGCTTAATTTAGCATGATCTCTATTCTGAGTGAAGAAGGGGCAGAATTGCTAAACTTCTGTTTTAATCTAGAGCTATGGATAAATAAAAATCATCCACAAACTTCTTCATATAATATAAGTTTCAGTGGTCCAAGTAGTTCCTCCCCGCAAACTGTTCTCCTCCTTTAAGTGCTAGTAGGCTTTTCTGTAAATTATTAAGCATAGTAACAATAGACAATGAGATGATGGAAATACAGGTAAGGGCAAAATAGATACTCTCTCAGCTGCCTGTAATGTTTTCTTTGAAGAAATTCATTGTATTAACCAAAATGCTGTTTATGTGTTTACTACATTAAAATATATAACTGGAGCCAGGAACTCATCAATTTTAATCCTGTCCCTACCATGGATTCACTCTTTAGCCTTGGATAAGTAAACTTCTCTGTCTCACTTTCCCCATTTTGTAAAGTGAGCATATTGTCCTTTCTCAGACAGATGTGTTTAGTAGAGCTAGTTGGAACATTTTCAATTAAACATTTCTGGTGACTGTTTGTTTTTTAAATTGAAACTGAAACATTTTGCAGAAATGTATCAATTTTGAAATTTTCAACAGCATGATTTCTGAAGTCCAGTATGGACTTTTCAGTCTGAAAATGAATGTTTTGACACAATTCCATTTTGCAAACCTTTTAAAAGGTTTTGTTTTCATTCCAGTGAATGAAAGCAAATTTAGAAGCCTTGAAAGTTTTATGAAATTAACTGTCATTCTCTGGGCAGCTCTAGTTTTTAGGATTCATTCTTGATTATAAAGCATTTTGCAGATAAAAAGCACTACAAAAGTGATAAGTAATTTTATTGGGGGAGTGGTGTGGAGAGGGTAATAAATATAAGAAAAGTATTATACATAGGATGGATCTAAATCTTGTCTGTTTCTTTAATATATCAGCAGTTTTCCCCTACAAAATGTAAAGCTGTTATAAGTAAGAATGTGAGACAGAGAATTTTGGTGGTAAATTACATGTGAATAAATTGTCCACTAAACTTAGCCCTTTTTTGCATTCATGAATCTATGGCAAATCAATGCTGATTTGGAGCTAATTAATTAATAATTCACAATATTCATTAAATGATTTATTCAAATCAGCTTCTGGTGTGTTTGCAAACTCTTCACTCCAACTATTCATTTATCACACACTGCAAATAGTGAAAACTGACTTAAATGACACTGAAATGTTTTCCTTCCTTAAGTGAGAAGGTATGGGCTCCCTCAGAAGCAGACGCGGAAGGAATGCCACAAGCGCCTCGTGGGCGGAGCCAGGAGGACCATGTCCTGCATGCCAGAAGCAGAGTGGCGGGACAGGAAGAGGAAGTATAAAAGGCCAGCCCAGCAGATCAGTTCGGAGGAAGTTGCTGGGGGAGACAGATGCGTTTTCCCTGTTGCTGGAGTGGGATGCCAAGGAGAACCATGGTTGCCCCAAGGGCCTGCACAAACTTCCAGAGAGCCCTGCCACTCCCAACACTGAGGAGCTGCTACCGCTGCCCTTGGCGGTATATCCCATGGAGACTAAGGAGAACCCCTGGACATGGGTACACCCAAAGGAGGGAGTAGGAAGCAGCCCAGGGAAACCAGATAAGTCTGTTTGAGAGCTGGCCTGATACAAGGTCAGCGTGTTGCAGGAGGATCCCCACTGATCCGTGGTGGACCACACCCTGGGCTGGGATGTGGTGGAGTTGGGCAGGCCCATGAGTCCCCTGCCACCTCACCCTGGGGTGGCAGTACTGCCCCTCCTTAGGCCAGGAGGCCTGCATTTCTTGGATAACCCTGCCTCAGCCCCATAGACTGTGCTTGGTGCTCACCTCCTGCATGAGCCCTGAGACTGGGATGGTGCTACAGTTCTGCGTGACTAAAGGCCAGAGCCTTGATTGTTTGCTGCCATGCCCTGCTTCCATGCTGTGTGAATAAACTGCTAGAGCTCTGCCTGACTGCAGGCCAGAGGAGCCCTGACTGTTTGCAGCAACCACCCTGCTTGAAGGCCCAAGGAGGGCCCATTGAGTACCACTAATTCCCCCTTTCTTTATTTTTTGAGAAGTACTCTGGCAGACCAGACCGTGAGAAGTTGTCACAGGCAGACTCTGAGGGATGGCCATGCTTGCTTACACTCCCACAGTTGGATAGCTGAAACTTCTTATAAAGGAGAACAAAAAATAAGTGATCAATAGTGTCAGCCAAATCACAAATAATGAATACTGAACATATTGGTTCATGCACCAACACTCTTGTTAACAGGAGGTATTCAGATTAAGGACAGCCATTCGGCAAATGTTTTTGCAAATAAATATTAAACATAGTGGAATCTGGGGAATTCAAACAAATATTTGAATATTGATTTTTGGCATTTGATTTTGCTGTATTTGATCAGTTCTAACTGGTTAGGGTCTTTCAGGCTTTGTCTTGACTAGGAATAGTGGATGAGTTTAGATTGGATTTAGGTAACGTATGCTAGGTAAACCTTACTTAAACTTGACCTTTTCCGTAATGCAGATGCAAAGTAATGTCTTCTAGTTAGATATAGCTGATTGAAGTATAACCCAAGATCCTGACATGAAGGATACAGTCTTCTATTTCTCTGAGAGCTTTAGCCAGCATCATAGAGCAAGCACAGTGAACTCATGGTGTGATGGAATTGGAGCTGCTCTATACAATTTCTGAGTAGTGTAGGTTGGCCTGGTTATTGAGATGTTTACTGTATAAATATATTGGCTTAGCTTAAGAGAGGGCTGTAAAGAGAAACAAGCAAAAGGAAAAAACGGTTCAGGATAAACCACTCCTCAGCAAACATTTGAGGATTGTTAAGGGACAATGCCCAACCTGTTAGCTTTGAAGATTTTTACCTCCTCCACAGCCAATCTGAAAAGTTGGTTTTGTCCAGAAAGGCCAAAGCTCAGGAACACAAAGAAACTGGGGGAGGGGAAGAAGAGCTATGGCACTCTTTAAAAAGGGTCTCGGGAGGAGAGTTGTTCAGGGGAAACCCACTGAGAAACACACTCGCTGTGGGTGTCTGAAGTTAGGTATGCCAAGGTGGTCATCATGGAATAGTAAGCCTTTGGGTAAAATAGGCTTTTTTTAGAAGTCTGCTCTCTCAATCTTTTGATCCTAATGTAAAATAATTTGTTCTAAGAAAGCTATCTTATCACTGTCACCGACCTCCAAAGGGAAGAGCCACAGGTGACAGAACTCAGTCAGACCTGCTGGGTGAGAATAGTTGATATACAGGTACTGTAGCCCAGGGTCTGGTCTATGAGTGGGAGAATTGTGGAATTCCACTGTGGGATAGGTAAAGACATGAGGCCCGAGGAGTGCACACAGAGAGACCAGAAAGGAGACAGAGGTGCAGCTAGCCATGTAACCATAACACACGGAGTCAAGGTATCTGAGACGGGTATCTGAAAATTCCCGTGTAATTTAGTAATTTTTAAATTTTAGGGGGAAAAAATCTGAGATTAGAAATAAGCCCTAAAGGTTCAGTTATTTAAAGAATTGCAGGAGCCATTAAAAGTTGCACTACTTAGAAAAAGTACAGGGAAAGACTCCCATCAAGAATTCATTAAAATTCTTCTCTGCATATATTCTTCTTTGTTCTATGTATTTGAAATGTAACAGCAGTGTCATTGCTCTACAGTTGTATCTTATACTGATAATGGAAGCAGAACCTGCTACAATGGGGAAAATAGCTGCATTATTTAAGAATCCCTAGAGCAAATAATAAATAACTTACCCATCAACTAGAACAATATTTCTGAGCAAATTTCCTTTAGTTACATACTTCAAATGAAAAGATTCATCCAACTGTTTAAAAACATAAGAATGGCCATACTGAGTCAGACCAATGGTCTAGCCCATCTTCCGACAGTGGCCAGTGTCAGGTGAGTCAGAGGGAATGAACAGAACAGGCAATCAAGTGATCCATCCCCTGCTGCCCATTCCCAGCTTATGGCAGTCAGAGCATCAGGTTGCATCTCTGACCATCTTGGATAAATGCCCTTCACGAACCTGAAATCATCTTACTCTTTTAAAACCCAGTAATACTTGTGTCCTTTAAACATTCCCTGCAAGGAGTTCCACAGGTTGACCGTGCATTGTATTGAAGTACTTCCTCTTGTTTGTTTTTTAAACCTGCCATCTCTTAATTTCATTGGATGGCCCTGGTTTGTGTGTTTGTGAAGGAGTAAATAATATTTCTTTATTCACTTTCTCCACACCAGTCATGATTTTATAAACCTATCATATGCCCTCTTAGTTAGTTCTTTTCCATACTGAGCAGTCCCCCTGTTTCAATCTCTCCTCATATGGAAGCTGTTCCATATCCCTAATCATTTTGTTTCCCTTTTCTGAACCTTTCCCAATTCCAATATCTTTTCTTTTTTTCTTTTGAGATGGGGTGACAAGATCTTCATGCAGTATTCAAAATGTGGGCATACCATGGATTTATATTGAGGCAATAATGATATTTTCTGTCTTATTATCTATCCCTTCCTTAATGATTCCCTCCATTCTTCTAGCTTTTTTGACTGTTGCTGCACACTGAGCAGATATTTTCAGAGAACTATCTACAATGACTCCAAGATCTTTCTTGAATAACAGCTAATTTAGACCCCATCATTTTCTATGTAGAGTTGGGATTGTTTTCCAGAATGCTTTACTTTGCATTTATCAACATTGAATTTCATCTGTCACTTTGTTGCTCAGTCATCCAGTTTAGTGAGATCCCTTTGTAACTCTTTTCAGTCTGCTTTGGACGTAACTATCCTTAGTAATTTTGGATCATCTAGAAACATTACCACCTCACTGTTTACCCCTTTTTTCCAGATCATTTCTGAATTTGTTGAACAGAACTGGTCCCAGTACATATCCTTGGGGCACTCAGCTATTTACACTCTCCTCTGTGAAAACCGACCATTTATTCCTTGCCTTTGTTTCCTATCTTTTACTGATGCATGGGAGGATGTTCCCTCTTTCTTCCTGACAGCTTACTTTGCTTAAGAGTCTTTGAGGGACCTTGTCAAAGGCTTTCTGGAAGTCCAAGTACATTATATCCACTGGTCAGCCTTGTCAACATGCTTGTTAACATCCTCAAAGAATTCTGATTCAAACATCTTTTTAAGCCTGGAATTTTGGTAGTTGTAAGCGAATGCTGCTACTTTCTGCAGGCCATAGTTTAAGCATTCTCTTAAACAGATTTCATCGTTGAATTTAATAGGGAATTCTGGTTACTAATCAGTTGCCCAATACAGCCCTATGTCATTAATGTTATAAGATAATTTATTTAGGCAAAGAAGGCAGAAGTTATTAACATAGGGTCATACGCTGCCCTTGGTAGTAAAAAGGTACAGAAGAAGCTAAGATCCTCAACTTAGGCAGCTGATTTCTGTAGTAAATTACGGATCATGCCCTTGAAACCTGAACAAAAAGTGTTTGCAGGGACAGGTGAGTATGGCTAGCAAAATCCCCTTGGGAAAGTTAAAATCTGTAAACTGTATTGAGGAAGATGCAGCATTTAGCACCACTCAGCACATGAAAGAATCAATGGTAAGGTGCTACCACATATGAAAATATACAACAAAAGCTTTTCCAGGCCCCATGTAATCCGATACGAAGCATGCACCTCCCTACCACAGGCTCAATCCTACAGGGTGCTGAGCATTTTGACCCCAATCCAAGAATGTACTAAATAGGTGTTTAACTTTGTGGACATGAGTACTACTGCCATTGACTTTAATGGGACTGCTCAAAGGCTTACCATTAAGCACATGCTTAAGTGAATTGCTGAATCTGGGCCAGACTGCTCAGCACCTTGAAGGGTAGAGTCCCATTTACAGGTAGCCTTTGTATGCTTGGACAACCAATTAAACACTTACATTTTGCAAAAAAAGATGCAGATGTTTGCTAATAGCAAGTTAATGCTTCTCATAGCAGTAGTAATTTGGATCAGTTTTCTAAAACCACTGTTTCCAAGGTAGCATCTCTTGTGCTTTAAACTTGGCTCCTCCTACAATTCCTTTAATCTCAACCACTTTTGAAAGAGTTTGCAGATCTTCTGCATCAGAACTTCGTGTGTGTGTGTGTGTTGTACAGTATATTTTCAGGACAGTGTGGCCAGTAGGATGGCCAGCTGCTTTCTCTGCCTTCTCATAAGGACCTAGGGCAAATTCCCCACATCATCCCTTTTTTCTGGAACTTGCAAATGAATTGGGGATAAGCTGCATTCATATAATTGGAATTCAGAACCAAGCTGAGCCTCATGTATGAGATGGAGCTTAAAATAGCCCTGTAGCTGGCAGAAATACCTTGTCAGAGGGTTTGTTGATGTATTAAACTGTAATTGCAGGATGTTTTTATTTATTTAGAATGATCTGGGCACTCTGGGGAGGGACATGTTTTAGATTTACTCTGCTCTGACCCATTCACAGTGTGTATGAAATGCAAAGCAGGGCTGAGCTTTCCTCATGGATCTGGAAGCTCTGAGGCTCCAGAGAATGGTAGATTTTAGCAATTCTCTTGCAAGAATTCCTCCTGGTTGATGTAATGCTGATTAAATCAAGCACATTTTCTCCTACCGCACTCTCATTCATCGCTCCACAGCCATTTACTGCAGTGACCATGCAGGCTTTTAATTATTTTACTAAGCAGAGGACATTTTTCTTGGAAGCACATGATGAAATGTTAATGTCTGTGCTTTTAAGTCTGAGCACAAAATCCTTCAATAGAAGAAATGCCTGTTGTGAAAGTCCATATAGATTTAATTTTTTCACCTATTAACACCATAGAATTTAAGGACCTTGATTATATGTACAGTATTTTAAACTTCTTCTAATCATAATTTTGAAGCCTTTGTTTTTCACAAGTTCATAGTGGAAGACAGTTTGTGTTGTCTTGTACAGCAGTCACCATGGCAACCTACCATGAAAGGCCCAGTTATGAAAGGTCAGCCATTCTGTCTGCCACAGGCAATATTTACTTAAGACTTATGGACTGGCTGATATATTATTAGCATATATAGTTATGTCTCCGTGAATAAGGCCTGAGCAAGAAACTGTTTGATCACTTGCCTCATGCCTTCCATTATGCATTTATGTTCTGGTTGTTCTTTGGAGGCATCAGTGTAGATTCTACTGTAGGTGCGCTTGGGCCTCATGTGTATGAGACTGGAGTTTTTCCAAATATCCATGTCTGTCTGGGCCACACCTGTGCTCTGTGCCTCATGCCTCCTCATGCTCCCATGTGAGGGCATAAAGGGTGGAACAGCAGCAACCCTCCCTTAGTTACTTCATACTGCCCATGTAAGTGAGACAGAACCCAGCGAGAGTTTGATATGCTAGTCTCTTCAGAGACCCTAAACTGGCTCTTTTCCAACCAACTTGGTGAAGAAATCTCATCTTCCCACTCTCATCTGAGGATATACTTTAAATTTTAAAAAAGGTAAAGGAAAAACAAATCGGTCAACCACTATGCCTCATGGTGAAATCCAAACCCTCAAGGTTCAAATTGTGTCATCCTGCAATGAATTGATCGCCATCAAGGATGGACACAACTGATGTCTTGTCTGCCTACAGGAGGGCCACATCCCAGACAGCTGGTCTGTGTTCAAGTCCTTTTCCTCTAGGACACACAAGTCCAGGATTCATGGCTCAAGCTACATCTGCTAATATAGTCCATACTTCAGGCTCAGAGGTTATGACAAGAGGGAGGCCGGATAAACCAGCTTCAGCCAGTACTCCCTTGAACAGATCAGGCAGTGGAAAGAAGGTGAAGAGGACAGTGGCAGAATTGGCCCGGTTGACCCCTTAATATTGGTGAAGCCCTTGGCACCAACAGCCCCACAACCAGCCTGCACCAGCTGCCTTGAAGCTGGCACCCCATGCAGTAAAGCCAGCACCTATGCCCATGCATAAAGGGGGATACTGACTTGTGTAACTGGACCAAGTTTAAAACAGAGCTATAGGATTGAAGGGACGTCACAGAGGGAGGATGCTAAATATCATGCCTCCAAGGACAAAACCCTTAAGCAACTGAGCAGGTGAGAGAGCCAGTACCATTATCCATGATAGAGCCAAGCAAGGGCCCAAGATATGCCCTGGACATCACCCCCAGACACATGCCAAGTACTGAAGAAGTGACCAGCTCTGGCCCCAGGTGTGATCTTAAGAACTCCTCAATGCCAACCATCAAAAGTTTCACTGCTGTGTACCAATAACTGCTAACAAGCCTGACAAACTCACTACACCCAGCACATCACTTTCATGGTATTTTAGCCATAAATTATATTGTGAGTTCTCTAACAAAAGCTTATGCCCGACAGATCCTCCTAATCACTGCAAGATGTATGTAGGGATGATATTTTAGGAGCTGTGTATATGCACTCAAAATGTATTTTGAAGTCTGTCACCAACCAAAGAGGAAAAACAGGTTTCTTCCAGGCAGGAGGTAAGGGGTGTGTCTGTCAAAATGTAAATTAAGCATTGTAAGCCAACAGAATGGGAACCCCATTTACATACTGAGACAACAGGAAAGGAGCACATTGGAGAATGAATCACAGGGCGTAGTCCTGTCTCTGGGGTAGACCATGAACTTCAGGGAAAATAAGAGGCAAAAAGACATCCCTTTATCCTGTAACTGAGGAAGTAATTGGGCATTGTGATTACATTAATGGAAACAGGATTCCAGCCTGCCATGGAAACCCAAATATTGGGACTGCCCCTATAAAATCGGGAGATCTGGTCACCGTACAACTTATTACAGCCCTGGTTGCATAGCTTTGTGATTATCTGAAATGCACTTTACACTATCTGTTTAGAAAGGGAAAGTCCCCCGAACCTTAGATTTCTATGCAAATTCAGATTATTAACTAATACTGCAATTCTGTGCACTCTTCACCTAAAATGTATTCAATGGCCATCAGAGCAGTCAAGTTGACTACAGCACTACTTTTACAAACCTTATCACGAATAAAAAAAAATCCCATCACTCCTTCCATGGTCATGCCCAAATGCATCTTTTTTCTTTTCCTGGCAGTTCTCTCTGCTTTCAGGTCTGTCTTCTCCTCCCCTTCCCTCTCCTTCCCCCTCCCCCCCCCCCCGGCTTTTAAATACCTTTCTAAGGTCTTTCCCTTCTTCCCCCAATCTTTCTCCTATTTTGCTCTGTGGACTCATCAGCCCAAAGATTACCCCCAGCTGGGGCTATGAGAAATGCATATGCTTCAGGGCCTGGTCAAGCACCACAGTATTGCTCGGCAACAGGGACCAGATGGGGAACAGAGTACAGATGGTGGTAGCATGGGAGAAAGGCAGAAAAAGCAACAGTCAAAAACTGCAGGTGGATTATTTAGATATCCATTTCTAGTTGGCCTCTGTGTTGGGCTGCCAATATTCACTGTTGCATGCAAAGAGAATGGTTGAAGGTCAACTTTCTCATTATTAATGCTTTCTCTTAAAGTTCAACTTTTTCTTCCTTCACTAATGGTGGGGTGGTGGTGGTAGAAATGGGTCCTTTCCAGACTCAAACCAAAATGAAACTCATTCTGAACCTCATTCTAGGAAACTAAAAATATCTCCAACTAAAGGCAGTTTTCTGGCAAAAAAACCCCAGGAGCCATCACTTTCTTTACCAATGCAAAAAAGATTTCCTGCATAAATTCACTTCTACCTACACTGGACTCTTGCTCAGTCAGCAGATTGTACTGTAATAAATCAAGAAATCATCAAAGTCAAAGGGTTTTACAAAAGATGACCCAGAATATTAAGCACTGGGAACACTGGCTGGGAGTTTGCAAAGATGCAATAAGTGAGGTGAATTAACTACTAATAAAAGTGAAATATGTAGAGATCTTGGTAAAAATTCAGAAAAACAGCCTGAAAAGCAAAAAAAATTGAAAATTTATGCATTGCTGTGCGCAGCAATGAAGATATGATCCAGTATTGTTTGCAGACAGTTTAATTCCTTTATTACTAAAAATGGTCTTTTTATAAAGGACTTTGAAGTAGACAGATTACAGTTAATTATTTTGATAAAAAGCCAAGATCTTTCATCTTCAAAGTGCTGTGCTATCAACATACACCAGTAATAATGAGGGCTGTTTATCACTAGCATCTCTTACATATAATGGGAGAAAAACATGTTTCCTGAGAGCTTGCAAAAGAAACTGTAATGAGAGAAAATAAATGTTTTGAGATGAGCCTGTTTATAACTAATTTTATTAATATTTTATGAGCAATATGAATATCTAGATATTACATCAACAAATGAATATTTAAAGAAGAGAAATTAGAATGAATTTGTAAATCAAAAGTCCTCTTAAACCCAGAGACATGCTCTAGACCTGATCCTGTAGATATAATCCCACTGAAAGAAAAGGAGTACTGGTGGCACCTTAGAGACTAACCAATTTATTTGAGCATAAGCTTTCGTGAGCTACAGCTCACTTCATCGGATGCATACTGTGGAAACTGCAGAAGATGTCTTCTGCAATTTCCACAGTATGCATCCGATGAAGTGAGCTGTAGCTCACGAAAGCTTATGCTCAAATAAATTGGTTAGTCTCTAAGGTGCCACAAGTACTCCTTTTCTTTTTGCGAATACAGACTAACACGGCTGTTACTCTGAATCCCACTGAAGTCGTTGGTACTGATTTACTCTTTATGCACCATGCATGTAAGAATGACAGGTTCTCCTTTATCCAAGAGTATGTCTATACTGCAATCAGGGAGTGAGCTAGCAGGTCTAGTAGATGCAGCTAGCTCGGGTCCTGGAGTAGTTAAGCCCCGGCACCACAAATAATTACCCAGAGTTCCAGCCAGGCTTCTGCAGCCTCCACGGAAGTGCACATTGCCATGGTTTTACTGTTCCTGGAATCAAGCTAGCTAGATTAAAGCTAGCTCAGGTACTTCTACTCAAGCTGCAGTCGCACCCTATGATTGCAGTATTGACATACGCCAAATCAACTGGGAGACCAGCTACTTGTTATCTATAACCAGGGCGGTGGCAGTTCTCCTTGGTAATATAATGATGTCAACATGTTGTCCATCATGACAAAGGACATCCCAGCTCTGTCGAAACTGACCTGTCTGCTGTCATTCCTTATCATGCTTAGCTACAGCCAAATAACACTGTGCCTCTTTGCTCCCCTAGCCAGGTCTCTTGTACTGTTTGTTCTACATACATAAGATCCCCAACTCAATCACCTAGCATCCATCCAGACTTGGATTATTTAATAATAATAGACACTTAGAATGATGTATTAATAATAGTGTCAAAAATGTTGCTATCTTAGCACATAATATCAACTATATAAACAAGTACAAATGCAGCCAACAGGAGAGAGAGCTGTTCCTATCCAGAAAGCAATTAATCAGCTATGACTTTGTCATCAGTCATGTTACCCTTTTATTTTTTAAGCTGTTGAATTAAAGTTATGGCATCAGTCTGTTCCAAAAAGATGTGTATATTTTTATTTCAATAGTTAGTTATACATTATTCAGCAGGAAAAAGTACTGATGCATTAGTAGCCAGCGAAGTACATCTGCTTATATGAATCAAAAATCTTGTTCACTTTGTTTCTGTAGCTCCCATCTTTCCTTAGCATAAGCCTTTTTCTAACACCTCAATATGGAAACTGTACAAATTTAGACTGAGATTGTCAAAGCAGCCTCAGGGAGTTAGGTACTCAAACCCCATTAATGGGTCTGGGTGCCTAATTCCCTCTGAATTTTTAAAATCCCACCTTTGGGTCTCAGTACTGTGGCTGTAAGTAGCTTTAAGGGAGTCTGACAGTAACAGTTGGCTGAGCCCCAGAATTTAGCCTACTGGGTCTAACTTATACCTGACTACTGAAGTATTTGAATTCTCTTTCTGTCACTGTAATTAAAAAAATTGTACACTTTATTTTTTTCTATGTACACTCATTGACAGGCTTTATTTTTTTTCCAATAATGAGAATGTGACAAATAAAGTATTAATTTAATTTAGGTGCAACAGAATCCGACCTTTTGACTGCAGGCCCGGTATAGCAGTGAAAACAGTTTCTTATGTATCTTTAGAAGAAGTTTTTAAGGAAGTTGGATATGAAGGTGTTTAAACACTATCCAATGGTGCAGTTTCAACAGGACACAGCAAAGGGCAGGGAAAATGAAAGAATCTTGTCTTGTAATTCCTTACGATGAACATACATAAATATTTATCTGCCCGTTTTTGTTTTTTAGCACATCTCTCTTAGGAGACATTTCTCTGGGGGGAGCAGGAGTAGGAAGTAATGCAGACCAGGACATGAACTGATATTTCCTTTAAAACCATTTTAAAATCTATTATCCAGCACAACGGAGGGTAATTTTTAATTTTCTCTTCTCCCAAGGAACCTTCTTTAAAGTAGTAGTAAAAGCAAATACCAATCCAAGAAGGAGGTGAAATCTTAATAACAGCCCTGACTCCATTAAAAAGGAGAAAACATCATTTAAGAGTAAGCAATAAAGTATTCAAAAGTTTCAGAAAGTGATCTCAAAGCAGATGTTAAAAACCCTAACTCCAAAACCCAACATAGATCCTAAAAATAAAAGGTACTTTTCCCAAGTGAATAAGAGACCACTGACAAGCTAACTGGTTAGAGTTAACATTGTGGAAATCCTGAACTTTTAATATAATCCTGAAAGAGGAGCCCTTTCAAAGTCAATATTAGAGAGTTGTGGTTTTTTTTGTTTTTTTTAGTTAAATCCCTCCAAAAGCTAAGATTATGATCTCAGCAATGAAAAAAGTAGAAAACAACCTGAAGGACGTCTCACTGGTAGTCTGTTTAAATATGAATCCTCCCTTACTTCTAGCAGGATAGTGGCATCTTTTCCACGAAAAGACTCAAATAGGAGGGAGGCAATCAGATCTCACCCCTTCTGGACAGTTGAGAAGATCAGATGCTGTCTGGCAATCTTCCCCCAGTCTTGCTCTGGATTCCACTAGCGTGAGCAGGAAAAACAGGTAACACAAAGGACAGAGGGTGGGAGATGCAGGGTAGGGGTCAGGGCCTAGGGCAAATATGAATCATCCTCTCACCAAGTCCATGAAAGATGCTCAAGAAGCTGTCTTATGGAGCTTCTTGTGCTCTGGGCAAGTCCCCATTAAAAGTCTGGTGATGGTCCTGGCTCAATGGCGGGCTGAAAATTCCTTGTCTGAGAGATGGGACAGGGCTGCAGGTGGGCAGGAGCTAATACAGAGGGTCTGTGTTTCTGACATATCCTCTAAAATCCAAGTGAATCTTGAGGGGTTCATAGTGTTTGAACCCAGGTCTCCTGGAGGGATTGGGCACTGCCCTTCTTGGGTGATAATTAGAAGTCATGGCCAGGCCCTATGTTGTCAGGAAAGAGTGTGGGATATGAACTTTGACCTTGAAATGGACTGCTTACAGCATACCACTGCCATCTGTAGTTGAATGTCATGCCTACTGAAGTGTGCAATAATATTACTGGTAGCTAATGCTTGCAGCCTACGGCGATTATAAGCCACAGTACTGTTGTAAACAGGGAATCCTGAATAAATCTAACCAAACACAATGGTAAAACAAACTCTAGTTCACTTAGGACCTGATTCTGCCACCCTCACCCCTATTGAGAAGTACCTTCCTCCATGAGGCGTCCCAGATATATATGGTCAATTAGTATGATGCCAAGGTGAAGCTTCAAGTAGCTATTTAAGATGCAGAACTGAAGGTGACTTACTACTTTAAATACATATGCTGCTTTTTCCTTCTTGCCCTCCTGCTATTGTATACTCTTGGTTGTCTTTATGCTGATGTTGTTTGAAAAGGGGTGAACTGCTGGATCAGACTGAGGGAAGATTAAAAGAAATGGAAAGTTGTTGACTATTAAGACAAACTCCCTTCATGTATATAAAATCTTCATATATAGAGAGTGACTCTGAGATCTGTAGGAAATAAATTACTCTGAGAGAGCTGACTGTGACATTCTGCTGGGGTTCCCAGAACTCTGAGCCACTTCATTACCCCTCTCGGCAACAGCAAGGGAGAATTTTGCTGCTGCTAAGATGTGCATCAGCTCCCCGGCACACCAGCTTGTCTTCCTTGCCAGCAAACTTTTCAGGATTCTGCCTTTCCAAACCGTGCCTAGCTGGTAACAATCAGTGAACCCCAATTCCTGAGTTTGTCAGAGATCTCTTTCTCTGCAATGCGCTGTCTGTTACTGTAGCACCCACAAAACCTTATAAACTTTACTGCTCCCTTAAAGAGACAGTAGAAAGCAGCTTATTAAATTAGCTGGGGTTGACAAACTCTACTTCAATCAAAGCACTGAGTTGGTTTTATGGTAAAAGTAAAACAAGTTTAAGTGTTACCAAGTATAAGGAATAAGGACAGGAATGGTTACAAACAAACAAAAGTAAAAATACACTTCTAAGACTAAAACTCAATAAACTAATGTCTTTTTTTCAAAGAAGTATTCTCACCATAGTATTTCTTCCAGCATGGGTCAATAGGGTCCTCTGTGTATTGGGCTCTTTATCCAAGACACAGAGCTAAAAGCACTGGGCTGCTTTGACTTCTCAGGTGAAGGATAAGTATGGGGTTTCCTCCCCTTCTGTTTATTGTCCATTACACCTTTGAAATATATTATTTGAAAAATAAGCCCAGAAAAGTATTCCTAGAAAAGTAAGTTTCTCTCTCTCTCTTTTTTTTTTTTCCTGGGGTACTGTGCTGTCTTCTTCCATGCTTGATAGCGTTGTTTACCTTGTATGTAAATTTATTTCCATTGTCTCTCCCTGATGGCCAGACAAGCAAACACACGTTCTTTTGTCTAGAGCAGACTTAGGTACTGCTTGCCAAACACATTTTAAGAACATAATTCTAGCACATATTTATAACTCTTTGTACACACTCTGCATGTAGGGTTGCCAACTGTTTAATCATACAAACTCAAACGTCTTGGCCCCACCCTGCTCACTCCATCCCCTGTCCCTCTGTCACTCCCTCTCCCCCACCCTCAATCACTTTCACCAAGATGGGGCAGGGGGTTGGGGTGCGAGTTCTGGACTGGGGCCGAGGGTTGGGGTTGAGGAGAGAGTGCAGGGTACAAGATCTGGGAGGGGGCTCAGGGCTGGGGATTGGGATGTGGGAAGGGTGTGGGCATTTGGGTGCAGGAGGAGCTCTAGGCTGGGGCAGGAGGTTGGGGTGCTGGAGCGGGTTTGGGGTGCTGGCTGCAGGTGGAGGGTTGAAGCAGGGGGTTGGCATGTGGGAGGGAGTGTGGGGTGTTGACTCCAGTCAGGTGGCACTTACCTCCAGGTTGACAGTGCAGTGGGGTTAAGGCAGTCTCCCTGCCTTTCCTGGCCCCACACCTCTCCCAGAAGCAGTTGGCATGTCCCTGCAGCCCCTGGAGGACAGGGGGTCTCCGTGCGCTGCCCCCGCCTGCAGACACTGTCCCCATGGCTCCCATTGGCCGCAGTTCCCAGTCAATGGGAACTGCAGAGTCTGCGCTCAGGGCGAGGGCAATGCACACGAAGACCTCCTCTCCTCTCCTCCCCTCCCCCCACCCCCCCCGCCAGGGGCTGCAGGGATGTGGTACCAGCCGCTTCCAGGAGTGGTGCAGGACCAGGGCAGGCAGGGAGCTTGCCTTAGCCCCTTTGCACTGCTGGAGTTTTAGCGGCCTGAAATCTCCCGGTTTGGCTTCTGTAGCCTCTGGGAGATAGAGCCTCATTCTGGGAGACTCCCAGCGAAACCAGGAGGGTTGGCAACCCTCGCTGCATATCCACCCAGCAGTGATATTCGGGACCAGTGTGTGTGACCAGTTTGTATATGATACTTTACATCACACCTTTTTAGATACCCATTATGGCAACTGTGTTAGGTGTAGTACGTCAGGCCTGACAAAAGCAGCTGCCACAGAGCGGTGAACCACGAGCGGGCCTCTGTCACACTGATACATCTTATTTCAAAAGCAAAAAGAGAAAAGCAGATACACATTGTACTGCCACAAATCTGTATAGGTAATCAGCACTTTAACAATCGTTTTCCTTGTTCCCAATTGTCTACTGGGTGCCCAAAATGCATAACCTAAACAGCTTTTAGTGTTCTTCGGTGGGGTATTTAGTCCCGCTCTCACAAGATACTAGATTAACTGGGGGTGAAATTCTCTGACACCCCACTGAAGTCAAAGGAGCTGTGCCAATTTGCATCCACTGAGGATATGGCCTAACATTTAGGAATGAGCAAATTTAGTTAGGTAAAACAATTTGGGCACCATCAGAAAAACTTCATCCATCCATTGAACTGGGAAAGAAATTTATTGAAGTCTGAAAAACCAAATGACTTTCTGGTGTATATCATGGTGTGAGATGTCTTGGCTAACAATGCTAATTTTTGGCATATCTTTCAACAGATAGTGGCTAGTTTTGTCTATCTTGTTTTGGGGATGGGAGTTGTTTTGATTTTACTCTGAAGGATATTATTTGGCCTTTAGCTTCTAAGTTGGGTGGAATCCGTTTCATTAGTAGTGAATTTTAATTTAGCATAATCAAAATTAAGCCGGAGAAACAAATTCCTTGTTTCTGGTTCCATCCACATCTTCTGCAATATCTGTTCTCCAGAAATAATACAATTGTCTCTATCACAGCTAGCAATTGAGATAGGCTTCTCAACACAACTGTCAGCAGTAAAGTTGTCAAGTACAATGAAGACCTTCGACATCCTGTCCCTTTATTCATACTTATCTGAACTGCCTGGTATTCCTCTTCCCCACTGGCACATAGAGAAATGTCATTTTTATAATATAGAGGAAAAATAATTGGGTTAACTCAGTCAAAAACAACTCTGCCCTCAGTGAAAAATGATACAGGGACTTTTGATGCTTAAGAAGAATGGAGTTGGCTAAAGGCTCTAATTATATACAGCGGGCTAGATAGACTCTTACAGTTGAAGTGCACAAGGAACAGCCCCCGAGAGGGTGATCTTTGCAGTCCATGATCCTGGCACAATTAAGAGCAGCCTTCAGCCTTGTTCAGCACACAGCAGGCTCTGCAGGTTGTTGAACGTCAACAGCTACAAGGGGCCAATATATCAACTGGAGTTCAGTGAGGTCTAGGGGAGGGCTGTCCACACTATCTGTTCTGGCTGTCTGATATGTCAGCAGCAGAAGGCAATGGAAGAGCAGATCTGCTGTCTTTTTGCCACCACCCACCTCTATTGGGTGATGGTCCTGTGGTTGGCTGAACAAGATTTAGGGCCATATTTTGGCAGCAGTGCAGCTAGGGTTGCCAACTTTCTACTTGCACAAAACTGAAAGATCCTGCCCTACCCCTGACACACTCCTTATCTGAGCCCCTCCCTCACTCACTCCAGCACCAATCCCTCCATGCTTGCTCTCACTCACCTTCATGGGGCTGGGGCAAGGGGTTGGGGTATGGGAGGGGGTGATGGCTCCAGCAGGGGGTGCAGGCTCTGGGATGGGACCAGAAATGAGGCATTCAGGATGTGGGAGGGGCTCTGCGCTGGGACTGGGGTTTGGGGTGCAGGAGGGGGCGAGGACTCCATCTTGGAGGGTGGGCTCTGGGGTGGGGCTGGGGAAGAGCAGTTTGGGGTGCAAGAGGGGGCTCAGGGCTGTTGCAGGGAGTTGGGGTTTGGGTTCTGGGAGGAAATTTGTGTGCGGGAGTGGGTTCTGACCTGCAGTAGGGAGTTGAGTTTGGGTGCGGTTGTGGGGGCAGGCTCCGGCCAGGCGGTGCTTACCTCAGGCAGTTTCCAGTCAGTGGTGCAGTGGGGCTAAGGCAGGCTTCCTGCCTGCCCTGACGCCATGCTGCTCCCAAAAGTAGCTGGCATGTCTGGCCCCTAGGTGGAGGTGCAGCCAGGTGGCTCTATGTGGTGCATGCTGCCCGCACCCGCAGGTGCCATCCCCGTAGTCCCCATTGGCCATGGTTCCTGGCCAGTGGGAGCTGCGGAGCTAGCCCTTGGGGAAGGGGCCATGCATGGAGCCTCCCTGGCTGCTTCTGGGAGCCACACAGAGCTGGGGCAGGCAGGAAGCCTGCCTTAGCCCTGCTGCACCGCCAGCCATTTTTTTTAATGGACCGGTCAGTGGTGCTGACCAGAGTCGCCAGGGTCCCTTTTCAACTGGGCGCTCCGGTCAAAAAAAGGATGCTCAGCAACCCTAAGTGCAGTATAAAGCAACTGCACACAAGAACCAGGTCTCATACTTTTCTACAGTGCTCTTGATAATATTTAGTGGGCAGCACGGTGTCAACTGATATCATAATGTTACTTTAAAGCTAGTCCAACTTTGGATCAAGAGACTCCACAACCAAAGTCTTTAAAGAAACTCACAAGCTCTGTCTAGCTAGGGTCTTGTACTTCTTTCAAAAGCAGAGTAAGATGATATCAAGACAAAACTTTGTATAGTGGGTTTATATACTGTTTATTGTTTCTAAGTTGCTTTTTAAAACTTTAATATGTCATTAAAATGATTGCTTGCTGTGGTAAGCAGTAAAAGAGCTCCTGTATGGCATAAAATTATATGATTATTACCGTAATTTAGCACTTAGTTAATGAAGATGTGAACTGCTGACCATATTGGATAATAAGGTATCTTTGCTTACATTTGCAAGAAACTGATTTAACTGTAAAGGTTAATCCACTGTCATATAAACATTTGATCTTGCAGAGATCCCATTAACCTTTTCAGAAAGTGAACATTAGGGATATGTGTATAGCAAAATACTAATCTTTTAAAAGGTTTGAGTATGTCTAACAATCTTTTGCATTTAGCATGGGGACTGAGGCTTAGGGACTGCACTGTCTTGAGAAAGAGATCATGCTCAGCAACTCACAGTGTTTTCTGTTATCACTAGTTTTTAAAAATGCTGTTGCAATTAGCAGTTCTGTGAGATAAAGCCAATTTGAAACTGGGAAATCTGCTTTTCATCTTCGTAGACCTGGGTTGAAATTGTGCCCTTGGGACAAAAGAGAAGAAGAGCTTATTAGGAGTTTCATATTAGTCATCAGTGCACCTTTCTGCATACACATTTCACCTTTCTTCAGTGGATCTCAGTGTGATTAATAAACATTAACTAGGCATTGCAGCTCACCCGTTAAATAGATGACACCCATAGACAGAGTTTTTTCACCCATCTGCAGATGGAATATAGAGTATTAACAGGGCAAAGCAATGCTGCAATACCCATAGTAACAGCCAGCGGCATTCATAGAAGACTAGGGTTGGAAGAGACCTCAGGAGGTCATCTAGTCCAACCCCTGCTCAAAGCAGGACCAACACCAACTAAATCATCCCAGCCAGGGCTTTGTCAATCTGGGCCTTAAAAACCTCTAAGGATGGAGATTCCACCACCTCCTTAGGCAACCCATTCCAGTGCTTCACCACCCTCCTAGTGAAATAGTGTTTCCTAATATCCAACCTAGACATCCCACACTGCAACTTGAGAACACTGCTCCTTGTTCTGTCATCTGCCACCACTGAGAACAACCAAGCTCCATTCTCTTTGGAACCCCCTTCAGGTAGGTGAAGGCTGCTATCAAATCCCTCCTCAATCTTCTCTTCTGCAGACTAAACAAGCCCAGTTCCTTCAGCCTCTCCCCATAAGTCATGTGCCCCAATCGCCTTATCATTTTTGTTGCCCTCCACTGGACTCGCTCCAATTTGTCCACATCCGTTCTGTAGTGGGGGGCCTAAAACTGAACACAATACTCCAGATGTGGCCTCACCAGTGCCAAATAGAGGGGAATAATCACTTCCCTTGATCTTCTGGCAGTGCTCCTACTAATGCAGCCCAATATGCCGTTAGCCTTCTTGGCAACAAGGGCACATTGCTGATTCATATCCAGCTTCTCATCCACTGTAATTCCCCAGGTTCTTTTCAGCAGAACTGCTGCTTAGCCAATCAGTCCCCATCCTGTAGCAGTGCATGGGATTCTTCCGTCCTAAGTGCAGGACTCCTGCACTTGTCCTCGTTGAACCTCATCAGATTTCTTTTGTCCTCCAATTTGTCTAGGTCACTCTGGACCCTATCCCTACACTCCAGCATATCTACCTCTCCCCCACAGCTTAGTGTCATCCACAAACTTGCTGAGGGTGCAATCCATCCCATCATCCAAATCATTAATAAAGATGTGGAACAAAACCAGCCCCAGGACTGACCCCTGGGGTACTCTGCTTGATACCGGCTGCCAACTAGACATGGAGCCATTGATCACTACCCAACAATCTAGTCAGCTTTCTGTCCACCTTATAGTCCATTCATCCAATCCATACAATTTTAACTTGCTGGCAAGAATACTGTGGGAGACAGTGTCAAAAGCTTTGCTAAAGTCAAGATGTATCACATCCACCGCTTTCATACATGGTTTCTTTCCTTCTTAAAAGAGCTGCTAGTGCATTTTATCACACGGATGGACCAAAAATCCTACATTGTGGGGTAAAAGCATTTTTGTTATCTTTTCAACTTTGCAGGATTATAGTGAAAAATAAATGTGATGAACAAATATAGCCACAGAGGACAACTCAGATGTTGAATTCAATAAACTAGAAGGTCACACACTGTGTTGCTGCTGCAGGCTGAGCTGTAGGACCAATAAGAGAGAGCAGCCTAGTAAGCCACTGCCTATAGTATGTGCAGGAAGCAGCAGGGGTTGTCACCAGAGATTCTTCTACTTGCAGCTATATGCTTTGTCTTTTACCCTTCAGTTCCTCACTAACCTGCCCCATCCCCTTCCCACTGGGCCCCAGAAGTTCACACCCCTCCCTCATCAGAAACTAGCCCCCAGCTCCTGTCTGGGAATTGTTCTTCCTGACACCCACACTCACCTTTCCCCTTCCAGGGTTCATTATAAACAGTCCCTGCTCCCCATCCACACTCTCTCCCCACCACCACCACCACCACCCCGCACAGGCACCGACTTTTAGTATTCCCAGGGTGCTTCACCCAGAGACTCCTCCCCACTCCGTCCCTCCCCCCAAGACCCCACCCTCACTCCACCTCTTCCCACCACCCTTCCACAATTTCCCCGAGGTCCCTGCTTGCCTGACACTTGCTGCTCTATGCCCTCCCCCAAACCCCTTCCCAAGCCACCAATCAGCTCATTGGCAGCGGCCCCTGGGCAGCTGTGAGTCGTGGGTGCTGAGCACCCACTATTTATTTTTTTTCATGGGTACTCCAGCCACGGAGCACTCACAGAGTTGGCGCCTATGCCCTCCCACACTTAGGGTGCCTGCTCCCTCCACCCCTGCCCCATCTGTCCAGTCACTGCTGCTTCTCTCACCTTCACTCTTACCCCCTCTAAAAACCCTACCTCTAAGGCCCTCTTATGTCTGTTGTTAGACTCCTGGCTACACAATCTTCCCCATGCAGCAAGTTAAACTGAAGCTTTCTTCTCTCCCTATGGCTCTCCCAGCTAGTATCTCTTTTCTTTTTGTCTGGGAGGAGGAGTCATGCAGGGGGTCAGCCTGTTAAACTCTCCTGAGACAAAGGGAAGAGCTGAGATGATGTTGTTATGCTGGAGAGGTGTTAATGGCTGCCATCAACCTGTTCTTTGATCTATAGACAATTACCAGAGATGGTTAGAGCCGGTGTTTGTGGTAAGCAGATGCAAGGGGCTCTGTATGTCCCCCCCTTTCTCCTTTCCAGTTTTCCCTCCAAATCAATAGGACTGTCAGGGTTCCCTCCCCACTCTGAACTCTGGGGTACAGATGTGGGGACCTGCATGTGGGGACCTGCCTATTTCTACCAGCTTAGGTTAAAAACTTCCCCAAAGCACAAATCCTTCCTTCTTCTTGGAGGGTATTGCTGCCACCACCAAGTGAGTTAGACAAAGATTCAGGAAAAGGACCACTTTGGAGTTCCTGTTTCCCCATAATATTCCCCCCAGGCCTCTTCACCCCCTTTACTGGGGAGGCTTCAGAATAATATACCAACCACATAGGTAAACAAGGTGAGCACAGACCAGACCCTTGGGTTTTTAGGACACTAAAAACCAATCAGGTTCTTAAAAGCAGAACTTTATTATAAAGAAAAAAGTAAAAGAAGCACTTCTGAAAATCAGTATGGAAGATAATTTTACAGGGTGATGAGATTTAAAACACAGAGGATTCCCCTCTAGGCAAAACTTCAAAGTTTACAAAAAACAGGAATAAACCTCCCTCTTAACACAGGGAAAATTCACAAGCTAAAACAAAAGATAATCTAACACATTTCCTTGCTTTACATACAATTTTTGTAAACTTAGATGCTTATTTCAGGTAGGGTTTTAGGAGATGTTTTTTTTTCCTGCCCTGGTCCCATTCTGTCCTGGAGAGAACACAAAGAGAGCACAAACAAAAACCTCCCCCCACAGATTTGAAAGGATTTCTTCTTTCCTTATTGGTCCTTTTGGTCAGGTGCCAACCAGGTTATTTGAGTTTCTTAACCCCTTACAAGAAAAGAAGGGATTTTATGCTACCCTTAGCTGTATGTTTATGACAAGGACTTTGCCCATTGATGCCTGGAACATTCCCAGAACTTTTTGGAATTGGCCTCCTAAATTATCACATTGCAACAGACAAAGCCATCAAGCTGAGCACAGGGCCTCTCCTTGCTTGGCCAGAACAACTAGGAAAAAAGACCAATGACTGAGATGCACTCATAATCCCTGCTGCATGGACAGGGAGCCTCTTTACCCTCCCGTGTGGGCTACCTGTATCACTAGAATCGGCATGGGTGTGGGAGTGTGAAAAAAGTAGCTGTGACTTTTTCTTGCCTCCCACACTATTAGGGAGAGAGCGGACAGAGCGTTCCCTCTGCCCGCCCAACATGCCTGCCTGTTCGCCAGGGCTGTGCGCTTATGTCTCGCTTCTGCAATTCCGTACATGCTGGCTGACTAGAGGTGTCAGATTTGAATAGATATTTAATGGTTGTTCCTCAATTGCTGTGCTATACGCAGATCCCTGTGTGCTGATTGGTTCATTAGCCATTCATAGCAGAGAGATTTGAATAATGGAAAATATATTCAGTTCCATTTCCCACGACAATGTTTTACAATGTTGTATTTCGTTGTTTGAAATGGCACCTCCATAAAAGTTTTATAGGGCCCAGCTATTAATGTGTCTGTCTCTGCCATGTGCCCAGGAATTGATTCTTTAGGTTGACATCCTTATACATTTTTCTTTCCTCTAGTAATTTATTTGAATTCTCAAACTAATTTAATTTTAATGCAAAAAAAAAAGAAAATTCATGTTGCCTTATGAAGTCAGATTCATCATTCTTGAAGTACTATAATCTACCAGATTAAAACAAAGTGGTAATAGCTGTTAGAGGATTTAATTAAAAACAACAAATCATTTGGTCACCGGTAATGGATGAACCCATAATCCAACTCACTAGATGCTTTATGTACAGTGAGATACAAAGCTAACATTTTAATCACTAAAGTAGAATTTATTAGAAACCTGATTTGACCCTCTGTTTACAGTGGCTTTTTATCCTGTTGTAAGATTATAAACTCTTTGTTAGCCACTCTATGTTTTGATGTGTTTGTACAGCACCTGGCATGTCATAGGGGCTACCTGAGACAAAAGCTAGCAATCAGTCTACAACGGGTATCTTTCTTTTGTTTGGCCTATTTTAGAGCACAATCTTCTAGTGTATTAGGTCTTCTTTGTGTCTCTTTGAAATCTAGAGGATCTTTGGTTAGTTTAGGGCCATTCCCACGACAATGTTTTACAATGTTGTATTTCGTTGTTTGAAATGGCACCTCCATAAAAGTTGTATAGGGCCCAGCTATTAATGTGTCTGTCTCCGCCATGTGCCCAGAAATTGATTCTTTAGGTTGACATCTTATACATTTTTCTTTCCTCTAGTAATTTATTTGAATTCTCAAACTAATTTAATTTTAATGCAAAAAAAAGAAAAAAAATATTCATGTTGTAGACACTTCAGGCCCTGTCCTCCTTCCTTCAGGGGTAGATGAAGAACCCCTACAGGGGCCCAGTGCATTCCTGACCAAATGAACCCCAGAATCGATGTCCAGAGGTTGGTCAGGAAACCCGGGGCCGGGACCAGGGTGTTGAGCCAGTACCAGAGCTTGGACAGGACTAGTTGATTAAGCACCAGCGCTCTCCCATGAAGGGAGAGACATCGGAGTAGTCCCGTCCATTTCCGGAGCCGCTCTATCACCCCGCCCTCTAAATTTTCCCAGTTCTCCGGCGGAGAAGGATGCGTGGCAGAAAGGTAAACGCAGAGGTAGAGCAGCAGACCTGTGCTCCACCAGATGGTCTGAATCATGGGTGGGAGGGAGCTCGCCTGCCACCAGTCTCCTACTGCCAAGCCAGAGCTCTTGACCCAGTTGACCCGGGCAGAGGAGGCTGCCAAATAGATGGCCTGGCATGCCTCCACTCGTGCCAAGTCACCCGAGTCCTGGACCACGAGGAGCATGTCATCAGCATACGCCAACAGGACCAGCTGCAGCTCCGGCTCCCGCAGCACCAACCCTGTCAACCTCCTGCAGAGGAGGCAGAGGAAGGTCTTGATCGCCAGAGCGTACAGCTGGCCCGAGAGGGGACACCCCTGCCGTACTCCTTGCCCGAAGCTGACCGGTCCGGTCAGGTTCCAGTTGAGCTTAACCAGACACTCTGCGGAGGCGTACAGCACCTGGAGAAAACCCACAAACTGGGGTCTGAAGCCAAACGCTCGCAGAGTGTTCAGGAGGTACCCGTGGTCCACCCTATCGAACGTCTTCTCCTGATCTAGGGACAGGAGGGCGAACAACAGACCGTCTCTATGCCTGAGTTTCAAAAGGTCCCAAACCAGAAATAGGTTATCAAAGATACTGCGGTCCGGGATGGTGTAGGTCTGGTCTGGGTGGATTACATCCACCAGCACAGACCCTAGCCGCAGCGAGATTGCTTTTGCTACGATTTTGTAGTCCGTGCTGAGGAGCGAGATGGGACGCCAATTTCATAAATCATGGAGGTCCCCCTTCTTTGGCAGTGAGGTGAGCACAGATCACCTGCACGAAAGAGGGAGGACCCCGCTCTGCAGAGACTCGGCCCAGACGGTGACTAGGTCTGGGCCAAGGATGTCCCAAAACACATGGTAGAACTCCATGGTCAGCCCGTCCATGCCTGGAGACTTATTAGTGGGCATACGACGGAGGGCTTCCGAGAACTCGGTTAGAGTGAGAGGCAACTCTAGCCGGTCTCAGTCGCTTGTGCTGACCGTAGGGAGCTCCTCCCAGAGTACTGTGCAAGCGCCAGGGTTGGTCGGATATGGGGAGAAAAGACTTGCGTAGAAGGCTCGGGCCCTCCCGCACATCTCCACCGGTTCCGTGAGGGGGGTGTCGTCTTCTGCCAGGAGGTAGGTGACGTGTTTCTTGGCCCCCCTCATTTTCTCTAGGGCATAGAAGAAGCGGGAGCCGTGATCCATCTCCCGAAGGAGGCGGATGCGGGATCGAACAAAGGTGCCCCAGGCCTGATGGTCCTCGATGGCCCGGAGCTCCTCCCACTTCTCCCGGCACACTCCGCAGAAGAGCGGGTCCTTGGGGCTGGCGGCCAGATGCCTCTCCAGCTCTAAGACCTCCCGTTCCAACTGCTCTATCACCGCATTTCTCCATTGGCTGGTGCGCCGGGTGTAGTCGTGGCAGAAAAGCCTGGCACGCACCTTCCCCAGGTCCCACTATCGCCGCACTGAGGGAAAGGCACGCCGCTGCCCTCGCCAAGCCAGCCAGAATTCCCGGAAGGACGTCACAAAGCCCTCATCCTCCAACAGGCTGTTGTTAAAATGCCAGTAGGCCGGCCCCGGCCTCTCCCCACAGAGGGAGGCTGTCACGGTGGCTAGATGATGGTCAGAAAATGGGGCCAGCCGAATGCTGGAGGAGTGGGCTCGTGAGAGATGGAAGCGTGATAAATAAATGTGGTCCAACCGGGAGTGGCTCGACCGATAGGCTTCCACCCAGACAAAGGTGAACGTGGAAGTGTCATCCGGGTGGTGGTCGCGCCAGATGTCCACTAGGGAGTGATGTTTGACTATCCCCTGGAGGATGTCCGCGGCGGCCGGGCTCTGCTCGGTCCCCAAGCGGTCCTGTTCCTCAAGGGTGGTATTAAAGTCCCCACCCAGGACCAGGCACTCGTGAGAATCTAAGGCGCCGAGGAAGGCGGACGCCCACTGGTAGAATTGCAGCTGCTCCAGGCCCGATGTCGGGGCATAGATGTTAAAGAGGTTAACCACGAGCCCCTCCATACGGACCCGGAGATGCAGCAGGTGACCCGGCACAGCCTTGGTGACCCCTAGCACCTCGGGCCGTAGGTCGGGGGAGAACAGGGTCGCCACTCCAGCCTGTCGAATCATGGAATGGCTAAAGTAGACCCTGTCCCCCCACTCCAGCCATCAACTGTCTTCGGTGGTCGGGTCCGTATGGGTCTCCTGCAGGAAAACTACAGAGTACCCTCCCTCCCGAAGGAAGGAGAGCACCTGGGACCTGCAGAGAGCCATCCTACAACCCCGGGTGTTCAACGTTGCGATGGTGAGAGGTGTCATGGGGAGGGTCGGGGGGGGTCCTCACTGGCAGGGACGCTCGCATCCCCCAGTGGGCCGCACAGCAGTCCGTGACCCATCCCGTAGGTGAGTAACTGTTCACGGAAGACGCGGACCCGCCAGTAGGCCACGACATCCTGCTTCCCCGTCTCTTTACCTTCCCCCATGAGGGCTCTTGTGGCCCGGAGGATTTGAGAAAAGTCCCCCCCTCGCTGGAGAGCAAGTTGTACCTTGTTGTGGGAGCCACAGACGTCCTCTAAAAACTTCCACAGCTCTCCTCACAGCTCATGGGTTGGTGGGGTTATGGTTTCCCGGTTGTTCCCCGGTGGGGCCCTTGGTGCAGCCCCGTGGTCCACTAAAATGGACAAGCAGGGTGCAGACCCCCGACGGGGTGCCTGATGGGCTGGAGCTTCTAGGTCTGCCTCAAGCTCTGGGGCGATAGGGGGCGGTGGAGGGAAAATAGCAGCTCCTAATGGGTTGGGGCAGGAGAACACAAAGGCCACTCCCTGGGGGTCATCAGTTGGGAAAGGGAAGGAGACAGCCCTGGGGGTGGCAATGACATTGCAGGAGGTAAATTGGATAGGGGTAAGGGCAGGGGCAGAGGCGAGGTTCTGGGTTTCAGGAGGCAAGCAGCTGGATGGTGGCGCCTCCCGATCAGGCTCAAGGGTTAAGGGGGTGGGGAGGGAACTCTCAGTGACACTGGGCGCGCAGAGTGACGGAGGGCTTCCGAGAACTCGGCCAGGGTGAGAGGCAGCTCTAGTCGGTGTCGGTCGCCCACGCTGACCGTAGGGAGTTCCTCCCAGAGCACCCCTCAAGCGCCAGGATCGGTCGGATCTGGGGAGAAAAGGCTTGTGTAGAAGTCACGGGCCCTCCCACACATCTCCTCCAGATCCGTGAGAGGGGTGCCGTCTTCCGCAAGAAGGCAGGTGATGTGTCTCTTGGCCCCCCCTTGTTTTCTCCAGGGCATAGAAGAAGCGGGAGCCACGGTCCATCTCCCGAAGGAGGCGGATGCGGGACCGAATGAAGGCACCTCAGGTCCTGTGGTCCTCGAGGGCCCGGATCTCCTCCCGCTTCTCCCGGCACGCTCCGCAGAGGGACGGGTCCTCGGGATCGGCGGCCAGGCGCCTCTCCATCTCTAAGACCTCCCGTTCCAACTGCTCTATCGCCGCATTTCGCCGTCGGCTGGTGCCCCGAGTGTAGTCACGGCAGAAGAGCTTGGCGCGCACCTTCCCGAGATCCCACCATCGCCGCACCGAGGGAAAGGCACGCCACTGCTCTCGCCAGGCCAGCCAAAACTCCCGGAAGGACGTTACGAAGCTCTCGTCCTCCAACAGGCTGTTGTTAAAGTGCCAATAGGCCGGCCCCGGTCTCTCTGCACGGAGGGAGACCGTTATGGTGACTAAATGATGATCGGAGAATGGGGCCGGCCGAATGGCGGAGGAGTGGGCCTGTGAAAGATGGAAACGGGATAAGTAAATACGGTCCAACCGAGAGTGGTGTGACCGATGGGCCTCCACCCGGACAAAGGTGAACGTGGAAGTGTCATCTGGGTGATGGTCACGCCAGACATCCACTAGGGAGTGATGTTCAACTATCCCTCGGAGAATATTCGCAGCGGCCGGGCTCGGTTCGGCCCCTGAGCGGTCCCGTTCCTCGAGGGTGGTGTTAAAGTCCCCTCCCAGGACCAGGCACTCGTGCGAATCCAGGGTGCCGAGAAAGTCGGACACCCGTTGACAGAATTGTGGCCGCCTGGAGCTCATTTGCGGGGCATAGATGTTAACAAGATTGACCACGAGCCCCTCCATACAGACTCGAAGGTGCAGCATGTGGCTCGGCACGGCCTCAGTGACCCCTAGCACCTCGGGCTGTAGGTTGGGGGAGAACAGGGTCGCCACTCCAGCTTGCCAAGTCACGAAGTGGCTAAAGTATACCCCGTCCCCCCACTTCAGCTGCCACCTGTCCTCAGCGGCTGGGTCCGTATGGGTCTCCTGCAGGAAAACTACAGAGTACCCCCCTTCCCGAAGGTAAGAGAGCACCTGGGACCTGCGGAGAGCCATCCTACAGCCCCTGGTATTCAGGGTCGCAATAATAAGAGGCGTCATGCAGAGGGCTGGGGGGGTGGGGGGTTCTTGTTGGCGGGGGTATTCAGGACCCCCGGCGGGTTGCGCAGCAACCTGTGACCCATCCCGTGGATGAGTAGATCGTGTCGGAAGCCGCGGGCTCGCTCGTAGGCTGCAGCACCGCGCCTTCCTTGCCCCCTGCCCTCCTGTATAAGGGCCCTTGTGGCCTGGAGGATTTGGTCAAAGTCCCCCCATAGCTGAAGAGCCAGCTGTACTCTATTGCAGGCGCCACGGGTGTGTTCTAGGAACTTCTGTAGTGCATGCCGCAGCTCATGGGGGGGTGGGGTTACAATTTCCGGGGTGTTCCCTGGTGGGACTCTTAATACAGCCTCGTGGTCCGCTAAGGCGATTAAACAGGGTGCGGACCACCGACGGGGCGTCTGACAGGCTGGGGTTATTACATTCATTTCACGCCTTGGGGTGGAGGTGGATGGCAGGGGAAAAATTGCAACGCCTAATGGGTCGCGACTAGAAAGTGCAAAGACTGCTCCCTGGGGGGAATCTGCGAAAGGCGGGAAGGAAATAACCCCAGGGGTGGCATTAGCATTGCAGGAGGAGGGGACTTGGGCAGTGGCAGGGGCAGGGACAGGGGTGGGGGCAGGGGCAGGGGTAAGGTTCTGGGGTTCAGGAGGCAAGCAGCTAAAGGAAAGTGCCTCCTGAGCAGAGTCAAGGGTTAAGGGGTAAGGGAGGGGGCTCCCAATAATGCTAGGCACTGGCTCCATGGTGGTCTTAGTGGCCATGGCATCAGGTGGTGGACCACCTTCTGCAGGGTGCTCAGCCGGGAAGGCAATTAGGGGGAGGGAGCATGGGGAAAGGGGGGCTGGGGTAAGGTTGCCCAGCTCGAGGCCAACCGGCAGTAGATCATCCTCTCCCTGGGTGACCGGGGTCAAATCTAGGGCCTCAATCTCCGCATACACGTGGGAGAGGCCAGCTCCTGCTACCCCGGGGGCCTCTCCTCTAGGGCCTGCCTCAACGGTCGCGTTGGGGTCCGCGGGGGGTTCGGGTGGTATCCAGGCAGAAGGGGCGTCCTCAGGAGTCTTGGAGGGGAGGGTCTCCCGTGGAGGGGGGATTCTTCCCTCCAATGCCAGTCCGTCTTCCCCTCCCGACACCAGCGGATGGATCTCACTCGTGGCCGTGGCGGGAGGCTCAATATCAGTGCCTCCTTTCCTGGTCTTCCGGGGGGCTTCCGCGTCGGATGGATGCAGCGGAGCTCAAGCCTTCCTCTTGCCTCGCTTCCCCTGGACTAGGGTCCAGCCCTCCATAGCGTCATCTGGGGGTTAGTTAGCAGGGGTCGTGTTGGGGGGGCGGAGGCGATGGTTCGGGGGGGTAGCAGTGAGGCAGCATGAGGGGCGGAGGTTTCTCCTTGGGGCGGGCCCTCTCCTATACCCGGTAATATCCTTGCCACACCCTCCTCCATAGGCTCTGCTGGATTGGTAATAGCAAGGGTGAAACTCCCTTGCTCGCCCGGGCGTTATAGGGAAGGTATCTCTTGGGCCCGGACGGGAGCAGCAATGGGTCGAGTAGGAGGAGGGTTGGTTTCAGGTGCCGGGCAGCCAGGGGTGTCGGCAGCGATGGGGCCGATGTCCTGCCGGGTCTCAGGGGTTTTGGGTGCCCCTCCCTCCCGGGCCAAAGGGCAGTCTCTGCGGACATGCCCCGCTGAGCGGCAGAGGTAGCACCGGGCCTCTCCGGTGGAGTAAAAGACCCGATAGCGGGCTCCCTGGTAGGGGACTAGAAAAGACCCCTTGAGCACCTCTCTGTCACGCACCCCTGCCGGCGGTAGAAGCTGCACTTGCCAGTGGAACGAAAGGATGTGACGGAGGGTGGGGTCCTTGTAGCCCAACGGGAGAGGGCTGATGACAGAGACAAGTTTCCCCAGAGTGGAGAGCGCGGGTAACAGGGCAACATTGGGTAAGAAGGGAGGAATGGAGGTGAGGACGAGGCGAATGCTCAGGTCTTCTAGCGGCTCCAGGGGGACAAACACCACCCCCACCGCCAGGCCCCTCTCCACCGCCTCCTGGGCGGCAGCCTCCACAGCTAAGAAAAAAACGACCTTCCCATACATCTTGGAGGCCACCACAATAGCCGTGGGTCCTACCACCTTCGCCAACGCCTGCACGTATGTCTCCACGTGGGGCGAGGTGGGCACCAGGAGGCAACGGACACCGTTCCTCCTGGTCAAGGCGGGGAAAGGGCCCTGGCCGCTGGTGATGGCGGCGGGGGGGGGGGCGAGATGACGAGGCAGCAGGCAGGGGGGAGCCCGTCACTGCCCGGGCATACGTCCTGGGGGCCGGGGGAGGGACAATCACAGAGCTGGTGGAGGGAAATGCAGGGAGGGGCGCCACCGTTCATGACGAGGCCACAGCGGTGGGGGCAGCCCCTGCCATGGAGGGCTTAGTGGTTTTAGCGGGGTCCTTTCCTTTTGTCCCGCCCTGGCCCTTCCAGCCAGCTGGGGGGGGTTTCCTAGAATCTGGGTGGGGGGGTGGGCGCAGCAGCAGCAATCACCCCGGTGCCTCCTGCTGCCGGTGCTCCAGCAGGGGGGGTGGCAAATATCTTAACAACAGTGGTGGGGGGGAACCTTGGGGGTCGGGTGGGGGGGTGATGGGGGAGGGACAACTGATTTTGTTGGAGGGGCCTCGCCCCTCTCATTCCCCGCCATTGTGAGCAGGGAGAGACGGGGAGACACCGGAAGGAGGAAGGGGAGGGGGAAGCAAAGTAACTGCTCCTCCCCGCTGGGCTGCAGACGGGGGGGGGGGAATGCCAAAGGGGTTGGACTGGGAGGGGAGGGGAACAAAATCGGGGTCCGGTAATAGGGGCAAGCTGTGGGATAAGCAATCCGGGGGGAGGGGGAGGTGCAGACCCACGCACGTTTGTCCAAAGAGTCTCGTTTGGTCGGCTGTTATATCCGGTCCGAAAGGCAGAGTTCAAAGCGAACAGCTGGATCCGAAGGGAGATGGCAGGTTGCCAGCAGGGACGGACGGCGGGGGGTGGGGGACCGTGACAGTTGTAGTAATGGTGGGGGGGTTAGGGGCACCGATGGATCGGGGGGGGGCTCCGCGCCACACCCCCTGTGCTGCCACAAATGCAAGTAACCACAGTCAAACTCCCCCCCACGAGAGTATAATTCAGAAAATTACTCAGTCTTACAGCCCCCTTCACAATGATTTATAGCTTCCTTGGATTGTTTCTCCTGTCTTCTGAAATCTTCTTCTCCAGCTGTGTTGGCTGTGTTCCAAGGCTTCCGGCATGCTGAGAATGTTGTAATCCGAGCTGCCAGCAAAACGGCTGGGTCTGGGGGTTTCCACTCCCCCCTCCGGAGAGCAAAATTGGCAGTCTTCCCCCCCCCCTCCTCCGGGGGGCTCAGCTGAGGCAAATAGCTGCACCCGAAAGCAGGCGGGGGGGGGGGCGGGTGCTGGCGGCAAGCTGAGGGCTGACCAGCACGTAGACGGCAAGAAGAAAAAAAAACAAAGAATCAAAACAAAGCAAAAAAAGCGTCTGGCCCAGTCGGGGAGGACTAAGGCAGGTTCAAAACGTAAGAAAAATCCAGGCCAGGGGGCTTTAGAAAAGAATAGAAAGCAGATAGCTGAGGAGCAAGCAAAGGACGTTCCGTTTCCCAACAGGGAAGGCTCCAGAACAATCAGGAACCTTCTGGAGACCATTAAACAGGCTGATTAGAACACCGGAAGCCAATCGAGAAGCTGCTAGAATCAATTAAGGCAGGCTAATCAGGGCACCTGGGTTTTAAAAAGGAGCTCACTTCAGTTTGTGGTGTGCATGTGAGGAGCTAGGAGCAAGAGGCATTAGGAGCTGAGAGTGAGAATGCGGACTGTTGGAGGACTGAGGTGTACAAACATTATCAGACACCAGGAGGAAGGTCCTATGTTGAGAATAAAGAAGGTGTTGGGGGGAGGCCATGGGGAAGTAGCCCAGGGAGTTGTGGCTGTCGCACAGCTGTTCCAGGCGGCACTCTAGACAGCTGCATTCCACAGGGCCCTGGGCTGGAACCCGGAGTAGAGGGCGGGCCCGGGTTCCCCCCAAATCCTCCCAACTCCTGGTCGGACACAAGAGGAGTTGACCTGGACTGTGGGTTCAGAAAAACGGCCAAGCTGAGGGCTGCTGTGAAGCTCCAAGGCGAACAAATCCACCAATAAGCGCAAGACCCACCAAGGTAGAGCAGGAACTTTGTCACACTGCCTAATGAGCTGAAAGGGAGCAAGGAGTTTGGAAGCCCTAGGAGTTCCAGGACCCAAGTTCCCAGGCTTAGGGTTCCCCAGCAGCCTGGTATTCTAGGGTTCCTGGCTCTCTTTAAGGTGCACTCTCTAAGAGCTAGGGCTCCCAGGAGCCCAGAGTAGAGAATGGTAATTCTGTTTTGTAGAAAATATTCATTCTCTGCCCCGATGTGGTTGTGTGCAGAATTTCACGTCAGCTTCAGGTAGAGGTCTGCACTATAACTATTGATTTGAGGGGCATGGTTAAATATGGTAGGCCCCCATCACAGTGAAACACAGCTCAGTTGTATTAGGTCAATAGGACCAATGTTCTAACTATGTTCTCAATTCATTTTGCTGCTTTCGACTTTATCAGGACTGTAGCACAGTTTGGAAAATGGGTTGTAACATGGTTAGACTGTCTACACTCCAAGTTCATATCACATTTACTGAATAAGGGCATGTCTTGTAATCTGGCCCACTAAGGCAATAACAACAACAGTACAGATGGCACTTTACTTTGGGGAACTTGTGGAAAGAGGAGCTCTGGCTTAGATGTTTTGTCTGGTATGAACATCTGTGATTTGGGTTTCTGCTCTGCTCTTTCCATAAGACCTCTTTAATTCTGCTTTATGGACAGCAGCCTTCCACTTCTTAAACCCGTGTATGTAGAAGAGAATGTAATGCTTGTAAAATGCAAATTTTCAGCAGCTCTACTGAAATCTTCTATCCATAAAACAGCCAGCAGCAATTCAAGCTCCCAGCATCGTCCTAACTGTGTGCCACAACCCTGACCTGGGAGGATACGTCTAGGGGTTAGATGGTAGTTCATCCATCATCCTATTTTGGTCTTTGGCCTCTTTACTGAGATTGCCAACAAGGCCTCTCTTCACTGGAGTAATCCAAAATCCCAGACCCTGCTTTGCCACCTTTTGGTCACTTTCTACTGCCATCTCCAGCAATGCTGTATCTGTGCAGTGAGCGTGTGCTTTTTTCTCATATGCTTCAATACTATTTCAAGCAATGTTTTAAAATCTGGGCTTTTATGTGGTTATAGAATTTTGCATGTACAATTGTGTGTGTGCGCACATGCATTTTTGTGCACTTTTGTCTGCACATACAAATGACACTAGTCACGCAAAACCCATTTGCACACAGCATAAACATCCTCGCAGTTGTAAATTCTTTTATTTGTGCACACAGGGAAAACTGACAGCATACAAAAATTATGAGTGCAAGTGAACTGCATACACAAAGCTGCACATGAACAAAGGGTCTTCTTGTAGCCCCTTTGAAAATTTGCACCACAGAGGAGTATTGCTGAATGCCAGCTTTGTATAAGAGTTCTCAGCAGGCACTCAACTTCATATGATATCCCCTTCAACAGGGCTCCTGGCTTGGATATAATGTGCTGAACTTACTTTTTGTCTTCAGCCTGCAATATGAACATGCATTGTACTGTCTTTGTACATTAAGGTCGGGTAACTTAGCTTGGCAACTACCCTCCTTTTTCATCTCTTTGAATCTGTCAGGTGCTATATTAGGGAAAACAGTCGCTCTCTAATTATTCATCTTTCACATTACCAATATCCCTTTTGTAATTCTCTGAATATTTGCTGCTGTGATTTGCCCTCTCTGTCTCCTTCTACTAACATCTGTTTTCTCACCTATAGCTTCTGACACCACCCACATCACCATAGTATCTGACACCATAGTATCATAGTATCTCATAGTATCTGAGTCCCTTCCAGTAGTGCATTAAGCCACATGACTAACATCTATGTCTATCTTAGATTCTCCTTGCACTAAATCCCCATAGCAATTCAGCTCTCTCTCCTCTGGAAGAAAAGAGACAAAGTGAGGTTCTAACAACATCCAAATATACCAGATATTTGTGTAAAGAGTTGTCACTTTGGATGGGCTATCACCAGCAGGAGAGTGAATTTGTGTGGGGGGGTGGAGGGTGAGAAAACCTGGATTTGTGCTGGAAATCACTTTAGATAAGCTATTACCAGCAGGACAGTGGGGTGGGAATAGGTATTGTTTCATATTCTCTGTGTATATATAAAGCCTGCTGCAGTTTCCACGATATGCATCTGAGGAAGTGAGCTGTAGCTCACGAAAGCTTATGCTCTAATAAATTGGTTAGTCTCTAAGGTGCCACAAGTCCTCCTTTTCTTTTTGCGAATACAGACTAACACGGCTGTTACTCTGAAACCAGATAAACATGGTAAAGAGCAGGAATGATTTCTTTTATTCCCACTCAGTGTTGTGCAGATGCCTGTACCGGTACCTAACTCTGCCATATATCTTTTGAAGTACAATTCATTTACTCCTGCTGGCCTTTCACAGCTCAAGATGGCATACAGTGCATAAGAAAATATTGAAAGGCAGCAAACCAGGAAGAGCACTGGAATGGTTTGTCTTCTTTGTTTTTTCCAAAGCCTATACTTGGCTTAGAGGTTGGTAAAATTCCCACTTCCTGTTCCAGCCACATGAATGCAGTGGCTTGTCCTACTTCAGGTGCTGCAGGAAATAAATGCTAATATTTTCAGCCTTCTTGGCCTTTTAAGTCATAGAACATGTAATTCTACACTCCTGTAACATTATATTTGGCAATGTCTATAAGCACCATCACAGCCCATAAACTACAAAAAGGAAAATATTTTTTATTGAGCATTATCAGAGGTACTATACATTTAGGAGGTGCATGAATTTCATCGTTCTGACTTCTTACTACTCAGCATAAATGTGTGTCCATTTTAGAAGATCTCTGCTTTATTTCATGTCTTATAATCATCTCGCATGCCAGGGCTGATGCAAATTTGCTTTCTTTACATTCTTTCTGCAACAACAATTTCTGCAACAGCATATTAGAAAATCCTCTAATCTTGATTTAACATTCCTGTAACTTGGTGCTATTTCCACTTCTAACACAGACACTCTGTTGATGGGGTTTCGTACTTCAAAATGGGCAGTATTCATCTGCAGAAACATTTAAAGGGGCTGCAAAAGACAAAATACACTTTATCCAGGATGAAAATGAAACTTCCCTTCCAATTCCTAGCTATTTAAGACACGTTGTGAAGAATACTGACTGGAAAGGAAGACAGCCTAACGCTGTTTGAATTTTTTAAAAAGCATACTCTGCTGACTCGCATTAGAAATGTTAATCAAATTCACCAAATACAATTGTTCTCAGAGTGAGACCTTTTTATAGCAAGTATTTTTTTAAGAGTGAAAGGAAAGAGTCTATTACAGTCTGAAAGACTCGACTGTAGAACTCAAACACTATGCAGCACATATAGCACACTTTATCCATAATTTGCAAAGCACTTGGTAATTTATCTCCAGTGTGCAGATGGGAATACTGAGTGATTTACCTGAGAGCACAAAGTGTGGTAGAAGCAGGGATAGCACCCATGTCTCTTGATACCCAGTACAGTACTATGTCCACTGAATTACGCTGCCCCTAGATGTGTGTTGGAAGTTTCCAACTCAACTAGGTAAGAGCAAGGATACTGGGGAGAATTCAACACTATGCTGTGGCCACTTTGGGTGAGCTACAGTCAGATAAAGGGGCTGTACTCCTACCTGGTGAATAGCTCTGGAGGAGTAGGCATTCAGACACTACAGCTACAGTATAAAATCCTAAAACAGCAAGGTCACTTGCCAAGTGCAGAACTGTCTCTGCCAAGTCTGCACCACCTGCATAGCAGCCACCGATGTCGGGAGGATTCTTGGGGAGGGGCAGAGACAGCAAGTGGATTTATTTCTGGTGGGAGGAAGCATGGTTGGGATAGAGCTGTCTCTTTCCAATTCCCCACTGCTGC
The DNA here is from genome assembly GCF_965140295.1 of Lepidochelys olivacea. NCBI lineage: Eukaryota > Metazoa > Chordata > Testudines > Cheloniidae > Lepidochelys > Lepidochelys olivacea. Next base: position 122,742,509 of record NC_140411.1, on the reverse strand, counting down.
AAGCTCCACAGAGCCAATAGCAGCAAGATGCTCAAGCTAGGGCAATCATGAGGGCTGCCCTAGCCTTCACTTAGACTCTCAGCAGCAATGGAAATGGAGAGGCACAACCACGTCTCTTCTGCCCCTGCCCTATTGCTAGGGCCTACGCAGGGGTGAACATATCTCGTTATGAGTAAAGCTGGTGGCTAGATGATAGCTGTTAAGTAAAAGATATAAAGCAAGCCTTCCTCATTAGAGCTGGTGGGAATGTTTCCATAACCATGGCGTCTTTGTTGGAATTACTTGCAATAGGAAAATATTGGTAGCTAAAAAACCAAACCAAACAAAAACCCTTACTGACCCTTCATTTTCACTCCTGCTCATTACCAGCGTTCATACAAGTTGAGGTGTAGTGACAGATGTACAAACTATATTGGTGCAAAGGCTACTGTCACAGCTTTCTTGTATTTTCAATGGAAATACTCCTGGTTGGAGTGCAACTGATTTTTAGGAATCTGATAAACATTCCATGTATATATATATATATATATATATATACATACACACACACACAAATAGAGTCTGGTTTCAGAGTAGCAGCCGTGTTAGTCCGTATTCGCAAAAAGAAAAGGAGTACTTGTGCATTTAGCCATGTGGAGTAGAAATCGATCAACTTCATGAAAAAACTCATGCAGATACAGACAGACATCATAATGCTCAAATAAATTTGTTAGTCTCTAAGGTGCCACACGTATTCCTTTTCTTTTTACAAATAGAGCCATTTTTCAAGCTATAAAGTAGTTTTCCTCTTTAATCTCTTCTCATATGGGACCCATTCCAAAACCCAAATAAGAATGAGTAACAACTCGTGGTGTGATTGTTCTCCAGTGACATTTAAGCTGATCTTTGGTTCGACAACTACCATTTGTCACAGTCATCTCACGACATGTTGGCCAATGCTGGAACTGGACTGTCAGTATTCAAATGCAGCCCATTACTCAGCATTTGATGGGAAGCCTTCATTTTGATTTTGTTTATATTGGAGATAAAAAGCAGGGGCTGGTCTGGGAAATTTGTACTATAGACAAGAATAATCCTAATTCAGTTCCAAACTTTGTGCAGGCTTCCTGTGAGAGTTTGGGGCAGTCTTTTAATTTTTCCATGTCTTTGCTCCCCATTTATAAAATGGAGATAATGATAATGACAGAACAAGAAGCAACGGTCTCAAGTTGCAGTGGGGGAGGTCTAGGTTGGATAGTAGGAAACACTATTTCGCTAGGAGGGTGGTGAAGCACTGGATTGGGTTATCTGGGGAGGTGGTGGAATCTCCATCCTTAGAGGTTTTTAAGGCTCAGCTTGACAAAGCCCTGGCTGGGATGATTTAGTTGGGGTTGGTCCTGCTATGAGCAGGGGGTTGGACTAGATGACCTCCTGAGGTCTCTGCCAACCCTAATCTCCTATCATTCTATACTTCATTTCTTCCCCTTTTGTCTGCCTTGTCTTTTTAGGCTAGATTTAGCCCCATCTGTGAAGAGTCCAGACTATCTGTTACTATATATATGACCAGTGCACAGGGACCTACAGGTGTGACTATGATAGCACCACTAATAATGAATAAGTCATGACAGGATGTATATTAAAAAACTGAACAAAGGTTTAAAGAGGCGAGCCACTCCCTTCAGACTGAAACACAGCTGAAGAAATCTAGATCGTTTCCATGAATTTTGGATGAAAGTGTTAGGAGAAGCCTGTCTATCTATTTTAGGCATTTACATTGCCCCGTATTACCATAGTATCTGAGGACCTCGCAATCAGTTAGGTTGTTATCATCATGATACCTCAGAGTGCTATTCCTCCATTTCACAGATGGGGTGCTGTGGCATGGGGAGGCTAAGTGATTAGTCCAGAGTTATACAGAAAGTCTGTAGCAGAGCCAGGAATTTGATCAGAGTCTTCTACTCCTAGGCAAACCCCCTAAGCACTAGACCAGCCTTATTCTCTAGCCTTAGACTGGGAAGCAAACGAGAGCTATGAAGGTCGATGATGCTTTTGGCAAGATGTTTACACTTGAGTTAGCCACATTCTGCTGCACATGAAGGTTTTGAGAGATGGGTAAGCTTTTCTGAGATACTATATATTGTTAAAAGAAAAGGAGTACTTGTGGCACCTTAGAGACTAACAAATTTATTTGAGCATACATTTTCGTGATGCATCAGATGAAGTGAGTTGTAGCTCACGAAAATGTATGCTCAAACAAATTTGTTAGTCTCTAAGGTGCCACAAGTACTCCTTTTCTTTTTGCGAATATAGACTAACACGGCTGCTACTCTGAAACCTGTATATTGTTAGTATTACTAAGCTGTATACGTCAGACAGCTTTCACCTTAAGCAGGCTTTCCTGCCATTTAAGAACATAAGAACGGCCATACTGGGTCAGACCAAAGGTCCATCCAGCCCAGTATCCTGTCTACTGACAGTGGCCAATGCCAGGTGCCCCAGAGGGTGGGAACTTAACAGGTAATGATCTAGTGATCTCTCTCCTGCCATCTATCTCCACCCTCTGACAAACAGAGGCTAGGGACACCATTCCTTACCCATCCTGGCTAATAGCCATTAATGGACTTAACCTCCATGAATTTATCCAGTTCTCTTTTAAACCCTGTTATAGTCCTAGCCTTCACAACCTTCTCAGGCAAGGAGTTCCACAGGTTGACTGTGTGCTGAGTGAAGAAGAACTTCCTTTTGTTTGTTTTAAACCTGCTGCCCATTAATTTCATTTGGTGGCCCCTAGTTCTCATATTATGGGAATAAGTAAATAATTTTTCCATATTCACCTTCTCCACACCACTCATGATTTTATATACCTCTATCATATCCCCCCTTAGTCTCCTCTTTTCCAAGCTGAAAAGTCCTAGCCTCTTTAATCTCTTCTCATATGGGACCGTTCCAAACCCCTAATCATTTTAGTTGCCCTTTTCTGAAGCTTTTCTAATGCCAGTATATCTTTTTTGAGATGAGGGGACCACATCTGTATGCAGTAGTCAAGATGTGGGCATACCATGGATTTATATAAGGGCAATAAGATATTCTCCATCTTATTCTCTATCCCTTTTTAAATGATTCCTAACATCCCGTTTGCTTTTTTGACTGCCGTTGCACACTGCATGGACTTCAGAGAACTATCCACAATGACTCCCAAGATCTTTCTCCTGATTAGTTGTAGCTAAATTAGCCCCCATCATATTGTATGGATACTTGGGGTTATTTTTTCCAATGTGCATTACTTTACATTTATCCACATTAAATTTCATTTGCCATTTTGTTGCCAAATCACTTAGTTTTGTGAGATCTTTTTGAAGTTCTTCACAGTCTGCTTTGGTCTTAACTATCTTGAGCAGTTTAGTATCATCTGCAAACTTTGCCATCTCACTGTTTACCCCTTTCTCCAGATCATTGATGAATAGGTTGAATAGGATTGGTCCTAGGACTACCCTTGGGGAACACCACTAGTTACCCCTCTCCATTCTGAAAATTTACAATTTATTCCTACCCTTTGTTCCCTGTCTTTTACCCAGTTCTCAATCCATGAAAGGATCTTCCTTCTTATACCATGACAACTTAATTTACATAAGAGCCTTTGGTGAGGGACCTTGTCAAAGGCTTTCTGGAAATCTAAGTACACTATGTCCACTGGATCCCCCTTGTCCACATGTTTGTTGACCCCCTCAAGGAACTCTAATAGATTAGTAAGACATGATCTCCCTTTACAGAAACCATGTTGACTTTTTAGCAACAATTCATGTTCTTCTGTGTCTGACAATTCTATTCTTTACTATTGTTTCAACTAATTTGCCTGGTACTGACATTAGACTTACCAGTCTGTAATTGCCAGAATCACCTCTAGAGCCCTTCTTAAATATTGGCATTACATTAGCTATCTTCCAGTCATTGGGTACAGTATCTGATTTAAAGGACAGGTTACAAACTATAGTTAATAGTTACACAATTTCACTTTTGAGTTCCTTCAGAACTCTTGGGTGAATGCCATCTGGTCCCGGTGACTTGTTACTGTTAAATTTCTCAATTCCAAAACCTCCTCTAGTGACACTTCAGTATGTGACAATTCCTCAGATTTGTCATCTACAAAAGACGGCTCAGGTTTAGGAATCTCCCTAACATCCTCAGCCATGAAGACTGAAGAAAGGAATTCATTTAGTTTCTCCACGATGACTTTATTGTCTTTAAGTGCTCCTTTTGTATCTTGAGTGTCCAGGGGCCCCACTGTTTTTTTAGCAGGCTTCCTGCTTCTGATGTACTTAAACATTTTGTTATTATCTTTTGAGTTTTTGGCTAGCTGTTCTTCAGACTCCTTTTTGGCTTTTCTTATTACATTTTTACATTTAATTTGGCAGTGTTTTTGCTCCTTTCTATTTACCTCACTAGGATTTGACTTCCACTTTTTAAAAGATGCCTTTATCTCTCACTGCTTCTTTTACATGGTTGTTAAGCTACAGTGGCTTTTTTTAGTTCTTTTACTGTGTTTTTTAATTTGGGGTATACATTTAAATTGAGCCTCTATTATGGTGTCTTTGAAAAGCGTCCATGCAGCTTGCAGGGATTTCACTCTAGTCACTGTACCTTTTAATTTCTATTAACTAACCTCCTCATTTTTGCTTAGTTCCCCTTTCTGAAATTAAATGCCACAGTGTTGGGCTGTTGAGGTTCTTCCCACCACAGGACTGTTACATGTTGTTATGGTCACTATTTCCAAGCAGTCCTGTTATAGTTACTTCTTGGACCAGATCCTGCGCTCCACTCAGGACTAGATCAAAAGTTGCTTCTCCCCTTGTGGGTTCCTGTACCAGCTGCTCCAAGAAGCAGTCATTAAAATTTCTCGATACTTTAATCACTGCATTTCATCCTGAGGTGACATGTACCCAGTCAATATAGGGATAATTGAAATCCCCCACTACTATTGAGTTTTTTATTTTGATAGCCTCTCTAATCTCCCTTAGCATTTCTTCCTCACTATCACTGTCCTGGTCAGGTGGTCGATAATAGATCACTGCTGTTATATTCTTATTAGAGCATGGAATTACTATTCATAGAAATTCTATAGAACATGTGGATTCATTTAAGATTTTTATTTCATTTGATTCTACATTTTCTTTCACATATAGCACCACCTCCTCCCCCCCCCACGACCTGTTCTGTCCTTCCGATATATTTTGTACCCCAGAACGATTGTGTCCCATTGATTGTCCTCTCTCCACCAGGTTTCTGTGATGCCTATAATATCAATATCCTACTTTAACATGAGGCACTCTAGTTCACTCATTTTCTGATTTAGACTTCTAGCATTTGTGTAGAAGCACTTTAAAAACTTGTCACTGTTTATTTGTCTGCCCTTTTCTGATGTGTCAGATTCTTTATGTGCATGTTTCTCGTCTGATCTGGCCCATACTTTATCCTCTTCCATCCCCTCCTCCTGAATAAAACCCAGAGAATCTCTGTCAATAGATTCTCCTCTAAGAGGAGTCTCTGTCCAATCCATGTGTGCCTCTGCAGCAATCGGCTTTCCCCCATCTCTTAGTTTAAAAACTATGAAAGAATCTGAAAGAGTCTGCCTGCAAGTTTTAATGGTGAAATCACCATTATTATTATTAATCACAGTATCTGTAATACAGAAGAGTCTACAAATGCGATGGGGGCCTGTATTAAGCACTGTCCACATACATAGCAGGAGTCAGTTCTTGCCCTGAAGGACTTACAATCTAAATAGACAAGACAGATGGAAGGGAAATTAGAGGTGATTTGCCCAAGGTCACACAGTAGTCAGTGGCAGAGCTGAGCAAAGAAGCTGCCTTATCTTTTGACCCCCCCTCACATTAGTAGTTCCTCCCCCTCACATTAGTAGTTCCTCTTTTTTCTTTACAAAGTTGCATCCATTAAAGCTGTTTCTGGAGTATTTAAGTGTGTATTGTTTATTTTAACAAAGTGGTTACATTGCAGCTGGGCAGTGTGTTAAACTTGCCCTCCATCTGCCTAAATGATATGACGGCATGATTGGTTTGGGGATGAAGTTCCCCAGGTGAAGTTCAGGAAACTGTTTGGTGAGAGAGAGAAGCAGACCATAAGCATTAAAAACTATATATATATATATATATATATATATATATATAATCAGTCAGGGCTCTTTTTAGCAGGATCCATGTAAGACAGTAGAGATATTAGTAAAATAAGAAGTCTCAGCAGAAAGTGTTCACAACCAGTGCTGGTGATTTAAGAGTAATTAAGGATTTAGCAAATGTTTTAATGTGCTAGCAGAAGAAGGTTTTAAAGTAAAATGTTTCTGATTTAGAGGGAAAGTCTTAATTGTTAAGACTGCAGGAATGACCAGTCCGGAGCACACCAGAAGTGAAGGAGAGAAGTTATTTCTGGCAAGGGAAGAAATGGGTCCCAGAGAGAAACCATCGTCACAGACTAAAGGAGGAGCTTAATTCCTGCTGTAGGGGCTATGCCTACCTGCACTACCTGAGGAGAGGAGAGTCACACAAACCTACTCTTTGGATTTCTATGAGACAAAGGGACTGCAGTGGCCATGGCAGTTGTTGCAGGATGCCTTTGTTTCATAACTCAGCTGATGGAGACGGGAAACTCTTAAGTGAGTTAGTTAGCCAGGAGATGGTGCTGTTTAATTGTCAAGTTAACTCCACCCCTTAAAAATACAAGCCACTCCTGCTCAATTTGTTTTTAACAGGGAAGACAATTAATGGGCAGTGCAGAGTTTCAGCAACCAGTGGCTGTATTCCTGGCAGTGTGAGGGTAAAAGAAAGTACCTTCAGAATTCTTGGCTCCATTTCTTAATTGTTCAGTGGACAGCACAATTGATGGTTAATCTTTCAATGTGACAACATAATTTCCTCTTACATCTCCCTGAAAGGGACAAAAAAAAAAAAGTGGAAAGTTTGCCAGCATCATCTTTTCCTGAGAATAGTATTAGCAAGACTGCCAGTGGCTCAGCTAGGGGAGGCATGCATCCCTGGCTGGAGGCTTAGTTGCAGTAGGGTGTGTTAATAGATATGCACAGTGAGTCCTAACTGGTTTCCACTAACTGATGGGTAGGCTTTTGTAATGCTAACAGACCCCAGTCGTCGGCAGGAGGGATCGAAAGGGGAACCTCTGGCGCTTAGTGCATGAGCCTCTACAGCGTGAACTGGCTGTTAGCTAAGGCTGTAGAGCAGACTCATTGATCTCTCTCTCTAAGTGTTCTTGGTGCCAGAAGGTGTGTGGGTTCCACTTTCATTAGGGAGATATTGATAAGGGCAGGGTGGCCAAGGGCACAGCTCTGGGTTAAATAAAAGCTGTATAGGCCAGTTTTTTAAAAGGTATTTAGACACCTAAAGATCCATATGGGTATCTAACTCCCACTGATTCCTATTGAAAATCTCACTAGGTGCCTCACTGCATCTTTAGGCATCTAGAAATCTTTTAAAATGTGGCCTTATGACACCAGTTCTATTCCCACCCACCATTGCAGGCATGCCCCGGACAGTTGCAGGTGATTTCTTGAACCGTCTCCTGCTTTCCTCCCTGTTCATTCCATTGGCAGTCTAACGTAGCTAGCCATAGGAAGAGCGCATGTGCAGAGGGCTGCAGATAGCAATCCACGTACCAGGCTTCACAGCTCTGCTTATGTGGCATTTAGCACAGCCGCAGGCATGCATGTGGCACTGCTCTACAGAACGAGCAATGGAATCCCTACCCCCATCACTTAACATCTAGGTGGGTGAAACGGGACAATCGCTAATATCTCAAATGAACTCACACAGAAAAGTCATAAAAGACAAACACACCGTAACACCCCTGGTCAAACACTTTTTACAGAAATGATCTCTCTACTTCTGACCTATCAGTCCTCATCCTCCAAGGAAGCCTGCACAACACCTTCACATGATGAGTCTGGGAGCTTAAATTCATAACTTTGCTAGACACTAAAAATCATGGTCTTAATATAGACACTGGATTTATGGCTTATTACAATGATCTGTAACCACTAACCTCCCCCCCCCACCTTTTTTGTCCTATGACTGGAAATGAGTTAAGGGGCCACTTCACCTTGAATGGTTTTAGAATATGTGCTAACTACTTATGCTAAACTCTCTGTTCTACCTTGTATTTAGCTGTGACGCTCTGAATACCTTTCCCAGACCTGAGGAAGAGCTCTGTGTAGCTCAAAAGCTTGGGCTAGCTCTCACTAGCAGAAGCTGGTCCAATAAAAGATATTATCCCACACACACCTTGTCTGTTCAAAGGAAGTGAATTCTGGTGTCTGTGAACCAATTTCTATATACTGTTAGTTTCCTTCTTGACCAGACTCGTGAAAAAACAGTAGGCAAAGAAGTATATATGGTTTGTATTTTAGTGAGATCCAGCTCAACTGTGTGTCAGACTAGCATAATGTTAATGTGAGGGTAAGAGACTCACTCACACAGTCATGTATATTTTGCTCTTGGAATGAAATAGGATTTAAGACTGGACTAATTTATTCAACACTAGAGTTGGACTGAGGTGCTGCATTATAATCTTGATCCCAGTGTTCCTGACTCATTCCACAGTCTAGTATTAATAGAAACATGTATGCCTATTGCTAAGTCTCTTAACTAACTGCTGATGGAAACAAATTTGACAGCCATCAATAGTCACACAAAGCAATGCTTCTTTGACCTAACCCCCCAGCTAGAAAACAAGACAATACTGTGCATGTGAAATGTGCACCGGCTTAATCTGGTAAACCACCCTGTGAGGCTTAAATATAAGCACTTCCTGTTCAATGAATGCTGAAAACACAGCCTACATGTAAAATCTTGCACATACCAGGAGGAAGTCTTCCTTCAGATGGAGATGGTAACTCTTCAGTGATGGCAGAGCCAAACACAGCCTGTTTACGATGGCAGAAATTATATCTGCCCTCAGGCAGGGCTTTTAGTTCACATTCTGGGAGCTCAATTTACTCCTGCGGGGTACACTCATTGCCAGCAATAGACATTCAGGAGAGGCTCTTGGCCCTGGGGAAAGCTTCCCCCAAAATGGTGGCACTGGGTGGATTCAGCACATTTCTTCTGCTGCTTTTGCCAGTTGGCTTCTGTGGCAGTTCCTAATAGGGTTTAATTCTGCCCTCCCAGTGGTGAATTCCAGGCTTTAACTCAGGCAGTAGAGGCTCATGTTAACTACTTATACTACACAATTTGTTCCATTTTGTATTTAGCTGGGATGTTCTGAGTACCTTTCCTAGATCCAGAGCTCCTGGGTTCAAATCCTGCAGCCAACAGCCTTGCTAAAACCACCATATTAAAATGGTGGCCCATACGGGCATTTGAGCTAGGTGATCCTCTGAAACGCAGGTTGAGCTCCTGCAGCCAGGGAGACATGCTTACACAGGGAGGTATTGTGTCCCTCTGTGGACAGTCTACATATACACATCTGAGTAAACTGCAGATTTTGATGGAGACTAGTTCTTTAGCAGAGTCAACAGAAGTTCCTGCTTTTAGATCCATAGGCCAAGATCCAGTCCCCACTGCCAACAACCCATCCCAGGGGTGTCGTGTTACTTCAGAACAAGAAGTTATGCTGAATGTAGACTTTTTCTTTAAACCTTCTCCACTCCACATTCCGTGAACCTGGCTTTTTCCAACTATCAACTTTTCCTTCTGCTTCTCAAATGCAAGCTGTTCCCCAATCAATTATTTAGAATGTAAGCAAAATTGAGTTGAAAAGCTGAGAATAAGCAGCCGGTTCCCATATTTATATAGCGCAACAAAAAAACATCACTAACAACTTCATTTCCTCGTTCTTTATTCAGGGGTTCTCCCCTCCTTTTTATAAGGGATCAGAGCAATTTCATTGATATAGGGGTGTACATGACAAGTTAATCAACTTGTGGAAATTGGTACAGTAGAGAGTAAGTGGCCAAGTCACTGACCAACTCATGAGATTGTTTTGATAATGTAATTCTTCTGTGTTGCATTTATTATATTTGGTGTTACAGTATCAAGCTGAGTTGGTGGAATTCTGTAAATACTGAGCCAGTTATTTCCACATTAGAAAACATTCCCACTCTTCTGTTCGTGTAGTTCAATTAAATTTCTTTAATAAAGCAGAGGTTTTCCCCCAGTTCACCTCTAGATTCTTTCAACTCTCTCCGAACGTGACTTTTTAAAAGAAAAATCAAGTGTCATTGTTAGAAATGGATGAAGTAAAAAAAAACAAAAAAAACAAAAACCACAATTGGCAACATAACTTGGATTTCTTAAGTGCGCTACTCAAGACAAATGGAAAGAGGAAAACAGTAAACAATTTTGGACCAACATCAATGTCCATAAAGTGAATTTCTTTTGTAGAACAACAGCACAATTAGTAGGTTATAATACACTCAACAATAAGGAGAGCCCTACCCCAACTGACAATTGGGGCCAGTGACCATGCGTTCAGTGATCGCACTGATTAAAGTGACAACTAGCATACTCTTAAATTATAGAAGCAACAAGAGCAACTTGGGTTGTAGTCTTAGGTACTCTTGGGGTTCAAGCTCAGAGAATACTTCCTTCTATGACTTTTCTAACCACTGCATAATTCATATATGTTCCCCTTATCCCAAAGGAATTATTGAACAAGGAAATGGCCAGTCTCCATAGCCGAACAACAGATTTAGACCAGAGGTGCTTCATGCTGCCTGTGTTAAGTCCAGGCAATTACAGAGAGCAGCGAAGGTTCACTCCAGAGAGATGTTTAGAGCCTGTCTACGCTTGAAATGCTGCAGCTGCACCACTGTAGCGCTTCAGTTTAAACAGCATCAGCGCTAAGTGGAGTTCTCCCATCAGGGTAGGTAATCCACCTCCCCAAGAGGTGGTACCTAGGTCAATGGATTTTTCACACCTCTGAGTGACACAGTTACACTGACATAATTTGTGTGTCTAGATCAGGCCTTAGAAAAGATTTTAAAAAGTGTGCCAGAAATTTAAACCCTGAGCTGTTCCAGAGCCTGTATTGCTTGTAGCTATATATTAATAATTATAAGCTCTCCCAGGGAAAAAATGATAATTGGGACCTAAGATGTATTAAATGTACCCAAACAATACTGAAACCATGTAAGACGACTTCTTCAGTTAAAAAAAAAAAAATATTCTGGTGAGGATGGAGTGAGAATTTAAAAAAAAAAAAATCCAATGTATAACATATGTGAAAATGGGGATGTTGATAGCAATGAGTACAAATAGCTAGTTAAGAAATGCATACAATTGATAAGTGAAGCTACAAGTATCAGTGGGGGGGGAACCTATGGCCAATATGGTTAAGGGCAATGAGAAGGAATTATTTAAGTATATCAGGAAAAAACAACAACAATACAATATAGGGTATATCGTATTTCGATAGGGTATATATGATACTATAAGGATAGTAAAACTGTCAGTCATGATGTAGTAAAGACAGAAGTATTCAATCAATATTTATGTTTGATATTTGGAAATTACCAAGGTGATGTATTCATCTCTTACAGTGATAAGAAAATAGTTTCTATTCCAAGAGGAAGGCAAACAGCAACTATTACAGTGAAACATTTTGAATTAGGCAGGATCAGAACTCCCCAGGCAATTTTTTTAATACTCTTGAGTGCAAGTTATCAAAACCATTAACATTTATTTTTAAATAAGCTCAGAATACTGGGGAAGGCCCAAGGGACTGAAAAATACCTAGTGTGTTAATAGAGTTACCTGGGTCATTTAATTTACCATAGGCCATTGAGCCACAGGCCATTGATTCCAGGGAAAATCATGGAAAGGCTGAGATGGGAAACAATCAGTACGAAATTGAAGGACGGGAGCATAATTAAAGCCAGTCAACATGGTGATATGCAAAATAGTATATCTTGTCAAACAAAGCTGGTTTGTTTTATGAGATTACAATTTTGTTAGATTAATATAGTGACCTAATATACTCTGATTAAAAATTAGCACACACAAAATTAATGTAGATGTTAATAAATGCATTAAAACTGGTATACTAAGGGAACTCAATAATTATAAAAAGGGATTCATCATCATATGAGGTTATATCTAGTGAGGTCCCTCCGTGATCTGTTCTTGGCCTAATGCTATTCATATCTTTATTAATGATCTGGGAAAAATAAAAAGCATTGCTAGCAAAATGTACAGATGACAAAATTGGTGGAGTGGTAAATAATTATGGAGACACGTCAGTTATACAGACCAATACTTTAAACAACATGCATTTTAATACAGGCAAATGCAAAGTCATACACTTAGGAACAAAGAATGTGGGCCACACTTATAAGATGGGAGACAGTGTCCAGGGATGTTGGAAGGCTGAAGATGACTTAGGGCTTGTCTTCACTACCCCGCTGAATCACACCACTGCAATTGATGCAGCGGCGTCAATTTACCTCATCTGGTGAAGACACACTACATCAATAGGAGCGCACTCTCCCTTTGACGTAATTAATCCACCTCAACGAGAGCATCTCCAACTGTCATAGTGCAGTGTAGACACCACTAAGTTGAAGTAAGTTACATCACTCAGGAAGGTGATTATTTTTACACCCCTGAGTGATGTAACTTACATTGACTTATGCAATAGTGCAGACCTGGCCTTACTTGGTGATGGTGGATAACCAACTGAACATTTCCTTCCAGTGTGCTGCTGTAGCTAATATAGAAGGTGAACATGATCTTTGGATGCATAAGCAAGAAAATATCAAATAAGAGTACAGAGGCTGTTTTACCTCTGTATATGGCATTAGTCAGACCATCATGGAAATACTGTACCCAGTACTGATGTCCACACTGGAAAGATGATCATGAATACTGAAATGGGCTCAAAAGTGATCCAAGGTCTGGAAAACACACCTTATAGTAAGAGACTTAAGCAGCTCAATCTACAGAGAAGGTTAAGAGGTAACTTGACCACAGTGTACAAGTACCTACATGGGAAAGATTTCTTATAGCAGATAGCTCTTTAATCTAACAGGAAAAGACACAATGGTTAAATCTGAAGCTAAGCTAATTCAGATGGGAAATAAGGCACATTTTACACAGTGAGATTAATTAATTATTGGAATACCTTACCAAGGGTTGTGGTGGATTCTCCAGCAGTTGAAATCTTTAAATCAAAATTGAAAATCTTTTTAAAAGATGTTAGAGCTCAACCAGAAGTTATGGGCTTGATGCAAAAATCACAGGGTAAGGTTCTGCAGCCAGTGTTAAGTAGAAGTTCAGAGTAGATAATAATTGTCCCTTCTGGCCTTCAAATCTATGACTCTGTGAAACAGGAGCTGTAGGCATCCTTACAGCACAAGCAGGTAAAGTATCCTGCTAGTTCTGTGAGAAAGAGTTGGATGTGGATATTTGAAATCCAGACTAATTAGCCAAATATAAAATCTTGTGTCTGAACCAACTAATCCTTATAGGTGCACTTCCTTCATTAAACAATCCTCCAATAAACCTGGAAGAAATTCTTGACCTAACTTTACATGTACTTGCCAGTTTGGGGATGGTGAAGTTATTGCACTTGCAAACTTTAACTGGTCCCAAGAAAGCAGAATCCATGCTAATTAGTCGCCACAGAGTTTCCTATCCAAAGAATTGTAGGGTGGCATTATTGTAGCAAAGTTTGCATACCATGATGTAAAATATAGCCTGAATTAATTGGCATGCTTTAGTCTAACTATAAAAATCCTATGTGAGAGCATTATCCACTGGTTAGGATACTGAATTAGAACTTGGGAGACATGAATTCAATTCCCTGCTCTGCCACAGATTTCCTGTATGATCTTGGGCAGGTCATTTAGCCTCTGTGTCTCCGTTCCCGATCTGTAAAATGGCGATAACAGCACTTGCCTACCAAAGGTATTATGAGGATAAATGATGGTGAAGTTCTTTGAGATATATTGAGGAAAAGTGTTATAAGACCTAGGTATTATATTTATACCATTGCTCCTTTGGCTGAGCAATAGCTGAAATTCAGAGCCTTGCAGTGTGACTTCTGTTCAGATGAGAAATCTGTGACAGTCAGGTGATTTTCTTTATCTAATTGATTTGTTTTCACACATCCTGTTTCCCTGACCAGCTGTCAAGGTTCCTTCCCCACTCTGAACTCTAGGGTACAGATGTGGGGACCTGCATGAAAACCTCCTAAGCTTACTTTTACCAGCTTAGGTTAAAACTTCCCCAAGGTACAAACTATTTTACCCTTGGACTTCCACTGCCACCACCAAACGTTTATCTGGGTTTATTTTATTAGGAAAGCGTTGTTTGGAAACATTTTTCCCCCAAAATCCTCCCAACCCTTGCACCCCACTTTCTGGGGAAGGTTTGATAAAAATCCTCACCAATTTGCATAGGTGGCCACAGACCCAAACTCTTGGATCTTAAGAGCAATTAAAAAAAAAAAAGCATTCAGTTCTTGAAAAGAAGGATTTTAATAGAAGTAAAAAAGAATCACCTCTTTAAAATCAGGATGTTAACTACCTTGCAGGGTAATTAGATTCAAAACATAGAGAATCCCTCTAGGCAAAACCTTAAGTTACAGAAAGACACACAGCCAAGAATATTCATTCTATTCAGCACAGCTTAATTTCTCAGCCATTTAAAGAAAACAGAATCTAACGCATATCTAGCTAGATTACTTACTAAGTTCTAAGACTCCATTCCTGTTCTGTTCCCAGCAAAAGCATCACACAGACAGACTCTTTGTTTTTCCCTCTCCCCAGCTTTTGAAAGTATCTTGTCTCCTCATTGGTCATTGTGGTCAGGTGTCAGCGAGGTTATCCTAGCTTCTTAACCCTTTACAGGTGAGAGGATTTTTCCTCTGGCCAGGAGAGATTTTAAAGGGGTTTACCCTTCCCTTTATATTTATGACACCAGCGGTGGGAACAAAACTGCATGCAGGCAGCTCTCTTTCTGCAAAAGCCTCAGCCCAACCACCTCTGCCCTATCCCAAAATACAATCTTCTGCCTTATTTCTCTCCAGGGACCCACACTAACCCAAGGCAAAATGTGGACTTTCCGGCTGACTGCCCACAATAGTTTTCCCAGTCCCTTGCCCCTCAGTATGAAATGTAGAAAACCTCATTAGCACCACACTCCCCCCGGGACACATGATCTTGCCAGGTAGCACCAGGTGCCAGCCCTCTCCTTTGCAACTATTTTTTAATACATAAAGTAGCTTCAGCTGCATGTTTAATGAAGTCCATTTACTTTAATAAGCTCAGTGACCTTTGCTTCCAGGACCTCAAATGGCCATTAACATCTCTTCTATAACAATACTTGCCCACCAGTATGTTACAATGGAGCAGAATGAATTTATGAATTAATAATAGCTGAAAATATTTGTTTACTACCCAAAAGTATGCTGAGTGATTCACAGAAAGCATGGAGAAGACCCAGGCCCAAAAGGGCTTAAAATCTACATTCAGATGTGACTCGGTAAGTGGGTGGTGACAAACAGTAGGAAGGGTAGGTGGATCATTCTTCCACAAAGGAAAAAGTAGATAGAAATAAACACCCAGAGACTTTATAGACGAGTGCCTAACAACAACTGTGGCTACTGTGTGCTCAGGGGATTAAAGACCTGGAACTATGGCTATGTCTTCACTGCCCAAAAAGGTGCATTTCTACAGTAAGATACCTAACCTGAATTGGCTATTTCTCTGTAAAATCCTGATGGAGACAAGGTACAGGTGGCTTTTACCTAGATGTAGCTTCTCAAGGTCAATGCTATACAGCCCAGCTCCACAGGGTAGACCTCAACTAGCTACATCAAGGTAAACACTACAGTGCCTGGTCTCTACTAGGATTTTTACAGAGAGATAGTTCTCACCATGTAAAAACAGACTTTCTTTGGCAGTGAAAACAACGAGGAGTCCTTGTGGCACCTTAGAGACTAACACATTTATTTGGGAATAAGCTTTTGTGGGCTAAAACCCACTTCAGCAGATGCATGGAGTGAACAATACAGTAACCAGAATATATATTACAGCACATGAAAATATGGGAGTTGCAACTCCCATATTTTCATGTGCTATAATATGTATTCTGCTTACTGTATTTTTCACTCCATGAAGTGGGTTTTAGCCCACGAAACTTATGCCCAAATACATTTGCTAGGATCTAAGGTGCCATAAGGATTCCTTGTTGTTTTTGCTG
This sequence comes from Lepidochelys olivacea, assembly GCF_965140295.1. Classification (NCBI taxonomy): domain Eukaryota; kingdom Metazoa; phylum Chordata; order Testudines; family Cheloniidae; genus Lepidochelys; species Lepidochelys olivacea. The sequence continues at coordinate 122,726,310 of NC_140411.1, read as the reverse complement.
ATACAGACTAACACAGCTACCACTCTGAAACCTGTTCGGCAGTCAAGACCGTGTCTTTAAGAAATATGAGAGAGCATAATATTGGGGAGATAGGTACTTTAAAATAAACCAGCTAACACCTTAATATATGACCAGATAACCTCTGCACCAGAAATGAACTTCAGGCTAAACTTCCCTAACAGGAAAAGTACTGTTGAATGTGATGGGAGCAGACATTCATAATTTATTTTGCAGCTTGATGGCCAGGGATAAAGCAAATGGCAGCTCTTGCTCTGAGATCATAGGGGCGCTATAAAATCTTTTCTCCTGAATCATAGGGGTCTGGAACACATAACTTATGAGGAGAGGCTGAGGAAGCTGGGATTGTTTAGCCTGCAGAAGAGAAGAATGAGGGGGGATTTGATAGCTGCTTTCAACTACCTGAAAGGGGGTTCCAAAGAGGATGGCTCTAGACTGTTCTCAATGGTAGCAGATGACAGAACGAGGAGTAATGGTCTCAAGTTGCAGTGGGGGAGGTTTAGATTGGATATTAGGAAAAACTTTTTCACTAAGAGGGTGGTGAAACACTGGAATGCGTTACCTAGGGAGGTGGTAGAATCTCCTTCCTTAGAGGTTTTTAAGGTCAGGCTTGACAAAGCCCTGGCTGGGATGATTTAACTGGGAATTGGCCCTGCTTCGAGCAGGGGGTTGGACTAGATGACCTTCTGGGGTCCCTTCCAACCCTGATATTCTATGATTCTATGTTGGATGAGGGAATGCTTCCATTTTTACAGCTGGTATCAGAAGTAGAAGTGCTGTAGGATATACTAGTTTACCAGAGTTTGAAGACTCTATAAGTGCTTTATGTCTGAAGATTTTCCTCATCCCAGTAACAAGCTCCTAATATGTAGGCTCAGGATGGAGGTCAAGTTAGCCTGTATCTTCTTCAACTTTCGCAGTTCGATGGATATCTTCATATAGCCTAGTCAACACAGAATTTGTACTAATATAGCTAGTTCATTTAGGGGTGTGGTTTTTTTCATCAAAATAGTTATAACAGTGCAACTTCTAGGGTGGATGCTGTTATAGTCCTATTAATACTAGCAATACTAGTAATTCCTATACTAGTATATAAGTGCTCATGACAGTATAGCTTATTCTTCCCTATAGAGAAATAGCTATACCAGTATAACTGTGTCCACAATAAGGGACTATTGGTATAGTTAAAATAGTACAACTTCTGTATGTAGACAAAATCTATTCTCCTTCTAACTTGGGGCCAGATTGTGAACTACCTGGTCCCATCAGTGAACAGTTATTTAAACAAAGAGTCCTACTGAAATCAACGGAATTATTCAGGTAAATTACTGCTCACCAGTGTTAATAATGAGTTCATAAACCGGGCCTTGGCTTTTTATGTTGTTTTGGATCACATTCCCCATATCAGAATCACCTCTTGCCTACCTAAGAGGTTCAAATGGCTGTTTTATTAATTTGTGCTTTAACTTATTTTGCACAGATTTTATTAAATTATGATGTTCCCAAAATTTAAAAGCAGTCTCAAGGGAAATGTTAATTATACTGATTATACAGATTCTGCTACCCTTACTCACACTGAGCAGTATCCTACTTTTGGGGAAGACTCGTTGATTTCAGTAGGATTGGTCTCAGATTCCAATTTAGGGTGAGGGTTGCAAAATCTGGCCCCACTGTTTGAAAGCAACAGTTGGTACGTAAGTGTGATTGTATTGTTTGAGAAACAGAAATCTTGATAGGTTTCAGAGTAGCCGCCGTGTTAGTCTGTATTCACAAAAATTGAGCTTATGCTCAAATAAATTGGTTAGTCTCTAAGGTGCCACAAGTACTCCTTTTCTTTTTGAGAAATCTTGATGTGGAAGATCTGATTTTTAATTGCTGTTTCTTTGAGTTCTGATTTTTTTCCATGTGAATATCCAGCCTGCAAAAACTTCCAAGCACAGCAATTTTATGTTTTGAAAGAAATCCAACGTGTGGGGGTTCTGCACTACAGTATTATGCTAATTCACTTACGGGGACTCCTTAGCTTGAGGCACTATCTCATTTAGAAAAAAGGTGCTGGAATGTTGCCTCCTTGCTGTGTAATCTGATTGGGTGTGCATGTGCCTTCCAACACTTGATAAAAATGAATAAAACCCTGAAGACAAGAGAGGCTTGTGTTGTAAACTGCTTTTAAAAAATGGGATTGTGCTATACATTTTAATTTTTTATCAGTGGAAGGTTCAGGTTAATGATTCATATAGAGCTAAGGAGGTCTACCACAGATGTTGAATTTTAGAGGCACTAATGAATCTGGTGTTCTCCTGGCCTTATTTCTGCACTTGATGTTACACTGAAGTATCCAGAATTAGCCTTAGCATGTATGATTTTTTTTATCATTAACTAGTCAATTGTTAATTAAGAGGAATAGTTGATATCCACCCCCATCCCTAAGTATTATGCACATATACTTGTGTATGCTAATTTTTTTCTTCCTTTTCCTTTCTGCAGTGAGTTTATGGGGTTTGTCTTAATACAGAGTGAACTGTTTCTGATACTGTATACTACTTTAAATATAGCAAAATCTACCCAGAATAATATAAATTAACCTCTTAGCATTAACCTCATATGCAGTATGGTTTTGTCCTATTATATCCACAATCCATGTTTTAGAGACTTCATTGTGCCATGATTCTACTCTGTGTTATATGTTTGCACAGACATTTTCAGCATAAATTCCTAATACCAGACAAATCTAATTGAAAAGCAGAATGCAATGACTAATATATAAGAGATGAGACAAGCTCCAAAGAGCAAGGGCATTGTGAGTTAGCCACCAGAGTTCTTTCAGGTAGTCCATGTGGTAACTTGGCATGGTGCTCATGGATCATAACACCAAATCATCACACTCCTTCCAAGAGTATTTTAACTATGTGATAGTCCAAATGGGTAGAGAAATACTTTCACACCACTATAAACTTAATCCTTTTTGAGATGTGATGTGCTATGTAGATTTCAAGATGTCAGCTACATGGTCTATAAAATGCACATTTCATGTTGTTGCATTCCACAGAAGTTTGTCATTATGCAGTAGGCACCGCAGTAATCACTGTAGTCAGTGAGTGTACACTCTACCCAGGCACACAAAGAGTAAACTCCTAGTGATAATACTCCATCATTACTGTGTAGTGTTTCTCAGTGTTCTGCTGTCTTTGATAGAGTTGAAGTATGGTTATACTCTGGAAATTGATTCTGTAAGATCAGTTCTGTAAGGGATTTCATGTTTGTTGTGTCTCAGTATCTTCCAAGTCAAATGTGCTAAGTTCACAAATTACATTTATTGCCTGCCAGCCCTGCAAACTCAGCCTGGAGTTCTGAAAGTCTAGTTGTGTGTTTTGGACTGAGGGTTTTGGGGGGTTTTTGGCTCATGTACCAATAGCAGCAGAGCTAGTTGGAGAACCTTTAGTGAACCATATTCTGTCAGATTGTGTAGTTCCAATAAAACAGAAATACTTCACAAAATCAGGTCATTTTCACCAGGATTTCTTTCCAGAAGAAAACGGGGAAATATCACATTTTTGGAGCTAAACTTTTCAATTATTTGTTTTGAATTGGCTTTTCTTTTTTTAAAAAAATGTAATATATTACAACACAAAATTTAAAAAGTCAGAAGTGGAACAAATGTGCAATTTTGTCAAAATGAAATGTTTCAATAGACCCTAAACTATTGTTTTCTCTCTTAATTTTCCTTCATAGAGAATTTTGAAATTCAATTTTCATTCCTATTCAAAATGAAGCCAAATTTCAAAATCCCCAAATCTTTGTGAAACAGAATTTCCAACCTCCAAGTAGCTCTAATTACACAAAGTAGATGAGTATCAGTATCTCCATTTTACAGATGGGAAAATAGAGTCACAGAGAAGTACAAAGTCAAATCAGAATTAATTGGGACATAGCACAACTTACAAAAAGCAGCTATTACTTGCATTCAGTAGCTCTTTTGAGACTTTAATTCTTTAGGTCAAATTTGTCCCTCGTTTAACACTGTTGCAGTTAATGGAAGTACACCAAGAATGAATTTTATCCTGTAGGTTTTAAATATTCCCAAAATACCAAAATACCTGTCCAATTTTAAGGAATAAGGGGCAAATCCTTGATTGACTTCAGCTTTTTCCCCTCACAGACCCATTGTGCTCCATGTATCTGGGAAGGAGCATGAAGGAATGGACACATTTTGAATGAATGTGTAGTGGGTTGCTTTTCTCCACAATGGCACTCTGGAGAATAGGGGCATATAAAGAGAGTGAAAGGATATTTCAGTCACTCTGCATCCCAGTGGTGGGAGGATTTCTTCCTACTTCCCTTCTCTACATCTATCCAACAGTTTAGGGATAATTCCTCATGACAATACCTGCCTAACTGCTTAGAATTTTTTTAAATTTGGTTTTTCAATCAGAGTGTGGAACAGATGTTGTCTAGGATTTAACAACAACCAAAAATAATCTGAAACTGGAATCAAATACTTTATTTTTTTTCTGCTGTATAAGCAAAGAGGACAGATGGCTTAGAGGGCACAAGCCTGGGATGTGGGAGACCCAAGTTTCCCTGCTCTGGCATGGATTTCTGTTTGTCCTTGTCCTCTGTGCCTCAGTTCCTCATTTGTAAAATGGGGATAATAGCACTTTCCTACCTCACAGAGATTGTGGAGAGGATATGGGCACTGCTGGGATGAAAGCACCTACCTATTAAAATGTCATGAAACGTTACACCCGTACATATGAGTGTGTCGCAGGATACATAGATGTATATAGGCATCTGAGCACAACGCCGCCAGCATGCTGTTAATAACAATGGTATCTGGAATACAGCTTTATTATTTGAAAGTTCAGTGAATTATTTCGTTGTATATTGTAAAGTAGGAAAGCAATACAATAGATGGATAAATACTAAAGGGTTAATAGTGTGATCGTTAAAGCTGGTGTAAGCCATGTTACCTGGGGTAAGTATAATTAACCATAGTTATGTAGAGTGCTTTTTTTAAGAGTCAGGATGTTAACCCTGGTGTTGGGGTGAAGAAGGTAATTGCCTACAGTAGTTTAAAATCCCTGTTGCTTCAAATATATAAGGTATTCTTCTTCAGTCCCTCTCCTAAAGCTGTCAAGTAGTGTTACTAGAATCATTACATGGCTGCCATGTTCCAACCCCTGTATTTTACTTGTAAATGAAGTGCTCCCTTCATGTGTGCAACATTCTGGAAAGGACTTTGAAACTTGTGAGTGGCTCTACATAAATCAAAAAAGTACTCTCTGTGGCTAATGCTGTACACGGGCTTGACTGCTTGAAGGATGAGAGGAAAATGGAGGAAAGTAAAAGCATAGGAATAGGGATAGGACGGGAACAGGAATAAAATATAAGCATCTATCCTCCATAGTCTGTAGCGTAAAAGGGGTAGAATGTACAGTTATGAACACCTTGGGAATGGAGGTTGTTTGTAAGTCTGGAATGTTCGTAACTCTGAACAAAACATTATGGTTGTTCTTTCAAAAGTTTACAACTGAACATTGACTTAATACAGCTTCAAAACTTTACTGTGCAGAAGAAAAACGCTGCTTTTAACCATCTTTATTTAAATGAAACAAGCACAGAAACAGTTTCCTTACCATGTCAAATCTTTTTTTAAACTTTCCTTTAGTTCTGTATTTTCTTCTTCTTCTTTCTTTTTTTTGTCTCTGCTGCCTGATTGCATACTTCTGGTTCCAAATGAGGTGTGTGATTGACCAATCAATTTCTAATGCTGGTGTTCATAAGTCTGAGGTTCTACTGTATATTTCCGTATAAAGGAAGAAGCAATGGTGATGTGATCAATGCCATAGAAGAAAAACCAAGCAATCTCCCAGAAGAATAATACTACTTTGTCCGTTACAACTGGTGTATTCTGTTCTTATACTGCCCTGCACACCATAGTATCTTAATGCCTTCAAGTAGTGCGTAAAGCAATGTGATTAACACCAGCCGCATGTATTTTATATGATTCACAAAGCTGATATTTTTACACAAAATGACAATGTCCCAAGATTGTTGTTCATCTGTATGTATTCAATATGAGTTGGATACTAACGTGCAGCTGAATGGTATATATAATATGGGGGAAAGGGAGCCACCATGGGTAGAGAAAGGGATTATCTTTCGGTTAAGGTCTTGGACATATCCAATTAAACTCTTAAATCTGAATTCTTAATCCTGTATCCCACCTCTATCCACCTGTTTCATGATGCAGTATCTCAGTTACATCAGGATGTTAGAAATATGGCAGTATGGTTTCTGGACTGTCTATGGAAGGACAGGAGTAAAGATGTTGGCATTTCTTTTTCAGTGACAGGTTTGGAGTTAGTGTGGATGCCCCCATATATGTGGGGAGAGAAATGGATTTATAGATAGGGCTTCTGTCTTTTGGGATTTATTAATTTCATTTTGGGGGGGTTATTTTTAGCAATTATTGAGTTTTATGTCAACGTCCAAAAATCTGGGATTTTCAAGGCTCTCTCTTTGTATAAATTGTTATGAGTAATGTATATAATATACATTAACTACATACCATAATGAGCAATCTCTTTGTAATGTTTCATACTGCTCTTTAATGAGTACTCATTCAAACATCAGCACATTAAAGTGTACTAGGGAACATTTAGAGCTCACCAGCAAGTTCTACATCAGGGATCAGCAACCTTTGGCAGACCGCCCATCAGGGAAATCCGCTAGCAGGCCAGGATGGTTTGTTTGGCAAACCTGCGGATGCTGCAGGTAATCGCAGCTCCCACTGGCCGCGGTTCCCAATTCCAGGACAATGGGGGCTGTGGGAAGTGGCGGCCAGCACATCCCTCAGTCCGTGCTGCTTCCTGCAGCCCCCATTAGCCTGGAATGGCGAACCACGGCCAGTGGGAGCTGCGATCGGCCGAACCTGCAGATGCTGCAGGTAAACAAACTGTCCCGGCCTGCCAGCAGCTTTCCCTGATGGGCCACATGCTAAAGGTTGCCAATTCCTGTTCTACATAGACCAAAGAATGCTTTGGAAATCACACCCGTGTAGTCCACATTACTGCTCTGTGTAGACAAGCCCTTAGATACAAGTAACTATTCCAGTGTTTATTTGATAAGCACCAATATCATTTTTTGTATTGTGGGTGTTTTATCAGAACCATTCCATCCAACTACATCTCCAGCTCTTCCCTCCTCCACTATCCCTAGTCCCTGCCCTGTGTTCAGATCTCTGGCCCACTGGAGGGCTGTCTGTGGGTCCTGTGACAGAGCTGTGCAGGTGACTCCCCACTCGTCTTTCTGTATCTCAGGAGATTTGTGTGTGGATTATTCCCCCTTCGAGAAGAAATGGTGTGGGAGTTAGGGGGGAGAACACTCTTGCCACAGATATGTGAGCTCTAGCTGTACATCATTTTCTTCTCATAGATTATATTTTGCCATATTAATACACTAAGTGGAGTTCAGTGAAACAGAAGAGAATAATGGCCCAGGCAAACACTTCAGCAGCAGAATTTGCATCCTTCTTGCATTTGAATGGTTCTGTTGAGAGATTATATTTATCATTATCATTATATTTATCATATCACTGCACGGGAGGAGTCTTAACCTCCTTAAACCTGAATGATTCATCTGAAGTGCTTACAAAGTCTACAGGCTTTGGCAGTGCCCTCAAAACCCTGATGGAAAAGGCCTATAGAATTCAAGAGAGAGATGGATGACTTTCTATAACATTTTTAAGTCAACCTGTGGGATTCTATAGTTGGATATAATTCTCTATTAAATTCTATAGATTGGCTTAAATTCTGTAGAAAGGATATACTTCCCTATCACATTCAGTAAGTTTTGGAGTACTTTCTATGCTGCTTTCATCCCCATTAAATTCTATAGGACAGATCTATCAAGCCAAAGTCTATAAACCTCCTTGAATCCAAGATGGATGACAATGGCCTGTGACACTGTCAGACTCTGCCAGCTTTGCCAGTAGTGTGTAACCTCTTTGAACCTGAGCAGTTTGTCTGATAGAGCTTCAGAAACTCTAGCAGCGCACCCATGTACCAGCAGATTATCTACGTTCCAGTAGACCATCAGGTAAAGTTCTCAAAGATACAAATATTTGTTACAAATAATGGCCAAATTAACCACCCAGGCATCAAAGGCACTAGTTCGATTGAGACAGACAAATTAAAGTTGTAAGATATTTTTTTAAGGCCAACTTTCTTTTTCAAATTTTCTCATATCTTTTGAAAAAAAGCAAAAAAAGCCTTGGGTAACTTAACTCAAATTTAGCAAAAATAGTTATCTGGCAGGAAAGCAGACATGAGACATTTTGAGGTGAAAAGGAAGATCTTTGAGGAAGCTACAAAGAGTGTCAAAACTAGAATATTTTCAGCAGTTGTGAGTCACAACCTTAACTGTGCACTCACCACAAGACTCCTTAATATAATGAGTGGCCTCTGAGATCAGAAAATAGAGGGTTGGTGGATGTGTATTCAAATACCCTTTCTTCATAATGTTATATTAATGCTGTGCTTGCTTAAGACAGAGAGCTACTGAGGAGGAGAGATACAGCCACTTCTTTGGCACACAGAGAAAGATACTCGCGTCCTCCACTTCCATTTCCAACTCTACACATGAGGAGCAGGATCCTCTGCCCTCAAACTCAAACAAGCTGTGTTCACAGGTGTGGAAAGAAGCCACATACTTCAGAACACATACCCCAGTTCCAAACTTGGCTGTGGTTGTGGGGGAAACTCCCAACCAGCTCTTTCCCATGTTCCATCAACAACAACACCTTCATACCCAAAACCCAGCTCTGTCTGTCACAAGGGAAATCCACACTCATCTCCTCTTCCTTTAGGCCCCTCCAAGTTTTTGGCCATGAGGATAAAACTCCCAAGATGACTATGATGCTATGATACGGGTTTGGTACAGGGGTAACTGGGTGGAATGTAGGGCCTGTGTTATATGCGTGATCGGACTAGATGATCTGATGGTCTGTAATGGCCTTGGAAACTACTGCTATAACTCATCTCCTTTCTGATAGCTTGCTCTGTCAGAACCAGGCAAGCACAGTAGCACCATGGTGCTAGTGCTGAGAACTGGCATCAAAGTCCTTCCAGGATACAGATACTTACTAAACATGTTTGTTACTCTTCTCTGATCCCTCTTCAATGTGTCTATACTTTTCTTATGCTAAGGATCTCAGAATTTAACTGGGTGTTATACCTATAGTCTCATAGGAAGTCTGAAGCTTTAGCCTACAGATGAGAGGGAATAATTAAAACCACATGTTGAATTCAGTTACACTTTTAGGCATGATCAATATCAAGGTATCCCTATAGTCTCAGAGATATTATAGAGTAAATCTCCAGCAATTTTCAGAGCAAATTAATAGTATATTGAACAGGTAGAAAGGCCAGTGCCTCTCCCAGTTATTTATTCCAAGCAGTCCTGGCCTCTAGTCCTAACAAAATTCTAGCAAAACAAGTCAGGTTTATCTCGAAAAGGAGGTATTAATGGGAGCCTGTCAACATGAGAGACTGGCAATTCTAAGTTCTATTACTGGGCCACTGGTCATAGAATAGACACAGCAAAGCGTGGAACAACAATGGATTCAAATAAAAGGCCTCCCCAAAAATCGATTATATTGAAAATTAAGGCTAAATTAAGGCTTAGATTTACAGTTCACAGAGACAGTCCCCCTACGCATGACAGAAAACAGCCACAATCTTTTCTCAGAGAGAGTTTGTAGAGATAGCAAACCTCAAGAAGTGGAACATGCCACAACAAAGGAAAAATAAAACTCCAATTTGCTTACACCTCCAGTAGACTCACAGAACAATGCCTTACAATATCTCCGCCACTAGCAATTTTAAAATCAAGATTGGATGTTTTTCTAAAATCTATGCTCTAGTTCAAGCAGGAATTAATTCAGGGATGTCCTATGGCCTGTGTTATGGAGGGGGTCAATCTAGATCAGTGGTTCTCAAACTAGGGCCGCCGCTAGTTCAGGGAAAGCCCCTGGTGGGCCGGGCTGGTTTGTTTACCTGCCGCATCTGCAGGTTGAGCCGATCGCGGCTCCTACTGGCCGTGGTTCGCCACTCCAGGCCAACTGGGGCTGTGGGAAGCGGTGCGGGCCGAGGGACGTGCTGGCTGCTCTTCCTGCAGCCCCCATTGGCCTGGAGCGCTGAACCGTGGCCAGTGGGAGCCGCAATCGGCCGAACCTGCGGACGCGGCAGGCAAACAAACTGGCCCGGCCCGCCAGGGGCTTTCCCCTGAACAAGCAGTGGCCCTAGTTTGAGAACCACTGGTTTAGATGATCACTGTGGACCCTTCTGGCCTTATAATCTGTGAATCTCTGCTTTCTCCTTTGACTCTGAGATGAGGAAACTGTGTTTTTTAAGATCTTTGCATTTTCAGGAGTGGGAAGAGAAGGATTCGTTCATCATTTGGGGAGGATGGAGTACAATGTTAATTGAGAAAGTACTATACATTGATCATCATTTATCCTAGAAGCTCTTTCTTCTTTTATTACAATATTTGCAACTTCCACACTTATAAGGAAGTTCTAAACCTTTATACCCCAGTCAGTAGAGTGTTGGATAGTGTAGAACAAATGAAACATCCCTTACATAACTCCAAAGACCTTCTCTCAAAACATTATGTAGCCTAGTACGGGCAAGGGAGCTGAGATGAAGTTGCTGTACATTTATGAGATAATTTTTTAAAAAGTGTAGCGAAATCAGCTGGCAAGGAACATGGGAAGAGAATATGGAGAGAAATCATGCCAAACTAGTTTTCCCATCTATTATTATTTGTAGTATACTAGTACCCATAGGCCCTAATCAGGTTTGTGCCCCATTGAGTTAGGTGCTATATAAAACACACAGGAAGGCATAGTCTATGTGTTAAGTGATATTAATGATAAACTATTACATCCATAGACTTCAAACCAATAAATAGACTGAGTATTTAATGTTAGAGATAATAAATGCTAGAAGGGATCTGACTGGGGAAAATCCTCCATCCATTAATGGTAATTAACAATAATGTAGACTTTCATGCCATTAGTCAGACATTCAAGCCTATAAATAATAATAAACTATGGATCCAACCCTACAACTCATACTCCTGTGAGTAATCCCATTGAATTCACAACTGAATAAGTGTTAGAGGATTAGGCTCTCTCTGTATGGACCACCTCACATCCAGCTGCTGCTGGGGTGAAACATAGCGACTGTCTAACAATGCAGAACAATGCTACACAGTAGATGGTAACATGCTCTGTAATAGGAAAATGCAAAAAACTAAATGTCTTGAAAGAACCCTTGAGCTCCGCTTTCTTTTTGTTTTTTATTTTTCACTAAATCAAGACAGTGAAAACAATACTTAGATTAAAGGATATAGTCTAATCACATATTGGCAAATATGAAGGACTTGGTTAGAAGATACCAGATGCACACTCTTCAATTGGTTACTATATCTGGAGTGTGGAATGTGCTACCAGTGAAGCAAATCACCTGTGTGAGAAGTCAAAGGAACTTTCCATAGCTTGATGCCATCCTTGAACTACAAAAATTGAAAAATCAGATTAGTAAAAGCTAGCCAACTCTGCAAGCATTTCTCATTTTGACAGTTTTCCAGATTATTTTTCAGGTGAGACTGATTTGATCTACATGGAAATCTCTGTCTTTGTGGTAGCAGAGTTTCTTGTTGGAACAAAACCAAAGTCTTTTCTGCTGCTGCCTTAGGCTATGACACTTGCTGAGTAATGGATGTTGTACAATCTATCAGTCAGATACATTGCCTCCTTGCTGATGAAAGCTAGTAGGGAGGTGTTGGGGGGACAGGAGGGAAGAGGTTAGTGTCTGTTTCTCTTAGGGCATTTTTTTCACTACAGAGTTAACTCAAGAGATCAGCACCTGGATTAGTTTAAGTGTGAGGAGCCACATTACAAAATCACACTTGAGTTACGATGTGCTTACTGGTGCAGCATTCACCGGCAGGGAGTATCATTAGCATTCTGTGGATATATCCCATGGTTCTTGTGCTACAGTAAGCTGAGGTGCTCTGTGCTTGTTTCCATGTGAATTGTGGAAGAACTTCTGTCCTTCTGGTACACACAGGGGTGTATTGTGGGAAGGCACTGGACTGGAGGACTATCAGCACTCGAGTGGTTTAGCCTGTGTCTTAACCTTCCCTCTTGGTAGTGATCAGCCCAAGTGAAAGTAGGACCCAGGCTCTAACCTATACCCCCAGCCAGGCCAGTTAGCTCTGACTGAAGTACCACGAAATTCAAGTGAGAGGTTTTTGTACATGGACAGAAGGGGGTTAAGGGCAACCCCCAAGTCGTAGCCCAAAAGGGAGAATGCCAGTGGAACCAATAATACTTTTAAAATGGAAGGCAAGTTTTAAAGACAATCATGCTGTTTAAGTCATGTGACATTGTTTCCTAATTGAATTATATATTTCTTTTGAGATTTTTTAATTTTGAATCAGTCTAGATAGCTGTTGGCAGACACAATGTAGGAGTCTAAACTAATAATATTTGGACTCTGTACTTGGTTGGCTCACTGTTTAGCCCTCCTCCTTTATATATTGTATCTTTGCTCTTTTATATGACATGCAATTTCGGTGTAATGATGACATGAATGCAAATATCGGTTCTCTTTCTGTACCTCAAGAATGCTTCCCCAGGCTATGTAACCATTCTATTCAAGAAAAGTAAGCAGAATAGCACAAAAAATTTGAATGTACTCTGACAGCTGTAAAATCAGATTTCATAGATACACATACTGTGACAAAGTTCCTCCTCTACCTTGGTGGGTCTTGCGCTTATTGGCGGATTTGCTTGCCTCGGAGATTCACGGCAGCCCTCAGTTTGGCCGTTTTCATGAACCCACAGTCCAGGTAAACTTCTCCTGTGTCTGACCAGGAGTTCGGAAGTTTGGGGGGAACCCGGGCCCGCCCTCTACTCCGGGTTCCAGCCCAGGGCCCTGTGGAATGCAGCTGTCTAGAGTGCCTCCTGGAACAGCTGTGCGACAGCTACAACTCCCTGGGCTACTTCCCCATGGCCTCCTCCTAACACTTTCTTTATCCTCACCATAGGACCTTTCTCCTGGTGCCTGATAATGCTTGTACTCCTCAGTCCTCCAACAGTCCGTGTTCTCACTCTCAGCTCCTAGTGCCTCTTGCTCCCAGCTCCTCACACGCACACCACTAACTGAAGTGAGCTACTTTTTAAACCCAGGTGCCCTGATTAGCCAACCTTATTGTTTCCAGAGGTTCCTGATTGTTCTGGAACCTTCTCTGTTACCTTATCCAGGGAAAAGGGACCTACTTAACCTGGGGCTAATATATCTGCCTTCTATCTCTCTCCTGCAGCCATCTGGCCCGACCCTGTCACTGTACATACACTGCCTTTGCTGGCAAAGCAAGGACCACACGTTGGATAAAGGCATTCCACTCTTATTCTATGACAGAGTACTATAAAAGACATATTCAATGAGCACATGCATATTCCTTTCATTTGTAGAGAGTACATCACAGATCCTAAGGTGGTGATAAGGTTAAATTACTATAATAGGAGAGGGATAAAGAGAAAACTAGATCTAAAATGTTGGAGTGTTTTTCACATAATGAAATAGATATTTAATTGCTGCATGCATAACTGCATGCTTTTCGATCTGATACAAGGAATAGCTTTTTAATTATCAGTTAAAACTCAGAAGCCCTTCCTCCAGCAAGACTCCCCTTGAAGTCCCCTTGAAGTCTTTGTTTGAACAAGGACAGAATAGGGAAGGTGACTTAAGTGGCTTTATTCTACAAAGTAGGAAAGTGCACATCAAATAGATTTTAAAAATTAGCTTTCTCACCCCAAATTAGCTTTGTTTTTTCCATTTGCCAGATAATGGTATTTAAATATTCAACCGTCACATTCCAATAAGGCACAAAAATAAATGGATCTCTGGACAGGGGTCAGGGTTTTTTTTATGAATAATATTGAAAATATGGAGAACAGATAACATTATAAAACCATGGGATCATTTAATATGGCTGCTTATGGCTCATCTTTATAAAAGACTGTGCTTCTCAAATTATTTCAGTTCTTTGACAACATTTCTCAATGGGCAGGTAAGTAAACGTGGAATAGCAGAGACTATGAGTTTCACTGTAAGAGCTCTCCCTCCATCCCCTTCTCCACATACAGCATACATCTCCAATATAAAAAGAACAGGAGGACTTGTGACACCTTAGAGACTAACACATTTATTAGAGCATAAGCTTTCGTGGGCTACAGCCCACTTCATCTATGCATCCGATGAAGTGGGCTGTAGCCCACGAAAGCTTATGCTCTAATAAATGTGTTAGTCTCTAAGGTGCCACAAGTCCTCCTGTTCTTTTTGTGGATACAGACTAACACGGCTGCTACTCTGAAACCTCTCCAATATGTAGATCGAACTGATGACATTTTGGTTTAGGGAAAGTGCTGTTCAAAGGAATCAGCTTGGGATGAAATATTATCAAATAATGAGGTGCAAATGTCAATATTTAATGGCTTACAGTCTGAGGAGCCACGAAACGTCTAGTGAGGCTTACATGTAGTGAGTATGGTACCAGTTTGTAAGAAATAACCCCACCTATTGGTAGAATCCTATAGCCCTTTAAGTAAATAGGTTCCTACAGCTATGCTGTGAAGCAAATGGTTTCAAAAGGGAATCAGATTTACTAAATTGTATGTAATTAGGGAGGAGTAGCAACCGAGAAGCAGGAGTGGAGCAAACAAGTTGAAAATGATTGAACTAAATGGACAAACGACTGACCCACAAACCAACCTATGGAAGTGCAGATGAATGCTTTACTATGGGTATTCGAGCACCCAGATTTAAGAGATTTTTTTATAGGGTTATCAAAAGAATTCACTTGGTTTGGAGGTTTCGCTTTTCCCTAGGAGCCCTACGTGTTTTAGGTAATCTCGTCAGAGATGGATGGCTGATCTGGGCTCCACTAAGCCCAAATTATACCTTAGTAACTAATGTCAAAGTTTACAGACCTTTTTGGCTAGTGTATAGCTTAAAAAAATAATTCCCTTTTAAATGTCTGGATACATTGAGACTTTTGAAACAATACACGTTTACAGTGCATAGACTATTACTGACTGATCATCAAAACAACCAGCTAGCATAAGAGCAATCACTCAACAAAGAAGTTGGGGGAAGGGGAAAGAAAGGGGAAAGAGGAGGACAAGAAGCTCCTCCTTCAACAGTACCCCAGTAGCACAGTGTTCTCCATTTATAGCATAGAAGTATGAATGTCTTTACATGTGCATGACCATACCTCTGTGTATATATGTATAGTGCTCTGTGTCCACCCTACCCCAGGATTCTGTGCCTGCCTGTCCCTCACCAAATGCTCAGTGTCATATTATCACCTACACAGAATGGTCTCCAAAGAAACATATGCCTTTGAGAAGCTTTCTGCAGTACATAGACACTACAGGTCAATCTGGAAGAAAACCCTAAAGTCACGGTAGTTCAGAAAAAGTCCCAAACCTGTCATGTATGCAGTGTTGTCGTACCCAAGTCAGTCCCAGGATATTAGCGAGACAAGGTAAGTGAGGTGATATCTTTTAGTGGACCAGCTTCTGTTGGTGAGAGAGACAAGCTTTCAAGATACACAGAGCTGTTCTTCAGACCAACCAGAGCAGAGGAAAATTCCACTACGGAGACATGGAAATTGAATGAACCCTATTTACATACCAGGGCCTCATAATAAATGCATCATGGAGCCACATACTGGCTATAAAAATATTACAAGGTAAATCTCTGCAGACCTTCTGTACCATAAGGAAACCATTAGATAGCTACAACACCCCAATAAAACTATTTGACAGTATAATTCAATCCATTCTACAATAGTGGAGCTATGTCTAGGGCTCAGCTTTAACAACTAAGCTGATTAGGATAAAACCCCAATAGAAACCCTTTATCTGCAGTTCTGTAAACAAATATTCTACTTGCATGGGAACTCCAGCAAAAATGGCTGCAGAGTAGAACTGGGCCAATCTTCCTCTGCTAATCTACAGGAAAGAACAATAGACTTCAGTGCTATCTCAATCAAAGCAGCTCCTTTCATGATGCAGAATTTAAGGGGACAAAAAAATCTACACGAAAACGTGATTCCTTTCTCTATATCATCGTTCCTGCCCCACCACTCTCAGCAACTCCAGTCTCCCAACCAGTGGAGCAAATAACCCCAAAATCTCAGAATGCTAGATCAGCACCTAAAACACTATGATCTGAGTCACTGGGAAGAGCAAATCAAAACCAGCAACAAACTATTCTGACTACTCTAGATCCTTGCACAGAACTATTGTACCAACAGGCTACCTCACAGTAAGGAAATGGGCAAAACTAAGGCAGACTCTCACCCAAATACAGCATCAGCCATCACAAACTAGAGGTGAGAAAGAGTCACTTTCCACTTCAACATCAGAAATACAAAGGAGTGTGAAAGACTTCAAATGAACAGGAAACAGCTGCACCCAGCCCGGGGCGAAAGAAGAGATGGCAGAGAAAGCATCATGCTATGTAGCTACCTGCCACCAGATCAGGAGTTGACAGTAATGGCAAAAGACCAGAGGGGAACAAAGCCCAAACACAGGATGCATTCCACTTCTGGGCACATCAGACCTTCCTCTGACAGACAGCCAAAAGGTCAGTCTCTTTTTCACACATTGGCAATGCTTGTGTAATTTGTCATGCCGATAAAGTCTCATTGAATTGAATTATATCCACCCCCAGCTGCTGTCTCTTTCTTCTTGCCCCCATGCTCTGGGTTTCTTGTGCTCTTGCTTGCACACTCTCTCCATGACCCACCAGGAAGAGGATGAACGGTAGCATCTGTTCTCCCCCAACCACCTCCCCCACCTACAGGATCAGCTATTATTAATAATATTCATGTTTTACGGTAGTGCCTAAGGGCCAGCCAAGAACAGGGCCTTATTGTGGTAGGTGCTGTACAAAACACAGAGGAGCAGGCTGTCCCTGCCGCAAGGAGCTTACAATCTAAATAAACAGCTGCAGCAACAGAAGCCAGCTGACTCCAGCAGGAACTAGGGTGGGGGGAGACAGAGAGAGGTTTGATTCAGGGGGCATTACATGGAGATTAACAGCAGGAAAAGGACATATTTTAGGGAAGGGGGGAACTCTCTTTTCATTATTTCCTCTCCTGCCATAGAGCAGTTGTGTCTGTGCCAGATAAGCTCCTGCAAATTAATTCCTTATGAGCTGGAATTTGTCAGCATGGAATTTTAACCCATGGCCCCTCTCACTGCCCCACCGTAGTACACTGGAAGAGAAAAGAGATGGAGGAAGAGAACCTCCATTGTGGGGAGTGGGGTTTCTTGGGAGAGCTGCCAAATAGCCAGCAGAGGGAGACTGGATCTTCTGTCTTGCAGCATTAGTGGGGAGAATAGGGAAGCTGCGATGCCTAAAGATTTCTCAATCTATTACATATATGGAAGAGACAGGCAGGCATATATAAATAAGGCCCTGATCCTGCCTCTACTTACACATGAGAGAACTTTACATCAGCAAGCAGTTTCAATGGGTAGATGCAAATGCTTAAGTCACTCACATGCACAAGTGTGTGCAGGATCAGAGCCCACCGTTTTAGGAAAAAACATCACAAACAGATAAGCATGTGTTTATCTCCTCCTTTATTTTATCATGCATTGCAGTGTGCTTCTAGCCGCACACATTCTGCAACTGATGACACCTGTAGTCATGAAGGGAAAGGTTTTCTTCTTGTATTTTATCTTTTATATTGTGATGCCCATTTTAAGTTCTCTTTTCTCCCTCTCTTTCCACAACATCTCCGGGTGAAAGTTTAGTCTGGAGGCTGTATCCATAACATCATTTTACATATGGAATATGGTATAAAGATATGAAAAACTTTCTTGGGGGCACCAGAGTGCTCCAGTATCCAACCTTTAGGTCATCATTTTTATGTACTATAAACATGATTGAAAGGGGAATAAATAACAATAATAGCAAGAACTTGGCAGTTAAAAAAGAAAACTACTTCATTATAGTAACATATATTATTACGAAGAACAAACAAACAGTACACCAACAACTAGAACCACAAAGCTAGTAGGAAGGTCACAATTAAAGACAACTCTTCTACCTTACAATAACTAAAACTGTTGGAAGACAAACAAGACAAAAATGGTGTAAATCTAAGAGATCTGAGAGTCATTGTGGATAGTTCTCTGAAAACATCCTCTCAGTGTGCAGCAGCAGTCAAAAAAGCTAACAGAAGGTTAGGAACCATTAGAAAAGGGATAGCTAATAAGACAGAATGTATCATAATGCCACTATACAAATCCATGATATGCCCACACCTTGAATATTGTGAGCAGTTCTGATCGCCCCATCTCAAAAAAGAAATTTTGGAATTGGAAAAGGTACAGAAAAGGGCAACAAAATTATTAAGAATATGGAACAGCTTTCATACAAGGAGAGATTAAAAACACTAGGACTTTACAGCTTGGAAAAGAGATGACTGAAAAGGGATATAATAGAAGTCTATAAAATCATGAATAGTGTGGAGAAAGTAAATAAGAAAGTGTTATTTACTCCTTCACATAACACAAGAACCAGCGGTCACCCAGTGAAATTACTAGGCAGCAGATTTAAAACAAACAAAAGGAAGTACTTCTTCACACAACACACATTCAACCTGTGGAACTCATTGCCAGGGGATATTGTGAAGGCCAAAACTATAACGGGGTTCAAAAAAGAATTAGATAAGTTCCTGGAGGACAGGTCCATCAATGGCTATTAACTAAGAGAGTCAGGGATGCAACCCCATGCACTAGATGTCCCTAGCCTCTGACTGTCAGAGGTTGGACATGGATGACAGAGGATGGATCACTCAATAATTGCCCTGTTCTGTTCATTCCCTCTGACACACCTGGCATTGGCCATTGTCAGAAGAAAGGATACTGGGCTTGATGGACCATTGGTCAGACTCAGTATGGACATTCTTATGACCTAAGTACATCGACTGTGGTTCTACGCCGCTCAGGGAAGTGGTGTTACTATGTCAGCATAATGGACCACTTAAAGTGGTAGGAGACCAATTTGAGTGTTGACACATTCACATCTAGGTCAATGTAAGCTGCCTTGTATTGACCTAATTGTGTAGTGTAGACCAGGTTTTAGTACTGCAATTTTCTTAGACCAGGTTTTAGTACTGCAATTTTCTACTCTCTGACTGAGAACTTTGCATGCTCACTATACTGCACATTTCTCACTCAATATGCCTGACATCATATTCCTTTAAAAAACTTTTCTGCACCCGAAGTCTTTATGTATATGTCTGCAGTTCATAAAGATTTCAAGAGATCTGATTATAGATTTTTGATTGTTATAAAAAGTCAGTACACTTTAGAACACTGGGATTCAGTGGAGAACTTTATCTTCAGTTCATTCTGAAGTGAGACCACATCTTCACCGCATAGTTAACTTGGATGAGTGACACCAGAACCTGAGCAACTAGATTGGCCTACTCGGTTGTGAGCATCCACATTGCAAAGCCGCACTCAAGTTATGGCATCTATATGGGTGCTGCACTGATCTGTGCGGGGCACTGGGGCTGCTCGGACCACAGCCTATGGTTTTTAGGGCGTCAGTAAGCTGAATCATTTTAGGATTCTTTCCCAGAGAACTGTGGGAGAACTTGTCTGATCTTCTGGACACAGTGGGGAAGTGTGGTAAGACATTGGAGGATTATCACCTCTCAAGTAGTTTACCCTTCACACCCACTGTAAAACAGACAGGCTACCAGCCTGAGCATAAGCAGCACTTGGGCTTTAGCTTATACCCCAGGATGGGCTGGCTAGCCCTGGTGAAAAGCATCACCCCACCTGGAGGAGAGGTGTTTTGTGTGTGGATGGTAGCCAGGTTAGGGACAACACCCGAATAAGAATCAAAGTTAATTTTGCAGTGGAGAAAAGTCCTGAGAGGCTGTGTGAATTTTGGGATAGCCTAGCAAAGATCCTTTATACTAAGCAACACATTGTATATCAGTCATTCAGCTAGGTCCCCACTTTATGTGGCTGTGTTAATGTATTATAAATTCATTCAGTAGCCATCAGTTACTATTCAAAGCGGAATGTACTTCAAAGCAGATATAACTAGTGCTTGTCATTGTTGTAGCAGGGCAATACTGCACCCTGTTTACTGGTATTTCCACACACAATGGGCAGAACTCTGAAAAAAGAAGAATACAAGGAGTTTGCAGTACACGCTGTACAGCAGCCCAGTGTCATTTATCCCAGGACTGCCATACCAAAGGAACACACTATAGCTTTAGGGCGGGAGACCTTATTCACGTAAACCATCTTAAAAGGGAATTTCTTATTGATTTGGAGGGAGAGAGAGAGCACGCACGCTCAGTTTTGGACCAAGCAGTACACATCTGTGATAGCAGAACAGAAAATGTTGAATTCAGGCTGGCAGTGCTCACTGAGGTTTTGGACGTGCTGGGAGAACTTAATTTCATAACTTGTGTTTTGGATCCATAGCCTTCCTGGCTGGTGAAGGCCAGTGGAGAATAATGGGTCCTTTGTGGGGCAGGCTATTTAAGATACCTTAAAGTGTGTATACAACCTTTGCCAATATCAAGTGATGGTTGCCTGAGCAATCTGGTCAATTACAGTCTTTATGGCCCTTTTTCATGATTGGTTAAGATTATGCTGAGACAACTGAGAGCATCTACATGTCTAAAATAAACTTGTCGTGCTGGCTTCAGAGCTGGTCTTGTCTCCGAGTTACAGATGGCACTGAATTATGACCTGCTCCTGGCTGTGTATGAATCTCAGCTACCACAGCTGCCATTGCTATCATTGATCAAGAGGTGCTGCTGTCTTACTTACGGACTTGAGAGGAGTTGCCTTACACTGGCTTTGGTCTGTTCTCAGAGCCATCTCCAGACCATACAGATATCCAGCAATCTCTGGTTAAGATTTTCAAAGCAGACAAAGGTGTTTGGCCACAAAATGCTCATTCATTTCAATGCGGTTGTCACTAAATCCCCAAGTCTTCTTTGAAAAATTCTCTCTATAACAAAAAAATGCACTGGAAATTTCACCAGCCAGACTTAAAGCAAGTTGTGTTGCTGCTTTGTAACTATAACAGATGATAGCATAGTCAAATAATTGTGTTGAAAAATATATTGCATCCAAACTTGTTTGTTATATTTCACCCCAATGTAATTTAAAGCCTCTGTAATAATGTATCAACCCCTACAAAAAGGGTTTAACATGACAGTGCCTTATGTAAACCTAATCTAAAAACACGGATGCCATAAAAAAAGTGAGCTCCAAATGGGCTTAGCTATAGAAGTGAATTATACAGAGATCAGGTGATGCTAACTTTCACAAGTCAAGACTTAATAGCTGCGGTTGGTAACAGCGAGACTGGAAACTTGAGTGGTGTTCATAGTTTAAAAGTAACTATGTTCTTTGATTTTAAAATCAGAATGTAAAGGAGAAATACCAGCACAAAGTATGTAAATTTATGGCAAATTCATGTACACATACCTGCTCAGCATGTGGACATTTTTCCAGACTGTTGAAAACGAAACTAATTAGAGACATTTATCTTTGTCTGGAAGAACTACAGAAACTACTTTTTTTATCTACCCAGCCACAATCTTTCCATCCCAAATCTAGCCCAAACAAAAGAAACTAATGACACATTAACTTAGAGAGACTGTCTTTTTTAAAAAGAGACAATGAATAGAACTTGAATGGTATTTAACTAAAACCTGCAGATCAGGATTTTAATGATTCCAGCCCTTTTCCCACATACCAGTTAGTATGGTTCAGTAATCCCCTTCTACTTAAGTATAATATTAATTGCTCCTTTATCCACCTTCCCAAACCGAAGCATAGGTACTTTAATTTTACCATGAGGTAAACAGTCTGATACATCCTCCATGGGTTGACTATCACACATCAAGGTGTAGGCAGCAATCAGAGCAGAAGGCAAAACCAGAGGCATGCTCAGGCCCAAGAACAGAATCACTGAGTAGAGTCATGGTCAGAGCCAGGAATCAGAGGTAGACGGGCCAAGAGCTAACCAGAAAACACCTCTCATGTGTCTGAGGGCAGAACAGTCAATGGGCCCCCACGCACACACAAGCTGCGCCCACACGGACATGGTCCTCCTGACATTTGGGCGGTACTGCCAGCTGCAGTGGCTGGTGCCCAGCGAGCTGCTGGCTGCGCTGCTGGACGCACTCTTCTGGCACGGCCAGGGCTTCCACATGCGCAAACCCAAAGACCCTTGCCCCATCCCTGCACCGTCCCTTCCCTGAGGCCACATCCTGCCCCGCCCCTTCTCCAAGGCCCTGCCCCCTACTCACTCCATCCCCCTTCCCCCTGTCACTCCTCTCCCCCACCCTCATTCACTTTCACCAGGGTGGGGCAGGGGGTTGTGGTGCAGGAGTGGGTGTAGGGTGCAGGCTCTGGGAGGGACTTTGGGTGCAGGAGGGGGCTCTGGGATGGAGTTTGGGTGCAGGCTCTAGGTTGGGGCAGGGGGTTGGGGTGCAGGAGGGGGTCGGGGGTCGGTGCTTACCTCGGGTGGCTCCCAGAATTGACCAATACACCCCTCTGGCAGCAGCTCCTAAGCAGGTGGTCCAGGGGTCTCCACATGCCGCTGCCCACAGGTACCACCCCTGCAGCTCCCATTGGCCACAGTTCCTGGCCAAGGGGAACTGCAGAGTCAGCCCTGCAGGCAATGGCAGCATGTGGAGACCACCTCTTTCTCCCCGTCTCCCTATCCCCCCCCCCGGGGGCCTTAGGGCCGTTCCAGCCACTTCCAGGAGCGGCGCAGAGCAAGGGTGGGCAGAAAACCTGCCTTAGCTCCGCTGCGCGGCGGGCTGCAGTGGCGGCCAGGGGTCCTCAGGCCCTTTTAAATCGCCCAGGCCCGTGGGCAGTTGACCCCTTTGTCTCTCCCTGTCGGTGGGCCTGGAGACAGCTGGCGGACAACTGTGCCTGTAGGGAGCTCAGGGCAGGATCACGGCATACAACTGTAAATTCTTTGAGGCCGGACTGTCTTTTATTAAGTCTGTAATCAGCATCTAGCTCATGGGGCCCTATACATGCTACTGTAATACCAATAATAATCTTGATTTTTATATTATGCTCCTCACTACAATATCTGGGGACGTGAGTTCAAGCACTGTAAATGAAAAGAGAACCTATTCCATAATCTAATGTGTGAAGAGTATTGGTGTGCCTTTATTAATAAATAAATATTTTAGAGCTAACATAAATGCAGCCTATACATTTTTGTTTCCATTTATCAGACTCGTTTATTGTCCAGGGGACTGACTTTATTGAAACTTGAGCCCATTTTTCAGCTAAATAACTTTCCCAGTTCGGGTTCATTAATAACAGATAGACCTGACATTAGCCCAATTGAATTTGATCCATTCAAGCTAGGAGTGCAGAAGTGGCTTTGCCCCTGGAGGAATGAAAAACAGAAGCATAGAAAAGATTTCAGAACTGAGATTAGCATACCCCAATAAAAATATTTGCAGGTCTACTGTAGGGGAATATAAAAATTTTACCTTGACCTATAAATCAAACCGTGCACTAAGGGCTTGTTGTTTGGCTGGTTTTGGTTCACTTATTTTTTTCATGCAACTGGGATGATTACTGAGGGGGTAGGTTACACAGATTTAATTAAAAACAGACTGTGAGTGAGCCAAACTCCAATACTGCTGCTGCTGTTTGATGTTACACTTGTGATGTAGTGGAAGCTAAATTATCCTGGTTTCAGCATTGTTCACTCTGACACTCATTGAACTGTATTGATACCTAAGGGAGTAAAAAAGTCATCATTCCCCTCTTTCTCTCTTTTAAATACTGTGATATTTAAAATTAATGAAGATCCAGGGCTGAAGACCATGTATGAAGAGATTCCTATATGCTATTGCACCGAAAACAACAACAAAAACCCTACAAGTACTCATTATACTGCCATCTTGGAAGAT
Source organism: Lepidochelys olivacea (assembly GCF_965140295.1). Lineage (NCBI taxonomy): Eukaryota > Metazoa > Chordata > Testudines > Cheloniidae > Lepidochelys > Lepidochelys olivacea. Next base: position 122,702,208 of record NC_140411.1, on the reverse strand, counting down.
TATTCAGAAGCCTCATGTTAGAGCTACAGTCTGTAAATAATAATTCAGTCAGTCCAATTAATGACAATGAAGGGAATCATACAGGCATCTGGGTTACGCATCCATCTAACAATCCATGAGTTCCTCTTAAACAGCACTTGATGTTTTTATAAATTGAATTAGATGCAAGCTCACAGTGTATATTAACAGAAATTAAATAGTTCCAGAGAAACTACATCTCACAAACTTGCCCTGAAAGACATTTTATTAATAGGTATGAAATATTTTATGTAAGCTCCACAACAATCGATGCATCTTTTTGAGATGAATGACTTGTAAATAAATCACAATTAAAACAAATGGCATCCCCCAATTCAGATCCAGCCAGACAACACAGGACCTGGGAAGAAGTGGACAAAGGTAGTTTTAAAGGCAACTTTACTGGCTACCAAATCTTGAGGCTAGGCAGAAGTGAGTTTGTTTCCTTGTGTAACTTACAGCAGCCTTAAGAAAGCTCTAATTTATGCCAGGCTGTCTATGGATCCCAGGGCCCATTGCAGTCATCAGGAATAGTCAGAGCCTAGAAACACTCTGACCATACTCCTTTTCTTCCCAGCCACGCTGCCTAGCCCAGAAGCAATGCAAAGGGTGGCACAGAGTTGTACTTAGAACATTCTGGTGTTTCTATTAAAGTCAGTGGTAGTCAGATAGACTTCCCTGTGTGGTTGGGCTTTTTGCTTTCCATTTAGCTGGATAAGGAGTTGGGCCCAGATCCTCAAAAGTACATAGGGTGCTAATGTCCATTGGTCCAGTGGAAGTTAAGAGCCTAAATACCTTTGAAGATCTGGGCCTTGGTACTGTGCTGAAAAAAAGTTACAAGGAAAAAAGAGTTACAGTCCAAATACGCTAGTCAGAGCGTTAACTAAAGTGAACTGGAACTGAAACATAACAAGAAGCATCTGGTGTTTAATGTAGCTATGGTGATTCTGTAATTAAAGGGAAATAGCTACTGTGCTGAGGCTGTTAAATATCAGTGAGCTCCAGCCTACTTAACATGCTAAATCACAGCCCATTGCCAAGCTGGCAAAGCTGTATGGATTTTAAATACCGAGCTAGTTTGTGTTGGCATCCATTGACTTTGGTAGAGACGTCTGACAAAAACAAGAGTGTGTTTTGGTGAAGCTATTGCACCTCCCATGTGTTGAAAACATTGGGACAAAAGAGATAATAATCCCCATGAACTAAATGTCCCACATGAATACCAGAACTAGGACTTTTTAAGTGCAAATATTTATATTAGAAACTTGTTGCTACAAAACTTGATTTCCCGCCCCCCTCCAATTCGGGGGAAGAGAGGAGAGCCATGACACTCCTTCCCCCATCAGTTTCTAGAACTCAAATCAATCCACACTTTTAAATAATACTTAGCTTTTACCCAGTGCTTCTATTCCATAGATCAGAAAGTTCTTTTTCAAGGTGGGTCTGGTGTCTACATTTTACAAATGGGGAAATAGTCACTGAGAGGGGAAGTGTCTTACCTGAAGTTTCACAGCAGGTCTGTGACAGAGCCAGGAATAGAAAGCAGGTCTCCTGACTCCCCATCCAGTGCCTGAACCACTGAACTATTCTGCTTTTGAGGGAATTAATAACAAAGGTGACCTCAACCCTTCTTTTTCTCTGTTCTTTTATCCCTGTTTATCTGCTGCCACTACCCAGTGAATAGTACATCTGTGTAGTAGGATTTTAACAAGGAATGAACTAAAAGTGAATCATTTATCCATACCCTACTGCATCTCCTTGAGCTTTATGGTTTCTAGTCAAACTGGTCCTGAGTCTCAACCAAACCTGGCTTGAATTTTATAAAACAAAAAAGCTTGGTCGTTGACCATCTTTAATTGTGACTTTCTTCTCCCTTTCCCTGCTTGTCCTCCTTCTCCTCAGTTTGTGCACAAACTGCAATCCTACTGGTTGGAACATAAGAATGGCTCTACTGGATCAGACCAAAGGTTCATCTAGTCCAGTATCCTGTCTTCCAACAGTGGCCAGTGCCAGGTGCCCCAGAGGGAATGAAGAGAACAGGTAATCATCAAGTGATCCATCCTCTGTCGCTCATTCCCAGCTTCTGGCAAACAGAGGCTAGGGACACCATTCCTGCCCATCCTAACTAATAGCCATTGATGGACCTATCCTCCATGAATATATCTGGTTCTTTTTTGAACCCTGTTATGGTCTTGGCCTTCACAACATCCTCTGGCAAGGAGTCCCATAGGTTGACTGTGCATTGTGAGAAGAAATACTTCCTTTTATTTGTTTTAAACCTGCTGCCTATTAATTTCATTTGGTGACCCCTAGTTCTTGTGTTATGAGAAATAGTAAACAACACTTTCTTATCTACTTTCTCGACACCAGTCATGATTTTATAGACCTCAATCATATCTCCCCTTAGCCGTCTCTTGTCCAGCTGAAAAGTCCCAGTCTTATTAGTTTCTCCTCATACGGAAGCCGGTCCATACCCCTAATAATTTTTGTTGCCCTTTTCTGAACCTTTTCCAATTCCAATATATCTTTTTTGAGATGGGGCAACCACATCTGCACACAGTATTCAAGATGTTGGCATACCATGGATTTATATAAAGGCAACATGATATTTTCTGTCTTATTATCTATTCTTGTCTTAATTATGCCCAGCATTCTGTTTGCTTTTTTGATTGCCGTTGCACATTGCTTGGATGTTTTCAGAGAACTATCCACAATGACTCCAAGATCTTTCCTGAGTGGTAACAGCTAATTTAGACCCCATCATTTTATATGTATAGTTGGATTATGCTTTCCGATATACATTACTTTGCATTTATCAACATTAAATTTCATCTGCCATTTTGTTGCCCAGTCACCCAGTTTTGAGAGATCCTATTGTAGCTCTTTGCAATCTGCCTGGGTCTTAACTATCTTTAGTAATGTTGTATCATCTGCAAATTTTGCCACCTCACTGTTTACTCCTATTTCCAGATCATTTATGAATATATTGAATAGGACTGGCCCCAGGCAGATCCCTGGGGGACACCACTATTTACCTCTCTCCATTCTGAAAACTGACCATTTATACCTACCCTTTGTTTCCTATCTTTTAACCAGTTACCAATCCCTGAGAGCACCTTCCCTCTTATCCCATGGCAGCTTATTTTGCGTAAGAGCCTTTTGGTGAGGGACCTTATCAAAGGCTTTCTGAAAATCTAAGTACACTATATCCACTGGAGCCCCTTGGTCCACATGCTTGTTGACCCCCTCAAAGAATTCTAGTAGATTAGTGAGGCATGATTTCCCTTTACTGAAACCATGTTGACTCTTTCTCAACAAATTATGTTCATTTATATGTCTGACAATAATTTTTCTTGCTTATAGTTTCAACCAGTTTGCCCAGTACTGAAGTCAGGCTTACAGGCCTGTAATTGCTGGGTTCACCTCTGGAGCCCTTTTTAAAATTTGGCTTCACATTAGCTATCCTCCAGTCATTTGGTACAGAAGCTGATTTAAATGATAGGTTAGAGACTATAGTTAGTAGTTCTGCAATTTCACATTTGAGTTTCTTCAGAACTCTTGGGTGAATACCATCTGGTCCTGGTGATTTATTGCTCTTAATTTATAAATTTGTTCCAAAACCTCCTCTAATGATACCTCAATTTGGGACAGTTCCTCAGATCTGTCATCTAAAGAGAATGGCTCAGGTTTTGGAATCTCCCTCACATCCTCAGCCGTGAAGACTGACGCAAAGAATTCATTTAGTTTCTCCACAATGGCCTTATCATCCTTGACTGCTCCTTTAGCACCTCGATCGTCCAGTGGCCCTGCTGGTTGTTTAGCAGGCTTCCTGCTTCTGATGTATTTAAAAAAAAATTCTATTACTTTTTGGGTCTTTGGCTAACTGTTCCTCAAATTCTTTTTTGGCCTTCCTAATTGTAATTTTAGATTTCATTTGCCAGTGTTTATGCTCCTTTCTGTTTTCCTCACTAGGATTTAACTTCCACTTTTTAAAGGATGCCTTTTTGCCTTTCACTGCTTCTTTTACTTTGTTCTTTAGCCACAGTGGCTTTTTTTTCATTCTCTTACTATGTTTTTTTAATTTGGGGTATACATTTAAGTTGAGCCTCTATTATGGTGTCTTTAAAAATTTTCCACGCAGCTTGCAGAGATTTCACTTTTGGCACTGTACCCTTTAATTTCTGTTTAACTAACCTCCTCATTTTTATGTAGTTCTCCTTTCTGAAATTAAATGCCACAATGTTTGGACCACTGTGGTGTTTTTCCTGTCACAGGGTTATTAAATTTAATTATATTATGGTCACTATTACCAAGCGGTCCAGCTATATTCACCTCTTGGACCAGATCCTGTGCTCCACTTAGGACTAAATCAAATATTTCCTCTTCTCTGGTGGGTTCCAAGACCAGCTGCTCCAAGAAGCAGTCATTTAAGGTGTCAATAAACTTTATCTCTGCATTCCGTCCTGAGGTGATGTGTACCCAGTCAATATGGGAATAATTGAAATCCCCCATTATTATTATTGAGTTTTTTATTTTAATAGCCTCTCTAATCTCCCTGAGCATTTCACAGTCACTATCACCATCCTGGTCAGGTGCTCGGTAATATATCCCTACCGCTATATTCTCATTATTAGAGCATGGAATTTCTATCCATAGAGATTCTATTTATGATTTTTACTTCATTTGATTCTATACTTTCTTTCACATATAATGCCACTCCCGCACCAGCACGACCTGTTCTGTCCTTCCGATATATTTTGTATCCTGGTATTACAGTATCCCATTGATTATCCTCATTCAACCAAGCTTCTGTGATGCCTATTATATCAATATCCTCATTTAATATGAGGCACTCTAGTTCACCCATTTTATTATTAAGACTTCTAGCATTGGTATATAAGCACTTTAAAAACTTGTCTCCTTTTAGCTGTCTGGCATTACACGATGTAATTGAATGAGACTCTTTTATTTGACTGTTTCAGATCAGACCCTGCCTGTATTTTATCATTTTCCATCCTCTCGTCCTCACTAGGACGTAGAGATTCTCTATTAATAGATCCTCCCCTAAGGGATGTCCGAACCATGTGCTCCTCCGCACCTGTCGGCTTTCCCCCAGCCCTTAGTTTAAAAACTGCTCTATGACCTTTTTAATGTTAAGTGCCAGCAATCTGGTTCAATTTTCCTTCCTGTATAGGCTCCCCCTTTCCAAAATGTTTCCCCAGTTCCTAATAAATCTAAACCTCTCCTCCCTACACCATCATCTGGAATGAAATGGTTCAGGATTTTGCAAAACCTATGTGACGCTAATGGAGTTACAAAGGTTCAAATTGCTGTGAGATCAGAATCAGACCCCTGAACTTCATAGAAATAATATTTATTTCAGATATATGGGGGGGAAAGCTGCACAGAATGTATGTAGTTCTCCTCATAATTATCCAGACTATTGCAGGGATACATTTAGTCTGCCTTAGTTTAAATGGCTTTTGAAATCAGGAGACAATGGGGTAGTGTCTTTAAGAACAGCACGTATTATTTTGTGCTCCTGGAAACCATCTAATATTATTTGAGGTCAACAGTATATTTTTATAGTAAGTTTTCAAACTGAATATGAAATGAGAATCTGTCCAGAATGAAGCTATCTATGCTACACAGCCTCAGAAAAATCTTATCTCCAGCATGAAACAAACAGAACTTATAAATGTTGTTAATTGGGATTTTGTATTCTAGATGGATATACTGCAGTTATAGCAAGAACAGGTTTTCCATAAATGTATGCAAGATTTGGAATTATAGTACTTAAATTAAATAACATTTTTCCTCAATAGTTAATAGAGAAATGTCTACATAAAAAAAGCAAATCATCTCTTTTTGTTGTTAAGCAATGTTTAGTGTTTTATCAAATAAGTTAGCAAAAAAATCATGGCCATAATGCTTTTTATTGCAAGGAAACCATTGTATTTTGTTACCTCTTTATATTCCTCACCCTTAGAACTGATCCTTCCAGGTCACAGGTAAACACAAGGGCAGGGAAGCTTGCAGTACATAGTGATTGTGTGTGGGCAAGGTTTAAAAACACAAAACAAAACAGCTAAATAGTCTTGAGTCAGTCAGTGGCCTCTGAGTCAAGTGTTCAGCTTGGGAAGACCTCATGGGAGCCTAACATGAGACGAGAAACCATCCAGTATATGTGCCGCATCCTCCACAGCACCGCAGATGCATAGTGGGCTGCCCTGGCTGCCCCAGGTAAGGTCGGTCTTGCCACAGTGAACCATGCTGCCTTTGAACCTATTAAGCTGAGCCCAGAGCTAGATCACCGTTCATCTGGCCTGGTGATAGTGTGGGAGTTCCTGGAAGTGGCAGAGGCTCTCTCCCAGTCTGCCCACCACAGTGAGCTGATGATGTTATTAGTTATAGGGTGTACAGCACTGTCCAGATAGGATTGCTGAACATTGTGTAGCATTTGCTGTACCTGGCTGATCAGTTTGTTGGCTGCATTCTGATGCCAGATGTTAGATAGAGGACTATTGGGCAGGACTGGTGACCAGGCAAGTTTTGTTGGCTTTGGTGTGCCTGAGATAATTCTCATGGTATGATTAGGCTGTGTGTCTACTAGCCTAGTGGTGCGGAGTTTAACGAAAGTGGGGCACAGTATTCTCCAACTGAGTAGCAGAGCACAAGCCCTGAACTGTGCAGTGTTTGCGCATTGGCTCCCTACCAATTTGTTCAGAAGTGTTTCTGCTCTTGATCTTTTCAGCTACTTTAGTGAGATGGCATTTGTATGTGAGTGTGTGATCTAGGGTAACCCCTAAATACACTGGCTTTGTATTGTATGCCAGCCACTGACCATTCAAAAAGCTCAACCTGGCTCTGAGGATGGTGTAATTGGAAACATTTTGACATGATCTTTGATGTACTTGGCTTCAGTGTCCATTCCTTGCAATAGTCACCTGTATAATATACAACTGGCCACCTGACAAGAATGGTGACAGTGACTGTGAAATGCTAAGGGAGGTTAAAGAAGCTACAAAACCAGAAAACTCAATAGTAATGGGTGATTTCAACGATCCCCATGTTGACTGGTTTAATATCACCTCAGGGCATGATTTGGAGATAAAATTTTTAGAAGACTTGTTCTTGGAACAGCTAGTCCTAGAACCCACAAGGGGTGAGGCAATTCTTGATTTAGTCCTAGGTGGAGCACAACATCTGGTCCAAGAGGTCACTACATCTGAACCACTTGGTAATAGTGACTATAATGTAATTACATTTAGTATTCTTGTTCTGGGGGAAAATACAAACAAAAACAAAAAACCACCACAGTAACATTTACTTTAAGAAGGGGAACTACACAAGAATAAAGACACTAGTTAGACACAAATGAAAAAGAGCAGTCACAAGGGTAAAGGGTCTGCAAACAACATGAAGACTATTTAAAAACACCATAATATAGACTCAGACTAAATGTATACCCAAATAAAAAAGAGAGTAGGAAGACCAAAAGAATGCCATCATGGTTAAACAGCAGAGTAATGGAGACCATTAGAGGCACAAAAGGAATCCTTTAAAATTTGGAAGTTAAATCCTAATGAGGAAAATAGGAAGGAGTAAATATAAGGCAGGCCAAAAAAGAATTGGAGAAACAACTTGCTAAAGATGCTTTAACTAACAATAATTTTTTTTAAAGTTACATCAGAAACAGGAAATCTGCCAAACAGGCAGTGGGGCCACTAAGTAGCCATGGGTTAAGAGGGAAGGTTCTCTCATGGATCAGTAATTGGTTAAAAGACAGGAAACAGAGAGCAGGAACAATTATCAGTTTTCACTATGAAGAGATGTGAACAGCAGGGTCCCCCAAGGATCTGTACTGGACCTGTTTAATATATTCATAAATGATCTGGAATAGGGCGCAAACGCTAAAGTGGCAAAGTTTGCAGATGATACAAAACTATTCAAGTTAGTTAAGTTCAAAGCAGACTGTTAAGAGTTACAGAAGAAGCTCACAAAAGTGGGTGACTGGGCAACGATATGGGCAACAGTCATGAAATTCACTGTTGATAAGGGCAAAGTAATGCAAGTTGGAAAAAATAATCCCAACTATATGTATACAATTCATTCTAAATTAGCTGTTGACACTTAAGAAAGAGATCTTGGAGTCAACATGGATAGTTCTCTGAAAACTTCTGCTCAATGCACAGCAGTGGTCAAAGGAACTATTAGGATTGAGATTAAAAAAAGGCAGAACATTTAATAATGCCACTATATAAATTAATGGTGTGTGCGCACCTGGAATACTGTGTTCAATTCTGGTTGTCCCATCTCAAAAAGGATCTAGTAGAACTGGAAAAGGGTCAGAGAAAGGCATCAAAGATGATCAAGGATATAGAATGGATGCTGTATGAAAAGAGACTAGAAGGATTAGGGCTGTTCATATTAGAAAAGAGATGACTAAGGGGGGCAGGATATGATAGAAGTCTATAAAAACATGAATGGTGTGGGAAAAGAGAATAGGGAAGTGTTATTTAGCCTTTCACACAATACAAAAAACAGGAGTTACCTGATTAAATTAATAGACAGAAGATTTAATACAAACAATAGGAAGTACTTTTTCACACAATGCAAAACCAGGGGAACTCATTGACATGGGATGTTGTGAAGGCCAAAATTATAACTTGGCTCAAAAAAGAACTGGATAAGTTCATGGAGGACAGGTCTATCAAGGGCTGTTAGCCAAGATGGTCAGGGATACAACCCCATGCTCGGTATGAGCATAAATCTCTGACTATCAGAAGCCGGGAGTGGAAGACAGGGATGGATCTTTCCATAACTGCCTTGTACTGTACAGTCCCCCTAAAACTCTGATTTGGGACACTTTTGGAGACAGACTGCTGGGAAAAATGGGCCATCATCTTACCCCATATGGCAGCTCTTATGTTTTTATGTTAGCCATATTGCTATTCAGGTTCTCTTCAATTTTTTGGAAGTCATGATTCCTTGAGGCCAAGCAGATATTGTCATCTTAAATGATCTGCCTGGAGATGGTGTTTAGTAGGTAGGTCACTGATGAATACATTAAATAAAGTTAGTGCCAGTACTGGGCCTTGTTGGAATCCATTCTTCTGGAATCTCCAGGCGCTGGTTTTGTAGCCCAGAACCACCTTAAAACCTTTATCTTGGAGCATAAGCTCAGTTACCATGACCACCCATCTAGGAAGAACTCTAGATATCTTGTAGAACAAACCATTGTGCCAAATGGTATCAGAAACTGTTGCAAGGTCAAAAATCCATTTTTGTACATGATGAGTACTTGGCCACAGATGCTTTGATTTGGTCAGAAACCTGGCTGGTCATCACTCAAAAGCTGTTCTGCCGTGGGCATAATTATCCCAAGGACTATCCACTCCAGGAACTTGTGGCTACAAATGAGGAATGATATTGGGCAATAGCTTGCTGCAGAAGAGTGGTCTTTACCTGGCTTTGGTAAAAATGATCACCTTATATTTTCACCATATTTTGGGTATCATGTTCTCCTGTTCAACACGAGACATGAGATGGACAACCAGTGATGGCTTTTCTTCCTAAGATATTGTACTAGTTTTGGTGATACATTGTCAGAACTGCCGACTTTCCCTGTTTTCATTGATGTCAGTCACTTTTCTATTTCTTCCCTCGAAAATGGTTGGAAGTTTCATCTTGGTCACACAATGGACATTGCTTGTATTGGCACCACTCTTTTGATGGCAATGCAACTAAGTTCTTGCTGTGTAGTGTGCCCTGTGATTACCCTTTGTAGGAAACCAAAGCTGCAACCAGCAAACCAAAACTATTGGATCCCAACTATTCTGGACCTAGACTGTGAATTTATAATTCTACATGAGCACTAACTTAAATACATTTTTTTTAAATTATCTGTCAAATGAAGGGACTTGCAGGAAAGGAAAGACTCTACAGTAAAAGAAGAGAATGCCAAATTCTGTCTCTTTGCACATGCGACTTGACAATTCACCTGGAAAGGAAACCTCAGAAAACTGGTATCTCATCCTGAGATGAGGATCTCCCAAATAAGATAGTAAAGGAGTAGATGGAAGCTGTTCTGTCACTCCTCTGCTTAACATAAGTTTCTAAATCAGCCCCAAACACTGTAAGTACTCAATAATATTCCTTAGACCGCAAACTAGAGCAGAACTTAAAATATTTGTGGTTAATTACTGCTCCTTAGATCTGTGGGTATGAAAAATCAGAAAAATTAATTTACAGTGATTTATTTCTTGCAAGTGACTCCAGAGAATGTGAATGTAATTTAACACAGGTGCGTGGCCAGTCTCTCGTGTGCTAAAATAAACAATGCTACAGTGTCTGCAAGGTGACAGTAAAGAATCTGTGGTAGATATGTTTCAGAGTAACAGCCGTGTTAGTCTGTATTCGCAAAAAGAAAAGGAGGACTTGTGGCACCTTAGAGACTAACCAATTTATTTGAGCATGAGCTTTCATGAGCTACAGCTGTCCATCCATATATGCATGCTGGGCATGATACAAATGTAAGCATTTTAATTACATAGCCTTTGAAAAAACACATTTAGACACATTTTGATCCTGTCACAATCTATACAACCATTGTGTGTGCATCCAGTACATACATCCAATTGCTCAGAGCAGAAAGTAAATTACACAGGCCTATTTTGACTGCTATAATTCTAATGACTTTGCAGGTATTTGCAACTACTTACCCCTTTTGGCCCCACACCTATTAGAAAAGGGGTGTTAATTGAGGCAATTATGTTAAGAAGAAAATGTTTGTAATGTTTGTTTACAGATTGAAAATGAGTTCCTGATAGCTTTCTCTTCAGGAAGGGAGGAGCAAAGTAGCCTCTGAGGAGCTGCTGCTGCTGTTGCTTTAACAGCAGGGGACAGGTGACAGAGAAAGAGCAGAGGGCTGGAGCTTGTCCTCTTCACAGGGGGAGCAAAGCAGCTTGTTCAGGGTGAGGCGGGGCACTCAGAAGGGAGAGCACTAGGAAGAGGAGCAGCAGCAGCAGCAGCAAAAAGAGGTAAAGAGATGGCAGCCACTGATTTTAGCCATAGGGTGCCCTCTCTGCAGTTGATTTTAGGAAGGTTGTGCGGGGCCTCATTAATTGGCTTAACTAATTTGGATGGAGAGAGAAACTGCTTTTAGGGTGGGGGCAAGTAAAAGGAAGGGGGCAATAGAGAGAGAGAGGGGAGGGATATTTGTGGTTGGGAGGTTGGGAGAAGTTTGAGGGCTTCAGGGTTATCCTGCACCATAGGGAGGAGTGGAGGGAGAGATGAACTGAGTTCCCTGCCGCTGGTTGGAGAGATGCAAGACTAGGGGTTCATGAGAAAGAAATTCTTGCTGCTGGGATTGGGACTGACAAGGGTGCATCTACAGAGGCTGAGTTTGGGAAGAAGGCAGAAATTGGCATGTTTCTAAAGAATGAGGGCATGAATAGCAGGCCCTGTAACAGGAGCCCCCACTTCCCTCTCCAAGCCCAGGTGTTGAGAAGAAAAAGCAGCTGAGCAGTTTAGAATTTAAAGCTTGGTGTTAGGGACCTGTGTGTAGGCCTCCAGCTCAGTTTCTTAAGACTCTAGGAGAATGAGGAGGGAGGAAAAGACAGCTTTACACAGCCTCTCCCCTTGTGACTGCAGCCCCTTCACACTCTGATGTTTTAGCCCAGGGCTGACGAGGCAGAACCCTATTTCTTCAGATACTCAGGGTTTCCACCAAGAGTTATGGGAAGGGTCCAAAATGGGCCACCAGATTAAGTATTTGGAAATATAGTAAAACACACATGTTAATTGCAATGGACTTGGCTTCCCTTAGAATAAATGTACAGGGAAGTAAAGGCTTTCAGAAAACGGAATGCACAGGATGTCTCTGTTACTGCTTCAGGGACACCTGGTTATTACTAGGTGGATAGATCTCCCTTGCAAAAGACTTCAGTGCAATACAGCAGTTCAGTGGAGGAGGATTATAAACAGTATTTATTCTGTACGTTATATGTCAATGAGATTTTTTTTAAATGACTGGAGTGGTCCAGTGTTTGATAAGCGAGTGTCATGTTAGGCTCCCATTTCACCACTAGATGGCGGGATTGGTTATTACAGGCTGTTTCTATCTTCTGGTTTAGTCAGTGTGTCGGGACCAAGCAGTATCTCTAGTACAGTTAGTAGGTTACTTACCCTGCCACCTACACCGCGTTTTCCCTGTTGCTTGTCATTGGTGGGTAATGAGGTAGAATGGCTGTTGCTAAGAGAGATGTGGGGTTGGGATTAGGGTAAGGATGTGGCTGTTAAATGTGAATCTAGTGGCCATGTTTTCAACAGAGTGTGGGTGCGGGGGGAGACAGTGCTTTTTATTCTAGAAAGAAAAAAATAACAAATCATTTGTTCATTGGGGGGGGGGGGAGTCCATTTTCTGCCCAGCTCCATCCAGCTTCGGCTACTGTGAACAACAGACTACACAACTCCCCCAAATCTCTGTGTGAAACTCCTCTCACAAACTCCTTTGGCCCCTGCTGGCCCATGGAGCCAGGCAATTCCTCAGGCCTTTCCTCCAACCATGATCACATCAATGGCTCTTCCCCTGACCTCACCATGTAGCAACACTGCTGCCTCCTAGCTGGACTGCACTCTCCTTGTTCCCTGCCCTGCGCTTTCCTCTTCTCTGGAAGGGGCTGCTTCTCCTGGCTGTAGCTCTCTCTATACGCACCGCCTCTCAGACTCACTACAATACATACAGCATAGAGCATACAGTCCACCAGCCCAGGCCATTACACCCCCTGCAGGCAAAAAATGGGGAAATTTGCAGAGGTTTTTAATTGTTTGGGCACTGGAAGTAACCCAGGCACCATTAAATCTGGAATTCAAAACACTGAATAAAGTAAACTTTCGATACAACTGAAAAAAAACAGTCATTTACTACAATCTCACATTATTTTTCTTCCTACATTTTTGTCTCTACTATAATGCATCATTCTCTCACCCTTTGTCAGGTCTATGTTCCCCTCAGATTAACACTGCATCCTTTGCATGTGTGTAATTCTCTCAAAATCTTTCTTTAATCTATGCCCCCACACCCTTCCCTGATCTGACTTTTGTCCTTCTAATCTCTTCCTTCAGTTGTTTTTCCCTCTCACTCTCTGACTCTGCATATTGCTCTGAACAAGAACAGCCAGTCTACTGGGCCCTCACATGAGAGCCATGCTGTGCTTACAACCCCAAAAATAGCCCTTGAGGAACACCAAAACAATGTGTCTTTATAAATGCTTTTGATGCTGCTCGCTGTTCAAATCAGAAAAAGAATGAGTTCGGGCGTTTACAGTGTGTGCTTAAAAATTCTATTTAAACATGGAGCTGTTTTTTGTTGACTAAGGCCTGGCCTACACTAGAGCGGGGGGGATCGATCTAAATTACGCAACTTCAGCTACGCGAATAACGTAGCTGAAGTCGACGTACTGAGACCTACTCACCGCGGTGTCTTCGCTGAGGTGAATCAACTGCTGCCACTCCCCCGTCGACTCTGCCTGTGCCTCTCACAGCGGTTGAGTACAGGAGTCGACGGGAGAGCCCTAGGGGGTCGATTTTATTGCATCTAGACTACACGCGATAAATCGACACACACACCCCCGCACTGGATTGATCGCTGCCCACTGATCCAGCGGGTAGTATAGACATATCCTAAGAGTTGAAGAGACTACTTTCCTCCACATTTTTCATGCAACAGTCAGTGCAGAACTCCCTCCCTCGCACCTCCTTTTCCTGCTAACCAAATCCAGGCAACTCCCCAGTGTGAAACTGAGTGGGAGTGAAGGAGGTGCATCGGACCAACTTTTGCATTCCTTGTTAGATACCAACTGTCGCTGTTAAATTGTCTGTTCTGGCAGCTCTTTTGTGATAATCATCCATTTAAAATCCCAACCAGAAGCATTTTTACTCCTCCTTAATGTTTAATTCGGGGGGAGGAATTTCTCAAACATTGCCCAATGTACTCATTACAGAAAATGTATAAGACCAGTAATGGAGGCGATATGGTGGAAAGAGGAGGGGAGCATCTGGAATAGCTGGATTATGACAATTCCCTGGTGTGCCATCAGTTTGTTGATGATTTGGAAATGAAGCAAAACAGCAGCTTTTTCTTGTGGTGATAAATGAGGTACAGGAAAAATTCCATCTGTGAAGGGATCCAGTAACTGCGGGGTCTTATAAAACACAAAAAGGTGTATTTCCTTAATCCTTTGATTTATGTCTGTCTGTCTGCTGCTTAGTGCACTACCATGTTTTGATCTGTTCTTTTGCTGTTCTGAAATGAGGTGATCTTAGGTTGAAAGAAAGAGGAAACAAATTCCTTGCTTCATGTTGGGGGAAGAGTAAGCTAGTGAGGTTGAGAAGATAATATAAAGCTATGGAGTCGAAGGCAAGGATTACCAGCATCTTTGGAAACTAGACTCAAGATCAAGGTGCTAGCCTCAGAGCCTTGAGGGCATTTATACAAAAGAAAACCAGAGGAGTGGATAACAGCAGGGGCTTGACTGAGTTAGATTCCATTTCTGTGGTGACCCCTTCAGTTTTGTTAGTCAAATTTAACCTTTTGTTATTTAAATATATATTTTAGCTCTTTTGGTTGTCAGAGAAACACCCACAACCTGGCTTCAGGTCTGTAACCAGTGCTCCAGGCCACGGTTTGATTTCCTGTGAGTCTGAAAATGTGAATCTCAGTCTGTGGCTGCTGGAACTGTACAGTTCTCAGACGCACTGGGATAGGCCTCAAATATTTCTTGGCCTAATCCTTATGCCCTCAACATTTTCATGGAGAGTGAGCAGCATAGTGGTTGGTGCTACAATGCACAGGAGAATGCAAACTCCTGTCCAGACTCTTCACTGCCCAGTCTGTGTGCATAGCAAAACCACAGTGGTTTTGCTGCATTTGGGGCTTTCTATATCCCCTCTAGAGCCTGAAGGAGCCTTTCCTCAAGAGATTTGTGAATTCTCTCCATTGATTTTAATGGAGTGAACACTGAAGCTTAAAGAAGACTATTTACAATGCCAACATGATTAACTATATCAGTGGGTGGAGTTTGTGTACTTCCTTCACTCCCCAGCCTCCGTAATCTGAACCTTGAGAAACAGTGAGTGCTAAATGGGACTAACTGGTTAAAGACAGGTTTCAGAGTAACAGCCGTGTTAGTCTGTATTCGCAAAAAGAAAAGGAGTACTTGTGGCACCTTAGAGACTAACCAATTTATTTGAGCATAAGCTTTTGTGAGCTACAGCTGACTTCATCGGATGCATACTGTGGAAAGTTTAGAAGATCTTATTATATACACACAAAGCATGAAAAAATACCTCCTCCCACCCCACTCTCCTGCTGGTAATAGCTTATCTAAAGTGATCACAATGTGTATGAACCTTACAATGTGTATGATAATCAAGTTGGGCCATTTCCAGCACAAATCCAGGTTTTCTCACCCCCCCCCCCACACACACACAAACTCACTCTCCTGCTGGTAATAGCTTATCTAAAGTGACCACTCTCCTTACAATGTGTATGATAATCAAGGTGGCCATTTCCAGCACAAATCCAGGGTTTAACAAGAACGTCTGGGGGGTGGGGGGGGGAGGTAGGAAAAAACAAGGGGAAATAGGCTACCTTGCATAATGACTAAGCCACTCCCAGTCTCTATTCAAGCCTAAGTTAATTGTATCCAATTTGCAAATGAATTCCAATTCAGCAGTTTCTCGCTGGAGTCTGGATTTGAAGTTTTTTTGTTGTAAAATAGCGACTTTCATGTCTGTAATCGCGTGACCAGAGAGATTGAAGTGTTCTCCGACTGGTTTATGAATGTTATAATTCTGGACATCTGATTTGTGTCCATTTACTCTTTTACGTAGAGACTGTCCAGTTTGACCAATGTACATGGCAGAGGGGCATTGCTGGCACATGATGGCATATATCACATTGGTGGATGTGCAGGTGAATGAGCCTCTGATAGTGTGGCTGATGTTATTAGGCCTTGTGATGGTGTCCCCTGAATAGATATGTGGGCACAGTTGGCAACGGGCTTTGTTGCAAGGATAGGTTCCTGGGTTAGTGGTTCTGTTGTGTGGTATGTGGTTGCTGGTGAGTATTTGCTTCAGGTTGGGGGGCTGTCTGTAGGCAAGGACTGGCCTGTCTCCCAAGATTTGTGAGAGTGTTGGGTCATCCTTCAGGATAGGTTGTAGATCCTTAATAATGCGTTGGAGGGGTTTTAGTTGGGGGCTGAAGGTGACAGCTAGTGGTGTTCTGTTATTTTCTTTGTTAGGCCTGTCCTGTAGTAGGTGACTTCTGGGAACTCTTCTGGCTCTATCAATCTGTTTCTTCACTTCCGCAGGTGGGTATTGTAGTTGTAAGAATGCTTGATAGAGATCTTGTAGGTGTCTGTCTCTGTCTGAGGGGATGGAGCAAATGCGGTTGTATCGCAGAGCTTGGCTGTAGACGATGGATCGTGTGGTGTGGTCAGGGTGAAAGCTGGAGGCATGTAGGTAGGAATAGCGGTCAGTAGCTTTCCGGAATAGGATGGTGTTTATGTGACCATCGTTTATTAGCACTGTAGTGTCCAGGAAGTGGATCTCTTGTGTGGACTGAACCAGGCTGAGGTTGATGGTGGGATGGAAATTGTTGAAATCATGGTGGAATTCCTCAAGGGCTTCTTTTCCATGGGTCCAGATGATGAAGATGTCATCAATATAGCGCAAGTAGAGTAGGGGCGTTAGGGGACGAGAGCTGAGGAAGCGTTGTTCTAAATCAGCCATAAAAATGTTGGCATACTGTGGGGCCATGCGGGTACCCATAGCAGTGCCGCTGATCTGAAGGTATACATTGTCCCCAAATGTAAAATAGTTATGGGTAAGGACAAAGTCACAAAGTTCAGCCACCAGGTTAGCCGTGACATTATCGGGGATAGTGTTCTTGACAGCTTGTAGTCCATCTTTGTGTGGAATGTTGGTGTAGAGGGCTTCTACATCCATAGTGGCCAGGATGGTGTTATCAGGAAGATCACCGATGGATTGTAGTTTCCTCAGGAAGTCAGTGGTGTCTCGAAGGTAGCTGGGAGTGCTGGTAGCGTAGGGCCTGAGGAGGGAGTCTACATAGCCAGACAATCCTGCTGTCAGGGTGCCAATGCCTGAGATGATGGGGCGCCCAGGATTTCCAGGTTTATGGATCTTGGGTAGTAGATAGAATATCCCAGGTCGGGGTTCCAGGGGTGTGTCTGTGCGGATTTGATCTTGTACTTTTTCAGGGAGTTTCTTGAGCAAATGCTGTAGTTGCTTTTGGTAACTCTCAGTGCAAACAGATGGACATCGTACCAAAAGGACTGAAGGTAAAAAATCCATTACAATCTACATACCACACAGAATATGCTGACAGCTTGTGCCACACGCTCTCAAAGGAATTGCGGAATCACCTGATCAACATCCTCTACAGCAAACAGGGAAAGATTAAGAATGAGCTCTCAAAAATGGATACTGTCATAAAAAGCCAACCTTCCACACAAACTTCCTCGTGGCTGGACTTTACTAAAACTAGACAAGCCATTTACAACACACACTTTGTTTCTCTACAAAAGAAAAAGGACACTAAGCTTTCTAAACTACTACATGCCACAAGGGGCTACAGCAATGGTTCCCTCAACCCACCCAGCAATATTGTTAACCTATCCAACTATACTCTCAGCCCAGCAGAAGCAGCTGTCCTATCTCAGGGCCTCTCCTTCTGCCCCTCCACCCCCACGAACATGATACAGTTCTGTGGTGACCTGGAATCCTATTTTCGACGTCTCCGACTCAAGGAATATTTCCAACATACCTCTGAACAACATACTAATCCACAGAGACCTCCCTACCAACACTACAAAAGGAAGGATTCTAGGTGGACTCCTCCTGAAGGACGAAACAACAGACTGGACTTCTATATAGCGTGCTTCCACCGACGTGCACGGGCTGAAATTGTGGAAAAGCAGCATCACTTGCCCCATAACCTCAGCCGTGCGGAACACAATGCCATCCACAGCCTCAGAAACAACTCTGACATCATAATCAAAAAGGCTGACAAAGGAGGTGCTGTTGTCATCATGAATAGGTCGGAATATGAACAAGAGGCTGCTCTGCAGCTCTCCAACACCACTTTCTACAAGCCATTACCCTCTGAGCCCACTGAGAGTTACCAAAAGCAACTACAGCATTTGCTCAAGAAACTCCCTGAAAAAGTACAAGATCAAATCCGCACAGACACACCCCTGGAACCCCGACCTGGGATATTCTATCTACTACCCAGGGGGTGAGAAAACCTGGATTTGTGCTGGAAATGGCCCAACTTGATTATCATACACATTGTAAGGTTCATACACATTGTGATCACTTTAGATAAGCTATTACCAGCAGGAGAGTGGGGTGGGAGGAGGTATTTTTTCATGCTTTGTGTGTATATAATAAGATCTTCTAAACTTTCCACAGTATGCATCCGATGAAGTCAGCTGTAGCTCACGAAAGCTTATGCTCAAATAAATTGGTTAGTCTCTAAGGTGCCACAAGTACTCCTTTTCTTTTTGGTTAAAGACAGAGGACAAGGCAGCATTGAAGGTATTAACAGAAGAGGGGAGAGCATGGTTCAGCAAAAGCGGGATTAAGAGAGCAAATCAAAGTGTTGCCAACATATGATTTTTTTCTTTATTGTCAGTGTCATGATATTTTTGTGTTTTTTCTTAAAGCTCCAGCTATTGGAATCTTGTTGTTATTACCTGAGAATCCCAGCTTTTCTTCTAGGATAAAAAGTAAGTTTCTAGCCCTGATGGTGCCAGAGAAAAGCTAGAACATGTGAACCCTAAAGTTTCCAGAACCAGAAGGCACAGAAAATGATCCTAAAGTTTATTATTTGTAAAATCTCATGATTTGGGGGGCTGATTCATTATTTTTAAATGCTTGCTGTTGGTAACACTGCATTAGGATGTATTATCATGGTGCTGCAATCAGAAAGCAATTTTTGGTGGGACATCATGAGGCTTTGGCAAATGTGTCCAAATATAACCAAGGAGAATCATAGAATATCAGGGTTGGAAGGAACCGCAGGAGATCATTTAGTCCAACCCCCTGCTCAAAGCAGGACCACTCCCCAACTTTTTTTGCCCCAGATCCCTAAATGGCCCCCTCAAGGACTGAACTCACAACCTTGGGTTTAGCAGGCCAATGCTCAAACCACTGAGCTATCCTAATCTGGAATAGAATAGGAAAGATAAAAAGGGGGATTGAAAGGCATGGGAAAGACAGATGAGGTAAGGCAGTTGGAATCAAGCATAGAGAGGAAAGATGGGTAGGGCCTGGGTAGTTGAGGGTTAGGGTGGGAAACATTACATTCACATTGAACTCCACAGTGAAGACAAAATCAGGGGAAGATCAGTGGGAGAAGGCATCAGAGTCAAGCAGCAGAGAGTGCCAGATTAGCAGGGAGTGGGAGGTTGATATGTTAATGCAGGCAGTCTCTGCTTAAAATCTAATAAAATCACAGTTTACAGTGATATGGCTGTCTATTCCAAAGAAAATAAGAGTGCTAAAAATAAACAGAAGTCCCCAGTGCTTATGACTGGACTTATACTCAAACCACACACTTTTTAAAAAAGTATGAGCTCACTCTTTCCTCCTTATTATGTTGCAGGCCTCTCCACTTGGTTACATTTTTTTTCTTCTGTAGTGGTTCATAAAGTCAGGTACGACTGGAGAATAGCACATGTTTATTATGTGAGAATTACACATAGAATTATTCTATATTGTAATAATTCTCATAATTGCAGCATCTTCTGCTTGTGGAATACTCAGGGCCTACAGGTCTAGGGCTTTTGCTTTGCTAACTATATGAAAGTTTTCTATTTTATGCAAACACAGTGTTACTATCACAGTTCTTCTCCACCCTTTACACTGATTACACTGGCTGCTCTTCAGGTTTCTTCTGACTGCATTCAAAACATCACCCTTCCACTGGCATTCTCCACAGTTTCCCACATATTAATCAATTTTAATTGAAGGTACAGGCCTCTCAGACCCAATGTTGTGCTTGCCTATTCAAATACAGAATAACGGGGTTTGAATTTCTGAGTGTGGTATTGTTTTCAAAGTTACCACTATTAATGCAATTAACATAGTGGATTACTAGAAGGCACTCAGATACTACGGTAATGAGTGTGGTAGAAAAGCCTGTGTGGAATAGAAGAATGTTGATATTTTATTTTCTGTTCTTTCAAAGCCAACAAAAGCTAATTAACTAAACATTAGAAAGCTCCATATTCAGCATGAGTAAATGGTTTCTATTATCTATCATGTTGGTAAGCATACTGTCTGAGTGCTCATCTTCTAGGACTTTCAACCTAAGTAATCTTTGGTTCCATGACATGTTGTACATTCTAGGAAATGTTCCTTCACTTGCCATATACACTTCACCTTCTATTGCTTGCTACTCAGCCAGGAATAATAATAATAATAGCATTTTGTATCTTTACAGGGGCCTTTAAAACATTAAATAATTATAGGCCTCATTCTGCTCCCACTTACATTCATGAGAATTTTACCATTGACTTCAACGGGAGCTGAATCAAGCCCCATTTTGGCACATTAGGAAAACCTTGCTTGATTCACTCTCTCCATTTTGTGAATTTCATTCAGTGCCGAACTGATCAAAAGTCAATGGCATATAAGGTAAAGACAGATAATAAGTGCTCTTACAATATAGCAACACTATATTCTGTGTATGTGGTCTTGTGACTAGCTATACTCAGCTGTTTTAAAAAGGACTAGCAACTGACCGGCAATTGAATTGGATCCATAGGTGAATCCACTGATGTTTTAGATGATCAGGGTACAACCATTACAGCCCACTTCTCCGCAGTCAGGAGGCCCCTCCTGACTGTTCTTGCTATTACATTTTTTCCTGTATTATTTTAATTTTTTTTCTAGTATCCAAGATAACTTTTTTCTTCTGTTACTCTCAATTTACTACTCCGCATTTGTGTGAACTCGTTGCTGCTGGCCTATACCAGCTACAACTTGAGACACCCTGTCATAAATATAAAGGGAAGAGTAAACCCCTTTGAAATCCCTTCTGGCCAGGGGAAAGCTCCTCTCGCCTGTAAAGGGTTAAGAAGCTAAAGGTAACCTCGCTGGCACCTGACCAAAATGACCAATGAGGAGACAAGATACTTTCAAAAGCTGGGAGGAGGGAGAGAAACAAAGGGTCTGTATGTCTGTCTATATTCTGTCTTTGCTGGGGATAGACCAGGAATGGAGTCTTAGAACTTTTAGTAAGTAATCTAGTTAGGTACGTGTTAGAGTATGATTTCTTTAAATGGCTGAAAAAAGAACTGTGCTGAATAGAATAACTATTTCTGTCTGTGTATCTTTTTTGTAACTTAAGGTTTTGCCTAGAGGGGTTCTCTATGTTTTTGAATCTAATTACCCTGTAAAGTATCTACCATCCTGATTTTACATTCTTTATTTCTATTTACTTCTATTTTTATTAAAAGTCTTCTTGTAAGAAAACTGAATGCTTTTTCATTGTTCTCAGATCCAAGGGTTTGGGTCTGTGGTCACCTATGCAAATTGGTGAGGCTTTTTATCCAACATTTCCCAGGAAAGGGGGGGTGCAAGTGTTGGGAGGATTGTTCATTGTTCTGAAGATCCAAGGGTCTGGGTCTGTAGTCACCTAGGCAAATTGGTGAGGCTTTTTACCAAACCTTGTCCAGGAAGTGGGGTGCAAGGTTTTGGGAAGTATTTTGGGGGGAAGGACGCGTCCAAACAGCTCTTCCCCAGTAACCAGTATTAGTTTGGTGGTGGTAGCGGCCAGTCCAAGGACAACGGGTGGAATATTTTGTACCTTGGGGAAGTTTTGACCTAAGCTGGTAAAGATAAGCTTAGGAGGTTTTTCATGCAGGTCCCCACATCTGTATCCTAGAGTTCAGAGTGGGGGAGGAACCTTGACACACGCCCTGTGCAAGTTGTGTTGCACTAGCTGCTCCAGGAGGGTAAGAAGCATTAAACATACAGCAGCTGCTTACTATTGCCTAACCAGACCCAAGAACTCAGTAGCCTCCACTGCGATACAAGGGGTGTTGGTCTTACTTCCTTCTGTGCTCCTATGTGGTCACGCAACCCAAGTCAGAATCTAGATCACAGTGACTAGTTAGCAAACAATGCACAGACTAAAATTTGTTTGCACAAATTTTTTGTCACACAATTTTTGGATAATGAGCAAACAGTTAAAAGAAACAAACAGTTCTTCCCTAACTCTCAGACAAAGAAAGGGCTACACTCCTCAGATAAATTATTTGCAAAGGACATTTTAATCAGCAAAAGTCAGTTCTTTGTTGGGAATGAGACATGTACAGCAAAAAGGGATCTTGAGAGCGGTCACTCCGATTTCTGAGGCACTGATGCATGCTTTGTAAGAGTAGCAGTATTTCCAGCCCAACCTGTTTGAAAATTGAGTCAGACCTCCCAAAATCACACAATTGGCTTAAAAATCACAATTTTTAAAAAAAAAATAGCTTTTGCATCTTTTTATTTGCTTTCTGCTCTCTGAGCCTTTAGGGTTTGAGTTTTGAAGCTTTTCTTTGCAACCATGAGGGCGAAATTCTCCTCGTCATTTTTTCAAGTAATCATATGACTCCAGAAGCAGAGGCTTTAAGAAAAACACTAAGTATTATGAGACTCATCATAAAATCGTGATAGGTGGCAATGTTGAAATAGGGATGTTAATCCCTGTGTCCTACCTAATTCCAATTTGAATATCTAGATTCTGCCTCCTTAGACTCTTCTTGCAGTTTAATTACATGTGACCTTAGCCTTCGTTTCTTGTTCTAAATTGTTCTGTAGTGTCCCTGTGAGCTGTTAAACAGCTGCTGGACTAAAGTAATGGGTAAGTTAGTTCCCTGGTAAAGCTCTCTGAGATGCTTTGAAAGCATGCCATAGTTCTGAGTCATCATTATCTAATGATTAGAGCAGAGGACTAGATGTTAGAAGGCCTCTATTCCTGACTCAGTCACCAGCTCACTATGTGTCTTTAGGAAACTCAGTTAATTTTGGTACATTTGTCAAATAAGTATAGTACTTATCTTTCGTTGCAAAGTTGCCTGCGACCGTGTAACCCCCTTATAAGTTAAAAACACAATTTTTTATATTAAACACTATTATAAATGCTGGAGGCGAAGCGGGGTTTGGGGTGGAGGCTGACAGCTCACGGCCCCCACATAATAACCTCACGACCCCCTGTTCTAATATAACCCATCCATCCAACAAGACATTTCTCTCTCTTATTTAATAGAGAACTTAAGTGGCCTCTCTTTTTCTCTTTAAACATGGCATCCAGCTCGGGGGCCAGGTCAGAATTTCCCTTCAGTGAGAGTTTGAAACTAAGGAATGGAAAAAATTCCCACTGCTCTGGAGGAGGCGAAAGATGAACAGAGAACACAGCTTTCATTTCTTTCTTCCCCCTTCCCTCAGCCCTTCATCTCAGAACATTAGTTCTGCAGAGTGGAGAGGGAATGAGGCTGTGTTGGCCCTTTCCCCCATTGAGCTGGCTAGAAAACCATAATTCCATTTTGTGAAAAAATATTGAGGTTTTGACATTTGTTTACATTCCACATCAAAACAAAAACAAGACCTTTGAAATGCTCAGAAACAGAGGGCGACCCAGCCCTGAATACTCATTTGCTCTTTGGGTAGGACAGGCAGCTGGGGTGTGGGAGACCTGGGTTCTCTGGTTTGGAGTAGGGACTTGAATCTGGGTTCCCACGTCCCTAACCAGCTGGCAGCACTGAGAAAGATCTTGTGTCCCACTTCCAAAAAACTAGTATGTTGACCTAGAAATTGCTTCAGCTGAAATTTTATTTAAGATCAATGACAAAATTAAACAATGGCATGTCCCTCCTTAAGAACCACCTTGTGATGTGATGACTCCATGAAACTGACCATCTAAGTCATTCATTCACTCTGCATGTGTGGGTAACTTATGTTTATAAACCCCTTCTTTGTTCAGCCATGTGGTGTGCTAGCTCTTGAGAAATCAGAATATAAACCTGCTCCCACAACAAGGGAGGGTCCGGGCAGTGGGGGGGGGGGGGAGGAGTTCAAGGAGGACTCTGGACAGTGTGAGAGAGGAGAGTCAGGGAAAAGGAGCAGAGGGAAATGCAAAGCCCTCTGGACAATAGCAGGGAGGGGAGTGAGGGAGCAGTACACAGGGGAGTCGGGGGCCTGCATTTTTGTGTGCGTACTTTATATATATTTTCAACCTGTAGTTGTCATACCACACACATGCACAAGGTGGGCAGGTGGTTAAAAAAACAGATGACAGAACAAAACCCCTTGTCTACACTTAAAAGTTAAGTCAACGTAGCTATGGCACCCAAGCATGTGAAAGCTATGCCAACACAACCCCACTGGTATAGACGCAGCTAGGCCAATGGAAGAATTCTTCCATCAACTTAGCTACTGCTGCTCTGAGAGTGGATTACTAACAGTGACAGGAAAACCCCTTTCTTTTGCAGTAGCAAAGGTTTGCACTTCGTGCTACACCTGCAGCGTTGTAGCTGACTCCCTGTAGTGCCCATAGCATAGGCACATGGCCCCAGTATTTATTCTTTTTAAAACTTTGCATGATTTTTAGGCCAATTACATGGTTTGGGGGAGGGGACTGATTCATGGTTTTTTAACTCTTGTGGCTGGCAATATTGCAATGCAAGCTTAGCTGTTGTGTCACCAACAATGACACCTTAAAATAAGACTGAACTCTTGTTTATATCAGCATGGTTATTTAAATAAATATCCATGATTTTTGACACTTGGGGATATCTCATATGACTGAGTGAGAGGATGTATTGTTAACAGTTGAAAAATCTTCAAAGGAAACAGCCAAGTTAAACTCTCATCTGTGTGAGAGCAGGAGTAAGAGTGGCAACACAGCAGCAATACAGAGGGGTAAAATCAGTGAGCTCTCAATGAGAGATTTAAAAATCCAATCCTGTGGGATGCTGATCACCCTCTTCATTTATTTAAGGATGAGCTGTTCAAAACTGGCCACTGATTTTGTGGGTGCTTGACAAAAGACACTAAAACAGTCTTAAATTAAGTCATTCAAAATCTGTAACCATTTTACAGTGCTCAGATTGAGTCTCATGATTTTGGTGTGTGTTTTTTTTTATCAAACTCCAGCTCTTGGAGACATGTGATTACATGAGACTTTCAGCTTTCTTTTTTCTTTTTGATTTCTATATTTCTTTTAAATAGAAGTAAGTTTCTAACCCTCGTGTTTGTGGAGAAAAGCTCATAACAAGAACCCTAAAGGCTCAAAACCAGAAAGCCAATAAAAAGACGCCAATTTTTAAAAAAAACCCTCATGATGTTTTAGGCAGTCTCATGATTTGCGGGGCATGGCTCATAATTTTTGAATGCTTGAGGTTAGCAATGCTGCTCCTGAAAAGTGTATCCAATGTCTTTGGGTGATGAAGGTTCTCAACTCCTCTCACAATCAGGCTCTCCATCCTTAACTGCCATACTCTAGTTTTCCCTAGAGGCGTGGGTTACGGATGGTGTCAGCCTTTGATTTTTCTCGGCTTGTGTTCAACTTTGTGATGGAAAGGCAGTTCTTGGTTCCATTCCATACCTAGTACAGAACTTACTTTTTGTCACTCTTCACCAAACACACACAATACAAAGCCTGGAGGAAAGATTGATGTATGGCACCAAGGCTCAGACTGACCTGGCTAGCAGCAGCTCAGCAAGTCAGTACATCTTATTTTTGCGGTTTCTATGTGCTTCAGGATGTCAGCTCACATTAAACAAAAATAAAAAGGTGAGGCCCAATTTTTCTAAAGAGCTCAAGGGTAGATTTGTCAATTCTCAGCACCCACAATTGGATCCAGATTTTCAGAAAAGCTCCACTCTCATTTAGGCACCGGAGTGAAATCCTGACCCTTTTGAAGTTAATATGAGTTTTGCTATTGACTTCTATGGGTCCAGGATTTCATTCATCCCAGGTT
This sequence comes from Lepidochelys olivacea, assembly GCF_965140295.1. Lineage (NCBI taxonomy): Eukaryota > Metazoa > Chordata > Testudines > Cheloniidae > Lepidochelys > Lepidochelys olivacea. The sequence continues at coordinate 122,676,130 of NC_140411.1, read as the reverse complement.
TTTCAGAAATGCTTTGCACCCAGCAGCTCCCATTGTGACACTGACTAGATTTTTCTGAGGAACTCTGTAGCTAATGTGCTGAGCTCTTTTGAAAATCTGGCCCCAGTTGTGAGGGCTCAGTCCTTTTGAAAATCTGGTCCTAACTCTCTGGCCTTTATGGTTGTGAAGAAAAATGTATAAATAGTATCAATGAAGTGGTGATGTCCGCAGAATCTGAAACAAAAGCTCATTCTTCTCAGTGAAGTGTTAACTCAGAAGCGTAAGGATGATGATTTCATGTCAACATGGTTAACTATTTCACTGATCAAAGCATAGAAGAAAGGAGAAGCGTGGTCATATCAGGAGGATCTGCACAGTCTACTTTGACATCGTGCTTCGGCACCACAAATGAATGATGCTTCAGTAACTGCAGCCACTTATGCTTTCCCCCTTAATCTGACCCTTGGACTCAACAAGCGAAAGGAGCACCCAAGTCCTGCCCAGGGAGAGCTGAAAACCAGGATGGTATCTGAGCCTCAACAAGGGGGAGACAGGCTTGATGAGCCAAGCAGAGCCCATCAGCTCTTTGAACCCTATGGGTGGTGAGCCAAGTCCAGGAAGTACTATGAACATCTGCCCAACCTCTTGGAAGCTGATTCTCATTTTGATATCTCATGTGGCTGGAGTTTGGAAAAGTACCACTGTTCCCCCTTCCTCCCCCAGTTCAGCACCTGTGTTGCACTCAAAAGAAGCACACGATTTTTTTCATATCCAATACTGAGACTCTCAAATTCATGCCAAATACAAGTATATTGCTAATCCCAAGTGTCCAAAAATTATGAGACTGGCTTAAAAATCATGAGATCTTTAAAAATAATAACTTCTGGAGTTTTTCTATGTGTCTTCTTGGTTTTGAACTTGTAGGGGGTCACATTTTCAAGCTTTTCTCTGCAACCATGCAGAGGCTAGAAATGTAATGTTAACACAAAAATGAAAGCTGAGGTTCCCCCCCCCCACATCACAGGATTCCAGGATCTGGGGCTTTCTGGAAAACACCAAATACTGCTAAACTCATGGTAAAACAACAAGAGTTGGCAACACAGGAAAGGCACTGTTTAGCTGGTATATTTCGTAACCTCATTTTTAAAGAAAGTATTCCCATCAAAATGTTGTGCAAAACCCATTCTTAGAAATTTAGATTTACAGCAAGTTATGAATCTGAACGTCTGCTTTTACTTGGGTTAGCACAGATGAGCCCATCTCCACACTCACACAAAGCAGAGTTCATACTGTAATTTTGTAAGGTATGCTATGCCACTATTGAGCTTTGTTCTGAAGAGACCTGCATTAATTAGCACTTGTATAGTGCTTTATATCTTGGACATGTTTCATACGCATCATCCAAAAAACAGCCATCCAAGACATTTGTGTGATTATTACCACTTCCCAAATGGAGAAAATGAAGATACAGAGGGGATGAGAGGAAGGATATTATTGTAATTTAAGGCATAGGTATGGGAATCGATCTAAAGTGGACTTTATTCCTGGGTCTGCAGTGATCTTTTTGTGCAATCTTGGGGACACCTTTTAGCTTCTTTACACCTCAGTTTCCCCATCTGTACATTTCTGACTTCTTTCAGTTCAGTCTGAAAGTGAAAAGACAGGCAATCAGTCATATGTGCAAAGCGTAGGAAGAGAAGCCTGAGCAGCTTTGTGCTTTTGAGATCTTTAGATGTGGGGTGCTATACTTGACAGTTGCAAAGTCATGTGTTTATTGCGCTTTTGATGTGAATAGTCTTTACTCCTCAAATATTATTTCTCTTTAGATATTTTCATAGTTAATGTTGCCCTTGAGTCTCATGTCTTTGAGCTAAATACATGCGCTTAAATTAAGTTTTTCTTCAGTTTCAAGTTCCTGTATCACTCTGGTTGTCTTTCCCTGAAGTTTGAGTTTTTAACATTTCCCGGTTTAAAAAGTGGAGACCAGATCAGTGTAGAGTGCCCTACCAACTCTCCCTTCCCAGGGGAGGAATTGAAAAATCCTTGTGAAATTAAATAATGTATTCTAGGTGCTGCTGGTAGTCATTCTAGTTGAGGTTGCCAACCCGGTCCACTACAAGACCCTATTTTCAGTTGCTGAACTTTAACTATTGAAACTGAATTTTTCCGTGTCAGGTGTCTCTGCCTTAGGCTCAATTATTTTTGGAGCAAAAATGATTCAGCTGTTTTTGAGAACAAAGTTAGGGGAAAATATGTTTTGCCTGTGTTAAATGTAAATGTGTGTGTAAAAATAAATAATGGCATACTATTTAAAGAGTGCTCTACCGAACAGGAGTATTTTCAAATGAATCAATTTATAAAGTCTAAGTTGACAAGGTTAAGTGCAGATTTGTATAGCACTCTTGAGATCCCCTTGGATGGAAAGCAGTACAGAACTGCAAATATCAAATGGGGTGGGGGGGAGAGGGAGAGAACCAAACCAAACCAAACCCTCCCACTCCTTATATGTAATGGAAAGTCAAAGGCAGAACATAAAGTGTAACCTGTGGTTTCCATCCAGTGTGTGTGGGGGGGGGTGGGGGGGTGGGGAGAGAGGTGCCTGCCTTTGGTTGATTGTGTAAATAAAGACTGAGAGGATGGAATGAAAAAGCAGCTTCCAGCAATGCCAAAGACCAGGCGTTTAACACACTCCAGGCACTGACTCACACTTAACTTACTAACTTTGTGGAGTCAAAAGTTCCCCTCTTTTTAAAGTTCCCAGTGTGGCTGATTTTCTGTCTCCCTCCCTCCCGCTTCTCTCGCTCTTAAAAAATCCTTCAGTCTCTTCCCGCAACCCCGGTCTTGTGTGTGTATGTGATTCTCTCATGTTTCCACTACTAACTGCTGCCGTCTCTGCGAGCCCCCCTTTTGTAGCAGAAACGAGTGGTGTGGTTAAAATGATGTACAGGACAAGGGTTACTTTGTATGTCTCCTCTCCTGGAGAGACAGACAACGGGACAGTCATTCAATCCACCCTCCCTTGCCCCTGGAGCACAAGTGAGCTTAGCCTAAGCAAGGAGGAGAGGAGACTGAGCCAGGGAGGGTGAGAGAATTGGAGAAGAAAAGAGCTCTCTCCTCCCAAACACAGAAGAAGGAGGAGGAGGAAGAGAGCCAGAGGCCAAACAAAACAGTGAGAGAGTTGAAGGAAACCTCCTCCCCTTTTGGGAAAAGGAAAGTGAAGAGTGAGTAGGCTCTGAGGATGATAACTTAGTGCAGAGCAGGGAGGGGCAGCCAGTCCTTTCTCTCCCAGGCTCTGCCAAGTGCCCCCATTGCAGAAGTGCTCAGGTCTGTCCTGTGTGTTTGGTGTGTTTGGGAAGGAGAACAGGAGAGATGGCACAGGACGCTGAAGACATCAGGGATGCGCCCCAGGTGCCGAAGAAAGAGGAGAAGGAGAGGAAGAAGAGGAGGCGAAGAAAGAGGAAGAAGAAGGAGAGCAAGACACGGACTGTGCGCTCTAACCTGCTGCTACCTGGGCCTGAGACAGAGAAGCCCCAAAGGATCCCCCTGGCCAACAATCGCCTCAAGACCACCAAGTACACAGCTCTGTCCTTCCTGCCCAAGAACCTCTTTGAGCAGTTTCACCGCCTGGCCAATGTCTACTTTGTCTTCATAGCACTGCTCAACTTCGTGCCGTCGGTGAACGCTTTCCAGCCCGAGCTGGCCTTGGCCCCTGTGCTCTTCATCCTGGCTGTCACTGCCATCAAGGATCTGTGGGAGGATTACAGCCGCTACCGCTCTGACAATGAGATTAACCACATGGAGTGTCTGGTCTACTGCAGGTGAGGGAGCATGCTGTGTGCATGGGGAGGAGGGTGGAAGACTGGCAGAGACATGGGGGGGACCATAATGGCAGCTGGTGTCAATGGAAATCTGGGATGGGGGTGCATAAGAAGGGCGGGGGCATGTTGAGGGGTTGATATAACCAAACGGGTTTGTCTCTGACCCCATTTGCTTGCTACTATGAAATGTGGGAGAGGGTCTAGAGGGACTGTAATTTTGACTGTATTTGTACAGAGCCTAGCACAATGGCGTCCCTCCCAGCCCATAATTAGGGCTCCTAGGTGCTATGATAATATAATGAGAGTTAGGGAGTGAGCAGGTGACCTGCTCTGAAGTGTTTCCATTTACATCACTAAACTCAGCTTAATGAAAGCACTCTGTTATCCACATTTTAGGCATTTATCCCATGAACCCCAGTTTGCTGTCCTCTTAGCCAGAAGTTTTGAGGTTCCCAAAGCATTTGAGATAAACTGTAATCCCACTGTGAATTACAGACTTGTGAAAGTCAGTGAGTAAGCAAAGTTTAAAAAAAAAAAAAGGCTTGTGCAGCATCACAAAATGAACTTCATTCACTTACTAGATGAGTATTATTTGATTTATAAGCATTTGTGAGAATACTTCATTGTGTAAGCGGCCAATTCTACAGCAGTATACTTGCTAACAGGGATTTAGTTTTAGTCACATGAAACCACACTCAAGTAATGTGCTATTCAATTTTTGCTGAGCAGAGGGTAGAGGCCTCAGGTCTCTCTGTTTGAATTATGGGGGGTATGGGTTAGTGAAGTGTGAAATAGTGGGGTTCTGCTGTGTTTGCTTTTCTAAAGAATGTGAGGTGGGGGCATCATTCAATATTTGCTTTTCAAAAGCCAGTCATTTATTTTCTCCAGCGTCATCGTGCACTGTGAATTTTCTACCTCCTGGTGCTGAAAGAGGAGTTTTCGTCCATTTGTTTCTTCTCTCTTTGAAATGAATTTTTACATATGATCAGAGCTACACTGATTTACACCAACTGAGGATCTAGCTCTTAGAGATCTATAGCAGTTCCTTTTTAAAGGCATCATTGGTTATTTACACAATCGTAGCTGAGGCTGAGATTTTTTGGGAAGCCGGGGGCCGGGGGGGGGCGGGAGGGTGGTCTTATGCACTAGTTTCCAAGAGAGCTGATTTTGCTGATCCTTCTGCTGCTATTACAGTACAGGCAGTAAAGTCAGGCAGGAATGTGAAACACATGTTAAGAAGTTTGTTGTCTCTTCCTGGGGGTGAAGGGTCCTGACTGAGATAGGCATTCCAGCAGACAGCAGCAACTCTCTCATTACAAGTCAGAACAAAGCAAGTCAGAAATACTTGCAGTAGGCTTTATTTTTAGTCTTCATCAAATTCTCTCTTTCATTTCCCAGTCTCATATCACATCAAGAAATCTCAACCTGTTTTTTTCTCCTCCTATAGTTATGTTTCTGTGGGAAAGATAGTAAAAGGGTTTTATTTCAGTTGGCTAAAACTGTACTAACTAAACCTATGCAGAGCCCATGCAAACAAGTAACACTTATTTAGGACCAAATTCTGACACCCCAACTCATGTGGAACAGATTTAAAATTTTTATTAAAGCTAATGTTAAAAAATTATATAACACATAGGTTGGGAAAAGCGTGTCTGTACATCTGGGTATAGTGCTTAGATTATCCACAAATACAAAGTTTGTTTTTAAAGTCATATGACACATAGAGTACATAATCAGCAATAACACAAATTTAGGTGAATAGATTTAACAATACAGTTTAGATATTAGAATCCGAATACTCGGGTACATCACTCATGAAAAGTTGTACAGAGATTTGGTTGTGGAAAGCAAAATACAAGAATGAGTGGAGATTGTCCCTCACTAATTGAGAATTAGGTAGGTTGTCCATTTAGAAAATACAATCCATAAGGAAAGTATTTCAGTTACTTTCCTGTACCTTATTCTGAGCAGTTCCACTTTCTTCAGTAAGGCCACTTCTGGAGGAAGGGAAGACTCAGTGTGAGTGAGGGTTGCAAAATCTATCCTCTAGTTAGTAAATAGGAAGTGTAGAAACAGATAGTCTAGACCCCAAAGTTAAAAATTTAAAAACTACATGTTGTAGAAGCCATTCAAAAGCCTTAATAGTAATTCTGGGCTGGCTTTCCCCACCAGAACTTTTCTTTTTGAACTGCAACCAAATGGTTAAAAGTGACCATTAGAAAATGTGTACTTTCACTGTCACTTTCAAATTGATATTGAAGCTCGTTGAGATTCGTAGCTAAGCATTTAATGTGTTGTACTTTGTTCTAGTTTATGCTTAGCATTTATGTTGTGTTTAAACTCAAAGTTAGAGTCCTAGTATTTTGTGGACTATATTATTTAGAGTTACAGTTTTATTGGTTTAGAGGGGAATAGCTTGGGTACCCTTCTGATTTTGAATCAATCTATTCCCAGTGGTGTAGTAAACTTGAAAGCATAGAACTGTAGGTCCAGCTACTCAAATAAAAATTTCTGAATCGGGATGGAAGTTGAATGCTGCTTAGTTAGAATTGCACCCAGGAGCAAAGCCCAAGTGGGCTCTTTCCCTAGAAGTCCAGGACTTCACACTTCTGGAGAAGGAAAGTGGCCGTGCTGGGAAGGGGCAGTTTTCAGCTGCATGATCTACTCCTAACTGGGTGGATAGTTGTGTGGAATTTAATACTGCTCTCTGCACCCTCCCTATTTTAGCATAGGCATTGGGCCTAAGTAGTTTAAATGTATGGTAATATCTGTCCTCCCAAAAAGATCCTAAAGGGCTTCACAGATTACTGCATCTATGTAACATACTGTCGAAATGGAGCCATCTCTGAGGGAGACAGCAGCAGACAACTAGCTCCCAAAATATTCAAGAGCCAGAGACAGGGATTTTTTCCCAGGAGTTGTAGGGAAAACCATTTCTTTTTTTGGTAAGTACCATAGACCCCTTAACTTCCATGCAGAGCAGACTGGCCCTTGCTTTCTAATTGTTTAACATTTCTTTTCAGATGAAGATGGAAGTCAGTTCTTACATTACCTAGGCTCGTTCGTCTATGTCATTCATGGCTCTACTCATGGCTACAGTATCAATTCCTTATTTGATCATAAATTGCAAAACTTAAATTTAATGATAGGCAGAGCCTGCTGCTGTCAGTGCCAGCTAATCAGGATAAGGCCCCAACAGAATATTGACAGAAGTAGTAACCTCAGTAAGAGGCTTTCAGTAATAAATATACAAATAGACCTTTCCTGTATCTGCACATCACAGAGTAGGATAGGAAGGGCTGATAATACGCCAACAACCAGGATGCGAGACAGTTGTGGTAGGGGCTATGCCTTTCTCCTCCTACTTACCCCCAACAATGGGAACTCCGATGATCCCTTCTTATAAAGTCATTATTGCAGTGTGAATTCAGACACCAGTCAAATCACGCTTGGCAATACCCTGTAGAAATAGAAAAAAAATGCAGATTGCACATGGAAACGTTTTCTCAGAATGATTCCAAGATACACACATTGCTGCTGGTTTTAAATATTTGGCAACACCAAGTGTGGGCTGGGAGCGCATGTCTTAAAAGCTCTTCTAGGCAGAGGTCTTGTTTGCAGTATATTCTTGCAAAGCACAATATGCATTCACATGCTGTACAAATAAAAAATTAATATGAATAACATTGGCACTCATCCTGTGTGGAATTATATTTTGGAAGTGACTTCATGCAACGTGGCTGAAACAGTGTCCGTTAACATTTTTCAGGGTGTATTACGTTCAAAATGAAAGGCTTCAGTTTCAGTGCCTACTCGAATGTCTTTCAGGTCCAGAAAAAGTATTGCTGCAGTGTGTAAGCTTCTCCGGTTACAGATCAGAAGGCCATACTGGTTCTTTTGTGGACATGGAAACTTAGATTTATCAAATCAAAACTTCTGACCTGATTGTTTGTTTTTTCCAGTGGTGCTGAGCTCCTGCTGTTCAGCTCCTACTGATTGTAATGGGAGCTGCAGGTGCTTATTGCCTTAGAAAAATCAAGATTATCCTCCTTCAGTAAAACCCAAGAGAAAGAGAAAAGAGAGCATGAGGAACTTGCTTCATGGAATTTCCAAAATATGTTTGCTTAATTAACATGTTTTCAGCCCTACAGAAGAAACACAGGGTAACCTCCACACACAAACTGAGGAACAGGGGCAAAGCAAGTTACGTCTTTTGGGATCCTAAGACATCCATGTGGTGGCTGGAATCGCTTCTCTGAAGCCTTTCCAGAAATAAAGCATTCCTGCATCTGATTCAAGGAAACTGCATAGGATTAGTCTGTTTCCTCTGCAAGGAGCTCTTTACACTAGAAATTGACTGCAGAGAATAAGGGAGTAGGATTGTGTGCCTGGGGTCAATATCCTTTTTCAGCTGGGGAACATTCCTCTTAATGTTACTCTCTTTTTGTCTGTTTTCTATGTTCTGTCCAGGCTGACTGTGAATAACTAATTGGGAAGCATGATGGCGTCAGTTACTTGTTATGTCCACTGCCACACATGTGTTTTGTGGCAATCATGTGGTCTGGTTGAAACCAAGCCAAGAATCAGGAGAGCTGGGTTCTGTTCCCAGATCTGCCACTGACTTGCTGTGTCATTTTGGGTAAATTTCCTCAACTACCTCAGTTTCCCCATTTAAAAAAATGAATATCTAGCCCCTTATGATGCATATGAGAGCCTATAGAATGATCTAGGCATACTTCATAAGGTATCAGGTCATATTTCTGGTCCATAGGCAGGGATTCAGAAACCCAAGGGAACTGATAGGCAGAGGCCTGGCCAAACAGTGGATTTCAGCTATCTCATATTGCTCCTCATTGTAACTCCTATTGTAAACAGGCAAAGCTGCTATAAGCCACGCTGTGCAGTCCTGTAATTCACCATTGCTGCAGGCTGGAGGAGTTACCTTCTGCAGTGCACATCATGGCTTATAACTATTTTGCCTTTCCACTCCGAAATTTTGCAATGGCACAGCTATGCTGGTGGCAAGCCACTAATGATCGTAACTGGGGCAAATCCCCAGTGTCGACAAGGTCTGCTGATGATGTTGGAGTAATGCCTTCAGCCTGTCTCCCCAGCCAGGATGTGGAAGCGAGAGTTGGGCCATCAAACATTCGTTTTTAAAAACAAGCTCCAGGTGAAGTCTACTTTTAATTGACCTATCCAAGGTTTTTAAAGTAGTGGTGTAGTTAAAAAGTGGTGAGTACAATAAACACTCAGAGGCAGAATAGGCCTGGCAACAAACTACTGTTCCTGTGTTGATCTGTGGACAGCACATCATCATTAACGCACAGAGACTCAGGAAAGTAGGCTAGACCATGCCTGAAATGTAAGATAAGAAATCCAAGCTGGCATGTCTGCCTGGGTTCTTTTATAAAAATTGCAGTAGGACACTTATTTCCTTTGTGGCAACCATGCTTAAGAGTTCTTGAGTTTTCAAAGGGAACTGTACACTTAGCCCTGATTTCAAAGGCTTCTGCTGGCAACTCCCTTCATGAAGACTGCATCGTTAACCCTGTTGTCCCACTCCTTGGGCACTATGCACTGGTGGACTTACTGTCTCCAAAAACCTGGTTTTGCTTCACAGATCACCCTCTGGCACATGGATAGCTCTAACATCCCAACAAACAGGAGCCATGTATCAGTCCTCCCCTGGAAGGCAGAACTATGAGAACTAAAATGTCTCAGAACTATTGTCCAGGTTTGCACCATACTCCAGCACTAAGATGGGGGACGGGGGGGAGTCTCAGATTCATAGTATAGCACAGATTCAGAGAGATTGTTGTGTGCCCATCCATAATTGTATATACCACATTCCCTCCCAATGTTGATCAAATAACATTCCACAGCAGTTGTTTATTTGGAAAAGTAATACTTGGAAAGACCCCCTCCTTGTGGTCTAGCAAGGAGACACAACGCCGTGTGACCATGCTCTTTGCAGACTACCAGAAAGAGCTCTGTAGACCACTGTTCAGGAAGCTTCTCATTGATACATCATTACTGGCATAGTTAAGACTGTAATCTCAGTTTTTTTGTGAGCACAAACACACACCAAATAGTGAAGAAAGCCTCCCTCATTTACCACCTATCTCCAGCAATAGAAGTTGACTGTGATATCTTTATTGTCCTTCAAAGGATCTTTCTTTTCATTACCTATCATCCTTGAGGATTGGGAAACTTTTCCGGCTTTCACACAGACAAGTTAAGGTGGCTTAAATCACCCACCAAAAAAAATTCCAAAAACCTGTCTTAATTGCTTATGAAGCCAATTTTTCACACTGAAATTGGCACTAGAGTTATGAATCCCATTCCTAAGAGTACTATTATCTCAAGTCCTTTTATAGTTAGGGCTGTTTTTGAATGTGGAGCATGGATAGATGTAATCAATGTTCATAATAGGGAATTAGAAAAGGTATAATGTAGAAGCATTTTTTAATGAAATCTTTGCATATGTGCCAGAAAGGAAATGGAATAAAACAAACCCAAAATCCAATTTGAGGAAGGTGACATGGACATTTTAAAACACATCGGCAGAGTTCCTTTTGCATTTCCAAGAGGCACAACCCCTGGGGAGTGGAGATAGGAACCAGGTGTCTGTCAGCCACCTTTGCGCTCTCCTGAATCTGGGCTGCTCTGGGGATCAGTCTCCAGCATAAATTAGACTCCTTCAATTTACAGCAATCTCCTCAGGGCTACCGACCGGTGTGAAGCAGCTCAGAATCACCCTGTTTACTATAAATTATGCCCCCACCATTCTCCTCCCTGGGTTTGTGGGGGAGGGATGGCAGTGTTGTCACAGGGGCCAGAGTTGGGGGCGGGGACAGAATTCTTCCAACTGTGTCTTTCAATAAATAACATGATTCTGTTTTTCAAACCAAGATCTCTAAAATGCACAGAAGACATAACTTCGCAAAAACGTTCATCATACTGTTTCAGGGATCACAGAAATACATCATGGTGCCCACAGAAACCAACCAGCCACCCAACTAAAAATAAACCCTGTCTTGTGGATCATTGCTAGATGTCTGTTTAATCCACTTGACCTTGCCAGACTACCATATGCCCTCTGCTCTCACTGGTTGTTGTTTTTCCCCCTCTGTACCTAAAGGAAAGCAGATGCAGATCTTTACCTAGTGCACCCCCCACCTTAAGAATAATCATAAAGAAAATCCTGCATGGCAGGGGATTACATAGTAGTATCCAGAGATGGGAAAGAGTTATGTTGCTCTTGAGTATTTTATTAAAATTCTATGACTGCCTTGTCATTTTTCTTCCTGTAATGTGGTGCTACAAATGGGCAGGTCTCTCAGGAACAACAGCCAGCTTTTGCATCATGAAGAGTCATTGCATAAACTCAGACTCTGTTGGAGAGTTGCTCTAAGTACAGACGTCATTTGTTATGTTTTATGTTCTGGTTGCCTAGAAGTAATGGCCCACTTTCAGGAAGAGTTTAAATGCTTGAAGTCTAGACAGTTGTGCTTTTTGGCTGTAACGTATCCATGCTGCTATTTTAACACTGAGCATGTGAACAACATTGCAAAATAATTGGTGCTTTTATCCCCCACCCCTTTTTTCTAACTATTGTAAAACTGCCACCTTGGTCCCTTGAGCTTGTCTTTTGTCTGATGTCTTAGGCTTTAGTCATTCTGTAGGATAACCATATCTGTGCTGCTGGCCCCCTTTTTCTGTTCTCTGGCTGAGAACCTGAGCAGCTTAGGCATGCCCATATTCACTGTGTGTGTTTGGTTGCCTCTCCTCAGGATGGGCTGTCTTGAATTTCCCCAAAACACTGAAGCCAACATTTTCTAAGTAGGATGACTAAAGTTACGTTCCTAAATTGAAGTCAATGGGATTTAAGTGTGCTCAGCATCACTGAAAATCAGGCCACCTATTTAGGCTCCTAAAGATAGAGGTTGGTGCTTAGCTGCAATCTCCTTAATGCAAAAGGAGTTTAACCAGAAGATGATTAGAAAAAGTAAGAGAAATCAATTTAGATCAAAAGTAAATTATATGAAATCAAGTCAGCTAACAGATAATCTTGCACGTATAGTACAGTGCAAGGTCTTCACTTACATGTTTTCATAGATTCTATTGTGATCATCTAGACCAGTGTTTTTAAAACCGTGGGTCGAGACCCTGTACTGGGTCACGGCATGTCAGGCACTGGGTCGCCATGCTCTGGTCAGTACCACCGACCGGGATGTTAAAAGTCCTCTCGGCGGTGCTGCCCAGCTAAGGCAAGCTAGTGCCTACCTTTTCGGACACCACACTGTGCCCTGGAAGCAGCCAGCAGCGGGTCCGGCTTCTAGGCAAGGGGGCCATGGATCTCTGCACTCCCATTGGCTGGAAACTGGCCAAAGGGAGCTTGGGGGGTGGAGGGGCCTACATGTGAGAGTTGTGTGAAGCCACTTGCGCGTGCCTCCGCCTAGAAACTGGACCTGTTCCTGGCCACTTCTGAGGTGCAGTGCGGTCTGCGGTGTCAGGACAGGTGGGAAGCCTGCCTCTGCACCCTGGCTGCGCCGCTGACCCGGAGCCACCGGAGGTAAATCCATGTCCCAACCCTGTGCCCCAATCCCCTACCCCAGCCCTGAGCCCCCCCAAACCTGGAATCCCTTCCTGCACCCCAAACCACTCATCTCCAGCCCCACCCCAGAGCCCTGACCCCCTCCCGCACCCCAACCCGCAACCCCCAGCCCAGAACCCCCTCCTACACCCTGAACCCCTAATTCTCAGCCCCACCCCACAGCCCTCACCCCCAGCCCAGAGCCCTGACCCCTCCTGCACCGCACCCCCAAATCCCAGCCCAGAACCCCCTCCTACACTCTGAACCCCTAATTCTCGGCCCCACCTCACACCCCAATTCTCTGCCCCAGCCCTGACCCCCCACACACATACCCCAAACCCCTCATACCGAGCTCCGTTGGGTCATGGGCATTAACAATTTTCTTCAACTCTGTCCCAGGAAAAAAGTTTGAAAACCACTGAGCTAGACACCATTGTGATCATCTAGTCTGACTTCATGATTAACACAGGCCAGAGAACTTCCCCCAAATAGTTCCTACAGCAGATCTTTTAGCAAAATACCCAATCTTGATTTAAAAATTGTCTGTGATGGAGAATTCACCATTAGCCTTGGTAAATTGGTTCCAATGGTTAGAGACCTGCAAATCTGCAGATATCTGCTTTATATCCGTGGATATATCCGCGGAGCATGTTTGTGGATCGTGGATGGATGCGGATCCAAATTTTATATCTTGAGCCCTGTAAATCTGTGGGTATCCACTTTATATCCATGGACCATGTTTGTGGATTGCGAATTGGATGTGGATACAAATTTTGTATCTGCGCAGGGCTCTACCAATGGTTAATTACCCTCACTGTCACAAATTTACTCCTTATCGTTAGGGCTCAGATGTTTGCTGTGTTTCATCAGGATCTCGCCTCTCCCTTTCACGATTTCAGTGTCGTGGCTGCTCACTTTGTCAGCTTTTTCCTTCTGCCTTCTTCTTTGTTATAGTCCTGCAAATCTGTGAAATAAAAGCTTGAGCGTATACATCATACCAGGAGAGAAGGGATCCTTTGATCCTTTATTTTTAGCATCTGAATGATATTTGCACACCTGAGAGCATTGTGGCCTCTCTTCTCTGAACCCCAATACCTACTCTATGTTCACGTTTTATTCAATATTGTATAAAATAACTCTTCCCTGAGTCAACGGGTTGTTTGGTCTCTTTCGCATATACAGTTACGTGTCTTCCACATACACAAAGGTTGATCCATTAATGTGTAGATGGAAGATGGAAATCCTCTTAAATTCTCATTAGGTTTTCATTGACCTGACAGACAGTTGCCTGAAGTAATTAGTTTGGTTTCTTTCTCTCTCTGAGACAGACAGGAACTGGATTTTAATAATTCCAATAGATGCATCATTTCAATCAATATCCGATAAGACTTCTGGATACTGGGTGCATTGTCTGTCCTGCTGTTTTTCTAAATGGCTGTTTAACAACTGGATTTTAAAAAGCGTAGATTAAATGTGTTCTGTTAGATGAAGTGGTTAATTTAGTCTCAAATGCCTTATCTCAAATTGCATTCTGCTTTCAGTGTTATCCATTAACATATTATTCACACTTGCACATTCCATTTACATAATTTATATCAAAGCTAAGAAACAGTGTAAGAGACTAGTTGTTGTTAATAAATAATTTTTTCCTTGAATAATTGATAACCTTTTTGTGGAATTGTCAGTCTATAAAGTGAGCATTCTTTCTCCTTTTGCTGTTTGTTTTTACCTTCAGGTCATAGCTGTAGGTTTGCTTGTTTTATTTTTTGTTTGTTTTTTTTTGTTTTTAAAACATGAGTTACAGTAGCGTGTGTTTGATTCTGTGTTAATCACTTCGTCTTTATGTGGTTAGGTACTAGGTCAACTAAAAGGGTTTAATATATGTAATTTACTAAAAAATACAGAAGTCTGTGTGTGTTCAGCATGCTTACTGCTGTTTTACAAAACAGAAAATAAGCTTATATTTCAAAGTAGCTTTAAAGTTTCACATACAGACATGTAAAGTTGTCTCACTCTCTAGGTATAGATGTTATATACAGCAAATAATGATGCTACATGAAAAGGGTTTGGATTACATGATGCAGGATAAAATCCTGGCCCCACTGAAATCAGTGGTCAAACTCCCATTGACTTCAATGGAATCAGGATTTCACCCTAAATCTCTTAACTTCTGTGTTTGAATTGCTGTCTTCTCTTTGCATTATGTATTATGTAGGAAGGATGGGCTACACCTACACCAGAATGGAACCGGATTGCTGGCATGTAAAGGTAAAAAGGTTGTAGAATAGTTTTTAAACTAAGGGCTGGGGGAAAGCTGACAGGTATGGAGGAACACGTGGTCTGGACAGAGACATCCCTTAGGGGAGGATCTGTTAATGGAGAATCTCTATATCCTAGTAAAGAGGAGTGGATGGAAGATAATAAAATACAGGTAGGATCTGATGAGAAACAGTCAAATGAAAGAGTCTCATTCAGTTACATCACATTGTGGCAGACAGCTTAAAATTGACAATTTTTAAGTGCTTATATACAAATAATAAGTAAATAATAAGATGGGTGAACTTGAGTCGTATTAAATGAGGATATTGATATAGTAGGCATCACATAAACTTGTTAGAATGAGGAAAATCAATGGGACATAGTAATACCAAGGTACAGAATATATTGGAAAGACAGAATAAGTCATGCTGGTGGGGGAGTGGCATTAAAAGAGAGCTTAGAGTCAAATGAAGTAAAAATCTTAAATGAATCAAACTGTACCATAGAATCTCTATGGATAGTAATTCCATGTTTGACTAATACGA
This sequence comes from Lepidochelys olivacea, assembly GCF_965140295.1. Taxonomy (NCBI): domain Eukaryota; kingdom Metazoa; phylum Chordata; order Testudines; family Cheloniidae; genus Lepidochelys; species Lepidochelys olivacea. The sequence continues at coordinate 122,660,930 of NC_140411.1, read as the reverse complement.
ATATAGCAGTGGGGATATACTACCAACCACCTGACCAGCATGGGGATAGTCACTGTGAAATGCTTAGGGAGATTAGAGAGGCTTTAAAAATAAAAAACTCAATAATAATGGGGGATTTCAACTATCCCCATATTGACTGGGTACATGTCACCTCAGGACGGGATGCAGAGATAAAGTTTCTTGACACCTTAAATGACTGCTTCATGGAGCAGCTAGTCCTGGAACGCACAAGAAAAGAGACAATTCTTGATTTAGTCCTAAATTGAGCACAGGATCTGGTCCAAGGGGTGAATATAGCTGAACCACTTTGTAAGAGTGACCATAACATAATAAAACTATACATCTCTATGTGTGTGTGAAGGGAAGAGGGCGGACACCAAAGCAGCCCACCACAGTAGCGTTTAATTTCAGAAAGGGGGACTACAGAAAAATGAGGAAGTTAGTTAAACAGAAATTAAAAAGTACACAAAAGTGAAATCCCTGCAACCTGTGTGGACATTTTTTAAAGACACCACAAAAGACACCCAATTTAAATGTATAACCCAAATTAAAAAACATACATGGTAAGAGGATCCAAAAAAGTGCCACTATGGCTTCTAAAGTAAAAGAAGTAGTTATGGGCAAAAAAGGCATCCTTTAAAAAGTTGAAGTTAAATCCTACTGAGGAAAATAGAAAGGAGCATAAACTCTGGCAAGTGAAGTGTAAAAATATAATTAGGAAGGCCAAAAAAGAATTTTAAGAACAGCTAGCCAAAGACTTAAAAAGTAAAAGGAAAAAAATTTTAAGGTGCATCAGAAGCAGGAAGACTGCGAAACAAACAGTGGGGCCATTGGATGATCAAGATGCTAACGGAGCACTCAAGGACGATAAGGCCATTGAGGAGAAACTAAATGAATTCTTTGCTGAGGAGGTGAGGGAGATTCCCAAACCTGAGCCATTCTTTTTAGGGGACAAATCTGACGAACTGTCCCAGACTGTGGTGTCATTAGAGGAGGTTTTGGGACAAATTGATAAACTAAACAGTAATAAGTCACCAGGACCAGATGGTATTCCCTATCATTTAAATCAGCGTCTGTTGCAGATGACTGGAGGATGTGTCTCCAATTTTTAAAAAATGCTCCAGAGGTGATCCCAGAAATTACAGGCCAGTAAGCCTAACTTTAGTACTGGGCAAATTTGTTGAAACTATAGTAAAGAACAGAATTATCAGACAGCTAGATGAGCATGATTTCTTGAGGAAGAGTCAACATGGTTTTTGTAAAGGGAAATCATGACTCACCAATCTACTAGATTTCTTTTTTCACAGGGTCAACAAGCATGATCCTGTGACTATAGTGTACTTAAATTTTCAGAAGGCCTTTGACAAGATACCTCACCAAAGGCTCTTAAGCAAAGTAAGTTGTCATGGGATAAGAGGCAAGGTCCTCTCCTGAATCAGTAACTGGTTAAAAGATAGGAAACAAAGGGTAGGAATAAATTATCAATATTCAGAATGGAGAGAGTTAAATAGTGGTGTTCCCCAGGGGTCTGTACTGGGACCAATTCAACATATACATAAATGATCTGGAAAAATGGGTTAAACAGTGAGGTGGCAAAATTTGCAAATGATACAAAACTAACCAAGATAGTTAAGTCCAAAGCACACTGGGAAGAGTTGCAAAGGTTTCTCACAAAGCTTGGTGACTGGGCAACAAAATGGCAGATGAAATTGAATGTTGATAAATGCAAAGTAATAATATGATGGGTCTAAATTAACTGTTACCACTCAAGAAAGAGATCTTGGAGTCATTGTGCGTAGTTCTCTGAAAACATCCCCTCAATGTACAGCAGCAGTCAAAAAAGCAAACAGAATGATGGGAACCATAAGGAAAGGGATAGATAATAAGACAGAAAATATGATATTGCCTCTATATAAATCCATGGTATGCCCACACCTTGAATACCATATGCAGATCTGGTCGCCCCATCTCAGAAAAGAAATATTGGAATTGGAAAAGGTACAGAAAAGGGCAACAAAAATGATTAGGTGTACAGAACAGCTTCCAGACCAGGAGAGATTAAAAAGACTGGGACTTTTCAGCTTGGAAAAGAGATGCCTAAGGGGGGATATAGTAGAGGTCTATAAAATCATGACTGGTGTGGAGAAAGTAAATAAGGAAATGTTATGTACTCTTTTTCATAACACAAGAACTAGGGGGTCACCAAATGAAATTAATAGGCCTCAGGTTTAAAACAAGCAAAAGGAAGTATTTCTTCACACAACACACAGTGAACCTTTGGAACTCTTTGCCAGAGAATGTTGTAAAGGCCAATACTATAACAGGGTTCAAAAAAAATTAGAGAGCTTCACTGAGGTTAGTCCATCAATGGCTATTAACCAGAATGGGCAGGGATGCAAAACCATGCTCTGAAGTGTCCCTAGCCTCTATTTGCCAGATGCTGAGAATGGGCAACAGAAGATGATCACTTGATTGATTACCTCTTCTGTTCATTCCCTCTGAAGCATCTGGCATTGGCCACTGTCAGAAGACAGGATACTGGGCTAGATGGCCCATTGGTCTGACCCAGTATGGCCGTTCTTATGTAGCTAGTCTATAACACCATGTCCATTTATGGCAATGTATATCTTTCATATGAAACTTTCTAAATTTATATTAATGGTAGTGCACTGTTGACATTCAGCCCCTCGTGATATTTCAGATTTTATTTACTGTCTCTGTCTCCCTTTACCTTTTGTTCTTCCTTCTTTCCCTTCTTAAATTCTGATTTTTTTTTGCCTTGGATATCTCTTCCTCCACTCATTTTCCCGTTCTTACTTTCTATGTTGCTTCTATGATAAATAATCATTGTAAGTGGGAGAATTTATTTCTGTCTGATCTCAGGTGTGTTTTTCACACTGCAGTTTTAATGCAAAGTCTGTGCAAGAGCTGAGCTAGCTATCACTCCCGGGGATACAGCAGGGATGACTTCTCAATGTTCTCCTAAGCAATGGGACTAGTGGCCCAGCTGATGGTCCATAACAGCTATTAACATGGAATGAACAATGCATACAGTACAAGCAATTGGAATAATACTGCAGTTACTGAAGAGTAGATTTCATCTTTAAAGTTGAATTACCCATGTATTACATAAAATATAATCATAAGCCATTATAATAATATATCAGTGAAGTGGCTTGGCTTTTGGGGGGTGGAGCCAGTTGGAGTAGGGAAGATGTACATTTGTCCACCTCAAGCATCCTGCAACCTAATAAGAAATACTAAAACATAATTCCCTGCCCTATCCACCGTACACCATATTTAATGCCACCGAATACCTGTACTAGAAAGAAAACCACCAATGTAGGTAGGGTTTATATATATAACTGTGTGTGTATGTTCAGGGGTGGTGGTTATGGTTGTTTGTTGTGGGTCTTTTGGAGGGGAGGGTGATTAAGCTTCAAGCCCTTGCTGCATTCATAAATCAAAAAGGAAGACTTCAAAAATGCAATAATCGTTTTGATCATTTCAGTTCTTATAAGGGGACCAGTCCGAACTTCCTCAGATAAAAATGCTCTTGAAGTCAATGGGAGTTCTGGCAAAACAGGGACTGCAGTATTTGTCTCTCAGTACAAAGGAACACAGGGACCCTCAACCTTTGTGTTCCAGTGCTTGCCAGAGATTTTCAAAGTATTCTTAATCTTGAAAGAATGTTTAGAACTCAAAGCCCAATTTCTAATGTTTTTGTCCGTAAGTTTATTTTCAGTAGTGTTTAGTTTGTCTTTAAGGATTTTTATATCCTTACTCAGTTCTGAGATAACTAAACTATTTCTCTGCTCCATTTCTCCTAACTTGGAAACTTTCCCTTCTCTATCTGGCAGTCTTGGGCTCAAGTTGTTTGAACTTTGTGTTTTATCACTGGCTGTTACTGTTTCTTGTAGCAAGCCCAGTCTTTTAGTTATAACAACTGCTCCTTGGGCTGTCTTGTCTGTCAGCTTCTAGGACATCTTTACTGCTCTCCAAATTCAACTTAAAAAAATGCCTTTGAAGATAGTGCCACACCCTTACAAAAAGAGTTCTGACTGAGGAAAATTGTGCTGTCTTGTTAGCCTTTTACCATAGGGGAAAAAGCTTAATTGTGTCAAAACTTTTTCTGATCCTACTGCTGAACCGTCTATGCCTGTTATATGAGGACATTGTACTTCCTGTAATTCCCATTTACCTGCCTTAAACATAGATGTTGTTTAACATCTGTAGACAATGTCTTCTCATATAAATATCTAATTCCTTTGTGGTCTAATCTTAGTTAAGCAATTTACTCCAATAATATCCTGCAGCAATTAGTTCCACAGAATAATATACAACATAAACTTTTAATTCAGTTTAAATGCATATGGGATAGGATAAAAAAACATTTCCTTATAATATACCTTCCCTATAGTATACATTATATTGTATATTTCTACCATATTTTATTTATTTAGTGAGAGCTCTGTGCTATGCAACACAAAGGCCGATATGGTCCAAGTCCCAAAAGGCCTATATAAATATTATACTCTTATTCATACTATGTAGCCCCAAAGTTGGTCAAATGATAGGGAAAATCTTAAAGAAATACATATTTTAAAATTGCAACTTCCCAATGAATTGAGTATCAATTTTTAGAACTTCAGTAATGGCTCTAGAACATCCTCAATTTGTAAAGAGGTAGTCATAGAAACCCCCTAATGTCGATAGGAATAATAGAGCTAAATCTGACTGACTTCTTAGGGGTTATTCCAGTTTTACCCTGATGAAACTAATGTTAAAATGTGGTCAACTGTGCTGGCACAATGTTTTCTTAGCAATTTTGGATGACAAAAAAATAATCAGAATAAATAGAACATTTGTGCAAATGTTTATTTATTTAAAATGTGACATTTATAAGAAACTGATGCAACTTACCATATCAGTACTCGTAAAAGTACCACTTTATTCACATTTGTCATAAAGCAGCAAAAAGTGCTATTTTAAGTTTTAAAAGTTCAAAAGATGCCAGTGTAAACAAGTGAAGGTGAATGTTGCATAAATTGTTATGCATGTCTGTCCTCTAAATCCACTTCTATGAAGAATTTAAATAAACTGAAGAGAAAGCACCTACTAAACTACTGTATAGCAATGAAGCTGCTCACACCAGCTTTCAGAATCATACAGAAGAGTAATCATTAGGTACAAAGCTTGATAGCTTAGCAGCTTGATGTGTACAGTATAAAGTTCTGGAGTGAAATCCTGGTCCCATGGAAGTCCATGGCAAAACTCCCATTGACTTCAATCAGGCGAGATTTAATTTCTGGATTTTTAAAATAATATACTCTTTGCTAGTAAAACACTTCTTTAGACATGATACCTATAGCTGTACACTATGGTACATTCATTATCCAATATATTAATTAAAACAAATGTTTATGTCCTACTTATAGCCAACTATGTAACATTTGTAAATATGAATGTTGGATAAGTGTTCCCCGGGGGGGGGGGGGGAGAATGTAGTTACAATTGTAAGTTCAAAGGGGAAAAACTCTTACTAGAACAATATGATTTCAAGAACCATAAATAGCTGAAAGGCAGAATGTTCAAAATTATAGTAAGTATGATGAAAATGCAATATAAAGTGCCCCCAAACAACATTAATCCAATCATTATTGCCCTCTTTACCCTTCATGAAAGGTAGGTACATGTTTATCAAGTATGAAAATTACTCAACAGGTTAGTCCCCAGAAACCCAAATGATTGTGAACCTTATTTTATTCTATGAGGTGCCCACAGAAAGCTAATCTCAGACCTCATCCTCATCTCAATCCCCACTCATTTTGACATTTCATCTATATCTGCTGTTATCTTAAACCCTGCCCATAGTGATTTACACAGCAAAGTATATTCCTAACCACAAAGGAACAGAATTTTTAAGATGTCTGCCATTGTAGGCTTCCAAACATTGTCAGCAGTAAAAGGTAATATTTTCAACATCTGGAGTGAGGAAAGTCTGGAGGAGGGTGAAATGGGAGCTGGTTAGGGCTTTAAAAGGCATATGAAACTTAATAATACCATTATGGATTTCTGCCTTCTATCCAAAGAGCACATTACACTTTTTGCAAACATCACTAATTTAGTCTTGAAACACACTACTGTGTTTAGAAAAATATGTGGATGAGGAAATTAAGGCACAGAAGGATCAAGGGGCTAAAGTTACTCAGGAAATCTGTGGGAAAAAGTCAGGAACAGAATCCAGGGTTTAGCCATCAGACCATTTTCTTCTCCCTGGTGGCAAGGTGATGGTGTATCTGTCTTGTCAAAGGCAGGTGAATTGAAGGCTAGCTATGGTGAAGCAGGAGGCACATTGTACACTGAGCGTGGTGGTTGTAGACGGGGTGAGGGGAATTTACTCAAGCTGTAAATGTTCAAGATGTTTGGCATGCAATAAAGGGTCTGTATACCAAAAAGCATCCCAGTAGACAACTTTGTACCAGGTATGGAGAATGAATCAGTACAAATGCAGGGGTAGGTACTTTCTTCACAGAACTCAGAGAGATCATGAAGAAAATGATGCATAGTACAATCACAGTGTTGCTCCAGACTGAACACCGACCTCTCAGGGCATATGCTGTGTAACACAGAAAGCTGAACCTATCCTTTGGTACTAATTTCATGTAGTCTGTGTCCATCTCAACCTCTGGCATAACTATGTGTTTTAGGGTAATTCAAATACTTAATATTTTTAGGGCTGTGTGCACTCTCTCTACAGGCACAAAGCCAAGGTGATGAAGCAATAAGGTTGCAATCTGAGGTAACACTAACTTAGTTTAAACTGCAAAAAGAACAGTAGCAACCTTTATGGATTTATAGACTTGACTCTGTTTTCTTTCATTTATGGATATTAAAGGAACACTTGAGTAATTTTAAATAGGGTTTTCTTAAATGCTTTCCATTGTCTGTAATAATCTTAGACGCCTGCAAGTCAATATTTTTCTCCTAGCAATGTTGTCCTTTACATTTGGTAAGCATTTGTATAATTGTTTTTTAGGGTTTTTTTCTGCAGCAATTTGGATGGAGTTAAAATAAGCTACGTTGCCAACACCTTACAAATGCGCACATACACACAGACTTATAAGCACCTTCTCTTGGCAAAACAAATTTATATTTCCACAAGCATTATTTTTTCCCCAGCACATTTTCAAGAATGGTGGTTCTTAGCAGCTAGTGAGGACAAGATATTGTTGTTTCAAGCTTGATGGCTTTTTTGTTATTACTTTATGTGTAAGTAATGGGAGAGGGAGTTAAAAAAATTGATAACTTGAAGGACTTCTCAAAGGACCATTTTAAGGTAGAAAGCATTTCAGGGCAGAAACTCCTACTGTTCCTTTTTAAAGTAGCCTATGTTCACATGGAAAAGAAGTCATTTTCTGATAATAAGATGTGGCTTGTGTCTGTCATGGATATAGGGGGAATGGTAGCAACCTTTATGTATGCAGTAGAATAAAGTCCCTCCTTGGCAGCTGTACTGGATTGCCTTACTTGTAAAGGGTTAAACAGTTCAAATATCCTACTTGGCACCTGACCAGAAGGACCAATGAGGAAAGAAGATACTTTCAAATCTGGGTGGGAAGGATTTTGGTGGGTTGTTTTTTGTTTTTTTTTTGTTCTGTGTGTTGTTCCCTCTCTGGATGCAGGGAGAAGCCAAGCAGGTGCAATATCTCCTGAAAATATACCTGCAATAAACCATCTAAAACCACAGAAACTGTGAGTAGGGCAAGGAAATGCGTTAGGTTATCTTTTGTTTTGGCTTATGAATTTTCCTATGCTACAGAGGTAGTTTTATTCCTGTTTTTGTAACTGTGAAGCTGAGCCCAGAGGGGAATCATCTGTGTTTTAAATCTTTTTATTACCCTTCCATTCTGATTTTTCAGGTGTGATTCTTTGACTTTTTTCTTTATAAATAAAGTTCTTCTTTTAAGAACCTGATTGATTTCAGTGTCCTGAAGACAAAGGGTCTGGTCTGTGCTCACATTGCTAAGGCAATTGGCTGGTATATTATTCTCAAGCCTCCCCAGGAAAGGGGGTGAAGAGGTTTGGGGGGGATATTTTGGGGGGATAGGGATTGCAAGTGACGCTTCCCTGAATTTTATATATTTTCAGGAGATATTGTACCTGCTTGGCTTCTCCCTCCATCCAGAGAGGGAACACAACACAGAACAAAAAGAAAACAACCCACCAAAATCCTTCCCACCCAGATTTGAAAGTATCTTCTTTCCTCATTGGTACTTCTGGTCAGGCACCAACTAGGTTATCTGAACTGTTTAACCCTTTACAAGTAAGGCAATCAAGTACAGCTGCCAAGGAGGGACTTTATGCAGCAATACCATCCAAGGACAAGGAAAGAAATTTGTGCCTTGGGGAAGTTTTAACCTAAGTAGAATATGACTTAGAGGGTCTTTCATGTGGATCCCCACATCTGTACCCCAGAGTTCAGAGTGGGGAGGGGGAACCCTGACAGTTTCATTGTTAATCTTCAGCCATATTCTGCACTTTCTGAAGCTTTCATGTGGCTTTCAAGGGGTAGTCCCATGTGAAGTGAAGCGCATTTATCCATTCTAGGCCTCTTGCCCATCAAGGTTATTAATAAGACAGACAGAATAGTGTCATCTGCTTATCACATCTAGCTGAAAACAGGACTGAAAGGGACCAAAGAAATCCGAGTTTTCCAGATGACACCAAAGTTGCTTTGCCACAACCGTCTCAGTAATATTTTCCCTAAAGAGAAAATTAAAGACAGTTTAAATGGTATGAATCATTAATGCCAAGAGATGTTTTGAGCACGGACAGAAGGCTGGTACCCTGCCTTTCTGAAGGGAGGAATTACTTTGACCAGTAATTGACCCAGTATTCCCCCCATTTGATTTTACTAAGCATGAGGAACACTGATTTCATATGCAGGTTCCTCTAGAACCCCAGTCAGTGAAACCAGCTGAAACATACATAATGTATTTGTTCCCTTTGGACCTGAAACTATCACCATGAAAACAGCCAATCTCATTTGAATCAGTTAATCCTACCTGTGCTGTAAATGCAAAATACCTGGCAAAGAGAAAAATCAACTTTTTTTTCAAAACAGAAGGATCTTGAATTCTCCATAGTGTTAATCATTAGGAAGAGTTCAAGACTTCTGGGATGCTAGGCCAGGAATCCACATCCATAGCCATAACACAGGGATTTGGAAAAACTCTCTACCTCAGTCAGTCTGACTTGTAGTCAGTCTGACTTGATCTCTTTCTCAAACTCTTCATCTCTATACCAAGGTGACTCTTGAAGATGATAGTAGGAGAAGATTTCTTATGGACCCATGTGCCAATGGAAGAAAAAGGAGAATCGTAATATCCTACCAGGCCATCTGAAGCTGTTAGTTGCCAATTCTGTGATTTTTTTTATTTTTATTTTAATTTTTTTTAAGCTAGCATTTTGTTAAGTTACTAAGGCCTGGTCTACAGTACGTGGTTATTTTGGAATTAGCCAAGTTACCTCAAAATAAAACTGGTTCCGTCCACATGACCAAACCAGTTTTTTCGATTTAAAGGGCTCTTTACTCCAATTCCTGTACTCCACCTCGGCAAATGGGGTAGCGCTAAAATCAAGATTGCAGTTCCGGGTTACAGGTACTGTGGACGCAATTTGATTATATTGACCTCCGGGAGCTACCCCAGAATGCTCCCTTTTGACCACTTTGGACAACACTCTGAACTCCGATGCACTAGCCAGTAGTCAGTAAAAGCCCCGTGAACTTTTGAATTTCCTGTTTGGTCACCATCAGCACAGGTGACCATCAGCACAGTCTACCACCACAGGCAACCATGCAGAGTCCACCATCTCAAGAGACCACGCAGTCCCGGATTCGCAGACGAGCTCCAGCATGGTCCGAACAGGAGGTACTGGATCTCACTGCATGTTGGGGAGATGAATCTGTTATGGCAGAACTACATTCCAAAAAAAGGAATGCAAATACGTATGCTAAAGTCTCTAGGGCCATGACGGAAAGAGGCTACTCCAGGGACACAGAACAGTGTTGTACAAAAATCAAGGAGCTCAGGCAAGCGTACCAAAAAGCCAGGGAGGCGAATGGGTGCTCTGGGTCACAGCCCCATACATGCTGCTTCTACCCTGAGCTGCATGCAATTATGAGGGGTGATGACACCACTACCCCACCACTGTCTGTGGACACCTGCAAGGGGGGAGTAGCAAGGAGTGAGGAGGTGGAGGGGAAGGAGGAGAGTGCACAGGCGGCAAGTGGGGAATCTGTTTTCCCCCCCTAGCCAAGAACGACATGTTTGCCTAGTTCGTGCAGTCCTCCCACACTGATAGGGCCCAGCTGAATGCATGGAGGCAAACAATTACGGAGTCGTGTAAAGTGTTACATGAATATGAAGAGAGGAGGGACGCATGTGATGAGAGCAGGTAGGATGCTATGGTCAAGTTCATGGGGGAGCAAACTGACATGCTCCGCTGTGTGGTGGATCTAATGCAGGAAAGGCAGCAAGACCCCGGACTGACACTGCAGCCCCCGTATAACCGCCCTCCCTCCTCTCCAAGTTCCATATCCGCCTCACCCAGACGCCCAAGAACACGGCGGGGGAGGCTACGGGGACCCACACAGTCAACCCCAGAGGATTACACAAGCAGCAGAAAGCTGGCATATCAAAAATTTTGATTTGATTTCTGGACTTGTCCTTCCCTTCTTCTCCATCCCCCTAACCCAATACCCCCCCTCCCCTGTCTAGCTTCTGATTTCTCTCAATGTTTTGTGCAACAAATAATAAAGAATGTTTTTTAAACAATTGTGATTTTATTTCCTTTAATATATATATAGGGGACGGGTAACTTTAAGAGAAACAAACACAACTCTCACACCGTACCCTGGTCAGTTATGAAACTGGCTTTCAAAGCTTCTCTGATGTGCAGCGCACCCTGCTGCACTCTTCTAATCACCCTGTTGTCTGGCTGTGCGAAACTGGCCGCCAGGAGAGTTGCCTCAACCTCCCACCCCACCATAAACGTCTCCCCCTTACTCTCACAGATATTGTGGAGCACACAACAAGCAGCAATTACAATTGGAATATTGGTTGTGCTGAGATCTAACCGAGTCAGTAAACTGCACCAGCGCACTTTCAAACATCCAAACACACAGTCTACCACCATTCTGCACTTGCCCAGCCTATAGTTGAACTGCTCCTTACTACTGTCCAGGGTGCCTGTGTACGGCTTCATGAGCCATGGCATTAAGAGGTAGGCTGGGTCCCCGAGGAAACTATAGGCATTTCAACATCCCCAACAGTAATTTTCTGGTCTGGGAAGTAAGTTCCTTCCTGCAGCTGTTCAAACAGACCAGAGTTCCTGAAGATCCGAGCGTCATGCACCTTTCCCGGCCATCCCACGTTGATGTCGGTGAAACATCCCTTGTGATCCACCAGTGCTTGCAGCACCATGGAAAAGTACCCCTTGTGGTTTATGTACTGGCCGCCCCGGTGTTCTGGGGCCAAGAAAGGGAAATGCGTTCCATCTATCACCCCGCTGCAGTTAGGGAACCCCAGCGTATTAAAGCCATCCACAATGGTCTGCACATTTCCCAAAGTCACTACCCTTGATAGCAGCTGGTCAATGATTGCGTTGGCTACTTGCAGCACAGCATCCCCCACAGTAGATTTCCCCACTCCAAACTGATTCCCGACTGACCGGTAGCTGTCGGGCATTGCAAGCTTCCACAGGGCTATGGCCACTCGCTTCTCAACTGTGAGGGCTGCTCTCATTTTGGTGTCTTTGCGCTTCAGGGCAGGGGACAGCAAGTCACAAAGTTCCATGTTGTCTGTGCTCTACGCATACGAAAGTTTCTCAGCCACTGGGAATCATCCCATACCCGCAACACTATGCGGTCCCACCAGTCTGTGCTTGTTTCCTGGGCCCAGAATTGGTGTTCCACAGCATGAATCTGGCCCAACAGCACTATGATCTCCCAATCGCCACATGCCGTGTTTCTAGGAACGTCTGTGTCCGTGTCCTCATCAGTATAGTAATCGCGCTGTTGTCGCTTCCTCGCCCGGTTTTGCAGGTACTGCACATACTGCTGGATAATGCGCGAGGTATTTACAATGGTCAAAACTGCAGCGGAGATCTGAGCGGGCTCCATGGCTGTGGCGCCTGCACAGGTAATCCTGGAAAAAGGGCACGAAATGTAGGAGAGCAGAGTGGCAGCGGAAGCTGTGCTGTTTGGTTCACGGTAGCCGAACAACGGCTGAAAATGGTTGTCTTCTGTGGCTTTCGCAGAGGTGGGAGCCCAGGACAGACAACATGGAGACAACATGGAGAAGCTCGGAAGCGTGGCAATAGTGGGAGAGCAGAGTTGGCGGCGGAAGCTGTGCTGCTCAGTTCAAGATGGCCGAGCACAGTTGAGTTGGAGAGGTGGATTCATAGTAGCAGGAGAGCAGCGGTGCACCGTACTGCACCGTCTGCTGAAAGCAGTATGGCGTCTGCACACCAAAAAGGTGCAAAACGATTGTCTGCCCTAGCTTTTTGACAACACACACCCAGAAACACCTGCGAGAATGCTTTTGCCCCATCATGTACTGGGAGCTTAACCCAGAATTCCAATGGGCGGCGGGGACTGCGGGAACTGTGGGATAGCTACCCACAGGGCACCGCTCCAACATTGGATGCTAGGCTTGGTACTGTGGACTCAATATGCCAAATTCATGCACTTTAGTGGGGACACAGAAGACCGAATGTATAAAATAGCTTCCAAAAATTAGAATAGAATAATTTTTAAATAATTTCATACTGTAGACGTACCCTAAGAGGCTTCAGACCCCTTGAGAGGAACTCTGGCATTGTAGTTTAAACACATGATGGGGAGCCGGCATGTCTGTAGCACTGGCTTACTATGTGATCTTTTACAAGTCGCTTAACCTTTCTGTGCTTCAGTGTCATGATCTGTAAAATGGGGCTAACGCTGTCTCACAATATTGTTTGAAGCTTGACCTGGAATTTTAAAAGGACCTTAAAGGAGTTAGGTGCCTAATTCTCATTGAAACTCAGGGGCAGTTGGGTTCCTAAATTCCTTAGGTTTCAGAGTAACAGCCATGTTAGTCTGTATTTGCAAAAAGAAAAGGAGTACTTGTGGCACCTTAGAGACTAACCAATTTATTTGAGCATGAGCTTTCGTGAGCTACAGCTCACTTCATCAGATGCATGCCGTGGAATTCCACGGCATGCATCTGATGAAGTGAGCTGTAGCTCACGAAAGCTCATGCTCAAATAAATTGGTTAGTCTCTAAGGTGCCACAAGTACTCCTTTTCTTTTTGTAAATTCCTTAGGCTCCTTTGAAAACTCCAGCCTTAATTATTTACATGGGTTTGATTTTCAGAGGCTGGGTTCTAATTGCTGCTTTAAAACTAAGCTGTTTTAATGTATCTCAATTGCTGGGCAATCAGAAATAGAGGCAACTAAAATCATTAATCATTTCTGGAAAATTTGAGTCAAACTTTGAGATCTTCATATGGAATTTGCTAATACAGTGAATCGTAAGGAGTTTAAATTTTCAAATGTTACTTGTAACATCTCTGTGGAATAGGTAAATATTTATCCCCCCTCTTATAGATGGAGAAACTAAAACTGAGTGAGGCTAAGTGACTTTCCCAAGGCCCCTGGGTGAATGAATGGCAGGTCAGGAGTTAGAACTCGGCGGCTCTGGTATCCAGCCAGTTGCTCACACACAATTCCCACTGACTTCAAGGAGAATGTACATCAACAGATGAAATAATAAGGCACCTGGTAGTTTTGTGTCTCAAAATCCTGGGTTCAGTCAAATAAAACCTGCTAAGTCTTTTAATTGTATTGCAATATATACTCCACTTACAGCAAGTACTAATAAACTCCCAGGCCATGCATACAACAGTTCATACCATCCTCCAAAGTCAAGTATTTTCTGTTTTATGTAGATCTGTTGTCATAGTGACAGTGACTAATTAAACTCACAATTAGAAGCAAATATACAGCTGGATGTCTTATATAGCTCTTACACTGGACCAGATTGTAGTTAAATTCAGACTTTTCCATTCCTTTCAACATGGCCCAAAACTGGTACAGTAATGCAAGTTTTAGAAACAATTACAGGATGAATCATTCGGAGACCTCTGGTGAGGAGAGTTGACGAGTGTAGAAATGAACTGAGCTCTTTGTTGGGGAGGAATCTCTTTAAATATTTATCCAAAAGCAGCAGGAATCTCATTCGTTAGCTAATCAGCCAATCAAAATGGACATTTCTAGATTTTGAATAGATTCCCCCTGATAACCTATACCCTGTGTTCTTTCAGTCCAGGAGATCCAAGAAAACAGACAGCATATTTTAGGGAAAACAGCCCATTATATTCTGGAGTAGCACGTTGCAAACATAAACTTAATTCATAAAAACATTAGTGATCTAATTGCAAAATGAATTTAAACAGTGTATAAAGATAAATTATAGGAAAACCATAGTTCCACTGGTTTAAAAAAAATATCTGCCTTCTGTAAGAAGGGTGACATTAATAGGGTTACTCCCAATACTGCGCCTACTGTCCGTGGGAATGATTAGATTCTCTCTTCTTCTCTTCTGATTGAGTGAGAATACTTAGATTGAAAGGATTTTAAGGCAGCATTGCCAGATCCCCTAAGAAGATGTGTAATTTATGCAAAATGAGTAGGGCCCTACCAAATTCGCAGCCATGAAAAAAGCATCATGGATCATGAAATCTGGTCTCCCCCTGTGAAATCTGGCCTTTTGTGCACTTTTACCCTGTGTTGTACAGATTTCACGGGGGACACCAGCGTTTCTAAAATTGGGGATCCTGACCCAAAAGGGAGTTGCAGGGGGGTTGCAGTATTGCCACCCTTACTTCTGCACTGCCTTCAGAGCTGGGCGGCTAGAGAGCGGTGGCTGTTGGTCAGGTGCCCAGCTCTGAAAGCAGTGCCCCACCAGCAGTAGCACAGAAGTAAGGATGGCAATATCATACCATGCCACCCTTACATCTGCATTGCTGCCTTCAGAGCTGGAGAGCCGAAGAGTGATGGCTGCTGACTGAGGGTCCTCTCATGGATCAGTAACTGGTTAAAAGACAGGAAACAAAAAGGTCAGAATAAATGGTCAGTTTTCAGAATGGAGAGAGGTAAATAGTGGTGTCCGCCAGGGGTCTGTACTGGGGCCAGTACTGTTCAACATATTCATAAATGATCTGGAAAAAGAAGTAAACAGAGAGGTTGCAAAATTGCAGATGATACAAAATTACTCAAGATAGTTAAGTCTAAAGTAAACTGGGAAGAGTTACAAAGGGACCTCACAAAAATGGGTAGCTAGCAAAAAAATTGCAGAGGAAATTCAGTGTTGATTAATGCAAAGTAATGCACACTGGAAAACATAATCCCAACTATACATACAAAATGATGGCATCTGAATTAGCTGTTGTCACTCAAGAAATAGATCTTGGAGTCATTGTGGATAGTTCTCTGAAAACACCCACTCAATGTGTGACAGCAGTCAAAAAAGCAAACAGAATGTTAGGAACCATTAGAGAAGGGATAAATAATAAGACAGAAATATAATACCATTGTAAATCCATGATATGCCCACATCTTGAATACTGTATGCAGATCTGGTCGCCCCATCTCAAAGAAGAAATATTTTTAATTGAAAAAGGTACAGAAAAGGGCAATGAAATGAGTAGGGGTATGGAACAGCTTCCATGTGAGGAGAGATTAAAAAGACTGGGTTTTTCAGCTTGGAAAAGAGACGGCTAACGGGGGATATGATAGAGGTCTATAAAATCATGGCTGGTGTGGGTAAATAAGGAAATGTTATGTATGTTATGTTATGGTGGCTGAAGAGGACCATGTCTGGTATGGACCCCAGGGAATGTTATTTTAATTGCCCTGTATTCTGTTTCACACCTAAATTTCCATGGCGATAAATGGAAAGATTTTTATATTTTTTACAAATTTTTTTATAATGTAATAAAAGCAAAGTTAAAATTACAAAAGGAAAAAGCGAGCAGTCTTATAGTATTAAATTATATCCTGGTGGGCTATACTGGAGGAGATAAGCTTGCACCCTGTGGTTCGTACTTTTAGCCTACTATTAATAGTGGTTTAAATAATTACAATTACTGTGGTCTACTCTAGGGAATGTGTTGCTGGTTAGTGAACTTTAAAAATGGTCAGGGTCTAACTGATACTATACATGGGATTGGACAGGAAATTCTGTTGAAACTATGAAATTCTTCCAGGTCAGATTTGCAGTGACCTTGGGGGGTTTTCAACTTCCTGTGCAGCATGTGGGTGTCGGTCACTTGCCAGGATTATCTAGGTATATCTCACTTAATCATTTCCCTGTCATTAAGGGGACATTGAGCACTGGTGCACCTTGGTCCCCTCCTATTTTCTGCATGTGGCACATAATAATCTAGTCTCCTGTGAGCTGCAATACTTTGATCTAATTTTGGTTGTTGTGTTTAGTGTGCAGGTGGTGGTAGTCTGTGATAAACAGGAGATCAAACTAGATTACCTGGTGGTCCCTTCTGGCCTTAAACTCTGTGACACTATAAAAGTAGGACTTACAATTTTAGAATAACCGCATTACTAAAACTAGAATAAATACATGGATTTTTAAGCGAGAAGGGACCATTAAGAAAATCTAGTCTGAAGTTCTGCATAACACAGACCATAGAACTTCATGAAGTAGTTCCTCCATCAAGTCTATTGCTTCTGGTTCAGCTAGAGCATCTCATTTAGAAAGATATGCAGTCTTGATTTAAAGATTGAAGGGATGGAGAATCTCCTGCGCCCACTGATAAATTGTTCCAATGGCTAATTACCCTCACTATTAACATTTTGTGCCTTCTAGTCTGAATTTGTCAAGCTTCAGCTTCTAGCCACTGGATCTTGTTATAGTTATGCCTTTGTCTGTTAGATTAAAGAGCACACTACTGTCAAGTATCTTCTCCCCAGTGTACGTATTTTTAGACTGTGATAAAGTCACCTATCAACTTTTTTTTTCTTAAACTAAATAGATTGGCACAAGACATAGAAACCTAGTATTATCCTTAAAAACAACAAGGAGTACTTGTGGCACCTTAGAGACTAACACATTTATTTGGGTATAAGCTTTCGTGGGCTAAAACCCACTTCATCAGGTGCATGGAGTGAAAAGTACAGTAGACAGGTAGAAATATACAGCATACGAAAAGATGGGAGTTGCCTTACCAAGTGGGGGGTCAGTGCTAACGAGCCAGTTCAATTAAGGTGGAAGTGGGCTATTCTCAACAGTTGACAAGAAGGGGTGGAAATCACTTTTGTAGTGCTGATGAGGCCAGTATAATCAAGGTGGTCCATTTCAACCAGTTAACAAGAAGGTGTGAGTATCAGCAGGGAGAAATTAGTTTTTGTAGTGACCCATCCACTCCCAGTCTTTATTCAGGTCTAATTTGATGGTGTTCAGTTTGCAAATTAATTCCAGTTCTGAAGTTTCTTGTCTTGTTATACATTGGTATTGCCAGTTTAATCTCTGCTTAGATTTCCCTCCTATGCATTTTTATATCATCTGTTAGCTAAATAGGCAAAGATATTTATTTAAATATTAATTTGTTTTTGACAACCTGAGTTATAAATATTATAACAAATACAGGGCTTGCTCCCATTTGAAATCAATGGCATTAAATTTAATGGGCACAAGATCAGTCCCATAGTTTCACACTGTACAAAAAATAAAATCAGAAGTGAGTGATTTAGACTAGGCCGGGTATCGGCTAGAGTTCATATGTTCAGCTTATTTTAGATCCAGATGAATTCTACTCTTTGTTTAACTTCACTGCATAAACAAATTATTTTTCTAGGCTGGGTTGTCAGTACTGACAAAGGGCCAGATTTTGCCATTGATTTTTCTGCAAAACTCCAGTTAACTTCAGGGGGAGTTCATGGTGTGGTTGATGGTACAAAGCATTATGTGAGAATCAGTCCTTCTCTCCTTCCTCACTCGCATTTTATAAATAAATCTGGAGGTTATTTAAGACCTTTTGTGTGCCAGAAATCTCAGTTTTACTAGGAGCCTGTTCCAAAATCTCACAGAAGTCAATGCAAAACCTGCCATTGATTTCAATGGGCTTTGGATGAAGCACTAGATCATTCCAGAAGGGAAAGTGCAAACACTTGTAATTACAAGTGGTTTTGAATCAGAAAATGTACTTCATTGTTTTTAAAATCCACTCTTATGGGACTAATCAAGATTAGAAAGATTTGTAACTTGATATAGGGCACTAGCTTGAAGTCTGGATAATTTTTTCCTGTTTGCTCTTTTAAGTTAAAGGGAAAAAAGTGATATTTTCTGACAGTATTATTACAGATTGTTCATAGATAAATGAAGGTGCTTTGATGTGGTCAGCGAAGCATAGTTACTGATCTAATAACAAATGTTCTTGGAAAAAGCTTTTGGGTGTATCCTTAAATTCCTTGTTTGTTTTTTCCCCCTTTAGAATTAAAAAATAAAGCATTTATTTTTGTAGTCATGTTTCCTCAAGCTGATTGTTCAGAATCAGTTCAGCGTATACACTACAGCAGAAAGAATACACAAATATAGCTTTGTACTTAGTCCAGAGTAAATTATACTAAATACAAAACTCTTCTTTTAAATGTTGTTAACCTAACCTAAGTTTCTGTTTCCTGTTTTTTGTTGGTTTTAAGGTTGATCAGTACCAGGCCTTTTGCTCTTTCCCTTCTCCAAAACCAATGTGAGAGCTGTGAACATTTAATGTGAAGTGGCAGCCTTAACTTTCCATATGTCAGTTGTCCTTAACCCTTCATGTGTACATATAATGGCCGAGAGTTTCAGAAATAAGTGCCTAAAGTTAAGCTCCTAAATTTTTATTAGGTGTCTGAATAAGTGGCATGATTTTCAGAAGTGAGAAAATCAGGCTATTTATGTTGGCATCTAAATGAGGATTAGGCTCCAATCCATCAACAAACTCTCTGATTCTTGAACTCCTGCGGAGCCCATCAACAGTGTGGGGTTAATTCCAGGATCAGGGTCTCCATTTTCAAAAGTGACTGATGATTTTGGGTGCCCAACTTGTTACATAGTAAAGGTGACTGACTTCAGAGGGTGGGCTGCTCACCACTTTTTTGAAAAATCAGGCCTTTTTAAAGTATCGCCAAATCACTAGTCACTTTTGAAAATTTTAGCCATGGAACCTAACTTTAGGCTCCCATTTTGAAAGTGTATGTGTGCGCATGCATGTGTGCTTTGAGTATACTTAAAATGTGTGCTGTGTGTTGCAAAAGCCCAAGTATTCAGCTGGGAAAATGAATCCTAGGCATGTGCACTCAGTGAGAATTAAAAACTATTTCCATATCCCCACCCTGTGGAGTTAGGGTATGTCAAGGATCACTCCAGGAATCTTAATTAAAGAAGAAATCAAAATTGTTGTGAGATATACAAATATAAATTTGTCTGGGAGCAGTATTTATTTATCTTGGGTATGAGGAAGTGATGAATTATTTAAAGATTGAACTAGCTTATTTGAAAACTATCTTTCTGTACCTACCCTGTATGGAAGAATTTGCTCCTTTTTCTAGAGAACATTGTAGCTTCAGAAATGAACCACACACCCCGGAATACACTGGCTGCTGTAGTCTCCCAAAATGGAATTACTCGTTAAACTCACTTACCCTCCTCACAGATCATTCAGAAGGTATTGTAACATATTAGGGAGAAAGCTCAATTGCCAAGAGATCACAGTTCTTAGAGACGATAGCTGGAGCAGGAGACACTGCAGTTGGACTTCAACTTATAGTAACAATTCCAGAGGACACTTCTCAATTACACAATTCTTCCTTAGCCGTGTTTACAATGCCACCCAATTTTATTCATCCAGTTTTTAATCAGCATGCTACATACCCCTGTGTTCCAGATCATTAGCCAGGATGTTGAATAAGACTGTATTTAATACAGCACTCCACTCTGCACCTCCCCCAACTTGATAGATTGACATTGATTATTAAGCTATGTTGACAGTCCTCCAACTAGTTTTATAATTCATGTAAAAGTGCTCTTTATACCCAAGTCAATTTAAATTAACATTTCAAGTAAACTTTCATGAAGCCCTGTATCGATAGCTTTACTGAAGTCCAAAAATATTATATCCTCTGTTTCTTTCATCTACTAGCTTTTCAAAAAATGTAATCAAGTTTAAAGTCTTGTCAAAAATAGACCTGCGAGGCAATTTTTATCACTGTATTACTGCCAGGCATGCGAGACAAAAATCCTCAATTTTGATCAATGGGAACTCTGACCGTTTTAATTTAAAATGGGGCACCAGAAAAGTCTGCCTCTTTTCAGCGTTGTTATTCATCTTGGCACTTAAACTCTTGGCTCACATATTATGCCATTATCCTAAAATTCAAGGAATTGTGATAGATAATGAAACTCATGTTGTCTCATTACATGCTGATGATATGATTTATATACCCTGTTGGTCAAAAATAAAAATATGTTCCATTCTCTTTATATTTGCTGGATAATCATTAAGACCTTGAGTTTGTGTTTATACTGTGCCCCAGTCCTGACTAGAGCCCTTGGTCACTACCGCAGTGCAAATAATAAATCATAATATTGGGGCTCACTTTTCCATAAATTGTTAGGCAGTCTTCTCCATTAACTTCAACAAGAGTATTTTGCCTTAAAACTGATGACAAAACATTCCCAATAAAAATAAAACCAGCAGTTTTTTTTAAAGGCCACTGTGTCTCCATACTAAAACAAATATGCAGTGATCTTGTTAAATAGTGTACTTTATGCATAAAGTTGAATGAAGGACATTAACATATTTAAAATAGTCATGCTCCCCAGGCTTCTAATTAATTCCCAGTTTGCCACCAAGCCAGTTCTTATTAAATATTGAAAAAGCATGTGGATGATTTTGGACTGGGGAAGGAAATGAATGGCTGCATATAAAAAAAAGAGCCATCGAGTTAGATTCTAAGGCAGTGATACTCAGACTGCGGCTTATGAGCCACAAGTGGCTCTTTAATGTGTTTCCTGCAGTACTTGATATTTAAACACTGTGTGATTTAATTATTAACCAATATATGTTATTAATCAATCAGGATGTTTTTACTACATTATTAACCAATTGTAGTTGATAAAATAATACTTGGTCAGTCATTTTGATGTGAGAATTATATTTATATATATAATAAAAACTAAATATTTCCCCATGATATGGTTCAAATATGAATATATAGTGCCACAGTAAATGAAACAATGAATTCACACTACTGGGGCTCTTTTGGGTAATGTTGATTGCTAATTTGGCTCCTGAACCACTGAGGTCTGAATAGCATCGTTCTAAGGAGAGAAGACAAGTAGCCTTCCCAAACTGTAGGCATTATTGCTGGAACACTGCTAGTTTCATAAGCCAACACAAATGCACTGGTTAACTATGTAGCAACGCTTTTTTTTAATTTCTGAAATATATAAAATAGATTCTTACTAATATAACTGGATCAGGAACAATTGCTTTCAAATTCCATCCCAATGTGGGGATTGCTGTCAATGTGAGGAAGTACTGAAATA
Source organism: Lepidochelys olivacea (assembly GCF_965140295.1). Taxonomy (NCBI): domain Eukaryota; kingdom Metazoa; phylum Chordata; order Testudines; family Cheloniidae; genus Lepidochelys; species Lepidochelys olivacea. The sequence continues at coordinate 122,639,277 of NC_140411.1, read as the reverse complement.
TCATTAAATTTCGATTCAATCAATAAGTTCTTCTCTCTGTAAATCTGTGTGCCCAATTTATGTAGAAAACCAATGACAGTCATGTTATTAAAATGTCTCCATTTTTTGAAACAGGAAAATTCAAATCCTTCAGGAGTATTCAAAAGATCATGGAGGAAGCATATTCTCTATCCCAATACCTACATCATAAGTGTTACTGTTCCATCAAATCTAGACATACAACAGATCATCACAGCACCCAAAGAGTTTGAGGCTATTTTTATTACCAGTCCCTGAAAAGATTTATGTTTAAAACTTAAAAATTAATTGTTACTGTCAGGACCTGGCAAAGATTTAAGTACATTGCACCCTGGGAGAGGGATTTTCAGCTTAATTTATCTGATGCCTACTGTAATGAGATTTAGAAGTTCATGTGCTCTTGTTCAAGATCACTGACATCAGAAGAAACCTGACTCAAAATTGTTCTTCAGTCATATATCACACTCTATAAGTTAAACAATATTAATAATGCAAGCCCTTCAGGCTGCTGGAGCTAGTACTGTATGTACAGAGAGGATCATTCACATAACTGTGGAGGATGTTTCCTAGTATTGGGGTCAGTCCCAAACAAAATATTTTTTAATAACTGGTGTGGATTTGCCCCTTGTTCCATCCAGTTTTCTTTAGGTATTTATCCCAACTTATAAATCTTATTTTGCTCACATTGGTGCATTTTACCCTTCTTTACTCGGAAAAATTAAGGATTAGTTTTTTTAAAAAAAAAGATAACTTGTATTTCTATGGGAAAAAAAGGAGGACTTGTGGCACCTTAGAGACTAACCAATTTATTTGAGCATAAGCTTTCGTGAGCTACAGCTCACTTCATCGGCTGCATCCGATGAAGTGAGCTGTAGCTCACGAAAGCTTATGCTCAAATAAATTGGTTAGTGGCTGCATCCGATGAAGTGAGCTGTAGCTCACGAAAGCTTATGCTCAAATAAATTGGTTAGTGGCTGCATCTGATGAAGTGAGCTGTAGCTCACGAAAGCTCATGCTCAAATAAATTGGTTAGTCTCTAAGGTGCCATAAGTACTCCTTTTCTTTTTGCGAATACAGACTAACACGGCTGTCTGAAACCTTGTATTTCTATGTTTTATGATCTGGCAAATGCATCCTTGGATGCTAGTTTCTAGTGTTGATCTTTTAGACAATGAAGAATTCTCTTCCACAGATGATTTCTACTGTATTTTGAGTGATAATGGTATTGACACCATACTGAACAAAGCTTGCCTTGAATACTGGTCAGTTTTTAAGGCAAAAACTAAAGGACTCTCTATTTTTCTTTCATTCTAACCCTTTACCTATAAATTAATCCAAATAGTGTTCTTCAGTTGTTCCCACCTGCAACAGGGCAGAGTGGAGATTGGTGGAAGAGAACTAATAAGGAGGCTCCCAAATATGTCTAAGAAAGGAGAGCGTTTTTTTATTTACACATACATCTTGTTAATCAACCTTGATGGTAAAAGTATAAATAGAAACAGGGCTTATTAACAGGATAAAATGTTACAGTTTTCCTAAGGGCTTTGATCGGACATGTACTGAGCACTCTGGCCCTATCCAATATCACATATAAGCACATACTTAACTTTAAGCACTGGTTGCCCTATTGAGTTCAATCAGTTCAATTCACATGCTTTAAGAGCTTTGCTACATCAGGCCAACATACTCAGCAGCTTGCAGGATCGAGAACTAAAAGATGCCCAGAATTTGTCCTACTTTAAAACTGTTATATAATTTTCAAATTAAAAAAATACTGTATATATGCTACTCTGGCATTCACAGTATCAGATTTGGAGTCAGCATGGGGTTAAAACATGGGAGTAGGAGTCTGGTGATCTAGGTTCCATTTCCAGCTTTGTCACAGACTTTGTGTGACTGTGCTAGGCAGGGCAGACCATCACCTCATGTAAAAAGGCCTGGCTGGAGAGACAGGACAAATTCTGCCTAGCCAGAAATGTCGGACTCACAGGCAGAAAGAGATCAGACAAGGAGAGAGTGTGTCTCAGAAGTTTTGTTATTTTGCACAGATCTGCATCTCTCTCGAGCTTTTTAAGAGTACAGTGACTGTGGTCAAGAAATTCCTATGTTCCTTGCTTCCAAGCAGTGTTGTCCCTCAAGCAGCTAAACTTGAAGCTCAGAGAGGGAGCTCGCAGTCTAGGTAGAGCTCTGTGTAAAAGTGGCAGGCGGCCCAGAAGTTCTGAGACATTTGTTTTGGAGTCTAGGATGGCTGGAGTCCCATGTCTCATGGAAAGGCTCAGGTAAGAGGTCTAAGCCTGAAAGTGTTTCCTAGACACCCTGAGCTAGAAACAATTACCAGACTCAGCTAGGATTGCCAAATGTCCGGTTTTCAACCAGAATGTCCAGTCAAAAAGGGAAACTGGCAGCAGTGCTGACCAGCGCAAAAAGTCCGGTTACCTTCAGTAGCTGGCCTCCACCATGTGGGGGTGAAAAGAGCAGCAGCTGCTGCTGGAGCCTGGAGGAGCGGCTCTGCTTAGCAGCTACTGCTCTTCCCACCCCTCCAGCCTGATGCAGAGAACTGACTGGCTCCTGGACCGGGCTCCAAAGTAGGTACCGGCACAATCCGGTGGGGTAACCTGTCTGTCCCCGCACCCCAACCCACTGTGCCCTGATTTCCCCAGCCTGGCCCCTTGCTCCAGAGACCGACCCCCTCATCCCACTGTGCCCAGATTTCTCCTCCCTGGCTCCTTGCTCCAGGGATGAACCCCCCCCCAACACCCCACTGTGCCCTGATTTCCACACCCTGGCCCCTCGCTCCAGGGACCCACCCCTCTGTGTCCTGATTTCCCCACCCCACTGTGCTCCCATTTCCCCACCCCAGCCCCTCACTCCGGGGACTGACCTCTGTGATGCCATGCCACACAATGCCCTGATTTCCCCAGCCCCTCGCTCCAGGAACAGACCCCGCCACACACGCACACACCCTGCTGTGCCCTGATTTTCACAGCCCAGCTCCTCGCTCCAGAGACCGACCCCCACACTGTGCCCCAATTTCCTCTCCCTAACCCCTCACTCCAGGAACAGACCCCCCACACACACCATGCTGTTTCCCCAATTTCACCACCCTGGCTCCTTCTCACTCCAGGGACCAACCCCCCCACCCTGCTGTGCCCTGATTTCTCCTCCCCAGCCCATCACTCCAGGGACCAACTTCCCACCCCTCTGTGCCCCGATTTCCCCACCTCAGCCCCTCACTCTGGGGGCTGACCCCTGCCATGCCCTGCTTCACCAGGTGGGTAAACTCCGCATTGGCTCCTCCCAGCCCGACTCTGCAGGCGGCAGGTGAGTCCTGGGGGATGGGGAGCGAGAGATGGGGGGGGGTGGAGAGCAAGCGATGAAGGGGGGACAGGTGGGGTAGGGGCCAGGGCCTCAGAGGAGGAGGCGGGGCGGGGCAGGGCCTCAGGGGAAGGGGTGGGGCAGGGTGTTCAGGGATTAGAAAATTGGCAACCCTAGACTCAGCCCAGACCTCAGGGGGCTGAGAGACCCAATTGCTGAGTCCCCTCTCAACAGACTGATGTCAATACAGAAGGATACTAGGCCAGGTTGTGACAACTTCCTTCCATGCCTTTCCTTTTAAAATCATAGCTGACTATAGCATTACATTTGTTATTGAATACATGCAATAAAACATACAGGATGTGCAATATAGCCACGTTAATATTCTTGTGTGTGGCCTGTCTTGTAACATTCTCACTTCTTTTGAATATATAAACTTGTAGTCTGAATGTTACATTCACCTAAATTGCTGTAATATACTGGGACTCATATTTCTAGGGCAGCACATCAGTGAATCTAAATGCTGTGAGTGCCCAATGGAACAGGGGCTGACAGTCCAGAGATGGTTGTGGGGGGGCGGTGTTGGAGTGTTCCTATTGCTAACCAATAGAGACACAGCTGTGCCTGCACTCTCTGCTGGTGCTGCCTGCAGCTGGTAGAGTTGGGGAGCTGACCACCAGCAGACACACACGCACACGACTCTTCCTTGTGCTCAGGGCAGGTGGTAGCAAGACGCCACACAATCCTGGGAACATCCAGGAAGCCTCACACCTAGTGGCTCATAAAGTCCAATCTCTTTTTTTTAAATGAATGTTATTAGAATAATATAAATGGAGTGCAGTTAAAGAGGCCAAATGTATCCCTAGGTCCAATAGTGTTTAAGGGATCATAATTAAGGAGCAAGAGACTGGGGGAGAAAATGGATCTACACGGCCTTCCTTTGCAAACTTCAGTGAAAGGGGCAGGGCTGGGAGTTACCATGAGTAGCTTGTATTACTCAGCTCTGCAGAGACTATGCAGCTCATGGGCAGCCTTGGGTAGGAGGCAGTCGTAGCAGCCTCTAGAGATGCTTATGCCAACAGCTGTTTCAGCCCCTGCAGAAGCCCAGAATCTAAGTGATACAAAGGAGGCATAAAGGAACCCTTGTGGGCCCACCATCCTCCTCGGCTGTTTTCTGTGCTGTGCCTTTTAAGAGTGACTCTTTAAAAGTGACTTTTAGTAAACGGGTGTGAGGGAGGGAAAGGAACATTTTAAAACTTTTTATTTTTAAATGTAAAGGATAAGCACGTGTATAGTAGAATTTTATACACTTATATTGCATTACTGCTCAAACCGTGTATACAAAATGTCAGTGTTACAATTCTTGGGTCAAATTCCTCCCTAGTATAACACAGCAGCAAAGTCAGTAGAGTTGGGTCCCTGTGCATCATTGCTAAAATTAGCCCATTATCTTTAACATTGAAAACAACTCCTGGGGTTAGCTGAGTTCTATATGTTGCAGTGCAGGGAGTATTTGGGAATGGGTGTGTGTGGGTGTAAATTTGGCTCTAAATACGTAAATTCATATTACAATAATCTTTCCCTGCCTATGAAATACAGAGGTTCAAGTCACTTTGTTCCCTCCCTCCCTTTTCCCATCCTCAAAAAGAAATAAGAATTACAGGGCAGCTCAGTTCCCTGCCTTCCTTATCTCGTCCTGTTACAAGAGCAGCAGCACTTGGGCTAATCTCTTCCTTTCCTTCCGGTGTCCTGTAAAAGATGGAGACAGCAACAACCCAGCCCCACTCAGCTCACTTGACTGGGAAAAACTTCTCACCCTGAGTGCATGCATTTTTCATGCTCTGGTAAAACTACTTTGTTCCAGACTGACATAGTGAAAAATTGAAGTCTGGAAAGCTGCCTATTTATGAATAAGGGATCGAGGGCTAAAATAAATGCATTCCTCAATTGATCACAGCCTCTTCTCTTCCATTAAAGTAATCAAACTAAATACTGTTTCAGTGCTTTAAAAGCTGCATCTCACTTAAAGTGCTGGAGGCAGCAACACAGATAGCCACATTCACCCAGAAGGCTTTGTGTTTATCAGCGGGTATATATTTAATCGTATTCCATATACTATGACTGAAATCAGGAATTCATGGTAGCACATGACTAGTGAGTAGGCATGTTGTAATCTCTATGCCTTGTCACCCATTTTGGCTGAAGCTGATCATACACCATTTTCAAAGAAATACACAATGGAGATAAAAGTCAACAGACAAGAGGGAGTTAATGCTGAGGAATAAATATACCTGTTGCACTAAAGCCAAAATAATTTGGCAGAGAACAGGATCAAGAGACTCTCAAATTGCAAGTATTTTGTTTATAGTGTGGCCTAGTGGGTAGGACACTGAACTACAAACTCAGGAGATCTGGGTTTTGTTTCTGGCTCTGTCACTGGCCAGATGGTGACCTCACACAAGTCACTTCATCTCTCTCTGACTCAGCTTCACCATTTATAAAATGGGGTTATTGATAATTATCTCCTTTTTTAAAGTGTTTTCAGATCTACAGATGGAAAGCACTATATGAGTGCTACATATCATTATTATTTATTATTTGTTTATTATTACTCTGAGTGTCATGGGATATGCAAAAGTGGCAATGTTTTAAATCAAATGGCTGTTCCTAAATAAAAAAAAAAATAACAGCAGCTAATCATAATCATAATTCCAGGGGTGAAATCCTGGCCCCGGTGAAATCAATAATAAAATTCCCTTGATTCTAATATGACTTTAATCCTCAGTTTCTACTGGAGAATCTAAAATGTTAATATTTAACCATATATTAAAAAGAAACATTTTGAAGGGTTGATTTATATTCAGGTCAAATATTAAGTCCTAATCTTCTGCACCTAAATCTTATTCCGTGCTTTTTCTGCATGCCGGATTGCAGTATTTTATTCAGGTGTTTTTCTGATGATACTATTTCCTAAAAAAATATGATGACATGTTGTGGCATGTCTAATATTGGCCAGGTAGAGGACAGAAGCTTATGGTCCTACCTACTGGAAAAAAGTCTTCAATGGAAAAACTTACCTCACTGTTGGTTGGGTTGTTGGGGAGGAACTGAGGAACAGGGAAACCCTGCTGCCATGATGATTAAGGTCAAGTAACTCTCTCACTGTTTACATTCCTCTGTCTCTGTTATGTCACATTAAAAATATAGGTTTAATATTTTGTTTCTGATCATTTTCACACAGTAACTTCTTCATTGAAATCCAGTATGTGTTTTGTACATAACCTGTGTCAGATTCTGCTCTCTGTTAAATGGGTACAATTCTATTAACAGAGCAAAATATGGATCCTTTTTAACCCTCACCCTCACTATCTGTGGGATCTACTTCTCTAAGTGCTTGTCTTCACTACTGGGGTAAGTCAACCTAAGTTACACGTAGCTGGAGTCGACTTAGCTTAGGTCGACTTACCCCGGTGTCTTCACTGTGCTGCGTCAATGGGAGATACTCTCTGGTTGACTTACCTTACTCTTCTCAGGGAGCTGGAGTACCGGAGTCGACCGGAGAGCACTCTGCCATCAATTTAGCAGGTTTTCACCTGCTGCATCAATTGCAGCAGCATCGATCTCCCCAGTAGTGAAGACAAGCCCTAAGTCAGATGACACTCTGATAATCCAATCACCAAATGTCTGTTTGATGCATGATTTTATTTTCTACAGATTCTAGCCTAAGTCCCCAAAATAATTATCTTTGATAACTGACCTACTGAACGTATTAAAAAAAACCCACAGTCTCCTTAAACCTAGAAGGTAGCAAAGGGTCTATCTATCGCAGCATGCACACTGATCATTGTATTGTCATACCATTCCAGCATCCTTTGCGTGGAACTTAGAACCTTCCATGAGGTCTGTGTGCCAGATAGAGATGAGTTTTGCTTCATTTTCTTTCTGTTAGCCCTTTTTGTTTTCTATTTCTGCTTGATTTGCAGCTAATTGGAATGTGCTTGCTCCAAAGAGAGGCTTGGTGCTGTTCAAGACACAGATCTGGAAAGTGGCTTGGGCAGCAGTAAGTAAAGTCCAGGGTAGCTACCTTTTAGAGGTGCCAGACATGAAGATGTGGCTGCAGTTGGCCTGTGCAAGTGGCTGAGCAGTCCTGGAGGCCAAAATCAGTTTAGGTGTAGTCACCTTATGGGTAAGGACCATGAAATGTCTTCCCAGGCTCTCCCGATGCCCAGAGAGCAAAGATCTCTACCAGTGCTGCTGGCACCACGTGTGTCGCAGGATACGGCAAGGGCTCCCTGTGAGGGCAAGCCAGCTATAAAGGCCTCCCAGAGGGCAGGCGAACAATGCCCGCCTCAGGAGATGAGACAACGTTCTTTGTCTCCACAACCCAGGTCTCCGTCTTCTCTGGAACATCTTAGGTCACCGGCACTGCGATCACGGTCTCTGCCCTCTTGACGTAGGTCGCCTAGAGGGAGGCATAGGTCAGTGTATCATCAAGGGCTGCAAGAAGAAGGGATAGATACATGAGTTTTAGTCATCACCATCCTTCTTCCTCCTGCTCGCCTGCGCATCCTGGCCCAGCAAAGCATCATGGGGACCAGAAGCGCTCATTTTGAGGGTGTGCTCAAGAGTGACGCCCCAGTCAACTTCCTGGATCTGCCTCATCCTTTCCTCAACCATCTTCATCCCTACCATTCAGCCTGGTCATGGGTCACCTCAGACAATTGGGTGCTAGTGATTGTATCTCGGGGCTACACCCTGCAATTCTTGGCTGCCCTGCTTCCCTTCCTCATCCCTTTCAGGGACTTTTCTCACAAGCAACTCCTTATTCAAAAGGTCATAAACCTCTTGCAGCAGGGGGCAGTGGAGGAGATCCCTTGGGACATGAGGGGAAAAGGGTTCTACTCCCATTATTTTCTGATCCCGAAAGCAAAAGGGGGCCTAAGACTCATTCTGGACCTGCGGCACCTCAACAAATCTCTTAAGAATTTTGTTTCACATGGCCTCCTTGGCTTCCATCATTCCCTCCCTAGATCTGGGAGACTAGTACACTGCCCTCAATCTAAAGGACGCTTATTTCCATATCTCCATCTTCCAAGATCACAGATAATTCCTCCGTTTTATACTGGCAGACACCTTTTCCAGTTCATGGTGCTATCCTTTGATCTCTCATTTGCCCCGAGTGTGTTCACAAAATGTATGGTGCCAGTGACCACTGAGGTGTTGAGGGGTTCAGGTCTACCTGTATCTTGACAATTGGCTCATCAAAGGCAGAGCTCGGGAACAGGTACAGTGCAGCCTCAATTTGCTACTCCCACCTGCTGCGGCCTGGGCCTGTTGGTAAACAAAAAAAAATTGACCTTAAGACCGGTGCAACAAATAGAGTTCATTGGAGCAGTTCTTAACTCCACATGAGCCAGAGCCTTCCTTCCGGGGGTGCTTTTTCAGGCCATGTCAGGCCTGATATTCTATGGGAAAAATTACCCGCTCACCACTTCTTGCATCTGCCTGTGATTGTTAGGCCACATGGCTGGCTGTACGTACATGGTCTGGCATGCCTGCCTCCATTTCCAACCACTGCAAGCGTGGCTGGCGTTAGTTTACATCCCCAACAGGCATGATCTAGACCGGGTAGTCAGGGTGCTGGTCCACATCCTGTCTTCCCTGGATTGGTAGTTGAGCCCTGAGCTGGTGTTGGAGGGAGTTCCCTTCGCAGCCCTATCTCCATCTCTGACCCTGGTTTCCGATGCCTCAGACCTGGGCTGGAGAGCCCACCTGGGCAAACTCAGCATGAAGGTCGCTGGTCATGGAACAATCTGACCTGGGCAAACTCAGCATGAAGGTCGCTGGTCATGGAACAATCTATCCCTCCACATAAATGTCAGGAAACTCACCTCATTCCTATCCCACCTGAAGGGCATGGTGGTGCAGGTGCTGATGGACAATACTGCTGAGATGTATTACATCAACAGGCTGGGCAGAGCCAGGTCATTGGCCTTTGCCAAGAAGCTCTCCACCTTTGGGACTTCTGTTGCAGCATGCCATCCATCTGGTAGCTGCGCATCTGCCTGGGGCAGGAATGTGTTAGCAGATCACCTCAGCAGGATCTTCTCTTCTCGCCATGAGTGGTTGTTCCATCTGGAGGCAGTCAAGGTGATCTTCCAGAGATGGGGGACTGCCCAGGTGGACTTGTTTGTATCCCGTCAGAACAGGAAATGCCACACGTTCTGCTTGATCCAGGGAATGGACAGGGGCTCCCTCTCGGATGCCTTTTTGCTCCCATAGTTAGGAGCTCTGATTTATGCCTTCCCACCAGTGCTGTTGATCCACAGAGTCCTCATGAAGATCAAACAGGACAGGGTGAAGGTGATCCTAATAGCCCCTGCATGGCCTCGACAGCACTGATTCAGCACGCTGCTGGACCTTTCAGTGGCTTCCCCACTGCAGCTGTCTCTCTGGCAGGATCTGCTGTCCCAGAACAATGGCAGTCTTCTGCACCTGAGCCTGCTGGCGCCTCACCTGACTGCATGGCTTCTGCATGGTTAAATGCAGAGGAATAGGAATGCTTGGCCCGTGTCCAACAGGTCTTGTTGGGAGCAGAAATCCTTCCATCAGAGTGACCTACCTGGCCAAGTGGAAAAGGTTCATGTGCTGGACCTCAGATGGAGGTACTGGGCTGAACTGGCCTCATTGCAGGAGATCCTGGACTACCTTCTGCACCTCAAGCTCTAGGGGTTGTCCCTGTCTTCAGTCAAAGTCCACTTGGCTGCTCTTTTGGCCTTCCACCCTCTGATCCAGGGCAGGTTGGTCTTTGCTCACAACATGACAGTCCAGTTTTTGAAAGGTCTGGAGCATCTCTACCTGCACGTCCAGGATCCCGTCCCTCCCTGCGACCTGAATCTCATGCTGTCACAGCTCATGTGTCCCCGCTTCAAGCCTCTGGTTTCCTGCTCTCTCCTTCATCTCTCCTGGAATGTTTCATTCCTGGTTGCAATAAAAGCTGCTTTCAGGGTCTCTGAGATCTGGCCACTTACTTCGGAGCTGCCCTATACAGTGTTCTATAAGGACAAAGTCCAGCTGTGGCTGCATCTAGCATTCCTGCCCAAGGTAGTTTCACAGTTTCATAATGGCCAGGACATATACTTACCTGTCTTCTTTCCAAAACCTCATAAAATGGAAAAGGAGCACAAGTTGCACGCTCTGGACATCAGGAGGGCACTTGCCTTCTGCATCGACAGAACTAAGCTGTTTTGCAAGTCAACGCAGTTGTTCGTTGCAGTGGCAGACAGGATGAAAGGTCGCCCAGTGTCAGCTCAGAGGATTTCATCCTGGATCACGGCCTGCATCCGTTACTGCTATGAGCTGGTAAAAGTGCCTCCACTGACGACCATGACTGCCCACTCGACTAGGGCGCAGGCTTCGGGGGTGGCCTGCCTGGCCCAGGTGCTGATTCAGGATATCTGCAGGGCCACTACCTGGTCATCTGTCCACATGTTTACAACTCATCATGCAAGCCCAAGACAATGCTGGCTTCAGGATAGCAGTGTTGCAAACCGCATGACCATGAACTCCGAGCTCACCTCCGGGGATACTGCTTGTGAGTCACCTAGAATGGAATCAACATGAGCAAGCACTCAAAGAAGAAAAATGGGTTACCTACCTTTTGTAACTTGTTCTTCCAGATGTGTTGCTCATGTCCATCCTATTACCCACCCTCCTGACCCTCTGTCAGAGTTGCCGGCAAAAAGGAACTGAGAGGGCGTAGAGCTGGAGGTGCCTACTATACCGACGCGTGAGCACAGCACTCAAAAGGGCACCACAGCTGACCCTACATATACTGCTAAGGCAAAAATCTCCAACTGTCACACACTGGGCACGTGCACACCTAGAATGGAATGGACATGAGCAACACATTTAGAAGAACAACAATTATAAAAGGTAGGTATCCATTTTTTCTTCTTTAGCATAATTAATTAAAATATGCACTGACAGAATTGTTTGAAGTGTCTTTTGGCTCACTTTCTCTTTTCAGTTCTTGGACCACTGAGTAACAGAATACAAATTTCTCATATTCTTGTAACTTGGTAATTATGGAAGCTTTTTTCTTACTTTTAACTTTAATTTGAGGAGAATTTTATTCAATCCTCCTTCCAAATGCAGGAAGAAATTATCCCCAATTTGATTCTAATTTTAAACAACTTCCAGGTTCATTACAAAATCAATATTCTAACTCCAAATGGTTAGAATAGTCCAGCTTTTTTAAGCATTGTCCTAGATACATCAGAACACCAGCAACACAACAAGAGTACTAGTTTTTACTAATAATGACTTCTAATATAACTTTGCAATTGCCACACTTTTGCTTTTTACAACACTTCTAGATTTACTATAGTTCTGTACACGAAAATTTCTAAATTTTGTCAGCATAAAGATCTTTTCATCTGTATATGAACTTATTCAACTACGCAAAAATCTACTTTATTACCAAAAAAACCTTTGTTTGATCACTTTAAAAATTAACAGAAAGGTCATAAAATGTGATTTGGCCTTAGAGTTTTTCTGTTCCGTGGATGGCTAAAATATTGGTTGTTTACTTTTTTCATTTTATGAATTAGGAAGTTAATTTATTCCTTTGCCTATTGCTAAGGGATGAATTAATTGTTCTGAGGAAACCATTTAGTTTGCTCAAAGCTAGAAATAAACATTTCCAAAACATGTTTGGAGATGTTGATTTTAGAGACTCTCAAGTTAATGCTCCCACTTTGCTGGGACCATGACTATAGAAAGGAGATGCTGCCTGAATGGACACAAAAAAAACTCATTGTAGCATCCTATGTAGAGTTCTGTGTCGCTTGTTAGGAGATTAATTGAAACATTTGTTTTGATACTAAATATATTCTGAGAGCTTTTGGCATGTTACCTCTTATTTCAAGCTTTGTTAGTGTTTTAGTTTAATACAGGCTTATTCAAAATGTTAAATACAAATCTAGATGAAATGTGAGGGAGGAAAAGTCTGGAATGAAAGGAGACATTAAAAAGCCTTTGTTTATTCCTTCTCTTACAACCATATATTCCTCTTGCAGGTCACAAGATAACATTCATATAGTTAGAAATATCTAAGCAAAGGATGCACAAAAAGAATAATAAAGCATCCCATAGCTCCATTGTGGGGCAAACGAGTTAGGAGGGACAGAGCACTGAGGAGAGTTACACGGGGTACAAGTACAAGGAAGAGGAAAGGAGGAGGAGTATGAGTACGGACAAGAGTAGTAAGAACACAGAGTTGATTAATGGCCAAGAGTCCACAGAGAGCAACAAGTGTCAAGGAAGTCAAAGGCAAAGATAGTGCCCCTCTTTAAAAAAGGAAAGAAGGAGAATCCAGGGAACTACAGATTGCTCAGCCTCACCTCAGTCCGTGGAAAAATCATGGAGCAGGTCCTCAAAGAATCTGAAGCATTTGGAGGAGAGGAAGGTGATCAGGAACAGTCAACATGGATTCACCAAGGGCAAGTCATGCCTGACCAACATGATTGCCTTCTATGATGAGATAACTGGCTCTGTGGATACGCGGAAAGTGGTGGATGTGATATACCTTGACTTGAGCAAAGCTTTTAATACAGGCTCTCACAGTATTCTTGCCAACAAGTTAAAGAAGTATGGATTGCATGAATGGACTATAAGGTGGATAGAAATCTGGCTAGATCATCGGTCTCAACGGGTAGTGATCAATGGCTCAATGTCTAGTTGGCAGCTGGTATCAAGTGGAGTGCCCCAGGGGTCAGTCCTGTGGCCGGTTTTGTTCAACATCTTCATTCTGGATGATTAGATGGATTGCACCCTCAGCAAGACTGTAGATGACACTAACCTGTGGGGAGAGGTAGATAAACATGCAGGTAGGGATAGGATCCAGCGTGACCTAGACAAATTGGAGGATTGGACCAAAAGAAATCTGAGGAGGTTCAACAAGGACAAGTGCAGAGTCCTGCACTTAGGACGGAAGAATCCCACGTACTGCTACAGGCTGGGGACTGACTGGCTAAGCAGCAGTTCTGCAGAAAAGGACCTGGGGATTAAAGTGGATGAGAAGCTGGATATGCATCAACAATGTGCCCTTGTTGCCAAGAAGGCTAACGGCATATTGGGCTGCATTAGTAGGAGCATTGCCAGCAGATCGAGGGAAGTGATTATTCCCCTCTATTTGGCACTGGTGAGGCCACATCTGGAGTATTGCACCACAGAAAGGATGTGGACAAATTGGAGAGAGTTCAGCAGAGGGCAATGAAAATGATGAGGGGACTGGGGCACATGACTTATGGGGAGAGGCTGAAGGAACTGGGCTTGTTTAGTCTGCAGAAGAGAAGATTGAGGAGGGATTTGATAGCAGCCTTCACCTACCTGAAGGGGGTTCCAAAGAGAATGGAGCTTGGTTGTTCTCAGTGGTGGCAGATGACAGAACAAGGAGCAGTGTTCTCAAGTTGCAGTGTGGGAGGTCTAGGTTGGATATTAGGAAACACTATTTCACTAGGAGGGTGGTGAAGCACTGGAATGGATTATCTAGGGAGGTGGTGGAATCTCCATCCTTAGAGGTTTTTAAGGCCTGGCTTGACAAAGCCCTGGGCTGGGATGATTTAGTTGGTGCTGGTCCTGCTTTGAGTAGGGGGTTGGACTAGATGACCTCCTGAGGTCTCTTCCAACCCTAATCTTCTAGGATTCTATGAAGTCATCCATTAACTTCAACAGGAGACCAAAAGTTCTGATTCGGAGAAATTCAGCCTCTGATGTGAGCAGGGATTTAGAATAGGCAAGCCAGTTAGCTGCAAAGGGTCGCTGCTGCTGTAGCTCAGCCTATGCCGGGGTTTCTGGGGACTTCTAAGCGTCAATACAACATTAAGGAATTTCGTTCCGTGGTCTCTGTTTTGCAGCTCTGTTTTTGAGCCCTACTGCGTAATTGTAGGAGAGAGCTCAGATGTAGCTCACTCCTGAACCGTCACAATAGGCAAGTGTTGTATATATAAATGCTGCATTTAAGAAACTGGGTCTTTCATTTTAATAACACAGTGGGATCAACTGTGAACCAGAGGGAGAAGAGCATCCTTTGTATGGGCACTATATCCCCTCCCATGCATTGTGGGTGGAGACTTGGATCAGCTGCACTGACCAAGCACGCCAGGGGATGTCATCTGCACCATGTATATGGCTGACACAGATTACTGCCTCTGCACTTTCATTCAGCCCTGAAGGTAGAGGGAAACAGTGACCAAACTGCAACACTCACAGTCTGGTTCCCAGTCTGCTCTTGAGGGAGCACAGCAACTGAGGCTAGGGACTGCGTCCCTAGGAATTGTGGCAAAGCCACAGCCAAGTCCAATTGTATTATAATTAGAAATGAGCGTGGATGATTAGCTTGCTTATGTGGAGGATCCAGAAAGCAGTTTTCTGTTTATTTTGGAGGAGTTGTCAATTAACAAAAATGGTAAGTGTTTTGTGGTCACGCAATGTATTTTGAGATGTCCATGGCAGCACCAGTCCCACCTCTGTGACTAACGTTTTGTCATTGTTTCCACTGTTAACTTTCTCCTTACTCTGCTGTTCAAAATTAAAAATGGCTTTGGACAGAAAGTTCTCAAACAAGGTCTTGGACAAGTAGCAGCTTTTTTTACAATCTTAAAACAAAAAATGATTTAAGACGGCTTTCTGTAAAACACAAACAGTCTTGTCTTTTATACAAAAAAAAAAAATTCAGATCCAAATCCAAAATGTGAGCTAGCACATTTCTTTGTGTTATTAATTTTTTATTGTTTAGAAAAATATTGAAATATTTTGTTTGAAGTCATGCAGTATGTATATGGAATTTTAGCATGCTGACCCGGGGCTCATGCATAGTAGCTGGATTAGCACAGGAGGTCGGAGATTCTCAAAGGTTTTCATGGTGTAGATTGCATCTTATTAGACAGTCTAGTGAAGTGCTTCTCTTCTCCCCTATGCTTTTTATTTACAAAGTCCACCTCCTCTGCTACTGATGGAATAAAGTCCTCAAGGAGACTACAGCAAATGTTCACATGGAAAAGTAACATTAGTAAAGTATTTATTTTTTCATTTATTTAATTGTATTTAGGGTTGTCAGGTGTCAGCTTTTCTACCAGAACTCCAGTCAAGGATCAGGACCCAGTTATGGTAGGTGCTGTACTAATACAGAGGAAAAAAGATGGCCCTTGCCCAAAGGTCTTACAGTCTAAGAGTATGATGAGAGACAACTGGTAGATACAACAACACACAAACAGAACACAAGATAACAATTGGATAAGTGATAGGCAGTGGTCACAACACAATAACAGCCTTGCTTTTTCTTAAATGCAGTTTAAGAACTAATTTGGTGTAGCAGAAAGGGAACCACTGGCTTCAACTGCAGGGGGTGGGGATGACATTCAACATTGAAGAGAAATGAAAATGATTTCAGCAGCAGCATTTATATGGGTTGTAAGGGGTCAATATACATATTTGTACTCTTTTACTATCAGTTAACTAGACAATATGTTGTTTTAGACCAAAAGATAGCCTTCCATATCTAATAATAATCCATAATCTTTCTTATCAGTCAGACAGTCATGACCTGCACCTTTGCAAAAGCATCCTGGTTGCCATATATACAAGAATCTTATTCTTATGACTTCCTGAATCTGGATCGCATAGGTCATTCTACAACATCCTCTATAATCTTTTAAGTTCATTTGCCTATCCAGTGTGACTATTCACTGGCTTGAAGTTGGGTGCATACTTAATCATCTTGCTGAATCACTTGGTTTTCAGATCTATTAATGGAGCTTACTGAATAAAAACCAGAACTAATTCATGAATGTTTTTGAGATTTGTGAGAGGAAAATGTGTAAATAATTTACCTAACTAATTATTTGACCAGACCGTGCATAGACCTGGCTGAATAATGGGGGGAAAGTATTCACAAATATTATTCAATTCATGGGAGGGAAAATATTGAAAAAAGACATCAATCATGACTGTTATTTGGCCAGCTCTATTTTTAAGAATATACAACCTCTTTGAACAAATGCAAGTCTTCAAATGAACTTAAAAGATTTCCATCACACTGGAGTTCAAGTTAAGGCCTAGTCTGCTGCCAACTACAATGAAGAACAGGATTTTTGCAAGTTCCAGTGCTATTTACCAGGGCTTTGGAGCGGAGCCCGGAGCTGGAGCGTGGAGCAGCTCCGGAGCAGTGGAGCTGCAGGTTTTTGCCTGGAGCTGGAGCGAAGCCGGAGCACAGCTCCAAAGCCCTGCTATTTCCTGCTCCTTCTAGTCTTGTGGCTGTGAAAATGCTAGAAATAGAAGTGCATGTTTCAAATCAGAGTCTCCCCAGGGATTTAAACTTACAGTTTTCTCATAGAAATGTTCATAGAATCATAGAATATAAGGGTTGGAAGGGACCTCAGGAGGTCATCTAGTCCAACCCCCTGCTCAAAGCAGGACTAATCCCCAACTAAATCATCCCAGCCAGGGCTTTGTCAAGTCTGACCTTAAAAACCTCTAAGGTAACCCATTCCAGTGCTTCACCACCCTCCTAGTGAAAAAGTTTTTCTTAATATCCAACCTAGACCTCCCCCACTGCAACTTGAAACCATTACTCCTCATTCTGTCATCTGCTACCACTGAGAACAGTCTAGATCCATCCTCTTTGGAACCCCCCTTCAGGTAGTTGAAAGCAGCTATCAAATCCCCCTCATTCTTCTCTTCTGCAGACTAAATAATCCCAGTTCCCTCAGCCTCTCCTCATAAGTCATGTGCTCTAGCCCCCTAATCATTTTTGTTGCCCTCCGCTGATGTTACTGGATCTAAATAGAAAATGTTAGGCAATTCTCCTGACTTTCTAAAGTGCACCAGTGGGTTGCATGCTAAATGGCCTGTGTAGATCCTGCTGGCACAACTAAAAGTCCCGTAGTGCATGTTAATCTAGCATCGTTTGAAACAGAACTACCTTAAAGTTCACTATGGAATTTTTAGTTCATGCCAGCAGGATCTACACAGACCAGTTAGTGCACAACACAGTGGTGTGCTTTACAAACCACACCCCTCTGGTATGCATTGCTACTCCATGTAGACAAGACCAAAGACATTCTGGACAAAGACTATTCAGAGTCCTGAAGAAGAGGTTCATGGCCTTTCACCAGAAAAGGTAGGGGACAGAGAGCCTGAACTACATGTGTAGAGCAATGGTATGAAATGTTTTCATTGCCCTGCCTTACTTAGGAGAGGGGCTACAGTGTATCATGCCATCTGAAACTTTTTGTGGCATTCACTTTCAGCACCGGGATACTGTACATTGCAGTAGATGATCCTGAAGTTTACTAATGCATGGCCAACACCCACCAGGGCCAACACCCAACAGGGCATGACACTAAATCCTAGCCAGTCGAATTTCCTCAATCAATTTTTACATTTGCCCCACCTTACTATATGGTATCTATTGGGCATGCCTTTGAGCACCAATGTGACACCTAGCCACAATGAAAGCATACAGTAGATATTTTTTCTTCACAATCTGTCTTATTGTTGGGAGAAGGATGTTCATTTATTTCTATTTGCAGCAATAAATTGAGAAGTGTAAAACATTCTATTGCTTAAAACAATAAACCCTAAACATACGTTGAGGTGATTTTATTATCCAACTATAATGTTTCCTGTAACTTAAAAAAATACTCTGAGTGGAAAATCAGTAGTTGGAAGCTAGTGGGGTTTTTTTATTCTGTTTATGTCAGATCTCATTAAGTGTTCTGCTTTTACATTTAATCTTGTTATCTCAACACTAAGTTTCTTGGCTGAAAAATCATTTATTCCGGATTTCAAATGTTTCATTACAGTGAACAATTGTAAGATTGCTTTCAGCACAGAAGATAGCACTCTGCCAAAAAAAAAAAAAAAGTCAGCATTTGCCTCAGATTCTAAAACCTGAGCTGCTGACATGCCAGGGGGCTTAGGGTTTTTCAGAGCAAGTGAACTCAGATTGATTTGTAACAAGAAAGATAGAAGCTTTGAAATTCATTACAAGGCACATTTATGCCTTATTATTCTTACACACTCCTTGTCCTTTTGAGAAGTTTAACATCTTTTATGTACCTACCCAATTGCTACTTGATAGTAAATTCTTGGAGGATGATGAACAAGGGAAAAAATGTTAAGGACTCTCTGTATAATATTAAAGATAAGGAATCCATTTAGAAACTTCTGTCATGGAAGGGTTCTGCCCTTTTTATGCCCTTAATTTTCTCAAGAGAAGTATATTTTCTTCATCTGTTCTATCTAATTAGTATCAGATTCAGATTCTGTTTGTGAATCTTACCCTAGAAACAGATGTTATGGAACAGAGACATATTCTGGACATCCTGTAACCAGCTTTGGTTCTAGTTTCTACTACATGTTTTTCCTTAATTCTGCCAGAGCACCGTAATCTTACCTAAATGGTTTTCAGCATGTGTCTGTACCTATTTAGCTTGTTCTTAAGTAATAAACACATTAGGGTAAGGGATAGCTTTGACTTCTTTAACTGTTTTAAACCTGTCGTATTCCCACCATTTTCTAATGATGACTGATATTGCTTGTCTTCTGCGGTATTGTCTTACCTTATATATCTGGCACCTTCTCTTTTACTTGTTAGGTAACAATATAGCTTCTACCGCAACAATTTTTAAAAAAAATAAAAAGAATATCTTGAATGTTGTCACCAGTTTTGCATTTGTACCCAAATTAATTTAAATGGATTTTAAGGATTTTTATGGCAGAGTTGGACCAAATATTTTTAGTCCTGACCCACATCATTTGATGTCATCCTGAGAGGGAATGGGTGAAGGAATTGGTTAGTATCCAGAACTGATCCAAGTGGTGTCTTGGTGGGTTTTTGTTTGTTTGTTTGTTTTGTTTCCCCCCTTTATCCTGTCCTTTAGGGACTGGTTTTCTACCTCCTAAAACATCTAACCTCCTTTAAAGTGAAGGCAATTGTTGCTTTCAGAAACTAGCCAGCAGGTGATCTTGGAATGGGGTGGTGTGGAATTAATTTGAGTGTTAAGGATCTGCACAAGACTTTGCAGACCACATAAAGGCTGCATAGGGGGATGCTTCGTGCTTGTGTCTGTGACGGGGTGGGCTAGGCCCAGAGGCCCCAGCTGGAGGCCTCAGGGTCCAGCTGGAGGCCTCAGGGTCCTACTGTACCCTATCCCAGAAAGGAGCAGTAGAGAAGTCATCCCAGCTGCCTAGAGTGGCTGTAGGAGGAAGTAGCCAATCAGAGAGGCTGCAGGGAGCAGCCAATCAGGGCCCAGCTGGGCCATATAAAAGAAGCTGCAGTGCTAGAGTCAGTCAGTTGCTGTCTGGAGCTGGAGGGTGAGGACTGTGTTCCTAGCTGGTGGAAGGAGCAGCAGGACCATGGACAGATCAGTTGCTGGTGGGGCCCAGGGGAGCAAGAGAGAGCTCCTGACTGACTGACTGCTGGGACTGAGTACAAGACTTCAGTCCTACAGTAAGGATAAAGCATTTGAGAAGGTGCTGGGGCCATGGGGAAGTGGCCAAATGGATAAAAGTGCAGTTTAGTTAAAGGGATGCAGTGGGCAGCTACTATTTGTAGGGTTCCTGGTCTGGGACTTGGAGTAGTGGGTGGTCCTGGGTCCCTCCCACCAGCCTCTAGTGAAGTTGCCAGACTATTGAACTGGGACACACACCTGGAAGAGGAACTGAACTGTTTAATGGTCTAGCTGGGGCCAGAAAAGCTCAGTAAGGGTGAAGAGTCTCCAGGGAGGAAGCCCTGGGAGCACGGCCCCATATCAGGGTGAGGGACTATTTGAAGGCTAACCCAGAAGGGGCTGTGGGACTGAATAAGGAGATAGCCCGGGGGGTTGGGGAGAGCTTCAGGAAGACAGTGTCTCCAGGGAGGAAGCCCTATCGCCCCATACCAGGGCCAGGACTATTTTGAGTAAGCCCAGGGAGAGCTTCATAGATACCAATGGAAGGGTATTGACATAGACCCCTTCCAGCATAAACAGTCCACGGTGGTACCTGTTTTGTTTCACATACAGACTGTGTGTGTCTCGGCCAGAGGGCTGAGTTGTTGAAAACCCACCTGAGAAACCACCTACAGGGATCACCACAGACTAACTGACCAGGGGGCACTTGCAAGAAGTGGGTGGCACCCTGTTACAGCGTTTGACTGAGAGTAGCTTCACTGCGGGGGGGGAAAGTGTTCTCAATTCAGGTTAGCTAACTCATTTTAAAATAACAGAGAAGACATGGAAACCCAGGTTGGCAGTTCAAGCCTATAGGGGAGCCTGGAGTTGAACTAGAGTTGCCACCCCAGATTAGAACTTGAGTTGCCTTCTCTTTACTGCCATTCTAACCTGAGCTAGCTAACTCACATTAGCTAACCCGAGTTAACCCTTTTTTCTTGCAATGAACCACACCCTGTGTGGCCATGCCGAGGGCTTCCTCTCTGGAGACACAGAGGTGCCTGCACTTTGTTGAAGATACCTTTTCACAGGCCTACCCAGGTCAACATGGACTCCGCATTGGAAGTGGGTTAAGGCTGAGGGCTCCATCAAGTGCCACGCAGGTGCTAACATCCTCAGTGACTGCTGGAGGGCAGTGCCCGGAGCAGGGAGGGAGGGGCTGTGGAGTGGCGGGGGGGGGCAACCAGGGCCAGGCAACTGGAGGGGAACCAGGCAGTGGGGAGGGCCAGCTACACTGACTCCTGGGGAGGGGGCAACAGTGGGGCACCTCTTTCTACAGCAGGAAGGCTCAACGCCAGGTTGGCCCCCATCTCCTCCCCACCCCAGGACTTTCTGGGCCACTGCGCAGCACCCTGCCCTCTGATTTTTTTTTTTGCATAACACCCTCCCCATCCTCCTCCCTCAGGCCATGGTGCTGTGTTGCCAGGATGGGGATGATCTTCGCTCCTGCTCCCCCAGGAACCAGGAGAGCAGAGGCTTGTGCATGGCTGCAAAGTGGCCAGGAGTTCAGGGCGGTAACAAAGGGACCAGGAGACAAGCGGCTGAGCTGCCCAGGCCGTGATTAGCACAGCTGCAACCCCAAGTGAATAGCACCAGCAACTTCTGGGTCTGCTTCAATACACCAGGCAGATGATACATGAGGGAACCTGAATTGGGAAACCTGGACTCAGGGGTATTGTGGCTGGGGAGAGAGTGGGCGACTTCTCTGGACACAAAGGCATGTTTGATTCTGATTTTAATTGCACTTCATCTCTGGACATTGCATTTTTCCCTCTTTTCTTTCTTTCTTGCTCGCTCATACAATTCCTTGGAGAGACATCCTAGTTGTTATCAAGTACTTTTTTAAAAATGTTGCTATAAATCAGGGGTAGGCAACCTATGGTACGTGTGCTAAAGGCAGCACGTGAGCTGATTTTCAGTGGCACTCACACTGCCTGGGTCCTGGCCACCGGTCCAGGGAGCTCTGCATTTTAATTTAATTTTTAAATGAATCTTCTTAAACATTTTAAAAACCTTATTTACTTTACATACAACAATAGTTTAGTTATATATTAAAGACTTATAGAAAGAGACCTTCTAAAAACATTAAAATGTATTACTGGCATGCAAAACCTTAAATTAGAGTGAATAAATGAAGAGGAGGCACACTGCTTCTGAAAAGTTGCTGACCCTTGCTCTAAATCAATCAATTCACTCTATCAGGAATTCGGCTGCAATATAGTCTAAAAAAGAAATGATTAATCAACTGTTGCTTCTCCAAAAAAACAGCAGTTATTTTCTGTGTAGGTTTTAGTGGCACAAGTCTGTGCTTTTTAAAACTCATGTAATTAGGTTTTTTTAAATAAAAAAAAGATGAATTAAAAGAAACTGAAGATGCCCTTTGCTGTGTAGTTACACATTTCCACTTGGAAACTAATTAAGGGCTACCTGTAGACAATCTTCAAGAATCTAGATAAACAACTTGCACATCCAAAGAAAGTGGTTTCTTACAAGTTTTTGCAGGGAAAGCCTGATCTTTGTGGGTATTTATGTTGTTTGATTTTGACTCTGTAAACTTTGCTCAAAACACTTCCTAAATAAAGGGGTTTGGTATTAATCTATTTGGGTCCTTCATTATATGCTAACTTCTGCTCCTGTTGCAAAAACTCCCATGAACTTTGATGTACTGAATAAGTTGGCAAATATTGACCATCAGTTCAATATGTAGAAATAGCAACTGACTGAAATAATGTAACAGTCAATACTGCCGTTCTATAAGCTCCATGTAGTTTCACAATCCACTGGTCTTAGAATCAGGTAACTTTCTCCTTTTGAATATAAATGGACTATGTATTTTTTAATATGAGGAGAACATTTTAACGGAGTATGTACTGCTGTTAGTACTGGAGTAATGTCCTTTCAATAATGTGTGTGTGTGTGTGTAACTCACTTTAAAGAAGACTAATAGGGATTCTAATTTTCAGATAGCTGAGACCTGTTAGAAAAGCATGCTATGAAACTTGTACATAAAGATTTGGATTTTGTTTGCAGACTTCACGTTAATAGAATACTGTATACAAATACTTCACTGCACAATTATACTCCAGATTTGTTTTCCAAATGACAGATTTAACAGTTGATGTTGCCCGACAGCAGGTGGACTGAATTTTATTTGTTGAACTTGAAAGCGACAATCCAGGTTTAAATATGCTGCTTATTGTAGATTTTTTGATTTATTCACCTCTAGGTCCAAATTCTGCCATTGTTAGTTAAGCAAAACTCCCGCTGGCCTTTCTGCTCAAGTGAGGAGCACAGACTTTGGCCCTTGTTTAAAATGCTGCCTTACCATTAATGAAAAAAAACAAGTGGGTTAAACTACACTATATAATATGTAAGGGTGATTTATATCTAGGTTTTTTGTTTCTACCAGGGTGGATTTGATTTAAATCAAATTGATTTAAATTATGATTTAAATCACTAGTCAGGAAGACTTGATTTAATCATGGATTTCTGCATAAAAGTGCATTCTTCTTGGTGGTTATAACCTTAATATATATTCTTCACAACTCAGAGATAGATGTAGGTTTCATTTTTAGAAGTTTTAAACAGTGATTTATTTTGAAAACTTTTCAGATTAGTTTTACAGCTATATCAGAAAATGAATGATTGTTTGATTTGATTTACCAAAGGTAACTGAAGCAGATAGTTCACCTCCCAATGACTTCATAAATATCTCCAATTCAACAGGTTAATCATTAATATTTGGAGGATTTTCTTGCTATGCTGTATTAGGAGGAGAACATCACCAGACAGATAGTTAAAAATTTTTAACTAAAACTACAACGTTATGTATTCTGGATTTTTTTCCCTTTAACAGCAAACATATAATATTTTAACAAAACAAGCATATGTCCCTCGCTTCTCACATTTATCTCCAGACTTCTTCTCCTTGTCCAGCTCTATTCTAGTCATTGATTTTTTTCTATCCACCTTGGTTTCTACCGGTGGGACACATCCTCACATTACCTCGACAGTGTTGCACATAAGAAAAACCATTCTGCGTATGGACAGAAAAAAATGCGAGTGAACATTGCTCAGGACCCCTCACAACGACTGATGAGGTGGCTTTGTGTCCACTGGTCCAGCTCATTGTCTGGAATAGTTGCCAATGGGGAATGCAAATGGGAAGGGACTCTACAAAAGTCCCATGCCTTGGCCCTGGCAAAGACTTCATTCCACTACCTTAGAGCTGGAATATTCAGGTTTGTGCAAATGGAATGGATTTTAGCCTGGGAGAATTACAGTTGTTGAGGCAAATTTTTAACTTAAAAATTCCTACCTAACATTGCTTGTAACGGTTCCTAAGGATGTGAAAAAACATGGAGAATTCTTCCTAAATTTTGAATAGGTCTGCAATTATAGTGTCTGTCTTCTAAAGAACTACCTTGTCTTGCCTAAACATCTGAGATCCTTCAAAAGGGAGAAACAAAATTATTTTTGGTAAGGGCTAGAAAGACATTGGTACTTCTGTTCTTAAACCTTTAACAGTGGAATGGTATAGTTTGAAAAACTAAAACACACCTTTACAAAAACCAATCAAATATTGTGATTTTACCTAAGTTTAAATCTAGGGACAAAAACTTTAACAGTCATCTGTACCTTTTACCTTTTGCCTAAGACTTTTTGTTATAACCATTCCCAAGATCTGGCACAAACCCCGGAGCAATCAGTGTAATACAAGTATTTAGATATCAGTTACGATAACTTCTGTTGTACACAAGTTTGAAAGTATGTTGCAGGCCTCCCATGGCTGTTTAAATGCTTTCAGGAGATACTTCGGAATAATTGCACTTAATTGTTGCAGATAAATATTATTCTTTTAAGTTATGCCCATAGCTTTCAGGGCTAAATTTGCTGCTGGTGTAACCCTGTTGAAACCAATAGAATTGGGCTAGCAGACTTTAGCCCTATGTCACAAGGCTTAAACCAATGTTTGCAGTTAAAGGCCTGCACAAAAATGTGGAATTGCTGGCTTGCTTTGTATCAGTTTATGCTTCAGAAGAAAGCTGGAGTGAAAAGATTTCCGTCACTGCTGTTTGTATCCCTAGCCAGCAGATTCAGTTTGCTCAGAGTAAATTTGTCAGTGGAACTTAGAATTGGGGGTGGAGGGGGAGGGAGAATGGCTTTTTATCTATGCATTTGATGAGGGGGAAGACCCTCCACTACACTTTAAAATATTTGGGTACAAATATTGGAAACTAGTTCACCCATAATGCATCCGTTTAACTATCAAGTAACAGCATTTGTTCTGTACCATAGCCTGGCAGTAGTACATCATAATGCCTAGATTCTGAGGCATTTATCTACACCTCCAGGTTTATAGGCTAAAGGAAAATTATACTTCCCTAGAATTATTGGAGCATGTCAAAAATAGTGGCTAAACAAGAGCCATCTGACATTTGTCAAAGGCTTTGTGAAAGCTTAAACAAAGTTCCTCACAAGAGGCTGTTAAAGTCAGGGGTGACAGGCATAAGTATTGTCATGGATTAGAAACTGGCTATGAGATAAGAACACATCAGGAATGTGCAAACAGATTTCAATGTGGCAGAAGGTTACATGGGAGGTCACAGAAGGGTGGCCAAAGATCTATTTTAGCACAGTTAATTTAATGTATTCAGTGAGCTGGGAAATAGTGAAAAACGAGGTGGCAAAATTTGCAGATGATGCACAATTTGGACTATTCACTAGAGAAGATGTGGGGGCACTTCAGAGGCTCCTATCCATTTCACAAATGGGCAGTACAATGGCAAAAAAATCATGGTTGGCAAATACACATAAGAAGGAATAATAACTATACTTCCACCTAACTGTGTTCTAAATTAACGGTAACTGCTCAGGAAAAAGGTTTGGGCATCATTGTGAACAATTCAGTCAAAATAGACGTTCAACGTGAAGCAGTAATTTTTTTTTATTTTAAAGGTGGAATGTATAAAAATGAATGGAAGACAATGCCAACATATTATAATGCCACTTTGTAGAAATCTATGGTACACCCTCACCTGGAATACTGTGCTCTCAGAGGCATGGGAAGATTTTCATATAAAAGAGGGATTGAACTGGGGCTCTCAGAATGACTGGAGCTATGAGTAGACCATATATGTTAGAGAGACAAGGTGGGTGAGGTGATATCTGTTATTGAACCAACTTCTGTTGGTGAAAAAGACAAGTTTTTGAGCTACACCGAGCTCTTCAGGTCTGGGAAAGGTACTCAGAGTATCACAGCTAAATACAAGGTGTCAGAGGTAGGAACTAGATGTCATGGACCTGATATGGCAGTTCCTCTGTTCCTAATTAAGGGGGAGCTACTCTGTTGCAAACACTTACAGTACATCCAACCTTAATGAGACATTTGGCATTCTAGTCCAAGATCTCCACCCTTCCTGTGGCAGATAGTATACAGGTGTGATAGTTGCCAAGTGTGTGGGAGATTAAGAAATGCTCGAAGTGCAATGCTTTTTAAACAATAAAAATTAATTAAAAGTTGTTAGGCACTATAGCCTGCGGGACTGTTGTCTGATTTTTAGTCTGGTAACACTTATATAGCACCACTCATTACAAATGCATTTGAACTTCATTCACTTCTACAGTTAAATTAAAAAAGATTAAGAGTAGCAGTCACATGTGAAAGTGTTTTGAGTTACTGCTTGCATAGCTAACAAACCTTTCAGATCTGTGATCCAGTGATTTGTACTACATCCCTGCACTCTTGGTTTCAAAGCAATTCATACTCATTAGTAGGAAAAGTTAAATGCTAGTTTCAGACTGATTGTGGAGGGAATGCTGAATATGTCTACAGCCAATGTGAAAATTATCTGCCCTTGTTAAGCTATCATGTTTTACACTTAGAGCTCTTACTCTTCTGTAGTGATCTTTAGTTAAAAAGGGGGTAAAACCATAATTTTCATTATTCCTTTTATAAACTGGTCATAGGGAAGGGACAGCTAAGAAAGATAATCCCTGCCCCATTACCTGACATTTTATTGTTCGATGTATATGCTAAATAAGTACATAGATGCTGTATAACTCTGACACCAATGGAGTCAAAACAAGGACGAACTAGGTACGTAGGTCCAGATTTTTAAAAGTATTTAGGTGTCACTGTGCTTGGGATTGAGGAGCCTAAATTTCATTTTAAAAAGGGATGGCACCTAATGCTTAAATCCCTTTTGAAAATGAATTTTAGGCTCCTGGACCAGTTAGATGTTGCAATCCTGAGTGCAGCGATACCTTTAAAAAATCTGGGTCATAATCCTTAACAGTAATTCTGAAAGTTAGCAGGTCTTCTGTGTTTTGATCTAGTTAAGTCTATTCAGGATCTTCATATGCAAAACATATTTTAAGGAATACATTTAAAGTACATAAAATGGCAACGTTTTTTTTCCCTTTCATAATCCTGTTCTGTTGGCATAGATGGTGTCAAGGAAGAATAATGGCAGTGTCAATTGCAATGTAACAACAATGGCAAACATCTAGGATAGGGTGCAGTGTTATTTCATTAATTGTTATGTTCTGGTAGTTTAGGAAAGTGTCAAAAGTAGCTATTTCCCATTTGCAGAGGTGTTTTGCAAAGTTAATATTTTGGCTGTTTTTAAAAATTTCAAAGCATTTTATTTTAACTAGAGCTAGTTAAGCAGGCACTTGTTCCTTTTTCCCCCTGCTCTTAACAAAAAAAAAGTTACCAATTAACTCATTTTAAAAAAAAAATAGAGAGCTTGAATGAGCAGATCTAGATTAATAACATATATGTTAATGTTTCAACTAGATAAATCTTTGAAGTGACAAAGAAATTTGGCTGCAAAATAGAAGGTTTACAATGGCTGGGCAGAGAGACTATTAACTGTACAACAGATGCCACTATAGTTAATGTGCCACTATAAAAGGGCACTTTAAGGAAACAAGAATGTCCTCTGCCCACACTATATTTGTGGCTGCGTTTTTCAGCAGAGATACCGTGGTGACTCTAGCTTAGTGGGTTTGGGCTGTGAATTTTTGGCTCTTGGGTCTGTGTTTCACATGCAGCACCACACAAGTTCATCCTTATAAGTCATAGCCGTTGTTAGTAGTCAGTGGGGAGAGGAAAAACACTGGTATGCTGGATTTCTTTAACAGTATTTCCCAAAGATGTGAGTGACTTTTTATAGGTTTGCATTACAATGTGTGCAAATATTCTCATTACTTCTTTTGAAGGCTAGAGTGGGCTGATACAGGGAGGCCCATAGCTGTGGTGCCTCAGGAACAGTGCAAGGAAGGGATTGTGCCTCAGAGAGGCCTGTCCAATTCCTTTCCTGTCCTACCCTCACCCCGGAGGTGGGGTACAAATCTATTACTGGCCTTCATCAATAGCAGGTAACTAACCCCCACCCCTGCACTGGTTAAGCTGAACTGATTCGTGCACTGTGATGGAGGAGGAGCCACGGCCAACCCATCTGTCAAGGGTAGGAGTAATGGGTGTACAGAACCCATTTACCCCAATGTACTCATGCCCAGGAGGTAGGTAGGCCATTTAGAAACTGAA
Organism: Lepidochelys olivacea; assembly: GCF_965140295.1. Taxonomy (NCBI): domain Eukaryota; kingdom Metazoa; phylum Chordata; order Testudines; family Cheloniidae; genus Lepidochelys; species Lepidochelys olivacea. Next base: position 122,610,894 of record NC_140411.1, on the reverse strand, counting down.
AGGAAGGTGACTTGTTCTCTTTTCTGCCACCACCAAACCACACAGCCTAGCCTGTGATCTAGTTCTTAATAATTGTTATCCAGTCACATGACCTATTCATCACCATTTTTGTGGCCATCTAATTTTTCTAAAGAGGGAGAATTTGAGAACACCTTGGTGATTTCTCATGAATACTCTGTGGTCCAGCCTAAAATCCATACAGACTAGACTGAGACATCCCTACCTGGTCAGTGTTTTGATGTGTTTCCTGTACATGTCTCTTTGTCAGGAATGAAAAGAAATATATGAACAGATATTGGAAAGAAGTAGAAGTTGGCGACTTTGTTCAGCTTCGTTGTAATGAAATCATACCTGCTGACATATTGCTGCTCTCTTCAAGTGACCCCGATGGGCTGTGTCATATAGAAACTGCTAACCTGGATGGGGAGACCAATTTAAAACAAAGACAGGTAGTGAGGAGATTCTTAGAGTTGGTAAGTCAACATCTTTCATTTTTATTTAAGATAATGGTTTGTTTAAACTCAGTAAGTGTTTCACCAATCCAGAACCACACCAATCAATTAACCTTTCTTCTTCTAGCAGGACCGGTGCTCCACTGCAATTACAATTAAACTGCTAGTATATGCCAACGGTTACCTCAGATACCGTTATGCAGTTATTGGCACATTCTTTCTCTGTATTTGAAAAAGGAGATGTTTGGTAATTGTGTGGGGCAGGCAAATGTTACTTTTTTTTATGACTTCTATTGTATTTTGGTTTTTATCACATTTTTAACTGTTCTTTCTGTAGATAGTTTTCAACATAGAAAAGAACAGCTGTTTTTCATGTCTGTGGGCCAAATCACTTTCAGTTGGAAATTCTACCTAAAAATCCATGTCCCAGTATGTCCCTCAAGCTTTAAAGATACAGCATGCATGTGTTTTTAATGGTGTATTTTCAGCCAGCAAGAGCATGAGCTACAAAAGTTGCCTCACTGCTCCCTTGTTGTCATTCATCTCTCCACGACAACATTGTGCATGCAAATAAACAAACCCAGGAGGTCAGAAATAGGAGATGCTTTGTATGAAATGTCTGGAAAACTAGCTTGAGTTTTACTTAATCTAGCAACCGTAATCTAGCAACTGTATTAATCATATGTAACACAGTGATAATAGCACTTCTATTTCTCACGGGAGTGCTGTGATTGTGAGATGCTCCAATACTGCAGTAATGGGGCCCATGTAAGTGCCAAATATAGATTGAAGTCAATGACAAAACTGCCATTTATTTCAATGAAAGCCCCCCGCAAAAGTCAAATATTGAAAGAGCGCTCCAAAGAAAACAGCACATGATCACCTCCTCCTAGAATAACTCAGAAAGCGCTAAATATGCAAGTCCTGGTTTCCGTGTCAATTAAGTTGTCAGCAGCGTGCATACCTGAAATTTCAAAGTCTAGGGCAACTGCAGCATCCTGTAATTCCCTCAGCAATATGCTAGCAGTCCTTATTAAAGTACTGGCCAAACCCACTGGCATGTGACATCACTATATGTGTCTCACTAATATGAGAAAAGTCTTTAAAACCTTTGAAAAACTTGCCCTGGTGAGTGTCGAACAGTGATATGTCAGGCAGTTCCTCTGAGTCACTTTTTAGACAACCAAACGACAGGGAAGATTGGGGTGGGTTCTAGGGTGACAAGATGTCTCAATTTTATAGGGACAGTCCTGATTTTTGGGTCATTTTCTGATATAGGCTCCTATTACCCCTCCCCACCCCCTGTCCCTATTTTTCACATTTGCTGTCTGGTCATCCTAGTGGGTTCTTGTCATAAATATAAAGGGAAGGGTAAACCCCTTTAAAATCCCTCCTGGCCAGGGGAAAGCTCCTCTGACCTGTAAGGGGTTAAGAAGCTAAAGGTAACCTCACTGGCACCTGACCAAAATGACCAATGAGGAGACAAGATACTTTCAAAAGCTGGGAGGAGGGAGAGAAACAAAGGGTCCGTGTGTCTGTCTATAGTCTGTCTATATGCTGGTTTCTGCAGGGGATAGACCAGGAATGGAGTCTTAAAACTTTTAGTAAGTAATCTAGCTAGGTATGTGTTAGATTATGATTTCTTTAAATGGCTGAGAAAAGAACTGTGCTGAATAGAATAACTATTTCTGTCTGTGTATCTTTTTTGTAACTTAAGGTTTTGCCTAGAGGGGTTCTCTATGTTTTTGAATCTAATTACCCTGTAAGATATCTACCATCCTGATTTTACAGGGGGGATTTCTTTATTTCTATTTACTTCTATTTTTTATTAAGTCTTCTTGTAAAACACTGAATGCTTTTTCATTGTTCTCAGATCCAAGGGTTTGGGTCTGTGGTCACCTATGCAAATTGGTGAGGCTTTTTATCCAACATTTCCCAGGAAAGGGGGGGTGCAAGTGTTGGGAGGATTGTTCATTGTTCTTAAGATCCAAGGGTCTGGGTCTGTAGTCACCTAGGCAAATTGGTGAGGCTTTTTACCAAACCTTGTCCAGGAAGTGGGGTGCAGGGTTTTGAGAAGTATTTTGTGGGGAAAGACACGTCCAAACAGCTCTTCCCCAGGAACCAGTATTAGTTTGGTGGTGGTAGCGGCCAGTCCAAGGACAACGGGTGGAATATTTTGTACCTTGGGGAAGTTTTGACCTAAGCTGGTAAAGATAAGCTTAGGAGGTTTTTCATGCAGGTCCCCACATCTGTACCCTAGAGTTCAGAGTGGGGGAGGAACCTTGACATGGTGGCATAGTGGTGGGATTAACCTGAAATCATTTTGAGATCCAGTTGAGATTTTTTTGAACTAGAAATACAGATTTTAAAAAGGAATTTTTTTTTTCCTGTGGAAAGGAAGTCCAGAAAGCAGCTGAAACTGAAAGCAGCTTGTTTTTCTCTGCTTTGTGGCCAAGCAGAGACAAAAGGGGATTATCTTGTGAATTGCAGGTTTTCTTTGCCTGGAGGCAGGGTACTTAACTCCTGCAGGGAAATTCAGTTTTCCAACCCAGAGGTTTTTTTTCTTTTCTTCCTAAAAGTAAATAGGGGGTGTGTGTTCTACCCATTTGCTTTTTCTTTGGGCTGGGTAAGCAGGTTTCCAAGTAGTTGGAGGTTTTTTGCTTTAATTTGGGCCCAGAGCAGAGACAAGGGAATTGTCTTTTTCTGTAGGCTGACAATCACTATCAGAGAATAGGTATTCTATTCCAGCACAGCAAAATTTTACAGCCAAGTTTTGTTTTTTTATTTCTAAACCTCGGGTGTAAAGTTAGTTAAAAACAGAGAGGTTAGAATGACCAAATCCTCAGCTCGACTACAGCTGGAATTAGCCAAATTTCAGGTTGAGGAAAAACAAAGGGAACATGAAAGACAGATAGAACTCATGTGGCTGGAGAAGGAGGTACAGGAGGCTGCCCACAAGAGGGAAATGGAGGCAAGGAAGCATGTGGAGGAGGAGAAGGAAAAAGAGAGGAAGCATGTGGAGGAGGTGGAGAGGATAAAGGCCCAGCAGAATATACCAACAAACCCTAGCAATCCTTCTCCAGGTACCACTTCCCATCCCAGAAAGTTCCCCACCTACAAGGCAGGTGATGATACTGAGGCCTTCTTAGAAAACTTCGAAAGGGCCTGCCTTGGGTACAACATCTCTACTGACCAATACATGGTAGAGCTGAGGCCGCAGCTCAGTGGACTCTCAGCTGAGGTGGCAACTGAAATGCCTAAAGAACACATGAACAAGTATGAACTGTTTAAATCCAAGGCGAGAGTCAGAATGGGGATAACACCCGAGCAGTCTCGTCGGAGGTTCAGAGCCCTAAGGTGGAAACCAGACATGTCATTTACCCGATATGCCTACCACATTGGGATGCCTGGATATCAGGAGCAAGTGTTGAATCTCCAGTAAATTTGCCCTTCCTAATGCAAATGGAACAATTCTTAGAGGGTGTTCCTGAGGAAATAGAAAGATACATCCTAGACGGGAAGCCCAAAACTGTAATCGAGGCAGGAGAGATTGGAGCCAGATGGGTGGAGGTGGCAGAGAAGAAGAAAACTGGTCGCAGTTGGAGCAGAGACCAGAAGGGACCACCCCAGACCACACCCTATTACCGGGGACCGCCCAAAGCCCCACCTACCTCCCAAAGAACCCTCCAGACCCCTTATCGTCCCACCACCCCATTCTCCAGCAACCTTCCTTGCCCCAGTGACCCGTCAGCTGGACGATGTTTTAAATGTAACGAGCTGGAGCATGTAAAGGCCAACTGCCCCAAGAACCCCAACAGATTACAGTTCATTGCACCGGAATCACACCAGAGGTCCACAGGCCCAGATACCTCCCAGATACCCTTGGAGCGGAGGGAAACTGTGAGTGTGGGCGGGAAGAAGGTCACCACGTGGAGGGACACCGGAGCACAAGTGTCAGCTATCCATGCTTCCTTAGTGGACCCCAATTTAATCAACCCAGAGATCCAAGTGACGATTCAACCCTTCAAGTCCAACTCTTTCAAATTGCCTACAGCCAAGTTGCCTGTCCAGTACAAGGCTGGTCAGGAACATGGACTTTTGCAGTCTATGATGATTATCCCATCCCCATGCTGTTGGGGGAAGACTTGGCCAATCATGTGAAGCAGGCCAAGAGGGTGGGAACAGTCACCCGCAGCCAGGCTAAACAAGCCGTGAGGCCAAGCTCTGTTCCAGAAACTTCTATCAGGACCCGGTCAGAGGTGATGGACCCCAGGCCAATCTCTGCAACAGCAGTAGTGGATCCAGTCCCAGAGACCCAGACGGAACCAGTCCCAGAACCGGAACCAGCCGAACAACCAACACCAGACCCCGTGTCAGCACTGAATCCAGTACTTGCAACCTCAACACCAGAGGGCCCCACCTACCCTGAACTGGCAGCAGCCGATAACCCGACCCAAGAGGCTCAGCCAGAGCCTGAATCCCAACATAGTGCACCAGCGGAGAGCGGTTCACAGTCAACAGAAACAGCTCCATCCCCTATATCGCTTCCAGAGGGACCAAGCCTAGGTCCACAATCCAATGAGGAACTGATGTCTCCAGCATCAAGGGAACAGTTCCAGACCGAACAGGAAGCAGATGAAAGCCTCCAGAGAGCTTGGACGGCGGCACGGAGCAACCCACCGCCTCTCAGCTCTTCTAATCGATCCAGGTTTGTTGTAGAAAGAGGACTTTTGTACAAGGAAACTCTTTCTGGTGGACACCAGGAAGACTGGCATCCTCAGACAGTTGGTAGTTCCAACTAAATACCGGGCCAAGCTCTTGAGCTTAGCCCACGATCACCCTAGTGGCCATGCTGGGGTGAACAGGACCAAAGACCGTTTGGGGGGGTCATTCCACTGGGAGGGAATGGGCAAGGATGTTTCTACCTATGTCCAGTCTTGTGAGGTGTGCCAAAGAGTGGGAAAACCCCAAGACCAGGTCAAAGCCCCTCTCCAGCCACTCCCCATCATTGAAGTTCCATTTCAGCAAGTAGCTGTGGATATTCTGGGTCCTTTTCCGAAAAAGACAGCCAGAGGAAAGCAGTACATACTGACTTTCATGGATTTTGCCACCCGATGGCCGGAAGCAGTAGCTCTAAGCAACACCAGGGCTAAAAGTGTGTGCCAGGCACTAGCAGACATTTTTGCCAGGGTAGGTTGGCCCTCCGACATCCTCACAGATGCAGGGACTAATTTCCTGGCAGGAACTATGGAAAACCTTTGGGAAGCTCATGGGGTAAATCACTTGGTTGCCACTCCTTACCACCATCAAACAAATGGCATGGTGGAGAAGTTTAATGGAACTTTGGGGGCCATGATACGTAAATTCGTAAATGAGCACTCCAATGATTGGGACCTAGTGTTGCAGCAGTTGCTCTTTGCCTACAGAGCTGTACCACATCCCAGTTTAGGGTTTTCCCCATTTGAACTTGTATATGGCCGTGAGGTTACGGGGCCATTGCAGTTGGTGAAGCAGCAATGGGAGGGATTTACACCTTCTCCAGGAACTAACATTCTGGACTTTGTAACCAACCTACAAAACACCCTCCGAACCTCTTTAGCCCTTGCTAGAGAAAACTTACAGGATGCTCAAAAAGAGCAAAAAGCCTGGTATGATAAACATGCCAGAGAGCGTTCCTTCAAAGTAGGAGACCAGGTCATGGTCTTAAGGGCGCTCCAGGCCCATAAAATGGAAGCATCGTGGGAAGGGCCATTCACGGTCCAGGAGCGCCTGGGAGCTGTTAATTATCTCATAGCATTCCCCACCTCCAACGAAAAGCCTAAGGTGTACCATATTAATTCTCTAAAGCCCTTTTATTCCAGAGAATTAAAGGTTTGTCAGTTTACAGCTCAGGGAGGAGATGACGCTGAGTGGCCCGAAGGTGTCTACTACGAAGGGAAATGTGCTGGTGGTGTGGAAGAGGTGAACCTCTCCATGACCCTTGGGCGTATGCAGCGACAGCAGATCCAGGAGCTGTGCACTAGCTACGCGCCAACGTTCTCAGCCACCCCAGGACTGACTGAACGGGCATATCACTCCATTGACACAGGTAATGCTCACCCAATTAGGGTCCAACCTTACCGGGTGTCTCCTCAAGCTAAAACTGCTATAGAACGGGAGATCCAGGATATGTTACAGATGGGTGTAATCCGCCCCTCTGAAAGTGCATGGGCATCTCCAGTGGTTCTAGTTCCCAAACCAGATGGGGAAATACGTTTTTGCATGGACTACCATAAGCTAAATGCTGTAACTCGCCCAGACAACTATCCAATGCCACGCACAGATGAACTATTAGAGAAACTGGGACGGGCCCAGTTCATCTCTACCTTGGACTTAACCAAGGGGTACTGGCAGGTACCGCTAGATGAATCTGCCAAGGAAAGGTCAGCCTTCATCACACATCTCGGGCTGTATGAATTTAATGTACTCCCTTTTGGGCTGCGAAATGCACCCGCCACTTTCCAAAGACTTGTAGATGGTCTCCTAGCGGGATTAGGAGAATATGCAGTCGCCTACCTTGACGATGTGGCCATATTTTCGGATTCCTGGGCAGACCACCTGGAACATCTACAAAAAGTCCTTGAGCGCATAAGGGAGGCAGGACTAACTGTTAAGGCTAAGAAGTGTCAAATAGGCCTAAACAGAGTGACTTACGTTGGACACCAGGTGGGTCAAGGAACTATCAGCCCCCTACAGGCCAAAGTGGATGCTATCCAAAAGTGGCCTGTCCCAAAGTCAAAGAAACAGGTTCAAATCCTTCTTAGGCTTGGCCGGTTATTAGAGACGATTTGTACCGCACTACAGCCAAATCGCTGCCCCACTGACAGACCTAACCAAAAAGAAACAGCCAAATGCTGTTCAGTGGACCGAAAAGTGTCAGAAGGCCTTTAACAAGTTTAAAGCGACACTCATGTCTGACCCTGTACTAAGGGCCCCAGACTTTGACAAACCATTCCTAGTAACCACAGATGCGTCCGAGTGTGGTGTGGGAGCAGTTTTAATGCAGAAAGGACCTGATCAAGAATTCCACCCTGTAGTGTTTCTCAGCAAAAAACTGTCTGAGAGGGAAAGCAACTGGTCAGTCACTGAAAAAGAATGTTATGCCATTGTCTACACTCTGGAAAAGCTACGCCCATATGTTTGGGGACGGCGTTTCCACCTGCAAACCGACCATGCTGCACTGAAGTGGCTTCACACCGTCAAAGAAACTAACTAAAAACTTCTTCGGTGGAGTTTAGCTCTCCAAGATTTTGATTTTGACATCCAACACATCTCAGGAGCTTCTAACAAAGTGGCTGATGCACTCTCCCGTGAAAGTTTCCCAGAATCAACTGGTTAAAATCGTCCTTGAGATGTGGAAAATATTGTTAGTCTTTATGTACTTGGTAGTATATTTAGAGATGCATGTGTCTTATTAACTCTGTTTTTTCCTAGAGCTCCAGGAAGAAATCCCAGCCAGTGTTTCACCCTAGCTGAGATTTGGGGGGCGTGTCATAAATATAAAGGGAAGGGTAAACCCCTTTGAAATCCCTCCTGGCCAGGGGAAAGCTCCTCTCACCTAAAGTCAGTAAAGGGTTAAGAAGCTAAAGGTAACCTCGCTGGCACCTGACCAAAATGACCAATGAGGAGACAAGATACTTTCAAAAGCTGGGAGGAGGGAGAGAAACAAAGGGTCCGTGTGTCTGTCTATAGTCTGTCTATATGCTGGTTTCTGCAGGGGATAGACCAGGAATGGAGTCTTAAAACTTTTAGTAAGTAATCTAGCTAGGTATGTGTTAGATTATGATTTCTTTAAATGGCTGAGAAAAGAACTGTGCTGAATAGAATAACTATTTCTGTCTGTGTATCTTTTTTGTAACTTAAGGTTTTGCCTAGAGGGGTTCTCTATGTTTTTGAATCTAATTACCCTGTAAGATATCTACCATCCTGATTTTACAGGGGGGATTTCTTTATTTCTATTTACTTCTATTTTTTATTAAGTCTTCTTGTAAAAAACTGAATGCTTTTTCATTGTTCTCAGATCCAAGGGTTTGGGTCTGTGGTCACCTATGCAAATTGGTGAGGCTTTTTACCAAACCTTGTCCAGGAAGTGGGGTGCAGGGTTTTGAGAAGTATTTTGGGGGGAAAGACGCGTCCAAACAGCTCTTCCCCAGGAACCAGTATTAGTTTGGTGGTGGTAGCGGCCAGTCCAAGGACAACGGGTGGAATATTTTGTACCTTGGGGAAGTTTTGACCTAAGCTGGTAAAGATAAGCTTAGGAGGTTTTTCATGCAGGTCCCCACATCTGTACCCTAGAGTTCAGAGTGGGGGAGGAACTTTGACAGTTCTCTGTTCCTAAAATGAAGTTCACCCCTTCTCTGGACCCGGCTGAATCATCCCTGCCAGAGGTGGTTTATTCTTGGGGCTCAGAAATAAGTTTCTGAAGAGCACATTTTTTTCCACCAAATGTTAAGTATCATTTTTTTAAAAAAAAATCCCATGGGAGCCTGTCCCCAAATTCCCTATAAGAACTCCACCCCACACCATTAATTCATTGGAGCTGAATGCTGCTACGTTATCCGTATGTAAAGTAAAATTAGTCTAATATGTCTGTTGCCATGTGGCTCTGGCTCATTCCACAGCACTCTTGTTTAAATGGGAAACAAATGAATAGATTGTGCAGTCCTTTCTCCCTCCTCTTTATAGCACACACACGTCACAAGCCAAGGGCAAGATGTGGGAACCCATTGTTAAAATATCAGCAGCACATCACAGGATTTGATCTAACATTCCCGTAGCAAGCATTGAGAAAAATTTAATATCAATACTTAGCATTTATGTTTTAAGAAAAATATCATTTTGTATAATGGGTGAAGTAGGTCAAGAAGTACTATGACTTCCATTTGACAGAAAGGGAAGCTGAGAGAGAAGGCCAAATTCTTTAGTACCCTTTCCTGTGCTGGGCATGAGGGAGAGAGGAGGTGGCATGGGCAGGGAAAGCCACTTTTCTGACTCCCTAATTCTGTCCCAGTTAAGAGTCCCTACCTTGTCCCGACCCATGCAATTTACAGCATGCCAGGTCTACTCTAAGTTGTGTGCCATAAAGAGTCATGGCACCGATACAGACTAGCCAGACTGCAGTGCTTTACACTTGTGCCTCTTCTAGACCCGAACACACTCTCATTTCTCAGGGTCAGACTGAGAAGCCTGTGCAGAGCTGTTATGCCAGCTCTATATTGGTCTGAGAACTCCCCTGCAAAGAGGTGTGATCTTCCGGGGCAGTCTATACCCCCTTTATGGCCTGTACACATTCCATATGGAGTATACAGAGCCCAGAGAGTAAGTGACTTTCCCAGAACTAGAGATGGTCAGAATTCCTGGCTGCCAGTCCTGTGCTCGGGAAAAACACCATTCTCTTACCGGAACAACTTAGAGTAGAGATTGATTGGGTCCCTTGTCAGCAGTACTTCAAATCACAGCAAGCAATTAGAGCGGCAGTCCTGAGACTGAGGATGCAGCACTTTGCAGGCCTTATCACACTCTATACACGTGTGCAGAAGACTCATGAAGATCCTAGAATTGTTTCTGCTGCATTTGTGGTCATCTATTGGTCTTCTCAGCTGGTGAATCCCAAGAATCTATTTTTTATGATGGAGTAACTAGAAATATAAATTATTCCAGTTCTGCCTTGATTTATCTGAATGATATCTAGTATGTTGGGAACATTATTGTTAGTATTGTATGTTAACAAATGTGATTAAAAACCTATATTTTCTGTATATGATCATACGTCCCATTGATACTCAAACTGTGAAAGCAATCCTTGATGCTGTACACAGTTTTAATTTCATGGGCTGTATAGCCATTTCTCTGGCTTTTGAAGAATCAAATTTGAATGTGCGACTCTTTGGTATATACATTTATATCAGGTAGGCTAGCAAATAAACAATCTCTCCAGCAAGTAGGTGAGAAATTCATTTGTGCAATTGCAGTTTAAAGATATGATTCTCCTGAAACCAGTCAATATTTAAAGTGCTACTACACAGTAATTGAGTTTACTGATCTTTTTTCCCCATTTTGCCATAAATTTATGAGGCAATTTCTTTTTTTTTTAAAAAAAATTTACTGATTTGCACTTAACCAGTAGTTTTTATTTCAGTGTCCCTGTACATCTGATCTTATGTAAATAAATCTTTGGAGAACAATTCTAGTTAAAATGAATAAAGCAGCTCATGAAATGAAATATTTCAGAATTTTTTTATTTTTCTTTTAACTTGTCATGATACTCAGTGCCGGATTGCGTTTTTTAATTTTTCTTCTGGGAAGTAAAATATAGGGAGAGATTTTTCAAAGGCATTTGTGCCTTTGAAATTCTCCCCCTTAATATTTAGGTACTGTAGTCTCAGGACCTGGATACTCTGGAGATCAGTATATTCAAAAACCTTAAAATCAGAAATTTCCTTTCATATAATTTGCCTTTCGCTCAGAAAAAAATAGGGGATTTCTTTCATACGGGGGCATGGATCAGATTAATGTGTGTGTATTGAGACACATTGAAAAGTTAAGATGAGAATACTTTGCTATACCCAAGTTTTGAGTGACCTAATGTTCTAGCAGCAAACAACCAGCACTCTTTTTGGTATATCACCAAGATACACGAAAAGTTTTTCCAAGTTCCTTCTAAGCTCTAACCCACCCTATTTGTTCTTTATGTCACAGCAAACATTTGAGTGTGCCGTACCTAATAGGAGACACATTTTGCAAGAAAAATCCATGTGTTTTCTGTATTACTGTGCAGGCTGTTTTACCACCACACCCTCTACAATTGCTTATGCAATGCTGTACGTATGTTTAAAATATTTTGTCCAGCCACTCTTCTGAGAGTGGCTAAGCAGATGCAGCCTTCATTATAGGGATCAAGCCTTCCTTTCAGGTTTCATAAGGATGATTTAGAATATTTTGCTAGTATTAATCTAGACTCATGGAAAAACATTTACATTCTTAATGCACTGCAGTATGAAACAACCTAAATATTTTTATTTAGTGTGTTCCTAACAAAATCCACAAAGGCTCTTTTAGAAGTTGTGCACCAGATTATGATTCATAAAACCACTGGCCATGTTGTGGGACGTACTTGGAGAGCTTCAATTCAGCAGGAGCCGCAGGACAAGGCTCTGGCGGGAGTGCATATTGGAGCAACAGCAGCACCACCCTTTGAAGAGCTGGCTTGCGTTCCTCTTCATACCTGGACAGTAGAGGATCATATCTTAACCCCTGCTCTTTCTTTCTGAAGACCTGGACCTTGTCTACACACAGTTGTGTACTGGTTTGATTAAATAGATTTAGATGAAGTGGTTCTGCTAAACCAGTGAAAATTTCTGTGTGGACGCACATTTATTTTGGTTTATTTTGGACACTTCGGATTCAAACTTTCCTGTTTCAATTTAACTTAAGTCAGTAAAAAAATCAATTTACAAGTCCTAATCAATTTAAGCTAAACTGGAAATAAACGTGGCTTAAACCTAAATAAGAGCATCCACACACAGCCGTCTGCTTTGGTTTAACTAAACCAGTTTAAAGTAACTCTTAAAGTTAAACCAGTGCAACTGCTCACATAGACTGACCCTAGCATTGCTGGTGCCACTAGCTGTATGTTTGAGGCCAGGTCTAAACTACAAAGTTTTGCCAGAGTAGCTGTGTCAGGATGTGGGGGGAAAAAACACAACCCTAAACAACATAACTATGCCAACTACACTCCCGATGTAGCCACAGCTTACACCAGCACAAGGAGTGCTTTTGCCAGTATAGCTTGTTATTTGGGGAGAGAGTTTAACTGTTCTGGCAAAAGAACTTTTGCTGGTATAAGCTCTGTTTGCACAAGAAGGATAGCCTTTATAATATAGACTAGCCCTGAGAGATTGTGACTGAACCCCAGGAAGGGACAAAGTGGGTAAAAGAAGGATCCTTGCTTCTCTTTCCTTTTCCTACCTGCTCCATCCATCCATAGAGGGCCAGCCTCAATCTAGCTCTGTGTGTACCTATCTGAAAGGACTAGCAAAAATACTAAATTATAATGAATAATTAGATGGAGAGTGACTAATCATAATGCCTGGTCTTATTTAGAGATGTAAATACTTTGGATTGACATGAGCAGGCTGCACAAATGGTAAAAACATTTCTAGCAACTTTCTGGTGTAATTCCCCGTGCACTCCTTTTTTTTTTTTTTTTTTTGAAAAAATTCATAGAGCTAAGTAAAGTTACTTTAAAATTCCAGATATGTGAATGTTAAAATAGCAGATTAATGCTCTATCCCACGCACATTGCCAAAATTAGATTCACCATAGGGAAAAGTTTTTTAAAAAAAAAACCACAACATGCAAAAAAGAGAAATCAACTTCCTTGTATCTTCTGTACTGCAATGTAGTTAAACTAAAAACTGACTTTTCTTAGCTGAAGCTTTCAGTGAAACAAGTCTTTTTCAGAATTCCCAAACTTGACATGTCACACTTTATTATATAGGCTTTTTGTTATGCAATGCAAAATGCTAACATGTCAAGCCCATTCAAAATCACAGTTCAAAAGCAGGCTTTTAATTTTCACCATGTCAGTAGAAGTAAAACCTTCCAAGGCAACACAAATATATTTTTTAAAAGTTGAAACAGGGTGAAAAGCACACCATTTGTTATTGCTGTACCATATCCTTTCAGGTAATGCTTTCAGAGACCACTTCTGAGAAAATTGTGGATGTGTCTAATTATAAAAATATATTTCTAAAAAGATGATATAGCAACTAGCAAGACAAAGTAAAACAGCAACTTATTGAGTATAAAATTTAAAATGCGTCCTTAGCAAGTGGAAGGATTATAAATCTGTTTACTTTTAGAATTTTTAGTGAATATAACAGTTTATCACTTTTTCACTCCTTCACTACCTTTGTGGTGTTGTCTTGTGATTACTTTTATAGTGGCAGGGGGAAGTTATGCAAATGATTGAAGAATAGTTCAGTTCCTGTGTGGTCGATGTGAAATGAGTTGATTATCTTATTCTAGTTTCTAGTGTGTAGGTGTCCACATCGCTTTTCCTACTGTCAAGATTTATTGGCAGTCTCATTATAGAAGCTAAGGATTTGAGTAGGCATAGGTCAAAATTTTCAAACCTGGGCATCTAACCTGAGGCACCTAAATAAATGGTGTGATTTTTTTTTTCAAAGGTACTGAGCACTTGGCAGCTTCAGTTGACATAGGCCACCTTTATTTTTGTGCCTAAATGTGGGTTATGGGGCCTAACTTAAAGTATCCAGGGTTGAAAATCCTACTCATGGAGACTGAAATACCCTCGTGTTCCTAGAGGTGGTCCTTTCAGCCCAGGGTCAAGGTGCAGGGGTAAAGCTGGGCAGGGGGGGATGTGTAATGCTACTGTGCATGTATGTATCTGCTCTGTGGAGAAACAGGAGACTTCATTCTCCAGGAGGTCAGTTTGGCACCTCTACACTACAATTTTTCATATGGAAAAATTAAGCATTTTGAAGCTGGAGACGAAAAACGTTAAACTAATTTTCTGCTACAAAACGGGTAATTTTTTTAAATTTAAAGCAAGTTAAGAGCAGGTTTTTCGGCCTTTCCTTTAAATTTTCCTGGTTGTTGCATCATTTAAATATGGCTTTCTTTAACAAAACCGAGTGTCGTGGTTGGTTATTCCTTAGTCCTAGATACTAACTGCTGTGCTGTTGGGAAGGGGAAATCATTTTATAATATCTGTTACCAAATATGATATTTTCATATCAAACACTGAGCATTTTTGAATTCAGGGCCAAAGTAAGGCTATGTCTACACTAGCACTTTTATTGGTATAATTTATGTCGCTCAGGGGTATGCAAAGAACACCCTCCTAAGTGTCATAAGTTACACTGACAGAAGCATTGGTGTGCCCAGCACTACGTTGGCGGGACACTGTCTCCCACCGAGATATCTACTGCTGCTCGTTGGAGGTGGTTTAATTATGTTGACAACAGCGCTCTCTCCCGTCGCCTTAAAGTCCTACGTGAGCAATCTTACAGTGGCACAGCTGCATCGGTATGGCTGTGCCGCTGTAAGTTAACTAGTGTAAACATGGTCTAAGGCACTCTGGAGCCCTAGGAGTAGCATGACTCACAGCTCCCCATGGCATTGCCCCTAGTGCCCCACCCCCATTCCATAGGCACACCCTCACACGGAGAGGCAATGGCAGGGGCTCCTCCCATTCCACAGAGGTAAGGTCAGCAGCATGGGACCACCTCTATTTCATGGACCCACAACAGGGCTTCACGGGCTCCATTTCTCCTCCAAAAAGGCAGGGGCGGCAGCAGAGAGGTTATGTTTCTAAAGCATGGCTCGTGGGCTCTTCAACATTTACGCAACAAGGAGCCCATGTTAATTAGTAAAACAGACACTTAGCTAGGTCCAGACAACAGCATCACAGAAATGTTAATTTACCCAGAGCGGTTCTCAAGTTCCCCAACTCTCTCCTATATGGTGTATGTCACAGTGTTATAAATCTTAGATTTATTGTTATCCTCCCATCTCCCCTGCTCCTCCCTCAGAAGAGCTATCATAGAGGTAGTTGGCTCTGGTATTATGTGAGGATGAGGTTTTCTTAATCCTATGATATCATCAGGAGCACCAGTGCAGCAAGTCTCTGATAAAGGATGATGATAAAAAAATACAATTCCAGGCTAAGACTTTATGCCAGTTTCCAGTTTGGAGAGCATGTTACCACTTAGTTATATCACTTAGAAATTAGAGACTATAATGGAAAGACTGACAGAAATGTAACAGTGGTGTCATCACTAATGGTACCCTGTAATAGTCCAATCTAATGCTCCATTTTCATTATCCATATTAGGACTGTTCTGTTTTCTCCAACAGCAAGGACTAGAATCTCACAGAAGCAGAGGTTCCCTGCAGGTTACAGATTTCACCCATTTGCAAAATAAGATTAGAATCAGCCTATATAAACACTTCTGTGTAATGTCGTGAGATAAACTCTTTTATCTAAATTGCATTTCTGAAATGGAAATGAAATAGGTACATCAGGCTCCACCATTCACATCTGGTATCCCATTAATCTTAGTATTTACTATTTATAAAGGACATTTCCATCACCAGTCACTGCTTTGTGGTGTTGGGGCTCTAGAGTTCCATTTTAAAATTTTGCAGGAAAGAGAGAGAAAGTCTCTTCCATTGGTGCTGGCACACAGCTCCAAGAGGAGAACTGTAAGATCAGAGAAACATAAATACATGGAAGAGTTAGTTGCACCCCTACCCTCTGACACCTCCTCTTCATGGGAGGGCAGCGACCCTTCTTCCTCTCTTTCTTCTCTCCTTCCCTTTCCTTTTGGCAGATCTCTGTGGGAGGAGAGCATATGCCCAAGGACTCCCCTCTTGTCAGCAGCTTCTTTTAAGAGGTGAGGAGGCGGCTAAACAACTCACTTTCCTTGCTTCCTGCTTTTATTTCCTTTTCCCAGCAACAGTTCTACTCATGAGTCGTCTGAGCAGCCCTCACCCCTGACTATTAGGGATATGTCTACACAGCTCCCAGGAGCTTTCCTGCCCCAGTCAGAATACTCAGGTTAGCACTCTAAAAACAGCTGTGTAGACATTGCTTTGAAGCTATGGCTCGGGGTAGAGCTTGAGTCCTGAAGCCCACCCATCTCCCGAGGCTTCAGAGCCTGAGCTCTAGCCCAAGCTGCAAATTCCAAGTGCAGTCTTCAGTTACGTTTAGAGCCACTAGTGTGAGCCCCACAAGCCCAAGCCTCTCGACCCAGGCTGGGAGGCTTGCCGCCACCGGAGGTGTAGACACACCCTAGGAGGCTGTGGTGGTAACAGCAAGAGGCCCCTTTATTTTTGGAAGCTTTCTTGGGCCTTAGTGCTGTCAAATTAAAATTCTGTGCACTCTATACTGCATAACACACGGCGTGTGAGATTTTAATTTAGCAATTTGACAGCCAGCAGAAAGGCTGGTAGTGGTGTTGAGCAACAGTATCAAGCAAAGGTGAGGAAAGCATGGACTACTGGGGAGTTAAGAGGACATGGACAAGGTGTGGAAGAATATCACTGTATCCTCTTGGAGGGGTTGTGAGGATGAAATTAGTCAGAGTTCATAAGGTAACAGCCTATGTTGCACACAGAACTTTTTCAAACACTAAAGCTTTGGTCTCTGTTTTTATTCAAAGGTTGGGCTAATGTTTGGGTTGGTTCTTGGTAAGTTAATCCATTCCACTGTCTGGCCTTTGGTAACTATGGATCTCCACATTCTTAACCTTCAGTCAAATTCTGGATCCATATTTGGGAAGCTACTTCAACCATGAAATGCTCTTTTTCCTCGCAACTACCTCCTTATAGTGTTAGTCTCCTTCAGGTGCAAAGACAAGTGAGGAACGAATGGTATAAGTTTAAACGTGTACACCAGATCAGAAGCTGCCCAGAACCATTCACTGTAACAGAGCTGGAATGGACACTGGGTAGCATCAAGTGTGGAACAGCTGCGGGCTATGACAACATATCTCCAGAATTCCTGAAAAACCTTGGCCCCCATGCTTAGCTTTGGCTTGTGGAATTCTTCACCAGAGTCATCAGTGAAAGGAGGCTACCAAAGATACGGTGCACCACAAAAGTCATTGGCCTCCTAAAGCCTGGAAAAGATCCAAGTCAGGGGTCAAACTATCATCCCATATCATTATTGTCAGTGTGCTTCAAGGCACTGGAGCGCTTGGTCCTACAGCGCATACTACCCGACATGGAGAGAATTTTGAGCCCTAACCAAGACGGCTTTCGCTGAGGTGGTAGCACATGCAACAAGTACTCATGCTGACCACACTTGTTGAAAATGGCTTCCAAAGAAACTTGAAAACAGGCACTGTTTTCTTCGATACGGTATGGCGCACTGAGCTGCTCGTGAAGGTATCACAGGTCCTGCTACCTTGGGTCACAGGCATCGTTGAACTGTTCCTCTGCAATAGGCCATTCAGAGTCCATGTGGGGGAGAAGATGAGTGCTTGGAGACAACAGAGCAATGGGTTACCCAGGGCTCTGTGCTTTCACCAATACTGTTCAACCTTTACATCAATGACCTGCCAACAACGGAGTCATGAAAGTTCATTTACACAGACTACATCTGTTGCAGTACCAGGCCCGGATGTTCCATGAGTTTCATGCTGCCTTAAACTTGGACATGACAAAGTTAGCTGACTACTGTAGAGTTGGCGCCTCCAGCCAAGTGTCATAAAAACAGTCTCCAGTTTGTTCCATCTTCATCACGCCAGCACAACCCAAGAACTGAAAGTTTATCTGAATGGTCAGAAGGTGAAGCATGAAGTAGAACCGGTCTATCTAGGTGTGACCTTAGACCGCACACTGAGTTACCATGCCCACCTGAAGATGACAGCAGCTAAAGTTAAGACACGCAACAATCTTCTTAACAAACTGGCAGGTTTGTCATGGTCATGCTCGTGCTCCAACTCTGCAGACATCAGCTCTTGCTACCTCGTATTTGATGGCGGAGTACTGCACACCAGTATGAAGCCGATCGTCACACACCAAACTGGTGGATATGCAGTTACATGCCTCCATGCGGATCATCTCTGGCACCCTGTGTCCTACTCCACTCTGCATTCAGCCTGTATCGCTGGGGCCTTCATGACAGCCTTTTGTGCAGTTGTGGCACAACACAGATGATGACGCACGTTGTCGATGAATGCCTGCTGACTGGGTTCAGTGGTGGCCTCGAAGAACTGCATGACGCCACTGAAGATGCCATCACTTGGCCTGACAACTATGCACATGCTAAATAAATAGAGTACTCACTACATCAAACCACTTCAGAAGCTCTTCACTAGCTCACTGCTCTGGACTTGGTTATTTGAACATTGCTAATCCTCTCGCTTGCCATACAAACAATAAGTTTGTACTCAGCCATCTGTCTTGTTCACATCTCTCTGGAAGCTGTGTAATATTTAATGTTCTGCTCAAGACTTCACCAACTCATAGGGGTATATGAAAAAAAATGCTCATAAAAGTTCTACGTGTGTCAACTTCCTTGGTTAGTGGATTGTCCCATGACTGGCTAAAATTTTTTGACCAAATTGCTACTTAAGAATGGTGGAGTACTTCTCAGGAACATCAAAGTTGTTTTCCTGAATATTGAATATTGCACAGATCACTCATATTTTCCATTAGATCACTTCAGTAAGAACAGGATCTGTCCCCAAGTGTATTTGGCTTGTGCAACTATACATCCTTGTTCTCTTTAAACATTGCCCGGAGGGAAAAAAAACTAGTTATAGTAGTAGTCAATGAGGAAAACAAAGCTGTTAAATTCTGATTTACTGTTTGGTCTTTTTCCCCACCCTAAATACCATAGATCAAATGGCTTTTTTTTCCCCCTTGTGAAGTAGCAGCATAGATAAATTCTGTTGTGGATGCTAATGCTGTTTAGACATTTTAAAATGATCACTACTTTAATGTATAAACAACTGCTAAGAGTGCATTCTTCATATTTTGTATAAATAACATTGTTATGTTTCAGAGTAGCTGCCGTGTTAGTCTGTATTCACAAAAAGAAAAGGAGTACTTGTGGCACCTTAGAGACTAACCAATTTATTTGAGCATAAGCTTTCGTGAGCTACCGCTCACTTCATCGGATGCATCATGCATCATGCATCCGATGAAGTGAGCTGTAGCTCACGAAAGCTTATGCTCAAATAAATTGGTTAGTCTCTAACATTGTTACGTAATTCAGACTGCACATTAATAAGATGCTAGATTAATTTTATACAGTAAATGAAGTAGCTTACTGTATAAGGCAATAATATGGGCAAATATATCAACACTGAGTATGTTTTTGTTATTTCTGTAAACTTTTTGAATTAAAGTTTTGACTACTTGCATATCTTCCCTCCCTTCCCACCCCCAAAAAATCTTAAAGCCTCCATCACAGCTATTATCCTTCAAGGAGAGGACTGAATGGGATGCCCTTTTTAACCAATTAACACCAGATGCTCTGGCTAGTGGCCAGAAAAGTCACAGTTGTGTAATGTGAGGTTCTTTTCCCCCATCTCCACGTACAAGGGGTTGAGTACATTCCTCCAGTATCCTGCCAGCTCATGCCATTCTGGGGAGGGTCTAGACCAAAACCAGAAATGAAACTCAAATTTCTTATGTGGTAAAGTAGAGCAGACCACTGAACAAGAACATTTTTATAACAAATATACATCATTATTTAACATATAAAACTGTCTCACTTGGCCAGGCAATGGGCTTTGCTTCCTAAGCTATGACAATTTAGAGGTTTGCCGGCAGAATCATGCTATGTCTACACTTTGAGTGAGGGGTGTGATTCCCAGCTTGTATACACATACTTGCTCTCGGTCAATGTTGCTGATGCCCATGCTGCCACGGCTATGCTGCTGTTTATTAGGCGCAAGTGGTGTTCTCGTCCATCCTCCCCTGGGAAAGAAAAGGCTGGGGTAGGGAACGTCAAATCGTGGAAGTCAATGAATGGCTACGCAGGTGTGTCGGAGAGAAGGCTTAGGATTCTTCGACCATGGGATGGTGTTCCAAGAAGGAGGAGTGCTAGGCAGAGACGGGCTCCACTTAACGAAGAGAGGAAAGAGCATCTTCGCGAGCAGGCTGGCTAACCTAGTGAGGAGGGCTTTAAACTAGGTTCACCGGGGGAAGGAGACCAGAGCCCTGAGGTAAGTGGGGAAGCGGGATACCGGGAGGAAGCACAAGCAGGAGCGTGTGAGAGGGGAGGGCTCCTGCCTCATACTGAGAACAAGGGGTGATCAGCGGGTTATCTCAAGTGCCTATATACAAATGCACAAAGCCTGGGAAACAAGCAGGGAGAACTGGAGGTCCTGGCAAAGTCAGGGAATTATCATGTGATTGGAATAACAGAGACTTGGTGGGATAACTCGCATGACTAGAGTACTGTCATGGATGGGTATAAACTGTTCAGGAAGGACAGGGAGGCCAGAAAAGGTGGGGGAGTTGAACTGTATGTAAGGGAGCAGTATGACTGCTCAGAGCTCAAGTATGAAACTGCAGAAAAACCTGAGAGTCTCTGGATTAAGTTTAGAAATGTGAGCAACAAGGATGATGTCGTGGTGGGAGTCTGCTATAGACCACTGGACCAGGGGGATGAGGTGGACGAGGCTTTCTTCCGGCAACTCGCAAAAGCTACTAGATCGCACACCCTGGTTCTCATGGGCGACTTCAATCATCCTGATATCTGCTGGGAGAGCAATACAGCGGTGCACAGACAATCCAGGAAGTTTTTGGAAAGTGTAGGGGACAATATCCTGGTGCAAGTGCTGGAGGAACCAACTAGGGGCGGAGCTCTTCTTGACCTGCTGCTCACAAACCGGGAAGAATTAGTAGGGGAAGCAAAAGTGGATGGGAACCTGGAAGGCAGTGACCATGAGATGGTCGAGTTCAGGATCCTGACACAAGGAAGAAAGGAAAGCAGCAGAATATGGACCCTGGACTTCAGAAAAGCAGACTTTGACTCCCTCAGGGAACTGATGGGCAAGATCCCCTGGGTGAATAACATGAGGAGAAAAGGAGTCCAGGAGAGCTGGCTGTATTTTAAAGAATCCTTATTGAGGTTATAGGAACAAAGCATCCCGATGTGTAGAAAGAATAATATGGCAGGCGACCAGCTTGGCTTAACAGTGAAATCCTTGCTGATTTTAAACACAAAAAAGAAGCTTACAAGAAGTGGAAGATTGGACAAATGACCAGGGATGAGTATATAAATATTGCTTGGGCTTGCAGGAGTGAAATCAGGAAGGCTAAATCACACCTGTAGTTGTAGCTAGCGAGGGATGTTAAGAGTAACAAGAAGGGTTTCTTCAGGTATGTTGGCAATAAGAAGAAAGCCAAGGAAAGTGTGGGCCCCTTACTGAATGAGGGAGGCAACCTAGTGACAGAGGATGTGGAAAAAGTTAATGTACTCAATGCTTTTTTTGCCTCTGTCTTCACGAACAAGGTCAGCTCCCAGACTACTGCACTGGGCAGCACAGCATGGTGAGGAGGTGGCCAGCCCTCTGTGAAGGAAGAAGTGGTTCAGGACTATTTAGAAAAACTGGACGTGCACAAGTCCATCGGGCCAGATGCGTTGCATCCGAGAGTGCTAAAGGAATTGGCGGATGTGATTGCAGAGCCATTGGCCATTATCTTTGAAAACTCATGGTGATCGGGGGAAGTCCCGGAAGACTGGAAAAAGGCTAATGTAGTGCCAATCTTTAAAAAAGGGAAGAAGGAGGATCCTGGGAACTACAGGCCAGTCAGCCTCACCTCAGTCCCCGGAAAAATCGTGGAGCATGTCCTCAAGAAATCAATTCTGAAGCACTTAGACGAGAGGAAAGTGACCAGGAACAGTCAGCATGGATTCACTAAGGGAAAGTCATGCCTGACTAATATAATTGCCTTCTATGATGAGATAACTGGTTCTGTGGATGAAGGGAAAGCAGTGGATGTGTTGTTCCTTGACTTTAGCAAAACTTTTGACACAGTCTCCCACAGTATTCTTGTCAGCAAGTTAAAGAAGTATGGGCTGGATGGACGCACTACAAGGTGGGTAAAAAGTTGGCTAGATTGTCGGGCTCAACGGGTAGTGATCAATGGCTCCATGTCTAGTTGGCAGCCGGTATCTAGCGGAGTGCCCCAAGGGTCGGTCTTGGGGCCGGTTTTGTTCAATATCTTCATTAATGATCTGGAGGATGGTGTGGATTGCACCCTCAGCAAGTTTGCGGATGACACTAAACTGGGAGGAGTGGTAGATATGCTGGAGGGCAGGGATATGATACAGAGGGACCTAGACAAATTGGAGGATTGGGCCAAAAGAAATCTGATGAGGTTCAACAAGGACAAGTGCAGAGTCCTGCACTTAGGACGGAAGAATCCAATGCACCGCTACAGACTAGCGACCGAATGGCTAGGCAGCAGTTCTGCAGAAAGGGACCAAGGGGTGACAGTGGACGAGAAGCTGGATATGAGTCAACAGTGTGCCCTTGTTGCCAAGAAGGCCAATGGCATTTTGGGGTTTATAAGTAGGGGCATTGCCAGCAGATCGAGGGACGTGATCGTTCCCCTCTATTTGACACTGGTGAGGCCTGATTTGGAGTACTGTGTCCAGTTTTGGGCCCCACACTACAAGAAGGATGTGGAGAAATTGGAGAGAGTCCAGCGAAGGGCAACAAAAATGATTAGGGGACTGGAACACAGGACTTATGAGGAGAGGCTGAGGGAACTGGGATTGTTTAGTCTACGGAAGAGAAGAATGAGGGGGGATTTGATAGCTGCTTTTAACTACCTGAAAGGTGGATCCAAATAGGATGGATCTAGACTATTCTCAGTGATAGCAGATGACAGGACAAGGAGTAATGGTCTCAAGTTGCAGTGGGGGAAATTTAGGTTGGATATTAGGAAAAACTTTTTCACTAGGAAGGTGGTGAAACACTGGAATGCGTTACCTACGGAGGTGGTGGAATCCCCTTCCTTAGAAGTTTTTAAGGTCAGGCTTGACAAAGCCCTGGCTGGGATGATTTAGTTGGGATTGGTCCTGCTCTGGGCAGGGGGTTGGACTAGATGGCCTCCAGAGGTCCCTTCCAACTCTGTTATTCTATGATTCTATGATTCTATATTCCTGAGCTACCCCAAGTATGTGTAAACAAGCTTAGAATCACATGCCTCTGTCAAAGTACAGACATAGCCTCTGGAGGGTTGACACTGGACTGTAGGATTGTCCTGTGGTTAAGACACTGAACTGGGTCTTAGGAGAACTGAGTTCAGTTTCTGGCTTTGCCTCAGGCTTTCTGCAGGATCCTAGCTAAGTCATTTGATCCTTCTGTGTCTTAGTTCTCCATCTGTAAAATGGGGATAATAATATTTCCTTTCTCCCAAGTCTTTTTAGGTTGTAAGCTCTTCAGAGCAGGAGTGGATTACAGCACCGAACACAATGGGACTCTGGTCTCAGTTGAGGGCATGTAGGTGCTAACATAACACCACTGCTGAGTACTACCATGAAGACTGATATACGCTGCTGTAGGGACCCTAGACTTGCGATGTATTCAGGCTTAAATGAATCTGAATACATAGAATTCCTTGCTAAACAACTTCTCCCTTTTTGTGATGAAATAGTTTTTTAAGGGTGGAAAATAAAATCCATTGGGAGAGGAAAAACACTAGGGGGTTGCTGGTGGGGATTTTTTGCATGTAAATATATAAATTTAACCTCATATAGTCAAAATACTTATTTGTACAGCATAAGAATTACACTCTTTGATAGAGGATCGTAGTCTTCATTTGGCCTCATTTTCCTAGCAACACCTTCAGATTGCTGTTCTTATACAAGAACATAGACACAGTTGCCTCTCACTTGCTGATGTATTAGGACCAACATAAAAAGGAGCAAAACTTTGATCAGCATGAAACCTTGTGTTAACTTAGTAGCTTCTTTATATGCATCCAAAGCAACCTCATGCAGGCAGTATTTAATGTATTTGCTCATTCATTTACAAAGAGGCAATTTCATGTCAAAACTGTCAGCATCTGTAATACAATACAGTGTATCTACACTTTCATTTCACAAGGAAAGAAAGAAGCCATTTGATTTATTTATGAGCTAAAGAGCTTTAGCAGTAAATCAAAATTGCTTACCTCAGACTATTACTGTAATTGAATTTTCCCCTATCCCGGATACTAGCTGGTTAAAGGTTATAGTGGCATATTTTTAAGGAATTGTAAGAGAACTCAAATATACAAGCAGCAGTGAAAGGTATAATTTTAGCTCCAAAAAGGAGTCGTATAGTAAAATTATACACCAGACAGGACAAAACAAATATGCTTTGTGGTACTGATGTGGAAGTCTGCTTGTATTACTTCTTTCAGATCTTGACAGGATCTTTGTTCTTGATGTAAAATGGATTTTTTTAAAGCTGTTGGCTTTGTTGGCAGGTGTTCCTGGGAGGAAGGAAACACAGTCCATAAACTTGCAATTTCTGTAAAAGTTAATGTAGCTACACAGCTTTGGAGCCATACTCTGTTTGCTGAGTTCAGCAGCCACAGAGAGCTTTCATTTGATTAGCTTGGCCTTTGGTGTTAAGTGTCTCTAGGATTTCCTGAGAGACATTTATCAAAGGAATTAAGACTTTTTTTTAAGAGCACTGAATGAAAATGTATGCTCAATAAACTAAAGCCTGCTCAAAAGTGACATTATTGTGCGCTATAATGAAACCCCTATGAGTTGGTGAAGTCCCTACCCAGCTTAAATATTGTTTGTCCTTCCGTTTACACAGAAGGTCTGTCTACACTATGATAACGAACCTGTGGCGCTTAATCCCAGAGCCCAGGTCAGCTGATTCGGGCACAGGGCTTGGATTGTGGGGGTATAAAATTGCAGTGTAGATGTTTGGGCTCAGGCTGGAGCCCAGGCTCTGAGACCCACCCCCCCGAATCTGAACATCTACACTGCAATTTTATAGCCTCACTACCCAAGCCCCACAAGCCCAAGTCAGCTGACTCAGACCAGTTGTAGCTGTGCCATGGGTCTTTTATTGCTGTATAGATGTACCCCCTAGACTTTAAAATGGTCTGGCACTAACCCTTTATATAATTTGCAGCTAGGACAATAATGTGTTTTACTGAAATATCTTCAGTGATTTTCATATGTTGCTAGGTTGGTGTGTGTGACAGAGATTAACTCAGTTTTCTGGTATACGTTTTTTTGTATGGTGAATGATGTTGGATTGACAGTCTGGTGGACTGGTTTTTCTATTTATCCACAGACCAGGTATTATATGGGCAGTGCAAGATTTCCAGCCTGCTCCCCAATGTGTCTTAGTCTGACTTGGAGGGACGTCACCCGGTCCCCACTCATGCTCTCTGCTGATTGGCGGCTAAGGCATATAATGGGGAGTTCCCAGATAGTGCTAGTTGCCAAGGTAGTGTTTATCGTGTGAACCCTTGAACACTGGAAGTAGGAATGAGATCACCCTGAGATAGGGGACAACTGAGGTGTTTGGAAGCAGACCTCAGACTTCAAGGTTTGAAGACTTTTAAGAGTATTCTCACTGGTGAACCCTCAGTTCTGTCTGAAAAGTTGTGTACACCACTCTGAAGGTGGTTAAAGGGACTAGTAGAGGAACACATGGCCAAAGGGTTGAATGAGTAATTTATGCAGTATTCTCATCTTATCTTGGCCTGGAGTCTTGAGACCTGAATACTTCCATTGACTTCAGAAAACAATGTTTAAAAAAATATTTAAATGTATTACATAGTGATTTTAAGTAATTAAGCACCTGAGTAGCTCCACTGAAGTGATGTAAAATTAAGTAGATGCTCTAATACATAGCTGGATTGAAACCTACATTTGTCCAAGGGGACAAACTCTTCGATTGTGATTTCGCAACATTCAGGGGGTATTTTACAACATGGGGTTAAGACATTTTTCCACAATATCACACAGCATTACTTTCTTCTGGACAAATATTACAATTATTCTACTGATACGACAGAGAAGGCAGAAACCCAGATTTAACTGTTAGATTCCAGGTGAATGTAAGAGTCTGGCACTTTTACTCATAAACTGACCTATTTGATGTACAAGTCATTGATTCACAATAACTACGGAACCCAGTAATGCTATTTTACAGTCACTTTTCGTAATGAACTACACTTAAAAAATTCAAAAGCCCAATCTGTTTGAGATAATACTAACAATTCTCCTCAGCCTGTATATTTTGGCTACCTGGCTCCCAATATGTGCCCAAATCACCTATTGTGTCTTAGGTTCTTTGATGCTCGCTTTATAGGAATATGTGAACCAGCAGCTTCCTGGCAGCTCACAGTTACACATTGTTCATGTTACTTATTTGTTTTTCTTGATTGCAAGTTGAATTCTGTATACAAATGTGACTCTGTCACCTGATTCTGTGGCCTGAGATGCCACTGTAGTCCTCGACCCCATCTTCTCAGCCCTGCTTCTTCTCTTGCTTCTCACAAATGTAACAGTCTTCACAAGATGTCATACTTTGGCACTTTTGAAAATCTCATGAGGCACTTAATCTGCATCTTTAGACACCTACATATTTTTGAAAAATCTAGCCCTTGTTGACCAGAAACAGTCCATTCATTCACTATTTATAGTCAACTATAGCCCTAATAAATAATTTCCTTTATTTAAGAAATCAGTTAGTTTTAAATGCAAAACATGTTTTGCTAAACTTTTTTTCCCTTGTATCTGACACATGTAAGGTAGTTTTACTTAACTAATAAATTATGAGTAGGGGAGTTGGACAATAATTTAATGACAGATGTTAAAAAGTTAAAGCTTTATAACCATTAAAACACAAATTGTCACTATCATATGTGAATATATCACAAAGTAAATATCCCAAAATCAAATTCTAAGAAGTTCTCAAGCAGCATTTTTCTTATTTTGCCTATCTGTAAATTGCGATTGTTATCGGTAGAAATAGATTTTCATTGGTACAGTGAAATTGACATTTACTGATATATACCAATAAAAATATTATCTTTCCAAGCCCATGTAAAAGCTGTATTTGGTTGTAAATCAACATGTTATAATGGTTGGCAACCAATGAGAATGAATTTTTCTTTAGGAAAATAAATAAAAACTACAAATGCAAAACAAGATTAAAATCAATTATTTAAATCAAGCTGCTTTCTGATTTAAATTATTGAGATAGGGTATTTAAATCACTTTGATTTAACTCAATCCACCATGTGTTTAATACCTCATCGACAGGAAACATCTCATTTCATTAATTAAATGAAATAATTGCTCTATGATAGAACATTCTGTCTCCAACACCATAGTCGGGTAGCTGTTGGTAAATGTCCAATGACCACATGCCAACTTCAGCCTCATTAGCCAGAGTATCAAGTAGAGTTTTGAGTGCTAACTAGGAGAAAAAAGGATCCTACTGTAGGTGTCTAATTACTCTATTGGATTAATACGTCTCAGCTGGTATAAAGCAATTAAGAAATATTGCTTACATTTCAGAAAGTTCGTATTAACTTTTTCCTAGTTCACAATATATCGTCTTATAGTGTTCCAGACTTATAGTTGCTTTGTTTAAATTTGAAGTATTTGAAACCTAGTAATGATACTTTGAATATTTTCAGCCTGCTCAGACCAATTTGATCTTTCCTCTCCAACCCAAAATACATGTGCTCCTCCGTCTAACTTTTTGTTTATTTCATGCCTTTGAGACGTGTGTTCTTTTACTTTGGGGGGGTAGGAAATCATCCTTTTAACAGGAGACTTTCTAAAGCACCCAAGGAATTTTGAAGCACAAGTCTCATTGACTTTCAGTGAGACTTGGGCTGCTAAGTCATTTTTACTGAGGTGCTTTTAAAAAGCCCACCCAAAATATATTATGGATGTTGTGCAAAAAAATAAATAAATAAAATAAAATAAAGTATGCTTCTAAATTAAAGTCTTAATGAAAAGATTAAATATTTAACACTTTTATGATTCCAGGACTCTGAATTTGACCCCCTGAAGTTCACCAGTGTCATTGAATGTGAGAAGCCAAACAATGACTTAAGTAGGTTTCGAGGTTACATGTGAGTATTTCATATAATTACCTTCAGTCTTCAGTCCCTTCTCTATAAGACATTTGACTTCCAGGCTCTCTTCTTCTAGTCCCCTACCTCATTCCCTGCACAGCTTCCAACTTCTGAACCAAATGAGTCAGGAATCCTACAGACAACAGCCTCCTTCACTACACAACCCTGATTCATCCCCAGAGCAGGAGCACCTTGTACACTTACAGAGGTATCAGTTCTACAGAAAAAATAGTATGTGATCATGTAATCCAAGACTGTATCACAATGCGTACACACAAGAGAGATGAATGAGGGTTGCACAGGCAACTTTAATTCTGGCATTTCTTAACTTTGGAATGCTTTCTCTTGCTTATCAAGAATAACTGCTAAAATTGTTCTCTTTTGTAAGGTGCATCTATTTGTGGAATGCTCCGTGTCTTGGGGCAGTCATTCAAAACTCCTGCCTCTCCATTCAGATGGAGTTAGAAGTCTCTCACTTCCATTCCTGAAGATGAATGTATCGGTCAGCTAACACCATGGCTATACATGCCTGAAGCAGGGAAGTAATAGATAAGACTCCCCACCCCCCTCGCCCGATTTCATAATCTGTTTATCCACCCCAGCTTCAAAGAGTATGAGTTCAGGATGGACACTCCTTCGTACATTATCTGAACATTATAAATGCCATGGAACAGATTTTCAGCTTGTGCAAATCAGCATAGCTCCTTTGCAGCTACATCGGTTTAGACCAGCTGAGACTGCGGCCCTGTACTAGTACCACAAGACATACAGCTCATGTTAAGATGAGAGCTGGTATTACTTACTTACCTACTTCTTTGTTTTTTTAGTTTGAGTATTTTTTATAGTACAGTTTTGGGGTGTGTGTTCCCCTCGAGTTTTCCTTTGAGGTGAGTTTCCTTGCCTTTGGGCCCCTGTTTCCTTGCAGCCTTTCCTAGCAGGTTATGCCAAAAACCCCAGGATTAAAGCCCTGCCAGACCGGCCACAGGTCTTTCCCCCTCAGTGACAGGCATTCCAGCTGCCTCCACTGCCTTGGAGAACCCCACATCTTACGGCAATATAAGGTTTGCTCCAGCTTCAAGAGCAGATCTAGGAAGCTGAAAAAAGACAGACTGAAACTGCTCCTCATGGAGTGCTCACTGGGACCCATGGGGTCCGATTCAGCCCCTGTACCTCCGGCTCAGCCACTCAGAGCACTCCAGTGACTCCCTCATCTCCAGCTTTGGTAAGCCAGGACCATGGAGCAACTTCGGGCACTCAGACTTAACTTAAAGACCCCATGCCCTGAGAGACCGTCCAAGAGAAGTGAAAAATCACCACCAAGACCAAGGAGCAAGGAGACCTCACATCCCAGTATAGGCACTGCTGAGGCTTCTAGATACCAAGACTTCAGTGACGAAAGACATCTAGTAAGCTGCATGCCAGAAAGTCTTCGCTCATATTTTGAAACACTAACAATTCTGCATGCAGCAGCACATTCAGCAACAAGTAAGCTGGCCTGTTCCCTAGCAGAATGCCAATTTATTACCAATACTGGTGGTCAGTACACTGTATGCAGATCAGCATACTAGTTGGCACAATGAGCCATTAAAAAGTACAATAAAATACATGGCGGCTGGCCTGCCCCCCAACTTTCTCAGTGTTGCAGATGTGAAGCATTACTGAAGCTGACCTTTTTACTCGCAGTCATAAACTGCACTGAACATACCCAGTCGACTCCACTCAACAACTTGATTTAATCACGGCCACAATTTCTGCTCATCTGTGGATCCCAAAAATCATGACTCGGGCCGCAGAAATCATGAAATTTGCCTAAAAATACTGAGATTTTGTTTTAAAAATACATGGGGGCAGTATGTGCTTTCTGGTTTTACAGCTTTGCTCTGGAGCTATAGGGGCTAGAATTATTTTTAAATTTTAAATAAAAGCTGAAAACCTCACATAATCACATGACTCCAGAAGCCTGGGGCTTTAAGAAACACCAACTATAGTGAGAGTCAGGGGCAGCTCTACCAATTTTGCTGCCCCAAGCCGCCGAATTGCTGCCGCACCCGGAAGAGCAGTGGAGCTGCCGCCCAAAAGCCGCTGCAGCGGGAAGAGCCCTATTCTGAATGCCGCCCCAAGCACCTGGTGAGAGTTGGTAATCTCATGTATATATAAGAGAGTGTTGTAAACTCGCAACATACAAATGTATCTAAAGCCATGGTGCAAATCAGCTTTGCCATCATAAAAAATAAATAAATGTAAAGCTAGTGATGGGGGACATCCAAAAGTTAGAAGTGCATTTCAGAATAAAGTTTTGATGCCTCTTTCTCTGTGGCCTGCTGCAATCAACCTTCCCCAGCAGAACCTGCCACACATCTTCCTCCGAGCAAATCCCCATCCCCTTTATCTGTTATCACCTTGCGTGGAATAAACTGGTGGTCTGCTACTCCCCTCCAGAGGCCCCCTCTCCTCTCTGTTGTTTTCAAAAAGAAGGCCACTGCCTCCCCTCCCAAAGTCAGCATGGTCTCTGGTGATAGTGCTCCCCGCATATGACATCTGGGAATCTGCTTAAAAGGCCTTTGAGGCAAGCAGACCCCCATATGCCCTGGTGAGTAGTTGCTAGGGAAAGCTCAAGGTTCAAGCCAATAGAAAAGTAAGAGATGCCATGATTTTCCGATATTTTTTTCTTTTGGCTGAATTAGAAGGCGCACACGCTATCCGGACACTCTCGCTGGTAAATAAGTCAAACTGACTTGTGCTAATCCTCCTGACCACAAGGGTTAGGCTCAGCCAGTCAAAGATCCAGAAAATATACCAAGTGGCTTCGTCCGTTTGACTTCTACCATGTAGTCAATTCAAGTTCAAAATTAGAAATACACTATTAAAAGCTGCTCAAAGTATTCAGACCCAGATAATGCAAACCCTTCCCTGCCCAGTTTAGAAATCTTTATCAATACGAACAGTTTTGTAAAAAACAAAAACAACAATAAACACTGCACGGTTGTGGAAGATCTTCATATTTTAAAAACAGACAAATTCAGAGAGATTTTAATTTCACACTGAAATCTTCATCTGGCAGTAGCAGCAGGAATCACAGGCATGCCGACATTTTACAGGATTGCTGGATATTTGTTTATAGCCCTTCAACTATTGAGAAAACAATGACAACCCCACAACTTATTTTTCAGGATATCTGAAAAACATGGGGTTGGAGGTGAGAGGAGGCATTTTCTATCTTTTTGTGTGTGTGTTGATATAGTATTGATACATCACCCTATTGATCCCACTCTAGCAAATGGGATACAAGGCAAACAAACAGGAAAAGGCAGAAGTTAGTTGGAGACAGGCTCTGTTAAACACGACTGTTTCCATGCAAATACCTTCTCAATTATGTACTGAAACAATAATTAAATGCAGCTAGTGTAGCCATTTCTCATACTAGGTATGTGCATGTTCTCTAGGTGTTTATATGCCACATATTTTGGGATGATGTCCATGTGAGAAATTGCAGAGCCATGAAACATACTGTATTTATCAAGCACTTCTGACCATCTCACCTACACTCTGCTCTCTAATCCATTCTCCTACAGTCTAGTTCTAACATTCCAAATTTCTGAGCAGCTTCAAAAAGTCACCATTTAAAAAAAAATACTCCCAGAGAAAGGTTTCCTTCTTTCCCTCGAAAATCATATTGGAATGAGTCCCAGGAAGGGGAAAATTCAGTGCTGAACCAGTGCCAGGTTAAAGGTTCAACCCTGCAGAGATAGAAATGGGAGCTCAGCCGTCTCCCCAGTGGACCCACAGCATTTGTGTTTCACCTGGGAAGGCTAGTTCTCAGACCTATCTAATTTACAGAGCGCTGGTTTTGAATTTTTTCCATGCACATCCCCTAGTTTGTAATTTTCTTTCCCCAAATTTCCGTGTCTAAATAGCTTATCATTTTTCTATGTACCTAGTTAGTGGATCATTTGTAGGATGGGGCGGGGAAAAGTGCAGGAAAATAAATGTGTTGTATTTTCCCCAGCTCCTCTCTCCCATGGCTTAGTTTCCTCCATGTCATTTTCTAAGAGTATGTAGAACACCAGTGGATGACTGTGATTTACTTTGTTATGTACAAATGCAAATTAGTAGCAAATGCTATTTGTTTAGCGATGAGTAAGATGGGGAAAAGTTGCCATACAATTCAATACTCCAGATGTGGCCTCACCAGTGCTGAATAGAGGGGAATAATCACTTCCTTTGATCTGCTGGCAATGCTCCTACTAATGCAGCCCAATATGCCATTAGCCTTCTTGGCAACAAGGGCACACTGTTGACTCGTATCCAGCTTCTCATCCACTGTAATCCCCAGGTCCTTTTCTGCAAAACTGCTGCTTAGCCAATGGGTGTCCAGTCTGTAGCAGTGCATGGGATCCTTCTGTCCTAAGTACAGGACTCTGCACTTGTCCTTGTTGAACCTCATCAGATTTCTTTTGGCCCAATCCTCCAATTTGTCTAGGTCACTCTGAACCCTCTCCCTACCCTCCAGCTTGTCTACCTCTCCCCCCAGTTTAGTATCATCCGCAAACTTGCTGAGGGTGCAATCCATCTCATCATCCAGAATGAAGATGTTGAACAAAACCGGCTCCAGGACCGACCCCCGGGGCACTCCGCTTGATACTGGCTGCCAACTAAACATTGAGCCGTTGATCACTACCCATTGAGTCCGATGATCTAGCCAGATTTCTATCCACCTTGTAGTCCATTCATGCAATCCACACTTCTTTAACTTGCTGGCAAGAATACTGTGGGAGACCATATCAAAACTTTGCTAAAGTCAAGGTATATCTCGTCCACCACTTTCCCCATATACACAGAGCCAGTTATCTCATCATAGAAGGCAGTCAGGTTGGTCAGGCATGCCTTACCCTTGGTGAATCCACGATGACTGTTCCTGATCACCTTCCTCTTCTCCAAGTGCTTCAAAATGGATCCCTTGAGGACCTGCTCCATGATTTTTCCAGGGACTGAGGTGAGACTGACCGGTCTGTAGTTCCCTGGATTCTCCTTCTTCCCTTTTTTAAAGATGGGCACTATATTTGCCTTTTTCCAATCATCCAGGACCTCCCCCAATCACCACGAGTTTTCAAAGATAATGGCCAATGGTTCTGCAATCACATCAGCCAACTCTCTCAGCACTATCGGATGCATCAGGTCCGGACCTATGGACTTGTGCATGTCCAGCTTTTCTAAATAGTCCTTAACCTGTTCTTTCACCACTGAGGGCTGCTCCCTTTCTCCCCATACTGTGCTGCCCAGTGCAGCAGTCTGGGAGCTGACCATGTCTATGAAGACAGGGGCAAAAACAGCATTGAGTATTTCAGCTTTTTCCACATCATCTGTCACTAGGTTGCCTCCCCCATTCGGTATGGGTCCCACACTTTCCCTGATCTTCTACTTGTTGCTAACATATCTATAGAAACCCTTCTTGTTACCCTTCACATCCCTTGCTAGCTGCAATTCCAATTGTGCTTTGGCATTCCTGATTACACCCCTGCACACTCAAGCAATATTTTTTTACTCCACCCTCATCATTTGTCCAAGTTTCCACTTCTTCCACTTCCACTTCTTCCACTTCCTTTTTGTGTTTAAGCTCACTGAAGATTTCTCTGTTAAGCCAAGCTGGTCGCCTGCCATATTTGCTATTCCTTCTGCACATTGGGATGGTTTGTTCCTGTGCCCTCAGTAAGACTTCTTTAAAATACAGCCAGCTCTCCTGGACTCCTTTCCCCCTCATGTTATTCTCCCAGAAGATCCTGCCCATCAGTTCCCTGAGGGAGTCGAAGTCTGCTTTTCTGAAGTCCAGGGTCCGTATTCTGCTGCTCTCCTTTCTTCCCTGTGTCAGGATCCTGAACTCAACCATCTCATGGTCATTGCCTCCCAGGTTCCCATCCACTTTTGCTTCCCCTACTAATTCTTCCCAGTTTGTGAGCAGCATGTCAAGAAGAGCTCTGCCCCTAGTTGGTTCCTCCAGCACTTGCACCCTAAAGTTGTCCCTAACACTCTTCAAAAACTTTCTGGATTGTCTGTGCACTGCTGTATTGCTCTCCCAGCAGATGTCAAGGTGATTGAATTGCCGTATGAGAACCAGGGCCTATGATCTGGAATTTCTGTTAGGTGTCCGAAAATGTATCACAGACCATGAAATCTGGTTTCCCTCCATAAATCTGGTCTTTTGTGTGCTTTTACCCTATACCAGTGGTGGGCAATCTGCGGCTCACAGGCCACATGCGGCCCATCAGGGTAATCCACGGACAGGCCATGAGACCGTTTGTTTACATTGACCATCCTCAGGTACGGCTGCCTGTAGCTCCCAATGGCTGCGGTTCACTGTTCCCAGCCAATGGGAACAGCGAACTGCGGCCACTGGGTGCTGTGGGCGGCCGTGCCTGCGGATGGTCAATGTAAACAAATGGTCTTGCGGTCCGCAGATTACCATGATGCCCACTACTGCCCTATTCTATACAGATTTCATAGGGGAAACCAGCATTTCTCAAACTGGGGGTCCTGACCCAAAAGGGAGTTGCAGGGCGATCACAAGATTATTTTAGCAGAGTTGCGGTATTGCCACCCTTACTTCTGTGCTGACTTCAGAGCTGGGCGGCCGGAGAGTGGTGACTGTTGGCCAGGGGCCCAGCTCTGAAGGCAGCGCCCTGCCAGCAGCAGCACAGAAGTAAGAGTAGCAGTACCGCAACCCCACCCCCCCACCATTACCTTGCGATTACCCCCCCAGCCAACTCCTACAATTACAACACCTGAAATTTCAAATTTAAATAGCTGAAATCATGAAATTTACAATTTTTAAAATCCTATGACCATGAAGTTGACCAAAATGGACCACCAATTTGGTAGGGCCCTAGTTATAACCGTATACACAAGTTTGTAGTGAACAGTGTATATATATTGCAGTCCGCTGTCATTAACATCTATAAAGAACTTGTGTGGGATATAAAATCACAAACCAGAGCTATTACTTTTCCAGTAGATTTGTGAAAAACAAGTCCACGTATTAACAGGGAAGTTAACTACAATTTGAACACTTTACTGGAAACTTAAGCTAATATCCTGGTAATTCAGAGTCAAGCTGCGGGAGGATTTGGTCTTAAAAAGCAGAGAAGGCATAGTACTCAGAATAGTAGGATTACTGCAGTCCATTGTGGATAATTTAACAAATTATTCTCCCTTGAGTGTATAAATCTTTTATACATCCCAAATACTCAGACTTCTAAGCTGGCAGTGAATGATTGCTGCTTATTGTGCTGAGCACAAACTTAGGAAGTCCATGATCCAGGGATGGGACAGTGATGAGAGAGGACAAAAGCAGAATTTTTGTAACTCAGAAATCAATAAAATGAAAACATGTTCTGCTATCTTAGAACTGCTGAGGGGAATTCTCTACTAGAGTGTCAGAAACCATTTGTGCTTCAAAGTTTCAAACTCAAGGTAATCTTACCAGTTTCTTTTCCTTCTTTCCTCAGTTCTGGTCTCTTGCCAGATATTGTTACTGCTGTATCTATAACATATCTAAAATCCAGACCTTCCCACTGCTAAACACTTGGCAATACCATGGTTCTTTCTCTCACCTGGTCATCTAAATCAGATCGCAAACTCTTTGAGGGAGGGAGTGTGTTTTCTTTTTTTTCTGTGTAATGCTCTGAGTAGCCCCTTACTCTGAGAGTCATCTCAGTGTTTCCACAGATTAAGTGTTGCCAATTCTGGTGATTTTACTGCTAGTCTCATGATATTTGATGTGGTTCTTAAAGCCACAGCTCCTAAAGGCATGTGATAAGGTTAGAATGTCAGCATTTGTTTTTAAAAAACGTAAGTTTCTAGCACTCAAGGTTGTGAAGAAAAGCATGAACACATGACCCAAGTGCATCTTAAAGGCTCATAAACCAAAGACAAATAAAAAGAATTTAAATGAAAAAAATCACGATGTTTTAGCCAATTTCATGATTTGGGGGGCCCTCGTTCATGGTTTGTTTTTTTTAAATGCTCAGGATTGGCAATACATGGTGTTAAACTGTACCATACTTAAGGGTAGCAAAATCTACTACATAAAATAACATATAGAAAAATAAACATAAAAATAAAGTTTGAGGCTGCAGCAACAGTAGTTGGATATCTTAGTTTTATTCTAGTGCATTCAGTTTCTCAACATTTCTCTTTATTAGCTCTGCATTCCAATTTGTTTTGAAAAATTAAGAATTCTACTTTCAGTGCTATTTATATGAATGCACAGTAGTTAAAATATTTCCAATTTTCCTTCACCAACTGCTCTGCAGCATTAAGATACTGGAGTCTGTTATGTGGAATTTCATTCATACTCAGCAGGTCTATAAAAGTTATTTGACTTTTCTTCCCCCCCTCCATCCCCTTAGCAATGTTACAGTGCTACTGATGTAAGAAGTTATTTTTTTATTCTTAGTATTTCCCTTGTGGCAATCCATTCTCCCAAGCATTTTCCCCCTGTTTCTCTGATGTAATTGCAGGTTTTGTCAATACATAAATAACAAACAGTAGTACTCAGCTAGGATAGACGTTATTTTGTTTACTAAGAGTTTCTCATATATCCTGATGCCCCACTTTTTTGTCTGTTTGGCTTCAGTGGTCAGGCAGTTGTTTTTAGAGGCTGCTATTATTACCACTTAGTGGTTAATTTGAAATATCTTAGACTTATTATATTTACCTGGATACAAAGAACATCCAGATTTCCACATATCCCACGCTGTGGAGAAAACTCGATGAAACCCAATGAGACTGTTTGGGATTGCTAGAGGTACAGCTGTGCACAGAAATGCAGATGTAGAAAACTTCCTGATTTCTGTGCAGGTCATTGCAGAGAAGAAAAGAGTGTTCACTGAAGAACTTTTTTCATTTTGTCTCTTCGGTGGTGAAGTTGTTGCATGATATTGGATTGTTTACTCTCCATCTCCTGGAAATGTTTACTGCTTTCAATTAAGCTTTTTCTCGAGTGCATTGTATGCTTTTACAAAAGGATTTGGGGATGGGAAACATCCGAAGCAACTTTCAAACATGAGAGGGGTACAGAACACTGAACCTGTGTGCTAGCTTGGTTAAAACTTTAAAAAAACATAATATGGTAGGGTTGACTCTGCTATGGCATGCCAATTCAGTTCAGAACAGCAGTACTAGTTGCCACTAGACATTAGAACTAGAATGCCACTAGACATTCTTCAGTGTGTGGTGGCAGTTACAAAGTTTACGTACTTGTGGGCTTGGCTTCCGGGGTCAGGATGAAGTATTAGGCTCCAAAAGCTATGGAAGAGATTTGGGGATTTTTGAGCTAATATTACCATTTGATCCATGTCTGGCTGACCACCTTGCTAAATTTCGAGAGAAGAGGAAAGCCATCCTACCTGCCCTCAACTGTAGGTGACAAATTCATTGAATTGATGAGACAGAAAATTAAAACCACCATAGTAAGAGAATTGCAGCAAGCCAAGTATTTCTCTGTAATTGTTGATTCACCACCTGATGAAGCGCTTGTAGACCAGCTCACATTCATTTTCTGATTTCTCATTCAGAGGGCCAACTAATTGGGTTTCAGCCACTTGAGAACCACACAGGAGCAAACCTGGCTAAAGCTGTGCTGGCTATAATAAATAACCTAGGTTTGGATGTGTCTTAACAGCTGTGGGCAATTGTATGATAATGCTAGTGATGCAACTGATTGTTACAATAGTCCGTAGGCCCATCTGTCACAGAGAACCCACCAAAGGACTATGTGCCATGCGCTGCACATTCCCTAAATGTAATTGGAGTCAGCAGTGTTAACAATTGCACAGATGCACATATTGATCGAAAACTATTTTCCACAAATGCTGACACAAGCCAGAGATTATTGATTCTCGGCTGTTCAACTGAAGAAGAGCTCTAAGTTGTCTCTTTCACCAGCAGAAGTTGCTCCAATAACCAATTACCTCACCCACCTCTGCTCCCCTGTAGTGAATTCATTATCTTTTTTCTCTGTCAGTGCTTGCATGGAATAGCTAGGGCATTTAACGTCTAAATTCACGTACAATATCAAGCCAGCCGTGTTTTCTGGGAACCTGTTAGCTGTGAATTTTTAATTTTTAGCTAAACATATAATTGTTAATGTCTGGCGAAGATGCTTGTGTTGTTCCCGTATGCTGTTAATTCTTTAAATGACATGTTTTTAATCATCTCAGGAAAGTTTAAGTATTTTATAACAAGGTGGAGCTTCAGGATATTCTGTGCCTAGAACCCCAAGAATTCTTAATTTGATCCTGTTTAGCAGGCAGTAAGGAGATCAGAGTGAGGGGGCCAAAGAGAGTAAGGGCAAGTAGGCTGTGGAGGGAATGGAGAAGAGCAAGGAAAAAGGGATCACAGAGTTCCCAGAGACAGAATTGGGCCAAAAGGACCCAGGGAATTCAAGAGATTGAGAATTGGAAAGGGGAAAAGAAAAATTCACTGGTTAGAAAATAGAAAAAAAAACAGAGAGATACAGGATACTTATACAAATATTTTGTAGAATTCTTCAAAAATAATCTTTATACTACTCTAAGTGCAAAACTCAACTCAGGAGTACAGCCACAATTAGAACCTATATAATTATAAAGTACATGCCATTTCTTCTTTATAGAGCAGTCAGTAAGAAATATGTAGTGCAATCATCTTGCTCTCACTTGTGCACGTACATCCTTCCCCTTCGCTTCCCTTTCATTGGACCCAAATATATCCTCCATGGAATACCTGTGGTGTCAAGACTGCTTGTGAATCCCAGAGTCCTTTGTCCTCAGGCCAGAGAATGGGGATCTGACTGTTTAAGCTTTGGGGATAATCTGTGTCGAGTTCTGTTATTAAATCTTTTGCAGTGTACATACAAGTGGGAAAAAGGATGCACTATATAAAGAAAACCTTTTGTTGCGTGGATGTACTGTTAGGAACACAGAAGAGGTTACAGGGATAGTAATCTATGCAGGTAAAAGACAGCTTTTCCTTTGACTTTACATGTTCACTTGATAGTTTCCTTAGACTGTCAACAAATATCTATATTATTTAATGTAATTGCTATTGCAGGGCACGAGACCAAAGCTTTGTTAAATAATAGTGGACCACGTTACAAGCGCAGTAAGCTTGAAAGACAGATGAATATTGATGTCCTTTGGTGTGTCCTCATACTTATAGTCATGTGTCTATTTTCAGCCATCGGTAAGTCCTCTTTAAAAACAAAAGTTAAGGACCAAACTCTATCCTAAGAGTCACATGCTTTGCTTTAAAAATTCGAAAATGTATATCTTCTGTCTCTTGATTCGTGTAGCTACTTCTTTTCTATGTAAAGTGTGTTGTTGTTTTTTCTGGTAGGAAACATCAGCTTAGTACATAAGCACATCCAAATAGTAATCTTTTAATAACAATCAACTATATACCATTACAAGACCAAATCAGACAACTATTGTGTCAGGCTCTGCCGCCTTCAGTAGCAATGAGTCGTGCCCTACTTCAAAAGTAGTATCTTTGAAATCAACTCATCATGACTAAGGGTGGCAGAATTTGGCACATACTTAGTTGCCAAGGTAATATATGAACACGGAGTAAACATAACTAGTACAATACCATTCACCTAGCTCTATTAGATGAAAACAGGGACTCATAATATACAATATTAACCCACCATACTTAAGTATCCAAACTTATAATATTAAAAATTGTATAAAGTCCGAATTCAAAGGGCAAGTCAAAGAAAAGACTACCATTGATTTCAATGGAATTGTTACTGGCATCAAAAATTTTAACAAAAATAGAGGGGCAGGGGTAAGTTTGTTTGGGTTCTGGTTAGAGTGTGTGTGTATGTGTGTATTGGTCTCTGACTGAGAATTTGGTGTAAAGGTTTGTATGCAAAACATTTCTTTAGCTGTTGCTTTTGAATTCCATATTTTGTAATGTCTGGGTTTTGTTTTGGTTGTGTGTAATACATAAGTTCTGGAATTTTTCTTGGCAACCTTAAATGTATTTTACCAAAACTTCTGTGTTATTTTAATACCCTTAATTGTGTCTTTTTCCAGCTGTTGATAGCCTCTTTAAAGATGAAAGTTGAGGGCCAAACTATTATTATGCTCTTTGTTCCCACTGAGTTCAATGGGCACCTCGCATATCCAAAACCAGCATTTCATCCTAAGGATTTCCAATTTGTTTTAGAGTAGAATCCTAGTAACAGAAGTGGGGTTTTTTTCTTGTTGTTTCTTTTTTGCCAATTGTTAAAATGAGTTGTGTATCCCCATAACTTTCTTATCAATATTGTCTATAAAATATTAACTAAAATGAGAGGCCAAGATTTGAAAAAGTGACTAGAGATCTGGGAGTCCTCAATTTTGGGCTGCCCAGCTTGAATCACCTTGAGAAGGGCTGGGGTTTTTCAGAGTGCTGAGTACCCACCCTCTGAAAACCAAGCCCTTTTAAGATATCTCGATAAGTTGGGAATTAGTGATATCTAAAATCACTAGGTCTTTTGAAAATCAGAACATTTAGTAAAAAGAAACTTGATATAGTCCATTGCAAGTGCAGAATTTTTAGTATTTTTACTCTAGATTATTAAAAATAGCTATAGACATATCAGAGCATAAATAATATAAAGCTTTGCACTGCTGCAAAATATTTAGTGAGACAATGTCATTTTTATGTATCGTTATTTCAGTGTGGAACAAGGGGCAGTTTAGAAACTTGATAGAGGTGCCTTACAAAGGATTTTTTTTAATGGGCTTTACTTCTTTTTTGTTGCTTTATGACATATAAAGAATAGGGCCTGAAAGATTGTTAGGTTTTGGGGAGGAGGTAGGTATTAAGGTTTTGGGTTTTTTCAGCTTATTTTTAAAATGAATATCAGAAATATCAACTCAGGTCTTTCCTGGCTGGGATGGCAGGACCTGATATATGTCTCAGAGGATATGTTTAATTTTTCTCACACCCTAATTAAAAGGGTGGGACTGCCATATCTTTGGTAAAGACATCACTGCTCCAAAATTTTAATACTTTCCTTGCATTAAATAGGAACTAACAAAGAAAGACAATAAACAAAGAGATTGAAATAGTCTGACTAAAATCTCTTCCCCTCTTAGTTGCTCAGCTTCTATTCCTTTGACTTTTGTGATGGCCACCTTTTCACTAATTCTCCAGTCGTCATGGTGTCTTCCAGGGCAGACAGGACTTAAGTTTCCAATGTAGAAAATGCATATTAAAAAAAACATTTCAGGTCTTTTTCATAAATCATAACAAAGTAGGAAAAGGCAAAAGCCCCCCTCCCCTTTTTTTCTTTTGCAGATCACTTTTAAGGACAAATGCATACAAAATAAACCAATGCTGTGGGTTTTTTAATTTCTTGATGTTCATTTAAGTTTTTGTCTATTTAAACTTTTCTGCAGGTCATGGCCTATGGGTGTGGCAATATGGTGAGAAGAAACCAGTTTTCGATGTTCCCGGGCTTGATGGCAACTATTTATCCCCAGTTCTAGCTGCAGTGTATTTATTTTTGACAATGATAATAGTTTTTCAGGTAACAATGTAGTCCACACTGGTTCCTGTGTTCACAGTTTACTGATTTTAATAATTATATATCGAGAAAAGAGAGCACAACTTCTCCCACCAAGGAACTTGAGGAGCTAATTAAGTGTTTAAAATACAATACAATTAGATACCATACAATTAAAGCATGAAAAATGAAGAATAAAATATTATGTAGCCAGAAAAATAAAGGAGCCTCATTAATGTGCTAATGGTGACCAAAATGAAAAGAGCTCTGAAAAAAATCAGTGGACTGATGCTCCAAATTGTCTTCCCTCCATTGCCTTTACTGGAGCTGTGACAATTCACACCTGCTGAGGTTCCGTCCCAAACATTCCAGGTGTGTTGTTTTTTTAACAAGCAAGATGGGTTAAGATGAGGAGGGTGCCTGTCAGGGAGCAGCAAACTTCACACTCTGTGGGATGCCATGCTGCAAAAGCTCAGTTACCTGCCTACCTTGGAGGACTACTTAGAACCTTGGTGGTGTTGGAATGCAGGTACCTTACCAGGACAAGGTTAATGCTGGAATTTAACCCTTTAATGGCCCCAAACTATTTAGAATTTATACAGGAGGTAAATGACTAGAGTTGTCATCATTCAGTTCCTATGCACAGGAGGTGAATATTGGGAGAATGCAGGTCTTCTGATGATGAGATCTGCTATATTGTTGAATACTGTGGTGTGTCAAGAGAAGTGTGGATGTCTATGTCTTTGGGACATGTAAAACTAGAACTGACAGAGCACTAGAAAATAGCATACTAGTGAAGGGAATGATCTTGCACTGAAGAGGCATGGATTAAATAATGGCCTTTGCCATTATGATTTTAATGTATTAAGAGGTTTTTTTCTATTAAAGAAAACTCAGAACAGATTTACTTAAGTATGCAGCCTTTACTATAGGTTTTGTTTAAATAACCACACCTGGTACTTACATATTAAATAACCTGGTACTTACATATTAAATAACCACACCTGGTACTTACTTGCGATTCACTCCACTAGTCTAATTGACCAAGCCTAATTTTGTATATAACCAGAAATTTCAGCACTGAAAAACATCTGCAAGGCACATTCAACTAGAAATTATGTCTTTTGTGGATTTTTGAAAATCCCCAAGAAACTGCTAAAAAAAATTTTCAGGAAAACTCTCTTAGCTTAACACTTTGTTCAGCAATTACAAAGTATGTTCTTCATTCAGCTGAACTGCTGCTCAAAAACTGCAACTGACAACGTTGCTTTCTCTGCAGAACCTTCCACCAATCATTCATTTTACCTCTGCTGTTCCTGGAAAGCTAATTCAGTGAGAGCCTGTTATTTACACAGATAAAATTTGGGAGCTATTCATCCATTTTTTGATGCAAGATATTCTTTTGTATTTGCAGGATTCTGATTGTATTGTATGTTCCTCTCCTCCCTCCCTTCTTTTCCTTTCCTAGCTTCTTTCAAGCTCATCTTATTACCCTGAAAAGTTTGCTTCTCTCCAAGCCTTGATAATCACATTTCCAGACATAATTATGGATTTCAGCTCTACAGTTGCACCAGAGGCTTTTCTAATCTGTCCAAGTAAACTCTTTGCAAACATTTTAATTACTTTACAATATTGAATCTAAGCCTATTAAACTCTTTAAGGTACAGTATAGTACATACACTCTTTGTGATTTTAGTCTGCCGTAAAGTTGATTAGATTATATCAATTCAATATAATATTTATGCCCCTATTTTCTCCTAATTA
Source organism: Lepidochelys olivacea (assembly GCF_965140295.1). NCBI lineage: Eukaryota > Metazoa > Chordata > Testudines > Cheloniidae > Lepidochelys > Lepidochelys olivacea. The sequence continues at coordinate 122,567,496 of NC_140411.1, read as the reverse complement.
GTGTGTTTTTATGTATTTTAGGTTCTGATTCCGATTTCTTTGTATGTATCCATTGAAATAGTTAAAGTATGCCAAGTATTCTTCATTCATCAAGACAAGGATTTATATGATGAAGAGACCGACACTCAGCTACAGTGTCGAGCTTTAAACATCACAGAAGACTTAGGGCAGATGCAGTATATATTCTCAGACAAGACTGGTACTCTTACTGAAAATAAGATGGTTTTCCGAAGATGCACTGTTTCTGGAATAGAGTATTCCCACGATGCTAATGGTGAGCCTTGTTTGCTGTCCAGTGGTTTACTTCAGTTTGATTTCAATCACACAAAAAAGTTACTATGATCTTAAAACAAACAACAAATTGTGTAGGATTTATGATATGTGCATCAGACACCACAATGATGGTTGTAAAATAACTATAACTTGTTGTCTGTTCATTTTGGAATTGTAATCTTATCAGGGATTCTCTGGGATCTTGAGTGTGTTGTCAAGGTTGCTATTCTCTGCAGTGTGACAGGGCAAGGCCAGATGGCTATAGAAAAGTAGTGGGAGATAGATATATTAGCCCCAGGCTAAACAAATCCCTGTTACCAGGGTAAGTAAATGGCAGCTGCTTCAGGTCAATTAAGACACCTGGGGCCAATTAAGATCTTTCCAGAAGGCAGGGAAGATAGCTAGGTTGATTGGGACACCTGAAGCCAATTAGGGGCTGTTTAACTAGTTTAAATTTAAATTTAACTAGTTTTTAACTGAAACTAGTTAAAAGCCTCCCAGTTAGTCAGTTGGGCGCACGTGTTAGGAGCTGTAGGAGGAAGCCACGCTGTTGGAGGAGCTGAGCAGTACAAACCATTTCAGGCACAAAGAAGGAGGCCCTGAGGTAACTGTGAAGTAGATATTGAGGAAGCGGGGGCTGCTGTGGGGAAGTGACCCAGGGAATTGTACACGTCCTATTTCCAAAAAGTCAGCTACCATAGCTGCTACTATTAGGGTCCCTGGGCTGGAGCCTGGAGTAGAGGGCGGGCCTGGGCTCCCCCTCTCACTCCCTGATTAATCACTGAGACTGGAAGACAACAGAGACTGTGTGAGGGAGGGTTGCTTCTCCTCACCTCCCTTGCTGGTTTATGATGAAAATGGCTCAGTAGGATGTGACCTTTGCCTCTAGAGAGAGAAGGGCTATGTGGAGGGTCACAGTGAGCCTCTGAGGCTAGCGAAATCCACCAGAAAGCGTGGGACCCACTGAGACAAGGTCAGAGCTTTGTCACAGTAGGTTTACGCTCTGATCCTGCAAAGCATTTAGGAACATGCTTAACTTTAAACACCTGAATAGTACCATTGATATCAATGGGACTACACTGGTGGATTTGTCCCTTAATGTTTAACTTCACTCCAAGATACTCAATTAGTGTCAAGAACGAAAGGTGAACAAGGTTTCTAGTGTGGCTTTCATGTTAACAAAATAGCACAGTCTGTTGTAATAATATTTCATCTGTTTTAGCTTTATCTTGTTCACTTCAGTGCCCCAGTGTGATGGGTATCTCTGAGTTAACATTCTTTTGCTGCCAAACAAATATTGTAACTGAACAGAACATTCTGAAGTAGCTGACTTTTGAAGTATTAAAATGTAATTCATTACCACAAGGGAATGAGGTTACGTTTAGTTGTCACCCATGTGTCATCTTGTCAACCTCTTAAAATTATTAAGTGACTTCTGATGTAGTGTAATTTGTATTAAGCTATTTTCCCCCTAACATTTAAGCGGTATCCTTTGGGACTTGAAAGATGTTACATTCTCAGATTTCTTTGCATACTTGATTGATATTGTACTGGCTTTCTAAATGCAGTAATTAAGTTTTTTAACCTGCAGTACATTATTCTTTCCTTAAGTTTATTTGGAGAGTTCAGCTAACACATCAGAAATGGAATAAGAGAGACTTATTAAAAGTTAACTGTAAACTTAAAAAAGACTTTGAAAATTGTATGAGATCCCAAGTTAGTAACAGAATATTGTGGAGGCTTAAATTACAGAGTGAATTTACTTTTAAAATAAAATATTTTAAAATAGTAATCATATATTGCACTTGCACCACTTTTCCTAGGAAGAAATCAGTGCACCTAACAGAGATAGTAGGATATGATTATTAACCCTATGTTACAGAAAAAGAGAAAAAGAGCAGTTGAAACTTCCCTAAGCGTTCACAGTGAGTCAGAGACAGAGGTAGAATTAGAATCTACAGCACATTTCCTGACTCCCAGTTCTGTGCACTAAATATTAGACCGTACTGCTTCTATTCATTCTTCTTGTTTATCTGCCACCCTCTGATTTCAGGGCATATTGTGTTCCTTCCAAGAGTTAATGACATTACAGTTAACTAAAACAGTGCAGGAAGAGCAGCATTTTATGGGTTAGATTGCATCAGGTGATGCAGCGCAAATACAAAAGCCTACACTTGGGTCTTGGTGGGTAAGTAAAGAAGAAATTAAGTGTCAAATGTTTTATCTTACAATGAATTATCATTTTCAAGTCTACCCATACTTTTTGTAAGTGATTTGGGATTACAATATAAATGTTAGAAAATAATAAAAACAAAACAGTGAACCTGACAATATGCAAAATTATCAAAACACAAAGCAAACAAAATACAGTAGTGTTTCTTTCTTTACCCTCTCTCATTTATAGGCATCTATATGCTCACTTGTAATTCTAGTTGGTGCAAAATTTCCAGATTGAAATGTGATTTTTAAGCTTACAATTCCTTTAATCATAATATTTGAATCTTTCATTTTCTCTTCTCTATATAGAGTGATCTTGCACTAATTCTTTGCCTTTCTGTGTGTAAAGGGTCATAATTGTCATTGTTTTTATTCCCCACTTTCAGGATCAATGACACAATAAATAAGTGTTCTCACTCAAGCTTTTTAGTGCCTATTCTCCAGGCTGATTCCCAGCCCCATTCTTTCTGTGAAATGACTCCACTGATAGCTTGTCTTCCCACCTGCTGACTACCCACTAATTTAGATCACATAAGATCCTGCCTTCAATTTTTTTCCTGTCATTAAGAATGTCTATAACACTTTATGCTCCTGGGTTTAAATACAAAGGATTTGAGGAAGCCCTTCCATTATACATACCAGAAGTCAGAAATCCTACCAGATTGTGTTTGGGATGTATTTAATAACTGATGCTGTCCAGCTGTCAGTTCTAGTTGTGGTTTAAAATGAGGTTTAGAGAACTCTCAAATCTGCCACTTATAAAAAGATCCAGTCTTGCCACATATGCAAGTTTAAATCTGATTGAGTACTAAGGACCCAGAAAACCAAACAAAACCCATTAGCCTCCTTGCATAATCTTATCTATTATTTTTAAAGATCCATGCCCTTTTCTGTTAATCATAGTACTTCTTTCAGTCATAGTAATTTGACACTAGAAACCAAACTGTGAATAGGCCATGAGGTGATGAAATAAATGTAAGACTCATTGCAAGATCTGATTTAAAACTGTTACATCAATGTCATGATTTGGATGCTGAAATCCACAATTCATGTTCTGTTGTGGTGCCTTGTGGGAGCGAATGTACTTGGAGTAGAAGTTCTATTCTGAGCGTTTTGGTTTGAGCTTGTTATATAGGAATGTAATATGGTCATCTAGCAGATTGGGCATGGTATTCCCAGCTTTGTTCCATGACCTGTGATCTGTTACAAACTTTGTTCACACCCTGAAAATTCATCCAAAGGTTCTGGGTTTTTTTTCTGTTCTGTCTAGGTTCTTATATTGCCCTCATCACCACAGTATCTGAGCACCTTCCAGCAGTGCATTAAGCAGCATAAGTAACAATTGTCACATGTGCTTGGTGTATTTTCACTCATCCTCTTCCCACTGTGAAAATGGCATGTACAGTGCAGAATTTTGTTTTGGTAGGATTTTGTTTTTTGGTTTAATGTATACACTACCCTGTGTTTATGTTAGGAAAGGCAAGGTTGAAATGTACCTTGTATTTGAATTGGAAGATGATGAGGTTTGTGATGATCCTTATTTCCCGGGTGGAGTTCATTCCACAGTTTCGACCAGCCCCTGAGAAAATCCTGTCTCCAGAACAGACGAGTTTAACCCTTATGGTAGAAAGTTCTATTGTGCCTGAGAAGCAGAACTGTCAATGACAATCTTCATCCCAAAGCTTTAGGAGATCTTTTTAGATATCCTGGGAATAGACTGTGGAGAACCTTGAAGATAAGGACTAAAATCTTGAACTTGACTTCCCACAGAATATCAAGTCAGTATAGGGAGCAGAGGATAGGTGTGATGTTCTCAGGTAGCCTGTGTTGCTGAGAACTGCTCCAGCATTCTGTCTGAGTTGGAGTGTCCTAAGGGCTGATGTGTCCAGATATATTTCATTGCTGTAGTCCAGATGGGAGGTGACAAAGTTGTGTATAACCAAGCCCAGGTCATCATCAGCTGGTAGAAAGCATTATTCAGGGATGCTGCTATGTGAGAGCTTAGGGTTAGTGGGAAATCCAGGAACATTTCTAAACTACAGACTCTGGCTTGCTTGGATTCAGCTTCAACCAGTTGTGCTTCATCCATGAGCTGATTTTGTCCAAGTATCTTGATGGTCATGATGTGGTTGTAGATGGCAAAGGACAGGCAGAATTGTGTGTCACCTGCATGTTGCTAGTACTTAAGTCCCTGTCATTTGATCAGTTCACTAGTGCTGCATGTTGAATAGGACAGGAGAGAGAATTGATTCTTGAGAATCAATCAAGGTCTCACAAATGAGAGGTCTAGTGGTGAGGTGTAATTTTCCATCACTGCTCTTTGGGAACTTTCTACAAGGAAGGACTTAAACCATTATACCACATTTCCCTGGTCCCCTTCGACTTCTCTAAGCCCTGGTCTACACTAGGACGTTAGGTCGAATTTAGCAGCGTTAAATCGATGTAAACCTGCACCCGTCCACACAATGAAGCCCTTTATTTCGACTTAAAGGGTTCTTAAAATTGATTTCCTTACTCCACCCCTGACAAGTGGATTAGCGCTTAAATCGACGTTGCCGGCTCGAATTTGGGGTACTGTGGACACAATTCGATGGTATTGGCCTCCGGGAGCTATTCCAGAGTGCTCCATTATGACCGCTCTGGACAGCACTCTCAACTCAGATGCACTGGCCAGGTAGACAGGAAAAGAACCGCGAACTTTTGAATCTCATTTCCTGTTTGGCCAGCGTGGCAAGCTGCAGGTGACCATGCAGAGCTCATCAGCACAGGTGACCATGATGGAGTCCCAGAATCGCAAAAGAGCTCCAGCATGGACCGAACGGGAGGTACGGGATCTGATCGCTGTTTGGGGAGAGGAATCCGTGCTATCAGAACTCCGTTCCAGTTTTCGAAATGCCAAAACCTTTGTGAAAATCTCCCAGGGCATGAAGGACAGAGGCCATAACAGGGACCCGAAGCAGTGCCGCGTGAAACTGAAGGAGCTGAGGCAAGCCTACCAGAAAACCAGAGAGGCGAACAGCCGCTCTGGGTCAGAGCCCCAAACATGTCGCTTCTATGATGAGCTGCATGCCATTTTAGGGGGTTCAGCCACCACTACCCCAGCCGTGTTGTTTGACTCCTTCAATGGAGATGGAGGCAATACGGAAGCAGGTTTTGGGGACGAAGAAGATGATGATGAGGAGGAGGTTGTAGATAGCTCACAGCAAGCAAGCGGAGAAACCGGTTTTCCCGACAGCCAGGAACTGTTTCTCACCCTAGACCTGGAGCCAGTACCCCCCGAACCCACCCAAGGCTGCCTCCTGGACCCAGCAGGTGGAGAAGGGACCTCTGGTGAGTGCACCTTTTAAAATACTATACATGGTTTAAAAGCAAGCATGTGAAAGGATTACTTTGCCCTGGCATTTGCGGTTCTCCTAGATGTAGTCCTAAAGCCTTTGCAAAAGGTTTCTGGGGAGGGCAGCCTTATTGCGTCCTTCATGGTAGGACACTTTACCACTCCAGGCCAGTAACACGTACTCGGGAATCATTGTAGAACAAAGCATTGCAGTGTATGTTTGCTGGCATTCAAACAACATCCGTTCTTTATCTCTCTGTGTTATCCTCAGGAGAGTGAGATATAATTCATGGTCACCTGGTTGAAATAGAGTGCTTTTCTTCAGGGGACACTCAGAGGAGCCCATTCCTGCTGGGCTGTTTGCCTATGGCTAAACAGAAATGTTCCCCGCTGTTAGCCACAGGGAGGGGGGAAGGTTGAGGGGGTAGTCACGCGGTGGGAGGAGGCAAAATGCGACCTTGTAACGAAAGCACATGTGCTATGTATGTAATGTTAACAGCAAGGTTTACCCTGAAAGAGTGTAGCCACTGTTTTATAAAATGTGTCTTTTTAAATACCGCTGTCCCTTTTTTTTCTCCACCAGCTGCATGTGTTTCAATGATCACAGGATCTTCTCCTTCCCAGAGGCTAGTGAAGCTTAGAAAGAAAAAAAAACACACTCGTGATGAAATGTTCTCCGAGCTCATGCTGTCCTCCCACACTGACAGAGCACAGACAAATGTGTGGAGGCAAATAATGTCAGAGTGCAGGAAAGCACAAAATGACCAGGAGGAGAGGTGGCGGGCTGAAGAGAGTAAGTGGCGGGCTGAAGAGAGTAAGTGGCGGGCTGAAGACAGGGCTGAAGCTCAAATGTGGCGGCAGCGTGATGAGAGGAGGCAGGATTCAATGCTGAGGCTGCTGCAGGACCAAACCAGTATGCTCCAGTGTATGGTTGAGCTGCAGCAAAGGCAGCTGGAGCACAGACTGCCACTGCTGCCCCTCTGTAACCAACCGCCCTCCTCCCCAAGTTCCATAGCCTCTACACCCAGATGCCCAAGAACGCGGTGGGGGGGCCTCCGGCCAACCAGCCACTCCACCACAGAGGATTGCCCAAAAAAAAGAAGGCTGTCATTCAATAAATTTTAAAGTTGTAAACTTTTAAAGTGCTGTGCTTAAAGTGCTGTGTGGCATTTTCCTTCCCTCCTCCACCACCCCTCCTGGGCTACCTTGGTAGTCATCCCCCTATTTGTGTGATGAATGAATAAAGAATGCATGAATGTGAAGCAACAATGACTTTATTGCCTCTGCAAGCGGTGATTGAAGGGAGGAGGGGCGGGTGGTTAGCTTACAGGGAAGTAGAGTGAACCAAGGGGCGGGGGGTTTCATCAAGGAGAAACAAACAGAACTTTCACACCGTAGCCTGGCCAGTCATGAAACTGGTTTTCAAAGCTTCTCTGATGCGTACCGCGCCCTCCTGTGCTCTTCTAACCGCCCTGGTGTCTGGCTGCGCGTAACCAGCAGCCAGGCGATTTGCCTCAACCTCCCACCCCGCCATAAACGTCTCCCCCTTACTCTCACAGATATTGTGGAGCACACAGCAAGCAGTAATAACAGTGGAAATATTGGTTTCGCTGAGGTCTAAGCGAGTCAGTAAACTGCGCCAGCGCGCCTTTAAACGTCCAAATGCACATTCTACCACCATTCTGCACTTGCTCAGCCTGTAGTTGAACAGCTCCTGACTACTGTCCAGGCTGCCTGTGTACGGCTTCATGAGCCATGGCATTAAGGGGTAGGCTGGGTCCCCAAGGATACATATAGGCATTTCAACATCCCCAACAGTTATTTTCTGGTCTGGGAATAAAGTCCCTTCCTGCAGCTTTTGAAACAGACCAGAGTTCCTGAAGATGCGAGCATCATGCACCTTTCCCGGCCATCCCACGTTGATGTTGGTGAAACGTCCCTTGTGATCCACCAGAGCTTGCAGCACTATCGAAAAGTACCCCTTGCGGTTTATGTACTCGGCGGCTTGGTGCTCCGGTGCCAAGATAGGGATATGGGTTCCGTCTATGGCCTCACCACAGTTAGGGAATCCCATTGCAGCAAAGCCATCCACTATGACCTGCACATTTCCCAGGGTCACTACCCTTGATATCAGCAGATCTTTGATTGCGTGAGCTACTTGCATCACAGCAGCCCCCACAGTAGATTTGCCCACTCCAAATTGATTCCCAACTGACCGGTAGCTGTCTGGCGTTGCAAGCTTCCACAGGGCTATCGCCACTCGCTTCTCAACTGTGAGGGCTGCTCTCATCTTGGTATTCATGCGCCTCAGGGCAGGGGAAAGCAAGTCACAAAGTTCCATGAAAGTGCCCTTACGCATGCGAAAGTTTCGCAGCCACTGGGAATCGTCCCAGACCTGCAACACTATGCGGTCCCACCAGTCTGTGCTTGTTTCCCGAGCCCAGAATCGGCGTTCCACAGCATGAACCTGCCCCATTAGCACCATGATGCATGCATTGGCAGGGCCCATGCTTTCAGAGAACTCTGTGTCCATGTCCTGATCACTCACATGACCGCGCTGACGTCGCCTCCTCGCCCGGTATCGCTTTGCCAGGTTCTGGTGCTGCATATACTGCTGGATAATGCGTGTGGTGTTTAATGTGCTCCTAATTGCCAAAGTGAGCTGAGCGGCCTCCATGCTTGCCTTGGTATGGCGTCCGCACAGAAAAAAGGCGCGGAACGATTGTCTGCCGTTGCTCTGACAGAGAGAGGGGCGACTGACGACACGGCTTTCAGGGTTGGCTTCAGGGAGCTAAAATCAACAAAGTGGGTGTCTTTACATCAAGGAGTATTTCAGGCAGGACTTCACGGAGGGTTCCAATAAGAAATGGTGCACCTAAGTTATCGTTCTTATTGGAACAAGGAGGTTAGCCTGGCCTCTGATTGATACATGGCTAGATTTACCTCGCTGCACCTTCTCTGTGAGTGACTGCAGTGTGACCTAGAGGAATGAGTCCCCTAGACAGGGGAGGAGGCAAATGAGTACAAAACAAATCTGGTCTATTTCTTGTTTTGACCCACTCCATCTATCTTTTACATCTTTGGCTGGCAGCAGACGGTGCAGAAGGACTGCATGCCATCCACATCTCATGGCTGCTCGGCAGAAGATGGTACAGTACGACTGTTAGCCATCCTCATCTCTTGCCTGCCTGGCAGAAGATGGTACAATATGACTACTAGCAATCCTCATCTCTTGCCTGCCTGGCAGAAGATGGTACAGTACGACTGCTAGCAGTCCGTATCGCCTGCCCGCTCACCATAAGACGGTTCAATAGGACTGACTGCAGGACTAAAGAGAATGACCTGGTCAAGTCACTCCAAATTTAGTCCCTGCGCCCATGTCTGTCCAGGCGCTCCCAGCCGACGTGGCCAGGAGCACCTCGGACACGACGAGGACGACTACCAGTCGTATTGCACCGTCTGCTGCCAGAAGGCAATGGGTTGCTGCTACTGTGCAGCAAAGCCATACTGCATCTGCCAGCACCCAGGAGACATAGGGTGACGGTTACCTGAGCGGGCTCCATGCTTGCCGTGGCATGGCGTCTGCACAGGTAACTCAGGAAAAAAGGCGCGAAGTGATTGTCTGCCCTTGCTTTCACAGAGGGAGGGAGGGAACGGGGGCCTGACGATACGTACCCAGAACCACCCGCGACAATGTTTTAGCCCCATCAGAGTGCTCCATTGTGACTGCTCTGGACAGCACTCTCAGATGCCCGATTGTTTGCCATTGCTCTGATGCCGGGAGGGGCGCTTACCGGGTTGGCTTCAGGGAGCTAAAATCAACAAAGGGGGTGGCTTTACATCAAGGAGTATTTCAGGCAGGACTTCACGGAGGGTTCCAATAAGAAATGGTGCACCTAAGTTATCGTTCTTATTGGAACAAGAAGGTTAGCCTGGCCTCTGATTGATACATGGCTAGATTTACCTCGCTGCACCTTCTCTGTAAGTGACTGCAGTGTGATCTAGAAGAATGAGTCCCCTAGACAGGGGAGGGGGAGAAGCAAATGAGTACAAAACAAATCTGGTCTATTTCTTGTTTCTCCATCTATCTTTTACATCTTTGGCTGGCAGCAGACGGTGCAGAAGGACTGCATGCCATCCACATCTCATGGCTGCTCGGCAGAAGATGGTACAGTACGACTGCTAGCAGTCCGTATCGCCTGCTCGCTCACCATAAGACGGTTCAATAGGACTGACTGCAGGACTAAAGAGAATGACCTGGTCAAGTCACTCCAAATTTAGTCCCTGCGCCCATGTCTGCCCAGGCGCTCCTGATCGACCTCACAGAGGCAACCAGGAGCACCTCGGACATGACGATGACGGCTACCAGTCGTACTGTACCGTCTGCTGCCACAAGGCAAGGGGTTGCTGCTACTGTGTAGCAATGCCATACCGCGTCTGCCAGCACCCAGGAGACATAGGGTGACGGTTACCTGAGCGGGCTCCATGCTTGCAGTGGTATGGCGTCTGCACAGGTAACTCAGGAAAAAAGGCGGGAAATGATTGTCTGCCCTTGCTTTCACAGAGGGAGGGAGGGAACGGGGGCCTGACGATATGTACCCAGAACCACCCGCGACAATGTTTTAGCCCCATCAGGCATTGGGATCTCAACCCAGAATTCCAATGGGCAGCGGAGACTGCGGGAACTGTGGGATAGCTACCCACAGTGCAATGCTCCGGAAGTCGACTCTAGCCTCGGTACTGTGGAAGCGCTCCGCCGAGTTAATGCACTTAATGCACTTAGAGCATTTTCTGTGGGGACACACACACTCGAATATATAAAACCGATTTCTAAAAAACCGACTTCTATAAATTCGACCTTATTCCGTAGTGTAGACATACCCTGAGGCAGGACAGCAGTATCTAATAGTTGACAATATCAGAAGCTCGAGAGAGGTTCAGGAGGATGAGAATGGAAATCTACTCTCTATCCATTGACAGCAGGAGATAATGCATCAGTGTCACTAAAGCTGTTTCCATCCCACATCCTGGGCTGAATCCAGATTGTGCTGGATTTAGGATACGAGCTTCAATTAGAAGAGCTTATATAGTTGGCCTTTAGCTAGCTTCTCTATGTACTTGGTCAGGAACAGGAGATTGGATTCTGGCCAGTAGTTAGCTAGTACTGATATCCGAAGTGGGTTTCTTTAGTGTTGGTCAAGCTATTGTGTGTTTAAAGGAGGAGGGAAAGATTTCTTCCCTGAATAAGGCATTGGCTGTTTCAGTCAGGAGTGGCACCAGTTGCTCATGATGCCCTTTCATGAGCCATGAAAGGTGTGACAGACTGACAATATCCTGCAACATTCTGGTCCAACCTTGTGGAATTAAGATGAACTTTTGGAGGGGGGTGAGGGGGTGAGAGAACCTGGATTTGTGCAGGAAATGGCCCACCTTGATTATCATGCACATTGTGTAGAGAGTTGTCACTTTGGATGGGCTATTACCAGCAGGAGAGTGAGTTTGTGTGGTGGGGGTGGAGGGTGAGAAAACCTGGATTTGTGCTGGAAATGGCCCAACTTGATGATCACTTTAGATAAGCTATTACCAGCAGGACAGTGGGGTGGGAGGAGGTATTGTTTTATGATCTCTGTGTGTATATAAAGTCTGCTGCAGTTTCCACGGTATGCATCCAATGAAGTGAGCTGTAGTTCACGAAAGCTCATGCTCAAATAAATTGGTTAGTCTCTAAGGTGCCACAAGTACTCCTTTTCTTTTTGCGAATACAGACTAACACGGCTGTTACTCTGAAACCTTTATTGAATTAAGTTAAACCTTACTGAGTTAGGTTTGATACCATTTGGAATCCATTTTATTAAATAGGCAATTGTGTATTTGTTATTGTGGAATAGTACATAACTCCTCTTGGACGAGGGGGATGCTAATGTAAAATTTCTCCAATTATCTGAAGCCATCCTCTGGGGAGGTATGCATATACTAATTCTAATGGAATTCTCCGGACAAAGAAAGGATTTTTGGTTAAAGCACCTAGTTTTAAACGGGTCAGGCCCTTCTTCCTGATCCAGCAAATGGACAGGACCCTTGGTCACTGGAGGGCCCCAATCCTTAGGGAAAGGTGAGGCCCTATAAGGCCAGGATCTTGTTCTGAACTGAAATTGTGATGAACTTGAAACCACAAGGAAACCCTTTGGCTGGGAGTACTGAAGGACTGACTTTTCCTGCCAGAGCCCATGTTAGGGTAGGTTCTTTTATTGTTTTTAATATGTTTTTTTAGTAATGCTTTTTTACCTTAGGAATAAATTAGGCTTGCATAGCAGGAGCTGTGTGGCAACTTATGACTGTGGGCATTCACACTGTTAACCCTCCCTGAAGAGAAAGCACACAGGTGAGCTTACGCATCCTGTGTCTGCTGGGAATAACATAGTGAAGGCAGGGAACTATGCAGCCTGGAAATACCCTGGTCAGGAGGGAGGAAGACACCCAAGAAAGGCAATAGCTAGGAAGCTGGAAGCTTGAGAATGGGTACCCTGGCTGAACCATTGAGGGCTGACCACGCAGATGCAGTTGCCTGAACTGTGAGGGCATTGGTTGGATTCACGGGCCTTGGGTCCAGACTCCTTCCGGGTTTCCAGTACTTCTTGAGGAGTAAATATACTGATCTCTGGGAATGCAGGCAACTTCAACTTCTTTGTTGGTTAAATCACCAAAGGGGGAACAGATCCAGGCTGTCTGAAAGCCATCCCAAACGTGTGATATTTTCAGTGATGTAGAGGGGAGTGCCTCTGTCCTTTAACTTGCTTGGGAATTAGGTGGAGTCCATGGATCTTTGTGGTTGAATCAGGATTAGAGGTCTTTCTTGGTGCCTGGGAGCTGGGAGAGCTCCTTAATGAGGTGATGGTCTGCACAAGGTGTCAGTGAGCTTTGGCTCTGGTCTCTATTGTCAAATGAATGAATTTGAATGAAGATGTGTTATCTGAGGCACCTCTTTTGGATTTGAGGTGTGAAGAATAGATAAATGTAGTGCCACTTTCCATCTTGTGCTGCCTGGGTCTGTGATGGGCTGAGTGTGGGGGGGGGGCAAGCGCATGAGAGAGGCCAGCCTAGGGCTCACAGTGTCATCCAGCCAGAGTCTCAGTGGGTATCTCTACACGGCATTTTGGAGTGAACCTTCCAGCCCAGGTCGACAGACTCAGGCTAGTGGGGTTCACACTAGCGGCCTAAAAGTAGCTGTATAGACAACCAAAGAAAAGATAATTCCCATCTTATAATAAAAACCATGATTCCAGAGTGCTCTTCTTCCAACATCCATGGAATTAATGACACAAATAGTTGGCACCTAACATCTCAAAACTGGCCCTTGTGCAAAGGTTACCTGCAGATCCCTGCAGCAGTTAGTGACCTGATTAGGTCTGTGACGCACATGTTATGATTTAGCTACAGCCAAATGATGATCAGCCTGTCATCTGCCACAGATGTTTTTCCAAAGTTTAATTTTATAGCAGACTTGTCCAGGGATGTGGTCACCAATCCTTTTAATTTTAGTTTTTCACTGTGTATGGAATGATTGACTGTCCAAACCCAAGTTTAATTCCCAAGAGCTCAGTCACACAAAGCAGAAAACCCATAATTTTTCATTCTTTGCATTTTTCCCTCCCTCCAATTTCTTGGAGGGTTTGAGGGAATCCAGAGAGTGGAAGAGTGAAAGGGAAGCTCAGAGGGAAGGGAATGGTGAAATCCCTAGCATTTTCCATTTGGATTTGCCAGATTTCTTAGTCACTGTCTTGGGAAAATGAGATCCCTCTTGGCATGTTGTCTGTCTGTTCTTGGTGAAGATTCAGCTGGGGTGGTGTACATCATGCAGCAAGATCACTGTCTCAGTTTTATGTCAGTTTTGCAGCATAACTGTTCTTTTCTTGTAAGGAGAGTGTTAGAGAATGAAAAGAAAAGCAGACTGACCCAGAGGCAGATTGAGTAAATGGGCTTCTTTATTGCAGTATTTGTTCCCCTCGACCCAATTGTCAAGTAAGCAAGTAGTTAGCATGAATTAGTTACATCATGCTCTTTTATCTAAATTAGTATGGAAATACCCACATTTACTACAACAAATCCTTATTTAGTAATATGAGTGCACATATACTGAATATAATTATCCCTGCCCCTATTAACTGTTTACAGCATTAAGCATATTTTACAGACATCTTTACCTTGAAGATACATTTCTTTGCAGTAATTGCAGCCACAGGTTCCCTTAATCCGCAGTTCACAGGGAAGGGAGGAAGGGGCGTGACCCCGGCTCGTTTATGTAGCTGGGAAAGGAAGGGAGGGGGAGATGACACTTCTTTACACAAAGGGAATTCTTTAGACACCCACATTCCTTATGCAGCTACAATGCTTATCAATTATATTCAGTATATGTGCACTCACAAGCAGGAGGGAAAGGAGAGGGATACCACTTTATCTATCAAGAAAAGAGACAGTGCCTGCCTGTGCCTTCCTCCCTGATACCATGCTAGCGGTTACCCAGGTCTTTACTTAATCCTTACATATCCCAACACAGATGTCTTTCCCCACCTGACCTACAGACATAATTTGCCCAGTCCAAACTCACCTTGCATCCATCCTGGGGATTTGACTTTATTAATAGAAAAATTTTAAAAAGATGATAAAGATCAACTCAGTTCTTTTCCCCAGGGTTGGTTGTTGCTCCCTCATGACTGCTCACCTCCCTTATGTTTACACAGGGTAACAAGTCATCAGTGTCAGGGCCCACTTAACCCTTTTCCTACAGGATCAACACCTGCTAACAGGGTGGGGTGTTTTGAACACACTGATGTAGCTGATTTGTTTTTTCCCATTTCATTTTCTTTTGCTTTGTGAAAAAAATAATAGTTTAATTTGTCCCTGAGGAAGGGAGTGGGGTCAGCAAAGCTAGAGCTGTGTGTTTTAATGGTGTATTTTTACTGTGTGTTTTTAACCCGTCTAATACACAAGCACAATGGCATTCAGCATGGATGTAATGTGAGGCCTTCAATACACAGAGGAAGTTTTCTCTTAGCTTATGCCCTGGGAAATTCTCTTAAGAATTAAAATAGTTCTCAGGCACTAAGGGAAGAAAAGGTTTGGTGAGTCTGCCTTAAGGAACTGGAGGGGAAGGAAGGGGGGAACCTTGGCACTTTCCTACCTCAGAAGTGGCAACAAGGTGGGAGGGGGCTATTCTGAGTGTCGTGCACTGATCTGTGTGGGGAGTAGGGAGTCTCAGATGCTACCCCCAAAATCAGACTCCAGGCACCCTCACAATGGTCTGCCTATATCAGTAACCCACTAGTCAATTTGTCTGTTTCGGCAGGTAAAAGGGGGTGGCCCACCTGAGAGGAATTGTCAGGGTTTTACTAAGGGTTTCCCTCTGACCCTTGGAAAACTTCCCCAGGATAGACTAACTCTGTTGACCCTTAGGAGGACAGGGATACAGGCTTCCAATCGAAGGATTGGCCCTCAGGCAGTAATTCTTCGAAGAACAAAATAATCTTTATTCAATATGCAAATATTCCCTGACACAGTAAACCTTAAAAGCATATATTAAGAAACAAAACACTAATCCCATTAGCACAGGTATGCATATCAAAGTACCCAATACTGCAATACTGTGCAGTTGGAAATAGCTTTAAAGTGATTACATTCTACATGTGGTGATCAGTCACAATTAGAATGCTGACAACAAGTTATTACTTAAACATTAAAACTGCGTACTTAGTAATAAATACACACATACACGGACATCCAACTTTATTATCTCAAGCAGACACACTCATATGTCCTATTGATCCTTATACTATGGTCCTCATGCTTATTTCTCTGCCATCTTCTTCCCCTCTGCTCTGTCAAAAGGTTCTTTGGTTCTGTCACGGCTACTTCTTAGCTATTGCTGCCATGCCTCCTCCCTTCTTCTGTGATTTCAACTCTCTTCTGATCTTCCTTCTTCCTTTCCTGCTTCTCCAACTGCTCTTCTCTGAACTGACTCAAGTCTGTCAGCTCTCTGCCTTATATATAGGTTTTGGCCTACTTTGATTGGTTATTTCCTCAGTCCTTATCATTAGCATACCATCCACCAATCATTTTTACACCTTCCCTGCTTGGTCTGTTCTTATGAACCAATCACAGTCACTGAACTCATCTCTCAATCAAAGCCGGGCCTGATTGAAAACCTGTGCCATTCTCGGTTGAACTCTCCCTTTGGGTTTTGGAGTGATCTTTATTTCATCTTAGCCTGCCTGTTTCCTATAGGCCAAATTATTCCAAAACCACCATCTTGTTATCCCTAGCTATAACTGCTTGAAACTGTCTTTATTGATTATTATGTCCTTAAAACTATAAACAGTTACACATTTATATGCATGTTAACATTAGGATTCACTGTCACCACTCCATTTTAACTAATTTAAATAAGTTTAATTTTGATCTTTCCCTTGTTTCAGCTAGTGGTGACAGGACAGTGTTCTTAATGCTGTATTCCTGACACAAAACAGAGCCACTGAAAAATCTCTTTTATAGGAGGGGGAATACTGATTGCAGTTCACCTGGAAGATATCACTCCTAGAGCTTCCCGCAGTGTTTCATGAATACCTCTTGCCAGTGTCTAGCTACCAGCGTACCAGGGTGACTCCTTTATCCTAATAGGGAAGCTACAGTGTTACTCCAGTAGAGGTCGCAAGATGATATGCAGGGTCATTTCATATTAGTAAGTCAAGCAAAGGGCTAAGTAAAAATAAATCTTTAAAAAAAATCTCACCAAATACCCTAGTTGATTATTAGTGTACTGTAGTTATATTAAACACTTTATTGTTGCATTTGAATAGGACAAACATAACGGAAGTGAGATTCTTACTTTATGGAAAAAGCATTGATTTTTTGGTGTTAGTTACTCTGCTTAATATGAAAGATTATATAACATGAACTATGTGATTGTGTAATTTGATATTCCCAATCACATTATTGTGGTTCTGAAAGGTCTGTACATATTTACTCCAAATAAAGAACCCTCTACATGCGGAAAGTCCCAGGACATCAGTGTTCAGTGAGTAAAAGCTGTTGACACTGGAAACCATCCCACAATAATGTCTTTCATGATGTAAAGTTCATAGAAAAGGTTCTGAACTTGAGGGTAGAGGGATGGATGGGGGGAGAGAACATAGTGTTTCTAAAGAAACATGTTTTGCACAATTGGAGAGTTATGAAACATAGTGCATAGATTAAACCACATATCCTAGTTTGTAACACCTCTTAATACTTACCATACAAGATATAAGACTGTTTACAAAACAGCCAAAATCCTATTCCACTCTGTGGACCTGAGCCTCATCTCATGTACACTGGTGTAAATCTGGAGGACCAACAGAGATTAGCTGAAATGATGCTGAACACAAATTCTCATGAGATGAGAATCGGGTGTCTGTGCTTCAGACTGTGATCTTATATCTACTTCAGATTAGGGGTGAAGCTTAGGTTTAAAATTGCAAGAATGACTAAAGGATTGCGTTCTAAAGGAAAGGAGTACTTGTGGCACCTTAGAGACTAACCAATTTATTTGAGCATAAGCTTTCGTGAGCTACAGCTCACTTCATCGGATGCATACTGTGGAAATTGCAGAAGACATCTTCTGCAGTTTCCACAGTATGCATCCGATGAAGTGAGCTGTAGCTCACGAAAGCTTATGCTCAAATAAATTGGTTAGTCTCTAAGGTGCCACAAGTCCTCCTTTTCTTTTTGCGAATACAGACTGACACGGCTGTTACTCTGAAACCTGTTCTAAAGAAAATCTCTCTTGGGAATAGAATATTTTCATTTGCTTATGTGCAGACTAGAGATGACTAAAGTATACATACAATATTGATAAGCTTGTTGAACGTCATTTGAGGAAAACACTTATTGTATGCTTCTTCAATAAACAAAAGATTTTTTTTAAATAGAAGCAATGAATAATTATACAGATAAGGAATAAAAAGGCAACTTTGGTACATTTTCCATGTAATGCATTTTCACTTAGCTTCTGATTTGTGTGTCTGGAATAAAATAATAATTAGCTCAGGGTTTGTGCATGGAGTCCTGAATTTTGTAAGATGTTTTCAAAACAGAAACTTTTCCTGAATGTGATTATAAGATCTCATATTTATTTGGAAAGACTCTGCAAGTCAGGCATTCAACCAAAACTGCCGTAACCTGTTATTAACCAGTATAGTTGGAGAAGAGCTTGACCAGCTGTGTGGAACTTTTTATAATGATAAAAGTAGTCATTTTGTCTGGTCCTTTTCCCGGGCAAAGGTGCATAATACAGAGCAGTATGACATTCCCTGGGCATGCCATTCAAGTGCACATTATCAACTGTAAGAAAGATTATTGCTTGTGGCAAATTTGAGTCTGAGATCTTAGGCCACTGGGGCCTGTTCCTGTGAGACAATGAGTGCCCACAACTCCCATTGACTCTGTTGGGAGTTGAGGGTGCTGCTCCGAAGCTTGCCGTAAAAGTGTATCTTTGATGGTTAGCAAAGTGAATTGGTAATACTGCTTTGAGATGAAAACATGCTAATGAAAATGAGCATGTTTCCCAGAGTACGTTGGTGTGTACAGCAGAACCTCAGAGTTTCGGACACCTCGGGAATGGAGATTGTCCATAACTCTGAAATGTCCTTAACTCTGAACAAGATGTTACAGACTTCAGCCACTGAGGGGGATTGAAGCTGCAGCCATGGGAGGGAGGGATGTCAGGGCTCCAAGCAGGGGGGCGGGGTCAGTGCTTCTGACCCTCCGGAGCACCAGGGCTCAGGGCTTTAGATCTAGGAGGGCGCACTGCGGCTCAGACCTTCAGCCCCGCGGCTCCATTCCTGGCTTCTGTACCGCAGGGAGCACCGGGGCTTGGGCTCCCCACAGCTCCATTCCCGGTTTCAGCTTTGGGGGAGCACACTGGGGCATTACCTTTGGGAGGAGCGCTGGAGCTGAAACTGGTGCTCCCCTCGTAAGCATTTGCCCTGAAAAATACTCATACTTTTAATAAAATGTTGGTGAAGAGCAACACATTTGCATCTAGCATTATAATGTGCACTGAAACGGTACTGCGCTAAAGCCATTTTAGCAAGCCACTTGAGTCTGCTGGTGCAGGCAATGTGACCTGGGCATCCTTGTGTTCCAGTGGTCCATTACTGGCAGAATGACCCCTGAGGTCCATTGGCTGCCCATGCACCTTAGCACAGTCTTCAGGATACTCTAATCTGTACCAGGGATATTGACTGGTACTGAACTGGGGAAATACAAAGGGCACTCTTGCATTCTACCCTCCTGAGTGCTATTTAGCTGTAACTCAGGATCTGGCTCTTTTTGTATATTTAGGTTTTCAGAGGACTGTACCACCTATAGAGTTGGGCAAATAACTGATCTGGGGGAGGGTTGGTTTAATGACAGTTCTGAAAAATTTTTAAAAAAAATTCAGTTTGTGTTGAACTGAATCTGAAATGTTTTAGAATTTATGATTAATCGAGAAAGTCTCTTCTGGCCATTTTGTGAATGACTCAAACTATTCTTGTCAACTCTGCGAGTAGTTTTAGGTCTCCTGAAACTGCATATTTGGTCAAATAAACTACTCTTTTGAAAAATCTTGCCCAACTTTACTGACATACAACCAATAGAGCTAGTAGTAGTATCTAGATATTGTGCGCTATCTGATTTTAACTCCTGTGGCTACTTTCTGAGAGATTAAGATTGTTATGAAGATTACATTGGGTTATAGATTGTTTTGTTTTTTTTTAAATCTTAGCGGTATTAAAAGAAATCCCACAATGAAATCAGTTAACTGTAATGCAAGGGTTTTGTTTCCAATTAATGTTTTAATGGAAATATTTAATGTTACATTGTTTGCATGTCAAGTCACAAAATAATGAACTTGTACATTAGTGATTTAGTACATGACATTGGGAAAGGTTGATTGGTTACAACAGAGAATTGATAGAAAGTGAAGACTTTGGTACATAACTGATACTGTGCATCTGCATCCAGTATACTGTGCATTATTATATTTTGGTTTCTGAGTATAATGGAAGTCTTTTCAGTGAATACCTGAAAAATGGATAAATGTTAGTGCTAAATGCCTATCTACTGAAAGAAAAGCCCAACTACTAAATGGCCATGATTCTTGTTGACTGTATAAATGTGATCTGCATCAGTTATAAATAGGGCTGTCAATAAATGGCACTTAACTCAAGCGGTTAACTAAAAAAATTAACTTCATTAAAAAAATTAATTGCAATTAATCGCAGTTTTCATATTACTGTTAATAATAGAATACCAATTTAAATTTATTATAAATTTTTGAATGTTTTTCTACCTTTTTAAAATATATTGATTTCAATTACAACACAGAATACAAAGTATACAGTGCTCACTTTGTATTATTATTTTTATTATAAATATTTGCACTAAGATAAACAAAAGAAATAATACTTTTAAATTCACCTCACTCAAGTACTGTAGTGCAATCTCTTTATCATAAAAGTGTAACTTACAAATGTAGATTATTATTTTTTTACATAATTGCATTCAAAAATAAAACAATGTAAAACTTTAGAGGTTACAAGTCCACTCTGTCCTACTTCTTGTTCACCCAATCGCTCAGACAAACAAGTTTGTTTACATATACGAGCGATAATGCTGCCCGCTTATTATTTAGTGTCACCTGAAAGTGAGAACAGGCATTTGCATGGCACTGTTGTAGCCGGCACTGCAAGGTATTTACGTGCCAGATATGCTAAACATTTGTATGCCCCTTCCTGTTTCGGCCACGATTCCAGAGGACATGCTTCCATGCTGATGACACTTGTTAAAAAAATAATGCGTTAATTTAATTTGTGACTGAACTCCTTAGGGGAAAATTGCATGTCTCCTGCTCTGGGGTTTTACCCACATTCTGCCATATATTTCATGTTATGCCGTCTTATTTTATGACCCAGCACATGTTGCTCAATTTACGAACAGTTTCACTGCAGATTTGACAAAACACAAGGAAGGTACCAATATGAGATTTCTAAAGATATCTATAGCACTTGACCCAAGGTTTAAGAATCTGAAGTGCCTTCCAAAATCTGAGAAGGATGAGGTGTGGCGCATGCTGTCAGAAGTCTTAAAAGAGCAACACTCTGACGCAAAAACTACAGAACCTGAACCACCAAAAAATAAAATCAACCTTCTGTTGGTGGCATCTGTCTCAGATGATGAAAATGAACATGCATCAGTCTGCGCTGCCTTTAATTGTTATCAAGCAGAACCCATCATCAGCATGGCCGCATGTCCTCTGGAATGGTGGTTGAAGCATGAAGGGACATATGAATCTTTAGCACATCTGGCACATAAATATCTTGTGACGCTGACTCCAACAATGTCATGCAAATGCCTGTTCTCACTTTCAGGTGACACTAAATAACAAGCGGGCAGCATTATCTCCCATAAATGTAAACAAACTTGTTTGTCTGAGCGATTGGCTGAACAAGAAGTAGGACTGAATGGACATGTAGCCTCTAAAGTTTTACATTGTTTTATTTTTGAATGCAGTTATATAAAAAAAACCACTACATTTGTAAGTTGCACTTTCATAATAAAGAGATTACACTACAGTACTTGTATGAGGTGAATTGAAAAAAATACTGTTTGTTTTGTTTATCTTTATTACAGTGCAAATATTTTTAATCAAAATAATATAAAGTGAGCACTGTACACTTTGTATTCTATTGTAATTGAAATCAATATATTTGAAAATGTAGAAAACATTTATATAAATGGTATTCTGTTATTGTTTAACAGTGTGATTATAACTGTGCTTAATTGTGATTATTGTTTTTATCTCAGGATTTATCACAATTAATTTTTCATCTCTTGATAGCCCTAGAAATAATGAAATCTGCTAGAAATAGATGTGTGCTACATCAAGAGTGCTTTGCACGTTTTTTTGTTCAGTGATATCTTCCTTATGCTGATTAAATTGCCCCTGTAGATCGTCATCATTAACTTTTGTAGTTACACAGTTGATTAAAGATTTGATTTTAAAAATGGGAAAACTTGCTGGGAAAACTCTGAAGCAAACTTAATTCTGTGTACACTTAATATTTGTGCTCTGCAGTACATAACTAATAGAATCAAGCCATTGCAATAACCCGATTCATAGCAGTTTTCAATCCTACAGCATTCATAAGCTACATTATGACTCTCCACATAGAGTGAGATTTTAAAAATCATTGTTGATGGCCTGTTGCAGCTGATTATTTACTGTACTTTTACCTAGCACTGTCATGCTTGTTTTGCTTAGGATTTCATTCAGAGAGGATGGTCCAATGATTAGCCTAGAACTTGGGAACCTAGCTTCCTGGCCCTGCTCTGCCACAGACTTTCTATGTGAACTCGAGCAAGTTACTTAGACTTGTTGTGCCTCAGTTCCCCTTTGTAAAATGGAAAGATTGTGAAGTGCTCAGATATTAAGAGCCTTATAAGTACCATAGATAGATAGATAGATAGATTGATTCATTATGAAATTTTGTGGGCAGAAATACATGGGACAAAATTTCCCAATCTTTGCTGGAGGACAGTAAAGTTTAGGTTTTTTCCTTCAGAGACCATAACTGAAAAGCAATTTTTTTGGATAGTTTTGGCAAGAAAAATGTTATGGAGGGAGATTTTATAATGGGCATCAATTGATTTGTGAGCAACTGAAGAACCTAATAGCCTTGTCACACTGAGCTGAAGATGAGGCAGGCAGTGTACTGAATTAAACTGCTAATTATTTTATCTGCATTACTCAAAAGATATTGTTGTTCAATTAAGACTAGTTTGTTATATTGTAATAATAGCATCATTCATTCTTACAGTAAAATGCAATATAATACTAAAACTAGACCATACAGAGAAAGTTTTAGCCACCACTTCTCTTTCTCTCTTCTTCCCTACAAAACATGTAATCTTACACTTTGTGTATTTTTGTCAATAGCCAGACGTTTAGCCATGTACCAGGAAGCTGATTCTGAGGAGGAAGAAACAGCAGCTAAAGGAGGAACATTATCCCAGCGGAACAGTGTCAGTAGTCATCAGAGCATTAAGGCTGTCCACAGAAGCCTGAGTATGAAATCCCACCGACGCACCGGCAGCAGGGCTGAAGCAAAAAGAGCAAGCATTCTCTCCAAGCACACTGCATTCAGTAGCCCCATGGTTCGTTGTGAGCAGCAAATGTGCTTTGCTTTGTATCTTTCAGAGTCACAATTGCTTTAAAGGGAAAAAATGAAGAAATCTGTACCACATTGTGTATTTTTCATCTTTCTTGGCTTTCATCATCTTAGCTTTTTCCTTTTCATCATATTTTTCTTTTCTTTTTTTTTTTTTTTTTTTTTTTTGCTAAAAAAACAACAAAGTATGCAGAGATCTTATATAAAGAGTCATCCGTCTAGGCTCCAAGTTCAGAAAGATAAATTCAAACCTTTGTTTTGGGTATTCCTTGATTTTCAAGAACAAAAATGTGTTTCATCCCTTTGTTTACAGTAATTGATGTTAGATTAAGGATTTAAATCAAGAGTTCTAATTGGTCTAGGTACACTTCTTTTTATCTTAAGTTTTTGGGAAACAGTGATTTATAAATGCATGAATAGTAAGCACTGGATTGGAAACTGTGATATTCATATATTCAAATTCACCCTGTAATTGCAAATGTAAGTCATTCCATAGTTTCAAGTATAAGTGGTTCAAGATTATCATTAAATGGAGCAAGGTACATTAAAAAGCAAACAAACAAAAGCTTCCTGCATATGCAGAAAATTTAAGTGGAACCATGTTCTCATAATTTTTCCATAACTAATCTCTACATGTGTTTTTACGAGTCATGTGCATGTTTTTCCTCCTGCAAATTGCTATCTCATTAATATTGCATGAACATACTGCTTTACTCTGTTACAGTGTTTTTACATGGAAGACAATGGAATTTTGACAAAGTTAAATTGCTTTAATGGAGTGAAGAATTAGGTCCTGTATAATTTGAGAGTCTGCCCTGGTTCCAGCTGTTGATGTCCAGTCAACAATGAAGCTGCGTTAGTGCAAACCCCCAAGTGTAGAAAAGGAAAGCTGCAATTTGCACTGAAGGAGCTAACCCCAGGTTTAGGCAGTGGTAACCTCCATTCGCACAGCCTGCAGCTTGCAGTGTCTACACGTGGGGTTTGTAGTGGTGCAGCTACCTCACTAGTTGTGCAACAACTGATGAAGCGAGTAAATTCCCAATAAAGACAACACTGTAGGGCTCATATCTTTATGAAGCACACTTTGTAGCTTTTCTGTAATCAGCATTATGCCTTCCTAGGAAATTCATATCTTTGTCCTGAAAGGAATATAATAGCCGTTTAATCACAGTGGAAAACATGCCATATTGTGATTTCAGTGGCATATGAGCTTCTCTCAAGTTCAAAGTGGTTAAAATATAGTGGAGCTAAACAATTTCTTAGCGGTGCAAAATGGGTAAGCTTACTGTTTTGATGTCAGAACTAGCTCTTAGTTTTGTTGTTGTCTTGTTTTTCGTAATATAGGTCTATATATAGTGGCAGCCTACAATAATTCTCTCAGGTTAGATTGAAAAGAGGAAGGAATGTCAAGACATTACTCGATTTCCATCCACAATCCCAAAATAGCTGAATGTTTCTGTTACAATGATCAGCAATTAAAGGATTAACAATAGTTTATTTACAATGTAATTGTCATTATTAGGCTTCAGTATTAACTATCAATTGAAATTAATGGAGGCAGTCCACATCATTTTTAGAGCAATTTTAGGTGGTCTACCAGAGAGAGGAAGACACCCCTGTATCTATTTACATTCATAAAATTAATGTTGCAATCATAAGGCCTAAAAGTATACAAATTTCTGCATGTCTGGTTGCAGGAAAGAGAACAGGGGAAGTGTCATTTAATGAAAAATTGAAATTCTCCAGAAATATATGGGGCCACCAGAGAGGTGCTGATGCATCAGGCAAAACCAGTTCAGTCTGAGACTTTAAAATATACAAAGCTGCAAAATAGTAATACTGTTCCTGTTGTATTTCTAGGAAAAAGACATCACTCCGGATCCTAATTTGTTAGAAAAAGTAAATGAATGTGCAAGAAGTCTTGAAGTTATGAGAAGCCACGAACAACCATTATCCCAGCTTACCCCTGAACTTTCTGACATCTTTGACTTTTTCATAGCATTGACTATTTGCAATACAGTTGTTGTTACCTCTCCAGATCAGCCACGGCAAAAGGTAGGTTAGAGAGACAGCAAAATGGAGCGTGAGTCTCCATTATGTTGTATTGGATTATCTCAGAGATGTGTAAATAAGAGACATAAAACAGTTCTTTCCTAGAAGGAAACTGAGATGTTTATGATACAATTCTTGGCACCAGTTCATAAATCAGTGAGGAAAACAACATATACAAGTTTAAAATTAGTGGTGACGTCAAGCATTAGTTAAAAGGTCTATTTCAACTGTTTCTCTTAACCCCAACAGATTATTTGTATGTACTGCAAATTTTGAAGCCATTCTAAAACTGTTTTCCTTCCTGAGTTCACATACTGAAACTTCTTAAATAAACATAATTTGCATCTGTGGGCATGGTTTGGATTAATTTGTCAGAGTCCCCTGGAATAAGGGGCACATAGGCAGTTCTTTATAAATAATTTGCTTATATCAACTACATTTGTAGAAGGCTATATTATTTTTTTTAAAATATTATAAAGAGGGTGTGCTGACAAAATCTCCTCTTAAATGTTGCAAATTATGTAAAAGAAAATTAATATAAATTGGGCAAGATTATGACAGCTGATGATTTGGCAGACGTATGCACTTACAAAATTGTATCATTTATTAATGAGAAGTGGAACAAAATACTCACCATCTAATGCATATCACACAAATATAATTAGACTTAATATTAGAGCTTGTCAGAAGCTGGAGTTTCCATTCTTCAGGAAATACTAACATTTCTAAATCTGTTTTCTCTCTTAGCAGAAATGTCAAAATTTCCCACAAAATGAAAATTCCAAAGAATTTTAATTAGGAACCATTGAAACATTTTGTTTTGATGTTAAAACATTATAACATTAAATATAATGAATATAATATAATTGTAAATTAATATTCTAGTATAATATACAAGTCTGAAGAAAATGAATTAAAATGATATAGGAATATAACATTTTACCTTATCAAAACAAAATGTTTCAACATTATCAGAATGAAAGAGAAAGTTGAAATGATTTCTTTCAACTTTGCCTGGTCAAAAATTATGTTGAAATGGACACATTCCCATGAAACATTTAGGCTTCATCAAAGCTGCATTTTCCCACAGAAGTGTTCCAGAAACATTTTTTGACCAACTTTACTGAATACTCACAAGTGGTACGTCTACGCTAGAGCTGGAATTTGTAAATCCCAGTAGGAAGAGACATGCCTGGTTAGCTCTGATCAAGCTAGTGCACTAAAAATAGTGATGTAGCCACAGCATCACAAGTGGCAGGAGGAGCTAGCTGCCCCAACTGCATACCTATAGTCTCAGATGGGCTCATACTCGGTGTGGGTAGCCCCTTCTGCTGCTCACACCAACATGGCCACAGTTCTTACTCCTGGGGGAATTCTGCGCCAAAAAATTAGAAATTCTGCAACAAAATATTTAAAATACTGCACACAATATTTTCAAATTTTGCATATATTTATTTGTCAAAAACACACTAGTTTCAATTATTTTTGGTCATTTATTTCAAAATACCTGTCAGTAAGTATGTCTGTAACAATACAGACAACAAAAGATTCAGGATGTATTTTTTGACAAATGATTTCTTACTAGACATATTAATTCATTTAAACTACAATACAGAACCATATTTCCCGCACCCCTCAGGAGCAATGCAAAGGCTTGGGGGCAGTCAGGAGTAATGGAGGAACTGACAGAGAGGGAAGTAATTGCTGGGAAGGAGCCCGGGTGTGAACTTGGAACATTGTTGGATATGGGTGGGAAAGTATGGAACAGCTTTTGGGGTGTGGGGTGGATTGTTAGGGAGTTTCCCCCATGAAAACCCTGGCTGACCGCTAGCCTCTCCCATTCACTCAGGTACATCTTCCCCTGTCCCCAAGCGTCCCCCCATCCCCACTCAGACACCTACTCCCACCATCCCCATGTGGCCCTGCACCCCTCCCACTGCCCTCATGTGTCTCTGTGCCCCCACTCAGCCATCCCCCATCCCTACGTGGCGTTGCACCCCTCCCGCTGTCCACATGTGTCTGTGCCCCCACTCAGCAATCCTCCTCCCTCCTGTAGCTCTGCATCCTCTCCCCATCCCTATGTGGCTTTGCACCTTCCTCCCCCCCATGACACTGTGCCTCCAGTCCCATTCAGCCCCTACCTCAGTTTGTCCTTCCCCACTAGCCCTTATGAGCCCCTGTCTGATGCCCCAGCAGCCGCACGCTGCCCATCTCCCCCCATAGTCCCCATCTCCTGACCTGATCTGACAGGTGCTGTGGAGAAGGCACTGCAGCCTCTTTCTCTTCATAGCTGGCCAGGAGCTGCTGCTTTATTCTATCGCCACAGTTCCCTCTGATGGGCAAAAGGCAGAACTGCAGCAACTTTCCAGCAGAAGCTTTTTTCTGAGCAAAAAATTTAAAATATGCACACACGCAGCGGCACAGAATTCCCCTAAGAGTAACTTCTATTTTGAATGCACTAGCTTGATCAGAGCTAGCAGGGGTATGTCTCCTGAAGCTGAATTTACACACTTAGACATACCCATAGAATGCAAAGGTTTTAGTTATATTAACATTATTTTTAGGGTGCGATTCTAACATTGATCCACAAGGAAGGGTCAACAATAGTGTAAATTCTGAAGCGTATACAAACTGGTTCCAGTAATATTTCTGGTAGTGTCAGCCTAGGGATTCTTGTTCACTTGCTTGTTCATCTCTGATTGTCGTAGCTTTTTGCCATTGACTGAGATTTGCTTCTTACTTTAAGTTATCAAATGACAATGTCAGATTTCTTATATATCCTTTTTTTGGCTGTTGGTTTTTACTTCTCAAGGTTAGAGTTAGATTTGAACTGAAGTCACCCGTAAAGACCATAGAAGACTTCATTCGAAGATTCACTCCCAGCCGTCTGACCTCTGGATCTAACAGCAGCAGTTCATCAAGCCTGACTACGAGTAAATCCATGCCCAGACTCAGTTCTAGTATCCTTTCATCTACATCCACTGAGAGCACTTTATTAAAACTGGAAGAGCAGTTGGCACACTCTCCGCAGATGAATAACAATGGATATAGCTCACAGCAGGGCAGAAGGGCTATCAGGAGTGGACCTGAAGAAGGAGAACTCCGTTATGAGGCAGAGAGTCCAGATGAAGCTGCACTTGTCTACGCAGCTCGGGCATATAACTGTGCTCTGGTTGGAAGGCTGTCTGACCAGGTATCAGTAGAGCTACCTCATCTGGGAAGGTTAACCTTTGAACTCTTGCACACACTGGGCTTCGATTCCATCAGAAAAAGAATGTCAGTGGTGGTTAGGCATCCCCTTACAGATGAAATAAATGTTTACACTAAAGGAGCGGATTCAGTTATTATGGATCTTCTTCTGCCCTGTTCTTCAGGTATAGTTCTTGCTTACTTTTTCTCCAATTAACTCTTAGACCCTGCTAGAGAACTTCAATCTCGTCATGTCCAATTGCAGTTCTCTAGCACAGAGCTAGATCTGTATCATTTACGGGTATGTGGAAATGTATTATAGCAGGACCTCTCTGCTTCTTTTATAAACTCAATAACCAGTAACTTTTTATAATGGATTGTTGGTACTTTGCCTAAAGAAATGTGAGTAATATTGATTTCAGTATGAGCTTTTCCCAATGGCAAACCTTATTTTAAGTGAATGTTTTTCAAGACCTTGCCAAATCAATTTACCTTTCATTGAGTACATTTTCCCAACATTGCTTGCTTACTCAGATGTTTTTGTATTAAGATAAATGTTGTTTGGGTAATTACTAATAGTGGTCTTAGTTTTAAAGATGCAGATGATTAGTGATGAATAGACTTCTAACTGTGAACAGGAAGCTTATCTTTTGGAAGGTGTTTTTTCAGTTACAGAGTCTCAGATATGTGAACATGCTTGAACCAGATGCAATTTTAATGCCTCTTTATTATAATCAATTGGATTTAAAGACAATCTGGTGGTCTCTTATACACTTATTTGAGACCTAGATTTTTCAATATGTGTGATGTCTGATTTACTGTGTTCAACGTTTAATTATGTACAACATTCAAATGTTAACCCAGTGTGAATGGACAGAAATCTAACATATCACAGAGATTTCCTGTACGTCACTAGTGTGTTGACTTTATGGTTACTTTCACATTACAGACGGCTGCTGAAGTAAATACCAGTGAAAGGATCATACCGTGTAATTTGCATTAAAGAGCTACAGGAAATGTTAATTTAGTGTCACAGTTCAGAGTAACTGTCACGTGCTTGGACAGATTGGCCAAACACATGTGCTTGCATCCTCTTCAGAGAGAGTTAGCAGTGTGACTGCCCACAGTTATAAGTTACTACACAGTGCTTTCTAAGAAAGCCTACTTTGTTCTTAAGGTAAAAAGCATTAGAGAGAAAACATATTAAAAGCCAAAAAGGAACTTACCTACCTGCTAATAAGCTTACCAGAGATCACCCCACCCCTTACATGGACTCTGGCAGGAGCAATCCTTCCACACTCCTCCTAAGGGGTTTTGTTTTGGTTTCAAGTTCATCACAGCATCAGCTTCTAACAAGCAACCAGTTTTATCGGGCCTCAATAGGCCAAGTCCTTCCAACCCTTCTGTAAGGATTGGGCCCTCCATGGACCCAGGATCCTGTCTATTTACAGGAGCAGGAAGAAGGCCCTGAGCCTGTTTAAAACTAGGCTATTTATCCAAAAATCCTTTCTTTGTTGGACCCTCAAAAATCCAGTTTGAACTGATATATGTGAACCTCTCCAGGGGAGTGACTTCAAAGGGCTGATAACCAGAGGAATTACATCAGCATCCCCGTTCTCTGAGGGGAATTACATACAATTCCACAATAACAATACACAACTGCATTTTTAATACAATGGACCACAGAGGTATTACCCCTAATTCAATAAGGTTTAACTTAATTCAATAAAGTTTGTCCAGGATATTACAGGATTTCAATCTGTCACAATTCGTTGTCGCTTTACAGCTATATAGGTCACAGCAGAGCCAGAAATTCAAGAACTTGTCCTTAGCTCATTATAAAGTATTCTTGAATAGTGTCTGAAGTTACTGATATCAAGGAATACACATAACGCATCTGAGGTTACTTGTTTCCCTCCAAAAATGTTACTAAAGAATTTGTAGTGCTGGGAAAGTTTAATAGAACTCACTATGACATTAAAGTTAGGAGAAGAAGAGTCTGCTTTCACACATAGGCAGTTGCAAAAAAAATCTGCTATTAATGTAAAACAAATATTCTGGTATTGGTCAGAAAAGGATAAAGGGAGAGCTTTGAGAATTGCTGTTTGGAAGGGATGAAATCTACCGATTGGCACACAGAAATAGAACAACTCTGAACCACAGCACTTGGAGATGTCAGAACTGACCCTGTTTTTAGAATTTTTGATATTTTTTTTATAAAGACTCATATCCAGAATTGAGTCATGAGGTTTTGTAACTTTTGGATTCATAAATATAGCAAAGTGTAGTAATTGCCTCTACCTTCCTTCCCAGCACTCTGATCAACTGCCATAAGTAGGTTGTCTTTAGTAAACTGCTCTGAGTGACCTTAAGTATCAATTAAACTGCCCATGGGTACAAATGCTAACTTGGTTGTTCAGCTTCATTCATGGAATTTTACTCAGGGATCCATCCTGCACGGACCTTATCTTCAATACTCCCTTAGGCCCAAAGGTCTGTGACGATGCTCATTGCTCTGGCCCTTACAGAGAGTGAGAGCCTTAGACTGTGATTGTTGTCTGCCCTAGCCAGGAAGCTGGGACTAGAGACTGCTTATTGCTCTGTCCCGCCCAGAGGGCCAGAGCCATTAATGGCGACTTGACTGTTCTTTGGTGCCTGATGCAGCAAGACAGCGTGGCCTCCCTCCAAGCCTGAGACTCCCCGTGTGCCTGAGCCTGAGCCTGAGACTCCCCGTGGGCCATCCGCAACCCAAGAACCCCCCTCACTGCAGCCCGCGGAGGAGAGACGCAGGCAGACATGCTGCCAGCAATGTCTGGTGCAGCTCCCATTGGCTGGGGGAGAGGGACAGAGATACCATCACTAGTCACCGGGCAGAGTCCGCCATAGAGTCATCATCACTTTTTTTCACAATGAATATAAACAAGTCAAGATGCTGAACACAACTATCTGATGCAATCCTGAAGGTTTCAACTGCTCAGTCACTGAGGCCAAACATCAACAAACTGACAGAACTGAAGTGTTGCCAGGTGTCTGGCAAACACTAAAAACTCTCTGGCAGGCAAAGCATTGTATAAAGTTGTACGCCAGTTTTATTATTTTGAAGAAATTCAAAATAAAAAATACAATATAAACATTTTCTTTTCTGATCACCCTCTTCAGTGACATTATTGGCCCGCTGGGATGATTTGAGGACTGGCACTGGCCCTAAGGTAAATTGAGTTTGAAACCCCTGATTTAACCTGAGTAATCAACTTGAGCAGGAATTAGATTACATATAGCTCTCATTACTAAAGCAATGACAGGTTTGATTAACTCATATGTGGTCATGGAAAAAGTTCAAACAATAAACCTGACTCTCTCTTTGGTTCTGAGTAATTAAACAAACATGTCATCCTTTGCCAATTGTTGAAGACATCACATATAAATTTACGAGTGTGTACTGTTTGAGTGGGTGGATGCAAGGTCAAGGTATTGGACAACTGCACAGACATCATAGCTATCAACTTTCAACATAGATTTTGGCTGATTCCTTTGGCCACATGTGCTGGACATCCTTGAAAGAATTATAATTGCCAATTGTTGTAAAACAGTTGCATACAGACCAAATCCAAGAATGCTGGCAAAAGAAACCTGTTTTAGGGTACTTGCTTATCAGCACATATCTTTTGATAACTTTAGCAGATTCCTTTTCTCTGCCTTTTTATTTACTTATTTACTTACTTATATCTGACCAGAAGGTGAATTTCAGTGCAAGACTGATGAGAGGCATATGAAGGATTAAAAGGAATTGCAGCTATCATAGTTGATTCCCTATTATTTGTTCAATAAAATAAGGAATGTGATGCAATCCTTCATTCTGTACATGAGAGATCACATAAAAAAGGTATGTATCTTCATCCATAGAAAATCATTTTCTATGTTCCAAAGAGTAAGATATTTTGAACCTGTTCTTAATGCTGGTGGTA
The DNA here is from genome assembly GCF_965140295.1 of Lepidochelys olivacea. NCBI lineage: Eukaryota > Metazoa > Chordata > Testudines > Cheloniidae > Lepidochelys > Lepidochelys olivacea. The sequence continues at coordinate 122,535,223 of NC_140411.1, read as the reverse complement.
TCAAACCAGATCCAGTTAATGTCACATAAGCTTATAGTGACAGAAACAGTTCTTGGTGTGTTTTAACCACCTGTCCAAGATTGCACCAAACTTATCCAAAATCACTGCATCACTGTGATGGCTTCTACAGTGAGATACTTCATCTGGAATAAGCAAGCAAACAACATTGCTTTCTACAATACAAAAGACCTTATCACAATGAAATAGGTTCAGTGCTTCCATGTTTTGTTCCTTTAAAAAATGCTGACTCTCTAAAACTAGATGCATCTAAAAATGGACTTGTTTCAGGACTGCTCCCAGAAGGCCATGTCTTTGCAAGTCTCATACCACAGAGAATAATTATGTATGTGTATAAAAGAAACTACATGTAATTGTATTTGGCTGCAAGTTCAGTAAATGTGTGCTCCAGCCCTGAGTTACAGCTGAATCAGCTTGTGAACTTTTTGAATAATTCCTGAAGCAATCTCTATCTCTGGCAAAACCACCCAGGAATGGCTTTCCGATTGCATAAATACAATATTGATATTGCTCATCTTCCAGGAAAAGATAAAATCTATTGCAGGTACTCTGTCAAGAAAATATCCACATAACACTAGTGGATGAATGGGCATGCAGCTACATATGGTACTCCAGAAAATGACAGAAAGTGAAGATGGTACTGAAAATGAACAAATAAAGGTTTTGAATCCAGTAATACTGAATGAATGGCCAGACATTGGAAAAGTTGTACTCCAAACATTATAGATTAATGGAACTACAGAGTTGTGCTTTTGGATGGCACAATCTTTAAAGGTGAGAAAATAGTTTTATATATAACAGCTAACATGAACATACATTGTGGTAATATACAATTATATTGTGTGGGTTCATGGACATAGGAAAATGTAAACAAAGCCCAAGATGTTCTTTTTTGGCTGTGTATGTGTCAGCAAATTGAACAGTATCATTAATGATGTCAGCAAAACTTGAAAGGTTCAGTGTATGAGTCATATTAAGAAAAAAACCAAACAAGAATGCTACTTAAATGCCAACAAGACCATCTGTTTGTGTGCAACAACTTAGATTATATAATTGTTGAAGATTATTATAACAGATTTTTCAGATAAGAGAACTGGAACACTACCAGAAGAGTGACCCCAGATTTAAAGGCTGGACATCCTTGAAAGAATTATCTTTCCAATTGTTGTAAAAGAGTTGCATACACACCAAATCCAAGAATACTGGCAAAGAAACCTGTCTTAAGTTACTTGAGTATCAGCACATATCTTTTGATAAGTTACTTTCTCCGTTGTTGGTATGCATATGTATTCCCTCAAAACTGTTTCCTAAAAGAAACATGAAACTTGAAGTTGTGAAGCCAAACCAGATTTAAGCAAGGTTGGGCAAAGAATCACAAAAAACATTTCTACTATAAGTCTGCTAAGCCATTGTTAATAATGTGCACTGCCACTGCTCAGGAAGCTTAGGACAGGGACCTGCTGCCCTGAAACAAAGAAATGCTGAAAGAAAATAATGCTTTTGTCTACCCCCAAAAAATCAACTGCCTAAAAATAAAAAAGGAAATTAAAAAGATAAAAAAGAAAAGCAGAGTTATTTATAGGTGAGTCGCATCATACGCACATTTAAATTACGCAAATTCAACTATACGCGCTCGGCAAAAAAAAAAAGAAAAATAACAAGATACCTGTAAATAGTGCTGGTGATTCCGCCCACCATTCCGTTCAATAAGCGTGTGCCCCAGAGTGAGCGTGAGATGGGAGATGTGAATCTGCTGTTCCCTCAGTCGGTCTCAGTTCCCGCGTGCCTCGCATAGTGTGAGCATCTAGCCGCACTGACTGTGATTCTAGTGTTTAAAGATAATGTACGTATTTTTCATACAACATGGCCCCTAAATGCAAGCCAACTTCTTCCTCTGGTGCTCAACCGAAGAAACATCGATCTGTTCCAACACTGGAGGAAAAACTGGCTGTGTTGGACTTATTGAGAAACGGTATGTCGGTCTCCAACATGGCGCGTAAATATGACCGCAACAAATCTAGCATCCATGCCATCAAGATTCGAGAGAGAGAAATTCATCAAGCCGTGGCATCAGGTATTCCAATGACTGCTAAGGTGACGAGCCAGGTGCATGATAAGACTTTACTGAAGACTGAAAAGGCATTAAACTTATGGCTGGAAGACATGAACCGTAAACGTGTGCCTATCGATGGCAACATAGTGCGAGAAAAGGCTCTTAGCCCCTATGCGCTGTTCAAACCTCCCACTGAAGAGGGAAAGCCTTCTGATGAGAAGGAATTCAAAGACAGCCAAGGTTGGCTTAACAGTTTTAGGAACCACTTCAACCTCAAAAACGTGCAGACTACTGGTGAAGCTGCATCTGCCAATGAAGAGGCAGCAAAAGCGTACCCCAAACAATTAAAGAAAATCATAAAAGAAAAGGGCTATCTTGTGGAACAAGTTTTTAATGCTGATGAAACTGGGCTCTTCTGGAAAGAAATGCCCAACCGCACTTACACTTCGAAATCAGAAAGACAAGCCCCTGGCTTCAAAGCAGCTAAAGACCGTGTGACTGTTGTTTTGTGGCAATGTGGCTAGGCATTTAATAAAGCCGGGCTTGCTCTCCAGGGCTGCAAATCCCCATGCCCTAACAGGCAAGAACAAAAATCTCCTGCCTGTGTTCTGGCAATCAAAGGAAAAGGCTTGGGTGATGGCAGCATTATTTCTGGATTGGTTCCACAAGTGTTTCATTCCGGAGGTCAAGCGGTACCTCGAAGAGAAAGGACTTGACTTTAAAGTGCTGCTGATGGTAGACAATGCTCCTGGCCACCCTGCGGCACTCCAGTTTGCGCATAACAACGTTGAAGTCGTCTTTCTCCCCCCCAATACCACCTTCATCCTCCAACCTCTCAACCAAGGCATGATTCGCTGTTTCGAGGCCACATACATGAGGCTTACGTTCTCACGGATACGTAGCGCTATGGATGCTGATCCCAATCTTAATGTGATGGAGTGTTGGAAGTCCTTCAACATTGCCGACTGCATCACTTATATTAAACAGGCAATGGATGCAATCAAGCCTGAAACAGTCAATGCATGTTGGCAAAACCTATGGAAAGAATGTGTGAATGATTTTAAGGGTTTCCCGACCATTGACAAAGAAGTGAGACGCATTATTCAGGTGGCCAGGCCAGTGGGTGGTGATGGCTTTGTCGACATCCTTGAGGAAGAAATTGAAGAATTAATTGAGAGCCATAGAGAAACATTGACTAACGAAGATTTAGAGGAACTGATAAAATCATCTACAGAAGACAAAGATGATGACGACGAACAGGAAGAACCAGCAAGTTGGAATCTTCATAAATTTGCTGAAGTGTTCCAAGCAGTGAAACACTTGAATGATTTAATTTCTGAATACAATCCCTCTATGGAACGAAGCCTCAAAATCACATTTAGTATTATGGACAATTTGAGACCGTATCAAGAAATGTTTGAGCAGCTCAAGAAACAACAGCGACAGTTGCCAATCACCATGTTTTTCAAGGAAAAACAACCAGCAGCAGATGAGCCTATGCAATCAACTTCTCGAGCTGAACCAGAGCCAACCACTTCATCTAAGACTCACTCTCCATCACCCAGGCTCTCCATCTCCTCCATCTCCTGGGTCGACATCAAGCCCTGATGACCCCCTGTAATTATCCCCTCCTGTAATTACCCCCTGTAATTAAAAATACAGTACTGTAAAATTATATTTTGCATATGTACTCTTTATTATATACTGTACATTAATGTACAGGGTTATACATTATACATTTATACATATTACTGTACAGGGTTGTATACACAAAATCATGTGCAGTATACTGTACTTTATGGGTGATGTAAGGGATTTTCAAGGGTAATTTTGACAATACGCGATTTTCGCCTTACGTGCTGACTTTAGAACCTAACCCCCATGTAAGATGTGACTCCACTGTACTATGAAAAGGAAAAAGAGCCAGAAACTCCATAAAGTTCACTAGGGACTTTGCTGTTGATTTTTTCTGGAAGGTGCTCAGATACTATGGTGTTGAGTGCCAGTATAAAAGTCCAAGATAGGTAAGACAGACATAACATACCCTGGATAAATATGACAATCATCACTATCCTCATTTGATCTGATATTAGAAAGTTACCTATTCTCCAGGCCCACTGCTAATATCCTTGCTGGGTGAGAGCAAACTTACCAAGAAGTGCTTACACTCTATCGTGCCTTCCTAACCCCTTATCTCCAGTTTCAATCACAACTGTGAACCATGTAAAGCAAGAAGTACCAATAACACCAATATTGCTTGAGGAACACCGCATAGGCCTATCCCTCTGAAGTCCTATGTCTTATAAACCTAGAAAACTTGTAGACTTTCAGAAATTATTTTGGTTTATAGAAAAATTGCTGCCTCAAGATATCAAGGTTTCTCAAGTATTCTCACTCTATTGTTTCAACCTAAAATGCTTTCTCTTGTCTGCTTCTCTGTTCACTTTATCACCAGGGATCGGCAACCTTTGGCACGTGGCCCGCCAGGGTAAGCCCTCTGGCAGGCCGGGCCAGTATGTTTACCTGCTGCGTCTGCAGGTTCGGCCAATCGCAGCTTCCACTGGCCGCGGTTTCCTGTTCCAGGCCAATGGGGACTGCAGGCAGTGGCAGCCAGCACATCCCTCGGCCCGCGCCGCTTCCCACAGCCCCCATTGGCCTGGAGCAGCGAACTGCAGCCAGTAGGAGCTGCGGTCGGCCGAACCTGGGGACACAGCAGGTAAACAAAGCGGCCCAGCCCTGGCGTGCCACGTGCCAAAGGTTGCCGATCCTTGCATTATCACTGTTATTACAATTAATTTTTATTATTGGTTATTGCTGTGATTGTACATTGTACTTGAGTCTGTCTTGATCCTGGAGGATGAAAATATCATCCCTTTCCAACTCTTGACAACCGCATTTTGAGAACATAGTATTATTTCTAAATATAATTAAATATCTTTTCTACCCACATTTATTTGGAAACATTTAGTTAATCATAAGATTTTTGATATATAGCACATCTGCTTCTGTTTATTGCCAATTTGAATTCATACCTCTGTTCATGACTTACTTGGTTGCTGTGGAGATTATCATGATGTCACAAAATACTTGAGGAGCAGATGAATGCTTAATAAGGAAAGATCTTATTGTTATACAGTTGTTCTTGGTGACTTTTAAAGAGGGAATTTAAAAAATAGATAGTATGTGAAGAGAATTGTTTCTAAATAGAAAGCTTTTCAAAGTTTCCCCTGAGACGTCAGGAGCTCTTTAAAAGTATCGCCTCTTAAGCTTTTGTACAGTAAGTGCTGAAGAAACAATTATATTCTCTAAGGCCATTTAATTGCTATTATTTTTCATAAATTTCTCCTTTATTTTTAACTAGATGACCCTAGAGGCAAACATCAAAAAAAAATCCAAAGCAAAACTCAGAATTACCTTAATCTGTATGCTGTAGACGGGCTGCGGACCTTGTGTATTGCCAAGAGAGTAAGTATATGAAGCTCTTAGTTTGCTTTTAAGGAGCGTAATGACAAATCTTTTTGTTGCAGTCCATTAGCAAGAACATTTATTAGGGTTTATTTTTTCATTTTACTCAGTAATGCATGAATGCTTTTGCATCTTTTTGGATGTACGCTTACCTTCTCCTTTTAAATAGGTTCTAAGCAAAGAAGAATATGCTAACTGGCTAAAAAGTCATTTAGCGGCGGAATCGTCTATTGAAAACCGCGAAGAGCTGCTGTTTCAATCTGCACTTCGTATAGAGACAAATCTGCATCTACTTGGTAACTACATGAGAGCTTGACATGAAATTAAAATGTGTTAAACATTTTCAAAGTTCGATTTTAAAACTCTGCTCTATCTTTTCAATGATTTCTATGCATACAGAAATTGGTTATTACTGGATTTTCTCACGAGTGTCTCTTGCATCATTGCAAAAGAATGGGATAATAATTAACACAAGACCCATCCTGTTTGCCTTGCTTAGGTAACAATTTTATCCCAGATGTAATACCAATTAAACCAGGGGTTCCCAAATTTGGTTCGTGGCTTGTTCAGGGTAAGCCCCTGGCGGGCTGCAAGACGCTTTTTTTACCTGAGAGTCCGCAGGTACGGCCGCTCGCAGCTCCCAGTGGCTGCAGTTCACTGTTCCCTGCCATTGGAAGCTGCGGGGCTTACCCTGAACAAGCCGTGAACCAAGTTTGGGAACCCTTGAATTAAACCAGTGGTGTAAAACCGGGAATGAACCTGACCCATTATCTTCAATGAACTTGGCTGACCTGAGTAAGAAAAGCAGGATTTGGCCCAATCTGTCTGCAGATTTTTGTTACAGTGATGGTGCATCTTGAAATACTTGAGATTTTTCATCCCTCTGGGGCACCAAACACTTCGACAAAATGATGTGCATAAACACTGTATTTATGGTTTAGTGGACTGAGGTGAGCACAACTCCGGGAAGTAGGCACTCATTTAATCCTGGGCTCTCTGGTTGACTTGTTGTGTTGCCTCAGGCAAGTCACTTAGGGTAGGATTATCAAAAAGTACTATGTGTCAGCCTAACTGTTCCCATTGAAGTCTGTAGTAAAATTTCCCTTGATTTCAATGAGAGCAGAGTCAGGGTCCTGTACGGAGTACTTTGAAAGGTCTAAGTTGTAACCTCTCTGTGGTGCTCAACCTGCAAAGATTTATGCATATGCTTTACACAAGTGGTTTCATTGAGATGGCCCATGTGTCAGGCAACTGGGGCGAGGATTGTCTAGCCTAGTGATCAGAGTGGGCATCAGGCAACGGTGATTAGAGCAGGGCTTAAATTCTCAAAGAGTATTTCCCAGAGCCCTCGGACTCAGAGCTTCCACCTTGCAGGGCCGCCAGGAGCTTGGGGCTTCTGCCCCATGGGTTTGAAAATATTTACCAGAGCTCTGCTCTGGACAGCTCTGGCTGAATTTAAGCCTTGAGCATCAGAAACCAAGTCTAGGGTCAGAGCCTGAACCATTAGTCAGAAACTAGAGCATAGGTCAAGCCAGTGGTCTGGAACTAGAGCAAGCAGGGTAGCAGGCAAAGAGGGGATCGGGCAGGAGCAGGACAGAGGCAATGCTTGGGGACAGGACAGGAGCAGCAGGAACAAGTTAACACTGGAACAGGCACAGTGGTGGGCATGAGATTGAGCATCCAGCTAGCTGCTGTTGCTGCTGACTTAAGAGCAGCCCACTGGCCCCTCCAGTCAATCAGGTGGTGTGACCAATCAGGCAGCCTGCTGCAAGCCAGCTAAACTGATGAGGCTGCCTGGAGATTAGCTTTGCTGCAGGCCCTGATTCCTGACACCATCCTCATAAAGTTAAGCACTTGCATGTTTGGACGATTAGGGCCTGCATGCACTGAAGAAAGGGATAATAACACTCACTTCCTAGGGATTTTGTGATGTCGTTAAAATTTGTAAATGTAAAGGACTGTACAAGGGCTAAGTATTTTTATTTATTTACTTAACTAAAATGTCAAAAGCTCAACAAATTATAAATATCCATTATTTCTTCAGGCAATTAGTTTCTTTCTCTGGCAAAGATAACTGGAATAGTGCTAATGTTTTTAATCATTTCAAGCAAATGTGACTCGGCTGTTTCTATTGATGCTGGGTGTACATACACATCTTAATACTAAATTAAAACATAGTTAACCACAGCTGGAGAAATACAAACAGACTCCAGCCAGAAATAAACAATCTATTCTTCCAGTTATCCTCTGACAACCTCAAACGTCGGAAGATGAGACTTTGAGTCTAATTACATATCGGTGCACTATGGCAAGCACTGCAGGATTGCACAAGTGAGGCGGGGCGAAATACATCTCTCCCCTTGTGGCTGTGCATAGGCAATAGCATTCCTTGTAACTGCATGGATGGCTCCAGGCCAGCACCTCTGTTGGAACTAGTCTCTCCAGAGTACTCAGAGAGGCAGCAGGACCTCAGCACCAGCCAGCAAACCAGCAGATGTGCTGTACCCTATGAACAGGTGCTGCAGAAGTAAAACTCCCCCTCATCTCCCAGAGACATTGTGCCTAACTGAGGCACAATCAACCTGATTTTCCTCGAGCTTACACTGGTGTAAATCAGTTAAACTCTGATGAACTCAACAGAATCATATTGGTATAAAATTTTAGGATTTGAACTCTGGATGATGATGTCTGTTGACTGGTTGGTTGTTTACCCCAACCTCATCCTTCCCCTCTCCTCACAGTCCCTCTGCTGCCTGAAAAAAAGCTGAAGTCATTATTGATCATGGTGGTCAGAATTTCATTTACATGTGTTAGGTTAGAGGAGTTATCTGCCAATGAAGGGGACTGGTGGTGTTTCCAAAATCAGATTTTAAGACGAACTCATGATGTATCAGATTGAGTAGCCAAGTATTTATTTGACATTGATTTATTTGCTTCATTCATGTGTTCAGGTGCAACTGGTATTGAAGACCGTTTACAAGATGGTGTCCCAGAAACCATTGCAAACTTACGCAAAGCTGGGCTGCAGATTTGGGTTCTCACTGGAGACAAGCAAGAAACTGCCATTAATATAGCTTATGCATGCAAGCTACTAGATCATGATGAGGAAATCATCACCTTGAATGCTGACTCACTGGTAAACAGATCCTTGTCAGATGGTTAAATGTTAGGTTGAAGTCCAAAGGTGAACTAGTTTTGCTTTGATTTTGGCAGCTGCAGTTAAAAGGTTGATTGCTTTCTTCTTCTTCTTCTTCTTTTATCTTTCTTCTTCCTGTTCAATCTATATTTAGGGGATAGGATTTGTAGGTGGATATTTATTAATTATTTATACTCCCAGATTTTAGTGCCTTATATCATGATACAACTTGAAACTATATACACCACTGCACATCAATGTATATCACAACATAATATGAATGAATGCCTTTCTTTGGTATACATTTTAATGTAGGACATACCAGGGGTTCTCAACCTTTTTCTTTCTGAGGTACTCTTCCCGCACCGCCTCCCCCAACAGGCTATAAAAGCTCCACAGTCCACCTGTGCCACAACAATTGTTTTGCTGCATATAAAAGCCGGTGCCAGCACTAGGGGGTAGCAAGCAGGGAAGTTCCGTGGGGCCCCATGCCACCGGGGGCCCACAAAGCTAAGTTGCTAAGGCTTTGGCTTCAGCCCCGGGTGGCAGGGCTTGGGGCCCCAGGATTCAGCCCCATGTGGTGGGGATTCAGCTTTCTGCCCTGCGCCCCAGCAAGTCTAATGCTGACCCAGCTTGGCGGATCCCCTGAAACTCCTCGCGGCCCCCCAAGGGGCCCTGGACCCCTGGTTGAGAGCCACTAGGACATACCATCGTAAGGTACATGCCAGGATATAGTATTCACTTGTTTCTTATTGGCACCCACTGCAAATACAAAAGCAATCTATTATATGTTTTTGAAGGAGAAAACAATGAACTGCCTGTTGAGAATAATTATTTTCAAGCCAATGGACTGTAATACTAGGTAATTCATACTCTGCTACATAGACTTTTTATTTGATGATAAGGAAAATGTTTGAATTTCAGTGCTCATAGTCATGATGGACTGATAACCCGAGCTATGGTCAGGCATTGCTCAGTTTGTCTTAAATACACAATAGCAAGGGGTTTGCTGATATGGTCAAACATAAAAGGAACCAGGTTGATAGCACCAAAGTAATTTAATGTGGTGATCAAATCAGCTTTCAAATCCAGAATTGGAGGTAGACCAACACTATCCAACTACAATTCTTTTCTAAAGGAAAGAAAAGATAACTTGAGTGTAGCGAGTTAGCTGGTAAATTGATTTCCTGTGATCTCACTTCTTTATTTCTGATCACTTGAAAAATATTTTGCTACAAGACTGGTAGCATTTTATCTTAAATGTTCAGATGTTAGTAATACATTCTATTAATTAAGTTTGGTTAGGATATAGATTTTAAAATAAGTTAAATAACCCTTAATTGGCATTTACAAATACCTGATTAATGATTTGATTAATAAGCATTCTGTGATGCTCATCACCATAGTTAGCTCAGCACGGATTCTCATATCACATGTCAATTCTGCTATTCTGAGGACAAACTAAAAGAAATTAGTGTAAGACAGCACTGCAGGTTGAAAAGTAAACAGAATTGCTTTTAAGCCCTTTATCAATTGCTAGCAGTATCTTTTGCAACAAGAATTAAGTGTTTTTAGATGGAGTAAACAAGGAGGAAAGAATAATAGAAATAAAAATTGTCAAAGTGGAATCAATATTGAAGACTCTATTGTTCTCCATTTCTAAATTTATAACAAGCACAGTAAGTTGATTACATGATCCCACAGCAGCAACTTTCACTAACGCATATTTATTTTTGTATTGTATTTCAGGAGACAAGTGCTGCTTTGCTGGACCACTGTCTGCAGTATATAGAGTCTAAGTTTTCAAACAACACAATAGATGAGACTGCTGGAAAAATGACAGTTGGGTTTGGCCCTCTCTCTCCACCTTCATCTTCAGTGCATTCCAGCTTGGGCCTAGTGATTGATGGAAAGACTCTGGCTTATGCACTGGATAAAACACTAGGAGACAAATTTCTTTCACTAGCCAGGAGATGTCGCTCAGTTCTGTGTTGTCGCTCTACCCCACTGCAAAAAAGCATGGTAGTAAAACTAGTCAGAGATAAACTCAAAGCAATGACCTTGGCAATAGGCAAGTGTCTCCATTTAAATGAGCCTATATTTAATGCATACACCCCTTTGGAATTTCACTTTTCTTCTGGACACTTTAGAAGCCTAAAAGCTTCAATTTTAGTTTGAAAATGCTTCTGAGATCTTAAGAGCATTTATTCCAAACAAAAATAGAGTTTCTAAGGTGGCATCTGGGATTACTTCCTGCAGAAATTGGTCAAATGGAGATGGTCTACTCCACAATGGTGCTTGAATAGAGCAACGTTTTGTAAATTGAGTGAGCTGACACCACTGACCATCACTTTGCAGTATAGATCAGGACAAATCTGTGTTCAGTGTCATTTCAGCTAATCATGATTAAAACCCAAGGCCCTCAATTTTTGATCATGAGTAGGTGACAGTGCTGAACACCAGTTGTCCAGCACTACAGTGGTTGCAAAGTTGGGATTAACGTCATATACGCTAACATAGTTCGTCACAACCATTTTCCATTGTACGGTTGATAGTGGGGACTCTTTGTCAAGTCATCCAGTTCAGAATCCTGCAGCACCCACAAGGTTCCCGCACTTTAAATTGAGAAAGCTCTGCTTATTCCTCACACAACCCTCCTTTCCCCACTCTGAGTCTAATGTCACAGAGTTTATCTCATTATGTCTAGCCTCATGCCCAATTTTATGGTCCCTTAATATTCCAGTCAGTTAGTTTGCGGCAGGAATGTTTTCAGGAGTTTGTTTCCCTGCTGCACATGGACTTCTGAGTACCCATGCAACAAAGACATGACCTCTGTGTTCCAGGTCCCATTAAAGAGACCCACTCATACAGAAGTACTCAGTTTATGTTTCCTTGGCATGGTATAGCAAAAACCTAGATAGACAGACGTCAAGGGCTTGGTGGTCCCTTCTAAGGCTTTGAAACTGTAGTTCCATGAAGTACAGGTGTTTCAAACCAGATCCCTATGCCATCCTTGCTCACTGATGCTCTACAGTCACCTATTTTTTCCTTTGTTTTTCTGACATTAATCATCTCTGTTTTATTAATATCAAACCATGTTGCATCCTATTGTTACTAGGTGATGGAGCTAACGATGTCAGTATGATCCAGGTGGCAGACGTAGGTGTGGGGATCTCTGGTCCTGAGGGCATGCAGGTAATGCGGGTTGTTTATTGAAAAGTTTCCCCAGGAAAAAGTTGGACTGAATGTTTTCCGTATGTCTGCTTGCATCTTGCCTCCCAGTCAACGAGAGCAAGTTACCTCTTGACAGGCAGCAAAAGTAAATGAGCAAGTTGCAAGCTGCCCTGAGGTGTACCAGTTGGGATTTGTAAAAATCACTTATGCTTGAGTTCGAGCATATGTTTCTTATCCAATCTGTGGTGAGCTTACACATTTTACATTCACCTCATAAAACTCAAATTACAAGAGGTCTTTTGGCACATTTACTTTTTAACGAAATCAGGTATTAATTTTAAAAAACCCTCAGCTATGTCCTATTTCTATAATAAATAAAGATTAAATTGACTTCCCCTCCTTGCATTTTCTTCCTCTGTCTTTTATTCTTCATATGTCCTGCACTGGTCCTGTAAAATTATCCTGTGGTGTGGTTGGACAAATCTATTTACCTAATGCAGCTAAGATAGGTGTCACTGAAGTGTATAAGCCTCAGAAGGCTGCATATGCCACTTGTGCTCCAAGCCAACCTATTCAGACAATACACCTGAGTAGTGCACAAGGCCTGCTCTCCTCTCCCTGCTGGGACATGCAGGTGGGATATGAGTTTTACTCTACAGCCCTTGGAATGTGAGTAGCTGCAGTGACAATTAAGGGACTGCTCGTTTGGGAGGGGAGGGGCGCCTGACCCACCCCTGATTGTCATGCAGTCCATGTAAAACCTTTTCCATGTTGGTCTGTCAATCAACTGGGAAGAAGCTGCCCCTGCTGAGATTGTTTGGGAATTCACTCAGTATGCTCGTGTCTCTGTCCATCATTCCCGACAGCCTGATTGCTATATATGGCAGGGCAGTAAAAGATGAAAGCTTGGGCTAAGACTGAAATAGGTTTTTTTTTAACAGGGCTTTCTTCTGTAAGCCGGATCAGAGTAAGGAGTAAACTCAGAAGATGCTGAGCCTGGGCGCCTCACACAGCCTCTGCAGGCTTTACAAGCATGGGAGGACATTTGGGTTGAATAGAGCCTAAGCAGCATGGAATCCTGAGCAGGCTGTTGTAGGAGGGCCCATTCCAAGGCCTACTGAAGTCAGTGGGAGTCTTTCCATTGACTTCATTGTACTTTGAATCGGCTCCTAGCATCTCTGTGTGAACTCAAACCCCTGATTTCTCATGAACATCATTTTAGTTCCCAGATATAATACTCCACATCTCTCGCTCTCTCTGTCTCTCCTTTTTCCTCCTTCCAATTCCTCTTTTCAGTTGATCTAGTAATTCTGAGACAGCTGGTCTTTCAGTGTCCCTAGCCATTTCAGTGCATTCTGCTCTGAAAGTTTGTCATTTTGTTTGTTATTCCATTAAACCACCTAGATTATTTCTCTTTTTATGTTTATTTTGTATTGAATGTTCACACGTAGTGGGAAGGCTTATGGATCCCCTGCCTTTGATCCCAGGCTTCCATAGGAAATCATGCATGGCTTTGTACAATAAGCAGCTGTCAAAATTGTATACATGCAGGTGCTTCAAAGGAGTCAAGCATCGGGATCTCTCATACAGCAAACTGACTGATTTATTTTTCTTTCACATCCTATGGAAGGAGCAGCATGGAGCACGAACCATGCTTTCCTATGCAAAACCTGGGGGGAGGGGGGCGGATGGAGGAGAACGAAAACATCAAATCCGAGCTGATATTTTGGGATAAAATAAACATGTAAGTGTAATTGGATAAAATTATCTTTCCATTCCTCCCTGCATACCAAAAATAGACCTTTAAAAACTTTTAAAATGTGGTTTGGAATAATTTGGTGGAAACATAAAATAAAGAAAAGTAAACAATTTAACCTCATGATTCCATAATGGAATTAGAAAATGGGTAGGGGAGAAGGAAACAGATGAATAAGACAATAAACAAAATGTAAATTTAAAAAGCAATACAACTGTTGGTGGAATCTGTGGCCAACTCAACGGCCTGGCAGGATCTAACGCAACTGATATACTGCTCCGTTCATGATGAGATCTTAAATCCTGATCGTACTTTACCTTGAAATTTAGCCAGTCAAAAGTAGCTATGCTATAGAGAGAAATGGTGGTATTCATACCATAGATGTGATTTGGCAGGTTCTAAAACTTCAGGGGAACCTCTTCTGTAATGATCTCTCACAATTTTGGGAACTTGCATATAGTTAAAACAAATTTCCTCTGAATACTGAGATCTCAGGGGAATGTGGGTGGGCAAACATTTGCAATTCCAGATCATGATAATTAATTAAAACAAATTATTTGGGTGTTTTGCTTTTTTAACTCCACTAATTGTAATGTAGCATATTATTATCTCACTCATTTAAATCCCTCCTGAAAACTCCCTTCTTCTGCACAAAATAATGCTGTCTTCTTTGTAGTTCTTAAAAAGAGAAATGCTCACAGCCATCATCTATGAGCATCTGTACAATCACACGACTATAACCCTTGGTCCTTCCTCACCCCACTTCCTTCCTACGGTTTGTCACTCATGTCACCCTCTGTAGTAGTGGAGATAGTAATCTTCTAGGAGCAAGCACATTGTCCTTTTGTGTGTTCTCTGAAGCACCTGGTTTGCTTTTGGACACTGTAAAATTATAACTATTTGTGAAAGCATTGAGGACACAATGGGCCAGTCTCTTCTTTCACTTAGACCAGGGTGGAACTAATCCAACTCCATTGGACTTTAATGGAGTTACTCTGGCTGTTTGTGGATGTTGGCAGGATACTCCAGCGCACCGTCTGTGTGTCTTAGGTGACACTCTACAATAGTGATTTCAACTCTTCTTTCATTGAAGGCAGTGATGGCGAGTGACTTTGCAGTCCCAAGGTTTCGGCATTTGGAAAAGCTCTTGCTTGTTCACGGGCACTGGTGTTATTCCCGGATCGCCAATATGGTGCTGTATTTCTTCTACAAAAATGCAGTAAGTGTTTGACTTGACAGTTTTGTGGCTCCTCATGTTTCCAGGGTTTATTTTGTGTGAGCATGAGGTCAGCCTTCAAATGGTTTATAAATAAGCTTCAAACAAGCTTGTAGAGTTGAAAGACAGCTGGCTGCCATTCACAGGAATAGCAGGCCCCACTATGTGACAGCGACAGTGTGCTGCAGAATGTGAAAATTAGGTAACATGAATAAGACGTGCTGCTTAACAAAAGTTTCTTTATCAAGCAGTACCTTTTGCAAAAATTTTGCTGGCTAGATATAGGAGCCTTTAATGCCAAGTCCACCCTGTGCTGGTCTGAAGTAGTAGGTGTGTTTTCTCTTCCTAATCCTGTTTTATAATTGTTTGTGCAAATTGTAAATTGACCCCAGTGATCTAAGCTAATTTGGGCCGTCTATCAGCCAAGCATATCGGAAGTGTTTTGGTTTTCCCCTATGTCCTTCAGCCAAATAAATACACCATGAAAGGAGCACATTGCAATACATATCGAAGTATGGGCCTGAATCTCCTCCCAGTTACACTAGTGCCAATAATGAATAACTCCATTACTAGGTACTGGGCTATTAGAAACCCAGCTCCTCAGCCCTGCCTGAGACCCTTTGCATCACTCACACAATACTCGAAGAGGCAGCTGAGGCTTCCTTCAGCACGGAAGAATCATTGACGGGCATGAAGGTATTGTGGATGTGCATCGCCTGCTCACTCTGTTGAGAGTAGGGATCATGAAAGAGTGGGATGGGGTACGGCCAGGCCAGACACAGCACTCCTGATGCTCCAGGACATAATGGAAGGGAGAATATAGCTTCATGTGTGTAATTGAGAGAGCAAGTAGCACCTGGTCTAATTAAGGTTGATTTCCAACTTCTGTATAATCCCTGCTCGTAATTTTCTTTTGGTCTAAAGATTCCATGCCAGGTGTCAGTCCAAGGGTAACTTTTAATTGTTTTGGGACAAGACTGTATTTTTGCTCAACTTGCTGACGAGAATAGGAACACCATGCATGCTAGGTAAATAATAAAAATAATCATTGGTTGAACTGGATCTTTGAGTTAACATGGACACGATAAAATCTGCGAAGCATGTTCTGATCAGGAAGGTTATACTTACATGCTTTCAAAAACTAATCAAAGTAAACACTTCCAAATTCTGAAGTTCCAAAGATCTCACCAAGCCTTAAAAAGCAAGCTAAATTTGAATAGTTGACCTACGCTAGTGCTCCCACCATTGCTACCATTGGTGGAGTGGCACCTGTGGTAATGCAATGGCAGGAAACTTACCAGCATTTTTTGGTAAGGTGACAAAATGCTAGTGTACACAGGCTCTTCTAGGCTTAATCCTGAGATGTGTTGAGCCTCTGCACCTTCCTATCTATGTATTTCTATTGTGCCCATCACCATGGTAATACTTAACCTCATCAATGAAGTGGAATATTATACTTTCAGAGACATGTACTCAGAGCGATTTTATTTTTAAATCAAAACACTCTCAAGAAATATATGTAAGTACATTCCAATGATCAGCATGCAAGGATTCAATTTATACATTTGCATTTTTGTTCAATCCTTGTAAAATCTTACATTCCTCTACACCTCCCACCCCAATTACAAGTGTTATTTTTCATGCTGTATTCAGTAAGACATCCAACTGCAGACATTTTCTGAAGCTGTTGCCCCCAGGCTTGAATGAAACTTGAGAATCTGTGTTTGTGGTTGCTCTGCTTCTGCTGCCTTCAGAGCCTGTAAGAGCAATCCTAGTTGCTACCGACCCTGAAACCACAGTGGGAAATCCAATTTCTAGACCTGAATGTGTCAGACATATACTGGCTTCCCTCAGGGGAGGAGAATTCTAACTTCCTCTAAGATGCAAGTACCGCATTCATTCACAGGGAGACCACTCTTGATGAATTGTCCACAGGGAATCAAGATAACTGTGCTGCATACATTCTGCTAGATCTCTATCTCCTCAGGTTTTTACATTTGCTTGTATTGTGCCAATTTCCATTCAGCAGTAGAACCTATCTAGCTCATAGTTTAAGCCCCAGATTGCTGCAGAAACCACGCTGCAGGATTTAAAAAGGTGCAGCAGGGTAGGTCCTAGCTGGTCATATGGCTGCTTGGGGCAGCATATAAAAGGAAGAGAAAGCTGGGTCAAACGGGAGCTAAGGGAGAGGGCACATCCTCTCCCCTCCTAGCTAGTTAAAGCAGGGAAAGCCTTTGAGGAATTACAGCCAAGTAGTTTCAGATGATTTGCTTTTAATTTTTGTGATTGTTTGGTGGATAATCAACAAATCTGGAGAACAGGACCGTAAGCAGGACCGAGGCTTGGAGCTTTATTTCATATGGATTTATGTTTGTTCCTTATGTTTGTTAGTGGGTTTGTTTTCTCATTACAGTCTTGAAAAGAGCCTTTGTGAGCTAGCTAAGTCTCCAGAAAATTCTCAAACCAACACAAGATATTGAAATAGAAACATGATCCTTTTTACAACAGTAATAAACAACACAATGAGATCTACATTCATGAAATATACGTGGAACTCCACACAAAAATGGTGTCATTACTCATTTATGTTTAGCCGCATTTTGTATTTGAGAGTTATAATTGGATTGAAAATTAATTTCATATGAGGCAAAGCCCCAATCATATCTAAGACCACAAGCCTGTTAAGACTTATACACATGCTTAACTTTAAGCATGAGTAGTGGGAATGGGAATAATAAATAATAGAAGGTCAGGTGTCCTCAGTGGGGTCTACTCATTACTTTAGGTTAAGCCCTTGTGCAAGTGTTTGCAAAATCAAAGTCAACATGATTTCACAGAGCCATGGAGAGATGATGTACTGAGATGTACTGGGGGGAGGAATAGCTCAGTGGTTTGAGCATTGGCCTGATAAACCCAGGGTTGTGAGTTCAATCCTTGAGGGGGCCATTTAGGGATCTGGGGCAAAAATTGGGGATTGGTCCTGCTTCAAGCAGGGGGTTGGACTAGTTGACCTTCTGAGGTCCCTTCCAACCCTAACCTTCTATGAATTGTTGAAATCATGGTGGAATTCCTCAAGGGCTTCTTTTTTTGGCAGGGGGAGGGATAGCTCAGTGGTTTGAGCATTGGCCTGATAAACCCAGGGTTGTGAGTTCAATCCTTGAGGGGGCCATTTAGGGATCTAGGGCAAAAATTGGGGATTGGTCCTGCTTTGAGCAGGGGGTTGGACTAGATGACCTCCTGAGGTCCCTTCCAACCCTGATAGTCTATGATTTACACTGTTTTTTCCCTACTTGTTTTAAATTCCAGACTGATTATGCTTTATGTCCTGCTGTTTTGATTGCAGATGTTTGTGGCCCTTCTCTTCTGGTACCAGTTCTATTGTGGGTTCTCTGGCTCTTCAATGATTGATCAGTGGTACCTGATCTTCTTTAATTTATTATTCTCTTCTCTTCCACAACTGATCACTGGGGTGCTGGATAAGGATATACCAGCTGAAGTGCTAATTGGTGTACCTCACCTCTACAAAAGTGGCCAGAAAATGGAGGTAAAAGCTTTGCCTTTCAGAAGATTTTTTCTGATGGTCATGAATTTTAATGAAAACCAAGCTTGGCGGCAAAGGACACATGCACCAAATAAAGCTAAAGAATAGGAGTCTGAGAAACTGTTTTTCTTTCTTGTTAGCATTTCTAGGTGTATGTCTACACTGGGATAAAAGACCCACAGCTGGCCACGAGGAGGGAGGGCCTCAAAGCCTGGTGTCCAGTCCAAGCCCAAACATCTACACTGCAATTTTATAGCCTTCAGCCAGAGCCCCAGAAGCCCCAGTCAGCTGACCTGGGCTCTGAGACTCAGTGTTCTCATTGCAGCATAGACATACCATATAATAATCCTAACCAAAATATCTAAATGCCAGAAACGAAATATGCCAGAAAAAAGCCTTTTTGTAAACAGTATCTTAAAATATATGGATTTATGTTTGTTGGTGGGTTTGTTTTTCTCCCCAATTTATACTGAGCACCTACCCTTTGAGGAATTAGCGGCTGTTACAAATTTCAAATATAAACACAAAATAAGACATTTTATATATTGTGTAATAGAGTAAAATGGACTATTCCTACCATCACATCATGCTGTTTACCCACCAAAACCAAGAACTTGTTCAGTCCCCACCCTTCCACAAGGGGGGGAAGGATGAACCTGGAAGTGTGCCCAGAGGGTTAACAAATCTGGGATCTGGTGGCCCAAGTGGTGAAGTGAGTTACAGAGTCAAAAACCCTTTATGGCAAACAAGTTGTCTGCAGCCCATTTCTGTGTAAACTGCAAGGAAAGGGGCAGAAGGCCATCAAGCTAGACCATTTCTGCTGATTGCAACTGCAGTTTTATCATGAGGGGGGAAGGGTGGCTTCTCAGGTTAGCAAAACCTGAGATGTCTTCTTGATCAGAGGCCTTACAACAGGTTCCTCAAAGACAACTTGGCCTCTGAAGGGAGTCATTGACTCTCTCAACCAACAGTGCACCCAGTACTTGGTGCATTACATTTCTAGTAATATTGCTAGGTGCTATACTTGAAAGAAGAGGTGGAGAATTTCAGAGCTGCTCATTTTCGGTGTGTTTGTCTTGATCCTCTTTTTTTTATCGGCTGTTGTTTCTGGGCTTTATATTTCCATCCTTTGGCCTGCTGCTCAAAACATTGCAATTAAAGTTCCACAAAATAAATGCCCCTATTTACTTCCCTACTAAAAGATGACAAAAATAGTTAGGTTATGATTTAGTTTAAGCTAATTTTGAGGTTTTATTTGGTTTTCTTAATTGACAAACCAGTGTAAAAGATGGATTAGTTTGGCAAAACAGTCAGCAGATTGACAAGAGAAATATTTCATGTTCACAGTAGAATTCTTTCTCAAAGCTGAGTCCATTGTCCATTCTGAGGTTCTTTGAATGCTATTGAATACCTGTCTAAAAAGACTTACAAATAACATTTTGCTAAACTATTCCTGCTTGTAGGTAGCCAGTAATATCCTCACTCTTCTCTTTGGAAAAGATTTTAATTGAATCTGTCTACATGTTGTTTAATTAGACCAAAGAACACAAGAGTTTTACGGGAGTCTCATTTCTAGGCTTAGGAAACTGTGAGCTAGAGGAAAAAGAAGGAAAAAGGAGCTTAATGAATTCATTAAACAAAATTATCACAGGAAATGTAAACCCGCTATAAGAACATTAGTAAAATAAATGAGCATTTTGCAGATCTGATATTTACAAAATGATTTCCTCTATACCCAGTTGGTCTGTATGATAATTCATGTGAATGTAAAAAATGGTTAAATTGTTTATACTAATGTGTTAGTAAAATTCAGTACTGTTTCTTAAGGAGTGATTATATTGCTGTGTAAATATACATTTAATATTGTTGTGGATTTTCCTTTCAATGTAAGCTGTATACTTTCATATTTAATCTTTCTTGAATACATAGTCTTTCATTTTATATGTAGAACACTTAGGGCCAGATTTTTAAATGTGTTTAGGTGCCTAACTCCTCACTGAAATCAGGCACCAAAATACATTTTAAAATCTGGCCCTTAAACCCCAGTCCTGCAAAGATGTAAGCATCTGTTGAAGTTTGAATAACACAAGTATGTAACTCCACTGAAGTCAATGGGACTAATTATAATGGATAAAATTAGGCACATATGCAAGTCAGTGGTGGATCAGGCGCTTAGTTCTAAATTATATCCTCTTGTGGAAAAACTCACCGAAGAAGATGCTTTAGAGGCAGAAATTCAGGTCATGGAAATCCCGACTAATCACTCCATCAGGAGGGTGGGGTTTGTTGGCCTGGGAAGGGAAAAGAGTGATGAGGTTGTCTGCACAAGCACTGGAAGAAATACATTTCAATTCAGATTTTTGTCTGGTACTAACAAATGGCTTCTTCATTAGACTCTTATTATGTGTTTTTGTGTCACAGGAGTACCAACCACACATGTTTTGGATGAACATGATTGATGCACTCTATCAAAGTCTAGTTTGTTTTTTCATCCCTTTTTTCGTAAGTTATCCATTCAGACATCCGATTTCATGCAATGTGAGGAGCAGATTAGAAAATACAGATTAGAGTAAAGCCCCTTTCCTTCTTTTCAGACTTACTATGACTCAGAGGTGGATCTGTTCTCCTGGGGAACCCCCATCACCACAATAGCTCTTTTTACCATCATATTACATCTGGCTATTGAAACCAAAACTTGGGTAAGTCGTCCACAGGAAAATTATAGAGGAGTCTTCTGGGATATTTTACCTATTTCCTTAGTGTGTCACTCTTTAAAATCAAGAAAAGCGTGTTTTATTCTCTCAGCGCTGTCTGTTTTTATCAAGCATTTCAACCAAACATGAAAATGGTTTGCAACAGCGAGCAGTGAGCAGCTTTGTAATCCTGGGATAACATGATTTTGGCAATTAATTGATCTTTAAATATTCATGGTAAATAGGCCCAACGGCCTGTGATGGGATGGGATCTGAATTACTACAGAAAATTCTTTCCTGGGTATCTGGCTGGTGAATCTTGCCCATATGCTCAGGGTTCAGCTGATCATCATATTTGGGGTCGGGAAGGAATTTTCCTCCAGGGCAGATTGGAAGAGGCCCTAAGGGTTTTTCGCCTTCCTCTGTAGCATGAGGCACGGGTCACTTGCTGGAGGATTCTCTGCACCTTGAAGTCTTTAAACCATGATTTGAGGACTTCAATAGCTCAGACATAGGTGAGAGGTTTATCGCAGGTGTGGGTGGGTGAGATTCTGTGGCCTGCATTGTGCAGGAGGTCAGACTAGATGATCATAATGGTCCCTTCTGACCTTAATATCTATGAATCTATGAATAAGGATTTATGAAATGAGACTGGTGTAAATACATTCTGTGCATGGATTTTGTACCAGAAAATTAAAAGTCAGTTTTTGTTGCTGTTTCTTCTAGACTTTGTTCCACTGGTCATCTTGTATCTTCAGTATCCTTTTATTTTTCATTGTCGCTCTCGTTTATAATGTTTCTTGCCCAATATGTTATCCTCCATCCAATCCCTACTGGACTATGGAAAAATTGATGGGCGAGCCTGTGTTTTACTTGATTTGTATTATATCACCAGTAGTTGCATTACTGCCCAGGTATAGTATCTTCCCCCTGTGTGTGTGTATGTTAGTGGCTTTTATACTTTGTGGTGGAATGGGAGAAAAGGTGAAGGGATGTGCCTGAATATGATTTGGGGGTAAGGGGCTTTTCTAATTTTTTTCTAATTTTTCTTTTTTATTGTCAGCCAGCTGAAGTATATTATTATCTTCATTTGATTCTTTAAGTCTGCTGGTTAGCAGAGTCAAATTACTTGTGTATTACTATTATCTCTGGTGAGTAGTTATTGTAGATCACATATTGTCAGGGTACTCAGAGCTCTTTGGGTAATCTTTTTATTTTAAATGTCAAATCTAAAGAAAATGATTTAACTGTGGTATTTGCCTGTGTAAACTCTCATTCTGTTAAAGTAATTGTTATATTCTGTTCTGTGGACATTTTTCTCTTGATAAAATCTCAAGCAGTTCCTCTTTCTTTGATTTCTTTTCATATGTACATTTTTCCTCCTTCAGATTTCTGTACAGAACCTTTCAGGGGACAGTCTTCCCAACTCAACTTCAGCTTGGACGCCAGTTGAATAGATTACCTCCAGAGACTCGCAACCAGATTCTGAACAGGTTGAATATCAAAAAGGAATCCATTCTCCAGAAACCACCCTGTGCAGAACATTCCCCACAGAATCCTCAGTCAAATGCTAGTGATTGTTTTAAGGCCTGCAACCAAACCCCGCCTTCGCAACCATCTCAGCATGGAAATGACCCAGCTTTCCCATCAAATACAAAGGCAGAACACACAGCAGGATTGAGGGTTACTGCTTCTTCTCCTGGAGCTCTATTATGTGGGGGAAATAAACACTCCTCAGTGGCAAACAGTCAAGAACAATCCCTGGGATTTCATGAAATTAATTACAACACTTCAGAGATGGAGTCAATGTCTGTAGAAGAAATGTTCCCATGGAACACAACAATTGACCAGTCAGGCTTCAGTTTATTGAACTGGATCACATCAACTCCCCTGTTCAGTCGGTTTGGGAGAGTTTTACAACAGTCACCACGTCGTTTACGAAATGAAGTACAGGACAACGTGTCTGTGCTTGGCTCCATATCTTCTTTGCATCAGGACTTCAAAGGCTTAACAGGGAAGTACTCAAACGACTTCCAGGAACAAATTAAAGGGACCCCAACTAATTGCTGTAAAAGTGAAACTCTTGAAACCACCTTCTTATGACATGGGCTTGAGTACATTTATATATTTTCTATTTGCACAAATGTATAGTGAAATTAC
The DNA here is from genome assembly GCF_965140295.1 of Lepidochelys olivacea. Classification (NCBI taxonomy): domain Eukaryota; kingdom Metazoa; phylum Chordata; order Testudines; family Cheloniidae; genus Lepidochelys; species Lepidochelys olivacea. Next base: position 122,512,011 of record NC_140411.1, on the reverse strand, counting down.
TCTAATTGTTTCCAGAGATGAAACAGGAAATCAAAAAAATTATTTAAAAAATGTTTAAGTGCTATATATTGAAATAAGAGCTTTAAATATAAAGAAGAAAATACACTTGAATTTTCCAGTTCTCTCTCTTTATTTTTTTCATCTCATTTTATAAGAAAATGCAGGGTTGTTTCTTTTTCAGTTGCTTCTCTTTCATTCTGGCAAGTATTGCAAGCAATGGACCTACCTACTTTGTCCAAATGGTCTGGATTTCAGGAGAAATTATAGACATGATTATAGTTGGGTTAGCAATCATGGAGGGGGGAAACATGATAGTAGCACTATATCCCAGCAGTTTGGATAATTTGTCATCTGATTTAAAATAAAAAAATCTCTGTGAGGTCTGACAATCAAGTTTTTAAGGGGAAAACTGCTGGGCAGGTCTCTGAAAATATCCTACCTCTTTGTAAATATTAACAGTATCTCACTACTGTATAAATACATCTTATAAATGTCACCATATTTTGGTATCGCCTCAGTAGCATTTTATTTCTCATGATAAAACAATAAATAAATGACCATCCATAATACAAAGTGGTTGCCCAGCCTGACATTAATAAGAGTTCAGTCCGTCACTTGCAGTCAGTAAAAATAGTTTGCATTTGGCAGGTCAGTCTATTCCTTTTTAAAAGAAAAACTGCTTTTGCTTTGTAAAGAGGTGTTATGGGGGAAAGTGACTGTATGCTGTATGTGCAGTATGGTATAAGTCAGTGGGAACTGAGAGCACACTCAGCATTGAAATGCCACAGGACTTGTTGAAGAATGTAGGTCCAGTTTGATAAAGAATACATGGAGAGCCCTTTGTTATAGATTACAACCTCTTTCACTTCTAGTTCAGTGACTTGAAGCCCAAGTCATTAGTGACCATCTTTACCTTGGGAGGCTGTTTTGGGTTTGTGTACATAATCACATAGCGTGTGCCATCTCCACACACGAACTAACACAGGATATAGTTGTCACTTATTGTCTTTGCAGCCTGAGTTTTCAGAACATCCCATTTTTGTTTACTATTGGTTGTGTAAGCTCAGAACTTGCACACCTCGTTCTCTGTCTGTTGACAGGAAATCCCCAGCCATATTGGCTCCCATGGAGTCCCTCAATCTTAAGCCCCAATATTTGCCATACATTGGTTTCTAAGTCTCTTTGGGTATTTTTAAAAGGGTTTCCATGTTGGCCTCTTCCCACGAACACAGACAGAATTGGTCATATCAGAATGTGAAACTTGAACAAAGGGAAGAAGTAAAAGCAATATAAATAAAGGGTTACTATCAGCCTTCATTTGTGTTGCCCTGATAAAATGTGACACACAATTATACAGCCAAACTACATTTTGGAATGAGAATATTTCTATCTTCATTATGAAGTAAATATTGAATGTGCTAAATGTATCCACAGGTCTCACATATTCTAGCTTTTCATTAAACATGAGGTTGACTTGGGGAAGGACTTATGACTTAAGCAGGGCTTTATCATTTTTTCCTCACCTCGAAAAAGAATGTGTTAGGTCTAAAACAGAGGAAATCTCTCTTTTTAATAGACTCTTGGTGGCTGAAAGTGTTGTAATGCTTCTACATTCTGTATGGTTACCTTAGGAATCAGGCAGTAGATTTCTACACATGCTCAGATCACGAAATGCAGCCCATAGAATCCTGTTGAGAGGATTCATTTGTCCACTTGACCTTGCAGACATTTAACATAGACTATGCAGCATGTGCCAGCCCAAAGAACTCTCCTAGGTGGAGCTACAATCTCTTTTTTAATGGCAAAGGAAGTAATGGCTCAACTTTTTAAAGCAATAACAGTGTGAAAATATTTCCATCTGGTAGAAACATTTCCTCGCTTGTAAAACAGGATGTCAGGGTGAAATCCACTCCACCCACATAAAGCCAGACACCAAGTGGGTGGAGTTCGGAAAAGCTGGGGCCATCACATCCACTCCCTGGCCCAACAATATCTGTGACCAGGGCAGGAGGCTGCTGTGTATGGCCCTTGTGGCTGCTATTGCAGCACAGCTCCAGATGCCCCAAGGCAGGATCCATGGAAATGCAGATCCTGTGGCCCTTCCGCTTCTCTCCCTATCGTTGTTACTGCATTGTAATAGCATTTAGAGGCACCAACCGAAACTGGAGCCCTATTGTGCTAGGCACTGTAGAAACAGATACTGGCAACCTGTACATTGATTTTAAATAACTACATATAAGTACAGTAATATTAACAAAAAACTCTAACATCTTAGTGCCTCAATTTCAGATGTTATATTTCTGGCAAATATTTACTATGAGGCAAAACCTGGCATACAAAATCTTGAAATGGAAGCAAAATTGTACACCAGTATTATTTACTTGGTTCAGCTGTATTTAACTTGTATTTATGTGCCAAGATCATAATGCCTCTATTTTTGATGCAGATGTAAAACCAAGACCCTGGCCACTGGTGACTATTGATGGACCTCTGGTCCTTTTCACAAGTTCAGAGGTGATATGGTTGATCTGCGAACCCTGGCCCAATTCGGATTACATTCCACATCGATTTAAGGGCTTTGTTCAGGAAAATAGCTGATTCCTGATGGCTGCTAGGGAATGAAAGCTCCTCAGGCCTCCCTAGTTACGCAGCTCCCGAGGCTTCAAGGGGCAACTGTCCCATCCACCTAATATAACATTATGAGTTGGATGGTGAGAAGGCTCAACATCTTACAGGATTGGGTTTTACATGACCACTCAAGATGGCATTCTTTCCACAACTGATGTCCCAGACTCCACTCACTCGGTTATGATGTTGTGCCACTTTGTCACTTCCTGTCCGAAGCAGCTGTGTTGTGCTTCACTAAGCTCACTCCATTCTCTCACTGTCTGAATTTTGGTTGTGGGTTAAGTGATCATTATCAACAGACAGATAGTCTGTGTGAAACGTTTTGAGATCTTTATTGATGAAAGGTGCTATATCAAAATATTTTGTACTTACTGGTATATTGTTTATATTGCAATACGTGGATATGTTAAAGTATGGTTAAAATAAATTCCATCAAACCTGGATGTCACTTCATTTAGTGGTTTAGTCATCTGGGAATTGCATTTTCTGCCCTAGTCCTGGAATCCATATTAAAAAACCCAAACCAAATAAAACATCTTTTGCCACAGCTATTTCTCAGTTCAAATTGTACAGCCCCTGAGGCATTATTCTGCCTCCAATTAAATTTGGAAGAGTACTTTGTATCCTGACACATGTAGGAGTTCTGGGAAACATTGGTGGCGTAGTAGGCCAGACAGTCCAGATAAATATGTACGGTAGTGGAATAGTAGCAAATACTCACATCCACCCCCCCAAGCTTCAGAGCCTGAGCTCTAGTTCAAATCTGTCAGACCGGATTGGGAGGTTCACTTCCATCTGCTCCAAAATGCTGTGTAGACATACCCTCTCTTCCATTACTAATCACTAAACAATCTGGCTCCTCAAACATCATGGAAGGGTCTAATTTTACTCCCATACTTTCCACTAACAATCCTTTATACTAAACATCTATGTAGGTGGCTGCACTGTCTGCAGTTTAAGACACTACTGTAAATGTGCTGTGCTGGCTATTGGCTGCCTTAGACATGCCACGCTAAGAAATTGCTGCAGAGGGGATTTTGGATACTTAATTAGTGAAAAGAATTCCAACAACTGATAGTGCTTATGTGTGAAACTAATTAAGATTTCTTAATGAATAAGCCATTTAACAGTTCCAGCCTGTGTGTCTTCAATTAAAAAATAAAATTGGAATTACAGCAAAATAGCCTTTTTGGTAACATAAGAGGTACATGCAGGGCCAACTTTTCAAATGTCCTCTAATTTTGGATGCCCAGCTTTAGATGCATAGGGGCCTGTTTTTCAGGTGTGCTGAGCACCTAAGGCCCCGTTGAAATTTAGTTGGAGCAGAATTGATTTCAGATGGAGTTCCAGGCCTCAGCACCAGGGCCGGCTCTACCGTTTTTGCCGCCCCAAGCAGTGAAAAAACCTGTCGCCGCCGAATTGCTGCCGCGGCCGGCAGAAGAGAGAGCAGCTGCTGCCGAATTGCTGCCGCAGCCGGCAGAACAGAGGAGCTGCCGCCGAATTGCTGCCTTTCTGACTGCCACCCCAAGCACCTGCTTGGAACGCTGGGGCCTGGAGCCAGCCCTGCTCAGCACACCTGAGAATCAAGCCCCAGGTGTCTGAAACTGGCAACACAAGAACCGAGCAACCCAAAATTAGTGGCCACTTTTGAAAATGTGGGCCAGGTTCCAAGGGTCGTAAGTTACATTGAAAGCAGAACCCATTAAGAGACTAAATTCTGGGGCATATGTTGATCTTTTGGCCTTATCTCCAACATGAACAGTGCCTTCCAAGTGGTTTTAGGGGTGTTTGCTCTGTCCAGTAATTTCCCTTTGACATTTAAGGTGCACCACCACATATCGCCATCCATGAGAAGGTTTAGCATATTGTACCAGGGAAGGTAAAGGCGGCAAATTCTTGAAGTTTATTTTGCCACTGTGACAATTCTTATGAGGCCAAATTTTAAGGTGATAAATTGGGATGTGTATAAATGTCAAGTATCCTCAGATTATCTGTTTGAGAGTAATCTGTCAGACTGCCAGGAGTTACATCAAAAGACGCTGCTGAGGGAGAAACCCACAGGAAACAGAGCTATAGCAAAGATAAGGCTCCTTGAGGAGAAATGGCAGGGATCCATTCAGGTGAGACTAGATTACTCTTCCCAAGGCTAAAGCCTGGGATCAAAGGAGATCCAAAAGATCAAGGACCTACAAAAGGGAAATTGTTTGGGTGAGCTGAGAGGGTATGTCATGTCTACACTGCAATTAGACACCTGCCTCTGGCCCATGCCAGCTGACTGGAGTGCATCGGGCTCAGACTGTGGGACTGTTTCATTGCAGTGTAGATATTCCAGCGTGGGCTGGAGCCTGGGCTCTGGGACCCTCCCACCTTGCAGTGTCCTAAAGCCTGGGCTCCAGCCTGAGCCCGGACATCTACACACCAGTTAAACAGCCCCGCAGCCCGAGTCCCACAAGCCTGAGTCAGCTGGCATGGGCCAGGTGTGGGTTTTTAATCACAGTGTAGACATACCCAGAGAGGCTGGCCAGGCTATGTCAGTAAAAAGGCTCACAGTCTGACTGAGACAGAGCCCTGGGGCGTGCTGCTGCACTGCAAGCTGTTTCTCCCTGCCCGCGGTGGAGTTCCACGGGCTGAGGGGAGCTTACCAATGTGAGGAGGCGTTTATTGTTTTACCCTTTGCTCTCTCTGCTTGGGACTTTTGAGACATGAATAAATCCCGCTTGGTTTTAAAGAGGTTTGTTTCTGTCTCACTGCAACTACCTGCTGTCACAGGTTCCTGCAGAACAAATGGCTCGCAGCTGCAGATGCTTTTGTACTCGCTGAAGCAGTCATAGTCCGTACCCAGGAGGCTGTAACCTAGGTCGTGGTCAAGAGTGGGCCTAGGTTGACCCAGAAGAGGCAAAGGCCTGAAGGGGTGCACCTGTGGGTGTGCTCGGTGAGACTCCGAGAAGGGACAGCTACGCAGCTAGCCCAGTAACTGTGACACATTGGGTTTGCTTGCAATAAAACTGAGTGAATACCTAAGAACTTGGCCTGATAGGAGTTTTGCCTGAACTGAGCAAAGACTTCAGACTGCAGTCCCACATCAGTCATGTCTTTATTACAGTTTATAAAATGTCAGAATCAAAACAATCCTTTAGAGTGTACGATAATTAAAACAACAATTAAAGAGCTGGTGCCGTACAGACAAAAGGCACTAAGGCCTGAATGTCCAAAAAGGAGTGGGGTGCCCAAGTCCCTTGTTTAGGCACCTAAGTCCCATTGAGATGCCCAGAACTCCTGTGAGCTCACTTGGCAGAAGTTGTACCTCTGGGCATGCACACTGCTGCCTCCCTGTGGGAAACGGGGCACTTCGCTCCCATCTCAGCCCCAGAGTGATTCACAAACCTGGGGAAGTTAGATGTTCAGCCATCTAACACACTTGAGGGGGCCAATCTGGTAGGTGTGCTCAGAGCCCAGCTATCAGATCAGGCCCCCTCAGTCAAGCTCACACAAAACAGCGCAGCGGGGGGAGGACCTCCCTCACAACTTTTAGCCCAGCACTTAGGGCACTGGGTTGTGTGGGATCCCCAATTCGAGTTCCCCCTCTACCTGGTGGGGGAAGGGATTTCAACAGGGCTCTGCCACCTCTCCTGCGCGTATTCTAAGTAGGGGAACCATACATCCTGTTTTGGCCTGGACAGTCCCTTTTTTTAAGTCCTGTGCTTGCTATCCCAACTTTTTTGGCAAAAGTGGGCATTTGTCCCATTTGGTCTTACCAACTTGATCAGTGTAGCCTGTAGCATACTCACCTGGCAGGGGGACTGGATCCTGGGTCTTTCCCTCTAAAGACTACATGGGCCTACAGGCTACACAGTCATTCTCATGCTTATGCTCACTAGAGTCATTTGGGCTTGAGAGGAACTGGGTAAGACAGCCTTTATTTTGAATTTATTTTTGGGCTTGGATACTCCAGAAGGGGGTGGACTTTTATTTAATGACTTGGCCAGAGAGTCAAATTACTGCACTGAGTTACAACAGCAAGTCACTGCAGCTGCCCAAGCAGGCTGAGAAGGGGAAACTGAGGCAGATCTGCTGCAGAGCCTCCCCAGCCCATGAAGGAGCACTCTGGAGGTAACAGCCCTGTAAGAGTCAGAAAACCAGTTTTTTTCAACAGAAAATTTTCTAGCAGCCCTAATTATCGCTAGCACTTTTATCTCCACATGAACCAAGTTTTTCTGAATGGACTGGGGGGTTGTGAGATTTCTGTCTTTTTATACCATTAGCTTTTGTAGACACGGTTAACTTTTATTTAGTTTATGTTCTACAACTAGAGAGTTATTACAATAGCTGAAAGGGAATTAATCTTCAAATCCATGTAAAGATGACTGAAATAAAAACACTGGAAACAAGACAAAATACTTACACTGATTCTTAATTTAAATTAAGACACTAATTAAAGGCTAAAGGGTTCTCCCCTCAGTGTATTATGAAAATCATTAATGCTAATGTAAATTGACTGCATATATCAAGGGAAGAATATACCCTAAAGTTACCATGGTTTTGCGCTAAATTTCTGAGCCTAATGAAAGTTAACCCATTTGAACTCGAGTTCAGTGGGGATATGATTCTATTTCTTGGTAACCTACCAAGACCACTATAAAGTTCAGCTTACAGGATTCTATCCTGTTTAGGGTCTCACACTGCAGCCAACACCTTCTCCTTCCCCCTGTTAAATTGAATGTTCCTGTGCCTAAAGGGTGTGAGCTAGCAGCAAGGTCAGCGACTTTTTAAAAAGAAAACAATTGTGAATTTTCAATCAGAAACCCGTTGCTGGAATAGTTTATGAAGATCAATGTACTGAGAATAACAGAGACTTTGATTCATTCCATGCTTTTTCTAGAGAAAAGACCCTGGGGTGAGAGAGGCATGGCATGTGCTGTGCCTCTGAGGGTGCATCCGCACTAGGAAAAAAGGTGGGCTCTTACTGGTGTTAGCTAGCACATGAAAGCATGCTACTATGGACCACGCAATGGTAATTTTAACACAAGTTAGCAGGTTGAGGTAAACACTAGAGGGGATGCACAGCTTTTAGGGCACCACGACGCTGCCCTGGCCCTTTTACCTGGTGTGAAGGGGCCAAAGCTGGGGTATATTGTGCACATAAATCTTCCCATTTGTTCTCACCAGAGCTTGGACCCCACCAGTTTTATGAAATATTTGTGAAATGCGAGAATATGCTGGGTGTTGCCACCTACATGAAAGCACCAGGCATTCTGCTTTTCTTCAAAATGGCCTCCCATGGCAGCTGTTCCACGGGAGCAATGCTACTGTCAACCAATAGGGTTAGGGGTAGGGTCATGACTACAGGAGACATAATCTTCAGAGGAACCACACAAAGTGTATGTAACCCTCTGCTAGCAGAAACAACACCCACAAATCTCACTGGTTTCAGAGCTACATCCAAAAATGCCAGTTCTTCACCCTAGATTTCCACAATAGCCCCCTCGTTCTTACAAAGCCGTTAAAAGCAAAACGCATCTAAATCTGTAACTGCTTTTTTGGTGGCAGGGAAGGAAGGAGAAAGAGAGCATTGTTATATTTTAACTCATGGGAGGGGCCCAGGTACCATGGTGATGCAGACCATATAGATATAGCTAAATGGAGGGAGAGAAAATTCTCATGCCCAGTATCGACATGAGCAGCTTTATAAATTAGAGTGGGCTTGTGTAGGCCATCACATGAGTAACTATAGAGATGTTTCACCTATAAGGTTCTTCAGATGCTTGTCACTTTGCAAGTGAGAATAACTTATGCTTTCCCACTCTCTTATGCCCATACCTAAGAGCATGCTTTCTTCCATGGAAATACAGTAGTCGCAATTGCAGTGTCATTTCCCAACGTTTACTACTGAACTGGTAAGTGCAATGCCACAATATTTTCTTCTACTTAGAACAGGAAAAGCATGGGAGATCTTTCAGCTTTCACTTTTGATAAATGTTGACTCTTTAATGGCAACCACTGTCCATAACTCCACAGCTTACAGTAAGTAGGAAATCAAGGTTAAAAAAAAAATCAACAGCACCAAATTAAGTTGGTTTCTAAATTTATTTTGCTTAAATGGAAATTTTAATTTAAAGGATTTGCTGTTAAAATGTGAACATTTACTAACAGTTATCAGCAATGGTATTTGATATTTCCACAATTTGCCCCTTTATTTACCACAGAGATCCCTTACTCTAATGACTGTCAAATTATTTTGTACTTGCCTACCTTATTGGATGGGGATCGGGTAATGTGAAGATTAATGTCTGAGCTGTTGAGATGAAAAGTACTATACATGCACTTGACTACTTGACTCTAAGGATATGGCTAAGTGTTTGCAGGAACCAAGCAAAGTGCTTTTATTGTTTTATTTTATTGTTGTGCTTCTACTAAGTGCTTAGGGGAAATAGCATTTTATGCATGGAAACATGTGCTGTGTTAAATTATGTTGCAAGGTGTGATGTGAAACAGATTTTTGAGTGCCGTGAAGCGCTATTTGGAAAGTGTGAACGTTCAAAACTCTCCCACCAGTCAATAACTGACACAATACAAAAAGTAAGAATAAGGCCAGCTGCATCGGCACCTGCAGATAACTTCCTCAGAGATACTTTCAGTCTTCTTCTGTTTTCTATTTCTGCTTCCTGATGCAGCTTTTTGCAAGTTTAAACTTTTCTGCTGGAACTGACTCCGCTGCTCACTCTAAATTCCTTCCTTCCACTCCCAAATTCACACCTTTCCAGGCCAAAAGTGTCCCATGCAGCCTCTGATTCTGAGTGGCTTATTTTATGGGTGTCCAGTTATCTAAATAACGTGAACTTGATTTTCACCAGTGCACAACTCCTGTTGCTCAGCACCTCCCCATCTGTAGTTGGGCTCCCAACATCAGAGGCCACCTCTGCAAAATGTCCTTTATGAAGACATCTGTGCCCTGACATTTGGTATTAGGACTGAACGTCCAGCAGTAATAATGCAATAAGAAAAAATAGAATCTTATGTCTGAGTCAAAACATGGGAAAATACACCCTAGTAAACTGTAACGAAACAAGCCCCACAAACTCTGTGCATGCAAGTATATGCATAGATGCAAGGACCAGTCCACAGGTAGTCAGTGTAGAGGTTTCATACCCAGTTAGGAATGTGGGTGTCTAATACACAATTATTACTCTGCAGGAACTATGCTGATATTGAGCCTGTATGCAGTCATTTACACTTCTGCATAGTGGGTGACATCAGCATAGCAGTATTTTGCTCTACTTTACATGACTGCACAAGGTACAAGGCAGGGGAGAGTCAGACCCATTATTTATTCAGTGTATGAGAATTGATCTCTCTTGAGATCCACCGTACGGTATTTTTAATACTTTTACCTTATCGTTGGTTTTGCACATTACAAGTAGCTCATTGGCTAAAGCCCAACACTCCTCGAAATAGCGTTGGAACTGGTTTGTTTGTCCTGTGATCTTTCCATCTCAGTGTCATTTTAATCCCACCAGCTTTATGAAAACAAAGCTAAATGATGTTTTCTGTCAATGGGTTATGAGAGTGCGCTGCATGTAAAATTATTGCTGTAATGCACCTTCCAGGCCCAATCCTGTGAGGTACTGAGCATCTTCCACTCTTGTTGATTTTAGTGTGAGCTGACTCAGAACCAGGAAGGATCAGCCCTTTAGAATGATGCAAAATCTGAAGAGCCCTCCTTTTGTGTTAGCTGTACTGAGGCCAGGGCAAAGACTTCACCAAGAAAGTCCAAGCTGCTCATGAAACACTTATTTATACAGGGAGGGGCAATTAACGGTTTATATGTCAGGAGGAATTCATTTCCACCCTCTCCAAAGCAGCTGGCCAATGTAATTTTGCTAATAGAAGACTGTTAGATTCTGGAAATCTAAGTACACTATATCCACTGGGATCCAGTGGACATAGTGTACTTAGATTTCCAGAAAGCCTTTGACAAGGTAACTAGTGGTGTTCCCCAAGGGTCAGTCCTAGGACCAATCCTATTCAACTTATTCATAAATGATCTGGACAAAGGGGTAAACAGTGAGATGGCAAAGTTTGCAGATGCTACTAAACTGCTCAAGATAGTTAAGATCAAAGCAGACTGTGAAGAACTTCAAAAAGATCTCACAAAACTAAGTGATTGGGCAACAAAATGGCAAATGAAATTTAATGTGGATAAATGTAAAGTAATGCATATTGGAAAAAATAACCCCACATATACATACAATATGATGGGGGCTAATTTAGCTACAACTAATCAGGAGAAAGATCTTGGAGTCATCGTGGATAGTTCTCTGAAGACGTCCATGCAGTGTGCGGCGGCAGTCAAAAAAGCAAAAGGGATGTTAGGAATCATTAAAAAAGGGATAGAGAGTAAGACGGAGAATATCTTATTGCCCTTATATAAATCCATGGTACGCCCACATCTTGAATACTGCGTACAGATTTGATCCCCTCATCTCAAAAAAGATATACTGGCATTAGAAAAGGTTCAGAAAAGAGCAACTAAAATGATTAGGGGTTTGGAACGGGTCCCATATATGAGGAGAGATTAAAGAGGCTAGGACTTTTCAGCTTGGAAAAGAGGAGACTAAGGGGGGATAAGATTGAGGTATATAAAATCATGAGTGGTGTGGAGAAAGTGAATAAGGAAAAGTTATTTACTTGTTCCCATAATATAAGAACTAGGGGCCACCAATTGAAATTAATGAATAGCAGGTTTAAAACAAATAAAAGGAAGTTCTTCCTCACTCAGCGCACAGTCAACCTGTGGAACTCCTTGCCTGAGGAGGTTGTGAAGGCTAGGACTATAACTGGATAAATTCATGGAGGTTAAGTCCATTAATATCTATTAGCCAGGATGGGTAAGGAATGGTGTCCCTAGCCTCTGTTTGTCAGAGGGTGGAGATGGATGGCAGGAGAGAGATCACTTGATCATTACCTGTTAGGTTCACTCCCTCTGGGGCACCTGGTATTGGCCACTGTCGGTAGACAGGATACTGGGCTGGGTGGACCTTTGGTCTGGCCCAGTATGGCCATTCTTATGTTCTAAAAATATCCCTAGATTAATTAACATCACATCGCAAAGGCCTTACACTAATCCCCAGTGGTGGTCATTTTTCCCCAGGTATTTCCTAGTCATTACTATCAAGATGCCATGCTCAAGGATTATAATGTCATATACGGGGCTGCATTAATGGACCGCCTTACGGTACCCAGGCCTAGAGCCCCCAGAAGACTACAATCCCCTTAATTATGATCTTACATATTTCATCTTCTTTTATTTTCTTTTATTTATGGGGCACTAAAACCATATCTATATCCTGTGTACATCAATGTAAGAGCAGAAAATAGTGTTTGCCATTTTTATTTAATCACAGTTGATATATGCACCCCTTGAAAATGGCTTGCCTGTTTTTGACAAGTAGCCTGATTGTTTTTAGACAAACACCCATGTGCTTGAACTGCAAAATGAGCATTTAAATTAATGGGCATACTGCTCTGCGTTTGCTCATGTTGGCGTTAAGAACATCGTCGAAATGCTCCTGAGTTGCAAATTTGCAAATCTTGGATTTGTAGACCAACCATGCTACGCAAATGGGGATGCTAAACAGAAACAAACAAAAAAATTCAAAGCAGCACTGTATTTAAAAAAATTGGGAAACCTAACCTTTGTGGGTTTTTCAAAAACCCAGAGAAACCCCTGCAAGAGAGCTGAATTGGCTGAAAAAAGTGATGGGGACCAACATGGAGCCAGCAACCTTGAAAATTTGCAAGCAGAAGGAAAGACCATAGAAATACAGTAGCCGTGCAAGAAAAAATGGTAAGTGTATCTACTACTCACCAAGTTTCTGCAGATCCTGCACTATGCAGAAAATCTGAAGCAACAACAGCCAGTTTGGTTTGCGGACGCTAAAGATTTGGCTGTGTGTGTAGAAAGATGAATGTAGAAAACTCCTGACTTCTGTGAAGGTAATGGCAGTGAAGAGAAGAACATTTCCAAAAAAATTTCTTCATTTTGTCTGCACAACAATGAAGGTTGCGTGATATTGGCTTAGTTACTCTCCAGCTACTGGCTATGTTTCCTGCTTTGCATAGAAGCTTTTCTCCAGTGGATCACATGCTCTTACCGAAGGATTCAGCAATTGCAAACATCCCACGTGACTTTCGGAGCATAAGAGAGGTACAGATCACACTGAAACTATGGGCTGGCTTCTTGGATTAAACGTACAAAACCCTCATTTGGTAAGGCTGACTCTGCTCTGGTATGGTACTTTAATTCAGAACAGCAGTACTAGAGAAACATTCTTCAGGGTGTGGTGGCAGTTATAAAGATTTAAAGTGCTCATGGGCTAGGCTTCGGTGGTGAGAGTGAGCTGTAAGCATCCAAAAAGAATGGAAAACATTTGGGGATTGTCACAAAGTGCTTCAATAGGTATCCAGCGAGCAACACTGCCTAGGCTGTTTTCCTAGACTCCTAGTCACAAACACACACAGTGAGTTTCTTTTCCATCATAAAGACCTTTAATCTTCTGTTTCCACCAAGGGCAGGGCATGCTACAGGTATATAGCAGAAGGGGCTTTCAACACAGCTGCTTTCCTCCACCTAGCTTACTCTGTGAGCTCTACCTTTACTGCCTTGTCCTCCCAGTAATATATTCCTCCAGGTCCTGAGCCAATTGTCTCATTAACTCAGCAATCACCACCCAGCTGTCTGTAATTCCCCCACAGTAACTGGCTAATTAACCTGACAGGTTTGTAGTCCTCATAGTAGTGTAGCCACTTCAGTGACCAGGGTACTACAGACAATGCCCTGCCACAGGGATTTTAGAGCCATTACAGTTTGATCCATGTCTGGCTGACCACCTTTCTAAATCTGGACAGAAGGGGAAAGGTAAGCTCTGCTCCCTGTCCTCAACTCTAGGTGACAAAGTCATTGAATTGATGGGAAAGAAAATTTAAAATACCATAGTAAGAGATTTCCAGCAAGCCAAGTATTTCTCTGTCATTGTTTCTTCAGCATTGCTGTAGCACATGCAGACCAGCTCACATTCTTCTTCTGATTTCTCCACTCAGATGGGCAAATAACGGAGTGATTCATTGAGTTTCAGTCACATGAGAACCACACAGGTGCAAACTTGGCTGAGGCTGTGCTGGCTATGATAAATAACCTAGGTTTGGATGCATCTAACGGCTGTGGACAATTATATGATATTGCTAATAAGATGGCTAGTTGTTCCAATGGTCTGCAGGCCTACCTGTCATGGAAAAACCACTGGGCCCCAGGGACCTCTTGGTGCCAACAGGGCAAGGACATGGGGGAGGGGATAGAATTTTACAGGGATCTCCAGGTCAGATATATGCATAATAGTTCACCACAACGTAGTATGTGAGGTCTCTGCTGAGAGCCAGTAACACACTGGTAGTCATAATCACTGCAAAAAGTGTGTATGGATAATATCAAAGGAGCATCTATGCTAAAATTTATGTTCTAAAGTCTTGGAGGTAAGGTAGTTCATTCCGTCTGGACACTTGTATTTTGTGTATTGTCTGCCCCACGGTGTAGGCCTATTTGCATACTGACTCACAGGCAAAAGGAGAGATTGCAAAATCTACCAGAGAGGGAATTCACAGGATGAACCAAGTAACAAGGGGTGTCCTGTTTATGACTAAGGACAAAGGATGGGATTGGTGTATTGTGGAGGGCAAAGAAACAGACAGAATCTTTCAGCTAGGAGGCAAACTGACAACGTCTGTCCTATGAAAGGCGGATCACAGCCAGCTTGGCTGTAAAATGCTGCAAGGATTTTGAGTGTGCAATATCCTACAAGACAGGAGAGTATCTTGTTAGTTAAGGCAAGGCTCTAGAATGTGTGTTATGATTTTATTCCATATATGACCATTTGCTTCCAATATTATTTCTTACTACTACTTGCATCTCTGTGCTATGTTAAATAAACTTCTACCTGATTTCACTATAAACAAATCTAAGAGCTGTCAGTTAAGCGGAATGGTGGTCTGAGGTAAAACTGGTTAAGCTGGGGTGCACTGTATCTTTGGAAACAGCAAATCTGAACACTGCAAGGTTCCAGCAGATATGGGGCTGCACGCTACAGGGGGAGGCTTGGAGGGCTCAAGGGCTAAAGTGTACTTATTGCTAACCTAGAGAGAGACAGCAGGGCCTGTGAAGCCTAGAGGGGAGTGCTGGTGTTGTCTATGACCAGCGGAGTTGGGAAGCTAACCCCTGGCAAGCAGACTTCCTCATGCTAAGGGCAGGTCCCTGTGTATAATATCTTTGAAAGAAAAGAACCTAGTGGCAATTGGGAGCAGAATTTATGTCTTAATAGCTTCTAAGGATGTGTGTTGTCAGGGAGTGTTTCATCATGAAAAGCAGTGTACATTTGAAATGCATCATCTGTACCTACTGTCTCCTTGTGTCTGAAAGGGGATGTCAGTGGAGGCTGTCAGCTGTTAATTTCCAGTGCACATTCATAAAAACTGTCAACATGCTCCTCCCGCTGTAGATCTTAGCGCACTCTGCAAATGAGCACTCGGGGACTTCTGGTGCAGTAATTCTCTTTGCCAACAGTGTGAGCGAGTCAGCAAGAAACTTCAGATACTGCTGAGACTTCCTAGAAAACTTGGGGAAAACCTTTTGCTAAGAAACTATTCTGCTTGTCATATTAGTTCTTCCTGGATATGGTCGTTTGTATAAAAATTGTATCTCTTCTTTAATTAATCTGCCCTGGCAGCTAATTCTTCACTTGACTTCATAATCCTCTGTTTATATAGTAATCATTTCCAAAACAAAATCTGCAACCTGATCCAATCCCCATTGAAGTCCAAGGAAGTATTTCCATTGACTTCATTGGGGGTTGGATAAGGCCCAGGAAGAAGAATTCTGTCTTAAGGAAAAGTGGATGTTTTACAAAGAGCAATCGTATTTACATGGGAAATGTATTTTAGTGATAAATAATAGAGGAAACAACAAACAAAAAAGAAAACATAAGAAATAAGCAAAATTTTAAAAATAGACTTTTTTAAAAAGTGTTTGCTTTTACGTTTTAACACCCTTTAAAGAGAGTTCCCTGTGTGATGGGATCCCTAGGGGTGCAGCCTGGGACTGTGGGACCGCTGTGACCACTAATCTCTCCAGCCTGGGCTGTCTCTCACAATACTTTGCTAGTGACAAGCAGCAAACCTCTCCAGGCACTGTTCTCACTCAGCACAACTGCATGTGGAGCCCCACATACAGCTAGATTGCATGAATGCTCCCAGAGCCACTCATGAATCATGCCGAGAAAGGCACCAGCCAAATCCCCCAGCTCCCAGCCTTGTACCTCAAGAATATACCATCTTGCACTGCACACTTTCTGTGTGAAGGACGTGGGAGCTGCCCGTAATATTATATGTTCTGTCCATTTGTTTGCTTGTTATTGTGGTGTTTGCTACAGAGGTTAATTCAAGCAAGGGCTAGTTGACTATGTAGGAAAGAGGACAAATGGTTTAGATAGCCTCCTATTTATTGATACTTAAAGGACAATGCAAGTGTCATTTGCTTTGAAGTTTTAGCTCCAACCATGCTGAGCTCAGCAGTCCAGCTTGGAGGGTTCAGCTTGTAACCACAGGGGGATCCAAGTAGGAAAAACTGGAACGAAGAACTTTGTGTGAATAAAAATTCATTCACTGATGGACAGGGACAAGGAGGCAGAGACTGTTGGAAGGAGACTGAACCCCTTTGTCCCCCAAAGCAAAGGGATGTGGATAAGGTAGACCTACCTAAACCTTTAGCTAAGATTGATATGTATGTAGACCTTTTATTGTAAACCCTTTTTGCTCTTGTTATGCTTTGTACATACTGCTGTGATTAAACAGTACTTTGTTTTGAAAAGACTATTTGGGGTCACCATATTAACCACTGATCACAGCTCCCGAAGGTAAGACGTGAGGGTAAGTAGCCCAGCAACCATCCAAGAGTGGAGAATTGTGGGATTCCACTCCTGAACAGATGAAGGAAAGAGGTCTCACATCTGAGGGGGTGCACTTAGAGAAACCAGAAGAGGTGGTACAACATACCACCACACATGAGTTCAAAGGAGGATGGCCTGGTGGTTAAGGCACTGCACCAGGACTCCAAAGTCCTGAATTCAGCTCCTCTCGCAGCAACAGGCTTTCTACATGACCTTGGGTAGATCACTTTGCATAAAATTCAAATAGAAAATTCAAATAGCTAAGTGAGACAGAGACAGGAACTGGATGGGGGGACAGAACAGGAGCTGGGAGGAAATAGAAGGTGATGGGAGAGAGAGGCATAAAAGTCTATATCCACTAGTCCAGTGGTCCTCAAACTTTTTTTTTCATGGACCACTTAAAAATTGCTGAGGGTCTCAGCAGACCACTTAATGATCTTTCCAAATGTTGTTGGTACCATTAGCTAACTATTGTAAAGTGGTTTGGATAAAAGCGCTATATAAAAAAAACTTAATAATAATTAATGATTTTTTGTTCTACAAATAAAAGCACACAACTCATATTTTAATATCAGTAGTCTTCGCTTTCTAATGCGATGGATGTGCCCTCCCTCCCCCGCCATGGCAGCCTGAGAGCTGGGGCTGGGCAGTGGGAGGGTCTCTCCTCGGCAGCCACAGCCCTGGAGTTGGGGAAAGTTGCCTCTTTCTCTGGCCGCCACAGCCCTGCACATCCCAAATTCCCCTCATCCCCTCTTTTCACCCCACTGCCCCCTCCCACCTTCCCCCTATTCCACCCAAGGCCAACACCTCACCTTACATGAGCATCTTTTTCAGGGTCCAGGCACCTAATTAGTGGAGCCACGCCTGTGCGGCTCCACTAATTAGGTGGGTGGCCCTTTATTGTCTTGTGTGCAGCTGCCCAGGCACGCACCTTAGAGGGAACTATCCATGGACTAACTGAATCGAGCTCGCAGACCACTGTTGGTCCACAGACCACAGTTTGAGAACCTCTGCACTAGAACATACTCCAATCAAGAACCTGGAATTAAGCCCAGGATTCTTGAGTCTTCATATTCCTCTGCTATCTAGGAAGTAGCTGTGAATTCCACAAAAAAATGGTGTGCTTTTTCCCTTTCTAATGGCTATTCTACTTACTGGATAACAACCTACTACTACTACCAGTTACTTCCTTAGCTCAGATAGGGAACGCACTAACTATATTACACTGGTGTTTTGGTTCCTCCTCAGTAGCAGCAGTAAGGCATTTGATTAGCTAAGCTTTATATCAATGTTAACTTTAGAAATTGTGCAACGCTTCTCATGACAGTTAGTCCATGCGCTATCATTTAAACAATTTGTCTTACAATTCAGTCTTTTGCACTGGAATGGATATAAGATCCCTCGTGTTATGCAGCAATCATTATTACTTAACTCCAGTTCTTAATTTGTGTAGTTAAATCCTAGATATTTAACAAATGGGAACAATCATGTATGAGTATGTACATGATGTATGATCATAAATGATCCTGCTCTTCTGGGTTCAGCCACTTTTACTTGTCTTTGTTTACTTTTTTCAAAATTTGTTTTGAGACTTCATTATTGAAAGAAGACTTTTTATGAAGAGTGAGTTTTGCATCGTGCCCTGAAAACATGGAGGCCTGAGTTCATTCTTGTGCTGCTCCAATAAGGAGTTCCTCATTCAGGAACCCAGGGCAGAGAACTTTGAGTCTTTCATCCAACTCCTGGACAGTATTACATATCCGTAGGAAAACATTTCTTTAAACTCTAAGCAAATATTTGGACTCCTGAATTTGGGCTGCCATTCCATCTTGACCCACTCCGCTTCCACCTGGATATATCTCCATGAAGAGTGGTCCCCCAAAATCTGTCAAGAACTGATGTCATTGGCATTGATGGAAAGAGGGGTGAGTTCTCTTTGTGGCAATTGTGTTGTGTGACAAAGAAAGGCAGAAGGAGAGAGGTGTGTTTATGGCTCATTCAATGCTTGGTTATGTGTGATGTGTAGACACTCATCCATTAGGAAGTGAATTGAGATCAACAAAGATATCACACAGGTTCCCTATGCAGATGACATATGCAGGTTCCCTATGCAGATCAACTTTTGGTCATGACTGACCTGGCTGAGATTTAAACTGGTGACCCAGAGATGAAGGGTTCACTGGATCATCACTTAACCTCTAAGCCATCTATCGTCCCTGCCCCAAGGACTCATCTCTTGTATGACTCCAATTTTTTGTAGCAAGTTGATTGACTTGTTTGATTCAGCAGAGGCATCATTTTAGAAGGGAGGAAGGGGGAGCAAAAAGTAGACGACACAATGAAGTATTCAGAGTAGCAGCCGTGTTAGTCTGTATTCGCAAAAAGAAAAGGAGGACTTGTGGCACCTTAGAGACTAACCAATTTATTAGAGCATAAGCTTTCGTGAGCTACAGCTCACTTCCTCAGATGCATATCGTGGAAACTGCAGCAGGCTTTATATATACACAGAGAATATGAAACAATACCTATTCCCCATGTAGAAGCCCTCTACACCAACATTCCACACAAAGATGGACTACAAGCCGTCAAGAACACTATCCCCGATAATGTCACGGCTAACCTGGTGGCTGAACTTTGTGACTTTGTCCTTACCCATAACTACTTCACATTTGGGGACAATGTATACCTTCAGATCAGCGGCACTGCTATGGGTACCCGCATGGCCCCACAGTATGCCAACATTTTTATGGCTGATTTAGAACAACGCTTCCTCAGCTCTCGTCCCCTAAAGCCCCTACTCTACTTGCGCTATATTGATGACATCTTCATCATCTGGACCCATGGAAAAGAAGCCCTTGAGGAATTCCACCATGATTTCAACAATTTCCATCCCACCACCAACCTCAGCCTGGTCCAGTCCACACAAGAGATCCACTTCCTGGACACTACAGTGCTAATAAACAATGGTCACATAAACACCACCCTATACCGGAAACCTACTGACCGCTATTCCTACCTGCATGCCTCCAGCTTTCACCCTGACCACACCACACGATCCATCGTCTACAGCCAAGCTCTGCGATACAACCGCATTTGCTCCAACCCCTCAGACAGAGACAAACACCTACAAGATCTCTGTCAAGCTTTCTTACAACTACAATACCCACCTGCAGAAGTAAAGAAACAGATTGATAGAGCCAGAAGAGTTCCCAGAAGTTACCTACTACAGGACAGGCCTAACAAAGAAAATAACAGAACGCCACTAGCCGTCACCTTCAGCCCCCAACTAAAACCCCTCCAACGCATTATTAAGGATCTACAACCTATCCTAAAGGATGACCCAACACTCTCACAAATCTTGGGAGACAGGCCAGTCCTTGCCTACAGACAGCCCCGCAACCTGAAGCAAATACTCACCAACAACCACATACCACACAACAGAACCACTAACCCAGGAACTTATCCTTGCAACAAAGCCCGTTGCCAACTGTGCCCACATATCTATCCAGGGGACACCATCACAGGGCCTAATAACATCAGCCACACTATCAGAGGCTCGTTCACCTGCACATCCACCAATGTGATATATGCCATCATGTGCCAGCAATGCCCCTCTGCCATGTACATTGGTCAAACTGGACAGTCTCTACGTAAAAGAATAAATGGACACAAATCAGATGTCAAGAATTGTAACATTCATAAACCAGTCGGAGAACACTTCAATCTCTCTGGTCACGCGATCACAGACATGAAGGTCGCTATCTTAAAACAAAAAAACTTCAAATCCAGACTCCAGCGAGAAACTGCTGAATTGGAATTCATTTGCAAATTGGATACTATTAATTTAGGCTTAAATAGAGACTTGGAGTGGCTAAGTCATTATGCAAGGTAGCCTGTTTCCTCTTGTTTTTTCCTACCCCCCCCCCCAGATGTTCTGGTTTAACTTGGATTTTAACTTGAAGAGTGGTCAGTTTGGATGAGCTATTACCAGCAGGAGAGTGAGTTTGTGTGTGTATGGGGGTGGGGGGGATGTGAGAACCTGGATTTATGCAGGAAATAGCCCAGCTTGATTGTCATGCACATTGTGTAAAGAGTTGTCACTTTGGATGGGCTATCACCAGCAGGAGAGTGAATTTGTGTGGGGGGGTGGAGGGTGAGAAAACCTGGATTTGTGCTGGAAATCACTTTAGATAAGCTATTACCAGCAGGACAGTGGGGTGGGAATAGGTATTGTTTCATATTCTCTGTGTATATATAAAGCCTGCTGCAGTTTCCACGATATGCATCTGAGGAAGTGAGCTGTAGCTCACGAAAGCTTATGCTCTAATAAATTGGTTAGTCTCTAAGGTGCCACAAGTCCTCCTTTTCTTTTTACAATGAAGTATATACACCTATGAAAAGTCGGGGGGGGCAGTTGCCCTCCTTACGCCATAACAAATGATGCCTCTGCTATCCAGATAAGTGCAAACAGGGGTGGCCCGTCCATATAGGTGAACTAGGCAGGAAAATCAAGGAAAAAAATCAAATGGGGAAAAAAAATGAATGAAAAAAATACAAATAAAATAACAAAGATGTCATTATTTCAATTCCCGTGCACGTACGGAGGGATATGAATTGTAATTCATTTCTCTACATTTCTGAGAATTTATTAATATTTCAAATCTTTTGTTTAGTGCAAAAATAAATAATATTTTAGCAAAAAAAAATTTCAATTTGCGACTTAGGGTCAAGATGACCCACGCTGCAATTTTGATAAGCAATAAGTCAGCCACAATGAAACACGTCCGCCAGCGGCAAGAGCTGCAATGCTAGTGACACCTAATTCGAACATACATCAAGATCACATCGCCGAAAATTCATGTAGCGCAGAGATATCGCGAGTTGATACATGTCAAACAGTCATTTTAACACACGTCACAGGCAATGTTCCTTCTAATTTTTGACAGGCCTTGTGTGCAAAAAACTTCTTCTGTGCAAATTGTTGTGCTTCTGCACAAATTTTTGTGCACACGGTGTTTTGCCTTGTGCACGGGATTTAGGATCTGTGTGCGCGCCCACACGCACACAGCTTAGAAGGAACAGTGGTCACAGGTAGATGGTTAAGAATCGAGTGAATGCTGTGGAAAATTGTGTTTCTTGGTGCCAAAGATTAAAGAATAATGTCTTTCAGCATTATAAATCCAAAATGTGTGTATCTTTAAGAGTTATTAAACCTTACCGTTATTATCGGGTTGTATAATTATGAACTTTTCTTTATTTATTACATGTGAACTAGTTATAACAAAGTCCATAAAAGAAAAGTAACAGCTTTAACGCTTAATAGACTATGAAAGTGATGTCACACTCCAAGCGTGTAACCGTGAGGAAGAAGATTACTTTCCAAACAACCGGTGTTGGGTTAGAACATTGGAAAAAGGTCATTTTGTTTCCAACGTTATAATAGGTTGGAAACTAGGTTCACCGGGGGAAGGAGACCAAAGCCCTGAGGTAAGTGGGAAAGCGGGATACCGGGACGAAGCACAGGCAGGAATGTCTGTGAGGGGAGGGCTCCTGCCTCATACTGGGAATGAGGGGCGATCAACAGGTTATCTCAAGTGCTTATATACAAATGCACAAAGCCTTGGAAACAAGCAGGGAGAACTGGAGGTCCTGGTGATGTCAAGGAACTATGACGTGATCGGAATAACAGAGACTTAGTGGGATAACTCACATGACTGGAGTACTGTCATGGATGGTTGTAAACTGTTCAGGAAGGACAGGCAGGGCAGAAAAGGTGGGGGAGTAGCACTGTATGTAAGGGAGCAGTATGACTGCTCAGAGCTCCGGTACGAAACTGCAGAAAAACCTGAGTGTCTCTGGATTAAGTTTAGAAGTGTGTGCAACAAGAGTGATGTAGTGGTGGGAGTCTGCTATAGACCACCGGACCAGGGGGATGAGGTAGATGAGGCTTTCTTCCGGCAGCTCACGGAAGCTACTAGATCACATGCCCTGATTCTCATGGGTGACTTTAATTTTCCTGATATCTGCTGGGAGAGCAATACAGCGGTGCATAGACAATCCAGGAAGTTTTTGGAAAGCGTAGGGGACAATTTCCTGGCGCAAGTGCTAGAGGAGCCAACTAGGGGGGGCGCTTTTCTTGACCTGCTGCTCACAAACCGGGTAGAATTAGTGGGGGAAGCAAAAGTGGATGGGAATCTGGGAGGCAGTGACCATGAGTTGGTTGAGTTCAGGATCCTGACGCAGGGAAGAAAGGTAAGCAGCAGGATACGGACCCTGGACTTCAGGAAAGCAGACTTTGACTCCCTCAGGGAACGGATGGCCAGGATCCCCTGGGGGACTAACTTGAAGGGGAAAGGAGTCCAGGAGAGCTGGCTGTATTTCAAGGAATCCCTGTTGAGGTTACAGGGACAAACCATCCCAATGAGTCGAAAGAATAGTAAATATGGCAGGCGACCAGCTTGGCTTAATGGTGAAATCCTAGCGGATCTTAAACATAAAAAAGAAGCTTACAAGAAGTGGAAGGTTGGACATATGACCAGGGAAGAGTATAAAAATATTGCTCGGGCATGTAGGGATGTTATCAGGAGGGCCAAATCGCACCTGGAGCTGCAGCTAGCCAGAGATGTCAAGAGTAACAAGAAGGGTTTCTTCAGGTATGTTGGCAACAAGAAGAAAGCCAAGGAATGTGTGGGCCCCTTACTGAATGAGGGAGGCAACCTAGTGACAGAGGATGTGGAAAAAGCTAATGTACTCAATGCTTTTTTTGCCTCTGTTTTCACTAACAAGGTCAGCTCCCAGACTGCTGCGCTGGGCATCACAAAATGGGTGATTTAGGGACTATTTAGAAAAGCTGGACGTGCACAAGTCCATGGGGCCGGACGAGTTGCATCTGAGAGTGCTGAAGGAATTGGCGGCTGTGATTGCAGAGCCATTGGCCATTATCTTTGAAAACTCGTGGCGAACCGGGGAAGTCCCGGACGACTGGAAAAAGACTAATGTAGTGCCAATCTTTAAAAAAGGGAAGAAGGAGGATCCTGGGAACTACAGGCCAGTCAGCCTCACTTCAGTCCCTGGAAAAATCATGGAGCAGGTCCTCAAAGAATCAATCCTGAAGCACTTGCATGAGAGGAAAGTGATCAGGAACAGCCAGCATGGATTCACCAAGGGAAGGTCATGCCTGACTAATCTAATTGCCTTTTATGATGAGATTACTGGTTCTGTGGATGAAGAGAAAGCAGTGGATGTATTGTTTCTTGACTTTAGCAAAGCTTTTGACACGGTCTCCCACAGTATTCTTGTCAGCAAGTTAAGGAAGTATGGGCTGGATGAATGCACTATAAGGTGGGTAGAAAGCTGGCTAGATTGTCGGGCTCAACGGGTAGTGATCAATGGCTCCATATCTAGATGGCAGCCGGTATCAAGTGGAGTACCCCAAGGGTCGGTCCTGGGGCCAGTTTTGTTCAATATCTTCATAAATGATCTGGAGGATGGTGTGGATTGCACTCTCAGCAAGTTTGCAGATGATACTAAACTGGGAGGAGTGATAGATACGCTGGAGGGGAGGGATAGGATACAGAAAGACCTAGACAAATTGGAGGATTGGGCCAAAAGAAATCTGATGAGGTTCAATAAGGATAAGTGCAGGGTCCTGCACTTAGGACGGAAGAACCCAATGCACAGCTACAGACTAGGGACCGAATGGCTAGGCAGCAGTTCTGCGGAAAAGGACCTAGGGGTGACAGTGGACGAGAAGCTGGATATGAGTCAGCAGTGTGCCCTTGTTGCCAAGAAGGCCAATGGCATTTTGGGATGTATAAGTAGGGGCATAGCGAGCAGATCGAGGGACGTGATCCTTCCCCTCTATTCGACATTGGTGAGGCCTCATCTGGAGTACTGTGTCCAGTTTTGGGCCCCACACTTCAAGAAGGATGTGGATAAATTGGAGAGAGTCCAGCGAAGGGCAACAAAAATTATTAGGGCTTTAGAACACATGACTTATGAGGAGAGGCTGAGGGAGCTGGGATTGTTTAGCCTGCAGAAGAGAAGAATGAGGGGGGATTTGATAGCTGCTTTCAACTACCTGAAAGGGGGTTCCAAAGAGGATGGCTCTAGACTGTTCTCAATGGTAGTAGATGACAGAACGAGGAGTAATGGTCTCAAGTTGCAGTGGGGGAGGTTTAGATTGGATATTAGGAAAAACTTTTTCACTAAGAGGGTGGTGAAACACTGGAATGCGTTACCTAGGGAGGTGGTAGAATCTCCTTCCTTAGAGGTTTTTAAGGTCAGGCTTGACAAAGCCCTGGCTGGGATGATTTATCTGGGAATTGGTCCTGCTTGGAGCAGGGGGTTGGACTAGATGACCTTCTGGGGTCCCTTCCAACCCTGATATTCTATGATTCTATGAATAGGTAAGTGAGTATGTTACTAATCATTGAACCTTTAAGCAGTGAAAAGACATGTTGGGATGGCTGCAATGTGGTTTAAATCGCCAACCATATGGTGGGTGTGTCAACCATCCTTAACACTATAATGCTTGCAGTCAGGAGCACAGTACATAACAGTATGCCTCATGGCAAAAAGAGAAAAAAGAGAACCCTCAGGAGCTGAGTATTGTAAACGAAAGGTTGAGAAGGAAAAGGACCAAGCAAAAAAGCAGGGATCCTTCCTGAAATATCTTCTCTTTAATCCAAATAAAGATGGAAGCAGTTCACAGCACCCAGATGAAGGAATGTTACTTGGAGAGGAGGTTAGCTCACATCCACATGTAAGCAGTCTAGAACATCAAGATGAAGACATATTACTTCACGATGAGGGTAGCTCACATCCACAAAAAAGCAGTTTGGAAACTCAAGATGATGGAAACTTACTTCTAGATGAAGGCAGTTCACAGCATCAGACTGATATGGAAGTGAAGAAAATTTATTCACCTTCAGAGACACAGGCAGAAACTGAAGTAAATGAAGTAGAAGGAAGAAAGGATGAGGAAGTTACAAACAAGTTACAGTATGGGGACCCAACGTCATGGCCCAGATGTGATAACAGTGTGCAGCAAATTCTCATGGAACATGGACCCGAACAAGTTCATGAATTTCCCTTCCCTAAGAAGGGAAATAAAAGAGAATTCTCTGCTCAGCATTACAAGAGGAAACTCATTAATGGGGAAGAAATTCATCAAAACTGGTTACAATATTCAGTGTTGAAGGACTCTGTGTTTTGCTTTTACTGCAAGTTGTTTAGAAATCAAGCAATTGGTACATCCCTTACTGAAAATGGTTCAAAGGACTGGAAAAACATATCTTCAACTCTCTCTTCACTTGAAAGAAATACAGAACATTTGGAATGTTTTCAAAATTGGAAAGAACTTGAATTACGACTGAAAAAAGGAAAAATTATTGATGAAGAAAATTTACGTGTGATCAAGGAAAAAAGAATATTAACATATTACAGTGTCTGATTGCTTTAGTGAGTTCTCGGTGGGCAAAATATAGCATTCCGTGGCTGCGGTAGGAATGAAAAATGATACACTCCAGATAATGAAAACTTTTTAAAATTTGTTGAATACCTAGCTTTGTTTGATCCAGTCATGAAGGAGCATCTACGTAAAATAACTGATCATGAAACACAAGTTCATTACTTAGGAAAAATATGCAGAATGAACTGATTCAAATCCTAGCAAATGCCATTAAAAAGAAAATTGTAGAAGCTGCCCATTCTGCAAAATACTCTTCAATAATACTGGGCTGTACACCAGATGTGAGTCATGTTGAACAAATGATCATTCATTTTGTGGATATGGAAAAGTCTGCAGATGAAGATAATGTTGAAGTGCTCATAAAGGAACTTTTTTGGGTTTTTTATTACTGAAGGAGATGACTGGAGCATTTATGACTGAAATTATTCTACAAGAGCTTGAAACTGTCATTTTCTGTTGAAAACTTACATGGCCAAGGCTATGATAATGGGAGTAATATGAAGGGTAAAGACAATGGTGTGCAAAGGAGAATGATGGAAATCAATCCGAGGGCTTTTTCGTTCCTTGCAGTGCGCATTCTCTGAATTTGGTTGTCAATGATGCTGCTAGATGCTGTTTGGAGGTAAGCAGTTTCTTTGACCTGGTGCAATGGGTTTGTAACCCTTCTGCCCGTCAGAGTTGGCAGCAACAAGGGCCGGGTTCAATATCTAGGGGTTCCATTCCAATAACACAATGCAAACCGGCTCGAGCCCCCACCCAGCGACCTGGGACAAATATATACCACCCCCGCTGGGCGCCTCCAAGAGGCAATACTTCCCCTCTCGCAAGCACATAGTCTGAGTGTAGCAAAAGTCTTTTAATAACAGAGAGAAACAATGTGGCATTATGTTGGGGAAACACCACCAACTGGATTCATAACACAACCCATGAGCAAAAACAACCCCACCCCAGGCAAATTGGGGCATGCCCTTTTCCCTTTGGTTCTTGAGTCCAGCAACCCCAAAAGTCCAATGCCCCAAAAGTCTCTGTCCCTGGTCAGGGCAGCCCCAGAGTTCGAAAGTTTATCGGCGGAGCTTTACCTCCCAACCTGGGTGGAAATGGGACGGGGGTAAGAGGCACCTTACGTGATCTGAAGCTGACCGCCCCATAGCTCCATAGCGGCGCTCCGCTCCGCCAGCCGCCCCACAAAACTCCTTTGCGCAGCTGCACTCCGCTCCACCAGCCGCCCCACGAACTCCTTCGCTCAGCTGCGCTCCGCTCCACCAGCCGCCCCACGAACTCCTTCGCTCAGCTGCGCTCCGCTCCGCCAGCCGCCCCACGAACTCCTTCACTCAGCTCCACGGCCCACAAGCAGCTCCTGCCATCCACACACTGCTCCGCGTCGAACTGCTTCACCAGCCGTCCCGCAAACTGCTCCACAATATATCTTCAGGCTCCCCCACTACTTAACACAACACTCAGTGATTTCAGCTCTTAGGTGAATTCAGCTTATAGTAGGGGAGCCCCAGTGCTGGTGCACTGTCAGCCCAAAGTGAGCTCAGCAGCCTATAACTAGACTTCTAATGAAATCAAAATTAGCTCTGATATTCCACAGTGGAGAGAGGAGGAAGTACAATCAGCATGTAAGGCCCTCACCAAGGGGCCCATGCCACCAAGTATTAATACTTGTCCCCAGCCTCTCTCCATTCACACAGTTTTGGAACCCATGACCCTTGCCTAGCGAGTGCTACTTAGATGATGGTGAATCCCTCCATCGTAACAAAAGGCCACGTACAGTTCCAAGCACAGTTCCCATAATCAGGGTAATAACAATTTATTCTTCCTGCCCCAATAACAGAGACACTGGGGATCCCACAGCGGCCAAAGTGACCATTTGGGCAGCTATGGTCTCATTCTAGGCGTGGTGGGTGTGCCTATGCAAATGAGATCTGCCCCTGAAGTTCTTTTCCACAACTTGCCACACCTCACCACCAGATGTCAGGGTGGAGCTCATCCTGACACTGCTTACATCCTCCCCCCAGCCAAGACTTTGTCGTCCCGACAAATCACACTCCCTTTATACCAACTCATTGGTTTCCTCCAAAGGGCCTCAGGAAGCCCACTTTAGCTTCCACAAGCCTGTGTGCTAAATGTATTGGCTCCTCACTAGTCACCCCAGGTGCATCATAAGTTAACCGTTTCACTGGTCTTATCACCCTGTCTCGTCTATTGAGAATCTCTGTTGCCGAAGTAAGGGGAACATCCTCTTGAGTGACGGATGGAGAGGCTTCCCTGGAGGGTCCCTCGGCTACTGGCGTAGGCCCCTGCACTCCTAGTTCTAACGCTGGAGGGTCCAAGGTGCCCAGGACATCCTCTACCTGTCTGTCCCCATTGTCCAATAACCTGTGTGTGTCATCACAGGGGGGTCTCATCAGCAGCACCGGGGTATCAGAAAGGGGCCTAAATAGTTCCGCCATTGGGTTTAGGGCGGAAGAGGGAAAACTCTCGTTTGGTTCAGCTGATCGAGACTGAAATCTTGTCTCCATCCCAGGATACACCAGGGTTGTGTCTTCCTCCTCAGACTCACTCTCAGATGTGCAGAATAGGGGTAAGTTAGCTGCAGGGGGCCCACTGTCTGTGTTGGATGGCGGCTTTGGTCTAGCACCTCTGTTCTGCCCGGCGGCCCTGCCGTGGCCCATCTCACAAGGGGTGCTTACCAATTCCCCCACAGGGAGCAAAAGGTTTCTATGCACCGTCTTTATTTGCCCTGGACCGTCTTCAGGTTTGATCTTGTAGACCGGCAGATCTCCCAGCTTTTCCATCACCAGGTAAGGTATTGCCTTCCATCTGTCAGCTATCTTGTGTTTGCCAGCAATACCCAAATTTCGCAGCAAGACTCTGTCCCCCGGCTGGAGCTCCTGCGAACGCACTCTAGCATCATATCGATGTTTGTTGCGGTCTGCGTTCTTCCGAGCCGCAGCGGTAGCTAAGCGATAAGCATCCCGCAGCTTTTCTCTTAGTCGGGATACATATTGCTGATGAGTTTCATAGCTATCTCCATCCTCTGATACACCAAAGCACAAGTCTATGGGTAATCTTGGTTCTCGCCCAAACATCAAGAGATATGGGGTGACTCCCGTAGCATCGTTCTTTGTGGCATTGTAGGCATGCACCAGAAATGCGACATGCTGGCTCCAGGTTGCCTTCTGCTCTGGTCGCAAAGTTCCCAACATATCTAATAGGGTTCGATTGAACCTCTCTGGCTGAGGATCACCTTGGGGGTGATAAGGCGTTGTCCTAGACTTTTTAATTCCTGCTATCTTCAGCACCTCCTTCAGAAGGTGACTCTCAAAATCCCGCCCCTGATCAGAGTGTATCCGAGCCGGGAATCCATAGACTGAGAAATATTTGTCCCACAATACTCGAGCAACGGTGGTGGCCCTCTGATCACGTGTGGGATATGCTTGTGCATACCGTGTAAAATGGTCAGTCACTACTAGAATGTTTCCAACATTCCTCTTGTCTACCTCTACAGACAAGAAATCAATGCATACCAACTCCAAAGGTTTGTTGCTGGTGATGTTCTTGAGATATGCAGCCCTCGTGGGCAGAGTTTTCCTTTGAACACATCGAGCGCAAGTCTCACATTTCCTGCGAACATCTTCAGCCATTCGGGGCCAATAGAACCTACTACGAATAAGTTCCAGGGTCCTCTCCATCCCTAAATGCCCAAAGTCATCATGCAGGGCCCTCATGGCCAGGGCTCTGTACTTTTTTGGCAGTACTAGTTGTGCTCGTTGTTTTTGTAAAGGGTCAGTGGTCATTCGGTGTAGCACTCCCTGAATCAGTTTTAGTTTGGTCCATTCTCTCAATAGTAGTTTACCCTCCGGGTTAGGTGGGACAACCGCAGTTGGGCTTCGCCCCTCCCTTTTGGCAAGTAGTGTATCACGAATGTCAATATCTTGCCGCTGGGCTTCTTGCCAGTCAGCCGCATTGAGCATGGGCAAAGGAGATTGGTCTAATGCAATATAGTTCACCGAAGCAGAAGGCATGCATTCAGGGGGCAGGCCCAAAGCTTCTGCAACACATCCCTGAAAGTCTTCACGGGCCTCTGGCTCTCGGCGACTCACACTGCAAATAGCTCTCACTCCATCTGTGGGTATCACAGCAACTTCTGGAGCCTGCGGACGCCTGGACAATGCATCTGCATCTACATTGCTTCTCCCTGATCGGTACTGAATGCTGAACTCATAGCTAGCCAAGGCGGCCACCCATCTCTGCCCTGTAGCATCCAGCTTAGCACTTGTTAACACATAAGTCAGTGGATTGTTGTCTGTCCACACCTGGAACTGAGCACCATACAAGTAGTCTCGAAATTTCTCAGTGATGGCCCATTTCAAGGCCAAAAACTCCAGCTTGTGGGTGGGATAGCGAGTTTCACTATCAGACAATCCTCGGCTGGCAAAGGCTACAGGTTTACATTTGCCTTCCACTTCCTGGTACAGGACTGCTCCCAGACCCTCCAAACTGGCATCAGTATGCAGGATAAATGGTTTGCTTGGGTCAGCAAAAACTAGGACTGGAGCATGAGTTAGGCAAGTAATGATTTCTCGAAAAGCCCTTTCACATCTCTCATCCCACCGTGGCCCAAATGGTGCAAAGGGGCCATTGTGTCTCTGCACAGGAGGCTTTGGGGACCTCCCCTTATTCTTGGACTTAGATTTGTTCTTGCTGGACTGATGTCCCCTGGTAAGATCATTCAGAGGCTTTACAATCGTAGCATAGTTTTTCACAAATCTGCGGTAGTAGCCACTAAATCCAAGGAAGGTCTTGAGTTCTCTGTAGTTACTTGGACGTGGCCATGTAGTGAGTGCTTCTATTTTATCAGGATCAGTACTCACACCTTCTTGGGACACAATGTGACCCACATACTTCACTGAGGTTCTGCAGAACTGGCATTTGTCAATTGAAAGCTTCAGACCATAATCCTCCAACCTATCAAGCACTTTAAGAAGTCTTTCTTCATGCTCCTCTAAGGTTCTTCCAAACACAATCAGGTCATCCAAATAAACTAACACTTGCAGTAAATTCATGTCTCCCACAACTTTCTCCATGAGACGTTGAAAAGTGGCAGGTGCTCCAGAAATCCCTTGGGGCATGCGTTCGAACTGATAAAACCCTAATGGGCAAATGAAGGCTGTCTTCTCCTTATCTTCTTCTCCCAGAGGGATCTGGTAGTATCCACTTCGAAGATCCAACACAGAGAACCACTGGCTTCCCAGCAAACAGTCTAAGGCGTCTTGCACTCGAGGCATAGTGTACTGGTCGACCACCGTACGGCTGTTTAGGGTGCGGTAGTCAATACACATCCGGATTTTCCCATTCTTTTTGCGGACTACCACAATGGGTGAGGCGTATGGGCTGCGGGACTCTGTAATGATGCCATTCGCAGCCAGCTCCTGAAGATGATGTCGCACATCTTCCATCTCAGAGAGAGCAATCTTCCTAGATCTCTCCCTGAAAGGTCGAGAGTCATGTAGTCTGATATTGTGCTCTACTCCTTTTGCACATCCCACATCCCACTCATGCAGTGAGAACACCTTGGATCTTTCACAAAGTTTCTTCCTCAGGCGATCTTTCCAGTCCTCGGACACTGGTGAATCTCCAAAGTCAAACTTTGCTGGGTCTATTGCCGGAACTGGAGTTTCATACTGGGGTTTTACAATCGACTCAGGCTCAAAGAGGTCTGCTATCTTTTGTCCTTGCTTCACAAAAATATCACGACTCGTTTCATTAGCAATCAGTATAGTCACCCTTTCCTGGGCTTCAGCAGGTAGGGTTATGACTCCACTGGGGACCAGCACTCCTTCAGGGAGCTCTCCTCCCATCGGCTGCTCTATCATTGCTAACGTCCCTTTACTGCCTTTCAGACAGGTACTCATGACAAGCACTTCTTGCTCCGTCCTTGCAGGCACTACTAAGGGGGTTGTGCCCGCGTACTTCAGTGCCCCAAGCGGTAGCTCAGATGTGTCCCTTTTAGCGCTCTCAATTTTCCTATAGGCTTCAGCACAAAGCGTATGGATCATCAGGGTATTCAGGTACTGGTCTCCAGCCCGCCTTCTGCAGTAATCCGCGAGTACCTTGAAGAGACTGGAGTTGGTCCCTATCAGCACAGACACATCAGAAGTCCCTTTAGGGTCAGGGCATATTAAGGCAGCTGTGTCTACCTCTTCTCTTACCCCAGCAACCTCCTCTGGGAATTCCAGGTGCACTATGACATACCCTTGATAGGGGTATTCATCCATGCTGAGGCCACATAGGCCAAGGCCAGTCAGTGGCTGTATAGGCAGGTGCCTAAGCATCTGTTGGTAGAATGACTGAAATATAATAGTCACTTGAGATCCAGTGTCAAGCACTGCTTTACACTCCACCCCTTCGATCCTCACCATGACCTCTGCTCGAGGCCCTATCAGTCCTGCAGGGATCCCAGCTGGAAAGTCTTTTCTGGGGGAATCTTCAAATCCTGCAGACCTGGGGGGTCCCCGTCCCCAGACCCTCTGGCAGCTACCGGATCTCTCCCAACTGATCCTCAGCTTTCCATACACTAAGGAGGGGTTTTCTTCATTACGGCACTTGGCAGCACTGTGTCCATCCTGACCACATCGGTAGCAGAAGAATTGACCTTTCCCCCTTCGCCTGGGGGGGATGGTGGCTCTAAGTGCGGGCTTCTCAATCGCCACAGTTTGAGGCTTCTTATTCCTAGAAGTCTTAACTCGGTCAACGGTACTTTGCAGCTCAGCTATCCGTTCCGTCAGGACCTGCATTTGTTGGGCAAGTTCCTCTCTGGTGCTCACCATCAGTACACTGGCCATTTGCAGTGGTGTTGTGCTGGCTGGCTCCGATGTTTGGGCTTCCCAAAACTCACTGGCAGCCTGCCTTTCTTCCTCCTCTCGGACCTCTTTTATCAGCTGGGAGTAACTTGGGGGATGTTCCCGTCGTTCTCTTAGCCGGAGATGAAGTAGAATCGGGTTCTGATACTGAGTTCCTCTTACAATTTGAGCCAGTCTGGTCTGATCCATCTGCTCAGCAGTCACTGCTCCCCTCATGACAGCTCTCTGAAGCAGTCTCTCCAGTCTCTGTATGTAGGCTGAAGCCTTCTCGCCCTTTTGTTGTCGGGAATTAAGGAACTTACAGTAGCTGTCTTCAGGGCCCTCTACGCTCCCAAAGTTGTGTTCAAGGGCCTCTAGGCAGTCCTTCACACTGACCCCAGGGTCAATGAGCTTCAGGGTGCGAATCACATCTAATGCTGGGCCGCCAAGGCTCTCTATAAGGCATCTTCGCTTTTCTGCATCTGGTACGGCCCACTCTTGCAGCATTTCAGTGGTATGCTCTAACCAGGGTTCAAACTCCTCCTCCCCAGCAAATAATCTTAACTTACGACAAGAGTCTGACTCAGCATGGGGCAGCACAACCTTTTCCAATATTTGCCCCAGAGCTTTTGTCCAATCATCAGCCGAGGCTGCAGCCTCCGAGCTAGAAGCTGCTGAGCCAGGGCCCAACAAACCTGACATATTAGCCATTATACAAACAGTAATTTCCTCAAAATATAAGCACAAACAAAAAAAATATATAAATTGTTTCCCAATGTAGTGGATCACTCAACAGGTGCTTGCGAGGGGTACTGACCCAGGCGATCCCGGACGAGCCCCCAAAAATGTAACCCTTCTGCCCGTCAGAGTTGGCAGCAACAAGGGCCGGGTTCAATATCTAGGGGTTCCATTCCAATAACACAATGCAAACCGGCTCGAGCCCCCACCCAGCGACCTGGGACAAATATATACCACCCCCGCTGGGCGCCTCCAAGAGGCAATACTTCCCCTCTCGCAAGCACATAGTCTGAGTGTAGCAAAAGTCTTTGTTTCTCTCTGTTATTAAATGTGGCATTATGTTGGGGAAACACCACCAACTGGATTCATAACACAACCCATGAGCAAAAACAACCCCACCCCAGGCAAATTGGGGCATGCCCTTTTCCCTTTGGTTCTTGAGTCCAGCAACCCCAAAAGTCCAATGCCCCAAAAGTCTCTGTCCCTGGTCAGGGCAGCCCCAGAGTTCGAAAGTTTATCGGCGGAGCTTTACCTCCCAACCTGGGTGGAAATGGGACGGGGGTAAGAGGCACCTTACGTGATCTGAAGCTGACCGCCCCATAGCTCCATAGCGGCGCTCCGCTCCGCCAGCCGCCCCACAAAACTCCTTTGCGCAGCTGCACTCCGCTCCACCAGCCGCCCCACGAACTCCTTCGCTCAGCTGCGCTCCGCTCCACCAGCCGCCCCACGAACTCCTTCGCTCAGCTGCGCTCCGCTCCGCCAGCCGCCCCACGAACTCCTTCACTCAGCTCCACGGCCCACAAGCAGCTCCTGCCATCCACACACTGCTCCGCGTCGAACTGCTTCACCAGCCGTCCCGCAAACTGCTCCACAATATATCTTCAGGCTCCCCCACTACTTAACACAACACTCAGTGATTTCAGCTCTTAGGTGAATTCAGCTTATAGTAGGGGAGCCCCAGTGCTGGTGCACTGTCAGCCCAAAGTGAGCTCAGCAGCCTATAACTAGACTTCTAATGAAATCAAAATTAGCTCTGATATTCCACAGTGGAGAGAGGAGGAAGTACAATCAGCATGTAAGGCCCTCACCAAGGGGCCCATGCCACCAAGTATTAATACTTGTCCCCAGCCTCTCTCCATTCACACAGTTTTGGAACCCATGACCCTTGCCTAGCGAGTGCTACTTAGATGATGGTGAATCCCTCCATCGTAACAAAAGGCCACGTACAGTTCCAAGCACAGTTCCCATAATCAGGGTAATAACAATTTATTCTTCCTGCCCCAATAACAGAGACACTGGGGATCCCACAGCGGCCAAAGTGACCATTTGGGCAGCTATGGTCTCATTCTAGGCGTGGTGGGTGTGCCTATGCAAATGAGATCTGCCCCTGAAGTTCTTTTCCACAACTTGCCACACCTCACCACCAGATGTCAGGGTGGAGCTCATCCTGACACTGCTTACAGGTTTATGTGTCTTTTTTTTCTCAGGCTCAACACACTGTTGGGAGATTCTGACTCGCCATGTGAATTCTCTAACTGTGAAACCACTTAGACAAGATGGGGGAGTCGCATTGATGCTTTGAAGCTTCTTCACTATGAACTTGGAAACATTTATGATGTCCTAATTGAAATTTCTGATGATACTACCTTTACTGGATCATCTGGCAATACAGCACGTTCAGATGCAGAAGCTCTTGCAAATGGCCTTCCAAGTTCAAATTTGTGACTTCACTCATTTTGTGGTATAATATCCTTTTCGAGATTAACGTCACTAGTAAGTAACTTCAGGAAAAGAACTTGAACATACATTCTGCTATTCAAAAACTGCAGCAAACTAAAAATATTCTGGAGGAATTCAGAAGTGATGATGGATTCGAAAGAACACTGGTAGATTCTCTCGAGCTTGCTGAAGAAATAGACTTTCCGACAGAATTTGAACCAGAGCCAGTTCGCATTCAGCAAAAGAAACAGCAGTTTTCGTATGAAGGATGAGAAACACGCTTCAGAACCCAAAACAAAGGTTCAAAGTGAATTTCTACTTCGCAGTCCTTGATACTGCTATTCACTCGGTTGATGAAAGATTTCAGCAGATACAGCAGCTAGAGTTAGTATTTGGCTTTCTAGATGATATCCACAGCTTGCAAAAGAAAACAACAAAACAGATAAGAGAATTTTGTATAAAACTGGAGTTGACTCATGAAAATTCAAAGGACATTGATGCTACAGATTTGTATAGTGAGCATCAGGCTTTTTCAAGACCATTTAAGAAACATTCCACTCCTGAAAAAGTGCTGAAGTTTGTTTGTGAAAATAAACTCAGACAGTTTTTTCCAAACATTTTTATAGCTCTATGCATTCTTTTAACTTTGCCAGTTTCTGTAGCTAGTAGGGAACGTAGCTTCTCAAAGTTAAAATTGATAAAAACATATGTGTTCAACAATGGTGCAAGATAGACTTGTTGGACTTGCCACAATGTCAATAGAGCATGAAATAGCTGGAAAATTGGATCTAAAAGAACTAGTGACTGAATTTTCAAAACTTAAAGCAAGAAAAGTCATGTTTCAAGAGCACAGAGGTTTTTTTTATTCAGAGTGTTTTGTAAATACAGGTTAAAGTTCATTGAAGAATTTTCTCTCTTTCTATTTTGGATGTGGTGGTGATGGCGGTTAAAGCAAGATAGTGTAATGGATGATTTGGGATTTGTAATAAAAATTACAATTAACATTTTAATGCATTTTATTTGAAATCAGACTGCAATATCATCTAGCTCTCGGGTACAAATCTATTCTGAAAATTTTGTGTCTCTGTTTTATCGGATCTCAGAAAGATTGGTTGGACAGATGGACAAACCGAATAATTAAGCCTCTGTTTTAGGAAAAAAAAACACTTAAAAAACATTAAAAGGAAAAAAGGGGCAAAATGTTTCCCAGTTTACCAAAAACTTCAGCCTAGATCTGCCCTTGGGGTTTGGGGATGGGGCGCCGATTGCATGGGTCGCCTAGGGTGCCAGTTGCTGGCAGCTAGTCTAGGGTTGCCCCCGAGTGCAAACATTCAGAATTATCCTGTGTAAAGCTTACAGGGATCCAGAATCTGTTGAATGTTCTGTGTGTTCCTTGTCCTCCTCTAAAAGGCTGTATTTTTTTAAAGGAGGACAAGGAACACACAAATTTGACAACAGGTTTGCTTTTGAAGGCCATTCTGGTAGAATAGTGCTGCTCTGTATTATATATTCCATTCATCTCCATGATGGAAGATATCCATGGCAAATGTGGTGGCTTATCATGTTTTTTCAGACAGTGGTGAAACAGTGTCTTCTGTGCTGACTGAGCTGCAAAGCATCCTGGCCGGAGGAGCAAGCCACAAAGCAGGAGCTGTCAAGCCCCAGGGGAGAGACTGAGAAAGTGATGCAGTGCAACCGCAGGAAGGGGTGTTGGTCTCTCAAAGCTAATCCCCAGATTTGGCAGTGCATAGCACACCCTGTGACAAAGACGTTATACAATGGTTATTTGTTTGCATTTGTGAGCAGATTGGAAATGACTAGTAATGATGAGTAGAAAGAAGAAAATTAACAAGATTTGTTGCTTCTGAAGAAACTTCTACAACTTCCCAAAGGGGATGTCTTCACTGCAGTGCTGACTTGAGTTATCTACACTTATGTTAGCCTAGTTCAAGTGAGAACAACCTCTCTGTGCAATAATGCTCAAGTTGCTGCATCCACATGTATTCACTCATGTGGTGCTAAGAGTTCTGGAAGCACATCCCACGAGGTGCTCTATAGATTCTTTACCAGTGAATTGTGGGATACCTAATCTGTTCTTTCTGATCTCTCAAGGGGAATTGTGGGAAGGCCTTGGAGGACTAGCAGTACTCAAGCGGTGCTTGAGTATGTCCACTCTGCAGAGTGGCTGTGTTAGCAGCTGACAAGTTGTGTTCACACAAATTTTTGGCAACATTCCCCCTCAGGCCAGCCAACTAGAGTTAAAAGTACAATCACTCTTGAGTTAAAGGGTTTTGTACATGGATGGGACTTGAGTTAGGGTCAGCACTCAAGTTATAACTCAGGTTAACCTTGCAATGAAGACAAGCAAAAAGACTAAATGTTCATCTCTAATATCACCAATAAACACATTCAGGCAGTATGTGTGTGTTTATATCTGTATACTTCAATAGTCCCCCATCATCATAGTATCTGAGCACTTCACAATCACTAATAAATTTATTCTTTCACCAACAGTGTGAGGTAGGGAAGTGTTATCTCCATTTGGTGAGTGGTGGGGGAACTGCAACATTGAGAAAAATAGCAGTTTCTCACACAGGAAGTCTACAGTAGAGCCAGGAGCTGAATACAGGTTGTCTGAGTTGTAATCCTGTGTCTTAACCCCTAGACAACTCTTTCTGTCTAATATATAGAATGGAAATTTTGCTCCTGGTGGTTCAGAGAAAAGTATTTATTTGCGGGGACTTTGTTTGTCTGTTTGCTCCGTGAATGGATTGTGAATCAAAATGGTCCAGAGCAGAAGAGTTTAGGCTTGAATGTGAATTTTCCCAAAATTTTGTAAATAAAATTTGCCATTCTCAGCCAATCAAAGCTGCGGGAAGTGGCAGCCAGCACGTCCTTGCGGCCCGCGCTGATTCCTGCAGCTCCCATTGGCCGGAAATGACAAACCGCGGCTACTGAGACCTGGGGGTGGGGCCATGCCTGCGGACGGCATACATAACAAAATGTCTCATGGCCCACCAGTGGATTATTCTGATGGGCCGCTTGCCGAATGTTGATGATCCCTGCTATGTCCTATTGTTAATAAATGTATTTTATTTTTACTATAAACCAAAACAGTGCTGGGTTTAAATGGAAAGGTGTATTTTCCCCAGTTAAGTTAATGAGCTGTGATGTGTTTTTGTGTCTTCAGAGAAATAATATAGTTAATTTGTTCTTCTAAACTGCTAAGGAGACTGCTGGACACTGCAGAGCTCGCACTTTTCGGAAAACTCAGGACTGGGAGTGTGTTGGGGTCACCTTTTGGGTTGTAACCCAGGCTGGTGGAAGCCAGAATAGGGCTGTGAGGCTGGAGATTGGATGCTGGGTCAGACCTGCTGAATTATACTGTCTAGCACACAGACACTTCAGGGTGTGACCTGCATGCCTGTAGGCTGATTGTGAGTGTCCCAGGCTGGGAGCTACAGCAGCAAACTGTTGTGAAACACCCAGGATTGCAGGGCAAGTGGTGACATAACCTCTCACTGGTCTGGATTGCATCCCAAATCCTGTCAGTTACCTATAAAAATGACCTGAAATTGCTTAGACACACTAACATCAAGATTTTAATCATCTGATGACTTGGGACCTACCAGGGCTACAAGCAAGTGTTCTCTCTACCACTGGAGATACTACGCCTTTAAATAACACCTTTCAACACAGAACCTCAATCCAGTTCAATGGTGCACCACAATTCAAAGACCAAAGCACCTTTACAAGTAGCCCATTACCCACAGCATCACACTCCTGTAATTCTCTTGCCCAGTTAGTGGGCACAGAGAGCCCAATTTTTACTCTCAGGCAGGCAAACTTCATCACTATTCTCTTCCAGCATGGTCCCCCATGTGATTTCAGAATGTTGTATTGATCCAGAAATATTCTGATAGCAAAGGTGTGCATTATGCTTGAATATCTATAATGCCTATGAGATGGCACTGCTTCAAATTGTGTTTTGACTGCTTGAAGAGATCCATATCTAACTGTTCCATTTTCACACAGGATGTACTCAGTTCTATAACGATGCTTTAAAATGTTTAGTAACATTTAACTCAACACAGATGTCTGTTATGATTACACTCAATTCATTTGATGGAGCTGCTAGCCTAGAAAAAAACAAGCATACCAAAGAAAGGGAGGGGATAGGGGAGAAGAAAGGAATCCAGACAAAGGAAGTTCAGGGACCATCAGCTACGGTCTGAAATCCGAATTGATGGCCCAGCCTTGTGCTGGTAAATAGCTACAAGTGAGACACCAGCTGTCAGTAATGAACACTTCCAGGAACAAAAAGATTACTCAGATGTGAGAGCTTTGAGGTTACAAGCCCTGCAAAGTAGGTGAGAGTTGATTGCCTCTAGCAGTGAGCAGAAGAAAGTTTTCATTTAAAAGCCCAGCAGGAGTTTCTTTTGCTGTTTGTACAAGTAATTTGGAGGCCTTTTTTTTTAACATGGCTAAACTAGAGGTTGAAAATAATTAAACCTGGACCTGAAAATAGAGCAAAATGGGTCTCTTGGGTCAAGACAGACTTCTCCCAGCTACAGTGCTCTTAGAGTGAATTCTGTTAGTTAGATTTCATTTTATTGCAGTTTTCATTCTGTCATAATCTTTAAGGGTGAAAAGAATATACAGAAAGTAATTAAATCAAGTACCTTTCTTTGAGAAATGACTTCAGAACTTTATGGCGGCAGGGGGGCTGGAGAGTCTCCATTCTTACAGCTTTTCAGAGATTCTCGAGAGATTCTGCTGTTTATAAATGTATGATTCTCTTGTAATGCCACAAACAGCAATTACATCCTTGATATATGTTTCAGTGAGCAGTTCTCTCCGCTCTTTTATGAGGCCCAGGGTTCTTCAGTCTATCGCCTGGCCCCATTAGTTCCACACCCTCAGGCTGGGAGGCAACTCATTATGGCACATGTGTGGCCAATTGAACCAAGTGATGAAAGCAGAACTTCAAGGGTGACTGAGAAGAGTCCTGTGCCCATGAGGTGGTGTGGAGATGTCTTTAGGTCTTCCTTTACTTCCTCCAATTCTGGGGCCATCAAGGCAGCAGACCAGTACCCGATGTAAGCAAAACATCCTGAAGGCTATTCTAATTGGTGCCAACAGCCCCAAAGGGCCATCATGATAGCCTGGAATTGCCATGGTATAAAGGAGCCACAGCCATGACTCCTTCCCTGCCCCCCCCCCCCAGTGATATCATTTGTACCTTGCAGCCAGGAGGAGAATGCCTTTGGAGTTGCTATGATGGCTCTATGCCAACCACAGATCCAGGGAGAATCCTGAAGGGACTGGATCTGCATGCTCAGAGCAGAGCAGCACAAAGCATCCCAAGTATACCTGAGGATCAAGGCCTTAGTTTCTTAAAACTTGAAAGACATATGAAGTTAGTTCAAAGTGCCCAGAAATGTGTGTGTTCCAGTTTCTTTTACTCTCACCATCCTTTGTGGGGAAAAATATCTTCAGGAATAATATAGAGAAAAAATAGAAACTAAAAACTGGATTAAAGATTAAGGGACTGGAATGTCTACTGATGCTGTAGACCAACATTTGTCTCATGTGGTTAGAACTAGGAGAACATCTCTCCTATTGAGGCAAAGGACATGCTTTGA
The DNA here is from genome assembly GCF_965140295.1 of Lepidochelys olivacea. Taxonomy (NCBI): domain Eukaryota; kingdom Metazoa; phylum Chordata; order Testudines; family Cheloniidae; genus Lepidochelys; species Lepidochelys olivacea. Next base: position 122,470,970 of record NC_140411.1, on the reverse strand, counting down.
TGGTCTGCCCTCAGAGAATAGTGGAACTAGTGCATTTCCAGAGATTTCAAGGAAATTACTATACTTTCAGCAGACCCCTCTGTCTGGCTTTGAGGATGAGGCCAAAAACCAACTGTGATTTAAAGATGACATGCAACAAATGAAGTGAGGAGGAAGATGGCTACAGCACCAGTAAAAGAATCCAGTTGTGCCAAAGTTGAAGCATAAAGTTTAATTCACAATTTTTCCCGAGTCAGAGTGGGAAGAACAGGTGAAAGCAATCTGGTTTAGGCTTGTTCTGACAAGACTAAGTGGTAATGGTAGACTGGATGGAAAGTAACTGTAGGTGTTGGCAGTGCTAATATCTACTCCTCTGACTGCGGGTGCTCATATTCCCTTAGTCACCAAGTTCACAACTCAGAGATAGCGTTGAGTCCACAGCTTAGGATCCACGCTTTGTAACTATGGCCAGAATGAGGGTTTTATTTCAGTCTACGTCTGGTCAGAAAGCTTTGGCTGTTTTGGATCAGTTACAGATCTTGCCATAGTTATCTGTATCTTAGTCACTCAGTGACTTGCACTCAGTGGAGGGCTACATCTTAACTCTACTTGCAAACTGAAGCTGCTGCAAAACACGGTCCTCCTCCCGATTAAGCAGTGTATCACGCCAGAAGCATATGACACCAGTGCTCCTTAATTTGAGCAGGACCTTTGGAACAGGACAGCCTGCACTTTTCAGGGCCCGGAGGCCTTAGGCAAGTCATCCTGGTTCAATTGGCCTCACCTGTTTCATAATTAGCTGCCTCCCAGCCTCTCATAAACGAGCCGAGAGAATTCAGGTGAGGAGGAACTGTGGGGAACAGATTGGGCTCCTGTAGCAGGCAGTGAGGTCTGTGTAGACACATGTTTATAGAAGGTTATAATGTAGAGACGCTGCCTCTTAAGGGCCAGTATGATAAACGGAGGAATTTGGAGATATGCCCTGGAGGCAGGGATTGGGAACACCACATGACTGTGGGCAGCAGTTCACCAGGGATGCTCTTGAGTTTTGTTATATTGAAGTTTTATTCCTTTCTCATTCACTGGCTTGCTATTTAATGAACTCCAAGATCATTACAGTCCCTGCTGAGAAAGATAAATTAGATAAGACATACGGGAAATCTAAATCAAGCTATGTTAAGCAAACTATCTTTGTTTCCATTTATTTTTCTTTGTTATAATCACGTGGGTGATTTCATGCAGGTGTCCCCACAGAGAAGAGGATCCTGTTACTCTTCTGCACACCTCTCCTAAAGCTGAGTTTCTGACTCTCCCTCACATAGCCTTGGTCAAGGGACATGAGCAGAGGTGTCTGTTCACAGTACTGTGTTTCCATCAGGCCACAGCAGGCAAAACTCAAGGGGGAAAGGCTAAATGACCAACCAGATGTCAAGAGTTAGAGGAGATGTTGGTTATAATAAGCCAGACAGCAAAGTAATGTCCTCCTCCCCACCCTAGCCCTGAGCTCTTTCTTCTCTTCCTGTCACTCCTCCACATCACCATTATCTTTCTCCCAACTCTTTCCTCAAGGCTTCTTTTTGCTACTGGCTAGAGATTCCTTAATTTGTCGTCATTAGCTTTTCATTCACAGGAGACACCGTGTGTTACAGTATGTGTGTGGCACATGAGAGAAAAATGTCTCTCGCTACAGGCTGAATACCAAGTATGTTACAGTGTCTGTAGAGAAATGATAGAAGCAAAACTAACACTACAAACCAAACCAAGTATCTGAACAACCCTCACACTACCGGGTGTTTGAAATCTGGATCCAAATTTTGCAATCTGACCCTATCTCTGGTAGGAGAAGTACAGAAGCTGAGATGGGATTAGTTTATTCAACATAAACAAATTGTTATTTTTGACTTCAGTATTTTAGCTATCAATAGTTATCAATATTAGAAGTGAGATAACAATGTTTTGCACGGGATGGAGGTAAATTGGGTCTAAAATGATGGATGTGCTTCTTAGTGAGGTGATAAAATGCTGCATTCTGCTTTCACCTATCTACAGCATAACTTGGTCTAAAATTTCAACCTTTCTTTGACTCCTTGCAAATGATGACAATGAAATTCAGGATCTTGAAACTCCATGTATAGCAAAGACATACAGGATGAAAGTCCAAAATTGTTTCAGTGAATTGCAGCGTGCTAGCTGCAATTCCATTATAGTGAATCTCTATCATGAAGATGTTTTATGTAAGTAAAGTAAAAAAGTAAGAAAAGAAAAGAGAAAAGCTTTGCTATAAAAAGGTCCCAGAGTATTCAGTTCTCTATAATTCATTCAACATAGGGAGATGACCCTTGGGGATAATAAAGTCACGGTGATATGAAATACTTTCACAAAGAACCTGTGATTCTCGTGTTACTAGAAAACGTTTACATCAAAGTCCTCTGACTCAGTAGTGAGGATCATAAACTTTTCTTTTTATGGATCGTGCTTGCAATATGTACAGTACATGTATTGAAATCAATAGAAGTCTTGCAATGTGTACATGTACAGTACTGAAATCAATAGGAGTCTTTCTATTGCCTTCAATGGGAGCAGAATAGAACCATTAGGGACAAATTTTCAAAAGCTCAGGTTTCTAACACCCAGGGATTCCAAAGGCGACACTTATGGTTAGATGTTCAGCACTCAGCAAGCTGAGTTCTTTTGAAAATCTGTCTCTTAATGAACATTCCCCTAGCAAAAAGTAAACTCCTAAAGCATGTGCTGGGCTCAGTCTGGGAAAGATTCACCTCTTTAGTCATTGCACATAGGTAGTCAGGAGAGCATTATCTTCAGGCAGTAATTCTAAGAACTTAAATTAAAATATCAAAACACATAATAAAACAAATTAAAAAAGTAGCAACAAATGGTTCAGGATTCAATCAACATGCTCTAGCTCAAACAGGAATTTCGGTCCAGGAACGTCGACAGCCCATGTTATAGAGAAGGTGAGACAAGATGATCACAACAGTCCCTTCTGGCCTTGGAATCTATGCTATACTCTGGCTGCTTTGCACCACTCCACCATTAAAGAACAGCCAGAAACCCAGTCTAGCTCGTTTCAGCTAGGTGTATGGCTGCTCTGTGTCACTGAAGCATATCAGTGAATCTGGCCCATAAGTTTCCGGTAACTCTGCTTAGTTCTGTATTTCTGCTGCCCCTCGCAAACACCTAAAGCAGAGAGCACTCCTTTGAGTGTCTTATTGCATAAGAAATACACAACCCTAAATTTAGATTCCTGGCAGGAAATAGGAAATCATTTTCAAATACTTTCTCACTTTAAGACCTGCCTGTGCGGTCTGTTGTTGACTTAGGAGCTAGGTTTTTTTAAAAAAAAATCTTTTATTTAAGATTCATTTCAGCTCATCTGCTAGCAGACCCCAATATTAGAATATAGGCTTAAGTAATTTAAAAATAATACTTCTACAGTTCTGAAATATTATAACAAAGACAAGTTATAACTATGTAGACCCACTTACTTAAATTGGAATAAAAGGGCAGAATGGTTTTTGTTGTTATCATTCTGAACAGGTTTTTTCCCCTTCTTCAAGAGAAGCTAATTTCTTACCCCATCCCCCACCTTCCTTTCCAGTCACCAAGCCTTGACAGGCATACTTGCAGCTCTACCAAAGGCAGCAAGGCAAGTCAATGCTTTATAGTATTCCTTAGTAAGGGCAAGTGAGAAAGTCACCCAGTAACTTCCCAAGACAGACCGATTACTCTGAAGTGCTGCTAATATAATCCACTGACAAAGTTATGAAGATTTTGGTTCAAGCCAGGGCAAAGGAGAACTGCCAGTCAAATCCTGGTGTCCCTACAGAACAAATCAGGAAGCTGTTGGCAAGTTAGTATTCAGAAATACTGCAATCTGAAGCGTGTGCAGCTCTGAGAAAGTCCCGGTAAAGTTTTCACATTGCTAAGGATGGTCTTTATTTGCTAAGTGAGTGATCATTCTATTTTCTAAGCAGCAGAGAATGAGCACAAGAACCCCCTTTTTTTTTTTCATTATGCTGACATTTTCCTCTCTAAACTTTTGGATATCTCATGGATTTTTGCTGCTGGGATTCCTGCCTGACTGCCAAAGAAATGATCTATTTGTTACACTTTCTTAAATGTAGTAAATTTCAATAGCTCCTTCCTTCACTACATGGCTGTTTTGAGGCATATTCAATCCTGGTTTAAGCATGCATAATTCTACTAGGGCTGAATTTGGCCCTTTATTTGTAATAGAGAAGTAGAAAATTCCTGCTTTTTATTTTTGTTTTGTGGATTTTTTGTGATCTAAATTGAGATTAAAGTTGAGAAGTGACTGGGAGGAAGGATTGCAAAAGTAATCGTGTTAATTTACTTAATCTTTTGTATTTGCCCTGAGGGCTGCATGAGAGAAAAGCTCTGCAAGATCTAGTTGAGATCAGCAATCATGAGTGAAATTTAAGGGTAGGGGGAGACAAAAAATACTGTTGGATCCTCCTTTCCAGTTGCACAAATAAAACATTTTGAAGGTATGGACAGGGTGACTGATTGGTGAGAGCTTTAGTTGTCTGCACTAGCATGCTATCCTAAGCTGCATAATGGCAGGAAAATTCCACAGGTCACTTCCTTAGCCCACTAAGAGTAAGAATCTGGGGAATGACATAACCCCACCACTTAGAGGAGAAGATTTATGAAAATCCACAACCCCACAAGAGACCTTTTCTTCTCTTTCTCAGGCCTGATTTTGAGTCATGCTGAACTTTTGCATCTCTCATTAAGGCAATAAGAAGAGGTTCTTTAAATGCATTAGGAGCAAGAGAAAGATTAAGGAAAGTGTAATTCTTCTACTTAGTGGGAAAGGAGAGCTAATAATTGATGACATTAAAAAGGCTGACTGCTTCAGTTTAAAAGGCTAACCTAGAAAGGTTAATAGTGACCAGCTATTCCACACAATTAATATTAACAACAAGGAGGAAGGGATGCAAGCCAAAATAGGGAAAGAACACATTCAAAAGTAATTAGATGTTCAAGGTGAAAGGGCCTGATGAAATTCATCCTAGGGTACTTAAGGAACTAGTTGAAGCAATCTCGGAACAGTTAGCAATTATCTTTGAGAAATCTTGGAGGATGGGTGAGGTCCCAGAGGAGTGGAAATGGCAAACCTAGTACCTACCTTTAAAATAGGGAGAACCCAAGGAAGTATAGACCAGTCAGCCTAACTTCAATACCTGGAAAGATACTGGAGCAAATTATTAAGCAATCCATTTAGAAGCACGTAAAGGATAGTAGGGTTATAAGGAATAGCAAGCATGGATTTGTCAAAAAACAATCATGCCAAACCAAGTTTCTTTCTTTGACAGAGTTACTGGCCTAGTGAATGAGGAAAGGGGGGAGGTGTAGATGTGATATCTTTATTTTAATAAGGCTTTTGACAAGTTTCACATGACATTCTCCTAAGCAAATTATGGAAATGTGGTGTAGATGAAATTACTAGAAGGTGACTGCAAAACTGGTTGAAAGACTATACTCAAAAAGTAGTTATCAATGCTTTGTCATCAACCTGGGAGGCTGTATCTAGTGGGGTCCCACAGGTTTCAGTCCTGGGTCCTGTACTAGTCAATATTTTCATTACTGGTACGGATAAGTGAGTGGAGAAGGAGCTTATAAAATCTGCAGATGACACCAAGCTGGGAGGGGTTGCTAGAACCTTGGAGGACAGACTCAGAATTCAAAACAACCTTGGCAAATTGGAGAAATGGCCTGAACTCAAGATGAAATTCAACAAAGTCAAGTGCAAAGTGCTACACTTTGCAAGGAAAAATCAAATGCACAGCTACAAAATGGGGAATAACTGGTGAGGTGATAGTACTTCTGAAAAGGATCTGGGGCTTATAATGGATCAGAAATTGAATATGAGTCATCAATGTGATGCAATTGCAATAAAGGCTAAATCCATTCTGGGATGTATTAACAGGAATGTCATATGTAAGACATGGGAGGTAACTGTCCCTTTCTACTGAGTACTGGTGAGGCCTCAGCTGAAGTATTGTGTCCAATTCTAGGTGCCGCACTTTTGGAAAGTTTTGCACAAATTGGAGTCCAGAGGAGAGCAGCAAAAATTTATAAAAATTTTAGAAAACCTGACCTATGAGGAAATTCTTTAAAAATAAACAAGAAAAAAAAAGGCATATTTTGTCTTGAGAAAAGAAGACTGAGGTGAGAACCTGACAAATATAATAATGGCTGTTACAAAGAGAACAATGATCCGTTGTTCTCCATGTCCACTGAAGGACAAGAAGTAATGGGCTTAATCTGCAGCAAGGATGATTTATGTTAGATATTAGGATAAACTTTCTAAGTATCAGGGTAGTTAAGCTCTGGAATTGACTTCCATGGGAGGTTGTGGAATCCCCATTATTGGAAGTTTTTAAGAACAGGTTGGACAAACACCTTTCAGGGATGGTCTAGGTTTACTTGGACCTGCCTCAGTGCAGAAGGCTGGATTTGATGACCTCTAAAGGTCTTCCAGCCCTACATTTCTATGATTCTATAAGGGTCACAGGTGCTCAGGATTTCTGAAAATCTGCCTCAGATTATAAACACACACATACGTATATTCTCTTACACTTTCTGGCCAGGTCCTACAGGAACCAGAAATAGACAACTGAGATTAGAGGCTTCTTGAAGTCGTAATTCAACATACTAAGGGCCAAACCCCGATCACTTTACTCTCACACTCATTGGACTACCTATTGGACTACCTCCCCCAAAAAGCAGGGAAAGGCAAGTGAGCCAGCCAACTGCTTCTGAAAAGAGTGGAGGAAAACAGACAGAATCAAGGCCAGTCAGCCAAACCTTGAAAACACCAAAGGAGACACTGAATCTCCCTCCAGAAGATAACTCAAGGTAAGAAGAGGAGCCTGGTCTGCTTAGGAGAAGGGGATCTTCTGGGCAGATGGGGAAGGAGTCTCCTTATGGTTTGTCCTGCCGCTGGAAATCTGAGGTGGCTTGGCCTTTGTTTCTCTGCTTCATGGGGAGTTGGCATTTCCATCCAAAGGTGCACTCCTCATCTACACTGTCTGCTGAGGTGACTTTTCCTTGTTCCAAGGAACTCACTTTTTTAAGCTCCAACTAGGCACAGAGTGGAGACTTATCACTAAATGTATGTTTTACTGACTTCCTATTTTCTTGTGTGTACCTTATGCTCCATCACTTACTGTTCATTGTTACTGCTTCTTCCTCCTGCTTTTCCTTTTGTTTGTTAAACTGAGTCAAAAAGTCATGGCCCTCTGATTTCTTTACAAACCACACTTGACTCTCAGCACTTGCTGAGGGGGGAATGACCAATTTAGTAAGCCGAGTCATTTTATTTTCTGAAGTTGATCTTTTCTCCTATGCAGAGGGTCAGCACAAGGACTATGCACCACTTCAGTCCTCAAAATGGCTTAAATGGAACATAAACGTTGGCTGAATTACGCCCTTTAAACACAGTGCTCTAGGTGGCCTGAATTTTTAGCTTGAGCAAAATCTTTATTTACTTAAAAAGTGCCACAAAGTTGCAGCCAAAGGGATAGTGTTGTCATATGAGTTTAGCATTTTTTACTGTAAAAATATACAAACCCCCCCTGACAGAGAGATTACACTGGCTTGTTCACATTTGTAGCAACTACACTATCTGTTGCTTGCCGTGTATCACATATGAACTGGCTACAGACCTTCCTCCCTGAACAGAGATACTAGAGATGCATATTCCATGACATCTTTTAATGCACTGCCATGTATATCTGTGGTGTGCTCAGATAAGGTATACATTTTATGGGTACAGTATCATGCTATTTTTAAAGTTCAGTACTTATCAGTCTATTATGTGTCTCTGAATTGCATTTTGTTTTCTAATTACATGACCCAACTGTGTAAAAACTTGGTTTGGAGTCTGAGTTGTCGTCTTGTTCTGCATTCACCATCTGTAGACTCTGCTCTGTTGATTGTTATTTCTAAGGAACAAACGGTAAATGTTGATTTCTGCTGAACTCCCCACTGTCAGCCTCGATCATATATAATCTGAGCAATTGATTTTGTTTCTTTATGACAGCTGGAGTTCTCCATTCTTGTGATGGGGTGTCCACTCCACACAGCATTGAAAGGGGTTAAGATGGCCAGGCAGGCCAAATAACTCCACAGGCTGCACCTGGTGGAGGAGTCAGGGACCAGGGAACTAACTGAGAGCAGGCTCAGCTGTGCAGGAACAAGAAGGGCCTGTGTAAAGCTAGTTAGTTGGCAACAGACAGGGGCTGCAGGGAGGCAGGTAGCAGTCACTCCCTGGGAGGAGGGTTTGGGAGCTGGTATAACTAGAGAGAGAGAAGGGGAACAAGGTGTGGTAGGAAGCAGTCCAGGGAAGGAGCAGTGAGGGCTAAGAAAGGAAAGCCCAGAACTGTGGGTCCCTGGACTGGAACGCAGGGTAGAGGGAGGGCCCGGGTTCCCCTACTAGCCACTGAGGGAGTGGCACCAAGGGCCAGTGAAAGGGAAGACTGCCTAAAACTGCTAGGGAGAACGGACTTTGCTACCCCAGAAGCGGGAAACGCTGAGGGTTGCAGGACTAGCCAGAAGGCTGAGTCACAAAGAGGATACTGCAGTTCCTGGAGTGAGAGTGGGGCCGCAGACCAGAGGGAGAAACAGAGCAACAGTGTGCAAACTGTGGATGTAGGCGTCAACCTCAAGAGCTAATCCCCAGAGTGACTAGGAGGATGTGCCAGACCAGCAGTGAGTGGACCCTGTGACGATCCCTTTTCTCCTTCCAGTCTGACACAAGCATGGTCACAAAGTTCTATATTTGAGTGATTCTGTTTATAAAAGTATTTGTAAGCTCTTTTTCTCTTTGATTTGGCTACTCTCTATGTCTGGCCACTTTGGAGATTGTTCCAACTTAGGTTCTTTTCCAGTAGTTCAGAGTTGTCTCCCATTGGGAGTTATGCTGGATTATATCCAGTAGTTGTTACTGGTGTTGATCCATAACTCAGTAGAGCAAAGAATGGATCTTGCAGCTGTAGGATTCTCTTGGCTGTCTGTACAAGCCTCTCAGCCTCTCCATTCGTTTGTGAATAATGTGGGCTGCTATTAATACACTCAAAACCATATTTAGTTTGGAATTACTTAAATTCCGCTGCAGTGAATTGTGGTCCATTACCTGTCACTAGTTGTTCTGGAATACCGAAATGAACAAAAGTGCACTTTAGTTTCTCTGTAAAACTGCAAAGATATGTGCTACAGCTTTGTTCCTCTTTTAGATGTGGAGCCTGATTTCCCTACCACTTTGCACTTGGTACAGTCACTTACACCTGGGTATCTTACCTGGGTATCTTACCTGGGTAAAATACCACCAAATCAGAATAATCTTTTATTCCACCTTCACACAGTGTACAAGATGACACAAGTCAGTGGGCCATAACTGAAATTACTTCAGAAAATTCTTGAAGATCTTTGCCTGATTTAGTTTTTACTCACCCCTTTTTGCCTGAGCCCTGGTCTACACTACAGGGTTAGGTCGAATTTGGCCACATTAGGTCGGTTTTAAAATGGATTCATCCACACAACCAACCCCGTTCCGTCAACTTAAAGCGCTCTTAAAATTGACTTCTGTACTCCTCCCCGGTGAGGGGAGTAGCGCTAAACCTTGCTGGGTCAAATTTGGGGTAGTGTGGACGCAAATCGACAGTATTGGCCTCCGAGAGCTATCCCAGAGTGCTCCAATGTGACCGCTCTGGACAGCACTTTGAACTCTGATGCACTAGCCAGGTACATAGGAAAAGGCCCGGGAACTTTTGAATTTCATTTCCTGTTTGGTCAGCGTGGCGAGCTCAGCAGCACAGGTGACCATGCAGTCCCCCCAGAATTGCAAACGAGCTCCAGCATGGACTGAACGGGAGACACTGGATCTGATTGCTGTATGGGGAGAAGAATCTGTGCAGGCCGAACTCCAATTGAAAAGAAGAAATGCAAATATATTTGCCAAAATCTCACAGGGCATGTTGGAGAAAGGCTACAACAGGGACACATGGCAGTGCTGCATGAAAGCTAAGGAGCTTAGGCAACCCTACCAAAAGACAAAGGAGGCAAATGGTCGCTCTGGGTCAGAGCCCCATACATGCCACTTCTATGATCAGCTGCATGGCGTTCTAGGAGGGGACCCTAGCACTACCCCACCACTGTCTGTGGACACCTGCAAGGGGGGGAATCTCATGCAAGAGAGAGGAGGATTTTGTGGATGAGGAAGAGAATGCGCAGCAGGCAAGTGGTGAATCTGTTCTCCCTGGCAGCCAGGACCTTTTCATCACCCTGGAGCGAATACCCTCCCAAGGCGGGATCCCCGACCCTGAAGCCGGAGAAGGCAGCTCTGGTGAGTGCACATTTGTCATTACAGTACAGGGTTTAAAAGTGATAGTGTTTAATGTTTGATTTACCCCGTTCATGCTGGGATGTTCGCATTTGGCTAAAAGCGATCATCCCAGAGAATAGCCACGCCATGGGTGGGGGGATGTGTGTGCTGCACATCCACCCAACAACTGCAGCCCCTCCTTTTTAAATGTGAAACCCAACCCATTGCTTGCTATGGGAAAGGAGGGCGCTGCAGTTTGAAACCATTCCCACATCTTAGGCATAAGAAGCCAACCCCACGTACCCTGTGCATTACCATGGCTGCCAGGAAACCAAATTCTGTTGCCCAGCCGTGTGTGATGTGTCGCCATACCGGCAGGCGCTCAATATAAAAGGCAAAATGCAACCTTGTATCTAAAGCACATGTGCTGTCTGCTGTGAATTGCTTGATTCACTGTGAAAGTCTCCCTTTTGTTCTCAGAAATGTATCATCTTAAATTTCATTCTCCCTTTTTATCTCTTCCCCCCTACCACCCAGGTGCAAATGTTTCTAGGCTCCCCCTATCATCTCCGTCCCTGTGGTTATCACAGATTAGAAGGTGGAAAAAAAACGCACTCACGATGACATGTTTTCTGAGCTCATCCAGTCCTCCTGCACTGATAGGGCACAGCTTAATGCATGGAGGCATTCAGTGTTCGAGGCCAGGAAAGCATTAAGTGAGCATGAAGAGCAGAGGCAGAAGGCGATGCTGAGGCTAATGGGGGAGCAAACAGACATAATGAAGCATCTGGTGGAGCTTCAGGAAAGCCAACAGGAGCACAGACTTCGGCTGCATCCATTGTATAACTGCCTGACCTCCTCCCCAAGTTCCACATCCTCCTCACCCAGGCACCCAAGAACACTGGGGGGGGAAGCTCCAGTCACCCAGCCACTGCACTCCAGAGGATGGCCTAAGCAACAGAAGGCTGTCATTCAAACAGTTTGATTTGTAGTGTGGCTACAAAAAGCAATGTGGCTTTGTCCTTTCCTCCTCCTGCACCCCATCCCACCGGGGCTACCTTGTCAGTCATCTCTTCTTTTTAATTAATAAAGAAAGAATGCATGGATTCAAAACAATAGTTACTTTATTTTGAAGGCGGGAAGGAGGGTGGTTTGGTTACAGGGAATTAAAATCAATCAAAGTGGGCGGGTTTGCATCAAGAAGAAACACATACAAACGGTCACACCGTAGCCTGGCCAATCATGAAACTGGTTTTCAAAGCCTCTCTGATGTGCAGTGCACCTAGCTGTGCTCTTCTAATTGCCCTGATGTCTGGCTGCTCAAAATCGGATGCCAGGCGATTTGCCTCAACCTCCCATCCCACCATAAATGTCTTCCCCCTTACTCTCACAGATATTATGGAGCACACAGCAAGCAGCAATAACAATGGGAATATTGGTTGCGCTGAGGTCTTACCTAGTCAGCAAACAGCACCAGCACACTTTTAAACATCCAAAGGCACATTCTACCACCATTCTGCACTTGCTCAGCCTATAGTTGAACTGCTCCTTACTGCTGTGCAGGCTGCCTGTGTAAGGCTTCATGAGCCATGGGAGGAAGGGGTAGGCTGGGTCCCCAAAGATAATTATAGGCATTTCAACATCCCCAATGGTAATTTTGTGGTCTGGGAAGTAAGTCCCTTCTTGCAGCTGCTCGAACAGCCCGGAGTTCCTAAATATGCGAACATCATGCACCTTTCCCGGCCATCCCATGTTGATGTCAGTAAAACATCCCTCGTGATCCACCAGTGCTTGCAGAACCATTGAGAAGTACCCCTTGCAGTTTATGTACTGGTTGGCAAAGTGGTCCAGTGCCAAGATGGGGATATGTGTTCCATCTATCACCCCACCACAATTAGGAACCCTATTGCAGTAAAGCCATCCACTATGACCTGCACATTTCCCAGAGTCACTATCCTTGATAACAGAACGTCAATGATTGCGTTGGCTACTTGGATCACAGCAGCCCACACAGTAGATGTGCCCACTCCAAATTGATTCCTGACTGACCAGTAGCAGTCAGGCGTTGCAAGCTTCCACAGGGCTATCACCACTCACTTCTGAACTGTCAGGGCAGCTCTCATCTTGGTATTCCTGTGCTTCAGGGTGGGGGAAAGCAACTCACAGAGTTCCAGGAAAGTGGCCTTACGCATGCGAAAGTTTTGCAGCCACTGTGAATCATCCCATACCCACAACACTATGCGGTCCCACCAGTCTGTGCCTGTTTACCTGGCCCAGAATCGGTGTTCCACTGTATCAACCAGCCCCACTGCTGCTATGATGTCCCAATTGCCACAGCCCGTGCTTTCAGGAACGTCTGTGTCCATGTCCTCATCAAAATCCAACTTGTGCTGGTAGTGAGCTGAGTGGGCTCAATGTTTGCTGTCGTATGGCATCTGCAGGAGAACAGAGCAAAGTTGCAGTGGAAGCGGTGGATGATGACAGTTAGCAGCACCCAGGAGGACCAGAACGGATCCCCTGAGCTGCAGGACAGCAGAGTTGCAGTGGAAGCGGTGGATGACAACGGTTAGCAGACCTACTGCATTGTCTGCTGACAACAGCACCCAGGACACAACAGCCACGGTGATGGTGAGCTGAGCTGAGTGGGCTCAATGCTTGCCGTGGTATGGCATCTGCACGGAAAAAAGGCATGAAACAATTGTCTGCCATTGCTTTCACAGAGGGAGGGGCAACTGACGACATACCCAAAACCACCCGCGACAATGTTTTTGCCCATCAGGCATGGGGAGCTTAACCCGGAATTCCAATGGGCGGCGGAGACTGCGGGAACTGTGGGATAGCTACCCACAGTGCACCGCTCCATAAGTTGATGCTAGCCATGGCAGTGAGGACTCACTCCTCCGACTTAATGCACTTAGTGTGGACGTACGCAATCGACTGTATAAAATTGATTTCTAAAAATCGACTTCTATAAAATCGACCTAATTTCGTAGTGTAGACATACCTTAGTAAGGCAGGATTAAAAAATTGATTAACAAGTTGAGGATTTGCCCCATTGGAGTTTTGGGCTGAGTAAAGACTGAAGTCTGTGTCCACTGAAATCAATGAGAGCTCTGCCTCTGACTTGAATGAGAGCAAGCTTGGGCCCTGAACAGAGACTTCACAATCTGGCCCATCATTAATTGATTGTGTAAGTGCAGATAAAAAAATGAGGATCTAGGGCTTTTCCTGTGTTCTTCCAACTTCGTTAGATTTATTTTATAGATAGGAATACAGATGCAGAGAGACAAAGCCAAACATCAGTGACATTAACACTGAAAGAGAGCAGCAGGTCACAAGGATATTATTACAGAGCAGATAACTTTGTGCAGGGGGGGAGGGAAGCAACTGAAGAAATGTGAAAATGTACATAACGTGCTAAGATTAAGGACAAAGATGTAATCACCAGATAGTTTTAAAAAGTCAATAAAGACTTTTCAATGGGATCCAGACATTATATCCAGGCCAAACAAAGCTATGCATCACAAAACATAGACATGTCTAATTTTTCACTGCTACTCCTTAATGTCAGAAAATCATGACCATAAATAAATCATAATTTTGTGGTAACTCATTCCATCACTTTGAAGTTCTGACATTAATTTCTGTGCTTTGAAATGTTGACATAACTAGAAATTTTGATACACTAGCTATGACATCCCAAATTAGTCCATCTGATAATTTTAAAGTTAATCAGTGATGTAACTGAAGGAGGCATGGTAACCCAGTTGCGCTTTACAGAAAACAGAAGATCTGCTTTCAGAATGAATCACTGACAGGCTAGCATTCCACTAGTTGATGGGCTGGAGGAGTACCTTGATGTAGCTGACACAGCCAGAGGGTACTAGAGGTAAGCTCACAATATATTTAGAGTGGTCTCTAAAGGTCCAGTATCCAGTACAGTGTTAGTCTGTAACCACAAAAACAACAAGGAGTTTGGTGGCACCTTAAAGACTAACAGATTTATTTGGGCATAAGTTTTCATGGGTAAAACACGACTTCTTCAGATGCATGGAGTGAAAATTACAGATGCAGGCATTATATAATGGCACATGAAGGGAAGGGAGTTACCTCACAAGTGGAGAACCAGTGTTGACAGGGCCAATTCGATCAGGGTGGAGTAGTCCACTCCCAATAATAGATGAGGAAGTGTCAATTCCAGGAGAGGTAAAGCTGCTTTTGCAATGAGCTAGCCATTCCCAGTCCCTATTCAAGCCCAAATTAATGGTGTTAAATTTGCAAATGAATTTTAGTTCTCCTGTTTCTCTTTTAAGTCTGTTTCTGAAGTTTTTTTGTTCAAGTATAGCTACTTTTAAATCTGTTATAGAATGTCCAGGAAGATTGAAGTGTTCTTCTACTGGCTTGTATATGTTACATGTATTTTTTTTGGATATGTTACATACATACAACAGACTTCAAAGAGAAACAGTAATATTGTAATATTTGTGGGGGGAGGGATAGCTCAGTGGTTTGAGCATTAGCCTGCTAAACCCAGGGTTGTGAGTTCAATCCTTAAGGGGGCCATTTAGGGATCGGGAGCAAAAATTGGGGATTGGTCCTGCTTTGAGCAGGGGGTTGGACTAGATGACCTCCTGAGGTCCCTTCCAACCCTGATATTCTATGACCATGAGGAATAAAGGGCTGCTGTTGTTGATCTGCGCACACTTCTGATGGAAGATCACAACAGCCTACACTTTGGTCAAACATTCATCCAGAAGACAATGAGCAACAAGAGATTAAGAAAAAAAATGATATTCCAGTGTAGAATTTTCCAGAACACCTGGTGCTGGCAAATTGTGCAATGTTTGGTGCTAGCACAACATCTGTAGAAAGAGAAGTGTTCTTTAATTTGTGTGATCAGAACACCCAGGTGATAAATTACAAGAGTTTTGTGGAAGTTGGTGATCACTATCATTTCTGCTCATGTGCAATTCAGTTTCCAATAGATCGTTTCAATTATGCACATCTTTGATTAATATTAGATTTGCTAATTATGGCTGTTCCAATCTTGCTTTAATATTAGTGAAATGTTATGCTATCTTTGTTAGACCAGAGGAAGACTCTGACAGTGGTGAAAAAAGATTCCTATACCTTAAGGCAAGGCTATAATTCATATTGAAAGTAAACATACAGCTTTTACATTCTTAACCAGAAAGTGGCCTTTTGGCTAATATAAATTCATTTTAGAACTGGCAAAGGAGATAGCTATATAGAAGAGTAAATCTAATATTTCTTAAGCGTCTTTTAAAAAAAATACACACAATAATTAATCATTATTGATCCTTTTTTTCTAAGTAGTGCTTAATTATCCAGTTCTGTGTGGGCCCAACATTCTCAATGAGTTTTATTTGGTAGGCTTATTATGCATCATCAGTGTCTTAGGACAAATTGTGGGCCTACTTACTCCTTTGTACCAGCTACCTGTACCACAGGTTGCCTCACAGGTAGGAGAGCAGGCACTGCAAAGACTTTAGGTGTTCACCATACAGGTGGTTGGGTGGGCTTAGAGGTGAATGGAACCTTGGCTCTGCTCCAATGCACTGGCTAGTGTATCTATACCAATGTTCTGGGGCTGTCCTGCAAATACTCTGCACATGGTATACTCCCCCTTTGGAGCAGGAGGGAGGCAAAGTTGCAGTTCAGCCCTGTATGATCTATAAAAGGACATACTCTGACCCATATTTTGGTATGCCCTCAAATAAATGTATGTACATATATGCACACTCATCTGTTGAACTGGGGGAGCTGTATACATGTCCAAGGATAGAATTAAGTCCCGGTTATTTTAGATGAGTGGGAAGCTTGGTTTCCTCCTCTTCCCCTTTCTCCCTCCTCCCCAACGCTGGCCGTATATTCTTTGTATATATTTTTTCTATGGTGCTATAACCAGATTTCTCAGTACCACATGTAGGAAGAAAGCAATGTATCCTAAGCTGAATATTTAAAAGCAGCTTTTTTAGGAGTTCTAAGTCATCTTAAGCAATAAAAATCCCCCCAAAAAAGTAAGGAGGCAGTTCTAGAACTGAGACATCACTACAGAAACAGGACTCCCGTCAACAGTGGATGAATAGCACATTAGTGCTGTCAATACAGCAGCCAAGTGTGTCTACTGGAGGATGGTAACATAGGTAGACTAGCACTCGAGAATGAGACCATAAGGATAAGCCAGACATGGACCTATCCATTATCAAATGGGATGTCACTGTTTCTAGTGGGAGTGAGAGTTCATGGTGGAAACATGCACTTTTGTTCATGCCATAGCGATTACAGTTATTTGATCAAGGTACCTGCATCCCCTTCCTAAAGGAGGCCACACCTGAGATGGGCATAAAAGGACTAAAAGAATCAATGCAGTACATGACTAAAGCCTTACACAATGCTGCTATCGTGTCCAGATCCAGCGAGGCCTATATTCTACCTCAATTATTTTAATGAAAGAAAAAGGCACCATATACATCAGCCAGATAGACTGGTTACAAGGTATAAGTGAAATCAAATGACACCCTCCCCCACCAATGATCTGACACCATGCACAAAACCTTCCTCTACTGTATATGAAATGAGAATGCCAGTTATGTTTACACAAACACACACACCCCTTTCCCCTGAGACATCTATGCTAACAGGTTGGGGATTTTCTTTCAAGATATGGAGTGCCATGGGAGTGTCTGACATTTTTATGGCAGTTGCAACACAGGGTGCAGGGAAGGGAACAGTGGCACACTGAGGGGATGTTTCTTGACAAAAATGTTGATAAGATTTTGTTTGAGGAAGCAGAATATCTTTTTGGTTTGAGCGTGGCTGTGGCCTGATTACATTTACAAGGGCTATCAGTCCCCTTTGTTGTGCTGGCATTGGCCTAAAAGGGTAACTCACTGATGTGATAACTTTGGCAGCATCTGAGAATTATTTAGGCTATGGTTCGGCCGTGTGTGTCTGAGCTAGGAATTAATAGAAAAATACATTCAAATTAATTAAATCAGTCATTAGTATTTTGAATTTTGACACCCTTCCCACTTTGATTTTTTTTATTTGCTCGTTCCGGTAGCAACTCCATGAGCGTTACAAGAGATCTTCATTGTCCTGACTGAGTGGTAAAAAGTTAGCTGTTGAGGAGATTTTTGGTGTTCAAAAATGTATATTGAAAGTGCATGATGTGCAGCTGAGATATTTTAATGAAGAGCTTTGAGTCTGAAGGTAGGAAATCACGGGGGTATTCAGCCTTTTCCAGTTCAGGCCTGGGATTGACTGCTAACAGTAACTACTTTAGGTAACCACCAGAGATCTGCCTAGGAACATGTTAACTCTACAGACTACCCCTCAATTTGATTTTTATTTTTTTATGTCTGTTCAACTGATAAGGGTCTTTTGTTATCCTCTGGCCCCTTGATGTCAATAAGTGCTGGGTTTGCTTACCTGTCAATAGGAGAGATCCGTAAGGACTAAAAAGCTGTATATGGCTCTAAGGCAATATGTTTCATAAATTGACAATTTTTCATGTTAAAGTTTGCCATACTTTTAAGTATGAATCAAATTTGTGTGTGTGTGTGTGTGTGTGTGTAAAATATACCTGACAATTATTCTTTTAAATGAATTTAGTCCTGAAAACCATGAACTGCTCTGGCAGAAGACTTTGACAGAGGATTTCAGGCTCTGATGCTCTATGGGGTGGGTTATTTTGGTTTGATTGATTGATTTTAAATGTGCAGTTTAGTTGATATGTTCATTTCAAGGCACATGGAAAATGACCTTATTGACAAAGATTTAATTAGCCAATAAAGAGCAGTGTATTTTGTGGTACCCTTATCTCCCTTTTCCCATCTACTGTCATCATTGTCTGCCTAAGCAAACAATCAGTACATAAATAAATGAACTGTCAAGAAATAAAATATCTCCCTTTATCATCCTAAGTGGGGAGCAGGTTTTCCTAAAAGTTAAAATCCTAAATTTTATGCGAAAATTCCCTTTGCATAGATGTGCACCTTTGTTTGTGCAGTAGGTGTGTTTAAAAAGAAGTGTTATTCCTCAAGCTTGGCAAAGGGGTTCATCTTTTCCTGACTATACACTTCATATAGACTCTGGTCCTGCAAAGATTAAATTGATGTTCATAAGTAGTCCCAGGACACATTCCTCTCTGCAAAGTTACGTCGGTGCTTAAGCACCTAGAGGAGCAGGGACACGGTTTATTTACCTTATGTAAAAAGAAATTGTGAATAACTCACTCACATGCTATTGGTTTGCTTCTGTAAGGATTTCACCCCTCTAGCAGTAAGAACAAGAGTTCTGGGCTGATTGGTTTATATTCTTCTGGTGTCGTCTTAAAGAAAGTCAGATATATTTAACCTTTCTGTGATGGGTTCCGCCCGGGGTGCCACCTGGAACTGAGGTATCACTGAGCCCACCCAGGCCCACCAGCCTGGGCTCCCTTTACACTGTACTGCTGTGACCAGCCTGCCACGCCCCCCCAGGCTCCAGCCTGCACTTTACCAGCACACATACAGGTAGGGACACACCCAGCTGCAGTTACATACTAACGTGATCAGCTCTGCATGGGGAGGCACAGCTAGGGCACCTCCCATTTCCTAAGGCATGCACCCCTCTCTGGAGTGTATACCCAAAATTCTACCGCCTTGCACTGCACAGCAATCTGTACAGCGTAAACTCATGAAATTCACCCTCTCCCTCAATGTGGAGAGCAAATATACAACAGCTTTTTGCCCCAAGTTGTAACCCCACACACTGGTTTGTGATAAAGCAAAAACAAATGTATTAACTACACAGAATAGATTTTAAATGATTATAAGGGATAGCAAACAGATCAAAGCAGGTTACCTAGCAAATAAATAAAAATGCAATCTAAACAATATACTAAATAGATTGAATATGAGTAACAAATTCTCACCCTAAATGATTATTTAAGCTGGCTCAGACTCTTAAGGGGCAAGCTGCACTTGCTTACAGCTTAAAATCCCAGGTATTCCTTTCACAGGCTAGAAATCCCTCTAGCCTGGGTCCAGCACTTCCCCCCAGTTTAGTCCTCAGTTGTGTCCAAGAGTCTCCTTTGGGTGGGGAGTCAGTGAAGAACAACGATGATGTCACTCCCCTGCCTTAAATAGCTTTTGCATATGGCGGGGACCCTTTGTCTCCAAGCTTGGTTCCCATGCCTTTCAGTGGAAAAACACTAGTATTCCAAGATAGAGTCCAGTACCAGGTGATCTGGTCACATGCCCCTGTAGTGTCATAATAGCCATGACTTGGAGGCTGTTTGTAGCATCCTCAGGAAGGCTCCCTCATGGGAGATGAGCTTCTTCTTAAACCTATTATTCTCCCTAATGGTCCATTGACTTGAATGGGCCCTTCCCTACCAGCCATCTGGACTGTGTCTTCTGCCTAGTGAGAGTTCCCCAGGTATAAATACATTTGTAATAGATACATAGACAATATTCCTAACTTCAGATACAAAAATGATACATGCCTACAAATAGGATAATCATATTCATAACCTTTCCAATGATATCTCATATCACCATCTTGCATAAAATACATTATGATTGTCATAACCTTATCATAATAATATTAATGTGAAGAATTTGGGGTGTAGTGGCACACTTTCATTTCCATGGATTCTGAGAAATGCATCTTTCCCCTGTGATTGCAGGATCATGTATCTTGGGGTTCTAGACGGGATCATCACAGCAGTGATACCAGTCAGCAATGTGTTCTTGGGGAACCAGGGCACAGTATCCAGCCTGTCTGACTCATGAAGGACACTCCTCCTCCCTCCTCCCCCCCAGCCTCTGCTTGAACCAAAACCAATCGGAGGAAAGACTTGCAGAGTGCAGTGAAGGGCAGTGGGAGACGCACCTAAACCCCTCCTGACAAGGGCGATAGGATTAAGGCAACTCCCCTAGCCTCATCTGCATCAAAGATGGGACAGAGAGGCATCTCCATTAGCATACAGAATGGAGAACACAGATTCCAAGGCAAGAAACGCACTGAACTCTGGGACCAGAAAAGCAGGGAAGCACTGCATCATGAGGAATCTCTGCTCCAGATGTTAATGAACCTATGCCTGCACACACCCAGCTCAGCAGTTATCAGACCAATTTTAGTAATAAATCTTTGATATCCAAAATACAGAAGCAGCCTAATTGCATTGTGAGCTCCCTGTCTCTATGTAGGCTTCACCTGCTGAGATCCCTTTCCAGTCCCCCACCTGCAACCTTGTCAACTTCTCTTTGGGCTGGCCATACCTCAACTTCTCTTTAGGGTGGGACCCTGCAATCCAACCACTCTGTAACTGGGTCTCCTGGTTACACTCCCCTGGTTGCCAACCATGTTACCTAGAAGGTCCAATTGGCTGGCACCTGCCAGAGTTTCCTTTTGGGAGCCTGTGGGCAGTAACAGTATGCAGAGACACACAAGCAGCTGCTTCAAAACAAACTCTGTTTTATTTGCCCAAAAGGTGCGTAGAGCTTAGAGAAATGAGTTTGAAACAAGAGATGCATACTGTCTTACTTGCACTTGGCACTCCCTTCAATCCCCTAGTAAACACAATTTAGCCTTGGTACACCCCACCTCCTTCTCCCTTCCTCCCCCACCCCTTCTCTTGGGGACCAAGCTACAGCCTGCTGCTGCTGACCCTGGCTCGCAGTCAGTCTATGTTAGCCTGCAGCTGCTGACACCTCCCCTATCCCTCTCTGTAAGGTGGTTCTTTTAATGGATCAGCCTCTTTTGATCTCCAGGTTCTTAGCCCTGGCAAAACAACCATGTCACCAAGGTTGGGTCTGAGGAGTCACAAACTGAACTATTATGTTTGAGTGTTTGCTGGGATGTTTCTTATCTAGGCCATTGTTTTACCTTTCCTGCTTGGTTATTAACAACCCCTTTTGATCTAACTCTGTAGCAAGTAACACATCATAAAACACACACATTCATGCAAAATGATACCAATATTCCTACTTCTCAACGCCTGGTATCCATGGTCTGTACCAACACATTTTTCCATTAAGAGTAGGGTGACCATATGTCCCATTTTGGCCGGGACAATCCCTTTTTAAAGCCTTGTCCTGGCCGTCCTGACTTTTCTTGTTGCTGACTCTGGCTTTGACTCTTGGTGTGACCACAACCCCAGCTCTGCTCCTGGCTCCAACCACTAGGTCAGGCAGTCCACATTACAGGTCTGGACAGATAAATGGAAATTAAAGTGCATGAGATTTATTGGGAAACATCATTCACAGTTTGCTAAATCTCTGGAGCTTATTTTCCCCCTCCCCCTTTTCATCTCACTCCACAAGTGGTGTCACTGATGTCAGTGGAATTATTTTTATGTAAGGTGCTGTTCATCCCAAGTAAAGATATTACATTTTGGCTAAGAAATACTGTGATCCTGTAAAGCTAAAATGTTCCCAATGGCAATAAAAAATGTTGCTTTAAATAAGATTGATAGTAGCAGTGTTGCTTATTGACATTACAAAATGATACACCTGAAACAAAATCACATGAAGCATGAAAAGGAATGTGAGAGGACGTTCATAGCTCTTTGTTGTGTGAAGTACTTCCTTAGCTGCTTTGTAATATTAATCCTGCATGTATCTTGTTCAAAGTTGGAAGCTATCCATTTATCTAGATATTGTCTCCTTGAAATAGTTGCTGGCAAAAAGACTGTGGGGGAGGAGGGAAAGCAAAGGTAGACAAATGGTATAAGGAATCGAGATTGATCAAACACTGGAAACTGACTTTCTTATGGTGCCTTTACTGAAATTAAAGGAAAAATTCGGTTGCTGACAGATTCTATGAGGTTCTAGAGGCATTGCTGCTTTTTTCCCCCTCTCTGAATCCACCTCAACAACTATTCAAGCTGCTATGGTAGGCCTGCAAATTAAATCTGTTCACTTTTGCAGTAAAAATGTCTAGAAACATGGGACACCGTATCTTAAAATGCAAGATGAATTATAAGCACTTAGACCTTGCTGGTGTGGTGGTGTTGGGATTTTTTCCTTTTCTTTCCAAACATATTTTATTAAGTGGATGCAGCTGGATCACTGCTTATCTTATCTGTAGATGGGATTGTGACATCTTGGCACCCCATATTCACCACTGTCATATAATTATATGTTTTGTACAAAGTGTGCCTTGTGAGGTATCATTCTAAAAGTTTTCATCTGTAAGACATTAATATCTCGTTGGATTGCATGTGCTATCATTGTTTGTGAAGTTAGGAAGTTTGGCTATGTGTGTGCTACTGAAACATGTTGTGCGGTTGAGAACACCCACAAGCAGCCTTTTGGGTACAACAGTAAAAAGGCCAAACAATGTTAATGGCTTATTGAGGAAATACACACAAGCCCAAGGATTACCCCAGGAACTGTGTACAATAGAAATCTCTCAGAGATAGCACTACACAATGAGATTTGTTTGATAGCAAAAGAGCTTTCCAGCAACTTGGAAGAAGACATAAAGAGAGAAAATGCCACTGTACCTCACTCTCCCTACAACACCACACCTGAAAGTACTGAAGGAAAAAGACTGAATTGGGCGTGGGGGAAAGTGTTGTCCCAGGCAGGAAAGAAGGAAGCCTGCCTGTGTATGCAAATGCTAACCTGCTTGTACTATTTAACCTGGTGAGACACTGCTTGATTCAGATACTAGCAATTACATTAGGCTTAGATTGTGGTTTTGTTTTATTTCTTATGGTAATCTATTTTGATCTGTTTGCTGTCACTTATAATCACTTAAAAGTTATCTTTCTGTAGTTAATAAATCTATTTAATATTTTATCTAAAACATTTTACCTGTGTTGTTTGAAGTGCAAAGGGGATAAATCTCAGCTCATGGTCAAGAGTTGGTGCACGTCCACTTTCCTTTGTAGAAGTGGTGGACTGAGTAATAAATTCATACTGGTCGGGATTTGACCAGGGCAGGATGGTACAGCTCTGGGATATTGGGCTGGGGAGCTGGGAGTATTTTGGCTATAGCCTCTCTATTCTGGGTTCATGAGTGGCTGGCCAGACAATTCATGAACACATCTCTGCCGGTAGATGTTGGTGTGAGTGCAAGCTTGGAAGGCTTTGCAGCTTGTCACAACATCACAGTGCAAGAGGGAATTCAGATTGGTGAGACAGAGGACTCAGCTGTACCTCAGTTCCAGGTGGCACCCGGGGTGGGGACCCATCAGAGGGATGAGCTACAGATTCATGTGAAAATTCAACTTTCACAGTATATACACAGGGCATTCTTTGCAACATTGAATTAATTCTTGCAATTGTAATGTGTCTGAGGTGCATTACAATGCCTTTGGTTTTTGTCACTGAGGATCAAGGACACATGATTTAAATAGTTCAGAAGCCTTCTTATTATTAATAATGGGTCTGAGCTGCAAAGTTCAAATCTAGGTCCAAACTTCCACAAAGTCTGAAGGGGCTTTGGATCTATCTTATATAGCACAAGCCACAAGTTTTAGATCTGAATTTCCCCAACTTTTAAAGAGGGTTTTGTTGCACTTTGGGCCTATCTGATAAATACGTAAAATATTCATATATGATCAGAAACTCCACCAGGTAATGATTCATTAGCACCAAGTAACAGACACTCCAAAGACATTCTGCATCTGATTCAGTTGCTTTCACACACAGTTCATAAGCAGCTAATGGAGACCAGCCACCAGGTCCTTCCACCTC
The DNA here is from genome assembly GCF_965140295.1 of Lepidochelys olivacea. Taxonomy (NCBI): domain Eukaryota; kingdom Metazoa; phylum Chordata; order Testudines; family Cheloniidae; genus Lepidochelys; species Lepidochelys olivacea. The sequence goes on along the minus strand of NC_140411.1, from coordinate 122,446,901 downwards.
TAAACCTGAATTTCAATTACTGACCTATAATGAAAAGATCAATAAACATCTATGTCTCTGTGGTCCAGAAAAATTCATACCTGCTGGTGTGAGACCAAGAAATGCAGATGATTGCAACTGGTGAATATATGTGAATATAGCACAGCATCAGTAGGTTTAGAGGCGATTCCAGAGTCTATAAGAGACACCTGGAAAGTTCTTCTTTCAGCCTGATCTTGTTGCACTTCCTGATTTCATTAGGAGTTTGTGTATGGATGATGGGTTTCCTGCTGTGTGGCTGGACATGGGGCAGAACTTGACACAATGAATCAGTTTGAGAGGTCAGGCTTGGAAAGGAATGGAATTTGTCTACAAGAGGTGTCTTCCTCTGCTCCCTGTTTTGCACCTCTTGGACCACAGATGTATGATAGCACTAGCATTCACTGCCAGTGACAGCTAAGGTCATGTTGAAATTTCAGGAGTAGGGAGGTGGTATTACCTCTATTTATGACATTAGTGAGACCATTACTGGAATGCTGTGACTAGTTTTGGCATCAAAATTTTGAAAAGGATGTTGACAAACTGAAGAAGATTCAGAAAAGAGCTTAAAGAATGATTGGAGGGCTGGAAATTTGACCTTACAGAGAGATTGAGTTTCTTCAATCTATTTAGTTTATCCTAGAGATGGTTAAGAGGTGATTTGATCACAATCTAAAAGTACCTACCTGGGAAGAAGACTTCTGATAGTAGAGGGTGCTTTAAACTAGCAAAGGCATAACATGATTCAGTGGGTAGAAGCTGAAGCTAGACAAATTCAAACTAGAAATAAGACACACAATTTTAACAGTGAGGGTAATGAACCATTGGAACAGCTTCTATAAGGGATGTGGTGGATTCTCCATCACTTGAAGTCTTTCAATCAAAAGGGGATGTCTTTCTAAAAAGATATGTTCTACCTCAGCCAGGATGTATAGTTTTGATGCAGGAATTGCTGAGTGAAAATCTGTGGCCTGGATTATGCAGGAGGTAAGACTGACTACATGATCCTAATCAGTGGTGAGCTGGAGCCGGTTCTCTAGAACCAGTTGTTAAATTTAGAAGCCCTTTTAGAACCGGTTGTTCTACAAGGGACAACTGGTTCTAAAAGGGCTTCTACATTTAACCGCCCAAAAGTGGCGCCTTAGGTGCCGACTCCATGGGTGCTCCAGGGTTGGAGCACCCATGGGGAAAATTTGGTGGGTGCAGAGCACCCACAGGCAGCTCCCTGCCCCACCCCAGCCCCAGTTCACCTCTGCTCCGCCTCCTCCCCTGAACGCGCTGCCCCGCCCTGCTTCTCCACCCCCCCATGCTTCCTGTGAATCAGCTGTTCACGTGGGAAGCTGGGGCGGGCTGAGAAGCAGGCCCCATGGCTTCCTGCTCGGGTCCAGGCAGGCGGAGGTGAGCGGGGGCACGAGGAGAGCCACCCGCGCCGCAGCAGGTAACCCGGGGGGGCACGCAGGGGAACTGCTCCCCGCCCCAGCTCACCTCCGCCACCCTCAGCCTGAGTGGGAAGCCGCCGCCTGCTTCTCAGCCCTCCCCGGCTTCCCGCTGAACAGGTAGTTCGCGGGAAGCCGGGGGAGGGGCCGGAGAAGCAGAGTGGGGCAGCGCGTTCAGGGGAGGAGGCGGAGTGGAGGTGAGGGGAGCTGGGGCCGGGTGCGGGGTGGGGAGCTGCCAGTGGGTGCTCTTCACCCACCAAATTTTCTCCGTGGGTGCTCCAGCCCCGGAGCACCCAGGGAGTCAGTGCCTAAGGCGCCACTTTTGATGTGATCAGTGGGGGAGCGACCGCTCCCCCTGCTCCCCCCCAGCTATGCTCCCCCACCCCTAGGAGCCAGAGGGACCTGCCGGATGCTTCCTGGGAGCTGCCCCAGGTAAGCATCTCCAGGACTCCCCACCTCACCCCCCGGCAGGTGCCTCTGGCTCTTAGGGGTCGGCACCCACTACGGTGGCCCATGAGACCCTCCTGCCTGGTTCTGGGGGCAGTCAGGGGGCAGGGGAGGGTGTTGGATGGGGCAGGAGTCCTGGGGGGTGGGGGTGGGTAATAACCCCCTCGTGGGATGAGGAGGGAACCCATTGTTAAGATTTTGGCAGCTCATCACTGATCCTAATGCTCCCTTCTGGATTTCACACCTAAGAAACTTCCATTATAACTACCTGTTTGCACAGGTTGTTAACTTGCTGAAATATTCTCCATCAATCTCACATGTTCCATGCATGGTCTCAGGAGAGAGAGGAAATTCTTTCAGCTGGTTTGGAATTATCTGAGTGACTAAAACACACTGCCTCAAAAAATTCAAATCTTCTCAGCTTGAGACTCGTTTGCTCGCTAATAGTTCCAAAAGGAACTGAACAGAAAAAGGCAAATTCATGTGGTTAATCCTCTGGGAGAAGCAGTTTTCTGACTAAGGGCCACAGAAAAAGATACAGAAGGGAACAAAGTTAACTAGAAACTCATGGCCTTAAAAACACAGCACTTCTGCAGCATCATTCCCTCTGAATGGGGCAGCAGGGTTGGATTAAGGCTGGCAGTCTCAGCTACTAGAGTTTCATGATGAGGGCAGAACCTCACCCCTCTTTTTTTTTTCTCTTTTTTTAACACTTTTAGGCCACATGGTCGCAAAGGGAAGCTTCAAAATGGAACTGGAGTGAAACCAAAGTGATTTCAAACTGAGTCTGCAGCCAGCCTGAAGTAATCGCTCTGAGAGGAATGATCTTGTGACGTACCCAGGGACAATCCAGACTAATAAATAGCTGTGTCACCCCTGCCTTCTAACCTGTTGCCCTTTACCCCATCTAGCTGCTGTAGCCTTCAGCCTGGACTGCTCACAAACAGACTCCAACATGTAAGTCACTCCCAGCTGCGTCTGCATGTGAGCTCTAGCCAGCCAGCCCCAGCTTGGCTCTTACCAGCCTTGTTTATGTTGCAGGGTGACTCCAGTACACCCTCCAGCCCAAGATTTCCCCCCAAAAAATGTATGTCCTGTACTGTCCAGCCCTCTCCTGGACAATACACATTTCTTTAATAGAAATAACGTGCACACTTTGTTTCCTCAAATGGAATTTCCCAGACAATTAAATTTAAACACACTGGATTAGATAAAACAGTACAACAAGCTTATTAACTACAAAGAGAGATTTTAAGTGAGTACAAGTAATGAGGCATAAAAGTCAGAAATTATTACAAGGAAAATAAAGATAAAATGCAGCTGGTGTCTAACTTAACAAATTGTTAAATTCAAAACAAAGATTTTCTCACCACATGTTTTAACAATCTTAATGACCAAATTTCTTAGGTCAGGACCTCTTCTCCCCAGAATCCAGTGAATGCTTCCTTGTCCTGTGGCTTCAGATGCCATGAATGTGATGGGCAGGGAGGGAGAAAAGAGGCATTTATTCCTCCTTTTCGTAGCGTGAGTCCCCTCCCTTGGAAAACATTTCAAGTTGCTATTCAAGAGACAGAGTGTAGACATGTAAGGATATTTCCTGCTGGTTTTCCCACCTGTTTAACTCACTTTGTCTCCCTTCTTGCTTGACGACTCTGTTTAAATGCAAATGAAGCAGAGCACACATTCTTTTGTTTGAGACTGATCTGTTTGCCAATCTCAGCTTGGAACATATTAATAACATCATACAAGGAAATCTTATAACTTCACAATGATGCCACACATATTTTATCAGGACAATATTGACCAGCAAATTATGAGTCTTCAAATGATACACAAGACATACTTTGTACAAAGATTATTACAATAGTGTGTAGGGTGTGGACACTGGTACATTCTGTCCCAGATTCACCCCATTCAGATCAATGGGATGTTAATGTCTAGATCCACTATTGTGGGAAGCCCTGGCACCACCACTCCAACAGAGGACTCTGTGGCAGGAGAACAATCAGGGCTATATTAACCTTTTGTGGGTCTGGCATAGGGAGGAGTGAGGGTAGGTCCCCAGAGAGAGGCAGGGGCCTGGGATAAGAGCACAGTGGGGCGGGGTGGGATGGGCGGTGCCTGGAGCAAGGCAGGGGCTGGGGACAAGGGCACAGCAGGGTGGGAGGGCTGATCCCCAGAGTGAGGCAGGGTGCCAGGGGGAAGAACAGCAGCTAGGGTAGGGAGTGGACAGGCTCCACCCCCCCGGGGTGACGCGGAGACAGTATCTACCTCTCTCCACCAGAGCCAGGTCTTTGGGAGCCAGTTCTCTCCCTCTCTCTCTCTCTCCAGCTGAACTGCAGCTCCTCCAGGCAGCAGCAGCTGCTCTTCCTGCTCTCCTGGCGAGGAGGCTGATTGTGGTTACTCCTGTAACTGGACTTAGTGTCAGGTCAGCAGTGCTGACCAGATACTGCCAGGCCCACTTTTCGACCAGACGTTTTGGTTGAAAACCGGACACCTGGCAACAGGGGTGCTGGAACAGGGGGAGGGCATGAGCCCAACACTTTTAAAAGTGGGAGTGCAATGCCCTTGCATTTTTTTCAAGCCTTAAGGGTGAGTGACAGGGAGAGAGGGGGCGGAAAGGAGAGAGCATCATGCAGGGCATTGGGGAAAGAGGTGGAGCAGGGGTGGGAAGAGGTGGAGTGTGGGTGGGGCCTCAGCAGGAGGGGGGCAGTTGATGTCCACACACATACACACACTTCTAGGGAACTTTTGGCACTCTTGCCTGGCAACCATAATGGACTGCTTCTGAGTGTGGGCCTAGCACGACAGTGCCATTGGCACCGTTGTAAACCAGGCACTGAGAACAATGCCACAGACCTGGTCCCCTGCCCAAGCAGATAGCCCAGCAGCCAGGGTGTAAGTACTGGAACACCCCCTGCTGTCACTTTTGGGGAAAAGGGGGGTGGAAGAGGGGAGGTGAACCCATGAAACTGCCCCTCCTGCTTTTAAAGGAAATGAGGGCACTGCTGCCACTCTGAGAGGATATGGGGGCGTATGCTACTTTTCCTGACATTCTAGGAAGGAAGGGGCTGTGGGCCAAGCTAATGCCACTCCAGTGTGGATTCAGCACATTCCTGGGCAATCTCAGCCAGTGGGCCCCACAGAACCCGCAGCTGTAAACGTAATCTGCTCCCCATGGCAGAACGCCTGGGAAAAGGTGACGGAGAAATTGCCTCTTGCCTTTCACTGAGGTAAATCTCCCCTTGGACTAGGCTGCTCCTACAGACAAAACGTGGGGCAAATTGCATTCCCCTGTACCTACAGGGGTGTACTGAGCCCCTTGCATCCTAGATTAAACTGCAAAAAATCTGAAATATTTAAATGTAAGCAGAGTCAGGATACCCTGACATCTGGTGGTGAGTCGTGGTGGGTTATGAAAAAGAACTTCAGGGGCTGATCTCATTTGCATAGGCACACCCACCCCGCCTACATGGTCACTTTGACTGCTGTAGGAGCCCCAGTTTCTCTGTTACTGCGGCAGGAAGAATAAACTGTTATTATCCTGATTATGTGAATCAAGGACAGTGGAACTGCACTTGGCCTTTTGTTATGATGGAGGGACTCACCATCAACTAAGCAGCACTTGCTAGGCAAGGGTCATGGGTTCCAAAACCCAGTGAATTGAGAGATGTTAGGGATAGGTATTAATATCTGGTGGTATGAGCCCCCTGATAAGGGCTCTATATGCCAATTGTGCCTTTTCTTCTCTCCATGGTGGAATATCAGAGCTCCTTTTGATTCTACTGTGAGTTTAGTTACAGGCTGCTGAGTTGAATTCACTTTGGGCCAATGGTGCACCAGTGCTGAGGCTCCCCTACTACAAGCTGAAATTACTAAGAGCTGAAATTACTGAGTGTTGTGTTAAGTAGTGGGGGGAGCCTGAAGATATATTGCGAAGCGGCTCACGGAGCAGCTGGCGGAGTAGAGCAGTTTGCGGGATGGCGGGAGCGGCTCATGGGACGGCTGGCGGAGCGATGTGGCTGGCAGAGCAGAGCAATTCATGGGGCAGCTGGTGGAGTGGAGCGGAGCCCCAAGGAGAGGTTGGGTAGCTGGCTTCGGACCACATAAGGTGCCCCTTAACCCCCGCATTTCCACCCAGGTTGGGAGGTAAAACTCTGCAGAAAAACTTTCGAACTCTGGCGCTGCACTGATCAGGGACAGAGACTTTTGGGTTGTTGGACTTTTGGGACTTTGGGTGACTTTTGGGTTGCTGGACTCAAGAACCAAAGGGAAAGGACACAGCCCAATTTGCTTGGGGTGGATTTTGGCTCATGGGTTGTGTTATGAATCCTGTTGATGGTGTTTCCCCAACATAAGGCCGCATTGTTTCTCTCTGTTATTAAAAGGCTTTTGCTACATTCAGACTCTGTGCCTGTGAGAGGGGAAGTATTGCCTCAGTAGGCTCCCAGCAGGGGTGGTGTATATTTGTCCCAGGTCACTGGATGGAGGGTCGAGCCGGTTTTGCATTGTATTATTGGAATGGAACCCCTAGATACTGAACCCGGCCCTTGTTGCTGCCAACTCTGATGGGTTACATAAATTTGATCAGATTTGTGTCCAAATTGAATCCATATTGGATAAGTTCTTTGGCAGGAACCGTCATCTGTTCTACAGCGTGTAGTATACCAAGGTGGTGGTCCTAACTGGGACCTCTGGGAACATGCAATATTAATACAGTTCACTCCATCTCTAGTATTTATGCATTCTCCATACCATAGTACAGACTGCATTTCATGGCATAGGCTTTTGTGCACCTTTATTATTGTAAAAAGTAGTTATTTGTACAATTAGTAAATCTCAGTCTAGAATTGCTAACCTGATATTGTAAAACCAATACAATATGATAGACACTGGTTTAACCTGACTTTTTAAACTGTTCTTAATATACTGGCAACTCGTCTTTCCCGTCTCTGATGAGAAATATTCACACCTGCTGGGTAGCAATAATACTATGTTTCAGAACACTGCACCAAGGTGAAGGGAGAAACTGATTATTAGTCTGTTTGCTGAAGACTGCAGAAAAATGACAATTCTCATAACACTCTGATGGTACGCTTCCCTCTACATAAAAGATCAGATAACTCTAAAAATAATCTCCCTAACAGTACATTGTTTTGACATTTCTTTTTATTTCCTGCAGTTCTTTTTTGAAAGAATTTTTGAAACAAGGACAATATCATTGGCTATACAACTAGTCATTTGTTCATTCTCTGGACCAAATTAAGTCCTTGTAAATGGATAGAACTCCCATTTGTTTCTACAGGAGTCATGCAAGCTTACTGCAGGGCTGCGTTTGGCTCCTCTTCCTTTCTAATTGCAAGGCTGCTTGGTTGACTGACTGGGCATGCTATGCAAAAAACCTGTTGGTCTCCCTTTGTATGGGTTAGTTGTGAATATGTTCTTTGGTTTGGTTTCAGTTTGCTGGAGTTAATTCTCCCCGAAATGACCCACTGAGTTTAAGCATTCTTTCGACTTGGGAAATGCATTTCAATGGACGGCACTTAAACACCAAATTTGTATCCTGCTATGTTGATGAACATGATATTAGAGTCTGAATAGAATTTATTCTTCTTCCTCTCTCTTCTCAGGACTTCACTTCCTTCTTGGTGATCTGAGTGTAACCTCTTTAGGGTTTAGAGAGCATAGCCCCTTTACGTCTTTTTCCAGAGGGGGGAGGGGGAGAAGTGCTGATTGTTCCAGAAGGAGGAAGTGATGTTGGGAGGAGGGGAAACAGAGAGAGGGGAGAGCAAGAGGGTGTGTGGTTGGAGCTCCAGACAGAAGGGCTGCAGCAAGCAGGCCCTCACAGAGCGAAGCAGCTGAGAACCTGCCCTAAGCCTGGGAGGGACAGAGTGGCTGATCGCGAACACCCCAGGACAGGAGCCAGGAGAAGCACCTTGCCAAGGGGAAATCGCCTGAGAAGGACAAACCAGAACTGGACCCAGTATCACTGCTGCCCAGAGTTGTATGGGGCTGTGAGTACTGGCAATAAGGAAGGAGGCTATTAGCTAGTTAAGTGAGGAGGTTGTCGCTCTATGTGGCTTTGCAGAGAGCAGCAGAAGAGGGCACTGGAAGGTTTGTTGGGGAAAGTTCACTAGCGCCATGGGCAGCGCGTCACATAGGCTGATGAAGGCTGTGCCTCCTCAAACACCTCCCATGCTCCTCCCCATTGGTAGTCAAAAGTTAACTCATGGTACTGAGACTGGGAAAGAGAACCATCTCCTAATTCTTTTTTTTTTTTGTAAATATAGGATATTGTAAATAATAAAAATGATAGTTCTTTATTAGGTTGAGCATGTTCAGATAGTCTGACTCATAAAGAAAAGTAAGTCATGAATACCTAAAGGATAGAGCAAGAGCATGTGTGTGATGTCTGACAATATTCTGTATTGTAGTTAGTGCACTAAATATAATTTGATGAAGCCAAATGGTTGTTTTATATGGAAAGACTCCATTATTTCAGGATCAAAAGGATGAACAACAACTTGAAATTACGTCTATTGAGGTGGCCTCTTTCCAAAACTCTTATTTATCAAACTGTCAAGAAGTATTGTTCTTCCTTCTTTTTATATATAATTAGTCATGGTTTTTCCTTGGTGCAACTCTTCAAGTCAAGGTAATGTTAGCTGTTATATATTTGTGGTATCTCAAATGTATAAAATTATTATATATTACATTTCTGTAACCTTCCCCTTTGATTTTGGTTTAATCCACAATCACTTTTGTTAATTTCCATTACTCAATTTCCTCTGTGTAATGTCTGTTTTGGCTTTTAAAATATTAAATGTATAAATATAACAAAAGCAAAACTGGAATTTTGCCAGGTTTTGCTTTGAAAGCATATAAAACTGTGAATTTTGAACAATTTCATTGCAAGACTATAAATCATCCTAGGTTTGCTTAAAGCTGGGCTTAAGTTCTCTCACACGGTGATTAATCTGTTTCTAATTTTTTATTTAGCTTTTTATACTGAAGAAACTTTTAAAATGTATCTAAACATAATCTTGAAGACTAAATAATCAATAAGATGATAAATTTAGGAGATTCAAATTTCCCAACATTTCTTAGGTGATTTAAGAGACCTACCTCAAATCATTGACCAGGATTTAATTCAAATAGAGAAAAAAAACAAAAAATTAGAAGCCAACATTGCCTAGAGATAAATATTCCTTTTGGAAAAAGGAGAATTTAAATACTGGCAGATGAATTTAATTAAGGGAAAGAAACAATAACAGAGTAATAGATATAAAATATTTGGCAAATGAGAATTCTTTGTTTAAATCCTTTTTATTAGGTTAAAGAGGATCCTAATTCTGTTCCTGTTACAGGGTTATTTTAAAAGCAAGGCTTTTTGTGTATCCACTCAGAAAAGATGTACATTATCCCTTATGATGCAAATCCTACTTTAGTGCAATATAAAACAAAGAGCTGAGTTCCAAGATACAAAACCTGGCTTACATCACATCCAGTTTTCCTCCCAAATACATACCTGCATTTATCTGGAAAAGTCAGAAAACATATGTCTAGCCTGACTCCTAGCATACACATTCCCTATTTTTCAGTTTGAAAAAGATTCTATCTCCTTAAAATAAAAATAGTCACAATAACAGTCCTGCAAGAGGCTTCTGGTACTAGCACTTCAGAAGTATACCTACGTTGATCACTACTAAAAATTTGATTGAGTTCCATAGACTACAGTGGGTTTCGGATCAGTCCCATAATACAAGCCTCATTTGGTTTTGATGAAAGGGAAAATCAAGGAGCATAAATCTACTCAAAATTATGGTGAAAATATCCATTATTTGTTGCCCTTTGTGCACAGCAGTAGGAAAATGAGACTACTAAGTTGATTTCAATTTTTTAAAAAATACCTGGTGTAGTGGAGGTGGGGAGGAGGAAATAAAGATACCAGGGTCAATACACTCGCATTTGAAGGAAAAAATGCCAGAATCCACAAGAACATGAAAACTTGCGGGTATTAAGGTTTAAAAGCAAAAGAGGGATATCTGGAGTCCAAAGGACGTAATTTATAGCAAGCACCAAGCAATATCCTTGTTTGCTCCCAAATTTTCCCTGTAGCATGTATAATAGAATTGCTTCCAGAATATTGCTAAAACCGAAGGGTGGGAATGGAGCAGCCTAATCTATTATCTGACATCAAAATGGCTGGATCACGCACTTACTGCACAAAAACAGCCAGGCTGTACCTTTTCCAGCCAGGTTTATTTTACCTTTCGCTATGTTACTCACTTTTTTTACATCGTGTATATCTTTATTAGAAGATGCACACAATATACTTTCTCAACTCATTTCGGGCCGGATCCTGCAAAGTGCTCAGCACTCTGTGTGCAATCCAGCAAAGCATTTAGCCACATACTTAACCTTAAGCATGTGAGTAGTCCCATGGATTTCAATTTAAGCATGTGCCTAAGTGCTTTGCTGGACTGGGACCACAGCCCTCAGCACCTTGCAGAATTGAGTTCTGTGTGCCTTAGTCTGTACCTTACATTGAGTAGTCCCTTCCTCCACAAGGGGATCCATTCATTTCAATTAGACAAGTTGCGTCGTAAAGTACTACTCAGCATGAATAAAGCTAGCGCAGTCTGGTACTTCGGAATCACACCTCTGCCACATATCTTAGCTATGCAAACAAAAGGGGGAAATAATTCTAATTAATAAGAGGCTTCTTGTATTGAATCTGTCCTGTCTTTACAGTTGCACTGAAAAGTACTTCAGTGTAATAGACACTGGATTCTACATGGATGTGCACAATATTTTTTAATGCTGAGAAATGTTTTGTATAACTCACTGAAAGGGCCTCTTCTCCCCTGGATGAGTACTGCATTTCCATCTGCAGTACAGTACAACTCCTTAGTGCCTCAAGAACATAAATCCCCTAGTGCCCCTAGCTGATTGCTTACAACCCTATGTTTGAATTGCAATGGGTAAAATAAAGAATACATTTATATTGCAATCTAACCCAAAGAAACCATTTAGACAATGGTTGCTTTCACTTGTTTTTTAATGATCTAAATAGTAAAAAATTTGGTTACATATAGATGGATCAGAAGTGATGGTCAGATTCTCATTGAGTGGGATTTTTAAAAGCTGAGCAATTTAGGAGTAAAAATCCCATTTAAAGTCAATGAAACTTGTGTTCCTAACTCACTTAAGCGTTGTTTAAATTCCTACCCCTTGCCTTACTGCAGCCTACTGGATTACCTATTGAGGTCATGAGGTTGTCTAGTAGAGTCCTTCGTGGGTTTGGTGGCATAGTAGTTAGTGCACCAAGTGCCACTTCCTGGTGGGTAGGACCTGCAGTCCTAATCCTAGAGGTGCAGTGTGGTGGACGGGAGGTTTGGGTCCCCTCTATATCAGGGGCAGGGGTAGGGGAGCCCAGGCCCACTCACTCCATCTGGCTCCAACCCAGGACCCTAGGAGGGTGAACCCTTCTTGGGTCACTTCCTACTGCTGTTTTCCTCTCTCCATTTGTAGTCTGAGATAAGGTGAAAGGAGAAGGAAACCAAACCATCAGCCCCAACCTGGCTCAGTATATAGTCTTCTTTTCTCAGTGAGGCTTCTCCAGCACCTTTGTCAGGAGCATTCAGGAAGGTCTGTCCTTCTCTCCCTCCTTCTGCTCCCTTTCAGCTCTTTCTCCAGTTGAAGAATGCTCTGCAGGCCAGAAGGGCAGGTCAACCTGGGCCCAGTACTGTCTTTTAACTCCTTCCAGCCCACTGTGGGGTTTCTACACCCCATCACAGGCTCACTCTGAGATGAGGTCTCTGTGACTGCCATGGGATAAGTTTGGTTTCACCAGCCATATACTAGCAGGATTTTTACTTGTCCTTATATCATGCTCCTTATCTGAGCATGGTAATCTCTGTATCTGTGGCAGATAGATCCCTTAACTGAAAACAATCTGTCAAAAGCTGTGTGACTTCTGGGTAAAATCTAACATAAACTATATGTAAATCAGTTTTCAAATAGGAGAGCCTTTCTAGGATTTTGTATTTGGGCATCTAAATCTTCACTTTGGTGCACAAAATGCACATTTGTCCTGCTAAATTCTGATTTTGAGCTAATTGGAATATGAGATTTGGATGTCTTTTAAAACAACCAACATGAGCCCACAAACACTGGAATGGAGTAACTTTTTTTAAAATAGAAGAAGCGAGATGCAAGAATAAAAATGATTCAACGAACATGCTGAAAATGCTTGATGTAAAATTTAAGAACAGCAATGAACAAACACAAAGAAATTCCCAAGAGATGATGAGCGCCATGTTTAAAAGCTATAGCAGGCCATCTGCCATGAAAGAGTAAAAGAATAATTGGGAAAAGAGGTCAGGGAATGGTAAGAAGGTAGAGAACGAGTGTATGGAGCTGAAACACAACAAACAGTAGCTTATACTTTGTTGTTTGTTTGTACTAACAAAAGAGAGCTGTCAGTTTTTATTGATGGTACAATATAGCTGCTGTCCACTTTTATTCCCTACATTTATTATTTCTGCAGAGATAAGCAAGGCCCTTGCATGAGTTTGAATCCTGGAAAATAAGGTTCAGAATCTTTTTAGGTCCTCCTGCCCCCTTATGCTCAGTCATTAAGGTGGGTGGGGAAAGTGTCTGAAACAAAAGAAGAGACATGATTAAAATATTGAGAGCTCTTTATAGGAACTTCTGAGATAGATTTCCTTTCCCCCAATTTAACTAACTAGTGGCACTTGCATATCTGGTCCATGAAAGCCTCATGGAGGTTGACATTCATGCATTGGGGAAAATGCTTCAGATCTGCATTATGTGAAGGGGTCAGTTCCTCATGGTGAGACTTGGTATGGCAGCTATCTCTCACTGCGGATTGCTCTGCCTCTGCAGTGGCCTGCTGCTTCCTGTGACTTGGCCCTCTAGCCTGTTCAGTTCAAAGTGTCTCCCCAATCTGGGGTAGTCCATAAAGAAAAAGAAAGGGGAACTAACACACACTGAGTCAGTAAGAGAGATGGGGAACGCCTGCCTCTCAGGGTGTATCAGGACCTGGCCTTCCTTGCCCTCCAGGAGGGGCCTTCAGGCAGTCGTTGGTTGTGAATTGCTTGCTTTCAGTCAGCCCTATGCTGAAAAGATAGGGGTTCTCTTCCCTGGGCTGCCCACAAGAGAGCTGTTCTGCTCCCCTTTTAGCCCTTCCTCCAGCCTGTGCAAGCCTTGCAGGTGTTGAAGGATGGAGCTGGCTGAGCCCAGAGCAGTTCCTTAATGCTTTGTTGTCCAGTGTGGGGTTTGCATACCCTATCACACATTACCAATTACAGATTGAACGTCTCTAGGCCGGCACTCTCTGGTCCGGCAACATCCATGGTCTGGCATGATTTTATTTTATGGTTTATCTACTTATTTCCTTGTGCCAATAAAGTAAAATTGTGTAACAATACTAACACTTTGTTATGAAGAGAGCTGGTAAGCCTTGGCTAGGCGGCGTTGCAAGCGTTGTTCCGTTTATTTGCCTCGGCGAGATAAAAATGAAAAGAGACCTGCTCGCTACAATATTGACCTCCCGTGGTTCGGCAAATTCTCTGGTTCAGCACCAGTCAGTTCCCGAGGGTGCCGGACTAGTGAGATTCAACCTGTATTAAGATTTTGTTATGGATATTTTTAGTAAAAGTTACGGACAGGTCATCAGCAATAAAGAAAAATTTACAGAAGCGCATGACCTGTCCATGACTTTTATTAAAAATATCTATGACAAAATGGAGAGGGAGAAGGCTCCAGCACCCACCTCTTCTGGGGCTGTAGAGTCTGCTGCCCCCCATGGTGGCTGAGTAGCTCCGGGGGCCTCCACTGCCCGGGTGACTCGGAGCCTCACTGCCCCTGACTGCGGCTTGGAGCTGCAGGGCCTTCCTGCTGAGCATGGCAGCTCGGAGGTCTGGGGGGCCCCCACTCACGGAGTTACCCTGCAGCTCTGCACCGCTGCTGGCTGAAGTCACAGAGGACCCTGGAAGTCACAGATTCCATGACTTCTGCAATCTCTGTGACAAAATCGTAGCCTTAGCGATGGGTGCTGGAGCCTGCTCCCTCCCCATTTTGTCACAGATATTTTTTAGTAAAAGTCACGGACAGGTCATGGGCTTCTGTGAATTTTTCTTTATTGCCTGTGAAGCCCGTGACCTGTCCGTGACTTTTACTAAAAAATATCCTTGACAAAATCTTAGCCTTACCCATTGCTGATGGGGCTGTAGTGTCACACGCCACCCGTGGCTAGCTGGGCAGCTGTGGAGGCTGGGCTCGGAGCTCTGGGGACCCCCACCTCCCCAGCGGCTTGGAGCTCCAGCATCCCCTACCGCTTACAGCTTGGAGCCATAACAAAATCGTAACCTTACCAATTATCACTCTAGGAAAATCTATTCATATAACAAATGTGCTTTGGGAGTCTTGCAGGCTTGATAATAGGAAAATAAAACAAACTGGGTGCATTTGGCAGTAGCAGGGGAACAGGCATGATGGTGTTTAGCACAGAAGGCCCCTCTAAGTGTGAGGCATAAGTTGATTAATATGAAACGGCTGTGCAGATGCTGTTATGCACTGGTGAGATTAAAAACATATGGACTGTTATGATACCAATAAGCTGTGGGCATGAGACGTAAAGACAACAGAGACATCTTGCTGCACATGGAGTAGAACACGTAGGCATGATCGCTTTCTGAAGGGAGATGGCTCAACAAAAGATTTTAATGTACACTAATCGGCACTGTGCTACTTGTGCCCTCCTGTCCGTTCTTAGCACATCATCGGCAATGCTGGCAATGTAGCATTCCTTTCTAACAAGAAAATGTATTTCTCAAGTATGAAAGCTGACATGTTACTGCATCTGATGCTTTACCTTGGCAGGACTTCAATTGCCAGTGGTCTGAAGCATGACATTCTGTTGTTGTTTCTAGATGACCAAATTTAATTGAGGAGTTGTCTTTATTTCTCTTTGGTAAATGTATTTCAGAAGTTGCCTCACCTACCAAAAGAGAACCTTCTCCTGGTCTAGGTAACTGCTGCATCAATGACTCCTCTTTAAGAGAGATCTGTATTACCTTTAGGATATACTTCAAAACTTTCCTATTTGATAAAGTTTTTCCCACCACAATCAGAATAACATTCACAGCATCAACCACTCCCCTCTTGCCATATTCTGAAAAAAGACACTTCCACAAGCAGAATTTTCTCTAACCTTGAAAAAAGAAAAAGGACAGGAACTCCACTAGGGATTTTCTTACTGCCAATCTATTTTACGGGAAAGCTACTCCCATGCTATTGTGATGGTTGGCCATACAAAATAGGGAGAGAGAGTGTCTTCAAAGCAGAAACAGTGCAGGAATTTAGTGGGGGGAAATTATAATAAAACAGCATTTTACCAAATATTTCACTGCGAGCATTTGCTGGAAGAGAGAATGCAGAGATTAATTTTTCCACTTGTGTTGAAAATGTAACCCTTTGTTGTTATCCTTTTTATATATCCTACAGGTGTTGTGTTTATAGTAGTAACAATGCACAAATCAGCACATACAATTCAAACTTCCTGCCCTACTACTCTCCTCCTCCTCCTCCCCACCCCCAACCACACACCAATATTGATGATATATCCTTATCTGTTGTGTTGTTTGTATAAATTACATTGCACATTCCTTGGGAAGGGACCTTGTCTTAGGCCATGTCTACACTGTGGACTCCACAGCAGCACAGTGACAGCATTGCAGCACTTTTGCTGTAGCAGCATAGTATAGATGCTTCTTACAGCAACACAAGGGGTTTTGACATTGCTGTACATAATCCACCTCTCCAAGTGGCGGGAGCTATGTCAGCAGAAGAATTTTTCCATTAACCTAGAAACATCTATTCCAGCACTTGGCTTGGCATAGTTACAGTGCTCAGAAGTCTGAATTTTAATTTTTCACACCCTTCAGTGTAGTAGCTATGTTGAGCAAGTTAAAGAAGAATGGGCTGGATGAATGGACGATAAGGTAGATAGAAAGCTTGCTAGATCATCGGGCTCAACAGGTAGCAATCAGTGGTTCCATGTCTAGTTGGCAGCCGGTATCAAGCGGAGTGCCTCAGGGGTCGGTCCTGGGGCCGGTTTTGTTCAATATCTTCATTAATGATCTGGAGGATGGCGTGGATTGTACCCTCAGAAAGTTTGCAGATGACACTAAACTGGGAGGAGTGGCAGATACGCTGGAGGGTAGGGATAGGATTCAGAGGGACCTAGACAAATTAGAGGACTGAACCAAAAGAAATCTGATGAGGTTCAACAAGGACAAGTGCAGAGTCCTTTAATTAGGACGGAAGAATCCCATGCATTGCTACAGACTAGGGACTGAGCGGCTAGGCAGCAGTTCTGCGGAAAAGGACCTAGGGGTGACAGTGGACGAGAAGCTGGATATGAGTCAACAGTGTGCCCTTGTTGCCAAGAAGGCTAACAGCATTTTGGGCTGTATACATAGAAGCATTGCCAACAGATCGAGGGATGTGATCATTCCCCTCTATTCAGCATTGGTGAGGCCTCATCTGGAGTACTGTGTCCAGTTTTGGGCCCCACACTACAAGAAGGATGTGGAAAAATTGGAAAACGTCCAGCGGAGAGCAACAAAAATTATTAGGGGACTGGAACACATGATTTATGAGGAGAGGCTGAGGGAACTGGGATTGTTTAGTCTGCAGAAGAGAAGAATGAGGGAGGATTTGATAGCTGCTTTCAACCAACCTGAAAGGGGGTTCCAAAGAGGATGGAGCTAGACTGTTCTCAGTGGTAGCAGATGACAGAACAAGGAGTAATGGTCTCAAGTGCAGTGGGGGTGGTTTAGGTTGGATATTAGGAAAAACTTTTTCACTTGGAGGGTGGTGAAGCACTGGAATGGGTTACCTAGGGAGGTGGTGGAATCTCCTTCCTTAGAGGTTTTTAAGGTCAGGCTTGACAAAGCCCTGGCTGGGATGATTTAGTTGGGGGATTGGTCCTGCTTTGAGTAGGGGGTTGGACTAGATGGCCTCCTGAGGTCCCTTCCAACTCTGATACCCTTAAAAGTTAGATCATAGAATTATATGTCCACACTGCAGTGTAAGCCCAGGGTTAGTAGAATTCAAGTTAGCAGACACCCTGGGTTTGTTAACCTAGGGCTTGAATGTCTACACACATTTGTAACCTGAGTATAGACACTCCTAGGTTAGGAGTTGTTGATCCCTGGGAACCAACCTAGAGCTTCAGCATCTACACTGCATTATGCGGGCCTGAGTCCAACCACCCATATCCTGGATTTCCTAATGCCCACCCAAAATATGGCTGTTCTAGCCCTTTGTTCATGGTGCAGTGTGGGAAAATTTGACTATCCACCAAATGTGACTGTCCAGAGGACAAAGAAAGTTGACCCATGGGATTGTGGAATACCTTTGGCAGACTCCTAGAGCATGAGTCCTGTGGGGCTGTGTTTACACTGCAAAGCAATAGAGCTTGAACCCTGGCTTCTGGCTTGAAGCAGGCTTAGACCCTCCACACTGGGGGGTTCTGGGACCCTTGGTTTAATGCAATTTGTGTGTAGACCAAAAGGGGTGATTAGGCTTGAGCCTGAGTTCAAACCCTGGGCTTACACTGCAGTGTAGGCATACCCCTCCTCTCTGATGGACCACAACCTTGTTGTGGTGGAGAGCCTTCCATGGGCTAAAGACCCTCAGAGTGACATCATCCAGAGCTTTCATACTCCTGGTAGGTTCCCCCTTGGTGAGCAGGTCTTAGGCGAGGCTCCTGACTAACCATGGTCCAAACTACACAAGACCCAGTGGTAGATCGGGCGCATATAGAGGACCTTCTAGTTCTCTGCGGCTGTGAAGGCGGATGAGGACTGCAGCAGGAGGGAGGCCCCTGATTGTCTTGGATCTCCTTGCCACTGGGTCAGCGTTTTCCTCCTGTCAAGTCTCGTGTGGTTACTGCCTGTGAACCGGTTTCCCCATGTTAAAAGATTTCACGCGCAGGCCTCTGCCAAAGGGCTCACACCCACCCAAAGCTCTGCGGTGATGGACGAGTGGCAGTGAAGACAGGCACAGTGATCTCTGGGAGTCTTTAGTCACAAATCTGCATGCAGGCGGCAGCCATGTGACAGTCATCGTCTTGTGCTTGGATGAGACAGAAGTGCATTTCGGCAGCAGCAGCTGTGACTGAGCAGGCCTTTTTAGCATCCCCTCTGCTCACCCTAAATGGGGAGGGAGCTAGAAAAGGTGCCCAAAACAGGGGCTGTCTCACACTCTTCCGACTGGATGGCCACATCCAGTGGGATCACTCAACTCTGTGGCTGATACAAGACAATGCATTTCGCCACTTGGAATGTCTGCACCCTTATGGACTCTTAGCACAGTGAATGTCCAGAAAGAAAAACTGCCATAATTGCTAGAGAACTAGCAAGACTCAACACTATGGGTTGTGGGAGAACTTATCTATCCTTCAGGGGGATCTGGGGGAAAGCACTGAAGTACTGTTAGCACTTCAATGATTTAGGCTGAGTCCTTACTGCAAAGTGAGTGAGTTCCAGCCTGAGTTAAAGTAGAGTCTGGCCTCTAACCTATAACCTCCAGCCAAGGAATCTACCCCAGGCTCAAAGCACCTCTAAACCCAGGTCATTGTTTTTTGTGTGTGGTTGCGGGGGCGGGCTAAATCCCAGTTCACTGCGCAGTTAAACTTGATCCTGAAGACCTATTCTCCAGAGTCTTGACTTCTTTATGGCTTTTACATCTCCTACCCTCCCCCCAGACCTCATACACACATATCTTTTCTTTAGCAGGGAAGCCACAGTCATATAGCTATGATTTAATTTAGGAGTGAGTCACATCAATTTGAGGAGTGAGCTCTGCCTGTACTGTCACTTTATAGATTGTAATATGTAGCTCCCTAGAGAATACTCTGCTTGGGTTTTGTTTATTTATTTACTGTGCCTTGAATTTAGCTGCACAGATAAATACAAGAAGCAGAAATGCAGAACAAAACCAAAATCAAATGAGCACTGAAAACTGTTAATGCAAATATAAGCAAGGTACAGAATCCAATGAAAGCCTAACAACTCATTGTTATTCATTAAATGGATTCAAGGAGTGAAGTGAAATTCAGCAAACTGTCCACCTCTGCACAGAACAATATGTTCATTCGTAAAGGGAAAATGATATTTGCGTAGGAAGAAACTGTGTAGCGGGGTTCCATCTTCATATTTTGGGGATCAAATTTCAAAAATCCACCGTCAGTTTTATGTGCACAGATAAGCACATTAATTTCTTGACCTCCAATTTCTACACACGTTGGTAAGAGAATTTATGCTCACAAAACCTACCTGTCTACCCCTTTGTGCATGTAAATTCTATCACCTGCAGGCACAGATTCAGCTGTCAAAAAGTATATGTGCAGGTGTTTGTGTACACAAAGAAGCAGGTGCACAAACACCAGTGTAGCGGGGTGGTTACCTGCTCCTGCCCTGTGGGGCTTGAAGCCAGCCCTGGGAGAGAGCCAGGGCTGAGGACAGAAAAGCTAGGCTGATTGGGGAAATGGCCGCAGCCCTGGGCCATGCCCCAATCAGGCCGCAGCTGGGCCTATAAAGGGGCTGCTAGGCTGAAGCTTAGTCAGTCTCTCTCTGTGTTCAGAGAGAGAAGGGCCTTGCTGCTGGGACCTGAGGGAATACCTAGACTGGAGCAGGGCTGAGGGGGAAAGGCCTTGGGTGTAGGGGAGCTCTGGCCTGGAAACCCCTAGGCTGCAAGGCCTAGATTAGGGCCTATTAGGTACTGGGGTTGCAAGGGGGCAGCCCATGGGTAGACAGAGGCAGCAGGTCCAAACCCCCTCGCCTGTGATGAGTGGCTGATATACAGCAGTCTGCCCCAGGGAGTGGGGCTAAGCGATGACTGGCAGTGCCAAGACTGAGGTAAGGTGTGGGTTCCCTGGGGAGGGGAGACCCTCAGGGATTGTTGGGTTTACTGTGAGGGGACAGCACCCCAGTGGGAAGAAGCACTGGGCCCTGGGAGGGACTAGGGCTGGCGGTAAGGCAGGTCCCCAGACGGCAGAGGGTGCTCCAGAGGCTGATAAGCTAATTCCCAGGGACAACCAGCAGGAGGTACTGCTGGGTGAGTCTGACTCTATTACAGCCAGCCATATAGACACCTCCCCCTTTGAAAACCAGGCCCTGTTTTACTAAAATTAACGCTCTGGATTCAATCCTGCTCCAACTAAACTCAATGGGAGCAGATTTGCAATCTCTGTGCTGCCTGCTCGATTGTGAGACCAAACTAAAGGTGCCGAAGGCAAATGCTTCTTCCTCAGTCATTGTGCATGGTCTTTCCATTTCAGTATTTGAACAGGTTATTCCATTAGCACTAGATGGAAACACCAGATTTATTCATTATTATGATTATTATTACTTGCATTATGGTGGAACGTAGGTGCCCCATTGTGATTAGTGCTGGGAAAACACATAGTAAGAGACAGTATCTGTCCCAAGATTTACAGTCTAAATAGATAAGATGACCAAAAGGTGGGAGAAAGAAAGGATTATCATTCCCCTTAGCTAGGTGGGGAACTGGAGCACAGAGAAATCAAGTGATCTAAGACCACCTAGGTAGTCGGTAGTAGAGCTGGGAATTAACACCCACCGCTCATGGATTCAGGAGATCGGAATCATAGGCTGGGGGAGGCTTTGCCCGTGTTGCGCCCCCTCCCCCACTCCTTCCTGCCAGTTCCCCTGTCCCCAACTAGGGCTGGGGTTGGTGTGGCACTGGGGCTGCACCACCAGCCCAATGCTCTGGGGCTGGGGGAGGGGACTGGGGCCATGCCTCTGGGGGAGCTGGGGCAACGCTGCTGGCATTCTGAGGCTGTGGCCATGCCACCGGCCTTCCCTGTGCTCTGGGGCAGAGGGCACTAGTCTGGGCCCTGGTGCGGGAGCAGGGCCTCAAGCAGAAGGAGTGAGGCTGGGAGCTAGCCTCCCCCAGCCAGTGGTTCACGTGCCGCCCATGCCTGAATCCCATGTCAGTGTGTTAAACAAAGGACTACTTTTTCCCTCTCTTAACTACCCTTCTCACTCCCTTCACGCCTTGTATTTACCTTGTACTAAGTTACCATAGCCATTCAAATCTAAGCTCCCTTCAGTGTCCTTTAGGGATCTATGGTGAGCTTGAGCCTGTCTTTTTCCTCCTTGTTTGCATGTGTATCATGCTTGCACTCCATCTGTGCACAAAATAATTCATGTATAGTAGCTGTATGTGGCACTAAAGTAAAGCATTCTCCAACATTTCTATTTAGTTCACGAAATAAAAATAGTTGGGAACACAGGTAGTTCGGCAGGGATCTCAGGGCCTGAAGAAGACACTGTGTTTCTTAAAAGCTTGCCTGTTTAGAGTGTGTTCTTTTAGTTAGTCGTCTGAGTTTAACAAAATGTATCACCTATAGCTTTGTTCTGTACTTTGGTTTTTTGTTTTCCATTATAAAACATGAGTTTAATAACAATTATACTTTGCGCTTGCATAGCACTTTTTTCTTATTTTACTGTATATTAACTGAGCTTCCCAGAACCTCTTTCAGAAAGCAGCATTCCCATTGTATAGGTAGAGAAACTGAGAAGCAGTGGTTGCACTTTAGAATGAGGACTGCCTTTACAATGTATATGTGCACAGTACCTAACACAATGGGCTTCTAGGCAGTATCATGATACACAACAATGTTAATAATAAGTAGCTTGCTGGAGCTTTCACGGTAAATCAGTAGCTGAGCCAGGACTAGACTTACAGTACCCATGGACTCCCTAGTTTCAGGATTTTGACTTGACAATAAAAGTTGTTCTGGGATGAAATTTAATATGCAGGGACCCAGCCAAGAAGTATATTATTTTGAACTGGGGGTGGGAGGGAGAATGGAGTAGGAGTGGATTATCTAGCGAACAGGGGAGTTTGAGAGGGGGAGCAGGAGATCCCCCTGCTGAACAAACAAGGTGCGAATACTAACTCTGGGGTGAGTTTGTTTGGCTGTTTGTGTCTTTCTTTCTCTTACAGGTTTGTTTCAGTTACTGGGTCAGTTGGAATTGTGTGTGTCTGGGAACTGTTTGAGCCTTTGTTCCCTGCATCATCCTTGATCACCTTTGATCAACCTCAACCAGCCTTGTGATCACCCTCCCCCTGTGTGATTAATGGGGGGGTGGGGCTGACCTGGGAGAGAAGGCCTTAAAAGCCAGAGGCTAAACAACCAAGGGGACCGCAAACGGGATTTGAGAGGGAGTTTTAAGAGGGAGTCCTAATATAATCACTATGGTTAGGAAGGGCCGCATCACCAGTGCCAGCACTGCTCTTGTCTCCTCCACCTCTGCCTATATCCAGATAGACAGCCTGACCATGGATGCCTCTACCCAGATCCTGGTGTGGGTTTGCAGAGACTGTGGCCTGCGTTTCCCACTCTCAGACAGCCAGGCTGCGGGGACCATCCAGTGTGAAAGGTGCTTGCTGGTGGAATCTCTCAGGAAACAGGTGGGAGATCTGCAGGTGGAGGTGGCTAGGCTGAGGAGTATCCGTGCCCACGGGGAATTCCTTGAGTATTCACATGGAAACATCCAAGACTGAGGAAGCTCTCCAGCTAGAGGATTGTGGTCATGCCACCGGGGGAGGATGATATGGCTCTGTCACAGGGAGGATTCTGGCTGCTGGTTACTTCTGGCAGCAGGCAGTGTTCCACTCCTACTCCCAACCCACCCACCATGGTTATGGAAACCCTATATGCTGCACTAGCAATGAGGAATCACCCCCAAAGGTGGTGGAGGAGAAGCCATGTACCCCCAAGGCTGAGACTATCACAGCCACCGCTCCCAGGAGGAAATGTAGGGTGGTGGTGATGCTGAGGGGCTCGGAGGGGGGAGGGATAGCTCAGTGGTTTGAGCATTGGCCTGCTAAACCCAGGGTTGTGACTTCAATCCTTGAGGGGGCCATTTAGGAATCTGGGGCAAAAATTGGAGAGTGGTCCTGCTTCGAGCAGGGGGTTGGACTAGATGACTCCTGAGGTCCCTTCCAACCCTGATAATCTATGATCTGTTGCCCTGACATGTCATCCTGGGAGGTATGCTGCCTTCCAGGGGCCTGTATCTGAGATGTTATGGGCAGGGGGCATGTCAAGGATCATCTGGCCCTCTGACTGCTACCCCATGCTACTCATCCATGTGGGCATTAATGATACTGCAAGGTTTGACCCTCTGCAGACCAGAAGTGACTACAGGGTCCTGAGAGTAAGGGTGAAGGAGTTGGGAGTGCAGGTGGTGGTCTCTTCGATCCTTCCAGTCAAGGGTAGGGGCCCAGGCAGAGACAGATGCATCCTGGAGGTGAATGCCTGACTGCGAAGATGGTGTTGCCAGGAGGCCTTGACCATGGGATGTTGTTCCAGGAAGGATGACTACTAAGTAGAGTTGGGGGTCCACCCATCGAAGGGGAAGAGCATATTTGGATACAAACTGGCTAACCTAGTGAGAAGGGCTTTAAACTAGGTTCGAAGAGGGCAGGTGACCAAATTCCACAGGTAAGTCAAAAACATGGAGACCTGGAAGAAGGGTTGGAATCTGTGGAGAGATTAGGCTGCTATAGTAGGGATAAAGGATAGACAAGACAGAACTGGGTGGGGGGAATCAAATCAGTACCTTAGATGTCTGTACACTACTGGTGAGAAGTATGGGGAATAAACAGGAAGAACTAGAAATGCTAGTAAATAAACACAACTGTGACATGGTTGGCATCACAGAAACTTGGTGGGATAATACAAATGACTGGAATATTGGCATAGAAGGGTACAGCTTGCTCAGGAAGGTCAGGCAGGGAAAAGGAGGAGTGTTGCCTTATATATAGTAAAAATGTTTACCCCCGGACTGAGGTTGAGATGGAAATAGGAGACAGACCTGTTGAAAGTCTCTGGGTAAGGATAAAAGGGGTAAAAACAAGGGTGCTGGCATGGTAGGGATCTACTACAGACCACCTAATCAGGAAGAAGAGATGAATGAGGCTTTTTTTAAATAACTAACAAAATCATCCAAAGCACAGGACTTGCTGGTGATGGGACTTCAGCTTCTCAGACATCTGTTGCAAAAATAACACAGCAAGACACAGATTATCCAATGAGTTCTTGGAGTGTATTGGAGACAATTTTTTATTTCAGAAGGTGGAGAAAGCTTCTAGGGGAGAGGCTGTTCTAGATTTGATTTTTGACAAATGGGGAGGAACTGGTTGAGAATTTGAAAGTGGAAGGCAGTTTGAGTGAAAGTTATCATGAAATGCTAGAGTTCATGAGCCTAAGGAAAGGTAGGAGGGAGAACAACAAACCTTCTAAAAGGAAGAATTTAGCAAACTCAGGGAGTTGGTAGGTAAGATCCCATAGAAAGCAAGTCTAAAGGGAAAAACAATAGAAAACAGTTGGCAGTTTTTTCAAAGACATTAAGGGCACAAGAGCAAACTATCCCACTGCGTAGGAAAGATAGGAAGTATGGCAAGAGACCACACTAGCTTAACCAGGAGATCTTCAATGATCTAAAAATAAGAGTCCTACAAAAAGAGGAAACTAGGTCTAATTAAAAAGGATGAATATAAACAAAACACAAGTATGTAGGGACAAAATTAGAAAATAGCTAGAGACATAAAGGGTAACAAGAAAACATTCTACAAATACCTCAGAAGCAAGAGGAAGACCAAGGACAGGGTAAGTATGTTCCTCAATGGGTGGGGGGGAGGAACAATAGGAAAAAGTGAAAATGGCAGAGGTGTTTAATGACTTCTTTGTTAGTGGCGATTGGACATCTAACAAAGTGAATGTCAGTGAAAATGAGGTAGGATCAGAGGCTAAAATAGGAAAAGAACAAGTTAAAAATTACTTAGAGAAGTTAGATGTCTTCAAGTCACCAGGACCTGATGGAATGCACCCTAGAATACTCAAGGAGCTGACTGAGGAGATGTCTTAGCCATTAGCAATTATTTTTGAAAAGTCATGGAAGACGGGAGAGATTCCAGAAGACTAGAAAAAGGCAAATATAGTGCTGATCCATAAAAAGGGAAATAAGGACAACCTGGGGAATTACAGACCAGTCATCTTAACTTCTGTACCTGGAAAGATAATGGAGCAAATAATTAAGCAATTAATTTGCAAACATCGAGAAGATAACGTGATAAGTAACAGTCAGCATGGATTTGTCAAGAATAAATCGTGGCAAACTAACCTGATAGCTTTCTTTGACAGGGTAACAGGCCTTGTGGATACAGGAGAAGCAGTAGATGTGGTATATCTTGACTTAAATATTTTGATACTGTCTCACATGACCTTCTCATAAACACACTAGGGAAATCCAGCCTAGATGGAGCTACTGTAAGGTTGGGTGCAAAACTGGTTGTAAAATCATTCCCAGAGAGTACTTATCAGTGGTTCAGTCATACTGGAAGAGCATAACGAGTGGGGTCCCACAGGGATCAGTTCTGGATCCGGTTGTGTTAAATATCTTCATTAATGATTTAAATAATGGTATAGAGAGTACACTTACAAAGTTTGCAGATGATACCACGCTGGGAGGGGTTGCAAGTCCTTTGGAGGATAGGATTGAAATGGTCTGAAGTAAATAGGATGAAATTCAAGGACAAATGCAAAGTAGTTCCTTTAGGAAGGAACAATCAGTTGCACACATACAAAATTGGAAATGACAGCCTAGGAAGGAGTTCAACAAGGACAAGTGCAGAGTCCTGCACTTAAGATGGAAGAATCCCATACACTGCTACAGACTAGGGACCAAGTGGCTAGGCAGCAGTCCTGTAGAAAAGGACCTAGGGGTTACAGTGGATGAGAAGCTGGATATGAGTCAACAGTGTGCCCTTGTTGCCAAGAAGCCTAACAGCATTTTGGGCTGTATATGTAGAAGCATTGCCAGCAGATAGAGGGATGTGATCATTCCCCTCTATTTGGCACTGGTGAGGCCTCATCTGGAGTACTGTGTCCAGTTTTGGGCCCCACACTACAAGAAGGATGTGGGAAAAATTGGAAAACCTCCAGCGGAGGGCAACAAAAATTATTAGGGGGCTGGAGCACATGACTTATGATGAGAGGCTGAGGGAACTGGGATTATTTCATAGAATCATAGAATATCAGAGTTGGAAGGGACCTCAGGAGGTCATCTAGTTCAACCCCCTGCTCAAAGCAGGACCAATCCCCAATTAAATCATCCCAGCCAGGGCTTTGTCAAGCCTGACCTTAAAAACCTCTAAGGAAGGAGATTCTACCACCTCCCTAGGTAACCCATTCCAGTGTTTCACCACCCTCTTAGTGAAAAAGTTTTTCCTAATATCCAACCTAAACCTCCCCCACTGCAACTTGAGACCATTACTCCTTGTCCTGTCCTCTTCTACCCCTGAGAATAGTCTAGAACCATCCTCTCTGGAACCACCTCTCAGGTAGTTGAAAGCAGCTATCAAATCCCCTCTCATTCTTCTCTTCTGCAGACTAAACAATCCCAGTTCCCTCAGCCTCTCCTCATAAGTCATGTGTTCCAGACCCCTAATCATTTTTGTTGCCCTTCGCTGGACTCTCTCCAATTTATCCACATCCTTCTTGTGTGGGGCCCAAAATTTGACACAGTACTCCAGATGAGGCCTCACCAATGTTGAATAGAGGGGAATGATCACGTCCCTTGATCTGCTTGCTATGCCCCTACTTATACTTATACTTTTAGTCTGCAGAAGAGAAGAATGAGGGAAGATTTGATAGCTGCTTTCAACTACCTGAAAGGGGGTTCCCAAGAGGATGGCTCTAGACTGTTCTCAATGGTAGTAGATGACAGAACAAGGATTAATGGTCTCAAGTTGCAGTGGGGGAGGTTTAGGTTGGCTATTAGGAAAAAGTTTCCCACTTGGAGGGTGGTGAAGCACTGGAATCTCCTTCCTTAAAGGATTTTAAGGTCAGGCATGACAAAGCCCTGGCTGGGATGATTTAGTTGGGGATTGGTCCTGCTTTGAGCAGGGGGTTGAACTAGATAATCTATGATTCTACTGCAGAAAGGGATTTGGGGATCATAGTGGACCATAAGCTAAATGAGTCAACAGTGTAAAACTGTTACATCCCAGAATGATATTTGCTTTTTTGGTATTAGCAGGAGTGTTGTAAGTAAGACACTAGAAGTAGTTCTTCCTCTCTACTCTGTGCTGATTAGGCCTCAACTGGAGTATTCGGTTCTGAGCGCCACATTTCAGAAAAGATGTGGACAAACTGAAGTCCAGAGAAGAGCAACACAAGTGATTAAAGGTCTAGAAAACATGACCTATGAGGGAAGATTGGAAAAAAAATTGAATTTCTTTAGTCTGGAAAAGAGAACCATTTTCAAGTACATAAAAGGCTGTTACAAGGAGGAGGGAGAAACATTGTTCTTCTTAACCTCTGAGGGTAGAACAAGAAGCAATGGGCTTAAATTGCAGCAAGGGAAGCTTAGGTTGGACATTAGGAAAAAATTCCTAACTGTCAGGGTGGTTAAGCGCTAGAATAAATTGCCTAAAGAGGTTGTGGAATCTCCATCATTGGAGATTTTTAAGAGCATTTTAGATGAACACCTGTCAGGAATGGTCTAGAAGATACTACTTAGTCCTGCCATGAGTGCAGAGAACTGGACTAGATGACCTCTTGAGGTCCCTTCTGGTTCTATGATCTGTGCCCTATTCTATTCATAGAATCATAAAAGGGACCACAAGTGTCAAAGGGAGGGTATTAATTGTTGTGCAGCTCCATTGCACTTTGGCAAGAGGATTCCTATTAAATATTCTTTTCCTACTTTTTAAAATTGATATTAATTCAAAAAGACAAACTGTGAAGAAAGTTAAGATTGTTAAAGGCAATTCAACCAAGGTCAACCCCTTTTCAGTGACAAAGGTTTTCCAAAATAATTATTCCTCTTCTTCCCCCCCCCCACCCCAAAAAAAAAATGGTTGGCAGTTTTCCTTCTGTGAAGACTAACTGATTTTTCTAAAGCAATATATAAAATGCACAAAACAATACAGAAGTGTCAAGGTTCCTTCCCCACTCTGAACTCTAGGGTACAGATGTGGGGAGATGCATGAAAACCTCCTAAGCTTACTTTTACCAGCTTAGGTTAAAATTTCCCCAAGGTACAAACTATTTTACCCTTTGCCCTTGGACTTCCACTGCCACCACCAAACTTTATCTGGGTTACTGAAAAAATGTAGTTTGGAAATGTCCTTCCCCCCCAAAATCCTCCCAACCTTTGCACCCCACTTCCTGGGGAAGGTTTGGTAAAAATCCTCACCAATTTGCATAGGTGACCACAGACCCAAACCCTTGGATCTTAGAACAATGACAAAGCATTCAGTTTTCTTACAAGAAGACTTTTAATAGAAGTAAAAAAGAATCACCTCTGTAAAATCAGGATGGTGAATACCTTACAGGGTAATTAGATTCAAAACATAGAGAATCCCTCTAGGCAAAACCTTAAGTTACAAAAAAGACACACAGACAGAAATATTCATTCTATTCAGCACAGCTATTTTCTTAGCCATTTAAAGAAATCGTAGACTTAGGATGGAAGAACCCAATGCACCGCTACAGACTAGGGACCGAATGGCTAGGCAGCAGTTCTGCGGAAAAGGACCTAGGGGTGATGGTGGACGAGAAGCTGGATATGAGTCAGCAGTGTGCCCTTGTTGCCAAGAAGGCCAATGGCATTTTGGGATGTATAAGTAGGGGCATAGCGAGCAGATCGAGGGACGTGATCGTTCCCCTCTATTCGACATTGGTGAGGCCTCATCTGGAGTACTGTGTCCAGTTTTGGGCCCCACACTACAAGAAGGATGTGGATAAATTGGAGAGAGTCCAGCGAAGGGCAACAAAAATGATTAGGGGTCTGGAACACATGACTTATGAGGAGAGGCTGAGGGAGCTGGGATTGTTTAGCCTGCAGAAGAGAAGAATGAGGGGGGATTTGATAGCTGCTTTCAACTACCTGAAAGGGGGTTCCAAAGAGGATGGCTCTAGACTGTTCTCAATGGTAGCAGATGACAGAACGAGGAGTAATGGTCTCAAGTTGCAGTGGGGGAGGTTTAGATTGGATATTAGGAAAAACTTTTTCACTAAGAGGGTGGTGAAACACTGGAATGCGTTACCTAGGGAGGTGGTAGAATCTCCTTCCTTAGAGGTTTTTAAGGTCAGGCTTGACAAAGCCCTGGCTGGGATGATTTATCTGGGAATTGGTCCTGCTTCGAGCAGGGGGTTGGACTAGATGACCTTCTGGGGTCCCTTCCAACCCTGATATTCTATAATATAACACATACCTAGCTAGATTACTTCATTCCTGTTCTGTCCCTGGCAAAAGCATCACACAGACCCTTTGTTGTTCTTCCTCCTCCCAGCTTTTGAAAGTATCTTGTCTCATCATTGGTCATCTTGGTCAGGTGCCAGCGAGGTTACCTTTAACTTCTTAATCCTTTACAGGTGAGAGGATTTTTAAAGGGGTTTACCCTTCCCTTTATATTTATGACAAGAAGTAATGACTCACTAGGTAGTATTCAAAATGCCAGACATACATTCTGGGGCTACAAGGCCCCAATTCAGCAAGTTCCTTCTACATGTGCCTAACTTTAAGGATTAAATCCTGACCCTACTGAAGTCAATGGGAGTTCTGCCATTGACTTCAAAGAGGGCAGGATTTAACCCTATGTGTGTGCTCAGAGTCAGATCTGCTCACTTTGCTGACAGCTTAAGTTTTTACTCTAGTTCCCCCCAGTAGCAAGAAGCTCTCAAAGTAAATTCCAATGAATGAACTGAAACTTCTATCTTGTCTTGCCATTTGTAGTTAATAGAATATGGTAATACGTCATGTTTATTGGTGTTGGATAGCATCCTGTGTGGCAGGTAGTATTATTTATTCTCCTTAATTTCCTCAAATGGGGAAACTGAGACAAAGAGGTCAAGTTCCAAACCTCACAGCAAGTCAGTGGCAAAGTCAGGATTGGAATTCTCTATTTCCTGGCTCAAAATCCTGTTCTCACTTCACTAGACCTGCCTCTCTCTCAAATGATAGTGAAAGTGCTAGGTTCATTTTTGTCAAGACAATAGCATCAAGCAGGAGTAAAACACTGTTCCCTTGGCTGGATCTTAGGGGAGATCGGGACTAGCCTCTAACATTAATTCTCTCTATTCCAAGGAAGAAGACTGTCAAGACTTAAGAAGAAACTATTCTTTCTTCTCATCTATAAATGTAACAATGAAAGGTCTTACAGGCTCTTTGGAAAGGAATTGGAGTTCTAGGACCAGAGGTGCCCATTCTGTTATTTTTAGCACCATGGGTGTCCATACGAAGTAAGACGTGGGGCAGTAGGGACTTAGACCCATATTATCAAAGGTATTCAGGCATCTTATGCCTATTGATTTAAATTGGAGTTAAGTGCCTATGAACTTTTGAGGATCAGAGCCTTTGGCTGTAACAGCTTAGAGGGATTCTCTCTAGTGTAGACGTAAGCCTTAGACTTCAGGAAGGAGATAAGATTCTATTCTATATGATGTCTGTTTTCTCAGCAGTCCTTTTGAGTGTCAGAGATGGCATAGATTTCTTCTGCCAAATTGTCAGTTAGCAGTATGTGACAGACTGTTCAGAATATTGCAGGATATTTCCAGTCTTATGGAATCAAGATAAATTTATTGAACTAAGTTCAACCTTATTGAATTAGGGTTGATACTTTTGAGGTACGCTGTATTAAAAATGCAATTGCATGTGTGTTGTGGCATATGTACCTTCTCTAGTAGGAGGGGGATGCTAATGTACTACTTCTGTTATCAGCCCTCTGAAGCCACCAAGGTCAACCCCTTTTCAGTGACAATAGGTTTTCCAAAATAATATTCCCCTCCCCCCGCCCCCCCCCCAAAAAAAAGTGGTTGGCAGTCTTCCTTCTATGAAGACTATCTAACTGATTTTCTAAAGCCATATATAAAATGCACAAAACAATACAGAAGTAATGACTCACTAGGTAATAGTCAAAATGCCAGACATACATTCTGGGGCTACAAGGCTGGATTCTCCAGGACCAACAGACAAAAAAGGATTGATTGATTTATTCTGATAAATAGCCTGGTTTTTAAATAGTCTCAGGGCCTTCTTCCTGATCCAGCACATGGACAGGACCCCTGGTCAATGGAGGACCCCAGTTCTTAGAGCTGGATTGGACTGTACTGGGCCTACTGAGGCCTCATAAGACTGGGTGCTTGTTCTGAATTGAAGCTGTGATGAACTTGTAACCCCAAGAAATCAGGAATTTGGGGGTTGTTCAGCTGATTATCTAACACATGAGCTCCCAATATGACCCTGTGGCCAAAAGAGCTAATGTGATCCTGGGATGCATAAACAGGATACTCTCAAATAGCTGTAGAGAGATTTTTACTTCTGTATTTAGCACTGGTGTGATCACTGCTGGAACACTGTCTAGTTCTGGTGCCCACAATTCAAGAAGGATGTTGATACACTGGTGTAAGGGTTCAGAGAAGAGCCATAAGAATTAGAGGATGAGAAAAGGGTGATTTGATTAGTTTATAAATATCTACCTGGGGACCAAATATTTAATAATGGGCTCATCAGTCTAGCAGAGAAAGGTATAACATGAGCCAATGGCTCAAAGTTGAAGCTAGACAAATTCAGACCGGAAATAAGGTAAAATTTTAATGGGGTGAGTGAGTAACCATTAGAATAATTTTCCAGTGGTCGTAGTAGTCTCCATCTCTGACAACTTTTTGAATCAAGATTGGATGTTTTTCTAAAAAATATTGCTCTAGGAATTATTTTGGGGAAATTCTGTGGCCTGTGTCATACAAGAGGTCAGACTAGACGATCCCGCTGGTTCCTGGCCTTGGACTCTATGAATCTAAATAATGAATATTCATTATTTTGATAGACATTCTTTCCCTTTGTTTCTTAGGGAGCATAAGCTCTTACATGCACAAAACAGCCATGTTGGCATCATTGATTCTAGTTTTCTAACATCAAGACCAGAAGCCTTTCAATCTTACAGAAGACAGAAAGATGATTCCCTATATCATGGCCTTCCCTTCAGCACTTTTTCTGGGTCATTTCTGTCTATTTTTGTTTTGGTTTTTTTGGTGAGTAAAAATATCTATTCCGAATGTGTCATTGGTATTCTCTCCATGAAGGGCAACTTGTACTGCTGATAGTTATGGGAATAGGTTCTAAAGCTTAGGGTCCTTCCAGAAAACACTCTATAATTAGACCCCTTTCTTTTAAACCAAGGTGATTCCAGCACAAGCACTTACTTTGACTGCAACTGTGTCAGTATGACATGGGGGGGAAAGAGGTGATATCTGAAGTAGGCAGTTGCAAAGACATTATGGGCTATAGATCAAAACCAACTTCTCAGTGCCACATAGAAACCAAATCAGAGCATGAACTAAAAGAAATAGAGCAATTTTCTGACTGTATTAGAAACTGAACTATTTGAAAAGAAATGGACCAAGTGTGATGAGAGGATTTAAAAAATGGATATAACTTTTATAATACCATAAATAGTAACTCAACTGCTGGAACCTACTGTATTCCCCCTTATAGTAGGGCAAGTCTACACTACAAAATTAAGTTGACCCAAGTTATGTTGATGTACAGCCACCACAGTAATTAAAGTGTATTTGCATGTCCACACTGTGCTCCTTGTGTCAGTGGTTTATGTCCTCACCAGGAGCGCTTCCACCAATTTAACTGTCAGTGTAGGGCATTGTGGGGTGGATTCTGAAATGCGGCAATAGTCCATGTAAGCAAGGTAGTCTTCTACAGTTGCACGTTAAGTAGAATAAAGAAAACAGATGAGGAAAAGCATGGGGAATAGCAGACTGGATTTTCACCTAGAGGATTATACATCAACCATATTTTCACTTTACAAATAATTCTCAAAGAGAGCACTGAATGGCAAAACCTGCTCATTGTAAACTTCATAGATTTTTAAGACAGCCTTGTACAGCCCCATTGTGATTCATTTAAGGAACATCCTGAAATGCTATGATGTGCCAAGAAAAATAATTCACCTCATGAAGGCTTTTTATGTGACGGTGAAACTTGCACAGTTAAAGCAAATGCAGATGTGAGGGAATGCTTTAACATAGGTGTCAAACAAAGATGCATTCTGTCACCTTTCTGTTTGGTATTGACACTCACTGCATTAGGAGCAAAAATATAGATGGATACAATGTAGGCATCACGTGTCTTAATAACAGTACTCTAGAGCATTTGGAGAAATGTAATTCTGTTTTGAGGAGGATTGAGCTCGTTAGACATTTGGTTTAGTTCTAAATGGAAACACCAAAAATTTTGAATTTTGCCGAGAGAGAGAACCCTGGGGTCTGCAACTCTGGGGCAGTCTGCCTGGTTGGTTCCCTGGAGCCATGGACCCTAGAAGTCCTGGGAACCTGAACTTGGGATCAGGTCACCTGGATGGCTGTCCCCAAACTGCAGACTCTGGATTCCCTAGGGTCATGAATGCATGAAGCCCTGTGTCCCAAGCCCCACGGTCATCCACCTAGCCAGCTGCGGTGTGGCCACAGACCCTGGAAGGCCTGGGGTCCCCTGCCCTGGGGCGGTCCATACAGTAGACTGCCCCAGAACCGCAGAGCCTAAAAGCCTTAGCAGTTTGCCAGGGAAGCTGCTGAGGAGCAGAGTGGGTGAGCAAGCAGGTTTCCATTGAAATAAAATGAGCTAATCAGTTTTACATAGAGCCACTTAAATTCATATGGTGATGAATGGAAGTTCACTGATGTCACAGGTCTAGTTGAGTGCCCCCTCCTGACTGCTCACCAGGCCATAGTGATGGGACTCAACTGCTGAATTCCAGGTGTTTGGAATCTGAATAGAGCCTCGGCACTGTCCTTATCTTAGGACTTCTGCATGCCCTTTCAGGGTGCAGATCTTCTAATTGGCATCTTCTCCTGAGAGCTGCAACCATGTGGTCTTCTGCCCAGCCCCAGAAACTAATGATGAGTCCTCAGATTGTCCTGATAGGTTAAACACACCTTCTCGCAGAATTCCACCTGTTTAGCCTTCTGGGTTACCTCTTCAGACTTCACCCAGGATTCTAACATATTATTGCTCTTTCTTGAAAAGAACTAACCCTACGCTCATTTCCCTACCTCAGTTTCCTCACTGCTCCAGACCATTCTTTGGGCTAGAGGCAAGATCATCTGTGGCCCTCTAACATCCTTCTGCTCCATTGCATAGCTTGGGTTCTGAAACATGGAGCTTTGTTCCTCTCTTCTGACCATGGAGGGTCCCTTCCCCTCTTATGCCCAAACTTTCAGTATGCTTCTGAGGGCTTGTCTTCACATACAGTGCTATAGCAGCTGTGTAGCACAACAGGAGAGCTTCTCCCATGGGTGTAATTAATCCACCTCCCCGAGAAATGGTAGCTATGTTAGCAGGAGAAGCTCTCCTGCTGACCTAGTGCTGTCTTCATAGGGATAACTACGTTACTCAGGGGTTTGGATTTTTCACAGCCGAGTGGTGTAGTTATACCGATATGGGTCTGTGGTGTAGACCTGGCCTGCGTCTCCCTAGGTGATATATCCCACCACCAACACCACTGTCTTTCTTTCTTGCCAATTTCCGCTCTCTCCCCTTTCCCCCTCCCTTCAGACAAGAGGAGAAAGTATCTTGTCCCTGCTCAAGCAAACCCATTGTCCTATGTTGCTTTACTCTGAATAGATTGTTTTTGAGTACAAATGACCCACCGTTGTCTCTGATCTGGGATGTACATGTTTAAGGCTTGTCAGCAATGGTGGATACATATAGAAAGAAGGGCATTCACGATGCAGCAATTTTCATGGCAACATCTTCATAATTTAATATCAACCAGCATTCATAAGTCATATGTAAGGCTACATTTTAGTAATGGGCATTTTTAGTAAAAGTCATGGACAGGTCACGGGCAGTAAACAAAAATTCAAGGCCCGTGACTTGTCCATGACTCAAATTTGGGAGGGGAGGGTGGCTCAGGGGCGGCCCGGGAGGCTCTGTGGGTGGTTTTTTTTGGGGGGGGGGTGGCCTGTGGGCATTGTGGGTACTGGGGGGGAGTACATCCTGGAGTGGCATCTGGGTGTTGTGGGGGGCAAGGGTGGCACGGATACTGGTGGTATGTAGCCCAGGGGGCACCATAGGTGCTATGGGGGGCACAAGCTGGGGGGGACCACTGTAGGTGCTGGGGAGGTGTGTGACCCAAAGGGGCACGGCGGGTGCGGAGGGGTGGCGGGTCTAGGGCAGGTTCCTGGGAAGCGGCAACCTCCAGCTCCTAGCTTCACGTACTGCCTCCACTCCACCCTAAGCCCTGGTTCTGCAGCTCCCATTGGCTGGGAACTGTGGCCAATGGGAGCTACATGGGCAGTGCCTGCAGGCAGAGGCAGCATGTGGAGCTAGGAGCTGACGGAGGGGAGTTCCTGTTGCCCTTCGAGGGAGCCCCCACCCCAGGTAAGCACTGCCCCACACCCAATCCCCAGCCCTGAGCCCCCCCACACCCAAACACCTGCCGCTGGGGAGCAGCAGGGCCTGAGACTGCCCCAGCAGCAGCCGGTGCAACTGGCCAAGGGGCTGCCTGAGATGCTCAGGTGGCTCCCGGGCCAGCCATACGGGCTGCTGCAGAAGTCACGAAGGTCACGGAAAGTCACAGAATCCATTACTTCCTAGACCTCCATGACAAACATGGAGCCTTGTCATTTGTACATAGGTTCCCCAAATCCCCACAACCAGTAAAGCATGTGGCTCTAGTTCTCTGTGCCAAGCCAAATGATACCAAAACTATGGCTATTTCCTTAGAAGAGAGAACTTTGGTCATGCCAAGAGAGATTATAATGCAAAGAGATAGATGGAGGAGTATCAAGTTTATCACAATTCAGTAAAGTTGGAGACTACAGTTAGCTAAAAAGGGCTCTTTTACCAAAGAGCGAATAAGCATTGATTTCAAAGAAAAATCCTGCAACCATACTCTTTGTATATAGCCTTCAAGCTAGAAACAATATACTAAAAATACATCTGCTGATGAGGTCAGCAGCACCATCCCCTGAGAGGGTCATAAGGACGGGAATGAAATAATAATGCAAAATCAGAAAGAAATGATTGCAGCACTGGAAAAATACCAAGATCTTTTGTTGATATTTTCAGCTTTCCTGACCCCATCAAGAAGAGATCTCTGTTCTATTCCTAAGGCGCCAAGAGCAGCTGCGTGCTCTCTACAATAAAGCATTATTATGTCAGACAGGGGAACAAATCTTATTTTAAAATAAAAATGTATTGGAAAAAACAGTTTAACCGCTATTAAACAAAAACATTTTGAATTTTTTTTAAATACTTGTAGAAATATTGTTTCCCAGGTTAAGACAAAGATTTTGTTTTATTCTAGATAATGATGACTAATGAGTTCCTTATTAGACAATTATGTCTGTATTTGTATGTGTGGGTGGGATTGGGCTGTCCAAACTGAATGCATGGAACCGTGTTTAGCCCATCTGCTGCTAGAACCCTTGATTCATGCCTGACTCATGCCCTGTTTTCTGAGTAATCCAGCCAGAACCCCTTACGAGAAAGGAAATTTTAGCAATTCAGAGCCCTTTTCACATAGTGTAGGATACTTCACAAGAGCTGTGCTCCTAGATGTTTCCAAAGAGTAGTAAAAGAGGCGGTATTGCTCTGGTGAAGTCAAGAGTTTCCAAGAAGAGTGAAGAAGGGAGTCTGGTTCAAACCTGTGATTGCTTTAAAGTACAAAGGGTTCCATGAGTGTGTGGGGTTGTCTGCAAGTTTATACATGGGCATAACCTCCTTTACAAGGGGCACCCTGAGGCAGTAAATAGCAGGGGAAGAAATAACCTCTGACAGTTCAGGATGTAAGGAAATTCAATCTGCAGAATCATTCAGTTTTATGGGTGAGTGAATCCAAACTATCATCTGTTTAAGTGTCAAAGGAAAAAATAAACTGGGTTTTTCACTTCTGCCACTTTTACTGCTTTCTTCTAGGGCAAAAGCTGCCAATGCGCGTTGGGTTGGTACAGCCTAGTAAAACTGTTTGCACAGTCTAGTCTGTGCCTGGGTGACAACCTGATCTTACTGATCCTAGTTGTCAAGAGGAAAGGCACAACGTCATTTTCTTCACTAAAAAGACACACATGAGGCTAAAACATTGCACCACCCAACGCGAGCTTCTGGAACTGATGGACAAATCCATACTCTTTTTGTGGGCTTATACCTGTGGCAAAATTCCCAGTGACTTCAACTAAAGCAGGATCAGGTGCCTTCTCGGTAACAGTATTGCCAGCCCTGAATGTTCAAAAGTCATGAGTCAGGCTCACCAAAAATCATGAAATCAGATTTAAAATCATGAGATTATGTAAAAATAATAGATTTGGTTTTCTTTTTATTTGCCTTCTGCTTTTTGAGCCTTTAGGGTGCACTGGGGTCACATTTTGAAGCTTTCTTCACAGCCACAAGGGCTAGAAACTTACTTTTTGTTTAAAAATGTAGGCTGAAATCATCACATATCCATGTGACTCCAGGAGCTGGGACTTTAAGGAAAATAATAATTATCAGGAGACTCGTGACAAAATCATGAGAGTTGGCAACATTGCTGAATAAGGTTGCAAGAGAGCAAGTGCCCATCCTAGAAAGGGAAAAGCATTTAGAATACAATATAACAGATTAATTGCTAAAGAACCCTGGGTATTGGGTTTTTTAGTGAGACTGGGGTTATTATTTTGAGTGGTTACACCCTTGATTTTCTTTATCTCAGCTGCCCTCCTGATGAGACAACGCTGCTCATGGGGAGCTCAAAGGATACCCTAGCAAGGAACTGACTGGCAGATTCGAAAACAGATGTTTTTAAGTCTGGGTACTTGCTCTTGGGTTTAAGTGTTTGTTTCATTTTTTGTTGTTTTTTTTTTAGGGGGGGGGTTAAACTCACTGAATCCTATTTGCTAAGTAGAACTAACAATGTTAATAAAAACCAGGCAATTGTGGTGCAGCTTATATCACTGATATTTCCTATGATTCAGAGCAAGATGCTAAAAGTATCCCTGGCATAACACACTGACTTCAGTGGAGTTACAGAAAGGATAAATTTGGTCAAGAGATTTTTGTTTGTTTAGTCACTGCTTTTTAGCACAAAACTATTTTATTTAGAAACATGTAAAATGTTTTCCAGCACCACCAAAATTAGGCTAGTTTGAAGCTTCTACTGAATGAGTTATGTATTCTTTATATTGCTCTGGGTAGTAGTAGTCTTCAGAAAACAGTTTTATTTGAACCAATAATTATTTTACATTAGAGGAACAAGGCTGTGTTTGTTTGAAAATCCAGTGTTCCCATTATTGGGATGAATGAAAGCTAATTACACAGATTTCAATATTTCCTACTTTAATTAAAAATCATCAGATCAGTAGTTTTATTTTAAAAGATTTTTTTAGAATTTGTTTTCTAACAAATTATTTGTTACATGTGAAATTGAGTGATAATTTGAATAAACGTTTTTCTTCAGCTACCTGAAAGAAAGAAAAAATAAATAAACCAGGCCCACTCAAAGATTGTTCTTTGTAGATGGCCATCCATAGAGCACCTGTATAATTGATCCTGCAAACACTCTTGCATGTGTTTAACTTTAAGCACATAAGAATCACTTTGAAGTCAGTGGAACTACTCACACGCTTACAATTAAGCATGTGCATAAGTGTTTATAGGATCAGGGCTATAGTTTGTAACTGCTAATATTCTGGAATGGATGGGTGATCCCACTGCAAGTTTGAAGACTGCCGTCTTCTGGCTAGGATACAAATCACCAGGGCAATTGGTCCTTCTGCTTCAAGGTATAAGGTAATCATCAACTCTGTTCAGTGTAAAATTTTCCATTTGGGGTAGTATTGCATAATTAGGCACCCTGGACTTGGTCTAATGCCCATTAAAATCAATGGGAGACTTTCCATTTTCTTCAGTGGGCAGTGAATTAGGGGGCTGGGCTGTAAGGAAGGGATGACGCTTCCCTCTGAAGCACCTGATGCTGGCCACTGTTAGAGACCGGATACCAGACAAGGCTAGATGAGCTATTGTACCGTTCCTGCATGGCCAATTGCTAAATTCTTTAGATAGACAATTTATGGAAATCGTTGAAGAACATTCGAATTGGAAGCAGCTTCCCCGCTCTAAATGTATTGATTTATTTATTGAGGCATTTAGCTGAAAACAAGATCTTTGTTTTTCAAATTCCACTACTCTTGTTTCTTATTCTCCCCTGAAATTCATAATCCAGTGTTTGTGAGAGACATTATAATTGGCTGCTCTGGAGGCACTTTGATTTAAAAAAAAAAAAGAGAGAGAGAGAGAGAGAGGTGGTCATTAATAATAGAGAATGTATAGTTACAGGACTAAAACAAGCACAACTCTGATAACACACTTTATGAAGAGAATCTCTTTCAGTGCTTCCAAATAGGAAAATATCCATGTGACAGAAGACCACCTCCAAACGTGTTGTGGCAAACAATTTTTGCTAACAGGAGAATAGTGCAAATTGGCAAAGCAAGTAAAAGTGGATATTAATGGAATCGGGAAAAGTACTGTAAATATTAACAAAACTCCAAAATGGGCTCAATCCATCCCAGGTAAGGTCAGCATTTATAGTGCTACAATAATTCCTTTATGTCCCTAATATTTATGGACCAAAATACATTGGCAATGAGTGTGGTGTTCCCTGTGCTAAAGGCTTGGTCCACACTGCAGACTTGTATCAGTATTACTACATCGTTATGGAGTGTGGAAAACCCACGCCCCTGAGCGACTCAATTATACGGACTGAACTCCTAGTGTTGACAGGAGGGCTTTTGTTGTTCATGACTCCCACCCTCTACTCTCATTATTAAGGATATGCGAATAGGTTCAGGATATTAAGGATATATGAACAGGTACAAACAGGTTCAGTTGAAATACAAACTGCCCTGTACCTTTGGCTAGAACTCCACTCAAACCATGTCTGAAGCAATTTGGATAAGTATTTCCCTTCTATGCGTCCTGATTCTGGGCAGGGACCAGAAGTGGAAGTTTGAATCCACAAAAAAATCATTCTTGTGAAACTTCTGATCTGACTGGAAAGTCAGCATATTGGAAATGTTGTCTGAAAAATCTGACTTCCTGAGCAGCTGTTTTGCGGACCAGAGAGATTGGGATATTTTGGATAAGTTTTTAGGGATCCAAACTGAAATGAGCCAGATGTATTTTTTCATACTTACCCATATGTTGGCATTACGTAGCTCTGCAGGCAACTTTTCAGAACTGAAGCTGAAATTCAATTGATTTTTTTCTAATATGATGCTCCAAATTTTTTCCTGTAGCAGATGCTGAGCTCCTGCTACCCAGGGCTAATGGTATCATTTATTTAAACAGGAAAATAATCTCAAGGTTAACACTGATTCATAACTCTGCTAAATGTTTATTGAGCATTGCGAAAATAGCCAAGCATCCCTTTCTTCACATCTGGTTGGAATTTAAGATTGATTTTCAAACACTTATACTGTGCTACTAAGGCATGAATGACCATGTGTTGGATTTCCTCTGTGAAAAGGTGTCTGATGTAGTTCCTGAAGACTTGATCTAACTAGCGTAAGTCATGTTTCTCTGTAGTACAGTGTGCTGAACACTGTGGGGCAGGGACACCTTTACTCTTACTCATGATACGCCAACGACTTTCTTGCTAGACGCTATCAGTCACTCTGCCTCTCATGCCCTGTACAAATCAAAATTACATCTGTTGATATGCTAGCTCACTCTATTTTCCCAAGCATATAAACAGACTTAATTTCAATTTTTACAGGGCAAGAGAGTCAGATTGCTTGATATCCTCTGGCAAGAAAATCATTGGCATATTATAAATAACACCCCTCCCCCTTTTCTTCAGCATACTATAGTACATGGAAACATGTGGCGCTACAGTCCAAATTCCGCTCTACTGTCAGTGGATATACCACCAATTAAGCTATGTTTTCCATTTTTTATAAAAGGCGGTAATTACTTATTTAATTTAATTATTCCTCTTATTGGTTTCTTTTGATTTGTAATGCACATTAATACACATCTATCTCAGACTCTGAGCATCTTGCCATTACTTAAAATTACAGAATTTGCATAATCTACATCTCAATCAACTTTATTTTTATATTAAGGAAAGCATCAAAGCCAAGAAAGCACAAATATAAAGTCTCCAGTGCATATATCTCAATC
The DNA here is from genome assembly GCF_965140295.1 of Lepidochelys olivacea. Lineage (NCBI taxonomy): Eukaryota > Metazoa > Chordata > Testudines > Cheloniidae > Lepidochelys > Lepidochelys olivacea. Next base: position 122,405,692 of record NC_140411.1, on the reverse strand, counting down.
TCTAACAACAGCCACCTTGAATTGCCTCACAGCACTGCCTCCAGCAGAGATAGTCCTCACTTTTTAAGGTGCAGTACACAGAAACAGTCATAATAGTTACATACACCACTGAAGTCAATGAGTTCCACCCATTCACACCTAGGCAGAATTTAACCCTTTATCTTTAAGTCTGTCTTCTGAGATTTAATTTCTTGCATACATCAAACCATGTTAGGTCAACTGACATTAAAAAATGTATTTTTAAAATGTTTGAATGTATCTTGCATATATTTTAAAGGTTTAAATAACTATATCTTGGGCATTTCCAATGCAACCATCATTTTGCTAGTTGGATGCCAAGAATGGTCTGTATTATAAACTCTATATTATTTCATGCCTGATGCACATGAACCTAAAAAATCTTCAAATCGTTACTTTACGTTATGGCCTTTGTAGTAGTGTACACCCTTTCTTTCTCTTAAGCGTAAAGGGAATTTGGCTTGTCTGTCCAGCATGCCATCCTGAGTACATGCAGCATGTTTTCATCTCTAGATGTCTCTAGGCAGGCAGTTCAATGTACATGTATAGCAATTTGCATGTATAGCCTTTGAATTTGTGCCTTGAATATAATGACATGGGAAAGAGATAGAAGGGTCACTTGGAAATATTCTTTCACTCAACTTCTTTATTTTGTAAGTTAGATTTTAAATGAAAAGATACAGTATCAACCAGCAAAGGAAAAGCAAGTTCTTTTTTCCCAAACTGCATTCAAAGAACTTATTAAAACAAGGCTGTGTCTTTTGTGGCTTAGAGTTCTGTTGTTCACTTCAAACTTTTTCAGTGAAAAAGGAACATAGCTGTAGCTACTTTGCCGCTCTTTTTGCAGTCTACTGAGAAAATAATCTTCTTTCCTAGCACTTAAGAACATAAGAATGGCCATACTGGGTCAGACCAAAGGTCCATCAAGCCCAGTATCCTGTCTTCCAACAGTGGCCAATGCTAGGTGCCCCAGGGGAAATGAACAGAACAGATAATGATCAAATGATCCATCCCCTGTTGCCCATTCCCAGCTTCTGGCAAACAGAAGCTAGGGACATGGTGTCCCTGTGCATCCTGACCAATAACCACTGATGAACCTATCCTCCATGAACTTATCTAGTTCTTTCTTGAACCCTTCTATAGTCTTGGCCTTCACAACGTCCTCTGGCAAGGAGTTCCACAGGTTGACTGTGCACTGTGTGAAAAAATACTTCCTTTTGTTTGTTTTAAATCTGCTGCCTATTAATTTCATTTGATGACCCCTTGTTCTTCTGTTATGAGAAGGAGTAAATAACACTTCCTTATTTACTTTCTCCACACCAGTAATGATTTTATCAACTTCTATCATATTCCTTCTTAGTCGTCTCTTTTCCAAGCTGAAAAGTTCCAGTCTTCTTAATCTTGCCTCATATGGCAGCTGTTCCATACTCCTAATAATTTTTGTTGTCCTTTTCTGAACCTTTTCCAATTCCAATATATCTTTTTTGAGATGGGGTGACCACATCTGCATACAGTATTCAATATGTGGGTCAACCATGGCTTTATATAGAGGCAATATGGTATTTTCTGTCTTATTATCTAGCCTTTTCTTAATGATTCCCAACATTCTGTTAGGGTTTTTTTTTTTATTGCTGCTGCACATTGAGTGGATGTTTTTAGAGAACTATCCATGATCTTTTTCTTGAGTGGTAACAGATAATTTAGACCCCAACATTTTATATGGATAGTTGGGATTATGTATTCTAATGTGCATTACTTTGCATTTATCAACACTTAATTTCATCTGCCATTTTGTTGCCCAGTCATCCAATTATAAGGGACCTGTAGCTCTCAAATGTCACATGGGCCTGCGTGAGTCTCTCTCCCAACATTTGAATAAGGCAAGAAACACTCAGTTCAAAACCAAAGGGAGAGAAAGATTGGTACACAGGCAGATGGATTATATCTATATTTTAAATATTGGTAACCAAGGGTCCAAGCCAAAGCCCACTAGAGTCAATCATATTCTTTCTGTTGCCTTCTGCAGGCTTTGAGTCAGGCCCAAGGAACACTGTGTGAAACCTGGTGGTTTAAATTAGTGTGAGCCTAACCAATCATAACACATGAGTTGGGGTATAGGTTTCCTTGGTGTTTGGATTCTGCCTTCTCCCCACCATGTCCAACAGGCCCTGCATAGGTGCTGGAACTAGGGGTTCTGAGGGTGCTGCCGCACCCCCTGGCTTGAAGTGGTTTCCATCATATACAGGGTTTAGAGTTTGGTTCAATGGCTCTAAGAACCCCCACTATACAAATTGTTCCAGCACCACTGGGCCCCTGGGCAAATCACCTTATCACTGAGGTCATCTGGGTGGGGTCTTGCTTGGTGGCTCAGTTCTCCCAAGATCTTCAGAGACACTGGATGGCTGCTCCCCCTTCTTTAGGGTGACCAGATAGCAAGTGTGAAAAATCGGGATGGGGATGGCGGGCGGCAATAGGTGCTTGTATGAGAAAAAGGCCCAAATATTGGGACTGTGCCTATAAAATCGGAATATCTGGTCACCCTACCCTCCTTGTATCTTCAGAGGACAGCCTAGTAAGCATGCTGCCACCAATGCTTTTTAGGGGGTTCAAAGGTGTGGGAGCACCACCTGCATTCACTGCTGTTGGCCACCTGAACAAATCTGGAACCTGAGCAACGCTCCTGAACCCTATGTGCTGATAGCTAGAGAAATCCTGGGGTCTCTTCTGGAGGAGAGAATTTGTGTGGAAAGAGTAGGAGGGTCACAGCAGTCCCGTAGAGAAAATGGGGGGATGGAGAGAAGGGCAGAACTGCTCCTAGAGAGGGTTTTTAAATGTGGCTAGAAACTCAGCCCAGGTTCCCAAACCTCAGCAAACCTTTTTGCAAGGAACTCTTCAGGGAGTTTTGTGTTCACAATGGGTATTTCTACACAGCAGTTGGGAGGTGAAATTCCTAGCATAGGTAAACATACACGAACTAGCTCTGTTCAAGCTAGTGACTAAAATAGCAGTATGGCTGTGGTGACACAGGTGGTTTTCTAGGCTAACCGTCCAAGTAGGTACCCAGGGGTTTGGGCGGGACAGCTAGCTCAAGCCACGGCCCATGCCATGGCAGACCTACTGCTATTTTCAGCATGCCAGCTTGAGCAGAGCTAGCAGATGCATGTCTACCTGCACTAGGAATTGCCCCTCCTAGCTGCTATGTAGATACACCCAAAGAAATCTGAAACCAGGCAATCCCCATGGCTTTAATTTTCATTATTTTGTTTATCTCTAGTAGTCAAATAAGGGCTTCTGCTTTGATACTATAGTTTATGCTCTCATATAGTTATAGTCATTCAGAATTATTATTTTAGTATTCTAGTGAGTGTATTATTTCATTTTGTGTATAAAAAATGAAATCTTAGTACTACAGGCCCTTACTAGAGCATCTTCTATTGAGTCTTTGCTGAGATGGGTGGAGATCACCTGGTCTTTATGTGATTTGAAATTGTGTGGTTTAGAGGCACAGATTTACAAAGTTATTTCAGCACCTAAAGATGCAGACAGGCAGCTCGTGGGATTTTCAAAAGCACCAATAGGAGTTAGGCACCTAATTTGCTTAGGTGCTTTTGTAAATCCCATTAGGCGCCTCTCTGCATCTTTGGGTACCTAAATGCTTTTGTAAATCTGACCCAGAGTGCCTAAGGAAGACCTGCCGTAGTCTTGAACAATATACTGTAATTGAATCTAGTAGCATGTTGAGAACCATTTGTGTTACATCTGCTAACGTCAGAAATGTCCACTGCAGAAGTGGACATATTTGGCTATTGGCAAGTTTCTAATGTGAATGTAAGAGTTTGCAGGTTATCTAAGTGTGAGTTACTGAGGTGCTACAAAAACTAAAGCAGGATAAAGGGTAATACCCTGGCTCAAATGAAGAGCAATTGAGTGATTTCTTTTCAGAGCCCACTTTATATACCATTTACACAATTAAATATCCCAGCTCAGCAGAAGTTTATGGCCTTGATCTACAGCTGCATTACTGTGACACTGTGATGAGAATTCCTAGATGGTGTGGAGCCAGCATAGTGGCTTTTCCTGACCCCCTTCTAGCTCCATTATAGGAGATATGGTCCAGACCAACAAAGGGATTTAGGCATTGCAACACTGAGCTTAACTTTTAGGAACCTAGAAAAAATCACAGGAACAGCACTGTGGTTCACAAAGCCTGAGTTAGGCAATTAGACTCCCTGTGCAATGGATGAGGTGAGAGAGGTGCCTTAGACTGTGATCCACGAAAGCTGGCATGCTAGGTAGGGAGCTAGTGGGGGGATGTTGATGAGAGGGGTGTGTGCTAAACCCTGCCTCTCTCTCCAGGTTAGACACTGAAGTCTGGGCAATAGGGAGGCACCTGTCTCCGCTAGTGATCCATAAACAGGAACCCGCCACTTGCAGTTAGGCGGCTTAGGCACCTAAGGCATTTCTTGAGGGAATGAGTTAGGTACCTACCTTGCACCGCACAAAACAGTTGGAGGAGGAAGAAGAGGAGCCAATGGCATTGGTGGTGATGATGCCTACCTTATAACTTTTAGCTCTGTGGTTAGAGCACTCTCCGGAGAGATAGGAGACCCACATTCATGTCCTTTCCCCTCCCTGGCAGAGAGGGGGAAACTGAATGTGGGTTTCCCACATCCCAGATGAATGCTCTAACCACTGGGCTAAAAGCTACAAGGTGGGCAGCAGCAACACCACCTCCTCCTCCTCTGGATTTGGAATGGGACCAGATCAGTTGGGTGGTCTCTGAGCACGCCTGCTGGATGAGGCCCCACACGTGACTTAGGCAGACCAATGCCTATCTTCCCCTTGTTCATGAATCACTCAGGGGTTTAGGTGAGAGAGAGGCATCCAGTACATAGAGGGAGGCAGCAATGCTCATGCCCAGAGGCAGAAACGGAGGCTCTGAAGGAACTTTTACTTTGAAAACTTAGGCGCTGCATGAGTTTAGGGGCCTATGGGGTTTGGCAGGAATTTTGTGGAGCCAAAACTGGGATTTAGACATCTACAACTGGGATTTAGGTGTCTAAATATCTTTGTGGATCTGAGCCTATTTCCCTGAGGAGGGGAACGCATTATGGCCAGAGTACCCTGCACTCCAGCAACTGCCAGCTTCCAGAAGGCCTCTTGCGAACATGAACCGCTGGGCATAATTTAGTGCAGTCTTGGACCTGCTGCAAATTGAGCTATGGGACTGGATTGATCCTGGGATGGGCTAGGATGGCGATTCACATGGCCTGAAAACTAGCAACACAATTTTTAAAGTTGTTTAAAAAATAATTAAAGACCAAGATTTAGTTTTTACTCTCTCTCCCATGTATCTTTTAGTACCCAGTCTTGGTCCCTTTGAAGTCCAATGCCTCTAATAAGTATTAAATTTGCATGGGACCACACTTTAATTAACTTTAATTTAATTCACATCAACACAGAGATTAAAACCTCTGAAAGCAAATCACAAAATAATGACATAGGAGCAGAAAGTTCCTACAATTTGGGAAACATAATTTGAGGATGTTATGCTGGTAATAGTTCTAATAATCTGTTACACTATACCAATAAACCTACTGTATATGTATGTCTACTATAGGCAGCTTCACTCCTACAGTCATCCCAAAGACTTTAATACAGGCCAGTCCCAGCACCAGTTCATTCCCTCGAAATTTAGACAGCAAAAAAGAACAGGCTCTGCATCTGAAAATTACATGTTTTCCACCATAGACTTAAGAAAATTGAAAAAGATATTTTAATAGCATGTGGCATAATGGTTCTTCTTACTTTGTATAGTGCATTCAGAAATAAGGCATATTATTTGGCCTGTCATTTCTTTGTACATCAACAATCACGTGCTGCTGATGTAGTCACTTGAAGAGGATTGCCCGATTGGAGAAATTATGCTGAAAGGTTTAAACACCACAGACTTATTACGGTGTTCTGGAACTATGGCTGTGTCAGAGTTGGATTAATTTTGGAGGCAATAGGGCTGTGGTCCAAAGTCATCCAGCTACAGAGGTCCCCGGCTTCACAAAGGGCCAGCTATAGAGATAGGTGACTTATCTGTTAAAATCTCCAGGGTGATACTGCAAATTAGAAGAGGAATTCACACACTAAAGCCGTCAGTCTAGACAAAATCCAGCACCTTTCTGTGGAATAAATAAACTGTGCTTCATATCTCCATTACAGTCAGTGCTTTAGACTCTGTGGTTCACAGAATGGGTCACATCTACATGTCCTGATACATGCAAAACTCTTATTGAAGTCAAGTGGAGTTTAACTTGTGTAGGTATTGAATAAAGACGACACAGGCGAGGGCCTCAACCAGATATTTAATTAGTTATCCTATATATTTTACTGTATTCTTCTTTTGTGAAGTGATCTAAATATAATCAAAACAAGTTACTAACAGAAGTTAAAATAGCAATTGTGTTGAATCTGGTTCAGTATACTATAGGCCTTGATCCTACACACAGGTAGCCAGGTGCTTAACTTTATCCTGGAAGCAAAGTTAAACATATGCATATGTGTTTGTCGCATGGGGGCCTTACATTGTAGCTACTCTCCTCTGGACTTGACTAGTACTAAATAAATATGAAATCTGTATATTATGCAGCAAGAAGTTATGTGTATATTGATGGACGGATGGAGAACACATAGCAGCTGAGAAAGCATACACTGAATGCATTATAAGCAGCCTGCCAGCCACACACTGGCAGCAGATAGAAGCCTCCTTAATCATTTATTTTTTGTGGTCTTCTTCAAGCTGATTAAATGCTCATTCACTGCCTGATAACAGCTGACAAATTCCAATATACTGGAACAAAGCACTCAGTCTTATTTAGTCTCATTTTGGAAAGCTGTTTATATTTTTCTCATTTTGATGAACGCTGCCCCTATAATGAGCATAGTAATTATTTACAACCTAAAGAAGCGGCAAAATATGTTTGGGTGCAGAATTTAATTAATGACAGCCTGACAGCTGGTGTGAAAGGGGGTGTATGATTCCTAACTTTTCACACAAAACCTTGTTACTAATAGTGGATTGTTGCAAGTGTTAATAAATTTATTCTATGATACAGTTTAAGGCAGCTGGTGAACATTGCAAGACATGTAAATTACAGAAGGTGGCATTTTTTTAAGTAGTATATAAAATGTAAGTAACACTAGCATCACATGGATATGGTTGACAACAGAGAATTAAGAAGAATTAGTACTGGCAAAATCTTTAAATGGGAAACAGTACCAAGTGGAGTACCGCAGAAGTCAGTATTGAGACATCTCTTACAGCCAGATCCTGCCCCCCTTACATTGAATAATACCTTACTCTATGAGTAGGCCCACTAACTACAACATGAGTAAGAGTGGCAGAAGCTGCCCCTTACTTACCAGTGTGGATGACGTTATAAATTCAACTGTCATTAATTTTGCTGACCACACCAACAGTGCAGAGGCTGCAAAAACTCTGGAGGGCAAAAACCAACTTGGTCTGGAGAGACTGGAACAAGCGGACTGATTCAGAGAGCTCAGATTCAGTGCTAATTTGAGAAAAGTCGTACACTGGGAACAAGAACAAACTGGGGAGCAGCTATCTGGAAATGAGCAAGCCCAAGATCTATGGGAGATCTAACTGAATACAATTTGAACTTGAAATTTGACACTGTTGGGGGAAAAAAAGTCCATGTTATTCTCAGATGTGTATAGAGGGAATCCCACAGAGTGGTGACAGTTAAATTACTCTAGATCACAGCTCCACCACCTACAAATAAGACATAGATACGACTCAATATGCTTAAACCTCAGGGAATGCAGTCCATATTTTGTACACTATGCTGTAATGTTATAACATCAAGATACTGTAAAGCAAACTTCTTGAAGCTCACTTTCTTTTTGAGCATTAGCTGTGACCACATAACAAATAAGGGATTAACAGTGCTCCTCAGTTTAGCACTGGTATAACTACACTTGGACTATTTTGAGCATTTCTAGTCCCCACACTTTAGGAATGTTAACAAGTATAAGGTGTTTTTTATAAATGAAAACACAATTATTTCCATTTATTTGAAACAGATTATATACAACCATCATTTAATTCTTACAGCTCAGTCCCGTAACACACACAGTATTTTAGTTGGAGGTTATCCAAGATTTCTACAGATGAAGCTGTATCATTAATACTAGTGACATGTGTGCTAGTTAAGAAATGTAGGAAACAGTTTGAAATGTAAAAACTTTATATCGTGAAGATGATCTTCATAGCTGACGCTTTTCATGTTGGATGGTATAGTGAGGCCAAAAGACCTCCCTCCAGTACTGAAGGGGTTAATGCCCTCTGGTGGGTGCAGACAAACCCACCCCATCCCCTCACAAGAAGTGCTGGGGCAGGGCTGGAAGTATGAGAGAGAGCAGGGCCCTGCAGCTCAGTTGTGGTTGAACCAGGGAAGGAGGCAGACATCTCTCCGAGCCTTCTGCAGAACCTGTGACTGGCTGCCAGGAATGAAGACTCATCCCAGCCACCAGAGACAGAGGAGCCAAGGGAGCAACTGGATAAAGTGTCGCCTGGCTGCCAGAGTGAACAGCCGACACCAGCAGCGATGGAGCACCCTTCACAGAAAGCAGTAGGAAGTAGCTGAGGGAAACCAGCTCTTGATCCGGTTGTTCCGCTGCGAAGTGAAGCAATGTGCTCCAACGGTTTCCCCACCAACCCAGTTCCAGGACCACCTGCCACTGTTAGGGTCCTGCGCTGGGACCACCCACCACTGCTAGGGCCCTGGTCTGGGACCTGGTGGAGTAAGGTGGGCCTGGATCTCCCTACCCGCTGCTGCTGACTCCACCCCTGGGGTTGGTGGCCCACTCACCTGAGGCCAGAAGGCCTTGCTATAGACTGTTTCCTTGCTCTGACCCGCCCAGGGGGCCAGAGTCCAAACTGCTATTAATTGCTCTAGCCAGGAGGCTGTGAGCTGTAGACTGTTTTCCTGCTCTGCCCACTGCCCAGACCTACAACCACTTGCCCTACCAGGAGGGGGCGATCCCAATCCCAAGACGGGAGACAACTACAGATGGGTGGACAGGCAATTCACCAGTGCAACCATTTTTCCAAAAGAACAGTGAACAGCTTAAATCTTTGTTTTAATAGTTCAAAGTGCCATGCATACTGGACTGCTTTCCCTTTGGAAGTATGAAGCCACGGATGATGGGGAACCAAGAAACAGTGGGTTGGATTCCACATGACTCTCAGAACATTGCAGGGTGAGGTAGGAGTCAAATCTCATGCCTGTTCCAGTGTTGAAAATTTAGAAAGAAACTAGAGGTGTGTGAAGTCAGACTTTCCTGTCCCCAACATGGAGAAACAATAAGGCCCCATATTTTTATCATGTCTTTGAGTTTCACTGTACACCCCTGTGCTGAAGCCAAGGACTGGAGCCTTTGCAAGTATGTGTAATGCCATTAAAAACAATGGAGCTACACCTTAAACTTTATTTTACAAGCTCTGGTCATTTGGTTGAAAGGATGGTCCCAATGTTTATCCTTTTCAAATAAACAAAATGAGCTTTTTCTTTAAGCACCAAGTAGCTGGGAACAAGAGAGTTAAAAAGAGGCTGCTTCATTAGAAGGGTATTTGCCTAATTACCACTCTGCCTGCCATTATGCAGCTGCTTCTTTGTCCCCAGGTGTTACACACTGGGCAACAATTTTGCATCAATACTTTTTTTTTTAAAAAAAAACCCAACAACATTAACACACATAGTAAGAGGCTACATTGTGAACGTGTCACATTTGGGCCTTTGTGCTGCTCCATCTCTGATCATTTTGTTCTACTTGCTGGTTCCTTTGTAGCCTGGTTTGTGAGTTTGTACATTGTTCTTGTACAACCTGAGTACTTTCTTTATTGTTATGAGGTGATTATAGCAGAAGAACAGAACTATTGTTTGCTTCTGCCACTGACACTCTGTCCTTGGATAAGCCACAACCTCTCTGTGCCTCTCTATGCCATTTATAAAAGGGTATAAATTCCCCATCTTACAAGGGTGCTAAGAGGCTTAATTCATTAATATTTGTAATGCTTGATGAGATATTCTGATGGAAGGTCCTGTAGAAATGCAAAATGATCGTTGCTTAATGTCCGTTTTATTTTAAAAGAAAAGTACACACTTTTCATTATTTAAAACTCAATATTCCAAGTACAATAGTGGTTATATAATGTAACCTATTATGTATCATGTACCATGGGCAAAGGAGTTTCCTGTGGGATTGGTGGAGAATGATGACATGAATGAGTCATACACCCCTTCCCCACCTGTGCAGCCCAATCCCCTCGGTGAATCCTGTTGAAGGGGTTTTCATGAGCTCATGGGGGATGACTGTATGAAGCTAACACTCCCAAACCCAGTAGGCCCAGATCCCAGTCACAAAAACAGGGGGGGGGATGATCTCACCCAACATCTGTCTCCTTTTATTCCACTCCTTCTCAGTTTTCTTTTCAATATGCCTTCCAGGAAATAATAAGTGAACAAATTATAACATGCAGACAGTCACACATTTAACACTCTTCACACAATTTAGGATTCTTTACTTAACTTTGGCATTCTAATAACTCCTATCACTATTAATATTCTTCGTTTTGCATTCTTGCCCTCAAAGTTACCACTCCCTTTTTTATTTGTTTCTCAGAAATATCTTATACTCCTTCAAGAATTCACCCAACTAGGTACTATATCAGAATACTCCAGCAATTTGAACATAGGCATGGAGGATATGTATGTAAATCAAACATGATCTACATTTTTATAATGATTTTATGATTTTCTTTGCAGCTTATCAAGATCGTGTGTTCTTGCCAATATGGAACAAGGAACTTTATTAGCCTAAGGGAAACAGTATGATCCCTAAAGCTACTCTTTGAGTATGTGCTTCTCTCTATTTCACTGTGAAGTTTCTGCCTAGAACTTTTCCCGGCCTCCCTCTCACCTGCAGATTAAAAGAAACATTACAAATGTCTTCATAGGATCCCACTCTGGGAATCTTATCACCTGCATCTCCAAGCCCTTCAGAAGCTGCTTCTCCACCCCTCAACTCTCTGTGGCTCTGCCTACAGCCACCTATCCAGCCATGCTGCCCAGCCTCTCCTTGGAGGGCAGCTCCCAAGTTGCTCCCTGAAGCCTTACAAAGCCTGCTTGCCAGTTCCAGTTTCTGATCTCCTGAAAAGTGTTGCTGTTTCTTGGTACTGTGAGTTACAGAGCCCTTTTCTGACAAGATGCTGATCTTCTGTGGTCCCATGTAGAGCTGGTCAGAAAATGGGATTTATTTTTCCTGTGGAAAAGGTCCATGAAGATGAAAAAAAATCATCAAAATTTTGCATGGAAAAGTTTGACTTTTTCACAAAAAAACAAACTGAAATATTTCAGCTGAAAACCAAAATGTTGCCATTCAGGAATGCTGCTGTAGTGCCCTATGCTTCCATTCGCCTCTATAGACTGGGCTTCCTGGTTGGACTATATATCCCATGATGCACTACTGTCTCCCTACCTGTTAAGGCAGCTGCATCATGGGACTCCCTGGCCAGGGAACATTCTGGGGAACACAGCCCATAGAAGGGAATGGGAATGTGAGGAAACCAATGTACAACTCCCATGAGGCATGATAACCCCTGCAATAGATCTTTTCAAAAAGACTTAATTAGTCAATTGTAGTTTATTGCAATCTTGTATGTATCTGATTGTTTTCTTAAGATGCAATCATGGACATGATTCACATTACACTGAGTTGGTTATGGCTTCAACCTGGTTCTACTTTACTTTACCAATGCTTGTGTTTACAATGGCTCTGCTATTTGTGACTTTGTAGATGCGGAGGCCAGTAACTAGTTTCCTGGCATGAATATATGTTCTCTTCTTCCTTGAGGAACTCAGCTTTCCATTAGGCCCTGCAGGAGCTTACGTTGAGTCAATGTGTTATGCAAATTTGGCATTTCTCTTACTCCAGGTCTGCATCTGACCTAATTTACACCACCAACATCAATAAATTCCTCTCACAAGCAACATTCTCTTTGGGGGCTAATTTATTCACTGTGATGTATTTTAGTCACAATAAAATCCTGGGAATAGAATATGTCTTCTTTAACTCTGTCAGACAAGCATTGTGAGTGTTATTAAGGGCAATTTATAATGCTTTTCAAGTGAGTTGAGAGCAAGAGTGCAGTAATCTTATATCAAATTGTAAGAGATAATGTAATGATAATGAGGAAGTACCTTATCATCAAGAGACCTTATCATCAAGAGTCTAAATAATATGCAATAGTTTGTTAAAGAAAAAATATCTGAAATAGGTCTGTGACTGGGTGTACCTACCTGCACCAGCCCCAAAAGGGTTAAATGTGCTTTGCAGGCTGAGGAAGCCTCTGGTGGGCATGCTCAGCCTGGAGGCAGAGTATAAAAGGAAGCAGCCCAACTCAGTCTGGGCAGGTTGCTGAAGGGGAAGGATGCAGATTCTTTTCAGGGAGCTGCTGCAGGCCCCAACTACAAAGCCACAGCATACAGTGCTTCAGATGGACTCTTGGCTACCTGACAAGCCTGGAAAAGAGACCATGCTGGCAGGAGCTACACCACTTGAGGATCCCAAGGGAACCATTGCTGAGGGAGAAAGGGTAGGAAATAGCCCAGGGGACTTGGACTTTTCTCTTGTGAGTGAACTGGGGAACCACTCAGCATGTTTCAGGAGGATACCTGCTGACTTGGTGGTGAGCACCCCCACCACTGCCAGGGCCCTTGGCTGGTACTTGGAGGAGCAGGGAGGGCCCAAGTCCCCCTACCTTGGGCCTCACACTCCACTAGATGGTGCCCCACTTCCCCAATGAGTCAAAAGGCCATATGGTACCCCAGAAGTGGGTGCCTTTATTGACTCTGACCTTTAGGCCATGCTGCCTTGAGTGGAAGGGCTGCTTTATTGACTGGCCATTGGGTCATGCTGCCCTCCCTGTAAAGGGCTGCTCTATTGACTCCGGCTGTCAGGCTCCACTGCCCTGAGCGGAAGGGCTGCTCTATTGACTCTATCCATTGGGCCACGCAGCCCTGTGTGGAAGAGTGACTTTATTGACTCCAGTCACTCGGCAATACTACCACATTTTTCTAGTAAGGGTCATCAGCCTAGGACCTAACTGCGGTACCACCTCTGCCCTTTCTTTTGACCACACGTGACTCGCCACTCCATGACAGGCTGTACCTACCCCGTGACAAGGTTAATCTTCATTAAGTTTTCAGACTGCATTTAGGGGTACTCTAAATTATACCCTTGAGTTATGCACACAGCTCACATTAACATTAGTCAGATGTATTAAGAGAAATGTGCCCCTGTAGGTGTCACGCTCCCTGAAGTGCTATATTGTAACACAGTATTTGTATCCCCTTTTCTATAAATATTGTGTCTAAGATATTCTCTGTATTGAACTGCTCCTGCTGCTATTGAAGTTAATGGACATATTGAGTCCATGGAGGGGAATTTGGGAAAGCCAAGAGAGTACCGTAGATGTTACAAAAGAACAATCACAATGAGTACGGTAATCAATATGAAGTCTATGATTTATTTATAATAGACAAATGAGAAGTAAAACTTGTTTACAATGCAAAAATAGAAGTGAAATGTGCCTATCAATAATATATATTGAACATTTTACCTTCCACATGGAATAACTTTATTATTATTCATTATTACTATTATTTGGTATTACCATAGCACCTAGGAACCCTAGTTATGGATTAGGACCCCATTGTACAAACTGTAGGAACTGTACAAACACAGTACACACTTCTGTCTATTACCACCTTGAACTACTGGTGTCTGCATGTTTTGTGTTGTATGATGTAGTAGTTAGGTTATTTTTCTTTTTAGGCATGCTTTCTTGCCTCTTTTTTGTTTACAAAGTGACTGACCAGAATGTTTTGTTAAATATCTAATTAAATCAATCAATCCTTAATGCACTATGTGAAATTTATACCCTGACCTGTTCTCATTCTTCTCACTGAGACGAGCCTTACTCGCCTTATCTAGGCTACCCATGTAGGCATTTAAGACAAGCTTATCACCATGGTATCTTAGCCTCTTTCTTGTAGTATATAAGCACCTATGCAGGATGGCTGGCGGAGCACTCGTTTGGGAAAATAGGAATTGCCATGCCAAATCAAACCAATGGTCCATCCAGTCCAGTATCCTGTTCCAACACTGGCCAGTACCGAAAAAATGGATGATTATGGAATAAACTTGCTTTTAGCTCTAATCCTAGGCTGTTAATAGCTGATTTATGTCCTGAATTGAGAGATTTTTATGGCTTTGGTAATGTTAAATATCTTGCCTTATGTATTGGTGATATTCTCATTCTGCATAATAATACTTAATTTTTTTAATCCTGCTAAGCTCTTGACCACCAATGACAGTGATAGCAGTGAATTCCAAAGGTTAGCTATTCATGGTGTAAAAAAAGTTACCAGCTAAGCTTTGTCCTTGAATATGCATGCACAGCTCCCGTTTATTTCAGTGGGCCCCTAATCTACATATCCAGTGTCAGTTTCTGCAACAGGTGTTGTGGTTGTGGGAGCATGGGGCTCAAAGGAATTCAATTTCAAGACTTCTAGGATAGTGGTTCTCAACTAGGGATATGAGTATACTTGGGGGTGCACAGAGGTCTTCCAGGGGGTACATCAACTCATCTATGTAGTTACCTAGTTTAACAATAGGCTACATAAAAAGCACTAGCAAAGTCAGTACGAACTAAAATTTCATGCAGACCATGACTTGTTTATACTGCTCTATATGCTATACACTGAAATGTGAGTAAAATATTTATATTCCAATAAATTTATTTTGACTATGGGAAAAATGAGAAAGTAAGCAATTTTTGAGTAGTAGTGTGCTATGACACTTTTTTGTATTTTTATGTCTGATTGTGTAAGCAAACACCTTTTTAATGAGGTGAAACTTGGGATACACAAGACTAATCAGATTCTTGAAAGGGGTAGAGTAGTCTGGAAAAGTTGAGGGGAGGGAGGGGTTTGGTTGGTTGTTTTTTTTCCCCGTAAAATACCTTTTAAAACCAAGTTTACAGGGAATTTATGTATTAACAAATGTCCCTTGTTTATCAAAATATTCTAAGAATTTGTTAGTGAAAATACTCATATGGACTATTCAGTTTTTAGTCAATCCTGGTTTTTTTAAGCTTTCTTAATGACTGAGTTTATATTTGGTAGGTAAATAGTGACATCTGCTGGTGAAGGTTTGAGAATGAAGCCTGAGTACCTAGATTTCTCTCCCAACAAACTCAATTACATTTATAACAATTGTATGAAATCCCATAAGAAATAATCCCATTATTTTTCCTTCTTGAGGACATAAGAGTATTCTTTTCATTTCCATATTTGTTTTTCATGTTTATCTAATAGATCTGACTTTGCCAAAATAAAACTAAACAATACTTAATGGTTGGTTTAATGATACAGATCATTAAAACAACACTGCCTTTATGCTATTCATTAGCCTTTAATTCTTTCAAGTGCAGCAAGGTTTGGTGCCTTGATGTGCATTAACCATGTCAGGCCAATGACCCCATTGGCTCAGGAAACTTTATATGGGGCTTCTAATGATGCATGATGAAAGGCTGAGTCCTGCTCATTTAGCCAATCTGTTGTATTCAATGGCTCTGTTCTTTTGCTTCCCCAGAGTGTAAGCTCCTCTGATTTCTTTGTCTCCTTTAATTACATTATTATTTACAATATGGCATATTCAAAAGTGAAGTATCATTGTGGAATTGCTCATGAAAACTACCCTGATGGCTGTGTTCTTACACACCCAATGGGAATCCATTTAATTTACACTAGAATTGGAGATGAAAAAGCAGCACAATATGATTGCCCTAAATGAATTACACAACACTGGTATTCTCTTTCCAAAACATGTCTGGCAAGTGTGGAGCTTAACATCATGAGAGACTGGATTCTGTGGTAAAAAGCATATTGTGATTCTTTGCATTTTTAGTTACACATTTGTCATTCAAAAATCTCACGTTGCAAAATGCCCAAAAGCAAGATCAAGACACTATATCAGACTTGCTACACGGGCAGTACCCATGTGACTAAATGCATATGATAAGGAGTGAGTCTCCATTTCCTGTAAGTTCCTTATCACTTGACATCTACTTTTTCCTGGATCACTTTCAGAATAGAGAAGTTTAAGGTTGTGACCTGCATACAGGATTCCCAGAACCAGAAGTTCTGGTCTTGTGCAAGTCATTTAACCAATCTATAACGCTGGGAATACCTTTTGCCTACCTCACAAAAGTGTTGTGAGGACTAATTAATGTTTGCACAGTATTTTGAAGGTGTTGTGTTACAGGCATCATCAATAATATAAAATCTGATCCTTGGCAGGTAACTACTGACCTAGATCCAACTTTGACAGATTATTGGTATGTTATAGCCTATGGATAACTGGGGAAATACAGAAGACCAAGTGAGCTGGATGGATGCAGTAAAGTTTGCCAATTTTTTTACTCAAACCAAAATTGAGTTCAACCCAGTCCTTCTGACTTGTCTATGTTTTTGGCAAACAACTGTTCCCTAACTTCAAAAAAGAAAATTGCATGATGTCTTGAGTCTCAGTATGTTCTGCTACAGGATAAATGGGGCTGCTCGCTGCACGCTTCCTAGGCCCCACCTGCCTGTCCTTAGAAGGGAGAACTGCAAGAGGCAGTTAATTAGCACCCTCTTGAACTATAGGATCCAGAGGGGTTCCACAGAGGAACACTTCATGCGGTTATCATGAACTTCTCCCTGAGTCCGACCTTTGTATTTCACATTGTGCTGCTACTTGATAAATTGGTTGTTAGACTGTGACTCTGGTAGAGCGGCTGCCTGTGGAACATGAGGGTCCAGGTCCAAGTCATACCTCCAGTGAGGTGTGGTAGGAACACACAGTGAGTCCAGCCCCAAGGTAAGGGACTCTAAGTGATTCCTAGTTCAGGGATTGTTATAGTGTGGCTCACACCTTAAAAGAGAGACTGTAATGTGGACACCTCCCCTCCCATTCTTTTTTTCCTCTTTCTTCAGATGGAAGAAAACTTGCCTGCTGCCCAGGGAACTAAAATGAGTGTATCCTCAAAGAGGACACCTTAACAAGCATGTAAGTTGGCATAAAGAGTGAGTAATGTGTATGTTTCTCTCTATAAAAAAATGAATACCATACAAAAATTGGTGTGTGAAGTTATTCATCAAGCAATAAATCATGGGAATAGAAGAAGAAATAACTGCAGATATCTTACATATGCCACACACACAATTTTCACTCTGTACTCGTACACCTGATCACATTCAGATTCCTCCTCACTTTGCTCAAAAATTGGCATTACTCAGGCAGATTGAAGCCAGTGACAACTATTCCTTTCCACCTAGGAGGAAGGTTGAAGCAGTCTTCTATGCTTTACCTACTGGAGAAGGTGATTGTGTGTCCACTGCAACCTTACTGTGGTATAGCTTTTTGCTGCATTTATGCATTTTGTATTGTATTCAGCAT
Organism: Lepidochelys olivacea; assembly: GCF_965140295.1. NCBI lineage: Eukaryota > Metazoa > Chordata > Testudines > Cheloniidae > Lepidochelys > Lepidochelys olivacea. Next base: position 122,388,097 of record NC_140411.1, on the reverse strand, counting down.
GGTCCATCCTCCACCCTGCACTCTTTTTCTCTTCCTGTTTCCATGCCAGTTTTGGGCTATTGTTAATGAGGTGCACTGGTCTTACAGGGGACTAAAGGCAAAGCATGTCCCCAGTCCTCAGCTCTGACAAGGACATCCTGAAGAACGTAGTCAATGGGGCAGATGGGAGATGTAGTTCAGGAACCATGTGATCGTAAGATGGGCTTATATAAGGCAAGTTTCTTGCTTAGTCTGTTAAGAATAAACATGAGGTAAGGTCTGGAGTGAGATTCTCCATCAAGAATATTGGAGAAGAGACCAGAAGAGGCTGTGAAGAGCCAAGAACTACAGGAAAGGGTAAGATCTGCAATGCCAGGTCAGTACATGGAAGCAGAGCATAAGCAGACTAAGCAATTGCTTAGGGGGCCACCTTGAGCTGCTTTGGGCACTATTATTAGTATGTGTTGTGGGTTGGGCACCGAGACAACAATATTCCTGCTTAGGGCCCCCAGTGGGCTAGCACTGGTACTGTATAGAAGGCCTGGCAGCTTCAGTTTATGTTCAGTTACATTCAGCCTGTGATGGGATCTTGAAGGCCTAGAGATGGACAAGATAAAAGGACCCCAAGGAGAGGTGAATGGAGAGTCTCTGAGGAAAGGGATCTTTAGAGCTGGCTGAAAAATTTCACTTATTTTTTGGGGGAACTTTGAAAAAAAAATTTAAAATGAAAAACAAACATTTGGCTTTGTGGTGGCAGTGGTGTGGTGTAGGGGTTTTGTGGTTTGTGTTGTTGGAAAAATCAAATTTTGACCAAAACAACCTTCCTGAACATTTTTGGTTTGGGCAAATCCAGTTGGGTATGCGGGGGGGAGGGTTTGCTACTGAGGTGGGAAGACTCAACAAAAATAATGTAAGCAGCTCCACACAGAGAGCTTGGGGTGGGAACTGAACACTAGCTTCTTCTATTGGGCCCTGAGGCTGGGTTTTCAGAGGGTGAAATGAAGCCCTTTCTCAATCCTTGTATTAACAGTAGTGAAAGCAGGGAGGATCCTGGGAAGAAAGGACTGTTGAACTGGGTGGCCAGGAAAGGGCCAAGAAATCTGTTTAGCACAGGGAGATCAAACTACTCTTGCTAGCAAACAATGCTGCATCGGCAGGACAAAAGCTGTCACCTTGGAAGGGCAGAAAGACTATCAAGCAGCCCTATGCTAACAGAGCTGAAGGACTATGAACCCAGGCAGGGCTGAAGTATTGTTTGTGTTTGAGGTTTTTTAATTTGCAGTATTGTCCTCACCCAGCACTCAGATCTCATGATTTCAAACATAATTGTGTTCTTTTTTTATTGGCCCTCTGTTTTCTGAGCCTTTTGGGGTTCAGGTGTTTTATGTATTCAAGCGTCTCAGCAATCTTGAGGGCTAGAAACTTACCATTTTAATTATAGATGAGATTCTCATGCAGTTGCTTGATTCCAGCAGCTGGGTTTTCAGGAAAAGACCAAGATTTGTGATTAAATAGCAAGAGTTGGCAGTACTGTAGTTGACTCAGAAACGGAAGACTCTGATTTGGCCACAAGGCAAAGTTTCCCTACCAGAAGGGACATGGAAGCAAAAATTAACCTGCTGCCAAAGGGTAACCATTTCCAGGGAGAAAATCAAGGAGGCACCAATGGGGAAACTGAGTCAGCACTGCCTGAAAAGTAAGTGTCTGCTATCGTGAAATCTAGTGTATATGGCTTGCTTTTCAATATTATATAGAGTATGTTTCTCCTCTTCTTCTGCTCCAATCATTTGTTATCCACTTCTAAGCATGAGCTCTTGGTGAGAATATTATTGGGAGGCTACTCAAATTATATTTTTCTGATATGAAATACCTGTAATACTTTGTGTGAGGAGGCTGAATTATCTGTAAAATTCCATTACGTGTGGGTTTTTCAATATGTTTTGTTAGTGTTCCACTCTCTATTCATCGCACTAAAATGATGAATTCACATGTATGCTGTGATCACAACAGGTACTCTCCACTCTAGATTTCAAAGTTATTGTACTGCTAATGAGCACTCAAGTGGCTGGAGGGTTGAAGTAATGGTGCAGCACTACTGTTAAATGCATGAACACTCAACTCTGACTGAATCTTGAGACAGGTAACAACACAGCCACTCCTATACTAGCATCTTGACATGAGTCTTATGGTGACGCTTCCATTGTTCTGAGGGGTTTGAGTCTCTCAAATCTGTATAGTAAATAATGCCAAACTAATGTGAAAAGTACTGACTGAGAAATCTGCTCTCTAGCATATCCTGTGTAGATGTAAGCACCACAGGTACTGTTACTGTATCTGTACATGTCTAGTCTAGTACAAGTATTGCAGCACTTCCTCCAGGGCAGTAGCTCAAACTTTTTTACTGGTGACCCCTTTCACATAGCAAGCCTCTGAGTGCAGCCCCCCCTCTTATTAAATTTAAAACACTTTTTATATATTTAACACCATTATAAATGCTGGAAGCAAAGCTGGATTTGGGGTGGAGGCTGACAGCTCGTGACACCCCCCCCCATGTAATAACCGCATGACCCCCTGAGGAGTCCTGACCCCGAGGTTTGAGAATGCCTGCTCTAGGGTGTAATCTTCACAAATACTATATTCTATGATACATGGATTCTGGTGTGCAATCTCTCTCCTACAAGGAAAGTCACATTGTGCTAAACAGTTTCTGGCTCTACAAGGGATAAGATCATAATAGAAAACTTGTTAAATGTTAGTGTTCTATGTTACAGGTGTTAGTGGATGGTGACAGCATCATGTTATTAAACAGTTCTAAGCATCGTTCAAGGTTTAGTTTTGAGATATCAGTTTGCTAAATTTCATGGTAAACCACAGTAGGAAATTCATGCCAGAGTTTGGAGAGGTATTTGTCCTACTGTATGTGAGAAATGGAGCTAAAACAAGTTATAAAGCTCTTTAAAATTGAATCATTATGTAAAACAACTTAAACCAAAACCTTTTTGGTTATCGCTCTTCTATTTTGCTGGACAACCCTTTGTAGTGGGGAGAAAAAAGTTAGTGGTGTATGTCAGTTCCAAAATGTGAAGTCACTTTTCCTGTTTTTTTACTTACACACACGAAAAGAGATGGGATAGTAAGGGTGAGAGGAAATATAGCTTCTGTTGGCGTTCTCAGGATTCCACGTGGCAGGTCAATCACAAATGGATGGTCTGGATTGGCAGGTCTGCAACAACAGCTGTTGTTCTGGGGTCCAAGTCATCTCCTGGTCTGGGATGTCATCTGGCTAATCTGGTACATCTCCTTCATCAGTCTCTCTTAGGCTGGATAGAGCTGGTAAAGGAGAGGGCTGTCATATCATTGGGCTGATGCCATATGGTACAGTTGACCTCAGGATCAAATGAAAAGCCAAGAGACCAGACAGGAGAAAAATAGTGGGGTAGAAAGGAACACACAAGGGAAGGGGAGATGGAGCAGACTCTCATGTCTCTGGCTGGAGCCTCTGCTGTGGTGGTGGTGGCCTGGTATTCCCATGCTGATGTGTTGAGGTTTGGACTTCATGATGATGCAATGATTTTCAGGATCCACAGACAAAGTCCCTGCTTCCCTCTCCTCCATGAATCCCTCAATCAGTCCACATGTTCCTGCCCCTCAAATTCTCTTTTTAAGGGCCCACAATTAGTCAATAGTCCACCTTTTCAGTATTGGGTTCACCAGTTAGACCTAACTCTAACATGCCAAGTTTGGTCTACTAACTTCCAGTCCCACACTCTTCTCATTTACCAGGTCTGGCCTCAGCACAGTCTGAGTTATAGGGGTAAAGACTTTTTGTTTAAACTAACTCCAGTGTGTTTCTCAATTTTACTGATCTTTATAAACAATTTAATGTAACAGGGTGAGTTGGACTCACCTTTTCCCATCAACATTTGTTAATACGGGTGATTGAACATTTTATATTCTTCCATGCAAAGAATAGCAGAAGTAGAAAATTAGCTAGTAAATTACAGACATAGCACACTGGAATGTCTAACCTGCAGTTAGACACCTGCAGCTGACCCGTGACAGGTGATTCAGGCTCATGGAGCTTGGGCTAACAGGCTGTTTAATTGTGGTGTAGATGTTCAGGTTCATGCTGCAGCCTGAGCTCTGGCACCCTACTCCCTTGCAGGGTCCTAGAGTGAGGCTTCAGCTTGAGCCTGAATGTCTGCACTGCAATTAAACAGCCCCATGAGCCCAGGTCAGCTGATATGCGCCAGCCATAGGTGTTAAGTTTTCAGGCCTCTAAGGGTATGTCTACACTGAAATTAATTAGCTCTTAGCTTGCCTTTCTCCTCTCAGCACTATTGCAAAAAGGGGAGTTGTTTTGGCTGGCTAAGCGAGACTCCTCTTGGAGAAGGAAAATGACACTTCTACAGGTCTATTAGCAAAAACCTAAAGTTTACATCCCAGAGACTATTCAAGATTTAGCCAAACCTGATGGGAGGTAGTGCTGTCATCTGGTTCCCTTCCTCTCTGGCCAGGGATGAATATGTCTTTCAGCTACATGGCTGGGAACCTCATCCTATTAAAACTAGCTAATCAAAATACACTCCTTTTGGAGATTTCAACTATAAACTCTTCTCCCATTTCCCAGTGCCAAATCTGAGTGAGTGGCATTACAACTTGTGCACAGGGTCATAGCACCACTCAGGTCTGTCCTGGCCATACTTCTGTCGTGACAAGGGAGTAATCAGGACAAAACTGATTGAAGGTGAGGGGTCCCCTAACTTCCATAGTGCACAGGATCCTAACATTCTCTAATCCAGCCCTGCTTCTCTTAGCTTAAAAAAAAATTCTTCAATTCTATATTTTGGAACAATAGCACCTATTCACAGAAAAACAGCAACAGCAAAAGCAAGATACAATTTAAAATCTCTTCCAAAGAAGTAAGAACGAAGACCAACATGATTTGTTAACTAGCTATACATATGACTAAAATACACAAAGTATTCAATATCCAGCAGCACTACTGGTGATGAGTGACCAGTCATACAAACAAACAGGACACATTTAAGCAAGAAGATTGAATCTGAGAGACAAATTATACTGTCTTTATTTCAGCTGAAAGAGAACCCTAAGTAGAGAGAATACTGCCCCTCTTTCTTCTGTTTGTGACTATTTTTTTTTTGAGGAGGAGAAGTCTTTGAACGAACAACCAGTCAATAGTAGTGACAGGATGTTTTGTATTTCTAGTGTATGAGAATACAGCTCTTGGTTAACTTCAAAGTTAATGAGTGAATTTGATTTATATTTGTGCAGTATAATTAAGTGCAGCTAAGGGAAACCTGGAATTACTGGGAGGTTTTTTGATTATCATATGTTTGGGTAAATTTTCCCCAAAGAAAGCCAATGAAGGACATGTGTATAAAAGAGGTAATATAGTTCCCTTTCATATCATAAATATTTGAATATAAGGAATTGCCTGTGCATGGTATGATAACCTTGCCTTCCCCTCCACAAGGTAACTTTATTTAGCACATCCAAAATCATAGGCACACCTTCCTTTTTTTTTTTTTTTTTTTTTTTTTTTTTAAACCAATGCACTGCTTTCACTATCGGAGTTAGCATGTTAGCTGGGGAAATAATAATACCATTGTTCCTTGTATGGGCAATTCATTGCAACCTTTATGGATTTTTATCACTTTTGCATATCTTAAATATTCAACAATACTCACCTTAAAAATATTACACTGACTTTGGATTTCTAATGGCTCTTCAGAACATTTTAAAACTTCATGGTCTCAGGAGGAAATTTCCTCCTTTTTAAAAAAAAAAAAAAAGACTGGTTCTGCAATATTCAGGGCTTCTCTTCTCTAGAACGAGAGATATATTAACCCTGGGTTCCTCCTTGGGTTCACCTCAAGTAGATAACGTGATAAGATACAACTTGTCCTTTCTGCACTAAGGTTTAAAACTTATCACACATGTTTAACTACTATGTTTATAAAATTTTATTCTTTTCAGTAAAAGCATCACAATGCAAAACAAAAACCAAAGTTGAACAAAATAAACTTAATTACCATCTGTAACATGCAGCATACCATAACATTTAACAACCTTAACATTAAACTATAAAATATATTGTGATTGTATGAGTACAATACCAGGTTTTCCAATATATCATAGAATATCAGAGTTGGAAGGGACCTCAGGAGGTCATCTAGTCCAACCCCCTACTCAAAGAAGAACCAATCCCCAACTAAATCATCCCAGCCAGGGCTTTGACAAGCCTGACCTTAAAAACTTCTAAGAAAGGAGATTCCACCACCTCCCTAGGTAATGCATTCCAGTGTTTCACCACCCTCCTAGTGAAAAACTTTTTCCTAATATCCAACCTAAATCTCCCCCACTGCAACTTGAGACCATTACTCCTTGTTCTGTCATCCGCTACCACTGAGAACAGTCTAGATCCATCCTCTTCAGCTACCTGAAAGGGGGTTCCAAAAGCAGCTATCAAATCCCCCCTCATTCTTCTCTTCCACAGACTAAACAATCCCAGTTCCCTCAGCCTCTCCTCATAAGTCATGTGTTCCAGTCCCCTAATCATTTTTGTTGCCCTTCGCTGGACTCTTTCCAATTTTTCCACATCCTTCTTGTCATGTGGGGCCCAAAACTGGACACAGTACTCCAGATGAGGCCTCACCAATGTCAAATAGAGGGGAACGATCACGTCCCTCAATCTGCTGTCAATGCCCCTACTACACTTGCCAGCATTCAGGGATGTAGCATTTGCTGTACCTGGCTGATCAGTTTCTTGGCTGCATTCTGACACCAGATGTTAAGTGAAGGAATACTGGCCAGGACCGGTAACAGTGCCAATATTATTGGCTTCAATATGCCTGTAATAATTCTCATGGTATGCTTACGCTGTGTGTCTATTAGTCTAGTGTGGCAGAGTTTTTAACCAAACTGGGACACAATATTTTCCAACTGAATAGCAGACAGTAGCTGGTTTCTGTTCTTGATCTCTTGCGCTACTTCCATAGGACTGGAGGGGACCTTGAGAGGTCATCTAATCCAGTCCCCTGCACTCATGGCAGGACAAAGCATTATCCAGACCATTCCTGACAAGTGTTTGTCTAACCTGCTCTTCAAAATCTCCAATGATGGAGATTCCACAACTTCCCCAGGCAATTTATTCCAGTGCTTAGGAAATTTTTTCCTAAAGTCCAACCTAACCTTCCCTTGCTGCAATTTAAATTTAGTGAGATAGTATTTTTGTGAGTGTATGATCTAGAGTATCCCGAGAAACACTGGTGTTGGATCATATGCCAGCCATTAACCATTCAAAAAGATGTTAAACTCAAGCTGGCTCTGAGCATGATGTAAGTGGAAGCATGTTGATACAGTTTGTGATGTACTTGGTTTCAGTCTCCATTCCTTGCCATATCACTGCTCACGTTCTCTTCATTTCTTTGGAGGTCACTGTCTGTGGCAGGGTCCGTCGGACAAAGTTCACTGAAATTGCCTGCATCCTCCACTTACATCCAGTCACGTACTCAGTCCACCACTTAGCTCCTCACCAATCTTCCACAACCTTGCCCCTACACTGGCCTTTCAGGCCAAGCAAATATCATCCATGTACATGAACCATCTGGAGATTGTGTTTGGTAGGTCATGTTGTGGTGATTGGGTCTACAAATTTACCCTAAATGTGAGCTCAACTTACTTTATAAACTTTCTCATATTTTTTTTTTAAAAAGTGTCATCATAACTCTAACCAATAAATGCTGTTGGCAGAGGAAGTGGGGAGTGCAAAAGGGAGACAGACTGAATTTAGTCCAAACAAAAAGGCCTACTGACATAATGCAAGGATTGTGTTAAGATCATGCCTGGTGAAAAAGAGGAAGTGGAAATTAGTGAACCAAAATTGGTATGTTGGAAATTAGACCTTGCTGCTGAACAAAATTGAGGGAATGGGCTAATCCTGAGAATTGGCCTGAGCAGACTATGCCGGAGGGAGGGAGCCAGATGACATTGCCAAGTCTGGTTAAATCCCAAATTACCACCTGGAGGGGTGTGTGAGAAACATCTCACACGCCCCTCCAAGTGTCTCCTTTTTCTTCCCCACCTTATTTGTTTTCTTTGCTCTACCTCCTCTTTTATCTGTCTAATAATAATCTGGTGTAGCCAGCCAAGACTGCATATTTTGCGACATTGCTGTGAAGGCAGTTAAATGCAATACATTAAACAGCTCGCTGCTGGTACAAGTTTGCAAGTCTTGGAGTAGTTAATAAGACCATGTTCTGTGCTTGTTTTTCCAGCAGAAAGGTTGTAACGGAGAGTCAACACCAGAGACAGAGGCTTCATTTTTTTTTACCTTGTTCTTGTCTTTCCCTATATGTGTGTCTCAATTCCATATATAGGAAATGGAATCAGACTTTAACAGCAACAGCAGGTCCAACCCTTCTCAGCTAACTTTTCTTTTCTTGAAAAGCAATGGTTATAACCATCTTTAACACCATCTAAAAGACTGTCAGGCAGGGGGGTTAGTTCTTCCTGAAAACTCTTCAGCTAAAGGGAAAGAGAACAAGGAATGTTGTTAAAGTGCTAACTAAACCTGTCATTTTAACTGTTTTTTTTCTTTTCTTTGTTTTTAATAAAACGTTTAAAGGATTTTTAATGGGGTTTGCCATGGTACTAAGCAAGCTGAGATCTCTGTATACCAAATCACAAACATAATTCAAAGCTGTTGAATGTTCAACAGTCCATTCTTCTGGGATCTCTAGGTGCTGATATTATGGTGAAGAGCCACCTGAAAACATCAAGTCAGTTGCCATGACAACCTGTCTAGGAAGAACTCTTGACATCTTGTCCAGCATAAGCTTGTGTCAAATGGTGTCATAAACTGTTGTAAGGTCCAAAAAAAAAAGACCGCTCTAGTTTTCTTTTTCTCTTTTATAAAATCAAATCAGTCAATGCTTTACAACTAAGGGGAGGACAACGCAGGTGGGGGAGTACAAAAGCAGGGCAGTGGGGGGGAAGGGTGGAGAAAGAAGGGAAGGAGGTCTGGACTGGCCACTAGGTGTTCCCTAGTCAAATGTTTCTAAAATTAGGGTCACTTTTCACCGCTCTAAGTCAGAGGTCAAAATACCATTATTTCATTCTGTACACTGATTTACTTTTCCACCTCTACAAAATCACTTGCTTCGTGATCATGGCTGCTCTTGGGAACCATGAACACCGTGCTGACAAGGGACCAAAAATTTGCAGGTAAATATCCTGATGCATAATCTTATCCTAGTTTAGGCAGGCCCTCAGAAGAAAAAGCACTTGGTGTACCATGAACAGTACTGATAAAATTCAGTTGCATTGCTTTATTTTATATAATCCAGTCCCTCAAAGCCCAAAAATAGTGCACATAGATTGTCCTTGGGAACAAATGATCCAGCACAAACTTAATAAATTGTGGCACAACTACCTCTAGAGGTTTGATAGTTCCAGTCCAGAATAATCTACTTTAGACAGTGGCCAGCCTTGCAATAGGCTCATAAATAAACCTTCACTTAGAATGTTGTTAAGACAACAAATAGAAAATGCTGTTATCCAAGTCTTATTTGGATGGGACTAAATGTTTCATACGTATCTGAAGCTTTGTATTAGGGGATGGCTATTTCGTTTTATCTCTGGTTGACATGATGATGAATGAGAAGAGGGCAATGTAGAAAATGCTAGTGCCAGCTAGGTTAATGCCATGTGTTGGTGAAAATATAGAACAAAAAATGACTTGCAAATGAGCATAATTACACATTGGGGTCACAATGGGAGAAAACGGATAGCTATTCTGCTGATGTCTTATACTATCCAGTTAAGATGGTTGAAATAATGTCATTATTGAGTTTTGACTTTTCTAAAATACAAAAAAATCCCCAACTCCACTGGCCATAGGCAACACAAGCTATGCACCACCCCTCTGAGTGTCTCCCTGGAGCGTCCAGCTCCTGTTCCTCTAGACACTCGGAGTATTCACAGATTCGTCGCTTCCAAGGAAAGAGCGCACCTCCTCTTACCCATTACACCTCAAAAAGTGATTTAACTTTAAAATTAGTCATTAAATATTCAAAACCACTGGAAAGATCTGGTGTGAATGAAACAGCAGTTAAAATTGGCATGAACAAAGATTGGATGAATATGGATATTATACCTAAAATTCTTAAATATTACCAGCATGTATGAGATTAATTCAGTCTCTTGACCTTATGTAAGCCTGGATCAGACATTTGAACTCAGAGTTACAGTCTGTGGCTTCTATCTCCAACTTAGTCTCAGAGGTTCCTAGAATGTATGTGGGGTGTTTTTTTTTTTTTCACCTTTTGAGTTGTTTGTTTTGAAGAGGCAGTTAATGGACTTCGAAAATCAGCCTTAAAAAGAATTATTGTAGGTATTTTCCAGTTTAACTCTGAGGATTACAATAAGGAAAATACTATAAGGAAATGAATACTAATCTTGTAGAATGTGAATGAACCCTGGAGCTTTGGTTCATTGGGTCAGGATTGCTTATGCCATACTCTGAACTCCTTTTTCCCTATCTATCAAAGTATGATAACTTAAAATCCTCAGTAAAACTGACAAACTATGTAACAATATTAATATAGTTTTTCAAAACAGAACTTGCAAACACTTCTCCCAAACTTAATTACTACTCTTTAACTGATGAAAGATAAAAACACACACACACACAATGTATGGACTAAGGCACACAAAGAGTACTTTTGTTGGAAAGCAATAGTGCAAATTATGGTCTGTTGTGCCAGCTGGGCACAGTGCATGGAAGGGGCAGTGCAGAAGCACACCCACCCCATTAAGTGTTTTGGGGAGGAACTTGAGGCATAGTTGCCCAACACATAGGAGAGCTGATCTGTTGCTACACTCATTTATTGACATGCTCATGTGCACGGGATGGGTCCTGTTCCCTAAACTGATGCTAGGGTGGAGTTGGGGGAACAGGGCAATAGCCTCACATATCATCTTTGCCTGCTATTTAGGGTGCTGTTCACCCCTGTGGGTGTAAGGAAGGAGCTGACCCTTCATCTTCCTGAGTGCAGTCACTGCAACTGTTCTTAGCCCTTGCAGAGGGTGAGATGGAGGTCTCCAAAATGGGAACACGTAAAGACAAGGTTGAGTCTGCCACTAATGCAGACAGAAAACTCTGCAATAACATGATTCCAGACTGTCAGTGTAAGGTGGTGTGCAGTGGGTATGAAACCTGCTTCATAGAATTCTCTTAACAAATTTCAGACTTTCTTCTGTGGATTCCATAGAAGAGAAAAGTTCCACTTTAAAAAAATAAAATAAACTTCATGCTTGCATAGTTAATGCTTTTCCAGAGCACTACCAGTCTTCCACCCATGTAAGAAAATACCACCATGGCCTCTGTATGAAGATTCTTCTGAGTTTTCCTGAACTCTAGAACTTTCTCCCAAAAGCATCCACAGCTAAATCAGCAGAATTGCATCCACCAGCAGAATTTTTGAGTTTCAAAAAATGTTTGGATTGGGATCAAATTTTACGTGCCCTTTAGAGAATTTCTTCTCCATTCATCCCCAAATGATGCTTTTGAGTCTACTTAGTGCATGACTCAGCCTCCTCAGCTACACATGAGGCCAATGGTTTAATTATTCAACAAGCATAACCATCCTATCTCCATGAGGTCCCTGAATCCAACTTACAGCTCTACCAGGGTATGTATATATTAGACTGTTTGCCCGTATTTGACCCTCTTTGTCATTATAATGTAAAACATACAACAATCATCTTGACTGGAGCTGCTTCTGTGAAATTCTAGGAAGAATGTATAGTGACTGTTCATCTGGGTGGTTTTACCATGTACGGGCCTAAAAGTTGTGGGTGCTCAGCACTACTCAGGCTGTTTCCAAAATAATTATTGCAGTACAGTCTATCTCTATTCAAAGGGGTATACATTGTATCTGAGGGAAGAAACTGGTGTGATCTGGAAAGGAAAAGGAAATAACATAAAGGTAAAGAGAGTGTTTAAAGAATAAAAAGAATGACCTTGGGGCTTAATAGAAAGCAGGGAAGCTTTGAAGAAGGTTTTTTCAGAGGTGGCATATGGTCATAAATTGCTAGGAAGTGCTATAGTGTTGATCTCGATTAAAGTCTTGCAGACTGTTGCCATATCAACGCAACATAGAAGGTGATGGAGTGGCAGCTTGAGCCATGAGTGGGAAGGAAAGGCATTGTTTTTTTTATTATTCAAAGTGGATGTAGTGCTTGTGAAAAGTGCCACAATGACAAACCCAGAGACTCAGGTTCTTTCTTTATCTCTGGAACAGCGTGCCCTAAGCAGTGGCAGTAAACTTGTAATTCAACCTGTCCCACACCATTGTGGGGAAACCCCTTCTAGGGCTGAGATGGTACTTAGGTCTCTATGTCCATTCAGTTCTTAATTACTGTTAACAAGAATGTCTGAATAGTCCTGGCAGGATTCAATGTTGCTAAATGTTGATTTCAGCTGAGACACACTGAAATCGATGGCCGGGGGGGGCAGGAGGAAGCAGTTGGTAACAGTGAGTGTAAGTGTAGCCCACCCCTTTGCACCTGCAGGGATCTGGTGTTACTGGCCCTGTAGCAGCACCAAGAGATCCCTGCAGCTCTGCTGTCATGGTCCTGCTCCCTCACCCCTATGGCAGAGGGTTTCAGAGGGCTCCCTGTACTGCTGCAGGTCCAGTGACAACCAATCCCTGCAGGAATGAGATGTGGGGAAGGCTGAAGTCCTGGCACAGAGGAGCAGAAACTCCCCCAGCCCCGACTGTGAGGAGGAGGACAAGCTGTGGCTACCACAAGACCATCCCACTGCCAAGTGGTTCTGGCCCCAGGCAAGAACCATTCAACAGCAAGGTGGCCTCCCTTGCTACCTGGGGCATGTCCTTATTTTTCCAGTCCTGGCTGGGAGTCTCTGCTCTGCTGAGCCTAGACCACAGCAGCCAGCCTGCCCTCTCACTCTCAGTTCTTTGTGTGCCCCTCACTGACTAAAGTGAGGTCCTTTTTAAACCAGGTGCCCTGATTAGCCTGCCTGTCTTAATTGATTCCAGCAAGTTCCTGATTGTTCTGGAACCTCTCCTGTTATCTTTCCCAGGGAAAAGGGACCTGCTTAATCTGGGGCTAATATATGCCTCACACTGTAGGCCTGTTTGTGTGTGTGTGTATATATATATATATAGATGTATAGTGACAGGGTCAGGCCAGATGGCTACAGGAGAGTGATAGAAGGCAGATATAATACCCAAATAACCAGACAGGAAGACGGGTGTCTGCTAACTCCTAACAGACTGGAACATTTCCGAGGTATGTCACCTCTTGCCATAACTCCAAGATCTTACTACCTAATTTCCAGTATAAAAATATAACTCCTTAAATATTATGATAAATACATTTTGTAACATCTGTGATGACCTGTGGGCTATTGGCTCTCAGTAGAGACTTCACGTGCTACCCTTCGGTGAACTATTATGCATATATCCAAGCTAGGGAATTCCTGTACACATCCCTAAGAAGTACTTCCTGTGCTCTCTGCCAGTTGGCACCAAGAGGTCCCTGGATCAGCTTGAGTAATTATAGGCCTGTCAGCATGACCTCAATCCCAGGCGTAATAAAGGAATGTCATGTACAGGATGTGATTAAAGAAGAGTAATACAATTAATGGAAATCTGCATGGGTTTATGGGGAATAGATATTGTCAAACTACTTAGATGTGGAGGGGTGGGAGGTCTTGGGATTACATGTTTGGTTGCAAAAGGGAAATAGTATTGGTTATAGCACACATATTCTTCTGTAAGATGTTTGACTTGGTACCATATGACATTTTGATGAAGAAACTAAAATGAACAAATTCAACATGGCATGCAATAAATGCATTAAAAACTGGCTAAGTGATAGGTCTCAAAATGTAATTGTAAACAGGTAATCATGACTGAGTGGGTGTATTTCCAGTGGGATCCACAGGGATTGGGTTTTGGCCCTACACTCATTAATAGTTTTATCAGTGACCTGGAAGAAAACAAAATCATTACTGACAGTTTTCAGATGACACAAAGATTTGGGGAGGTCACTGAGGGAGAGCAATTTGGAACTCTTAGTAAACTGGGTGCAAGTAAACTATCCATTACAATAGAGCCAAATGTAAATGTATACATCTAGGAACAAAACAGGCATGCTATATTTACAGAATGGGGGACTCGATCCTGGGAAGCAGTGGCTCTGAAAGAGACTTGGAGGTCGTGGTGGATAATCAGCTGAACATGAGCTCCAAGCATAGGCGCCGACTCCGTGGGTGCTCCAGGGCTGGACCCACCGGGATAATCAGTTGTGGCAGCTGCAAATCAGCTCTCGCGCATGCGGAGCCCCACAAACCTTCGGCAGGCGACTGAATTAGCGGTTTCTAACCAGCCAACTGTTGTGCGCCGCCGCCTATCAGCTGTTTTGGCAGGGAGCCAGCAGAGGAGCAGCATGGGGCTGCAGTTGGTAACCCAGCTCCCACGGCAGCTAAAAGTGGTCTGTTTCCAGGGCAGAGCAGGCTTTTACTCCTCCCTGAGCAAGAAGTTGATCTGGCTGTCCTGGAGGAGCTGGATCAGCTGCTCCTCTCTCCCCTGGGCTGTGGGAAATGTAACTTCCCCATTGTATGGGCTGCTGCTCCCAGGCTGGGAGCAGGAGCGCTGTCTGGATTGCTCTGTCCTCCCCGCCCGTTCACACACAGAGGGAGTCTTTAATGAGTTTCTCAAATGCCCCCTCAGGCTGCGCGGCTGAGAGCCTGTGCGAGTTAGAAATCCCCCAGCAGCAGTGATAGCAGCTCCTGGGCCAGAGGGGCACTCAAAGCACTTCATGTGGAATAGTTCCCACCCAGCTGATAGGATGAGACCCAGGAGAGTGCAGTTTCTGGCTAGCCTTGGTCGAGAGAAGGGACCTGGTGAGTGCTGACCTCAAGTCTCGTCCCACAAAGCTGATCGGTTTTATTTTCAGTGTCACAGTCAGTGCTTCCTTGAGACATTTCAATTGCTCTTGATGGAAATCAGAGGAAGCATTATTGTACATACCTCTGCTTCTCAATCTTTTGTCTTGAAATGGTCAATGGATCTTGAGGACTTCTTTTTTTTTTTTTTTTTTTTAATTAACAAACCTCCCGGAGTGCTCTTAATTCTACCTGGTTTCAGAGTAGCAGCCGTGTTAGTCTGTATTCACAAAAAGAAAAAGAGTACTTGTGGCACCTTAGAGACTAACTAACAAATTTACTTGAGCATAAGCTTTCGTGAGCTACAGCTCACTTCATCGGATGCCACAAGTACTCCTTTTAATTCTACCTGGTTGTTACAGCCTTAGAACTGGTCTCTTTAGTAACTTCCTTAACATTTGAGTATGCCCTTGAAAATGACATTGTTTAGAGGACAAATTTTCTTTAAATTGTGTCATATTGTATTTTCATTAAGCCACAGTTAATCGTCCAGTTCAGTCACTGTAGATACATACTCAGGATTTCTTATTACATTGTAAAACTGAACTGTTTCCAGAGCTAAAACAGGCTTTTAGATCAGTCATTTGTAAATGCAAGTTCAATTTTTAAATTTGTTTTTATGTTTTGAATCTTTATACCTTTAATATCTTGAACTGGAGTGTGTTTTCATTTGTGCTGGAGACATATCAAATGCATTGTATAAATAGATTACAATGTTTTTAAGACTTTATTTCTAATTGCTGAGTAACTTAATAGGAAAAGAAAGCACACTGCCACTGGAAAAAGATGATAACATTTGTATCTACTGGAAATACACCCTCAGGCATCTTAGAGCTGATAGGAAACAAATAAAAGGAAGTATTTCTTCCCACAATACATAGTCAACCCATGGAACTCATTGCCAGGGGATGCTTTGAATGTCAAAACCTTGATACGTCCATTGCCCGCATCATCACATAGGCATGAATAGATTTAGCCTAGGAGGCAGGGAAACATTCACCCCATTTGGAAGGGGGGACCTAGGGCACCGAGAGATGACGTGACTTTCCTAAGACTAAGTAGAGAGTCTGTGGCAGAGCAGAGAATCAAACTCAAAACACCTGAGCCCCAGGCCTGTGCTTTAACCAGTAGGCAACCTTTCCTACCCTGAGGAGGGGAACCACCTGTGTCACTTTGAGTGAGTGGGTGGAGTCAGGTGCTAGACCGAGCCACCAGGAAGTGGGAGCAGAGAGAGGCAGAGTGGGGACAGGGCCTCGGGCAGAGTGGGGGTGGAGCCTCAGGAAGGGGCAGGGCCAGGTGGGGCACCCACTGGCAAAACCAAAAGTCAGCACCTAGGTTCCAAGTGCAGTAGTGTGGCCAAAAGAGCTAATGGGATCCTTAGATGCATAAACATGGGAGTCTTGAGTAGGAGTAGGGGGGTTACATTTGGCACTGGTGTCACCAGAACTAGAATATTATGTCCAGTTCTGGTGTCCACAATTCAAGGAGGATGTTGAAAAATTGTTGCGTGTATAGAGAAGAGCTATGAAAATTATTAAACGATTGGAAAACATGCTTTATAACAGGGGTGGCCAAACTTACTGACCCTCCAAGCCGTATATGATAATCTTCAGAAGATAAAGAGCCAGGGTGCATCTCCATGATCAGCTGTGCTGGTGAGGTCTTCACATTGATCAAACAGTAAATGAACATTCAAAAGTTCCTGGGGCTTTAACAGGGGAGTGGCTGTTTCCTGTGTACCTGGCTGACATGCAGTAGAGTTGAAAGTGCTCTCCAGAGCTATCACAGTGGAGCACTGTGGGACACCTTCTGGAGGCCAATTCATTCGAATTCCACAACGCAGTGTCTACACTATCCCCATGTCGACCCATGGATGTTGAACCAAGCGCTACGCCTCTCGCGGAGGTGGAGTACAGAAGTCAACTTTACAGGCCACTTAGGTTGGCGGAAGGGACTCGGTAGTGTGTAGACGCAGACACTATTAGATTGACTTAACATGGCTTATGTCGACCTAAGTTTGTAGCGCTGACCAGGCCTTAGATTCTCATATTTTCCTTGGTTGAAAAATGCACAAACCTCCTGCACGTCACAGGAATTTTATGTCCCCTCTCCCTCCCCGCACCAAAAAAGTGCTTGACTTTACTGAACTTGAATTTTAAAAAAATGAATAACTTTTGGTAAAAAAAAAAAACATTTAATCCAGCTCTAGTATAGAGTCTGTGACTAGTCCTCTGAAGGACCACTGTGGTATTTCTACAGGGTTTTTTTAAGGAATACACTTTAGGAACAAGTCCAGTGGGATAATTGAGTTAATCCTATTACTGCTATACTGTACGATTACTGTGTATTGTCTATAGAACGTTCTGACTAGAGGCCAAGTTTCACTAAGGGCAAGTCTACACCACAAAATTAAGTCGACCTAAGCTACAGTGATGTATAGCCACCACAGTAATGGAATCAGTTTTACACATCCACACATGGATCAGCTCATGTCACTTAGTTGTGTGAGCTTACATTCCTGACACACATTATTTCTTTTGACTACTTATATAGTACAATTTTCAATGTATTTGGGAACAAATGCTGACATTTTACCATTAACTGCGCTAACTCCAACAAAGTAATCATTAATTTAATGCATTTGCTAATTACTTTTCAAAAGGTTAAAGGTCTTCTATTCTCTTCCTTCTTGAAGAAGAGCACACACTCAGAGTTCTTTTGTTACCATAGAAGCCTATTAATATCCTTTATGTACCTGGAATGGAATTGCTATTCAAACTACAGTAGAACCTCAGAGTTAGGAATGGAGGTTGTTCATAACTCTGAAATGTTCGTGACGCTGAACAAAACATTATGGTTGTTCTTTCAAAAGTTTACAACTGAACTTTACTGTGCAGAAGAAAAATGGTGCTTTTAACCATCTTAATTTAAATGAAGCAAGCTCAGAAACAGTTTCCTTACCTTGTAAAATGTTTTTTTTTAAACTTCCCTTTATTTTTGTTTAGTAGTTTACGTTTAACACAGTACTGTACTGGTTTTTTGTGCGGGGTGGTTTTTTTTGTTTTTGGGGGTTTTTTGGTCTCTGCTGCTGCCAGGTGGCGTACTTTCAGTTCCAAATGAAGCGTGTGGTTAACCGGTCGGTTCGTAACTCTGGTGTTTGCTGTTTGTAACTCTGAGGTTCTACTGTATTTCCATACTTCTCCATATACTGTTTGCACCATGCATGTACTACTTTTCTCTGTCCTGAATTTATGATGCACTATACTGTTAGCCATGAATGATGCAGTTATTCTTGTATTAACTTTGCTTAGAACTTTGCCAAAAGTTGAGGGTGTTACAGGTTTTTAAGCAATCGATTTTTCCTCTTTTGTGACCTCTTTTAAAGGACTGGATGAAATGCCAGTTACCTTGATCAGTCTAGTTATACACACTACATGTCTGTCTGTTTTTTGGGTAGCAAATAGAAATGATCTTTGATTCAAACACTCATCTTCAGGTAGTTTTCCATTCTCTTGGAGATCTGGTCCCTTGTTCATTATCTGTTACAATTACTTTTGCAGATAACCAGATCATTCCCCCTTGATCCATGCACAAAGTGGACTCTCTGTATATGAGTAGCCCCTCTTCCATAAAGAAGGGCAGCTCAGATGCTTCTGAGCATGGTTTTCCCCCCTCCCATTCTCAATGTGGTACAGTACCTGTGTTGAGGGAAGAAGTGGAGACAGGGTAGGATGGAGGAAGAATGGACAGGCTCAGGAATGGGAAGGGAGGAATGTACATCACTGCCCTTTGGGCACTTTGAAATTATTCAGAAAAGATAATGCAACTGAGGGCCACCTATTCATCCCTCATGTGAATTTTTCCATGAAAAGCGCTGGTCTGGGCCAAGCACAATTGCGAAGAAGTTCATTAGTTCTTTGTAGAAGTAAGCAATATAGGTATTGGACAATGACCAGCCTGTAAAATAGTTGGGTAGGCCTCAAGTAGATACAGAAATATTGCACTGTCCAGTGGCATGCTGATGAGAGTAGTGTTAAGTGACCTGTGAGCTCACTCGTGGGTGTTGCAATATCCGGCTCAATGTATATGTGGGGCTTCTAAGGGACAGAAATGAGAAGACTCGGGCTGAAGTGCTGTACGTATTCTGATGATACTTGGCTCTGTGTGACCATTTCACTGTTTTCCTAAAGTTTGCCTGATACTGGAGCTTGGATTAAAAACTCAGTCTAGATAAGACTGAAGTGGTCCTGGTAGATAGAGGAGACGGTGAAAAACTTGAGGAGATAGTGGAAGGGATATCTGCTCCTTCTGTTGAGAGAATATGCCATCTTTTGTGACTTGGATTTGCACTTTAGGGGTCTTGCCAAAAGAATATTTGCTATTTGGTTCTCCAGAAGTAGCAAAAATGGCTAAGACTGCTCTTTTTCATCTGTATCTGCCAGAGACTCTGCGTATCTTCCTACTGGCTGTGGCAGCATTTTACCCTGTGCATAATAGAATTTTCGACCTAGTAGACAGCATAATTCATTTATTAAGAGTTGAGTGAGTATGTCACATCTCTAAAAAATGAACCAAGCTGGCCACCCATCAGCCTGGCTCTCTTTAAGCAGAAAAGAAGAGAAGGTGAAGCCATGACTTTGAAAACCAGAAGGAAAATATGAAGGAGAGATTGTAATGCACCAATTTGAAGAAAATGCTCATTGGTGATAGTAAAAGGAAGAAAGTTATTTTTTTAAAATGAGAGTCTGTAGAAAATATTGAAATTTAGTCCCTGCATCTCAAATAAATAGAAAGATCCCATTTCAAACAGGAAACTGAAAAACAGAGCTGTTTTCTATACATCTCATTATCTGAATAATATCACATTAGACTTGGGGGGGTTATCCTGGATCTATTGAAGTTCATAGCAAACTCTTATTCATTTCAGTGGGATCATAAAATGACTTTATTTACAAAATCAAAAGCCAGGCCAGTTTTATGACTTTTTTTTTTTTTTTTTTTTTTTTTTAGGTTTGTGAAATAGTCTTAGAAGAGACAAAAATAGGCTGCTTTTTTTTAAGTGTGTGTGCTTTCACTACTACCACTTCTGACTCAGTAGTGACACATGCATGTTCCTCCTTGTGAAGGCGTTTCCCCCGCAGTAACTTAGTGTTCTGAATAGGTATATTACAATGACACGTTATTGGTGTCACTGCTTCACTCTGAGCAAAAGGAGATCTTTACATTGCCATTATTGTAAAGGGGCCTTGTATAAATGAGGATCAGGCCCATAGTCCATTTATGGGAGTATGTCCGAGCCTTTGTATCATGCATCCATGAAAACTGCAAATACATATCAGTAATGCATAGAGAAACTGACCCACAAAAATCCTTTGAAGTCAAAGGGTGTAACTCAGCTCAGACCAGACACAACAATTGGTTGTGCAAAGGAACAAGCTTTCTTACATGATCATTGCCTACTCAGACTTCTCTGCTGAACCTGGCAAGGTATAAAGCAGATTCAAAACCAAAAATTAAATGAGACAAGTCAGATATCTTTAGTTCAAGAGCTTTCTGTTGTTTACCTGGCACCCTGCCTACTCTTTGAGCTTGACTGTGCCCTTTAGATCTGCCATGAAAAGCTTGATGTGAAAGTTCAAACTCTTATCTCTCTCTACTGGTAGGAAACTCAAATCCCAGGATCCAAAAGAACTGTTGAAACAAAATAAAATGGAGGGAGAGAAAAACTGCTGAGTGTCAATGAGTGGACAAATAGGGTCAGGACTGGGCTGAACTAGTCTATATTAGTGAGAGGGAGAGCAGAAAAGGAAAGGCTGAAAGGAAATGCTAGGAATTTACATTCAGCCACAGTGCTGTTTTCAGAAGCATAAAAGAGCTAGACAGTCACCTAAGGAAATTAGAAGAATCCTCTTTATGCGGAAAGTAATTAGTATGGAACCCATTAGAACAGACAACAGGTTGCAACCACTGTGGGAAACCCCCAAACCGCGGTAAACTGGCAAAGTCAGTGGAACTCTGCTGATTTACTTTATCTGCGAATGTGGCCCTCAGAGCATTCTGGTATGCGCTGATGACTACTTGTTGCTATAACATTCTCAGTGCTATCTTGTGCTTCTCCATCTCTTTGTTGTATCCACCTGTGTGTCTCTTCACATGTGCACTGTTAGTTCTTTGGGGCAGGGACTGTCTTTTCGTTATGTGTGCACAGCACCTACCATAACGGGAGCTTGATCCCTGATTGTGGTGGGGGAGAGGGTTGAGGTACTACATACAAATAATAATCAGAGGAGATTCCAGCAAAAGTCACTCTCCTGTCTAACCTTAATTGACACACAGTTAGCTTAGGCAATAACAGTGCTTTCAGTGCCAGGCCAAAACTTTGTATAGATAAGCACCTTTTTTACAAGGTCCAGTCAGCTTTTAGAGAGAATTATACTGCACAGTTCACTTCTAGAGCCAGGATTTCATCTGCAGTTTCTCTGGCTATAACCTGCAAATATGTGTCAAACTTTCCCTTGCCATTTGCCACCGTTTGCAGGGCTGTGCATGTAAAGTATGCATGAAAGTTGCTAAGGCGTGAGCCCAGAAAAATACAAAGAACTTTCTTGTGGTGTGTTTAGTGTTACTATGATATTTAAAAACAGAATAAACTATCATAATATTGTAACACATTTGTCGCCACTTGTATATATCCTAGTTGCCACTATACTTCACATCATGACCACTTGGAGCATCTTGATGCTAGCAGGGATAGAATTCAGAGCCTCCTTTTCCAAAAGCAAAGACCCTCTACTACTTGATCAGGTAGAGAATTGTCTTTAACACTTGGCAGTATAGGATCTATGGCACAGAGCTGTTCTGGTATGCAGTACAGGACAGTGGCACATGCACACGCAGTGGCCAGTTCATTACAATTTTCTTAAAATAACCGGACTTTGTTTTCCACTTAAACAAAATTACCAACATTTGAAAATCAAAAGCATGAAAAATCAAACATCAGCAAGGCCTTTACCATCCTCCACTTCTGCGCACATAAAATTGCATGATCATATATTTGTTCACACACTTGACAAATTCTAATACCTGACATTCCCAGAATTTCTTCTGGGGGTTTCTGGACACCACACATCGGCATGACTCTCATCACCTTGAGAGAGGGTGCAGAATGGTTCCTTCGCTGTGCCATCCAAGAAGGTGGAGATTGGGTCATGACCCTGGTCCCAGCACCAAGCCCCAGGAACCTCATCTCCCACTTCTTAGGGCACCACATGGAGCAGGAGCCCCTGCCTCCTGAAGACAGATGGGTTAGGCTCCTCCTGTCCAGAATCTGTCTCCCCTCCCCTCTGAGATAACAACCTTCTCCTGCTGCTAGCTCATGTAGTTAGTCCTGGTTTAAACACATTTTTGTACCCATATAAACAATTTCAGTTAAAGTGAGGTAAGTTTTTTAAATGTATTTATACCATTTAGTAATAAGCACAACCTTTGATGTGGGTGCACTTATACTAGTAGAAAGGTGCCTTCCCATACAGGAATAAGCTGCACTGGTATAAATAAGCACATTCATACCTCTGCCCTGAGCCCACACTA
The DNA here is from genome assembly GCF_965140295.1 of Lepidochelys olivacea. Classification (NCBI taxonomy): domain Eukaryota; kingdom Metazoa; phylum Chordata; order Testudines; family Cheloniidae; genus Lepidochelys; species Lepidochelys olivacea. The sequence continues at coordinate 122,365,527 of NC_140411.1, read as the reverse complement.
GAGAAGTTGTGCCACTTTAACTATACCAGCATAGTCAAAGCAGCACAACTTTTGTGTGCAGAGAATGCATTTAGTCTTGTACTTCAGGTGGTAGCAGTCTGTGTTGCAGTGCCAGAGATTCAGTTTTCAAATTTTGATGGTTATTCATGATGGGGAGGTTGTTACAATTGCACATAGTGGAATTTTAATTTAAACTTCTCTCCTTTTTTTAAAAAAAAAAAAACTTAGGAAATGACATACAAAAACCCTCTAAGATCTTTGACCAGGGACCAGCTTTTTGTTATGTGTTTGTGCAGCACCTAGCACAATGGGCTCTTAGTCCATGACTGGAGCTCCATATGTGTTATTTCAGTATGAATAAAAATGATATGTTAAAGTTATTTTGTTTGCAAAGTCAAGCACTTTAAGTCAGGAAATACAAGACTTATGGTTCCCATGAAACCTTAATTTTACCCCTTGAATAACTGCATTATGATACAGGTTTTAATCCACAAATCCCTGTATCTTTCAGTGCGTTGATTGGATGCACAAGGGGGTCAAATTAAAGTTGCACAGGCAACCGTAAATCTGGTCTTTCCTAATTTATGAGCCCTTGACTTGATGTGCTTGATGGAGCTTTGTAGGGTTTTCACTGGCCCCTTGGTTAAACTTCTGCAACCAAACTGAAGATATGGTTGCAATGAATTCTCTGCTGATGATGGAGTGTATCCACTCTTGTTAGCTATATCAGGCCAGACATTGTTTCTGCCTCTGAAACTTCAGAAGAGCAATTTTATTTTTTGCCTCTGGAATAAACCAGATTGCACCAGGTGTCAGGTATTTGCAATACATTTTTCCAGTGGAGGATCCTTTTGTTTATAGTCTTTCACTTCCTTCCCACATTTCAAATTACACAAATTGGACAAAGAAAAGGAGTACTTGTGGCACCTTAGAGACTAACCAATTTATTTCAGCATAAGCTTTCGTGAGCTACAGCTCACTTCATCGGATGCATACTGTGGAAACTGCAGAAGACATTATATACACAGAGACCATGAAACAATACCTCCTCCTATCCCACTCTCCTGCTGGTAATAGCTTATCTAAAGTGATCACTCTCCTTACAATGTGTATGATAATCAAGTTGGGCCATTTCCAGCACAAATCCAGGTTTTCTCCCCCTCCGCCCCCCCACACAAACTCACTCTCCTGCTGGTAATAACCCATCCAAAGTGACCAATCTCTTTACAATGTGTATGATAATCAAGGTGGGCCATTTCCAGCACAAATCCAGGTTTTCTCATCCCCCACCCCCTCCTCCAAAAACCACACACACAAACTCACTCTCCTGCTGGTAATAGCTTATCCAAAGTGACCACTCTCCGGCCTAATAACATCAGCCACACTATCAGAGGCTCGTTCACCTGCACATCCACCAATGTGATATATGCCATCATGTGCCAGCAATGCCCCTCTGCCATGTACATTGGTCAAACTGGACAGTCTCTGCATAAAAGAATAAATGGACACAAATCAGATGTCAAGAATTATAACATTTATAAACCAGTCAGAGAACACTTCAATCTCTCTGGTCACGCAATTACAGACATGAAGGTCGCTATCTTACAACAAAAAAACTTCAAATCCAGACTCCAGCGAGAAACTACTGAATTTGTAAATTGGATACTACTAATTCAGGCTTAAATAGAGACTGGGAGTGGCTAAGTCATTATTCAAGGTAGCCTATTTCCCCTTGTTTTTTCCTACCCCCCGCCCCAGACGTTCTGGTTAAACTTGGATTTATGCTGGAAATGGGCCACCTTGATAATCATACACATTGTAGAGAGAGTGGTCACTTTGGATGAGCTATTACCAGCAGGAGAGTGAGTTTGTATGTGTGGTTTTTGGAGGAGGGGGTGGGGGATGAGAAAACCTGGATTTGTGCTGGAAATGGCCCACCTTGATTATCATACACATTGTAAAGAGAGTGGTCACTTTGGATGGGCTATTACCAGCAGGAGAGTGAGTTTGTGGGGGAGGGGGGGCGCGGAGGGTGAGAAAACCTGGATTTGTGCTGGAAATGGCCCACCTTGATTATCATACACATTGTAAAGAGAGTGGTCACTTTGGATGGGCTATTACCAGCAGGAGAGTGAGTTTGTGGGGGAGGGGGGGCGCGGAGGGTGAGAGAACCTGGATTTGTGCTGGAAATGGCCCAACTTGATTATCATACACATTGTAAAGAGAGTGATCACTTTAGATAAGCTATTACCAGCAGGAGAGTGGGATGGGAGGAGGTATTGTTTCATGGTCTCTGTGTATATAATGTCTTCTGCAGTTTCCACAGTATGCATCCGATGAAGTGAGCTGTACCTCACGAAAGCTTATGCTGAAATAAATTGGTTAGTCTCTAAGGTGCCACAAGTCCTCCTTTTCTTTTTGCGAATACAGACTAACACGGCTGTTACTCTGAAACAAATTGGACAAGTTGTTGTACTATTAATATACTATGTATAGTTTTCATAGAATCATAGAATCATAGAATATCAGGGTTGGAAGGGACCCCAGAAGGTCATCTAGTCCAACCCCCTGCTCAAAGCAGGACCAATTCCCAGTTAAATCATCCCAGCCAGGGCTTTGTCAAGCCTGACCTTAAAAACCTCTAAGGAAGGAGATTCTACCACCTCCCTAGGTAACGCATTCCAGTGTTTCACCACCCTCTTAGTGAAAAAGTTTTTCCTAATATCCAATCTAAACCTCCCCCACTGCAACTTGAGACCATTACTCCTCGTTCTGTCATCTGCTACCATTGAGAACAGTCTAGAGCCATCCTCTTTGGAACCCCCTTTCAGGTAGTTGAAAGCAGCTATCAAATCCCCCCTCATTCTTCTCTTCTGCAGGCTAAACAATCCCAGCTCCCTCAGCCTCTCCTCATAACTCATGTGTTCCAGTCCCCTAATCATTTTTGTTGCCCTTCGCTGGACTCTCTCCAATTTATCCACATCCTTCTTGTAGTGTGGGGCCCAAAACTGGACACAGTACTCCAGATGAGGCCTCACCAATGTCGAATAGAGGGGAACGATCACGTCCCTCGATCTGCTCGCTATGCCCCTACTTATACATCCCAAAATGCCATTGACCTTCTTGGCAACAAGGGCACACTGCTGACTCATATCCAGCTTCTCGTCCACTGTCACCCCTAGGTCCTTTTCTGCAGAACTGCTGCCTAGCCATTCGGTCCCTAGTCTGTAGCTGTGCATTGGGTTCTTCCGTCCTAAGTGCAGGACCCTGCACTTATCCTTATTGAACCTCATCAGATTCCTTTTGGCCCAATCTTCCAATTGGTCTAGGTCCTTCTGTATCCTATCCCTCCCCTCCAGCGTATCTACCACTCCTCCCAGTTTAGTATCATCCGCAAATTTGCTGAGAGTGCAATCCACACCATCCTCCAGATCATTTATGAAGATATTGAATAAAACCGGCCCCAGGACCGACCCTTGGGGCACTCCACTTGATACCGGCTGCCAACTAGACATGGAGCCATTGATCACTACCCGTTGAGCCCGACAATTTAGCCAGCTTTCTACCCACCTTATAGTGCATTCATCCAGCCCATACTTCCTTAACTTGCTGACAAGAATACTATGGGAGACCGTGTCAAAAGCTTTGCTAAAGTCAAGAAACAAAAGTTTCAGAAACAAGGTGTAACCTTGCCAGTAATAAGTGCAGATTAATGTGTTTCTTTACCACATTGATGGCTCCTTCCTTGGTTATAAGACAGTGTCTTGTTTATTTTATTAGTTTTTAACAGGCAAACAAATGAAAAGTTTCCCCATCCCTTCACTCCACCCCACACAGTCCTGAAATAAGGGTTTAAGCACCAGCTAAGGTAAAAGGATCTTGTGAGCGCACCTTGTTGAAATACTGGCAGTACATCAATGCTGTCCTCTGATATAATACTCTTATATTCACACGATGACTTTCATCCAGCTGCATCCTAAAATACTTCTGTTAATTGATTTTTAAGAACTATAGGCCATATCCTCCTCCTTCCCATTTACACAAGTGCAAGCAGAATCAGGCTGGTTTACATGGAAGGAAGGCAGTAGTGTCAAAATGTCATCAATTCCCCACTCTCCTTCCACCAAATCAGTATGTGCCTCTCCATGCACACACCACCGGGTTGGAGCTCTGGCTTTGGGATGAGGGGGAGTGGCCAGCTGGCAGGCTGATTAAGTCAGTTGTCAGCGCACTATGCAATATCATTCCCCCAGACATTCCAAAGAACTTAAATTGGAAATTCCAGCTGGAACTTAATACTGAATTTTCCTGTATTAAGTCCTCCTCTTTTGGAGGAAAGGGGTAAATGCAGGCTGGAAGCCAGTGATAGTATGGTTATTTAAAAACCTGGCTATCACATGATAGGTTGCCCTAGACAGCAGTTGACGGGGACTGATCCTTTTTCTATATAGATGCCCTAAGATCCATGGAATTTTTACCACAAAACCTGAGACAACTGCATATTTATGTAGACCCCCTCCCCATCTGTGGGGTTGATGTCTTGAGAACTCTATGCAGTTCACCCCCACAGAGTTTCTCAAGTAACTTCTCCCACTCCTTCATCCCCCCCACCCACTGCAAGATTTCCCACAGAAAGGGACAATTTAATCATATTGTTCATGACTGAATTACAGACAACTAAGCTACATTAACTGGGGCCTAATATGTGAAAACCAGGCCGTTGGCACTCTCCCAAATGTTTGCTAATTTTCTTCCTGAGAATTCTACTCACCTCAGTTGACCTACTCTTGCAATGTACCGTATGTGCTTTTGGTCTTGAGCCATATACCTAGGAACCATTTCTCATCCCACAGAAGATATTAGTTAACTAGATATTTTCATACCCTGAATAACATGCTAGTAAAGCTAAATTGAGGGGCCTAATGGTGCAAACCTTATTCGTGGGAGTAGCCCCACTGACTTCAGTGGACCTCCTGGTGTGAGTGAGTGCTTTCCAAAGTGAGTAAAGGTTGCACAATCAGACCATGAACTTAATACTTTTTAAAACAGCGTAGAGCAATTGCAACTCTGGGTTGCTGGGATGGGCACCAGAAATAAAAGGAAGGAGCTTGTCTTTCCTGTGTTTTCAATTACCCCGGTCTGGGCCCCAGGCAATGTGAGGGAGGAATATGCCTGATTCAAATGCAGAGGGGAAAAGAGCAAGACTCAGTGGAAGGACCCAAGGGGGTTGGTTGACTAGATTGGGACAAGGAGCCTGGGAGGGGATGTGGTGGACACGTGACCGGGACTGGAAGCTGGGGGATAGAGAGATAACTGGGAGTTGGGAGGAAGGGGGAGACAAGGGACTGGGAACCAATGAGATGGGGGGAAGAATGTGGAGAGGGGAAGAGAGACAGATCAGATGAGGAGCAGGGGCTGAAATTAGGATTTGCTGGGAAGAAGAGTGGGGACAAAGAGCTGGGGGTGGAGGGAACGGGAATGGTTGGGAAAGGAAAGTCTGACTGGGAGCAGGGAAGATAAGGCAGAAGGGATCAACAATTGCAAGGAACGAGCAGAGAAGTTTGTGCACACTAGAGAACACTATCTCCTCTGAAATCTCTGCTCCATCCTTCTGCCAGAATCTACTTTTTCATTTCACAAGACTTCCCCTTTTCAAGCCTTTTGGTTTATTTTATCTGTAATCAAAACACTCAACCACTCTCTAATCACAACAGGGGTTGCTGTATTTTGAAAAAGCACTGTGTTTGGGTGCTTAATAGTACTTGGCTTTGTGCCTTGTGTTTAATAACATACCCAGGCAAGCTTCCCCACTTGGTTAAAAGATTTAAAGATTAATGTTAAAGGGCATTCTACACAGACATCATAGAACCTTAAATTAAATTATAAGGCTGGAAAAAAGCCACTTGGGTCATCCAATCTGAACCCCTTTAAAGTCCAGGAAAATGTACATTAGAAAGGTGTGAAGGAAATACTTCTCCTAATAATCATTGCCAGCTCAGGCTTCTCCACTGACGCTCTCAGGACAAATTTGAATTTTTACATACAATCTATATCATTGCCAGGAATAATTGATCTAAGATCATGTTTTCAAAAATGCTCAGTATTGTCCAAATTATTTTCCCACTGACACCAAATGGGAGTTTTGTTAGACCAACACCTTTGGAACTCCTATCCCAATCTCTTTTTGACTATCTGCAGTACTCCCAACTCAGCCATTGCTCTTAGTAGTCTGTTCCACTGCCCATTTGCTCTGATTATGTGAAAACCTTTTCCTAATTCTTCAATTAAATTATCCTTCCTTAACTTCATACTATTGTATCTACTCCATTACTCTTCTGAGAATCTGAATAAAGCCCTTCTTTGGTCACTTCTGTCACATTTGAGTAAGTATAGAACAATCAACTGTTATACCAATAAAATAAAAACCAGCAGGATCTTATTAAAGGGGGAAAGGCAAAATGCCACATTTATTTTGAATACAGAAAGAAAGCAGTTAGTTATAGCTATAACATTCCATTCAATTTCATATTTATTCACACATTCATTTATACACACACTCACACACAGGTTCTGCAAGGTTGTTATCATAGTTACCAGCCTTAGAGTTGCTCATGCCAAGCCACTGGCCAGGTGGCCTGGACATGAGGAGGGAAGCAGGGCCTTGTCAGATGCTCATCTGATGCTCCTGGAAGTTGGTTTGCAGAATCAGACCCCAAAGTTCTCACTTTCTAGAGTCCATTTTAATAGGAATTTCTTCCTATGCCAATCTATGGGAATTACTTCATCATGCTGTTGCTGAGTCAATCAGCAGATGTCACATTCCTGACGGTTCCGTGCTGCCAGATGTTATCTTGTTCTTTGGTTCTCCCATCCTTGAGGCTGTTGGGTGGATTCCAGTCTGCCCTCCAGGGGTCCTCTGGTTATTTCCACTTGACGCCTTCTTCAGCTGATGGACACTGGATTCTTAGGCTGGCACCTCCCTGATCATTCAGTTATTATCCACACCAAGCATCCATCCACATACATCCTTTATCTCTATTTTAATCACAGTTGTTAACAAAGCGAGATGAATACAACAAAAGGGCGGGGCGTCTCTGGGTGCTGTTTCCATTGTTACACTATGTTAAACTATGGGGAATCAAACTCATTTGTGATTTTAATACAGAACTTCTTTAATATGATCCAACACAACCACTATGATGTGTCATGAAAGGATGAGCAATCAAAGTTTCTCAAAGGAACAAGAGCCTCTGCTTGACAAATAAAGGGGAAAAATCAAGTGGAGTATCATAAATAATATTCACTAAATGGACTCCTTTTATCCAAATCAAGTGTAGATGGGGTGAAGAGCCCATCTTACATCTTATGGTGGATTCGACTCAAAGGTGTATAATTGACTGTAAGTGTACTTTACTGAATCCTTTACTGGTCATCTCTGTAAACACTGAAGAACTCACAGGAGGAAGTAAAACAGGACATCCTCGCAGGATGTGCACTGACTACAGATGTCATGTGCTTTGTCTCCAAGAGACATACAGAGGGCCAAATAACACTAGGTCATGGATTCCTGGGATGAGATTAGCCATAGTGTTATCTTCATGAAACCAGAGCTCACTGTCAACACAACATCTATGACAGAGTAAAACGACATTGAAGTCTGGACCATCGATATGGACAACATCTCCATAACATCCATTTATAAGCCCCCGGGGAGAGGTTTGCCTTTATGAGCCCAGGAAACCTAGACCATGGCAAAGCACACATGATCACTGGTGACTTTAATAGCCACTGTGTCACATGGCGTTATAGCAAAAACTATGGGAATGGCGACTTCGTCGAGATGTGGGCTGAGGCATATCACCTAAGCCTGATCTATGGCTCAAAATTACCCAGGTCCTTTAACAGCTCCAGATGGAGGGGAAACTATAATCCAGACCTCACCTTTGTTGACAGCAACATAGAAATTATGTGCAAAAGAGAAGACGAAAGGCAACAGAATGGGAAAGAATTAATCGAAGGAATAGACATGACCCACACTAATCAGAAAGCCTGGTTGACCCTTCACAAGCTCAATAATGATCCAAAAAAAGTAGAGCAACACCACAATATCATAGCTAAATCAGGTGGCACACTGGTTTCTGCTCAACAGGAAAGCTCTGAACAAGCAGCCTACAATACTAATTAGATGACAAACTCATCTGAAAGAAAATAATTTCAGTGCGCTGTTAGAGGGCTTATTCCTTCACTCTCCCACTTCCTGGTCCTTCTCGCATGAACAGAGAGCAACAATGCCCAAAGTCCGAAGGTGCAAACAATTCAATGTTTATTGGGGTGAACTTCCAGCAAGCTTAAATCCAAGTTCCTTTTTCCTTATTTTCGAATCCCAACTTACTTCCTGTTTGCCCCTAATTTATATAGTAATATTCTTAGCTATACCTTAACCAATTATTCTATTGAAATTTACCTAACCAATCCTAACATATTGTAACATGATTAGCTAACCAATTATATCCCACCACCTTAATTAGTTTACACCCAGCAAAATTAATTATACAGCAGACAGAAACAATCACAGAACCAGAAAGAGACCATGAAAATAAAGAATAGCAAAGTGGGAACTATAATGACAAAACAATACAGAAGTGAGGATTTCACAACTACATCTATAAAGACATAAGGGTTTCCCAGCTGTGTCTATTGATAAGTGAGTTCTTACCAAACAGAAAACTATCAGACTAAATTTCTTTTTACATCTTCTAAGCTCTTCCCTTTCTCTGGAGGTGATAGATCGGATCACCTTTCTAACAGCCCCAGATTGACTAGTTTGGAATGTGAGGATGCGACCGGTCGCTTCCCAGCTTATGGCTGCCTCTGCTGCTTAGCCAAAGGCATTGGCCTAAGAACAGGGCCTCAGACTGTCACAGTGAGAGAAGGCCCTTACACAGATTCTTTCTTGTATACCTCTATTACTAGCTAAATAATAAACATATATCTAAATTCTTAAAGTATAAGCCTTTACAGGCAGGCCTGCATATCTGTATCCTAACATGCACCATATACAATAGATGAATTAATTAATGCCAGAATAAGTCACTTAAAGAATAGCAAAGCAGCTGGACTCGACAAAATACTCATGGAGCAGATTAAGAACTTTGGTCCTGCAACCAAATTATGGGCATTATGCCTTTTAAACAATTGGTCATCAACCCTTAGATTACCTAAATTATGGCAATGACCCCTTATAATTGCTCTATTGAAGGCAGGGAAAGATGCCTCTGACCCAAAGAACATCAGGTCAATATCACTTCTATGCCACCTTTATAAACTCTATGAATGTCTTATTCTCAGTCACCTCTCACCTCATATCAAACAGCATCTAGTACCAGAACGAGCCAGATTTAGACCAAGAAAGTCCTGTATGGCCAAATACTAAATATCATCCAGCATATAGAAGACGGATTAAGAGAGGGATGTGTGACAGGTTGGACCCCCCTTTTGGGGTGCCACCTGATATATTGGGGTCCCACTGAGCCTGCTAGTTCCACCAGCCTGGGCTCCCTCACCTGTCCTCCTGCGTGCACGCGCACACACACACACACACACACACACACACACAGGTAGGGACACACCCAGCTGTAGAATCACACAGAGTCTGCAATCAGCTCTATGTGCAAAGATTCAGCTCAGGGAATTGCCCAGCACTCTGTTGCACACACCCTCTGGAGTGTAAACCCAAAATTTTATATTGTCTTGTACTGAATAGAGATCTACACAGCATAGAAATGAAATTTGTTCCCTTCCTCAATATGGAGGAAGACATGCACAGCTTTTAGTCTCTCTCCCCCACCTCCCCCCCACCCAGTTATGAATTGCACAAACTGGTTATAGAATAAACAAAAAGTGAGTTTATTAACTACAAAAGGTAGATTGTAAGTGATTATAAGAGATAGCAAACAGAATAAAGCAGATCACTGAGCAAATAAAACAAAACACATAAACTAAGCTTATTACATAAAAGAAATTTGCTACAAATAGTAATTTCTCACCCTAAATGTTGTTCTATGCAGGTTGCAGAGTTTCTTTAAGGTAAACTGCACTGCTTGCGGCTTAAATCTCCAGGTAAACCCTCCACAGGCTGACCTTTCTCACCTGGGCTCAGCCCCTTCCTCCCTCTCCCCCATCTTAGTTCCTTTGTTTCTTCAGGTGTTTCCAGCAGTCTTCCTTCTTGGGTGGGGAGGCAGTGGAAAAGAGCCAAGATTAACTCACCCCACGCCTTAAATAGGATTTACATATGGCGGGAATCCTTTGTTTCCTAGTATGACCCCCACCCCCTTCCAGTAGAAAAATAGTAGAAGTCCAAAATGATGTCCAGTAGCAGGTGACATGATCACCTGACCCTACAGTGTTAAAGCAGCATCCCAGGAAACTTCTCAGGAAGGTAGGAGATTAATATCTTCAAAGTCCTATTGTCCTTCCTAATGGCCCATCCAGGCTGTTTGCATACTGTCTGGTGGGCATTCCCCAGGTGAAAACACAGTTGTAATTATTACATAGTCAATATTTCTAACTTCAGATACAGAAATGACACATGCATACAAATTGGATAATCACATTCAGTAAATCATAACCTTTCCAATGATATCTTGCATGACCCATCTTGCATAATACATACCTTAGTTATGCCATATTCATATCATAAGCATATCTCTATGAAGAATATGTGGTGTAGGATCACACGATGATAACTGCGGCATACGATACGATACAGTCAGCCATCAAAACTTGTTTGGCAAAGTCTATGATATGATGAATGACTGCCACCTAGTGCAGCTCATCCAATCACTTCGGAGACCAGACGTTTTTACATAAAACTGCAAGAAACAGAGCCTCTGGAGACAACAATGAAATAGCCTCCCACAGGGCAGTGTGCTGGCACCAACCCTCTTCAACATATATACCAATGACCAGCCCATACAGAGCAATATGAGGAGCTTCATAGACACCAATGATCTAAGCATCACGTCACAGGAGGACTTTGCCACTATCGAGAACAGATTGTGAGCAACCTCTCAACTTATTACAATAAGAACCAGCTTCACACCAACCCAACCAAGACACAGGTGACTGCTTTTCACCTATGCCATCGAGACGCCAAGCAGAAACTACATCACCTGGGATGGAAACCCGCTGGCTAATCACCCAAATGCTGTCTACCTGGGGGTGACATTGGTCTGAACACTTTCCTTCAAAGCACATGTAGAGGAGACAAAAGGAAAAGTTTGTGCTTGCAACAACATCTTCCGAAAGTTGGTCACCTCCAAGTGGGGAATCAATCCAGCTACTCTGCAAACCACTGCTATTGCTGTGTGCTACTCCATAGCAGAGTATGCACGTCCAGTGTGGGAATGATCTGTCCATGCCAAGAAACTAGACCCAGTTCTAAATGACAGCTGTCATGTAATAATAGGATGTCTAAAGCCAAGACCAAAGGATAGCCTGTAATTACTGGCTGGCATTGAACCACCTGATATCAAGAGGAAGGTAGCAAGCCAGAGGGAAAAATCACAGCAGATGGAAGATCCAAGGCATCCATTATAGTCACACAGGAGTAAGCAAATGCCTTAAATCACTAAAGAGTTTTATCAGCATTGTTGTGGCTTTGGATACGAAAGCTGGCAAGGCACTACTGAGGCTTTGAAATGAAAGACTACGCGCAGTTGGATGCGCTGAAATAGATCTGGAACCCCAGGAGGATCTTTCCAGAGGGGTCAATACAAACTGGTCAACATGGTGATGTCTGAACCGCCTGCACACGCAAACTGGCAGATCAAAGACTATCATGATCAAATGGGGCTACTCTAATAACATGAATACATGCGAGTGCAGTGAAGTGCAGACCATGGAGCACCTTCTCATTTGCCGAGACCTGTACAAAGAGGACCTTGCTGCAGTGACGGAAAGAGTCCTCGCTTGTGCACAGTTCTGCAAAAAAATCTAGTTTGTGACAAGGACACGAGAAGAAGAACTGAATCTTTGGTTGTTTCTGGGTGCTGAGACAGCAGTGGCAGCCAAGATTGTTTTTATCATCTATATTTGTTGAGGGGATTCAGGGCTTTTCTTTGAGATGTAGCCTTTGCCATAGTTATCCATAGGTAACTGCAGTGTGTTTATCTTGGAGGCAAAGACCACAGCTATTGCAGAATACAGATACTCACTTACTTGGGAAGTCTCTCACAGGGACCAGAGTATAATGATGCTCCATAGACTTCGCTAGCTTCTAATTCATTTTCCAGGTGCAAATCAAAAAGGTGGTTTTGATCTGTCAAGCCCTTTAAGATTTGGATCCGATGTATCTTAGAGGACATCACGTTCTTCATGTTTTAACCTCACAGCTCATCATCTGAGACATTCTAGCTAATGGCTTTCAAGTTTATATGTATGAGGTCTCAGTGGAGGGCCTTCAACTCAAACTCACTCCCTTGGTCTGATAAAGCCCAAATTTATTCAATGCTAGGATATGTTACATGGCTTATCTACTTAGCTAGACTTTTTCCATGAATCTGCATGGGGAAATTAGGTTTTCTGGGTGTTGTTTTGCTTGTTTGTTTTTTGTGGGACAGTTTTGTTCATGCTTTTATTAGTTAATATTGGTTTGACTGCTATTCAATGTTGATATTTGTGTTGTTCATTGTAAATGCATCTGGTCGTTGTTTGGTGCATCATATAAAAGGACAAATAAACAAGTAAATATTGACATTAACCCCACTGACCTAATGCCCACGTGGAAGTCCAAATTTCAACTGAATTTGAGATTGCTCCCATTCAGTAGGGAAAAAATGTAACTTTATTAGACATTATGATGAAACACTGCCTAGATACAAACTCTCCTTCATTATATTATACCAATGCAAGAAACCAAAGGAATCCTTATTTAGCATGAGTTCATTTAATAGCAGATATGTAATCAAAAACTTCTATTCCCCAGATACAAACTGAACAAATTTGAATAATATTGGGACTGGTTACAGAAATATCATGTTGTTTCCCCGTCCTCTGACAAGAGTGTCAACATCTGGAAAGCAGTAGCAGGTTTTCAGGGCATTGGAGGTTGGTTTCCCAGTGGATGACAAATCAGTAAAGTGGAATCTGGATATACACTATGTTTTAACTTGTTTTATGAACACAGATACACCAGTCCTGAAATGAGATGGTCAAATAGCATGCAGGGCAATCCATTCTTCCAGGAATGTCAGCCCAACCCCAATGCCTAGTCCCCAGTGAGCACCTTTTCTTGAAGAATTGACTTAATCAGAGACTAAGGCAGAGGGTAATTTCTCCTGCTGCTTGAACAGCTCCTTCTTTCTTGATACTGCATAACTCAACAGCTACATGCCATGTCTTCCCAAGTGTCAAAATTTGCTCAGACCCTTAGTTTTCCAGTTTCTTTCACTTACTATATGTCTGCATTTCAAGTGGAGGTGTGATTCCCAGCTTGAGGAGACATACTCACTCAAGCTCTTGTCGGGACAGACTAGCCACCGAGTACATACCCATCCAACACCCTAGACAGATATTCAGGATGGCTAACGCATCCTGCCGCTTACACCACCATGGCTGCATTCTATTTTTAGCATGCTAGCTCAATGAGAGCTAGCATAAGTATGTTTCCTTGAGCTGGGAATCACAGCTCGAAGCGTAGACTACCCTATGCGAAACAGAAATACCTGTTGATGCCTGCATAACAATATGTAGATCACCTGAGGTGCTTACCGAGGTTAGAGCCTAGATTAGACTACAAATCCTTCCTTATTAACCCTAACCCAAAACTAAACAGTGCTATGTGAATGACCAGTGAATTATTCTACTGGCCCACTAGACCATAGTACAATAATAACCTGTTGGGTTACCTAGACCACAACATGTTTTTAAGTAAATATTAGCAGCTATTGTTTATTAAATGCTCATTACTAGGGTAAAAATGGCCTCTGTTGTGTACACAGACCCGCCAACAGCAATTCCGGGCCCCAGGGCCGTCCCTGGCGGGGTGCAGGGCCCAGGGTGGAAGTGACAAATCCATCACTTCCGGGACTGACCATGCTGGCCAATCGCACCAGCCCATGGGGCCCCCCCAAACACGGGGCCTGGAGCAGTCACGCACACCTAGGAGCCCTGTGGCCCCCACCTGGGCAATTTAAAAGAACCCAGGACTTGACAGCAGTTGCCAAGGGCCCCTGGGCCCTTTTAAACCACCCGGGCCCCTGGGCAATCCCCCCACCCCCCGCATCGGCAGGCCTGCGTGTACATGCACTCTTCTAGAGCACTTAGTCTAATATAAATTTTCAAACCTATCCTTTCAAATGTTATGGTTCAGCCTGTTCGTTTGTTTTTCATGTATAGAAGTGAATGCAAAATTTAAAAATAAAAAGCAAGGTAAAGACAAAAACATTCTTTGTAACTTACTGAGTGAAGAAAATAAAAATTTAAAAATGAAAAAAATACATAGGTCAAATCCAGCTCTCCATACCCTGTAGCACTACTTGCCTAAGAAGGAAAATTTGGCTCAGGATGTTGCTGCATATAACAGACTAAAGTTCTTATGATCTACATAAATAGTCTATAGTTAAACTGGTATGTTATATAGCACTTGCCATGGTAACAACACTTTTTCATTGAACAGCACAATAATGGTAATGTAGAACATATATGAAATGTCACAGGGCATCACTTACTGAGATGGTCTGTTCGCTTTTCCCTTGGTGTAAATAACACATGACTTCTGTGAAAAGGAAACAAAGGTTGTTTGCTTTGTGGTTTTTTTAAATGACCAATGTTAATGATCTTTTGTTTCTTTTATGAAAATTCTAGATGAAGAATTGTTCCATTATCCCTTCCTATCCACATAAACGTGAGTATTGTCAAAGTGGGACTGAGGTCAGATCAACAAGTGGGGTAAATCAGCATACCACAGATATGGCCCTAAGTGTTTAAAATAATATTAAAATTAGTTTAAAATGACCTTCATTGCACTGAGACATTCAGTTCAGTATTTCACAAATTGACCACAAATTCTGCCAATGAGTGTTCTTTCTGAAGAATAATTTAGACATGGTAGATACAGTATTCTGGATAAATATTTCCTATCTAGTAAGTAATTAACCCATATGGCTCACTTATAAATACTGTATCTATAAAAGTATTGTTGCCAACATTAAAAAGTAAATAGTATTACATATTACCCTAACACTTTGATTCCAGTTTTCACAAGTGATTACAAGCGCTTGTTATGTCAAGCAAATTTTAATTGAGAACTCTATATAATTGTAATAATGGTTTTTGGGAAATTGGGAGCCTTGGCGAAGAAGTCAAACCAAAGCATTTTAATTCCATGGTAAAGATTTGTTTGTGTATACATCTCCTTTGGGTCCTGTAAGGAAAAGGCTAACTTTTTGTTTTCAGGAGAGTTATTTTTTCCAATTTCATGTTGAAGCATATAACATTATCAGTGTAAACTGAATTAATCAGAATAATAATTGAAAATCAGGGAACATTTCATTTAGCAAAATAATAACATATTGAATACAGAAACACTAATTTAGATATTTTTGTTAATGAATGAACTGTACAAAAGTAAATATTGACCTGAAACAATGTATTGTCTCATTCCTCACCTATGACAAAAAAGAATCTTCAGCATCATCCAGTTGTTTTGTTTTTAATTTAAAGTGAGACAAGGTAGTTTATACTATGGAGTAGAAAACATCATTCTAAAATAGACCTGCATATTGTCAAATGGATTGATTCATAAAAATACATTTTTCTTGACCTTGACCCCAACAAGAAGCTCAATCAATGTTTACTTTTCACCTCCCTTCTTGTCATTACAAGCAGCAGCTTTTGGGTTCAGAATCATTCATATGTAGATTTACCAGTGCTTTGGCTGACCTTTTTCATTTTTGCAAGCATTTAATTGTCCTCTGCAAATAACAAAAATGCTAACTAAAAATTAAATCCACCACTAAACTGTATCCACTTCCATACAAAAACTGAAATTAAATGGCTGATCTCTGGCAATATAATATAGCTCAGTAAGATGTTCTTCCAATGCTGGTAACATATACATTGATTTTCAACATCTGTTTTAAAATAGTGAAGCTTCCAAATGAGGTGCTTGTTAAATCCCCAGCCACTTGTGCAGAAGCACTAGTCTATTATCTGGTGCCTCTCTTAACAGAAGTAAGGTCAACTCAACCTTTCAGGATTATGATACAATCCCAAGAGCATAGAATCACTTCTGGTCTGAGTCATATCAGTGCAAACATGGCAACAAAGTGCTTCATATTTCTGTCTGTAATTGCTAGGCTCTAGGGGGACTGAACATTTACTGGTCAAAATTGACTGTAAGTCACAATTAAGTTTTACCATATTTATTTGGGCCTGATTCTTATTTACACTAAAATCACTTTACAATTTTCATTTTACATCTACTTAAAGGCCCCTTTACACTTCTAGAGCAGTGTAAAGTGGCTTTAGTGTTAATGAGGTTCAGTCTCATTTATTTCTAAGTACTGCAATGTAGGTTAGTAAAGAAGTTAGCCTGTAGGTTTACTGGTACTCTGGTCTTTAGCTTCCAACAATATATAAACAAAGCTAAATCAGTATAGATTTCACATTGATTTATAAAAACAGGCAAGAAAGTTTGGGATCTCTGAGGAAACAGAGATTGATTCTATGCATCTTTTGTAATTACAGCAACTGCACATGAGTTCATTTCAGAACTGGACACCAAGTTGAACCGAAGTACATTTCCTGACTTTAGGAAAATGTGTGCTATAACACACTAGGCAATGGAAGGACAGTGAAAAAGGGTGTTAGAACTGTCTGCAGTGCTGGCATTCTATGCTAATACATATCCTCACTGTACACTGCATGGGAGAGAAGGCTGAATAATAGTGAAGAATTTACAATTCAATTGCAAAGATGTCCAAAGAAAAATGTCTGGGTAGTCAGCCATGAGACTTAAACCTTGTCTACAGGGGAAGGATTTTGAAGATGCCATCACTAAAGGGGAAATATAGAAACATCTGTGCTCTGCTCTCTCAAGCAGTCTTGCTGAGATGAGGTTACTCTTGATAGGTCCAGGCCTGCTGCCAGAGAGAGGTGGGTGTGAACTACTTTCTCTGCCCTTCCTCCCAAATGTGCTGGTGTTATTATTTGTATTACAGTAAACCCTAGAGGCCATAACCAAGATCAGGGCCCCAGTGCGCTGGCACTGTACAGAAGCATAGAAAGGAATAGTCTCTTCTCAAGAACTCACTTCAACAAGACAGACAAAGGAAATACTGTTGTCTCCATTTTACAAATGAGGAACTGAAGCACCGAGAGGTGAAGTGACTTACTCCGGATCAAACAAAATCGGTAGTAAACCTGGGAATTGAACCCAAATCTCCCGAATTCCAATGCAGTGCCTTAACCAAAAGACCACTTGTGTCCCTTGGGCGGGGGTGGGGGATGGGGAATAGTTATTTCTTAGGCTACGTCTGCACTACAGCCAGGATCGACACTCTGAGAGCGATCCACCGGCCGTCGATTTAGCGGGTCTAGTGAAGACCCACCAAATCGACAGCAGATCGCTCTCCAGTCGACCTCTGTACTCTACCCTTGACGAGAAGAGTAAAGTAAGTCGATGGGAGAGTTTCTCCCATCGACCCCCCGCGGTATAGACCCCACGGTAACTCGACCTAAGGTATGTCGACTCCAGCTACATTATTCACATAGCTGGAGTTGCGTAGCGTAGGTCGACTTACTGTGGTAGTGTAGACATAGCCTTAGACTCGAGACACCTGCAAGAAATGCATACAGGAGACATTCCCTTCAATGAGACTTCAATTCTCCAAGATGGAACTGTAACGATGTTGGTTCTGGTGGGACCCAACTGAGAGTGCCAATTCAGGACAAATTGCTTTAAGCAGGCAGTTACGGCCCAAGGCTGGGGTTTCTATGCACACCAAGGCAAACCAAACCAGCCTGACAGAGAGGACTTTGGTTTTACCCCACTGGCTAACCACAAGTCACACAAGCAATTCCCTTAGACACTCCAGTTTCCCAGTATCACCACCAGTCCCACTCGTCATGGGGACAAATGGTTATGAAAACCAATACCCCAGTAAAAGAAAAATGGTTCTCTCAATCCCAAACGACCATGCCCCAGACCCAGGTCAATATACAAATCAGATCTTACCCACAAATCATGCTGTTGCCAATCTTTTAGAATCTAAAATCTAAAGGTTTATTCATAAAAGGAAAAAGATATAAATGAGAGCTAGAATTGGTTAAATGGAATCAATTACATACAGTAATGGCAAAGTTCTTGGTTCAGGCTTGCAATAGTGACAGAATAAACTGCAGGTTCAAATCAAGTCTCTGGAGTACATCCACAGCTGGGATGGGTCATTTCATTCAAAGCTTCAGTGTAACAAAGTCCCTCCAGAGGTAAGAAGTAGGATTGAAGACCAGATGGAGGAGCTGCAGCAGCTTTTTATATTCTCTTGCCATGTGGTCTCTCTTTCTTTGTCCCAAAGACAAGCATTCCATCACATGGCCTGGAAAAACCTCAGAGTTCTGTCCATAGGCATGTCCCTGCATACCTTGCTGAGTCACAAAGCATGTCTGCCTTCTCTCAATGGGTCAGTTGTATAGCTGATGGTCCGTAATGGGCCATCAAGCAGGCTAGGCAGAGCTGACACCAACTTGTCTGGGGTGTCACCCAGAAGCATAGCATAAGTTTGAAATACAGACAGTATAGAGCCAATATTCATAACTTTAACTACCAAAAGGATACACACATATAGACAGCATAATCACAACCAGCAAACCATAAACTTGTCTTAGACACCTTATTTGACCCCCTTTATACAAGATTTGCTACCACTGCAGGACCTTGGTTGCAACAATGATCTATACAGTCCCAGATTATGTCAATAACGTCATAGGAACAAAGATACAAGTAGCTCAACTACTGGGGTAAGGGTTGTGACACTTTCTCCTGACATCACTGTTTGCTGCTGTTTTATAAGTTTTCCCCTTTGCAGCAAGAACTTAAGCTAATTGGAGGCTTATGTGACTGAAGCAAACATGCAACTCAGTCATAGAGTCAGTACATTTTCTAGCAGATGCAAATATCTGCCTTGTGTGTTCCTAGGCTGTATCCCAGGGTTTCTACAACAAAAACTGTAGCAAGTTGGTGGAGCTTAATCTTTCTATTTGGTATACTACTATATCATCTTAAAGGTAAAATCCAAAATTGGTTCCCATATAAGAGCTTCATATGAGCAGCACAATCAAAGGGGTATCTGATCTGATTAAATGTGGGAGTCAGAGCAAAGCTACAGAAGCTACACTGGAAAAACAAAGTTAATTACAGCGGAAAATTGATAGAACATTAACTGTTTCAAATGGAAGTAACCTGGTATTGGAAAAATCTGAACCTTGGGGCAAAATATAAATGCTTCATTGCATGTGAAATCATATATGGACCTTCTGCAAACAATGGGAACATGGGCTTCATCTCAGACTCTAACTAGCTTTGAAAAGTTAGCTGCACATTTCCTTATGTTATGGCTCCTTGCTTGGCCCACACTTGCTCCCTCTCAGATGGAAGACCAAGGGTCCAGTCCCCCTACTCTAAAGACTACTTTAGCATATACCCAAAGTGGAATAGCTTCAACAGAAGACATTGAAAAACCCCCACAACAGGATATCCTTTAACTTAGTGGTTAGTGCATGCTTGTGAGAGGTGGGAGACCCCTGTTCAAATCCTTTCTATCCAGCAAGCAGAGGGGGAAATTGAACCTGGAGCTCCCACATTCCACATAACTGTGCTAATCAGTGAGCTAAAAGTTATAAAGTAGGCAGTACACTTCCTCCAGCTGATTTGTGTGGAGTGAAACAGGTGCCTAACTCCTCACAAGAAATGTTTTAGGTGTCTAAGCTACCTCACTCCAGGAGAGAGTTTCCTGGCTATAGATCACTAGCAGAGTTAGGTGCCTACCTATAGCCTGGATTTAGGCATGTAATTCCATGAGAAGGGCAGGCCTAAAACACAACCTTTTGTCAACATCTCCCACTGGCTTGCTTAGGTGGGTCCACGTGTGCTGGCTTTTGGAGATCACATTCTACGGGTATATCTACACTATGAAATTAGGTCGAATTTATAGAAGTCGTTTTCTTAGAAATCGTTTTTATATATTCGAGTGTGTGTGTCCCCACAGAAAATGCTCTAAGTGCATTAACTCGGCGGAGTGCTTCCACAGTACCGAGGCAAGCATCGACTTCCGGAGTGTTGCACTGTGGGTAGCTTTCCCGCAGTCTCTGCTGCCCATTGGAATTCTGGGTTGAGATCCCAATGCCTGATGGGGCTAAAACATTGTCGCAGGTGGTTCTGGGTACATATCGTCAGGCCCCCGTTCTCTCCCTCCCTCCGTGAAAGCAGCAGCAGACAATCGTTTCGCACCTTTTTTCTTGAGTTACCTGTGCAGACGCCATACCACGGCAAGCATGGAGCCCACTCAGGTGACCGTCACCGTATGTCTCCTGGGTGCTGGCAGACGTGGTACTGCATTGCTACACAGCAGTATCAACCCATTGCCTTGTGGCAGCAGATGGTACAGTAGGACTGGTAGCCGTCATCGTCATGTCCGAGGTGTTCCTGGTCGCCTCTGTGAGGTTGATCAGGAGTGCCTGGGCAGACATGGGCGCAGGGACTAAATTTGGAGTGACTTGACCAGGTCATTCTCTTTAGTCCTGCAGTCAGTCCTATTGAACCATCTTATGGTGAGCAGGCAGGCGATACGGATTGCTAGCAGTCCTCCTGTACCATCTTCTGCCGAGCAGCCATGAGATGTGGATGGCTTGCAGTCCTTCTGCACTGTCTGCTGCCAGCCAAAGATGTAAAAGATAGATGGAGTGGCTCAAAACAAGAAATAGACCAGATTTGTTTTGTACTCATTTGCAAACCCCCCCCCCCCCGACCCCTATCTAGGGGAGTCATTCCTCTAGGTCACACTGCAGTCACTCACGGAGAAGGTGCAGCGAGGTAAATCTAGCCATGTATCAATCAGAGGCCAGACCAACCTGCTTGTTCCAATAAGAACAATTACTTAGGTGCACCATTTCTTATTGGAACCCTCCGTGAAGTCCTGCCTGAAATACTCATTGATGTAAAGCCACCCCCTTTGTTGATTTTTAATTCCCTGTAAGCCAACCCTGTAAGCCATGTCGTCAGTCGCCCCTCCCTCCGTCAGAGCAACGGCAGACAATCGTTCCGCACCTTTTTTCTGTGCGGACGCCATACCAAGGCAAGCATGGAGGCCGCTCAGCTCACTTTGGCAATTAGGAGCACATTAAACACCACACACATTATCCAGCAGTATATGCAGCACCAGAATCTGGCAGAGCGATACCGGGCAAGGAGACGACATCAGCGCGGTCATGTGAGTGATCAGGAAATGGACACAGATTTCTCTGAAAGCATGGGCCCTGCCAATGCATGCATCATGGTGCTAATGGGGCAGGTTCATGCTGTGGAACGCCAATTCTGGGCTCGGGAAACAAGCACAGACTGGTGGGACCGCATAGTGTTGCAGGTCTGGGACGATTCCCAGTGGCTGCGAAACTTTCGCATGCGTAAGGGCACTTTCATGGAACTTTGTGACTTGCTTTCCCCTGCCCTGAAGCACATGAATACCAAGATGAGAGCAGCCCTCATAGTTGAGAAGCGAGTGGCGATAGCCCTGTGGAAGCTTGCAACGCCAGACAGCTACCGGTCAGTTGGGAATCAATTTGGAGTGGTTTCAGAGTAACAGCCGTATTAGTCTGTATTCGCAAAAAGAAAAGGAGTACTTGTGGCACCTTAGAGACTAACCAATTTATTTGAGCATAAGCTTTCGTGAGCTACAGCTCACTTCATCGGATGCATACTGTGGAAAGCGTAGAAGATCCTTCTATACACACAAAGCATGAAAAAATACCTTCCCCCACCCCACTCTCCTGCTGGTAATAGCTTA
Organism: Lepidochelys olivacea; assembly: GCF_965140295.1. NCBI lineage: Eukaryota > Metazoa > Chordata > Testudines > Cheloniidae > Lepidochelys > Lepidochelys olivacea. The sequence continues at coordinate 122,343,466 of NC_140411.1, read as the reverse complement.
TCTAAAGTGATCACTCTCCTGAGAATGATCACTTTAGATAAGCTATTACCAGCAGGAGGGTGGGGTGCGGGGAGGTATTTTTTCATGCTTTGTGTGTATAAAAAGATCTTCTACGCTTTCCACAGTATGCATCCGATGAAGTGAGCTGTAGCTCACGAAAGCTTATGCTCAAATAAATTGGTTAGTTTCTAAGGTGCCACAAGTACTCCTTTTCAATTTGGAGTGGGCAAATCTACTGTGGGGGCTGCTGTGATGCAAGTAGCCCACGCAATCAAAGATCTGCTGATATCAAGGGTAGTGACCCTGGGAAATGTGCAGATCATAGTGGATGGCTTTGCTGCAATGGGATTCTCTAACTGTGGTGGGGCCATAGACGGAACCCATATCCCTATCTTGGCACCGGAGCACCAAGCCGGCGAGTACATAAACCGCAAGGGGTACTTTTCAATAGTGCTGCAAGCTCTGGTGGATCACAAGGGACGTTTCATCAACATCAACATGGGATGGCCGGGAAAGGTACATGACGCTCGCATCTTCAGGAACTCTGGTCTGTTTCAAAAACTGCAGGAAGGGACTTTATTCCCAGACCAGAAAATAACTGTTGGGGATGTTGAAATGCCTATCGTTATCCTTGGGGACCCAGCCTACCCCTTAATGCCATGGCTCATGAAGCCGTACACAGGCAGCCTGGACAGTAGTCAGGAGCTGTTCAACTACAGGTTGAGCAAGTGCAGAATGGTGGTAGAATGTGCATTTGGACATTTAAAGGCGCGCTGGCGCAGTTTACTGACTCACTTAGACCTCAGCGAAACCAATATTCCCACGGTTATTACTGCTTGCTGTGCGCTCCACAATATCTGTGAGAGTAAGGGGGAGACGTTTATGGCGGGGTGGGAGGTTGAAGCAAATTGCCTGGCTGCTGGTTACGCGCAGCCAGACACCAGGGCAGTTAGAAGAGCACAGGAGGCCGTGGTACACATCAGAGAAGCTTTGAAAACCAGTTTCATGACTAACTGTTTGTTTCTCCTTGATGAAACCCCCCGCCCCTTGGTTCACTCTACTTCCCTGTAAGCTAACCACCCTCCCTTCCTCCCTTCGATCACCGCTTGCAGAGGCAATAAAGTCATTGTTGCTTCACATTCATGCATTCTTTATTCATTCATCACACAAATAGGGGGATGACTACCAAGGTAGCCCAGGAGCGGTGGTGGAGGAGGGAAGGAAAATGCCACACAGCACTTGAAAAGTTTACAACTTTAAAATTTATTGAATGCTAGCCTTCTTTTTTTTGGGCAATCCTCTGTGGTGGAGTGGCTGGTTGGCCGGAGGCCCCTCCACTGCATTCTTGGGCATCTGGATGTGGAGGCTATGGAACTTGGGGAGGAGGGTGGTTGGTTACACAGGGGCTGTAGCAGTGGTCTGTGCTCCTGCTGCCTTTCCTGCAGCTCAACCATGTGCTGGAGCATATTAGTTTTATCCTCCAGCAGCCTCAGCATTGAGTCCTGCCTCCTCTCCTCATGCTGCCACCATCTTTCAGCTTCAGCCCTCTCTTCAGCCCGCCACTTACTCTCTTCAGCCTGCCACCTCTCCTCCCGGTCATTTTGTGCTTTCCTGCACTCTGACATTATTTGCGTCCATGCATTCGTCTTTGCTCTGTCAGTGTGGGAGGACAGCATGAGCTCAGAGAACATTTCATCACGAGTGCGTTTTTTTTTCTTTCTAATCTTCACTAGCCTCTGGGAAGGAGAAGATCCTGTGATCATTGAAACACATGCAGCTGGTGGAGGAAAAAAAGGGACAGCGGTATTTAAAAAGACACATTTTATAAAACAGTGGCTACACTCTTTCAGGGTAAACCTTGCTGTTAACATTACATACATAGCACATGTGCTTTTGTTACAAAGTCACATTTTGCCTCCCCACACCGCGTGGCTACCCCCTCAACCCTCCTCCCTCCCCGTGGCTAACAGTGGGGAACATTTCTGTTCAGCGACAGGCAAACAGCCCAGCAGGAATGGGCACCTCTGAGTGTCCCCTGAAGAAAAGCACCCTATTTCAACCAGGAGACCATGAATGATATCTCACTCTCCTGAGGATAACACAGAAAGATAAAGAACGGATGTTGTTTGAACGCCAGCAAACATACACTGCAATGCTTTGTTGTACAATGATTCCCGAGTACGTGTTACTGGCCTGGAGTGGTAAAGTGTCCTACCATGGAGGATGCAATAAGGCTGCCCTCCCCAGAAACCTTTTGCAAAGGCTTTGGGAGTACAGCCAGGAGAGCCGCGAATGCCAGGGCAAATTAATCCTTTCACATGCTTGCTTTTAAACCATGTATAGTATTTTAAAAGGTACACTCACCGGAGGTCCCTTCTCCGCCTGCCGGGTCCAGGAGGCAGCCTTGGGTGGGTTCGGGGGGTACTGGCTCCAGGTCCAGGGTGAGAAACAGTTCCTGGCTGTCGGGAAAACTGGTTTCTCCGCTTGCTTCCTGTGAGCTATCTACAACCTCCTCATCATCATCATCTTCTTCGTCCCCAAAACCTGCTTCCATGTTGCCTCCATCTCCATTGAAGGAGTCAAACAACACGGCTGGGGTAGTGGTGGCTGAACCCCCTAAAATGGCATGCAGCTCATCATAGAAGCAGCATGTTAGGGGCTCTGACCCGGAGCGGCCGTTCGCCTCTCTGGTTTTCAGGTAGGCTTGCCTCAGTTCCTTAAGTTTCACGCGGCACTGCTTCGGGTCCCTGTTATGGCCTCTGTCCTTCACGCCCTGGGAGGTTTTGGCATTTCGAAAACGGAGTTCTGATAGCACGGATTCCTCTCCCCATACAGCGATCAGATCCCGTACCTCCCGTTCAGTCCATGCTGGAACTCTTTTGCAATTCTGGGACTTCATCATGGTCACCTCTGCTGATGAGCTCTGCATGGTCACCTGCAGCTTGCCACGCTGGCCAAACAGGAAATGAGATTCAAAAGTTCGCGGTTCTTTTCCTGTCTACCTGGCCAGTGCATCTGAGTTGAGAGTGCTGTCCAGAGTGGTCACAATGGAGCACTCTGGGATAGCTCCCAGAGGCCAATACCGTCGAATTGTGTCCACAGTACCCCAAATTTGACCCAGCAAGGCCGATTTAAGCGCTAATCCACTTGTCAGGGGTGGAGTAAGGAAATCGATTTTAAGAGCCCTTTAAGTCGAAAAAAAGGGCTTCATCGTGTGGACGGGTGCCGGTTTACAACGATTTAATGCTGCTAAATTCGACCTAAAGTCCTAGTGTAGACCACAGCTTAGATACCTGGTTCCCCGTGCGTTGTATAAAAGTCTAGGCACTTAACTCAGGTTTTGTGGCATTGCAGTGTTTCTAAGGGCCTAAAAGTTAGGAGTTGTGACACTCAAAAACATTGCAATGCTCAAGTCCCTTTGTGGATCTGGGCCTAAGACCCCAGGATTGCTTTCACTCAAGTCAATGGCAAAACTCATAGCTCTATAGCTATGAACAAATACATTCAAACAGCAAGGAGCCAAAAAATGGAATGTTTATCCCTAAACTTAATACATTCAGATTACGTCTAGTATAAGGTGATCACCGTTGTTAAATGGAAATAAGGGAAAACCACACAAAAAATAAGAGACAATGCTTTATTTTAAGTGACATTTTAGGGACACAGCATTTCCCTTAGCATATCATGTATTTTTCTCTCAAGTATACCTTTCTACTGCCCTCAAGTATGCAATGCAATTATCAGAAGTTTCAATTTAATGTTTAAAATAGTAGTTATAAGTTTTAACACATAAGAACGGCCATGCTAGCTCAGACTAATGGTCCATCTTAGCCCAGTATCCTGTCTTCCAGCAGTGGCCAGTGCCAGATGCTTCAGAGCAAAGAACAGAACAGGGCCATTATCAAATGATCCATCTGCAGATACGCCAAACCCATGAAAAAAATGCAGAAATTGGACTTGGTTTTGGCTTAATTGTCTTGTGAGTTGCTTGTTGGCTAGTTTTTAGCTTCTTGCTTGTTTGGTTTGTAGCTTGTTGCTTGTTTGGTTTGTAGCTTGTTGCTTCTTTTTTTTTGATCGGCTCCAGGTAAGCAGAGGTAAGGGGGGGAGAGTCAGGGGTGCATAGCAGGCCCACCACAGTCCCAGACTGCATGCCGGGGGGGATCGAGTCACAGCAAGTGTTGGGGTTCTTAGGGATTGGCTTGTTTTGGCCTTGTTTTGAAATGGGATTAGCTTGATTTCTGGCTTATTGTGAAAGTCAGGGTGCTTATTTACCACCTGAAAGTTGGCAACTGTGTCCATCTCCTGTTGTCCAGTCCCAGCTTCTGGCAATCAGAGGCTTAGGTTATGTCTAGACAGCAAAGAAAAACTTGGGTTTGTCTGGAGGACCCCCTCAGAGTCCCAGAGCCCAGGCTCCAATCTGAGCCTGGAAGTCTAACATAGCAATGTAGGCCTGGTGTGGGTTTTTCTTTGCTGTGTTGACATACCATGAGGGACATCCAGACCATCTTGATTAATAGTCATTTATGGACCTATCCTCCATTAACTTATCTAATTTTTTTTAACCCAGTTATACTTTTGGCCTTAACATCCCCTAGCAATGAGTTCCACAGGTTGACTGTGCTTTGTGTGAAGTACTTCCTTATGTTTATTTTAAACTTGCTGCCTATTAATTTCATTGGGTGACCCTTGGTTCTTGTGTTATGTGAAGGAGTAAATTACACTTCCCTATTCACTTTTCCCAAACTATTTGTGACTTTATAGACCTCTATCATATCCCCCCTTAGGCATCTGTTTTCCAAATTGAATGGTCCCAGTATTTTTAATCTATTATGACGTGGAAGTTGTTCCATTCCCCTAATCATTTATGTTGCCCTTTTTTGTACTTTTTCCAATTCCAATATATCTTTTTTGAGATGGAGCGACCAGAACTGCATGCAGTATCCAATGTGTGGGCGTACTGGGATTTATATAGTGGCATCGTATTTTCTGGCTTATCCATCCCTTTCCTAATGGCTCCTAACACCGTTAGCTTTTTAGACTGCTACTGCACACTGAGCAGATGTTTTCAGAGAAATAGATACACTTCAATATATCTTAAAATAAGGGACAAGAGATCACCTTAAGGATAAAATCAGTGAAAAAAGGTTTGGTTACTTAAAATGAGGTATGGGCCACCCTAATGTGGTACAACGAGGTTTAGAAGATATAAGAGATGTGGCCCACTGCTTCCCCCATCCATGGTAGCTTGTGTCAGTCAATCTGCACTGGGTTCAGGCTCCCTAAACGCCTGCTATTTCCCTAGCTTGTCCACAATCCCCCCCCCCGGCTTTCCTACATTGAGGCCCACCCCCCACCACAGAACTTGAAATGCAGGGGACACAGAGGCCCTTCTGCGTGAGCTTTTCCACTCATTTCCCACAGCTGCAGACAATATTTGACATTTCTGCTGTTGGCAGGTAATTAAGGTTCAGGGTTGGGCAGCCCTAATCCTGGCCTCCCCTAGCTTGGGAGGGCTGGACCGTGCAACCCTGTTACTGCCCCTTCGTGCAGCGTGTGCGTGTGACCTCCCCCCCCGCCCCGGAGCGCTGACACAAGCCCATGGCTTTTACACCCCTCTCTGGACTGCGTGCGGGGGGAGGGCGGGGGCGGGGCCTGGCTCGAGACCGAACCCTTGGGCTTGGCTAACTCCCCCCGTCCTCCGTTGCCCAACTCCCCCCATGGTGACGGTGACTCCAGGGGCCGGGAGGGAACTGTCCGACCCCAACATGGCCGCCAGCGCGCGCGGCCGCCTAACCGCTGCGTGCCGACGGCATCCGCGCCGGGACCCTCGGCTGCCTCCGCGCCCCGCCCATTGGGAAAGGTGGGACCTCTATGGTTCCGGGCGGAAAGTAGCGCGCCCTGATCTCGAGCGCGGTGCATGCCGGGATACCCTGCTATGCCCGCGAGTCCTCCGAGGCTGCGCCGCGCCGATATTCGTGTTTCTCCCAAGATGGTGGCGCTGGGTTCGGGGTGAGAGAGGCGCAAAGCGGGCCCTGCCCACCTCCCCGACCGACCGACCGCCGCCCTCGCCTGCACCCGCCGCCCTCCGGACCCCGCCGAGGCCGCAGCCCCGTCCCCTCGCCGCAGCCCGGCCCGGCACAGGCAGCGGCGCCGCCTCCCCCGCCCCGAGAGCAGCGCGGGCCCCGCATGAGCCCGGGCGGCGGCGGCAGCAGCAGCAGCAGCGAGAGCGTCAGGGCCGCGCCGGGGAGCAGGCCGCAGCGCGCAGGTCCGTACGCGGGGGTTAGGGGGCGGCTCAGCCCGGCCCGGAGACAGGCGCCGACGGGCCCAGGCGCGGCCCGCCCGCCCGCCGGCGTGTCCCGACTGGGACGGTTTCGGTTTCGCCGCAGAGGTTTGCGGGCGGGGGGCCTCCGGTGCCGGGGCGGGGATGGAGAGCGCGGGGCGGCTGCCCAGGTGCCCGGAGATGGGGGTCAGTGGTGATCTCCGAGGCAGCGGGCAGGTGCTGGTGGGGCCTCCGCTCTTTGCGGGGAGGTGCCCACGGGGCAAGGTACATGGTGTGAGCGGCCTCCTGTCTCTGGTGCACGCGGTGTGGGAGGTCTCGTTAACATGGGGCTACGGCTTTGAGAGAAGGGGGTGGAGAGGAAGCCTGACCAGTGCTCTGGGCATTCGCTGGGGAGACGTCAAGTCCCTGCTCTGTCACCAGCTTCCTGTGTGACCTTGGACACGTCACTTAGCCTCTCTAGGTAGGTCTACACGGCGTTTTAGAACCCACAGGAGCCAGCTTCCGAGTCCAGGGCAATGGGCTTGGGCTAGCAGGGCTCACTCCGGTGCTTTAAAAATAGTTGTGTAGACAGGGCTTTGAAGTTGTGGTGTGGGCCGGAGCTGGGGTTTTGAAACCCTGGCCTCCACCCTGAGCCACAACTTCAGAGCACTGTCTACACAGTTACTTTCAGAGCACTAGTAGGAGCCGCGCTAACCTGAGTCTGTGAACCCGGGCCAAAAGGCTTGCTGCTGCGGGTTCCAAAAGACTTTATAGACTGTGCCTTAGTTCTTTAAAGTGCGGGTAATAGTACTTCCTTATCTCATACTGTGTTGAGAGTTACAAATATTAAAGATTAGGAGGTGTTCACATGCTACTGTGATGGGGGCCATATAAATGTGGTAGTCTATTCAAGGGGGCAAGCTGACTTGCTTGTGTAATATGTCATCCTGGTTGAAGAGTTGGACTTCCTGAGCTGTAAACAAGCTGCTCTTCAGTTCACTTTATTTAGTTAATGTTGATTGCAGGATTTTACTGCTTCTTGTGCCAGTATTTAGCATCAAAAAACAAATATATTGGCTGGAATGTGCTCCTTGGACTCTTTCTGATCATGTCTCAAGTTATAACATAAGTAGTATGTTCTGAAGTTGTACCAGTGGCTGAGGGAAATGCTGGAGCTGTGGAAATGTTTTTATTAAATTGATTAGTTGTAAGCATATGGAAACTATAAACACTATCTTGTTAGGGTTGTTACTGTTAAGGAAAGCTTTCCTTCACTTTCTGTGTAATATCCACACTGCCGCTGGGTTCTAAGCATCTTTGGGCGGGAAATGTGTTCTAGGCACCATTCTTGTGATCTGAGACTTGCAAGAAGGCCCTGTGTGTATGGACTTCTGTGGGACTCTTTACAGATGCAAGGGCCTGCAAGGATCAGTTTTCCAGATTCGAAGTCTTATTTGATGCAGGACATCAAACCTACTGTATCTGTGGCAAAAAGTCAGTTTTAGGGCAGAGACCTTGCTTTTTATTTTATTTTAATGAAAAGTGGCTAGCACATTTTGTGTGCTACCAGAACAAATAATTTAATATATCATGTGCACTGAAAAAGCAAAAAAGCTGGGAAACAGGTTTAAAGATACAGATTCTATCACTTTATAATACTATGAAAGTTAGTGTTTGTTAGTGTTTGTGAACTGTAACCATATTCATCTTGTAAATTAAATCTCTAAAATGTGTATTAAAATTAATTTGAATAACTTTCTCACATAACATCCATCATATTGACTTATCTGTATATTCAGATTTTGATTATTCCTAGTTTTGGTCACTTTTAGCTGCACATCTCAGTCAGAACAACTGTAATTTTGTGTCAACTGATACAACATAAACCAGTCTTAGAACAAGTAGTTATCACAGTATTAGGTAATATATGGCACGATTTATCACACTGGAAGTTAAAAGAAGATCCTTGCTCTCTCTACTCTTGTGTTTTCCATCACTACAATATGAGTACCTCCCAAGAATTTCAAAATAAATAAGAATGGCTGTACTGGGTCACACCAATGGTCATCTAGCCCAGTAGCCTGTCTTCTGCCAGCATCCAATGCCAGGTGCTTCAGAGGGAGTCAACAGAATAGATAATCAAGTGGTCCATTCTGTGTTGCGTGTTCCCGGCTTCTGGCAAACAGAGGCTTGGGACACTTCAGAGCATGGTTTTGCATCCCTGCCCATTCTGGGCAATAGCCACTGATGGATCTACCCTCCGTGAACTTACCTAGTTCTTTCTTGAATCCTCTTTTAGTCTTAGGGCATGGCTACACTTGCAGATGTGGAGTGCTTTGAGTTAAACCAGCCTTCGCGGAGCGCAGTAGGGAAATTGCTGCAGTCCATCCACACTGACAACTTCAAGCGCACTGGCGTGGCCACATTTGCGGCCATTGCAGCGGCATTGGGAGCAGTGCATTATGGGCCGCTGTCCCAGCATGCAAGTGGCTGCAATGTGCTTTTCAAAGGGGGAGGGTGGGGTGGAGTGTTAGAGGGAGTGTGATATGTGTATGTTTGGGGGGAGAGTGGGTTTTTGGGAGGCTGAGGGCATGTCAGCATGCTGTCTTGTAAGTTCAGACAGCAGCAGAACCCCCCCCTTCCCCCCCCCCTCTCTAACAGCATTCCACACTAATGGCTTGCTTTGTCTCGGAGCAGATAAGCAGCCGGCTGTCAGAAACAGAGCTTTCAAAGGGCATTTCCGCATTCCTACAGCCGATTCCCAACAATGACAAGAGTGGCCACTTGACTTAAGGGGATTATGGGACGTTTCCAGAGGCTGATCAGAGCGCAGTAAAGCAACACCTCGTTCACACTGGCACCGCGGTGCTCCAGTGAGGGCGCAGCAAGCGTTATTCCACTCGCCGAGGTGGAGTACCAGCAGCGCTGTAGCCACAGAGTCAGAGCGCTCTATGTGCCTTGCCAGCGTGGACGGGTAGTGAGCTAGTGCGCCCAGGGCTCCTTTATTGCGCTGTAACTCACAAGTGTAGCCAAGCCCTTAGCCTTCACAACAACCTCTGGCAAAGAGTTCCACAGGTTGACCGTGCGTTATGTGAAGAAATACTTCCTTTTGTTTGTTTTAAACCTGTGCCTATTAATTTCATTTGGTGACCCCTAGTTCTTGTGTTATGAGAAGGAGTAAATAACACTTCCTTATTTACTTTCGCCGCACCGGTCGTGTTTTTATAGACCTCTGTCGTATCCCCCCCTTAGTCGTCTCTTTTCCAAGCTGAAAACTCCCAGTCTTATTTATCTCTCCTCATATGGAAGCTGTTCCATACCACTAATTATTTTGTTGCCCTTTTCTGTACGTTTTCCAATTCCAATATATCTTTTTTGCGATGGGGTGACCAGATCTGCCCACAGTATTCAAGAATACCATGCATTTATATTGAGGCAATATGATATTTTCTGTCTTATCTATCTGTCCCTTTCCCAGTGATTCCCAACATTGTTTGCTTTTTTGACTTTTACCAATATTTAAGTAAAAACATGAATCTTCATTCCTAGGCTTTAAGAGAAATAATTTGATTCGCTTAAAATTTATTTTTGGTTTTGATTTTAGTGTGAATGGGTTTTGTGCTCCTCCGTCTTTGAAAAAAGAAGTTATAGAGGGAAAGTTAGGTTGAGGAAATTTGTTTTGTATTTAGCTCTGAAAATGGTGAGGTTCATGGTCATTACCACCTTTTGTGGGAGTGAGTTCCACAGGATAAATCCAGCTCCTGTGAAAATTCCAGCTTCGTACCTCTCTTCCTTTTAAAAATTTACACAAGTTTATGTTTAAAACTCATTCTGCTTATTGCTGCTGTTGCTAAGAGGCAAATGTCAGTGATGTTCCTTCTGATTGGCAGTTTTTGTGGATTTTAGTTAACTAATGGAAGAAAAACATTGGTAGGTAGTATTAAATTGGCCTTTTAAAAATATTTAAGGTTTGTCAAATACAAATTGACACAAATTGTCACATGACCTAACTTGTCCTGTTATAATGACTATTTTCAGAAGGCTAAAGAGCTGTCTGTTTTATATTATGTTGGGCTGAAACTTATTACAGAACTTGTTAGCTAAGATAGATGTTTCTTAAGTTAATTAAAACTACATTTTTAGCATGCAAAGTTTAAAAAAAATAGTAGTAGCACTTTGGTTGATTTCAGAAGCTATTTAGTAGAACTCTGACTTTAAAAAAAACAAAAACAAACAAAAAAAACAATGCTCACTTTTTAAAAAGTTAGAAAGCATGATCATAATGCTATTGCAAGACCTTAATAGATTTATCAACACTGGGTTATCGTCTAAATTTTCCCACCATAACAACTCCCTGCTAGTGTTACTAGTGTAGACAAGCTGTTGGAGTTTCAACCACCATGTCAACTAAACCAATACAGTCCCATTGCATTTTCAGTTCATAGAACCCTGAAAAGTTGTGCATCTTGCATATGGCTCAATTTTTCCAGCTTCATTTTTTTGTTATAATAAAGGAGAGGTATTGATCACTTCTCTGCATCAGCAAAGTTTTCTTGCCTGTTATGTATCACAACAGGCTTTGTGGGATGTGTAAAGAATTTAATAGCTTAATTTATACTTATTAATAACATGAATGCCCCATTTAACCAATATTCTGGATAGTTGAGATACTTGATATGCAGTTCTGTACAGTTTAAAGTCATTGCTTTTATTTTAACAATTTAAGTGTTGATGTACAGTGCATCATGATGCTGTAGGTGGGATAGTTTAGTGCTGTTTGCTTGTTTAGCATCTTCAATAATCCTTTGGACATGACACCTTCAATGCATTTTTATCAACCTCTGTTCTGTATTAAACTTCTACACTGCTGAAATGTAATGTTTTGAATGCATAAAAGTCAAGAAGTCTAGTTGATGAGGAACCACATCTCTTCTGCGTTGCAAATATATTTTCTCATCTGTTTACTTATTTGTAAAATAGATGTAATATTTATCTAACTTATTAGGGTATTCTGAGATGTGATTAATTTATGTACATTATTTTGACATCCTGCTATTAAAGACAGTGTAAAGTATATAAATGTAAACTGTTTATGTAAAAGCATACACAAACTATAGCTTCACTTTTCTTCTCTCCCTCCCATCTCTCAAAAACATTATCAATAAAAATTGAGGAAGCTGAGTACTAATGGGATTGGGTCTGTAATAAATAAATGAGGTTCATAATGAGTTAACGTAAATTCTCATGAAGGAATAAGTCTTTCCTATCATCACCAGCTGGTAGGAGTAGGTCCATGTGTAGTTCCCTCCTAGTAGATGATTCATGTAAGTAGACAGGCAACATATTTCCGCATAGGGTCCATGGAAAACACGTACTTGTGCTTCTTTGGTGTGTGGTAGTCCTTGGTCATGCTTTCTGCTTTTGGCCTACATGTAATGAAACTGCCTATGCACTAAGGGCCTGATTTTCAGAGGTCCTGGGCACCTGCATTTCCCATTTATGTTAATTGGACTTGCTGATGCTCAACAATTCTGAAAATCTTATCCTGAGTCTCTTGATTTTCTTTCCACCACCTCTCTACAGGCCCTCTGGGTTCAAAGGTGAATGGAAAGGGGTTCCATTGATCCTCTTTTTCTCTCCCTGCCTTTCATGGAGCAGGGATTTGGGATCTTCCATACACATACTTGGAACAGGAGAGTGCAGGAGAAGGTATGATGATATTCAAACTGGTTACTTTCACATAAATGGATTCTTTATAACAAAGGAGGCAGTGAAACATTTTTGTAGGGGGCTGAGTGTGGGAAAGTTTAGGTGTTTGATTTTCCTCATAGCTATGAAACTGGTCCACGCTTTTCTCCAGGGATGCTTGTGCACTTAGTAGCTAGATCTCCTGAGGTGGATTTGGAGAGAACTGCCAATGCTTTACTGTATGTCTACACTGCAGTAAAACACCCATGGCTGGCCTCTGTCAGCTAATCCGCACTCACAGGTCTCAGGTTGCAAGGCTGTAAAATTGCACTATAGCCGTTCAAGATCGAGCTGGAAGCTGGGTTCTGAGATTCCAGCCCAGTCCCAAACATTTACACTGCAATTTAATAGCACCGCAGCCTGGGCAGCTGCTGGGGCTTGCAGGGCTATGGGCCAGCTGCGAGTGTTTCATTGTAGCATAGAAATACCCTTAATGTTTTATGTCTCTTCTTGTGCAACAAGGGTTACCTCCTTGTGCTGTCATGGATGAGATGTTTCCCAGATCCTACCTCCTGATTCTGCAACAAGAAAGGAGAGGGAAGCATTAAACAAGGGCCACTCACTCTAACCTTAACAGGAATTCTCTTAAAATAAAATAAATAAATAAATCAGTGAAATTCTGGAGAAACAGGAATCTTGCATTCACAAAAGCTTGAGCAGGGAGTCAAAGGTAGTAAACAGGTGTCTCGTGTTGTGTAGGTAAGGGACTAAATGAAGTAGAAATAACTTTTTTGGAAGATGACAGTACTAGACATGGGAAGGATAGATTTGAAATAGAGGAAGCTTTCAGGTTCCTGAGACACACTCAGTGGCATGGAAGCAGGATTGAAGGAAGCAAATGTGAGAAATGAACCCTGGTTGAGAATTAGTACATAAGAATTGCCATACTGGGTCAGACCAAAGGTCCATCTAGCCCAGTATCCTGTCTTTCAACAGTGACCAATGCTAGGTGCCCAAGAGGGAATGAACAGAACATGTAATCATCAAGTGATCCATCCCCTGTTGCCTACTCCCAGCTTCTGGCAAACAGGCTAGGGGTACCATTCATGCCCATCTAGGCTAATAGCCATTGATGGATCTGTCCTCCATGAATTTATCTAGTTATTTTTTTTTAATTATAGTCTTGGCCTTTACAACAGCCTCTGGCAAGGAGTTCCACAGGTTGACTGTGCGTTGTGTGAAAAAATACTTCCTTTTGTTTGTTTTAAACCTGCTGCCTATTAATTTAATTTGATGACCCCTAGCTCTTGTGTTATGAGGAGTGGAACACTTCCTTATTTTCTCCACACCGATCATAATTTTATTGACCTCTATCGTATCCCTCCTTTGTTGTCTCTCTTCCAAGCTGAAAAGTCCCAGTCTTATTAATCTCTCCTCATATGGCAGTTGTTCCATACCTCTAATCATTTTTGTTGCTCTTTTCTGTACCTTTTCCAATTCCAATATATCTTTCTTGAGACGGGGCAGCCACATTTGCAAGCAGTATTCAAAATGTGGGTGTACTATGGATTTATATAGAGGCAATATAATGTTTTCTGTCTTATTATCTATCCTTTTCTTGTTGATTCCCAACATTCTGTTCACGTTTTTTGACTGCCGCTGCACATTGAGTGGATGTTTTCAGAGAACTATCCACAATGTCTGCAAGATCTCTTTCTTGAGTGGTAACAGCTAAAATAGACTCCATTTTATATGTATAGTTGGGATTATGTTTTCCATATGCATTACTTTGTATTTATGAACATTGAATTTCATCTGCCACTTTGTTGCCCAGTTTTGAGAGATCCTTTTGTAGCTCTTCGCAGTCTGCCTGGGACTTAACTATCTTGAGTAGTTTTGTATCATCTGCAAATTTTGCCACCTCACTGTTTACCCCTTCTTCCAGATCATTTATGAATTTGTTGAATAGGACTGGGCCCAGTACAGACCCCTAGAGGACACCACTGTTTACCTCTCTCCATTCTGAAAACTGACCATTGATTCCTACCTTTGTTTCCTATCTTTAAGTAATGATCAAGACAGAAAGAACTTGGTCAGGGAGAGAGCAGTACTTAGATATGCTCATGTACCAAATTTACCATCCAAATTTACTTTACCAAATTTACCGTCCTTTTTAGTCAATTTCACAGTCACAGGATTTAAAAAATCATAAATTTCATTATTTCAGCTATTTAAATCTGAAATTTCAAAGTGTTGTAATTGTAGAGTCCTGACCCAAGAAGGAGTTGTGTGTGCGGGGGTTGTGGTGGGTGGGGTTGTGGTACTGCAACTCTTACTTCTGTGGTGCTGCTGGTGATGGTGCTGCCTTCAGAGCAGGACAGCTGGAGAGTGGTGGCTGCTGGCAGGGAGCCCAGTTCTGAAGACAGCTGCAGCACAGAAGGGAGGATGGCAATATCGTACCATGCCACCCTGACTTCTGCCCTGCTGCCTGCAGAGGTGGGCCATTGGCCAGCAGCCACCACTCTCCAGCCACCCAGCTCTGAATGCAGCAGCGCAAAAGTAAGGGTAGCATGGTATGATATTGCCACCCTTACTTCTGTGCTGCTGCTGTGGGGCACTGCCTTCCGAGCTGGGCATCCGGTCAACAGCCGCCGCTCTCCGACTGCCCAGTTCTGAAGGCAGCACAGAAGTAAGGGTGGCAATATCATACCATGCCACCCTTGCAACAGGCTTTCGGGTCAGGTACCCAAGTTGAGAGGTGCTGGTCTGCCCTGTGAAATTGGTATAGTATAGAGTAAAAGCACACAAGACCAGATTTCATGGGGGAGACCAGATTTCATGGTCATGAATTTGGTAGGGCCCTACTCATGTGTGAATTAATAGATCTGTAGATGCGAGAGTGTTAACTCATATTGGCAGGTGGGGAGAGGATGACTTTCATGTGAAGAGGAGGAAGAACTATGTGGGGGATGGATTGTGGAGCAGGGAATAAAGGATAAAATGGCTTATTGATTAAACAATATAAATGAAATAGCGTAAGACAATAGATTCATTAGAATGAAGAACATTTTTTCCCGGGGTAGACTTAAAGGAAGTAGTGATCTGCTTCTCTTTGAGGCTCCCCTAAGACTTTCTCCCAAACTATCTATAAAAAGCATTTCATATCAACTGGAGGAAAAGGCCAGTTGATTCAATATAAATATCTTCTTTTTAACTATCAACCTTTTTTTTTTTAATAAGTTGAGCCTGCTTCCCCTTATCAGTTTTACAAACCCCATGGTTTGAGGGAAGTAGGGATGGTGTCACCTGCTTCAGTTTTTTCTACTACCTCCTTCCACCTTTCCCACCCTCTTTGCAGAATAGTGGAGAATTTCAGAGGAAGAACTGCAAATGCTCAACTGTGGAGCTATATTGGTGATGTCTTTAAATCCTCACTTCAGTGGCAGAGGCAAGAGGGGTGAGCCAACCACTTCTTTGAAGCATCCTGCTCTTTTTTTACTTGGGCACGGGGTGGAGTCAGAGGGGGGCAGAAAATGTGTTTTAAGAGAAACTTCTGATACTCATCTGAACAGATAACTTGGATTTTCCTTGGTGGGTGAAAGAGGCTTTATAGTCTTGATACGTGCATTCGCTGTCATTATAACTACATGGATTGTAAGGCCTGGTCTGCAGTTAAAATTTAGGTTGGTATAGCCACAGTGCTCAGGGATGTAAAAAATCCACATTCCAAGTGCCATAGCTGTGCCAACTTAACCCCCAATGTAGATGCAGCTAGGTTGATAGGTTCTGTCAACTTAGCTACTGTCACTCAGGGAGATGGCATTCCTATCATAATGGAAGAAACCCTTCCATTGTGATAGGCTGCATCTACACTACAAGGTTATGCCAGCATAGCTACAGTGCTGCAGCTATGTCAGACATTGTAGCGTAGACGTGGCTTTAGACTTTTCAGCCAAACATATTGCAGCTTTCATCCAAATCATTTTAAAAGTATTGCTACATGTTTACATACATTGTTAGCCCACTATTCTTACACTTTTTTTTCAAAATCCCACAAACCGACGCAGTCCTTCTTGCTGTCCACCATCTCTGAGAGAAGCATGGAGCCTGCACAGCTCTGCACTATTGTCATGAGTGTTACAAGCACAGGGCGCACAATCCTGGAGCATTTGCAGAGCCACAAGAAGAACCAAATTAATGGGGAACGGCCTTCCTTGGAGGATGGATGGCTGTGGGGCATAACAAGAACCAATTCTGGGTTGTTGGTGGCGTTCACAGAGCAGCTCTAGACAGTGGCGCACTGCTTCCGGGCCTGAGAAACAAACTCTGGTGGGATGGCATCAAATACAAGTTTGGGATGATGAGCAGTGGCTGCAGAACTTTTGGACGCACAAGGCCACATTTCTTGATCTGTGCTGAGCTCATCCCAACCCACTAGCACAGAGACACCAAAATGAGAGCTACACGAACAGTGGAGAAGTGAGTGGTGATGGCACTGTGGAAACTTGCAACACCAGTTTGCTACTGGTCAGTCGGGAATCAGTTTGGAGTCGGGAAATGGACCGCAGGGGCAGTTTTGATGCAAGTTTTTCAGGGCCATTAATCGCCTCCAGCTATGCAAGACTGTGACTCTGGGTAATGCACAGGACCTAGTCAATGGATTTGCAGCAGTAGTGTTCCTGAACTGCAGTGGAGCGATAGACTGCGCACACATCCCTATTTTGCCACCAGGCCACCTCTCCACTGAGTACATCAACAAAAAGGGCTATTTTTCTGTGGTTATGCAATCATTCATGGATCACTGGGGATTCCTCACCAACATCAATGTGGGCTTGTTAGAGAAGAAACATGACCCATACATCTTTAAGAATATAGGACTGTTCAGAAACTATAAGCAGGGACTTGCTTTCCTGACCAGCAGATTACTGGCATTTCTACATTCCCACCCAGTGGTAGAGATCCTGGGGGGCCCAGCCTTCCCCTAGGTCACAAAGTCCAACTCCAGCCACCTTGACAGCACCAAGGAACCATTCAGCTACCAGCTCAGCAGATGCAGAATGACAGTTGAATGTGCTTTTGGTCGTCTGAAGGGTCACTGACGTTGTTTACTCACAAGATTGGACCTCCAGTGAGAAAAATATCCCAATGATTAGAGCTGCCTTCTGTGTCCTGCATAATATATGTGAAACAAAGGGGGAAAGATTTTTCCACCGAGGTGGAGGTGGAGTGGCTGTCTGCTGAATTTTAACATCCAGGTAACAAGGGCTACTAGAAGAGCTCAACATGGACCTATACAGCTCAGGGAGGCTTTGAAAGATAGTGAGCCAGAGTAGTGTGTGGTGTTGTGGTATGCTCCACCTGGCCCTGCTCTTTTTGTAGCCTGGTAAGGATCGTGTGGTGACTGCTGTACATGTAGGAATATAAAGTTCCGTGCAACTATTTTGTTTTGCATGATCCTGCAAGTTGTGTGTCACTGTTGTTATGAACTGCCTTTCTGCCAGAGCAATTCAGTCGATTCAAGAGAAACTGGGTGGATTTTAACCATTTATTGAAAACTACAATAGAAGTAGGTAGACAGTCTCACTTCCTGCTGGGTGGTCCAGCGAGGCATACCGGCTGCAGGCAAATGCATCTTTTTTTTTTTTTTCCTGTTTAGAGTCTCATCACTACTCCACCACACAGAGAAGCTCTTAACACCCTCCTATATATCCTGAGTTACGCATGTGCCTTGTAATGGTTACGTGCAGGGTGGATTTGATTTAAATCATGATTTAAATCACTAGTCAGGAAGACTCTATTTAATCATGGATTTCTACATAAAAGTGCATTCTTGTTGGTTGGTATAACCTTCATACATATTCTTCACAACTCGGAGTTAGATGTAAATTTCATTTTTAGAAGGTACACAGTATACATTTTTAAAGTGATTTATTTTGAAAACTTTTCAGATTAGCTTTACAGCTATATTAGCAAATGAATGATTGATTGGTTATTTCATTTACCAAAGGTAATGGAAGCAGATATTTATGAAGTCATTGGGAGGTGAACTATCTCCAGTTCAACAGGTTAATCATTAATATTTGGAGGATTTTCTTTCCATGCTGTATTAGGAGGAGAATATCACCAGTCAGACATTTAAATTGTTTTGTTTAACTAAAACAATAACATTATGTATTCTGGATTTTTTTTCTTCAACAGCAAACATATAATATTTTAACAAAATAAGCATATGAATTTTTGAATTTAGTTAAACATTCAAGTTTTTTAAAATCAGGTTTGTTTTTGTGTTTTGTTTTTTTAACTAAAATAGTTCTGCAGCTAACTCAGTCATCTTCACTTTCATTTTCCTGTTCGTTCATAATCTGGAAAAGAAAAACAAGCTTTCCTGCTTTTTCAGGTCCCAAACGATTTCTCAATTTGGAATGAATTAGTCCAAAGGGAGAAGATATTCTTTCTAGACCAGCAGAAGAAGATACTGCTGTTAAAAGTGAGATTAGCACTTCAACAGTCTCTGAATCCAAGTGCTTACGTGACTTCCACCAGTTCACTGGTGTGACTTTCTTTAAAACACCATCAGCAAACATATATTTCTTGAATGGTTCACCCTTAGCTCAGCATGTGTTCAACATTTCTCTTAAGCCCAATGTTGAGAACTTTGGCAGTGACAGTGCCATCTCTTTTTTTCACGATTTTGTTCACAAACTGTCGTCAGATTAGGCCAGTTCTTGATACAGTGCTCAAAACAGTCCACTGCTGAGTTCCATTGCATGTCTTGTGGGAGAGTTAGTTTGGTTCCTCCCACTTTTTTCAGAGCAGTTGCTGCAAAGTGGTTGTTACGGAAGTATTTTGCCATTTCAACAACATTAGCGTTTATTTCTGGAACACTGAACTCTTTGGCTAGGAGGTGCATCAAATGAGCACTGCAACCGTATGTTATTAGGTTGGGACTCTATTCTAAATAATTTCTTCTCATCTTGGATACATTTGCAGCATTGTTTGTGACCAAGCTGCGTACTAAACATTTGAATTTTTTTTTAAATTTTGTTATAGCTTTTACTGCTACTACTTGTAAGTATTCTGCTGTGTGCGCGTTTCCTGATGTATCAGTTGTTTCTGTAAGGAAGACATTCCCTTCTTCTGTTGTCACACAAGCACATACAACGGGATCGTTGTGAACATTGCTCTGCCCATCAGGACTCAGGTTAACAATTTTACCCTCTAGACCTTTTGCACACTGCTCAAATTCCCTTTCATACACTTTATCCTGCAATTTGCCTGTGACATCTGCTCTTTTGGGTGGATTCTATCCTGGTCTTAATGACTGAACCATGTTAATGAAGTGTGGGTTCTCAATCATACGGAAAGGGGAGTTTGTTGCATAAACAAACAGGGAAATTTTTTCATCAATTACCTTTTTGTAATATGCTGGTTCTTATCACAAACTTATCTATTGTGCTTTCCGAATGATGGAGGGGTTTTTTTTTTTCTTTTTGCGACAGGTGGTATACTGTGGCTATGTGACATACATGTTGTGACTGAAACACTATAATTGGCAGATAACTATGAAACTTCAATCCATTTTGTGAAAGTATCCACTTACCAAGAGGTATTTATTTCCTCTAGGTGTGGTAGGTAAGGGCCCAGTATAATCGACTTGCACCTTAATGTATGGACCATATAGCCTCTGGGTTTGTTAAGGGAATCTTGCTTCTTCCCTGAGCTGCGTTGACAGAATCACACTGCAAGCAATTTCTGACATATTGGTCAATATCAAAACCACCAAGCTGTTTGCAATAGACATTCAGTTGAATGAGCAATGCTCTGGTGCCCCTCTTGATCACATGCAAGATACATGATGTCATTTTGTAAGTGTTTAGGCATTACTCACATCCGCTGGCTTTGTGGCTTTGCTATGAGTAGACCACCCCCTTCAGGTAGTATTCGAAGAGGAATTCCTCCCTCATCTTTTTTTAAAGAGAGATTTCATAGAGAGATTTTGTTCTGCATTTCAGCAAGACTGTATTTTCTGACTCTGGTGTTTGAGTTCTTGCTACAACACTTTGTTGTGGAGATTGCCAGCAGGGTACATTTAATGCTCCCTGTTTAGCTTCAAAATCAGCCTGATAGGACCCCCAGCAGAATGGAACATGCTTTTGATGAGCTTTTACTTTGCCAATTAAAGTTTCATCTCTTCTGCTTTTTAAAAGGGTAACTGTATACAGATATAAATCAGTGAGTGGTACAGGTTTACCATCTGAACTACACATAGCATTTTCCTCCCATTCTGAAAGCCAGTCAGCTAGAGCCATGCACACCCATTGAGAATCAGAACACAAGTACAGATCTTCTTCTAAGGAAACATTTTCCAAAACTCACTTCACCCAATTCAGCTTACTGAGCCAAATGTATATTACATTTGCTTGCAATCACTGTCTAATTGACAGGATCTATAAGTGCAAAACCAATGTAGGCTCTTCCATCAATGTGGTATGATCAACCATCTGTAAACCACACCTGAATACATTTTAGTTCAAAAAGCTTTCTCATCCCATTTGGAGCCTCAGAAAGATATTTCTTTCGAGTGCTCAGTTGAAGAAGTGGGCACTCATGGGGGTTCCCACCTACCAATAAACCTAAAGCAGTTTTAGATGGTCCAGGCAGGGTCTTTACCTGCAAATCTGAATCCATTAAAGCTAAAGTCCAGTGTGCCAGCCAAGAATTTGATACCTGTCCATCTTTAATTTGCCCAGAGAAAAGATATTTTAGAAGGATGTGAAGAGTCCTAAGGACTGTGTGTTTAACTCTGTAAGAGATTCAAAATATTGAATGGCCCAATACACTGCTCAACTTGTTTTTTGCTTGCAGAAAATCTTTCTTCCACTCAGCTAGGAAGCAGGGAAGCATAGGTGATAGGTTTATCCTTGCCTAACTGAAGCTGCATTAACACAGCAGAAAGAGCTGTAGTTGAAGCTCCTACTTCAAAATAAAAGGTTTTTGTAGGTTAGGATGTGCTGGTGCAGCTATCTGGGCACTTTTTGATGTTAAGCCATGGACTGCTTGATGGTGTTTTAGACTTCCATTCCCAAATTTCTCCCTTCTTGAGAAGTCTATACAGCGGTTTAGCAATTTCAGCAAATGCTGGAATAAATTCCCTATTGAATTTTGCAAATCTCAGAACGGATCTCAACTCATGTTCAGAGTACTGGGAGGTCTAAGATACCTTGGACTTGTTCCTGAAGGGGCTGTCTGCTATCAGGGCCAATTTCAGTTCCCAGGAAGGATACTTTATTCCTGCCTATCTGAACCTTAATTTTAACCCTGTCTCAGTCAGCAGTTTAAACAACCAAGTTAGGCCTTCTCTGTGTGCTTCCTCAGTTTCTGAGGCAACTAATATATTATCATCATGTACCAATACCTGATCAGTTTCTAAAAGAGGAGCCAGAAACTTGGTTATGGCTGCATGAAATAATGTGAGCGTTATTAAATCCATGAAGAAGTAGGGTTTGTGTAAACTGTTGACCTTTGTGCATGAAAGCAAACTTATATTGGCTTTCTGGGGCCACAAGGACAGACCAGAAGCCATTAGTTAAATCAAAAACAGAAAACTACTTCTTTCTGTCAGTTACTCGTTCTAATAGATCTTGATAGGATGCTACCTGAGAGGGCAACTTCAGGAATCCATTGATTCAGTGCTCGATAAGCAATGGTTAACCTCTAGGAACCATCCAGTTTATGGACTAGCCAAAGAGGAGAATTATTTTTGTTAGTTGTGTGAACTAGTATCCTTTGGTCCACTAAGGACTTAATAATTTGAGTAACTGCCTTGTCTGCCTCCTGAGGGTATTTATGCTATTTTTCGGTGGAGGATCACTTCCCACAATTTGCACTTCTCCACTGAGCTTTCCACAGTCTTGTTTATGCGTAGCCCACAATTTATGGAATTGTCTTATTAATTGGTCCCATGGGAGGGTTCTACTTGAGGCACTGGGATGGATTCATTGATGGTTCTCATGTAGTAAGAGAATCCCTTGAATCAGGATTAGTTTCTATTCCTTTTCTAATCCATGAAATGTGTGTCTTATAATCATGGGTGTCACTCCCAAGAATCCCAATATCATCTTCCAAATTTTGTTTGCCAAATTTTGTGTCGGTTTGCGCCCCAGATATTATTATTATTGGAATTTTACCTTTAAAAGGTATAAAGAGGGTTGACCAGTGTAGCTATCCAATTCATATCTCCTTGATTTTAAGGACCCAGTGTGCACTTGGTTCTACAGGTAAGATACTGTTTGACACCCTGGTATCCACTAACATTTTGTATTGCCTATCATGATTTTAACATTGGGGCGCCCACAGGAATCCCAGGATAAGGGAACCCCTATGAGTTGGTGGAGCATGTTGTCCTATTGTGGACAGGGAGCACTAGGCTTCAGTCCTGGGACACCACCCAAGGTTCTATCTAAACAGGTACAGATTTAGAAAAAGTCTTTCCAGGTGCTATGTACTCATTTTTACAAAGTGACATCATTAACTTCCAATATGGAATTCTTTCCTTGACATCTTCATACATATACATACATACATATAAAAAATGTATTTATTTTTAACGGTCCCTTAACTCGAAATAAGAAGGCCTCTTTTGATCTTTTCCTTTATCCCTGTTTATCTCTGAGGCCCTTTTCCTCTCCTTCCTTTCTCCCTTGAATGGTCACAACAGATCTTGTTTTTCCTTTTGTCTTTAAATCCTGCCTAGCCGAGCTATCCTGCCATGCTCCATATGCATGCTTGGCAGCATTGAGGATTTTGCCCTGGGTATTGTTTGCATTGACCACCAAGGCAATCCTATTCCTAAAATCAGGATGGAATCCTACTATTAACATTTGTAGACCAGATTATCACAGTTGGCATCTGGGAAGATTAAATCATAACCTCCCCAAAATCCTGAGCTTCAAAATCCTGAGGGCTCTTATTCTCCCTTTGTTTTGTATTCTACAAATTAGTTCCCCCTAAGAGTGTGGCACTAGATTATTTTTAGCTTCTCTTAATTGTGGTTTCTCATCTAGATGCTTACCTATAATCTCAGTGGGAATATCTGATTTGAGATTGGGTGTCAGTGAAACCGCAACCACTAAACAAAAATCTTGATTTGTCCATTCATTTATTTTAGCTTCTCTTTCCCAGTTTGGAAGCCAGCTCTTGTTACAGGTCCCATGGATGGAACAATGGCTCAGATTTGTTCAGGAAAAAGTGAAGTAGTCTCATTTACCACTTCTTCGCTGTCACCATTTTGATTGCCCCCCTCAGTGGGTCTCCACCTGACATGATGGCTTCTAGTGACAGGGACCATTGGATTAGGGAAATGGTTCTCAACCTATTTACCATTGTGGGCCGTATCCAGTACTACCTGTATGGCCCCAAGGATGTCACATGGGCCACAGCTGTGTGCTGATTGGCGAGGCTGAGAACCACTGAATTAGGCAAAGAGTCTTGTGGCATCTTTTAGACTAAAAGACGTATTGGAGCATGAGCTTTCCGACAAAGTGGGTATTCACCCATGAAAGCTCATGCTCCAATACGTCTGTTAGTCTATAAGGTGCCACAAGACTCTTAGTCTGGATCTGTAAAAGTGGCAAACACGGCTACCCCTCTGAAGCTTGACTGAATTAGGGTGACAATCTCTCTGATCTGGAACATCATGCCATAAATCACATTCATAATCATAATATGAGGGATATAAATCTCCCTCATTGTCATTCCTCTGAGGAGAAGGAGGATGAGGACTCTGTTGCATGGGAACCTATAATGGAAGCCATCTTACCCCTACTTGCAACTGCATTTGTAATTCAGCAAAGGTTTGATTGCAGTGACCATGGGAGGCTGCCTGTTTCCATCCCTGGTTCTCCTGCAGTAAAACTCAAAGGACAGATGAAATGTTTTTAATTCTTTCTCTAATTCTCCTACTTTTTGCCCAAGTTGTTGGCATTTCTTGGACAGTGTCACATTTTCATTAATGATTGTTCCCATTGTCACTGAGGAGCTCAAAATGGAGGCTTGAGCAGCCTGCAGATTGCTCTAATGCTGAAGAGCATGCTGATGTCCCACCCATTGGACTTGTAAATCCTTCAAGGCTTTCTGGACCTGACTCAGCCTTTCATGGAATTAGGTGCTCACCTTCCAGCATCTTTGAATGAGGGTGTTTTTCCTAATGACACTTTTAGGCTTAGTTGCCTAAAATAAATTTGTTAGTCTCTAAGGTGCCACAAGTACTCCTTTTCTTTTTGCGGATACAGACTAACACGGCTGCTACTCTGAAAAATATCTCTTGTATATTCCAGGCAGGAGTGCGTCTGTAGCATGTAGCCAGCATGATCAACAGGCCAATTGCACTCAGCTATGGACAGCTACTAGATATGCTCGCCAAGCCAGGCAGTCAGTGTAGACGTACACAACTCGGTCAGTGTGAGCTGCCTTGCATCGACCTAACTCTGTAGAGTAGACCAGGCCTGAGTACACTTCACAGACCTGAAGAAGAGCTCCGTGTAAGCTCAAAGGCTTGTCTTTCTCTCCAACAGAAGTTGCTCCAATAAAAGATATTACTTCACACACCTAGTCTCTGTTTTCTTCTCAGTTATTTGGACCAGTTCCAAACAGCAATTTTTTTGGCAATGTCCATTATCATAGCCTGTACGACATCACTTTGTTTCTTATTATAGTAAAGATGTGTGTCAGAGGAGTGCTGGTAAAAAAACTAATCTTTGGGTTTTTGTTCCAGTCACATGACATGGGTCAGGGTTATGTAAGTCTAGACCCCTGTCACTTGCCAGGGGTTTGTGTCCGCTGAATTCAGGGCTTAGCTTACCTCACCACCACCCCTCCCCGTCTCCCCCCTTACTTGGACATTTTTAAAATAGAATGGAACAGGTAACCAAACCTAAAAGTGCCAGTTAGTAAAACACAGATAGAGTGTCTTAAGCTGGCGGTCATGTGGATGTCATGAACCACTTTGACAGGATTATTCTGCTTCTTATTGGACAATAACTATGAACTCTGAATCTCAGATGTTTCCTGATCATGTAGCTACACCTCTACCGCAATATAACGTGACCCAATACAGCACGGGTTCACATACTACATGGTAAAGTAGGCCTCTTCTCCCCCCTCCCCCACCCCAGGTCTGGGAGGCAGGAGCTATGGGGGGGCACTTTTGGGGGCCCTGCAGGCCCAGAGTGGCCTGGGTGATTAGTGGGGGGCCGGGAGCAGCCCGCTCTGCTTCCCTCACCCTGGCTCCAGCTGTGTCGCTCGGCGGAGGGGCCTTGGGGGAAGCGATTTCCCCCCCCCCCCATCCCCCACCGGCAGTGGCGGGAAGCAGAGCAGCCTGGCCCCAGCCTGCTCCACTCTGCCAACTCCCAGCCACGGCACTCCGCTTCCCGCCCCCGGTGAGTGTGGGGGGCGTCCTTTTCCCAACCTCCCCCAACTCACCGGTGGTGGGAAGCGGAGCGCCGGGACGGGGAGCTGGTGGAGTGGAGCGGGCTGGGGCCACGTTGCTCCGCCTCCCGCCACTGCCGGTGAGTGCTTGTCAGGGCAAGGCATTGAGGGGACAGGGAGCAGGGGGGTTGGGTAGGGGGTGGGGTCCTGGCGGTGATTAGGGATGGGGGGTCTCTGAAGGGGGCGGTCAGGGGACAAGGAGCGGGGACGAAAGCAAGTTCGATATAACACAGTTTCACATACAATGCTGTAAGATTTTTTGGCTCCCGCGGACCGCATTATATCGGGGGTAGAGGTGTACTTCTCAAAGATCTTCTACAGTGGCCTGTTCAGCTGCTGAGACAGATTCCATCTGCTGTTGGTGGTGGTGAATGTTGGAAGACAATGGGTCAGGGACAGCGAGTCAGGACACCTGGGTTCTGTTCCAGGCTCTGCCACAGTCTGTGTGACCTTAGGCAAATTGTCTTTGTCCCCACTTCTCCTGCTTTGTCTTTTCTTTTTAGATTGTAAATTCCGAGGGGCAGGAACTTTCTGTTTTGTACAATGCCTAACATGGTAGGGTCTCAGTCATAACTGGGCTATCTAGGAGTTACCCTCTTGTTACCCTCTTACTTTTAATTATGATCATAAATGTTCAGTGACTGGGTGAATTTACGGTACTTCTCTTAGTACATTGTTAGAATTCTGGATGTTCTCAGACAGAGAGGTATTCTCTTCCTTCGTTTCATTATGTATGTTAACTTGATATGCATGGTATGGCTTTGCAGATTGCTGTTTATCTTTTCAGGTTGCCAGCCACTTTGTTAGATACCTGATATTCCTGTTTTGGTCACAGTATTGTTTAAATTCTTTAATGACTGATTTAGTAGCTTGTAATCCTCTTCGTGCTACTGCTGAAATGTCTCTGGACCTGCCACTTTTAGTGTGTGGAGAACTTTGCTTGTTTCGGATTCTCTGCAGTATCCTCTGCTTCCAGGAAAATTGTAAACATTGCAATCACCTCCATTTATTCCTTTCCAGATTGAGCAATTCATGTGCTTTCATATGATGCATTTTTTTAAATTCATATTCTAACATAAAATAATAATGTGGCACACTGTTGCTTGTAATTTTAATTTCCTAGTCCCAGTCGCATGCCATGGGTGTCAGAGTAGTTGTCGGAAGTGTTCAGTAAAGTAGTAGCTTTGTTTCATGTGCCACACAAGCTACATGGTTGAATAAAGTTTTAAGACAAATTTTCATGTGGTTTGCATAGCTTAGAGGTCACAGTTCCACTTGTGAGTAACTAATCTTTTACTGGAATAGATGTGATGGCACCTAAGAATACAGAGTATATATATTACCAGAGAGAAATCATCTTTATTAAGTGAATCTGTGTGCTAACAATATTAAAGATTATGAAATAATTGCAGGTACTTATTGTTGCTTTTGCCGGGAACAGATCAGGAATGCTCTTCATAACTCCTCAGAACTTCTGTTAAGTTAGTAAGTAATCTAGCTAGAAATGCGTTAGATTTCCTTTTGTTAAATGGCTGGTAAAATAGGTTGTGCTGAATGGAATGTATATTCCTGTTTTTGTGTCTTTTTGTAATTTAAGGTTTTGCCTAGAGGGATTCTCTATGTTTTGAATCTGATTACCCTGTAAGGTATTTACCATCCTGATTTTACAGAGCTGATTCTTTTTCTTTAATTAAAATTCTTCTTTGAAGATCCTGATTGCTTTTTCATTGTTCTTAAGATCCAAGGTTTGGGTCTGTGGTCACCTATGCAAATTGGTGAGGATTTCTGTCAAGCCTTCCCCAGGAAAGGGGGTGTAAGGCTTGGGGGGATATTTTGTGGGGAAGACATTTCCAAGTGGGCTCTTTCCCTGGTCTTTGTTTAACACGCTTGGTGGTGGCAGCATGGGGTTCAAGGACAAGGCAAATTTTGTACCTTGAAGTTTTAACCTAAGCTGGTAAGAATAAGCTTTAGGGGGTCTTTCATGCAGGTCCCCACATCTGTACCCTAGAGTTCAGAATGGGGAAGGGAAAAAATGGAAAAAAAATCTGCTCTTGAAAAATTTGGCATGCAGTGTGAGACTAAGGATATGTCTACACTAGTACTTTTGGCAATATAATCTATGTTGCTCAGGGGTGTGGGGGGGAAAAACCCTCTGACAGAAGCGCTGATGTGGACAACGCTATGTTAACAGGAGACTCTCTCCTGCCAACGTAGCTACCACCACTTCTTGAGAGTGGTTTAATTATGTTGATGGGAGAGGTCTCCCATCTGTATAGAGTGGTTTACACAAGCGATCTTACAACTGCATCGGTGCAGCTGTGCCACTGTAAGTTCGTTAGTGTAAACATAGCCTAGATAAACGCGGTCTACTTAGTGACAATTTACCAAGGAATGTGGTGGATTTTCCATCCCTTGGCATCTTTAAATCAAGATTGGATGTTTTTCTGAATGATTTGCTCTAGCTGCACCAGAAGTTGTGTACTTGAGGCAGGAATTACAGATGACGTTCTATGCCCTGTGTTGAAGGTTGGACTAGATGATCCTAATGGTTCCTTTTATTATTTCATTTCAAAGTACCCGAAGATGGTATTCTGTACTAAATTAATGATCTGACCATTTTTATCTATTGAACCACAGTAACACAGCTTTAAAAGACTCAGCATTAACTCTGAGTACCATATATACTCAATCATAAGCCTGTTCATTTATAAGCCTACCCCCACAAGATGGATAAGTACAAATTAAAAATTTTTATGACCCATTCATAAGACGACCCTATAATTCAGGGGTCAGCAAATTTTGGCTCCCGGGCCGTAAGGATGAGCCGTTGGCGAGCCGAGATGGTTTGTTTACCTCGAGCATCCGCAGGCACAGAGGTAAACCTAAGTAAACAAAGTGTCCTGGCATGCTAGCTGCTTACCCTGAAGGGCCAGGACAGCAACTGGTGGGGACATATTTTGCGGGGGAGAAGCTGGGGATCAGGGGAGTAACCCCTGTGACCACCCCCCACGTGACCCCACACTCTCCCCATCCCATCCCTTCCCACCTTATCTGGGGAGGGCCGGGCGGCGCAGCAGCAGCCTACTCCGGCAGGCCGGGCCAGGCAGCACAGCTGCTTCGGAGGCTCGGGGGAGAGCAGCGTGGCCAGAAGCGAAGCGACTCTGGCCCCGCCTCTTCCCTTCTGGCTTTGCTGCCTCTCCTTGCTCCCTCTGTTGGGGGGAGGGACTGTGTCCCACCTCTCCCTCTCTATACCCGTTCATAAGCCGACCCCCTTCTCTGATGCTTCCCTTTTTTACTAAAAAAAATTCGGCTTTTGAACAAGTATATATGATACATTTTTTTTGTCACCTATTCCCTCAAAAGTAAATTTCTAAATGAGTAGTTTAATTGCCACAAAAATAAAATAGAATAAAATAAGGTAGTATGCTAAGGCAGATTTTGTTGTCAGTTTTATGCTTGATTCTACTGATAGTTACAACTCCATAAAAAGGAATTCATTATAACATTCAAAGATTAAATGTTCAGCAAAAACACCAAAAAAATGTGATTTTTTTTTCTTCTTTTCTGCTGCTTTATGATGTGTAACGGCAGCCTTAAATTTTTTTTGCAGTTATACATCTCAGTCTCTCCAAAGGCTTTCCCAAGATCCTACATCAAAGAGAGGGAAATGGATATTTATATTAGATTATGTGGGTCTCTTGGGAAAGTCTTTTTACATCCTCAAGGAGAACAGAAAAAGGCATTTTTTTGTTTTGATTTTTCACAGTTTTCCTTAATGCTGCATATGTGTTTGTAAACATTTTATCTTGTTTGTGAATTACACTCTGTTTGTTTTTGTGCACATAACATGTTTTTTGTTTGAGAACGTTCATCCAGTAAATGACACTAGTTTTTCGAGGCTGCTTTGTTTTGTTCCACGTTGGTTGAACTTGTTCGTCAGTGCAAAAACTGAAATGTGATGTTTTGTATTGTAGGTTCAGAAACAGTGGAAATCCATTTCATAATTTGCAAGGACAAACTTCTGAAGCTGTGGAAAAATATGGTATGTCTACTGTATTTTCATGTGTTGTACGTGCAACTTGTTGCCAACTGTCTCTTTAACAAAACTTGCCTATAAAAATGAGAATGATAACAAAAACTCCATTCAGGGGAAGTACTGAGACATATTCTTTTATTTTCAAACATTTAAGTTGTAATATCTCTTCCCTTATGATACGCAGTTCTGACAGTTGGCAGTCACTTGACGTTCAGGGATTCAGTAAATGAAGCACAAAATGATGTAGCCTTGATGAGCCCCCTTTAAAGTTGTTTCACAAACCTAACGTACTACTGTTACTATATATTTGTACTTATGTGGATTGAATCAGAATTGAGACCACTTTTAATTTTGATCTAACTGCTGAACACATTTGCAAAATTTCTAGAAGTTTGAAACTTCAGTTGCTAATTTCAAAGTACAAACTAAGAGGTAGGACAGCATTCAGTGCAAAAGCTGATATTAACATAGCTTTCAGTTTAGAAATTGAAATATCAGAAAATGCAGAAATTAAGGTTCTAATAGTAATGTTAAAGTGGTTGTAGTGCACACTGTCTCTCTTTTGTTGATACTTTTAACAGTGTGAGCTAGAACTGAAAATATTACACATGTGCAGTGTAGCAAAATTAATGTTTTAATTTTTAAACTTTTAAAATATCTTGCAACCTTTAAACTTTATGGGGTAAAAATATGGGTAAGAGAAGAAAAACCCTAGTGTTCAAAACAGTTGCATAACTAGCTAGGTTTTCAAGTGTCCTTTTGTGGAGATACAAAAAAATATAGCTGCAGAATTCTAAAATTTCCGAGCGTAGTGACCAGTAATTGACTGAAAACCTTTTAGAACTGCACATGCCCAAAGTGATGTTTTTAATCATTGTTACATTTTTTTCTAGTTTACTGAGTGACTGTCCATTAATAAAGACTAACGTTATGGAATTGGAATGCTTAAGTTTTAAACTTCAGCCACTTTTGAATAGTATACAGAATGTTTTTTGGAACAGTTTAAATGTGGGAAGAGGTGGTGTTCCTAATTAAAGAACTGCTGAACGTATCGGGGGGAGTTTTTTTGTTTTTTAAAAAGCAACCCCCCAAAAAAGTTTGTTGTGCTAAATTATTGGCCCAGAAGGAAAGAGGTTTTTAAAGAGTTACGAACAACGTAAAACTGTTGGGGGGGTGAGCTTTATAATGAAAATTGAGTTACAACCTTAGCTATAGATTTTGCTTTCGTGACGGATGTAACTCTTTGCAAGAGCTGTGATGTTTCCTTTTCATAATACAGTTGTTCTTGGGAGACTTTAGAAATTGGTCCTCTGCTCTGTCAAGCAGGTAGCAGCTAGTGACTGCTCAGTCATTTTTGTGCCCACAGCACCTCTGAGACCACCCACCTGCTTCTTGTTCTCCAAAAAATTGCTCCTCAGTTGCAAAAAGTTTTGTGGATGGTAACAGCTCCTGTTGAAATCTAGGCCACTACTTTTATGCTGACTTTTCTCCTACTGGCCACTCTGCTCTGAATGATGTAACTATTTGTCATGGTTGGGTTTTTTTAACATAGTCCCTGAATGTGTACTAGACAAATTAGGCACTTTATAAAATAAGGGCACATTCCTTACCCCATTTTAGAACTTGCAATCTAATTTTAGGTGTGGGGAACACCAAGAAGGATGATGATTACAGGAACATAATCAAATGGTTATTCCATTTTAGTATCTGCACATCTTAGTAGTTCCAGTAAGTGATGGCGGGGAGGGTGTGAGAGAGAGAGCAAGCACAATCACATCCTGTAGGTAATATGGGGGAAGTTTTTGGGTTTTTTTTGGTTTTTTTTTTGTTAAGAGCTGTCAGGGGATGGTGAGGATTGGTGAACAGACACTGGGAAGGTAATCTGCATAAGAAGCAACAAGAAAGAAGATAGGAGTGTGAGAAGGAAACTAAGAGGGGATCACAGGTGGAGAAGAGGCTTGATGGAACAAAAGGTCAAACGTGAAGGCTGAAGTGGAACTGTGTACTATCTTTGTTGCAAGGACAGGAACTTTAAATTTGATACATAGGGCAAGAGGGAGCCATTAGAAGAATTTAAAAGGGGGTGATGTGGTCTAACAGCTGATATGGAAGGTAGTTTCAGCAGCAGCTGTGGGTATCAAAGACTGGAAGGAATTTACAGTGGTGGAGGTGATTGAGATGTAAACAAGTTATTTTGCCATTGCAAAAGACGAAAAGGAATGGATTCTTTTTTATGATGGGGAGAAAGATGGAGCAAGATTTGGTTATGACCCAAGTGAGAGATGGAGTTCAAATGACTTCCAGATTTTATCACTTTATGATGGAGACTCATGTTGACAGTAATGAACAGAGGTAGTGGACAGTGTATAGGAGGAAAAATAAATGGCTTTTGTTCATGCTGAACCTAAGGTAAGAGCAACCTATCCAAAAGAAAACCTAGGAAAGAGTCTGAAATGCAAGGCTGGACATACCTCATGTAGAGAAATAAATGAGTCCTAAGGCTAGAGATAGCAGATGCAGGCAAAAGAGCATAAGAATGGCCACCCGGGGTCAGACCAGTGGTTCATCTAGCCCAGTGTCCTGTCTTCTGACAGAGGCCAGAGCCAGATTCTTCAGAGGGAATGAACAGAACATGGCAGTTATCTGTCCCTTATTGACCAAGCCTAGCTTCTGGCAGTCAGAGGTTTAGGGGGACACAGAACATGTGATTGCATCCCTGATCATCTTGGCTAATAGCCGCTGATGGACCTATCCTCCATGAACTTATCTAATTCTTTCTTGAACCCAGTTATAATTTTGACCTTCACAACATCTCCTGGCAATGAGTTCCACAGGTGGACTGTATATTAGCTACCTTCCAATCATCTGGTATAGAGGCTGATTTAAGCAATAGAAAACGTACCATAGTTAGTAGTTCTGCAGTTTCATATTTGAGTTCTTGCAGAACTCTTGGTTGAAACCATATGGTCCTGGTGACTTCTTATTGTTTAATTTATAAGTTTGTTCCAAAACCTCCTCTACTGACACCTAAATCTGAGAGAGTTCCTCAGATTTGTCACCTAAAAAAGGTAGCTCAGGTGTAGGAATCTCCCTCATGTCCAGTGGAGTGAAGACTGATGCAAAGAATTTATTTAGCTTTTCTGAAATGGCCTTGTTTTCCTTGAATGCTCCTTTAGCACCTCAATGGTCCAATGGCCCCACTAATTAGCAGGTTTCCTGCTTCTAATGTACTTAATTTTTTTATTGACTTATTTATTGCTGTTCTTTTTTTAGTCTTTTGCTAGTTGCTCTTCAAATTCTTTTTTGGCCTGCCTAATTATATTTTTACACTTGACATGCCAGATTTTCTGCTCCTTTCTATTTTCCTCACTAGCATTTGACTTCCAATTTTTAAAGGATGCCTTTTTACCTCTTACAGCTTCTTTTACTTTATCATTGTTGTTTGCCATAGTGGCACTTTTTTGATCCTCTTGCTATGTTTTTTTAATTTGGGTTATACGTTTAGTTTGAGCCTCTATTATGGTGTTTTTAAATAGTTTCCTTGCATTTTGCAGGCATGTCGCTCTTGCGACTGTAACTTTTAATTTCCATTTAACTAGCTTCCTCATTTTTGTGTGGTTCCTCTTTCTGAAGTTAAATACCACTGGAGTGAGCTTCTTTAGCATTTTCCCTCCCACAAGGATGTTAAATTTAATTACGTTATGGTCACTATTAATGAGCAGTTCAACTATATTGACCTCATCCTGTCCATCACTGAATTTTGTAGAAGTGCCATCTCTCTAGCTTTACTCCGTCCTTTGGTGGTTTCTCTTTCTCCACACTCCTCTTTGCTGGAACACATTCACAGGGCTCTATGATTGCTTCTCTCTTGTTCCTCTACGCTATCCCTTTTGCTTTTAGGATCCCTTGTCAAAGGACCATGGCTATCTCATGGAAAACGAGTTTAAAAAGCCAGCTCCTGAGCAACCAGAGGGAGCTACCGAACAGGAGAAGCAAACAGGAGTTTTGTGGTGGTGTGTGAGAGCCAGATACGCCTTACTCTAAACTTCGGCAAATAACACCCCTCCTCTCCCCCAGAAAAGAACAAACAAACAAAAACCTCTACAAGAGTAAAAATAATGCATGCTGAAGTCCAGTGGCAGAACAGGGCTATCAAGTTTGTTGCACTGAATGCACCACATACGATTAGCTTCTTTGTAGGCATAAGGCATGCGTGTGCAGTTGTTGCAAGCAACTCATGGCCCTCAGAGACTAATATGGGCTCTTGAGATTGCAATAGCTGAACTGGAGGAGTGAAGGGAGACAGAAGTACACAGATGAAACTTTCAGGGACACAGTAGCGCGATGTCACCGCCGGTCCATCAGCCTCTGTGTTGTCGAGGAGGATGAAAGACTCAAAGGAGAATATCAAGCTGGAGGGGAGAAAAACAATTCCATAGTTGGGACCCTCCTTCCAGGTGGTATCCTCTCGCAATAGTATTGGGGGATTTGATCAGTGGAAATATAGATAGTTGGGTTTGTGATGACAGATAGAACCACATAGTGAATTCCCTGCTGGGTGCAAAGGTTGCAGATCTCTCAAAACATGTAGATAGACTTATGTGCAGTGCTGGGGAAGAGCCAGTGGTCGTGGTAAACGTAGGTACCCATGACGTAAGGAAAGGTAGGATCGAGGTCCTTGAGGCCAAATTTAGGCTGCTAGGTAAGAGATTAAAGTCCGGAACCTCCCTGGTAGCATTTTCTGAAATGCTTCCAGTTCCATGTGCAGGGACAGTTAGACAGGCAGAACAATAGAGTCTCAATGCGTGGATGAGATGGTCGTGTTAGGGGGAGGGATTTAGGTTTATTGGGAATGTTTTGAGAGGAGGAGGAGCCTATACAGGAAGGATGGGCTCCACCTAAACCAAAACAGAACCAGACTGCTGGCATGTAAAATTAAAAAGGTCATAAGGGTATTTTTAAACTAAGGGCATGGGGAAAGCAGACAGGTATGGAGGGACACATGGTTCAGATAGAGACATCCCTTAGGAGAGGATTTATTAAAGGGGATACTCTATATCCTAATGAA
Source organism: Lepidochelys olivacea (assembly GCF_965140295.1). Classification (NCBI taxonomy): domain Eukaryota; kingdom Metazoa; phylum Chordata; order Testudines; family Cheloniidae; genus Lepidochelys; species Lepidochelys olivacea. The sequence continues at coordinate 122,308,930 of NC_140411.1, read as the reverse complement.
GAGGAGAGGATAGAAGTTGATAAAGTACAGATAGGAACTGAAGAGAAACGGTCAAACGAGTCCCATTTAATCACATCACATGAAGGCAGACAACTAAATACTGAAAAATTTTATATGTGCTTGTATATAAATGCAAGAAGTCTAAATACTAAGATGGGTGAACTTGAGCACCTGCTATTAAATGAGGATATTGATATAACTGACCTCACGAAAGTTGGTGGAACAATTATAACCAATGGGATAGGATAATACCAGAGTACAAAACACAGAGGAATGAGAGTAAGTCCTACTGGAGTGGGAGTGGAACTATATGTGAAAAAAGGATAGTCAAATTTAGTAAAAAATCTTAAATGAATCAAACTACCACAGAATCTCTATGAATAGAAATTCCATACTTGAATAATAGGAGTATACCAGTAGGACTATGCTACTGATCACCTGATTGTGAAATGCTCAGAGAGATTAAAGAAGCTATAAAGACAGAAAATCCAATAATAATGGGGGATTTTGACTATTTCCATACTGATTGGGTACATGTCACCTCAGGATGGGATGCAGAGAGGAAATTTTTAGACACTATTAATGACTGATTCTTGCAGCAGCTAGTTCCTGGAACCCACAAAGGTAGAGGCAATTTCTGAGTCTTAAATGGGACTCTGTATCTGATCCATGAGGTGAATATAGCTGAATCGTTCAGTAATAGCAACTATAATGTAATTAAATTTAACAACCTTGTAGGGGAAAAAATATCAAAGAAACCCACAACAGTAGTAGTTAACTTTCAAAAGGGGTATTACATAAAAATGAGGAAGCTTGTTAAATGGAAATTCAAAGGAATAGTCACAAGAGTGACATGCCTACAAGCTGCATGGAAACTATTTAAAAACATCGTAATAGAGGTTCAAACTAAATGCACTCCCCCTCCCACCTCCCCCCCAAAAAAGACAGTAAGAGGACCCAAAAATACTAACATGGCTAAACAGCAGAGTAAAAGAGGCAGTTTCATCCAAAAAGGCATCCTTTAAAAACTGGAAGTCAAATCCTAGTGAGGAAAATAGAATGGAGCATAAACTCTGAGAGGTCAAGTGTAAAAGTACTTTTAAGACCAATTATGCTACAGTTTATCTAGTTAATTTCTTTCTCACTTGGGCCAGGCACTGTTCCAAGCAGCTTTACAAAAATCAGGTGGCTGTCTTCACTGCTCTCCAGAAGATTTTTTTGACAGTTCTCTGTTTAGGCAATTGGTTCATCTTGTCCATATTTTGACCCTGGCAGCAAACATACATAATTTCTTTCTCATGGGCCTCTACCATGTTTGGAGGCAATAGTAAAAATACTCCAGAAAGGAAAGTTTTTTCTAACAGATAGAATGGTCAAACTGTCATTTCTAATTAGGGTTTTAAAGAAGCAAATTTCACCAACAAGAAAGTCTCACAACCTGTAGTTTGTCAGCCCTTATTCCTTAGGCCCAGTCCTGACTGAGACCACTTTACATCATCTTCTAGTAGGTAAAGCTGTATGGAGAATCTGGAAGCAAAACTCAGTCCCTTTTCTGGGGAAAGCCTTGGTGGCTGAACAAGCAATGCACAAAAGCAAGCACCATTCTCCAGGAGCTAGACACTAACGAGCTGCAGACATAAGCCTGACAGAATCCTCAGGGCACACATAGAGACCCTCTCAGAATAAACTCTTTAACTATAGAAGGTGAAGAGTCTGCACCGAAAAGTATTGGGGCTCATAGCTGTTCAGCTAGCACTATGATGAGTAGCTCAAGTATGTCCCTATAAACACATACTATTCAGAATTGAACCCATGTCAATGGTGACCTATATGTAGTACTATGGCAAAGCCATAGTCTTTTCAGGAATCTGTTCTCTTCAGATGAGCAGAATGAAATCTGCTGTGTAACACACACTTCCATCTGCTGGGCACCAAAATACTTGGCCAAAATAGTTGAAGGGAGGGGCCTCTAAATCCATAAATCTTCATCAGGGTAACTGAGGAGAGGAGCTCACAGTGTGCATTTATCATCCCCAAGAATGTTTTTTTGGCATCCTGTCCACCTCACCACTTTAAAAGGAAGGAAAAAAGCCCAATTATTGTGAAAATGGTGAGTGGTGTTAGACCATCTGAATATTGCAGGGAAAAAACCTCCCCTTTCCTTTACTTTCCTTTGACCCCAATCAGATAGCTTTTTCAATTAAGTAAGAAGTCCATTCCTGTTCCAGATGCCTCAAATTTGTAGCATGGCTCATGTCACACAGTTTATCCAAAATAACGATATTGGGTGTAGCCAAATTAGGTTCCATTCTTCTCTATCTATAGGCACTCCAATTAGGCTTAAGAGAAGGGGCTAGAATTCAGTTATTCATGGATTTATTTTTCATTTCTAAATGCATCCTTACAAACCTGCTTCACTGCACCCATGCAAAACTGAATAAAAACATGCAATTCCTGCTGCTTTCCCAAGAAGGAAAAAGGAAATTACATTGCTTCCAATTAGGGCTCCTTTTCTTCTCTAAAACAAATTGAGAAGATAGAAAATGGCACAAGACCGGTCTAAAGGTCATCATGCCCTAAAGGAATACTATAAACTTTTCATCCTGTTTTGCATCACCATCGCTTGCTTGGATCACAGATATTTCATTCCGTGGACCACTAATGATCCATGGACAATAGTTTTAGAACCACTACCTTAAGGATTTATGTCTCTGCCATTGATGATCTTAGGGAAATGTGGCAGTCTATTTTGAGCTTTTGAACCTAGTGCCAGCTTCCTGGAAATGGTTATTTGCATTTAGATCCCTCTGTTTTCTACCATTAGGTCCCCAGTTACCTTGAGCCTTAATTTGATTTTGATAAGGTTACTTTTTAACATTCCTTCCTCACTCAGATGCTTTCAGAGGTGTTGCAGCCAGTAATCTAGATTGTTTTAGATTTCTCCTCTTTGTGGCCATTAGGTTTGCCAGAAGAAGAGGGATAATAACCCTTTCTGCAGTTCCAGAATAGATTTTTTTTTTTCATATTTCCAGTCACCTTTCCTATTTCCCTTTCATTCAACCCTCAATGTACAAAGGAAATGTCATTTCACTATTTTGATATTGGTATTAGTAATATTTGCACTTTGCCCTTCTCATCTGTTGATCTCAAACTGCATTACAAAGGTAGTAAGTATCATTACTGCGTTTTACAGGTGGAGAATTTGAAGCCCAATAGTGAAATGACTTGTCCTAGTGAGTCAGTGGCAGAGCTGGGAAACTTCAAAAAGTTTGAATCCTTTAAGGATCATAATGAGCTGTGGTATACTTCAGCGAAGAGAATTAGTGACTGTTGCTAATACTTGTCAACATTAGATCCCTTCTGCAAGGGTTCTTGTGACCTGTTCAGCTGAAAGTAGGGGGCTTCGCTGGGTGACATGTATCAAGCCTTCAATGCACTCCCTGATTATTCACCAAATAATTGTGTGATTTGGCCATTAGCAGATGTGGTAGTCAGCTGCAGAATGCTGGAGCCTTTTTTTTACCTCAGTAGGCCATGTACCTTTGTTCATATGTGTGTGTGAAGATAATGCTAGTTAGAGCCTTAAGGTCTGTATCGGTCAGAGAGAGAGCTCACTGAAGGAAACTTCCTAGCTATTGCACAGTCCTGGACTTGTGTCCACTGACTGTTAACTGATCACTATTTTTAGAAGAAACTAAAATCAATTTTTTTTCACTCACTAAGTGTATAAGTAGCATATACACATGTTTAAACAAAAGGCAGTGCTTGTCTTGAATTAATCCTTCTGGACTAAGAGATCAACTTAGATAAATTTCTGCTTTTTAATTGCTTTTTGTGAGCTGACTCCATCACAGGATATAGGATCCACATTTTTTTCTGTACTATACTCCCATCCAGTCCTGCTAGGAGTGTGGGAGTGGGATGGAGGAGGAGAGAATGGGGTGATTTTAAGTGTTGAGGATTGTTTTTTTAACCATTAATTTTAGTTTAGGACAGATAATAGAAATAGGTAAGAGACTAACTGGTTCCTTTTCAGACATGGAAGTAATCAGCTGGGGTGGTCCAAGGGCGCTTTGGGCACGAGTATTGCTGAGTTATCATTGGCTGCCACCTGCCTGACAGAGTAGAGGACCAACCCTACAATTTATGCCACTGGAGACACATCACAGGAAAAAATTGACAGGTAAAATAATTGTTTTTTAAATGTAAGGAGAAGACTACACAATCTGTACTATAAATGGGGCTGACACTCTAACGAGATGTCCAAACACTGTAAAGTTTATTGCTCCTGTCAAATATCCGACCAGTTTCATGCATGGACTTCGATCATTCTGCTTATTTTTAGATGAAACACATAGCAAAAAATAAGCTATATGGAAGTTCCTGGAAACCCAACAATCTTTCTAGAAACAAATTAAAATTGAGTTATATTAAGGAAACATAGTATCAAATATAGTATTATACTGAGAACTGAACTGTAATTCATGTTTATGTAATGTTTCCAAATCTTTGAATGTTCCTTATATTGAAATGAAGTATCTTCCATTGGTCAGTGAGGTTTGCGTGTGTTTTTTTACTGAGCTAACAAACTTCAGGGTTAGTATTAAAGTTCATTTATATGGACCAGTACCATCTGTTATAGTGAATTAAAGTAGAAATCATAGCTGGTCTTGAATGGCCCTATAATTCTTTTTGGCAGCATAGCATTAAGTTTATCAGCTAAAACTATTTTTTAGCATCTGTAATTATTTTATCTTTGTGTTATGTTTATTCAGTGTACTGGCTGGAAATGTTAACTTTTAAGGACTTTTAACTGTTTTTATTTATTTAGAGTTGTTAAGCCTAGGCTTAGTCCAACTTAATGACTGGTGTGACAACCTGTTTTTAATCAGTGACTCAAAACTGTGATCACCCCGATGTCACCGAATGGCCACAACTTGTAAAAGGTAAACATAAAAAGATTTAATGGTATTTTTGTGAATTAACTAAATATTATCATTAGTGTAATACTTAATTTAAAGAATAGTTGATTCATATGACTTGAAGGTAATTGTATAAATGGAATACAAGTAGCCTTTGAAAGGACAGTGTGATGGTTAGTCGAGACCTAACATTTGACCTATACTTTTTCTTGTGTTAATATGAAAGTCCATGTAATTCTCCCCTATGCTGCCTGAAATGTCAGCATCCTAGGACTCATGTTTACCCTTCAACAGCAAACCACTGTATGCCAAAGATCTAAGAAAAGCATTGGTAAGAAGCAGATCACAATTTCAAGCCTCCAACTACTGTTATAACAGTATAAAAAATAATGAAAAATATCTTGCCAGCCTCTTATTAAAATATGCATTTAAGTAGTGAGTATTTGCTAAAAACATTAGTCCAGGAAACTTGATGATACTGAAATTTAGTAGACTTGCATACCTTTACTTTTCTCTCCTAGGGAGTTACAGTGGAGGTAAAAGGAGTGGCTTGCAGAATGGAGAAGTTGCTCCCAGTGTTGTTGGAAGTGAGCCATCATTTGAATTTGCTAGCTCATGCTGCAGTATTCAGATTAGTTGGTGTCTTGTGATCACTGTTTCTGCAATCTAATACAAGACTGAAAGTTGTAAGAGCATTTGGGGTCTTGTTAAAACTGTTATTGTAAAGTAACTTAACTCTTCTGTTCAGATTTTTAAACAAATGGTGTTGAAAGAAAACATTTCAGCATGTTTAAGTATAATGTAATTGTCTTCAGTATTTTACATTTTTAGAAAAGTAGTACTATATTTTGTTAATTTTTTGATATTAATAAATAGCTGCTCATCAAATTCGTGAACTTCCAGTCCTGTAATGATTGATTTCCCACACTGTTTTAATTAGTGTTATAAGCTTCGCTTGAAGTTTTTTAAACTTGACATGATTCTTACATCTTTTATTTTTTAAAAACATGTCCTGTCCTTTTTAATCTCTGATGTTTAATGAGAAAAATAATAATTAACTAAATCATATTGTAAACAGTACCGCTGGAAACCTAGGAAAAAATACTTATAGGGATTTTGCACTTTGTATCTACCGAAACGATTCTGTGAGCTCCTGTGCTTATTCTGAAGTTGCTTGATTTTTCCATAACCATAAAGGTCTCTATTACTTTAAAAATAAATAAACTGGTCAGCCTGTAGGACAGCTTGGGGTTGGGTGCCTACTCTCTAGTGATGTCACCTTTTGGAAGACCAGATGGGATGAATATAGATTATAGGGATATACTGGATATACTCTACAGCAAATTGGTGCCAAAGACTGGTACCTGTTTCCTTTTATTTTATTTTTGTTGCTGTTGTTTTCCTGGTGTCTCTGCTTTCTTCTGTTTCCCTTCTCACTTTGAATGTGTTGCTGCATTATGTTGTTGGAAACTGCTGCTGCTGATCTTCAATTCCCCTAATACCAGCAACTATTTTTTGCCTTCCCATTAGTTTATGAAAATGTAGAAGTGAATGGAACTGGCTCACTATAGTGTAGTGTGTGTAATTTCAATTTAAGTCAGCTAGCACATGGATATTGACAGTTTAATATTGCAGCTTTTAAGGTGACATTCAGAAAAGATCTTGAGACTCTTTTCTAGACAGCTGCTGGATGTTCGATGTTACAAAGGAAACTTGCTTGTTCATTGGGAGTAGGAGACTAGAAAGTTGTATTTGTCTCATTGCTGGGCAGAAGTCATTTTGCTAGTCTTCTTTTTAAATGAATAGAGGGAAATTGACCCCCATAGCAAGCAAAATTGAACAGTAGCAGACTTAAAATGTTAAAAATCAGCTGGTGATAACAAATGACTTAAAGGGAGAAGATATTGAGGTAGAGGAAAGTAAACGTGCACATTGTCCATTCTTTCCAATGGTTCTGAATATTAAAATTACAGCTTCAGCATAATTATAAATTTAGTTATATGGTTACCTGGTCAGAGTACATTTAGGACTGTGTATTAATATCAGTTTTTAAAAAAAGAAAAAAGCTCTGAAATTAAAGAGTTTCAGAATATTTCAGTATTTTTGCACCATCTATCACTGTATAGCACCCAAGTAATACAGTAAGTTTTTTAAAAATACAAAATACTTACTTAAGTTACTTTGAAACGTCTGCAATACAATTTGGGCAGGGACCATGTTTTCATTGTGAGTTCAGTGTCTAGCAGAGTGGGGCTTCCTAGGCACTACTGTGATACAAATAATAAGTAATAGGTTGATGGAAATAAGTGAAGTACAGAAATCCACCAAGATATACGGTAAAGTATAAATGAAATCTAATAAGAAAATAAGACTGCCAGGGAGTAAGGGCCTGCAGCTGAGAACAGTCCTTATACCGGAAACGGTCTCCAGGAGCAAGACAGCAAGAGAGTACCTTAGTTGTCATAGAATCATAGAATATCAGGGTTGGAAGGGACCCCAGAAGGTCATCTAGTCCAACCCCCTGCTCAAAGCAGGACCAATTCCCAGTTAAATCATCCCAGCCAGGGCTTTGTCAAGCCTGACCTTAAAAACCTCTAAGGAAGGAGATTCTACCACCTCCCTAGGTAACGCATTCCAGTGTTTCACCACCCTCTTAGTGAAAAAGTTTTTCCTAATATCCAATCTAAACCTCCCCCACTGCAACTTGAGACCATTACTCCTCGTTCTGTCATCTGCTACCATTGAGAACAGTCTAGAGCCATCCTCTTTGGAACCCCCTTTCAGGTAGTTGAAAGCAGCTATCAAATCCCCCCTCATTCTTCTCTTCTGCAGGCTAAACAATCCCAGCTCCCTCAGCCTCTCCTCATAACTCATGTGTTCCAGTCCCCTAATCATTTTTGTTGCCCTTCGCTGGACTCTCTCCAATTTATCCACATCCTTCTTGAAGTGTGGGGCCCAAAACTGGACACAGTACTCCAGATGAGGCCTCACCAATGTCGAATAGAGGGGAACGATCACGTCCCTTGATCTGCTCGCTATGCCCCTACTTATACATCCCAAAATGCCATTGGCCTTCTTGGCAACAAGGGCACACTGCTGACTCATATCCAGCTTCTCGTCCACTGTCACCCCTAGGTCCTTTTCTGCAGAACTGCTGCCTAGCCATTCGGTCCCTAGTCTGTAGCTGTGCATTGGGTTCTTCCGTCCTAAGTGCAGGACCCTGCACTTACCCTTATTGAACCTCATCAGATTCCTTTTGGCCCAATCTTCCAATTGGTCTAGGTCCTTCTGTATCCTATCCCTCCCCTCCAGCGTATCTACCACTCCTCCCAGTTTAGTATCATCCGCAAATTTGCTGAGAGTGCAATCCACACCATCCTCCAGATCATTTATGAAGATATTGAATAAAACCGGCCCCAGGACCGACCCTTGGGGCACTCCACTTGATACCGGCTGCCAACTAGACATGGAGCCATTGATCACTACCCGTTGAGCCCGACAATTTAGCCAGCTTTCTACCCACCTTATAGTGCATTCATCCAGCCCATACTTCCTTAACTTGCTGACAAGAATACTATGGGAGACCGTGTCAAAAGCTTTGCTAAAGTCAAGAAACAATACATCCGCTGCTTTCCCTTCATCCACAGAACCAGTAATCTCATCATAAAAGGCGATTAGATTAGTCAGGCATGACCTTCCCTTGGTGAATCCATGCTGGCTGTTCCTGATCACTTTCCTCTCATGCAAGTGCTTCAGGATTGATTCTTTGAGGACCTGCTCCATGATTTTTCCAGGGACTGAGGTGAGGCTGACTGGCCTGTAGTTCCCAGGATCTTTCTTCTTCCCTTTTTTAAAGATTGGCACTACATTAGCCTTTTTCCAGTCATCCGGGACTTCCCCGGTTCGCCACGAGTTTTCAAAGATAATGGCCAGTGGCTCTGCAATCACAGCCGCCAATTCCTTCGGCACTCTCGGATGCAACTCGTCCGGCCCCATGGACTTGTGCACGTCCAGCTTTTCTAAATAGTCCCTAACCGCCTCTATCTCCACAGAGGGCTGGCCATCTCTTCCGCATTTTGTGATGCCCAGCGCAGCAGTCTGGGAGCTGACCTTGTTAGTGAAAACAGAGGCAAAAAAAGCATTGAGTACATTAGCTTTTTCCACATCCTCTGTCACTAGGTTGCCTCCCTCATTCAGTAAGGGGCCCACACATTCCTTGGCTTTCTTCTTGTTGCCAACATACCTGAAGAAACCCTTCTTGTTACTCTTGACATCTCTGGCTAGCTGCAGCTCCAGGTGCGATTTGGCTCTCCTGATGACATTCCTACATGCCCGAGCAATATTTTTATACTCTTCCCTGGTCATATGTCCAACCTTCCACTTCTTGTAAGCTTCTTTTTTATGTTTAAGATCCGCTAGGATTTCACCATTAAGCCAAGCTGGTCGCCTGCCATATTTACTATTCTTTCGACTCATCGGGATGGTTTGTCCCTGTAACCTCAACAGGGATTCCTTGAAATACAGCCAGCTCTCCTGGACTCCTTTCCCCTTCAAGTTAGTCCCCCAGGGGATCCTGGCCATCCGTTCCCTGAGGGAGTCAAAGTCTGCTTTCCTGAAGTCCAGGGTCCGTATCCTGCTGCTTACCTTTGTTCCCTGCGTCAGGATCCTGAACTCAACCAACTCATGGTCACTGCCTCCCAGATTCCCATCCACTTTTGCTTCCCCCACTAATTCTACCCAGTTTGTGAGCAGCAGGTCAAGAAAAGCACCCCCCCTAGTTGGCTCCTCTTGCACTTGCGCCAGGAAATTGTCCCCTACGTTTTCCAAAAACTTCCTGGATTGTCTATGCACCGCTGTATTGCTCTCCCAGCAGATATCAGGAAAATTAAAGTCACCCATGAGAATCAGGGCATGCGATCTAGTAGCTTCCGTGAGCTGCCGGAAGAAAGCCTCATCCACCTCATCCCCCTGGTCCGGTGGTCTATAGCAGACTCCCACCACTACATCACTCTTGTTGCACACACTTCTAAACTTAATCCAGAGACACTCAGGTTTTTCTGCAGTTTCGTACCGGAGCTCTGAGCAGTCATACTGCTCCCTTACATACAGTGCTACTCCCCCACCTTTTCTGCCCTGCCTGTCCTTCCTGAACAGTTTATATCCATCCATGACAGTACTCCAGTCATATGAGTTATCCCACCAAGTCTCTGTTATTCCGATCATGTCATAGTTCCTTGACATCACCAGGACCTCCAGTTCTCCCTGCTTGTTTCCAAGGCTTTGTGCATTTGTATATAAGCACTTGAGATAACCTGTTGATCGCCCCTCATTGCCAGTATGAGGCAGGAGCCCTCCCCTCACAGACATTCCTGCCTGTGCTTCCTCCCGGTATCCCGCTTTCCCACTTACCTCAGGGCTTTGGTCTCCTTCCCCCGGTGAACCTAGTTTAAAGCCCTCCTCACTAGGTTAGCCAGCCTGCTGGCAAAGATGCTCTTCCCTCTCTTCGTAAAATGGAGCCCGTCTCTGCCTAGCACTCCTCCTTCATGGAACACCATCCCATGGTCAAAGAAACCAAAGCCTTCTCTCCGACACCACCTGCCTAGCCATTCGTTGACTTCCACGATTCGACGCTCCCTACCTAGGCCTTTTCCTTCCACGGGGAGGATGGACGAGAACACCACTTGCGCCTCCAACTCCTTTATTCTTCTTCCTAGAGCCACATAGTCCGCAGTGATCCGCTCAAGGTCATTCTTGGCAGTATCATTGGTGCCCACGTGGAGAAGCAGGAAGGGGTAGCGATCCGAGGGCTTGATGAGTCTCGGCAGTCTCTCCGTCACATCACGAATCTTAGCCCCTGGCAAGCAGCAGACTTCTCGGTTTTCCCGGTCAGGGCGGCAGATAGATGACTCAGTCCCCCGGAGGAGAGAGTCCCCGACCACCACCACCCGCCTTCTCCTCTTGGGGGTGGTGGTCGTGGAACCCCCAACCTCAGGACAGCGCATCTCATGCCTTCCAACCAGCGGAGTCTCCTTCTGCTTTCTCGCCCCAGACATATCATCTGGTCCACTCTCCGCAACGATACCTGTGGAGAGAACATGAAAGCGGTTAGTTACCTGTGTCTGTGTTACTGGAACCCGGACATTCCGCTTACCTCATGATGGAGCATGAGTGAAGAAACTACCTCTCAGTTAGGCAGGCTACCAGAAATTCTCTGCTTCAAAGAGTCCACTTTCAGTTACATGTGGAATGACTATAGGTAGCCATATAATATAGCTATTAAAAGTATAGAGGTGTTATTCTGGTAAAGACTTAGAAATAACTAAGGCTCAAGCAACTATATTAAGATCCACTTCAGAGTGGAAAGGTCATACAGAGCATCTTAAGGTATGGCTACATTGCTATAAAAACCTGCAGCACTTAGTCTCAGAGCTGAGGTCAGCTGACTCAGGCTCACGAGGATCAGGCTGTGGGGCTATAAAATTGTATTAATGTAAAACATCCAACTTTTCTATTGGAAAAGATCAAACAATCTCTGCCCATTCCTCTTGATGCTGCAGTTCTCCCAGTCAGGTTCGCTTGTGTCTTGTTTGGACTGAGTTTTAGTCAGTGGCTTTCATGCAGGTTCTGATTTCAGTCAGATGCTAGGAGACGGACACTCCACAGATCTGGGTTTGACAAAAAGGAGGCAAAGTTAGTTATCATCTACACTGAATTAAGCTGCAATCCATTATGCCTTGTAATCCTCTCCACTGGCTTTTCCTTCATATTGAATATGAGGGGTAATGAGAATGATCCCTATGCTCTGTGTAAGAAAATTTAGGGGTGGAAGAGCAAGCTTTATCCCCAGAGGAGACATTAAAGCATAGTTAATAGTAGCAAAAGTTGCTTACAGAATAAAAATCAGTATGGAAACATTTGGTTTATCTTTAGCTATATGTGTACAATGCAAGTACATTAAACGCAGAATTAAAGCTATATAAAACAGTATTATAAAATTATTAAAATCAGTTGTAAATACATTAAAAAAAAATTAGAGCAACTGGATGGGCTGACAGTTTTTTTTCCTTAAGTTTTCTGTAATGTGGCACATCACTGTGGTACATAAGGGCTGATACTTGTATTTGCAGTAGAGTGATTTGGCAGTACATATTTATTTCTTATATTTCATTTGCTTTATCATTTTTTATAGTTTTAGGTGAGCTTGCACACTATTCAAATATAAACTATTTTTGTAACTAAAAATTCACTTGTGTGTTTCATGTTAAAACTTTTCTTCAAAAAAAAAATCTCAGTTACTCAGGAACATTGTAATGAGAATTAGCTAAGCATTTAGGACTAAATCATATGGCTGCTAGGCTATATAATGCAATCACAGAGTCATCTTCTCATCTGGAAAAGGCTGATTCTCACCCTCCCAGGAGCAGCTGTGAGAGTTGATAATTCTCATAGCTGACACAATGATTTTGGTACTGGAGAATGATTTTAGCTGAGGCAGTTTCTCCCTTACTCCCACTGGGGTGGAAGTGACCTGAATGGGCTGGGCTGGCTTCACTATAACTAAGAAGAGGGTGATGACATGTGGGGGGCATGCTGGGAATGTTCACCTTCCAAAACATCAATCTATTTAAGCTGGGAAGGAAGGGCAGAAAAATACATGTAACCCCCCCCCCCCCCGCCCCTCCCACACACACCGCCCCAGTCTCTCACCACCAACAGCTCTGCGGGATTACAGCAAGCCTAGGGCTGCAGCATTGTGGACACAGCATTGTGAGGGAGAGGTGACTAGAATCTATTCTCAGCTACTTCAGGTGTTGGGTGCTTCACACTTTGTTTCTGTTGAACTTTTCTGTCTCTCTCGCCACACAAGGCTCAACCATGTACAAGATCAGTCCATTTGGCACAGAGCTGTTTTTGTGGTGATAAAGGAACTTCAGTGCAACTTACTAATACAGAACTTGCTGTGACGATTTGGCCCATAGTTGACTGTGAAACCTGGAAGGGAAAATGACCAACAAAAATCTCTTATACTTTCCTATCCTATGAGCTTTGAAAACATTGCCTTTCTCACTAGAGAATCGTTCCTGTCTTAATCTTATTCTCAGCCTTTGTCATTACATATTTACATAAGCCATGTTTTCCCCCAGAGTTTAACTAAACTAATAAAAATGAATAAGCAAGTCATATTTCATTTGCTTGTTTATACTGTTTAAAGGTAATATAAACATTATAGACCTAGCAATATAGATAACATTTCCTTTTCTGATTTTCCTCTCCAGCATGTTTTAGTCTCTTAGAATAAAGAATGATTCTTAACATTTCTTTTCTGCATCTTGCAGATCACCAGGAGAACCTCACTCTGAAAACATTGAAACTAGCCGAATGTAAGTATAGTAAGCAATAATTAGATGGGTTTTGTGTATTATGTTTAACGCTCCTCTGAGCTAAATGCAACAGCAGCTTTTTGCAAAAATAAATAAACCTTTAAGTGTACATTTAAAACAAACAAGAAAATCATTTGGCTGTCTCCTTGCAAAACCTGTGCACTGTTGTTGTAGGTGAGTTGGTCCCAGGATATTAGAGAGACAAAATGAGTGAGGTAATATCTTTACCTCTGTGTAGCTCAAAAGCTTCTCTCTCTCACCAGCAGAAGTTGGTCCAATAAAAAATACTTGTCCCACCTTGTCTCTGCAAGACCTATGTCCAATTTAGTATTTTTCTCCAAAAGAGTAGTATTTGGTTCTTAGTCTAGAAATATAATTCTCACTGAAATAACATTTTTTTAGAAGTTTCATTTCGTACCAGCCAGCAGATGGTAGCATAATACAGTATCTGAAACTTACAACCCTGCGTTTAGACCTAATAGCATGTCAAATTGTACTCCTGAAGAAGAGCTCTATTGAGCTCAAAAGTTTCTCCTTCACCCAACAGGTGGTCCCATAAAAGGTGTTCTCTCACCCACTATGTTTCTCTAAATTATACTTAAGGCCCTACCAAATTCACAGCCATGAAAAACGTGTCACTGACTGTGAAATCTGGTCTTTTGGGTGTTTTTACCCTATACTATATAGATTTCACTGGAAGATACCAGTGTTCCTCAGATTGGAGGGCCTGACCCAAAAGGGAGTTGCACGGGGGTCACAAGGTTATTTTAAGGGGGGGAGGTTGCAATATTGCTACCCTTATTTCTGCACTGCCTTCAGAGTTGGGCAGCCGAAGAGAAGCGGCTGTTGGCCAGGGGCCAAGCTGTGAAGGCAGTAACCCACCAGCAGCAGCACAGAAGTAAGGGTGGCAATACCATAGCATGCCATCCTTCCTTCTGCACTGCTGCTGATGGTGACTCTGCCTTCAGAGCTGGGCTCCTGGCCAGCAGCTGCCGCTCAGCAACCACCCAGCTCTGAAGGCAGCACCACTGCCAGCAACAGTGCAGAAGTAACAATAGCAGTACCACAACCCCCCTCCCCGCCCATAACCTAGCTGCCCCTCCCCCACCAGCAACAGTGCAGAAATAACAGTAGCAGTACCACAACCCTCCTTCCTGCCAATAACCTTCCCCCTCTCCGCCCCCCCCCCCCCGCAACTCCTTTTGGGGTCAGGACCCCTACCGTTACAATGCTGTGAAATTTCAGATTTAAATAGCTGAAGTCATGAAATTTATGATTTTTTAAATCCTATAACCATGAAACTGACCAAAATGGACCATGAATTTGGTAGGGCCCTAATTATACTCCTAGAGTTTTAACATCTCATAGCACACATTTGAAAACAACTTGATTAGTCAGATACTTAGCAAAATAGAAAACATCAGGTTTTGTATATTGTTGGAAGTGGGTTGCAGAATAGAGAGAACGATCCTTGACCTGGTATGGAAACTTGTATAATGTAGTTTGTGCTTGTTTTCCATATTGATTATTGCAACTTGCAAGTTAGCTAATTTCCAAAGCAGCATTATAATTATAATTAGATGTGTTCCCTGTTTATAAGAGCTGAGTAGAATCCAGGGCTGCTGACTTTATTGGCCCTGATTATTTTCAGGTTAACTGGAAGCGTGCTCAAGTTATGCAGAAATGCTCATTCATACTTCAAAACGAAAAAGAGATTTGAAAAAAGGCTATAAAACTACTGAGAAGGAAATAAATTCTTTTGGACCTTCCTTTTCTACAGGTCAGCAAGGCACTTCTCAGCAAGGTTTCTTTAAATTCTCCTACAGTTGGGAAGAAAAACTCCAGAATACAAAAAGAAACACACAAATATTGTAGATATAAGAGCCTAACTGACATATGAAGAGAGATGGTCCAAAAGAAGTTAATAGAGGAAGGATGACTCAGTGTTAGGGCAATAGTCTAGGAGTTAGGTTTAAATTCAGTTCCTTCTCTGCCACAGACTTCCTATGTCATGTTGGACAGTCCCTCTGCTTCATATTGTCAGGATAAATGCATTCAAGACTGCAAGATGCTCAGCTGCTGTAAAATACCTATCAAGCGTAGGAGGAGAAATGAGTCAAAATTGTTTTCCTTTCAACAGTTTGACAGCCCCATTTTTGTTTTTTTCTGTGATTTTTTTTCTTTTAGAATTTGGAGCTGAAAGGAATGAGAATCTGAGGGTGCCATGTTTGTTTTACACACAGACTGAAAAAATTTTGTTACATGAGTTAATGAGACAGTGATTGGAATCACTCTGATTATTCAGATCCCTGCACTTCGGCTAAAAATGATTGTTAGACACTCAGATTTTGAGGATCTGCATATTTTTGAGCAATAAGTATACAATGAATATGGATATTACACTTGCAGAAATGAAGAACCTGGAACTGCATAACTGAATAACCATATGGTTATTCATCACCGACTGCAGAATTTCTGCAGTCTGCCAGACACAGTTGCTCTTAATACACAAAATGGTACATTTTGTTTTAGTTATGCAGTTCCTGGCACTCTGATTCTGGATGTCTGATCTGCATAATCATTGTACGGTTAGAACAATAACTACAGTGTTCAATCCATGTACTCCAGCTAGTAAAGTCTGTCAGCCAGTTAGAATGCAGAGATTGTCATAATCACTTTTCAGTTTTGCTAACTGCACTGTGAATATGCAGATTGATTTACTTTAGTTTACTGTGATTTCTCTACTCAGATCCTAGACTGTTAAAGCTATGTGCCAGCATCATGGATAGCCAAATGCTTTTAATTCACTTCAGCTAAACCAGGAAAATGTACATTTTATATGTTTGATATTTTCGCCTCTTCATGTGACTGCCAAACATCAAGAATTGACATTTAAAAAAAAAAAAACGAAACATTTTTGTGTCTCTTCCCTTGCATTTCCTCCTCCCTTTTCTCCAGTGAAACAGGGCTCTTGTCCCCATAATAACTTTTATTTATCCAAATGTTTCGGTTTCATTGGATTCCCACTTCTAGCTCCATACTTCATTGACTCATATTTGTCAAGTTTTTGTCATAAATGTGCTTTTCACAGACCTCATTCAAGTGCCTGGTTTGTCCCTGCTATCTTAGCTGAGTTGCCTCATCCTTTCCGCCCCCTTACTAGATTCACACAATATCCCTTTCTAATTTCCTCCTTTGATTAGTCTCACTTTCAAAGCTTGTTCCAGCTTAATTTGTGGGGGGGGGGGTTTCCATTGATGCAGCAAGATCTTATTGCCTGCCTCATCAATATCTCCAGGCTGTTGTCCTGATTCTCACACTACATCAGATCTCCACTGATGCCTCTCGCCATCTTTCAAGACAGGTGTCCGGGTGTGTTGATGAGACATTTCATTTCTGTGCCCCCCCCCCCCCCCCGCTTATTCTTTTCAGTGTCAAGACTTTGAAACGCTAGGGGTTTTGAGCCCTCCTGTTTCCATCACTACTTTTCTTGTGGTTGTGCTTATTGCATAGTCATCTCTTTGATGCTGCATTTCTGTCATATTATCACTTGCGAAAGAAGGGAGGGAGGAAGACTCCAGCAGCTTCCAAAAATACCCCCAAGTATATGTCCCTTACAGAGAGGCATGACTAGTACTTGTCTGGTCAAGGACTGGGTGGGCTTACATCGTATCATCTGCTTTCAGATGTCGCCGTGTGCCTTCAATCCTGAGAGTGGCCAATAGCCACCCCAGTCTCTTCCAAAAATGCAAGTAAATCCAACACATAGCTCAACACTCTGGCCACGGCCTCTGAATCAAACACCCATATTTAATGCAAAGACTCTGCATTGGCATCAGTTCCTTCTTTGCAGGTCTAAAGAGGGGCTATATCTACAGCAATACTTCCACATCAGAGTCCTGCGTTTCACTGTCACCAGGCTGTACTAGAAATTCCACACAGCGCCCAGGCAACACATGCATTCAAAGAAAATTAGTACATTGAGGGAGCCACTGATTTCTTTGAAATGTCATGCTCTGTTCATCAGGAAAGCACGATTCAGCTTCCCAACTCAGAGCCATTACGGCCCTTGATAACTGGTAGCAACTTTAGTAATCCTCCACTAAGAGTGCCTATTGTTCTCCATGCTACAGCCACAGAAGCTTGAAGGTTATGTCAAGACTCTCTTCAGGACTGAGCTGCTTCAGCTGCCAGCCTAAAATGTGTTTGTGCCTAGGTTACTTGCAAAGCCACCGCCTTTATGAAGCATTGTTACCCAAAGTTGTCATCTGAGCAGGAATCCGTTACTGGATTATGTGTGTTACAGAGCCTGTTCCCCATTTAAGGGTGCTTAAACTTTGTTCCCCCCTCCCTGCAGTAGGTATTTTTTGTTTGGAAATATCTCTTTCCTCTCATTCTGGGACTGTCTCTGGCATTTAACCCTCAATTTCTCATTGTTGGAAGGTACCTTCCTTCCCTATTTTAAATCCATTGTTTCTGTTTTCATATTTCCATATTAGTCCTTGTTTTAGTTTGGAGACAGTCCTCAAGCCTTTGGGTTTCCAAGAGGGAGAGTTTAGTGGGATGAACATCTTTTGGAGAAAGCAAATTACTTACCTGCAGTTCTTGTTCTTTGAAAATGTATTGCATAATTTAACATCTTGCTGTGAAGTTGCAAGAATAAATTTACAGTGGAAAACGTCAAGTTTAAAATACAGGTGTACAAAAATAAATATGAATATACCTGGAACACCGTATGAAATATGCACATGAATATAAAGCAAATTTACAATATATCATTGGTTTATCACTTACCAGTCCTGCTCCATATAGACTCTGGAGGGTTATGTAATTTATTATAGGTCAGTCTTTCTTTGTGTTTTTTTAAGTGTTTTTTTTTATTTAGGAGTTTCTGCCTCCTGCTTTCAAAAAGATCTTACTTTAGGACTATTAAAACCTGGCCCAGTATCCTCTCTGTATGGACACCAGTCTGTTGCAAATGTACCCAACTGCTGGGTCCCACATGCATCTTATGTCCCCTGGGTCTTGGCAGAGTCTAGTCACTGTTTTAGCTCTGGATCTGACAAGCATACTTCGAGACCTCTTGTCAGAGTCCTTCATTGGCATGGGAGACTCTTTTATACAGACTCCCCAGACCTTGAAACCTGTGCTTTATATCTCCATAGCACCCAGTTGCTTACATATGCTTTCCAAAGCTCTACCTAGGCTGTGGACAACTGGGCTTCTGCTTTAACTAACCCCTTTAGGGACAATATAGCAGGAAAGCAAGGATTGTAGGCTTAGCAAAGGTATTTCTTTAGCACAGAAACTCTACTCTTTAAAGTACTAAAGTTACAGATTTCTGAAAACAACAAAAAGTACCAAGGCACACCCTCCCCATGTCTGAGCTTTCCCTTTCGTGAGTCAGAGGTTGGTCACTGCTCAGGCTGAACAGAGCCCCTCTTGCCCTCTCTTCGGCAAGTCCTTATAGGTGGCGATGGTTGCTCCCACTACCTCTGGCCTTAAATAGCCTGTCTTCTTGCCATGTACTCTACTGGAACTCTCCAACCCTCTGCCTCAATTGTGTATGCATCCCCTGTGGGCGCCCTCTGTGAAAAAACATTGTTCCATGAGAGTTGCCAGCAGCTTAGAGACCATCAAATCCAGTAGCTTGATGACTTTTCAGTGATAGTCTTTCAATGAGGTGGTGCAAACATCTCCTGGGCAGGGCTACTTTTTGGAATGCAATTCAGTAGACTTGCCTTGGGTAAGTGTAGAATACAAGTTAAACGCATAATACGAAATAGAGTCTATAATTTGATACAAATATATCCCACTTCGTCACAAGGACATAAGGGGCAATTTAGGCAGTTGGCTGAGGTGTTCAAAAAGAGCACCTATACATGTTTTGGAGGCACGCAACATCTGTGCAGTTTCCCATGTGGCCTAGTGCTGCTGTAAGCTGACCTGGACATAATTCAATAGGATATATATTTTTAGAAAATAAGAATCACAGAAAAATTAGTCGTATATTTGTCTACATTATTTGTTTGCTTCAGGAGAATTCTAACCACCACCAACCCAATTCAGTTTTGAAACACCACATGAAAAACGTTTCTGAATTTACACTGGGGACAAGACTTTTTAACCTGGGAAAAAATCATGGAGGGTGAGGGATAGAGAGGATATAATACTTAATATTTTATATATTTGGTATCAAGACAATATACAGACTGACTAATCCTCACAAGCCCGTGAAGTTAATATGTAAAAGGGGATAATATTCACCTGTGGAGACAAAGTTGATGGTGATTTGATCAAGGCCACACAGCTAGTGGGGAACTCAGGATTGGAGCTCAGGACTTTCCCGATTCTGTCTTGTGCTCATTCCTGCACACTTCACTAACTGAAGAGGGTGAGGAGGAAGAAAACAGAGGAAATGCTTGAAATTTTTTTAAATAACTGAACAGACCTTTCAGCAGTTTGAAGTCTATTTTGATTTTGTAATCTCTCAAAGTATCAATAAAAGTAAAAAAACTTCAGTATAATAACTTGAGGGTGCTTCATTTTCACTTAGTAATAAACTGAATCTTAGACAAATAAAAACTTCACCCTTCAACTGAGTTTATTCAGCGCAGTATACAAGCTATTACTTCAGAAACAAAAAGCATCCTCGGGTTAGTTTATTAAAGCTGCATTTTCTTGCATGGCCTTTTCAGAAATGACTGATCTGAGAACTAAGGCACAGCCTTTTTTAAAGGTGGTACAGTCTATTTATACCTCCTACAATCCTGACTACTTTACTCATGATCAATACAATCATTGTCTAGAAACTACATCTCCTATAATTTTTCACCTTATAAGCCATTAAGCGTATAAAATGCAAGAATTTGTAGGATTCAGTATTTCTGAAACTGACGAGGGATAACTGATACACAAATGCGATTTGGGATGAGCGGTGGTTTGGCTATATGGGGGTGTTAATGTAAATAATACGAATATGGAATTTGCTTCTGCATCCATTCTAGTTCTGTCATCATTATGCTAGCCAATTGGAGCAGGCAGACTGGAGACCAATGGCCATTAAGAACGTACCCAAAGTTTGTAAATTAAAACTCTAAAAGGGCAGGTTTCAGAGTGGTAGCCATGTTAGTTTGTATCAGAAAAAATGAGGAGTCCTTGTGGCACTTTAGAGACTAACAGATTTATTTGGGAATTTATTTGAGCTTATGCCGAAATAAATTTGTTAGTCTCTAAGGTGCTACAAGGACTCCTCGTTTTTTCTAAAAAGGCAGTAGCTGTGCTCCCAAATTGGCCTGTGCCCTTGTTGGCCCATGTTGTCTTGTGACTTTCACTATATTTCCATAGCATCATAAAATAAGGCATGAAGGGAGCATCAGATCATGCAGTCTGACCACCTGTATATCACAGGCCACCAGCACCATTCAAAATCCACATATTAATCCAACAACCAATATTAGACCAAAGTATTACAGCTCACAGGGAGACTAAACTGCTATATGCCACAAGCAGAGAATAGCTGGACCAAGTTGCACCAATACCTGAGGCCCCTGCAATGTTACAGAATTGAGATGTGTCCAGATGATCTAGGCAAGTGGCATGCAGCCTATGCAGAAAAGGAAGTTGAAAAAAGCCCTGAGTTTGGGGGGAAATGCCTTCCCAACCTCATCTATGGCAGTCAGTTACACCCTGAGCATATGAGCAGAACCAGCCATCCAAGCACCTGAGAGAGAGAGAGAATACTCAGAGGATCAGCCCACCCGTCCATTGTCCAACTCCAGCTGCGGCCATCCTTGATGCTTCAGAGGAAGGAGACCAAAAAAAAAAAAATACATAGAGAGGGGGGAAAAAATCCCTTTGTGACTGGCTGACACCCTGAAGCATGAGATTTAGGAACACAAGACATAAACCGGAAGGCCCCCATAGGGCTGCTGAGCCCAAACCTCTATCGTCACAACCAACTCTTTCATATACTTCCATCCATAAATTTGTCCAGCTCTCTCTCAAAACTAATTACGTATTTGCTCCCACAACTCCTATTGGGAGGCTAACCTGTTCTTCCAGTCTCCTCTCATAAGATAGGCCCTCTATTCCCCTGATCATCCTAGTAGCTATTCTCTCCGCATGTTCCAGTTTGAATTAATTTTTCTTTAATATGGGTGACCAGAATTTTACACAGTATTACAAATGAGGCCTTACCAGTGCCTTGTACAATGGCATTAATACTTCTCTATCTCTACTGTAAATGCATAGCCTGATGCATCCTTGCATCACATTTGCCTTTTTTGCAGCTGCATCATACTGAAGAGCTAGTCATCTTGTGATCAACCAGCACATGCAGGTCTCTCATCTTGTGTCACTTCCAGCAAATGAGCCCTTAGCTTATAGCAGAAATTTTTATTATTTGACCCTAAGTACGTTGCCTTGCCCTTTGTACTGTTAAATTTCATCCCATTTCTGTTACTTCAAGATCACGTACTTTTTCCTACATAATCTTCTGATTCTCCTCTGTATTAACAATACCTTCCAACTTTGCATCATTAGTATGGCTGTCGATTTATTCCAGTTAACTCCCACGATTAACTCAAAAAAAAAATTAATCATGATTAATCGCAGTTTTAAACACTTTGTTAAACAATAGATTACCAATTGAAAGTTATTAAATATTTTTGGATGTTTCTACATTTTAATATACATTGATTTCAATTACAACACAGAATACAAAGTGTACAGTGCTTATTTTATATTTTTATTACAAATATTTGCACTGTAAAAATGATGAAAGAAATACTATTTTCGATTCACCTCATACAAGTATTGGAGTCAGAGTAACAGCCGTGTTAATCTGTATTTGCAAAAAGAAAAGGAGTACTTGCAGCACCTTAGAGACTAATCAATTTATTTGAGCATAAGCTTTCGTGAGCTACAGCTCACTTCATCGGATGCATACTGTGGAAAGTGTAGAAGATCTTTTTATACACACAAAGCATGAAAAAATACCTCCCCCCACCCCACTCTCCTGCTGGTAATAGCTTATCTAAAGTGATCATTCTCCTTACAATGTGTACAATGTTTCATACACATTGTAAGGAGAGTGATCACTTTAGATGAGCTATTACCAGCAGGAGAGTGGGGTGGGGGGAGGTATTTTTTCATGCTTTGTGTGTATAAAAAGATCTTCTACACTTCCCACAGTATGCATCCGATGAAGTGAGCTGTAGCTCACGAAAGCTTATGCTCAAATAAATTGGTTAGTCTCTAAGGTGCTGCAAGTACTTCTTTTCTTTTTAAGTATTGGAGTGCAATCTCTTTATCATGAAAGTGAAACTTTAAAATGGTAGATTTTTTTTGGTTACATAACTGCACCCAAAAACAAAACAGTGTAAAACTTTAGAGTCTACATGTCCACTCAGTCCTACTTCTTGTTCAGCCAATTGCTAAGACTAACGATTTTGTTTACATTTACGGGAGCTAATGCTGCCTGCTTCTTATTTACAGTGTCACCTGAAAGTGAGAACAGGCATTCAACTGCATGGCACTTTTGTAGCTAGCATTGCAAGGTATTTACGTGCCAAATGTACTAAACATTCGTATGCCCCTTCATGCTTCAGCCACCATTCCATGCTGATGACACTAGTTAAAAAAATAATGCGGTAATTAAATTTGTGATTGAACTTCTTGGAGAACTGTATGTCTCTGGCTCTGTTTTACCCGCATTCTGCCATATATTTCATGTTGTACTAGTCTCGGAGGATGACTCAGCACATACTGTTTGTTTTAAGAACACTTTTGCTGCAGATTTGACAAAACTCAAAGAAGGTACCAATGTGAGACTTTTAAAGATAGCTACAGCATTTGACCCAAGGTTTAAGAATCCGAAGTGCCTTCCAAAATCTGAGAGGGATAAGGTGTGGCTCATGCTTTAAAAAGTCTTAAAAGAGCAACACTCCAATGTGAAAATTACAGAACTCAAACCACCAAAAAAGAAAATCAACCTTCTGTTGGTGGCTTCTGACTCAGATGATGAAAATGAACATGCGACGCTGGCTACAACAGTGCCATGCAGACACCTGTTCTCACTTTCAGGTGACATTGTAAACAAGAAGTGGGCAGCATTATGGTCTGCAAATGTAAACAAAGTTGTTTGTCTAAGCGATTGGCTGAACAAGAACTAGGGCTGAGTGGACTTGTAGGCTCTGAAGTTTTACATTGTTTTGTTTTTGAATACAGTTATTTTTTGTTCATAATTCTACATTTGTAAGTTCAACTTTCATGATAGAGATTGCACTACAATACTTGTATTAGGTGAATTGAAAAATGGGATATCTTTTTTTACTGTGCAAATATTTGTAATAAAAAATAGTGAGCACTGTACACTTTGTATTCTGTGTTGTAATTGAAATCAATATATTTGAAAATGTAGAAAACATCCAAAATATTTAAATATTAAGTATTCTATTGTTTAACAGCGCAATTAATCGCAATTAATTTTTTAATCGCTTAACAGCTATAATCATTAGAAAATTTTATTAGCGTACTCCTACTCTTTTTGTGCAAAGGTCATTAATAAAAATAGTGAATAAATCGGTCCTAAGACCTTCTCTGTAGTCCGATAGTTCCACCTTTCAGCACAGCCTGTTGCCTTATCCTCTTTAGCCGGTTCCTTACCATATAATTCTTGTACTTCATCTTCTCTAATTTAACTAATTTTCAATGTGATACCATGTCAAATGCTTTACAGAAGACCAAGTATATTAGATCTACTGCATTTCCCTTATCTAAAAAATGTTATCTTCTCAAAGAAGGGTATAGGCTTAGTCTGGCATGAAGGTAAACATATGATGCACTACATCCCCTTTTCCATTTACCTCCAAGAGTTTAATTATTTCCTTCAAATTTTGTTCTAAAGCTTTGCATACTACTGAGATTTAACTAATGGTCTGTAATTCAGGATCACTTTTTTTCCTTGGATCACAGTTCCCCCCTTTCTTAAATATTGTACAGCATTAGCTATTCTCCCATAATATGGGACTACCCACAAATAGATTTATTTAAAAATTCTTGTTATTGGACTAGTAATCTTACATGTCTCTTCCTTTAGTATCCTGGGATGGAAATTATCCAGATCACAGTCAGTGCTTTAAGATTTTCTTCTACCTCAGATGTGGTCATTTCCATTTCTGTGTACTCGTTTCCATCAGTCATTCTGTCTTCATACTCATGTTCTATATTATCATCCTTACTGAAAACCACGGCAAAGTATTTATTTAGTTTTTAGGCCATACCTACATTATTTTTAATCTCCTCCCCATTCACACTGCATAGCAGTCCAACCTCATTCTTTCTTTCTTCTCTTTTTATTTATATAACTAAAAATCCTTGTTGTATTTATTTTAATTTCCTTGGCAGGAGCTAATTCAGATTGGCTTTTAATAGTTCTTGCTTTATTCCTACATTTTCTGACCTCTAAGATGTAGCTTTTGTTGCTGATCAAACCCTTCTTCCTTTAGGCTCTCTGCTTACTCCTAATAACCTTTTTGAGGTGGTTATTCATTTAGTTGGGTCTGGAGCCTTTTCTCTACCAAGTTTTTTCCCCTTGCTTGGGATGCAGATTGGAGATAGTTTTTGTACACTTGATTTAAAGAAATTCCAAGCTTCCTCCACATCTAATTCATAGTCTGTCCCGTTAAAATCAAAAACCATAGATGACAACCTGGTTTTGATTATCCTTTCCTTTAATTTAAACTGAATCAACTTGTGATCACTCAATCCAAGGTTATTTCTTATGACCAGCTTTTTTTATGATGTTCTCAAAGCTTACCAAAACCAAGTCTAAAGTTGCATCATCTCTTTTTGATTCAGTGGCTACTTGATGAAGAAAACTGTCATCTGTCACATCTATGAATAACTGTGCCCTGTTGTTGTTTGTAGCATTTATTCTCCAGTCTATATCCATGAAGTTAGTTTCCCATTATGACACAATTCCCAGTAGTATTTCTCTTTCTAATAATATTAAAGAAATCTCTATCCATAGCTGAGCCCAACCCTAGAGGTCTGTAGCAGACCCCTAACACTATCCCAATAGAACTTCTTTATAACCCTTCTCTGAAGTCACTTTGGCCCGAACAGATTTGTTTTGTCTGTAGTATCACTTCTTTCTTCTTCACAGTTTACTGCATCACTAATGTACAACACTATCCCACCACCTTTTATATTTCTCTTCTAAATAGCTAATACCTGAGTTTTAGTCATGAGCGCTTTTCCAGGATGTTTCTGTAAACCCTATAAGATCCATTTTGACCTTGAGTAGTTCAAGTTCCTGCATTTTATTGCCCAGACTCCTTGCATTTGGGTACAGGTGTTCTCCGTTGTTTCCCTTGAACCTCGCCCATTAGTTTTCTAGCCAGATTAGCCTTCAACTAACTACTGTTGTGCCACAAGTACTCTTCGTTGTTTTTGTATTACCTACCTGACTATTGCTCCTATCTATAGATACACACTTTTTTCTCTTAGCTGTTCTTATTCTTACCTTCTCGTTTTCCTTTATTCCTTAGTATTTTTTCGTTTAGCTGATTTTCCTCCTCCTCAGTATTGAAGCCAGGCATGGACATTACATGAGTCTCTCTCAAAATCTTCTCCCCTCATTCCCTATCTTAAAATCCTTCTTATCAATCATTCCAGTCTCTATTCCAGAAGGCTAGTATCCCAGGTAAACAAGTGGAGTCCATCAGTTGAGAAGAGTCTTCTTTCTGTGAATGCCTTCCCATGGTCAATCATCCCAAAATCTTCCTCAGAGTACCAATTCTTGAGCCATCTGTTCATCTTCATTATCTTGCCGCATCTTCACACTCCTTTAGGGACTGAAGATCATTTCCACATCTTTAAGCATCTTTCCAAGCCTAGTGTAATTATCCTTGATCTAGTCCATTGGGAATTTAGTAAGGTCATTCATCCCGACATTCAACACAGTCGGTGGATTTTTCCCCCCCACTCCCATCAGGATCCTTTTGAAATTCATGTTTACATCTTGTGTCCTTTCTCCTGACAGATAATGAACTCTTCTGTCTCTCTTAGGTCTAGTGACAGGCCCGTCAATTCTTCTTAGGATGGAGTCCCTGGTCACATAGAGACCTGTCTATTCCTGATGTTGGTATGAATCTCACATTCTTTTGCAGTCCCCTGTACATCATCTTCATTTTTCCTTGGGCTCCAGTCCTTGGCTAGCTCCATTCTCTCTTCTGCAAGGACTGACTTCCCTTCTTTTCTTCCTCGATATCCCATCTGCCTGTTTCTTCTCCTCCTTCAACTCTATTTCACCTCCACTAGCTGGTCTTTTCCTCTGCCTTGTCTTCATGGTCACATTCTTCCATTGATCGCCCTCCTCCTCTGGCAGTCTGACCTCCTTTTGTGGACACCTGACGAACAAATATTGAGGAGTTTGTGCCACCTCCTCTTTGTTTTAAATCATCAAATCCCCATCTGAATTCTGTCATCTCCAGCTGCATCTCCAGTCCTTGAATCTTCTCTGCCATGAAGGCTCTATCAGGTAACAGTTTATGCATAAGTAGCTTCCATCAGAGGTACATACCACAGCTACCACATCTTTGTCTCCTCTCCTCCTTGGGGTGCTTCTAGTGTGCTGCTTCAGTAGTTATCATCATCTTCACTTCGTAGACCCTACTTCTAGGGGGGGAAAAAAGAGGAGAAAAATGCCTGCCTCCAAACTCTCACATAAATTTCACTTTTAGCTGCTAGTTGTTCGTTTCAGCTACAGTTGTTTCCAGAAGTGCATTATAAAAATACTGCAGCTGAATCGGTGATTCAAAATTTTGTCTTGCAAGATCTCCTATTTCATTTATTTTTAATATAATAAAGGGCAAACAGTAATTCATGAATTAAAACATAAACATTTTAAATTATTTTTCTTTTGTTTTCTACATAGAAAACTGGCACTGTTTGCCTTTTACTTCCATAATTTCCACATGATGCCCGTTGACATAGTTCACTTGTTGTGGATAATCTAACGCTGATTTTTTTTCATTGTGCTTGTTAGAGAAAGGAATTAGATAGTGATAATGCTGCCTTGGTACTTCGAGTTCCTACTGAATTAATTAGTATAGGAGATTGTAAACTTCAGTGAACATTAATATATATGTTTTCCTCAAGGCATTAAATAGTGATGCTGCTCTGTACATAAAAGTATAAAAGTTAGCATGCGTGTAATCCTTTTTTTAAAAAACCACCATACTTTATACTGTTGTTGTGCTAAGTTATTACAAAATCTTATTATGCTTCATTCAAAAATGTGTGGTTATGTAAATTGAACACTTAAAGGTTGTGTTTTTGCACCAGTTAATAACCTAGGTTAACACCAGATAACAGAACTTTGGAATTTTATTTGTGAATTCTTTATTCAAAACAAAACAGTAGACAGAGATGTGGTTTTAAATTTCTTCTGAAGCTGGTAAAATGTTTATACATCTCTCATTTGCTTGGTTGCCTAGTTATGTATGTGTTGCACTTACATGTTTCGCTTATTAACAATTTCTTGTGCAAGTATTGAGTTATTTGAGAAATGCAGATTCAAGTGCTATCATGTATTTAAAATATATACTCTCTTTTTATTATGGAGAAACTGTTCTTGAATTTTTCAATAAAACAAATAATCCCCCATAATCTATTCCACAATTTGCATACTAGTCTTGGGCATGCTAAATGCTATAATCTTGAAACCCAAATTATAGTACTGAACAGACAAACTTAAGAGGCTAGTTCCTAATAAAAATTAAAACACCTCTGAACTTGTGGTTGTTTGTAATTGAATTGTGGCATATTTACAAAGGAATGTCTGTAAGCATTCTCCATTATTCTACAAAAACAGTCAGTGTAAGTTAAAGTTTATTTAAAATAAAAACCAAGATTTGAGATATTTCTTTGTAATAGCTAAAAGCAAAATTATGTCTGTGATTTTGGGGAAATTTACACACATTTCTGGAAGAAACTAGACATACCAGAAAGAAAAAGAGTACTTGTGGCACCTTAGAGACTAACCAATTTATTTGTGCATAAGCTTTCGTGAGCTACAGCTTACTTCATCGGATGCATACTGTGGAAAGTACAGAAGACGTTTTTATACACACAAACCATGAAAAAATGGGTGATGATCACTACAAAAGGTTTTCTCTCCCCCCACCCCACTCTCCTGTTGGTAATAGCTTATGTAAAGTGATCACTCTCCTTACAGTGTGTATGATAATCAAGGTGGGCCATTTCCAGCACAAATCCAGGGGAGAGAAAACCTTTTTGTAGTGATCATCACCCATTTTTTCATGGTTTGTGTGTATAAAAACGTCTTTTGTACTTTCCACAGTATGCATCCGATGAAGTAAGCTGTAGCTCACGAAAGCTTATGCTCAAATAAATTGGTTAGTCTCTGAGGTGCCACAAGTACTCCTTTTCTTTTTGCGAATACAGACTAACACGGCTGTTACTTTGAAACTAGACATACCAGGAGGACACTGCCTATGAAATATTCTGTTTCATTCAAACAGTCTTCAGATGTGGGTATTAGTGTATAATACTTGTAAACTGAGGGGAGTCTGTATAGGATTTCTACTGTCCTGCTTGACTTAGGGCTTATCTATATGGGGAAATCTACTGGCATTATTATACCACTCTAGTTGTACTGGTATAATTCCTCGTGTGGATGCACTTTCTGGAATAAGAGAACCTCTTTCTCTGTTTAGTTTGTCACTTCCACACGCTTTTTGCACTATTTTAACTCTATGGGTTTAAATATAGAAAAATAGTTAAAATAGAAATAGAAAAATAGAAGTATGTTTAAATTGGTACAAAAATAGTGTAGATCAGTCCTTAGTGTCAACATTAACAATTTCATTGCTGATCTATCTCCAGATAGTTATTTATATTGCCCCTCCATCATTATCAGATTTTGTCATTATACTTGCAATAACCCTGTGAGATATGCAAGTATTAAAGACTAAAACCCTGTGTATACTACATATTCTTCTTCGAGTGATGGTCCAAATATGTATTCCACACATCTTAGCAGTGTCCGTTCACCTGCATGTGCGTGGTGCATTCCTTTCTGTTCCCAGCCAGGGGTATAATCGGTAGTGCGGGTCAGTGCAACTCTAGTTCCCTCTTATTGCTGAGTTAGAACCCCTGTTCCTTCATGCTCTTAGTTTTGCTCTGAGAATGACCACTCCTTGTTCAATGTACATAGTTTTAGATAGTTATATTTTGTCATTTTAGAGATAGCAAGTAAGTTCTTCCCCTCTTTGGGGGCCATCCTCACCCATGGGAACTATGCTCTGGATTCCAAGATTTAAAACTTTTTCTCCTGCCTGTGCTCACTCTCTATGAGTGATGAGCACCAGAGGTGCCTTTACTGCCTTGACAAGGCACATATCATGGCTCGCTGCTCCATCTGCAAGTTCTTCCCACCCCAAACCAAGGAAGCTCGAGAGCTTTGCCTCTGTAAGTACTTGATGGAGGAAGCCATGAGACCAGAAACCCTAGTACAACGTCTGTCTCCAGCGGTGAGCACCCCTGTGAATACTCCCCAGGCCCTGGATCCATTGGTACCAAAGAGAAAGGTCAAGTCCTGACAGGAGAGTAAAAAAACACTCTCATGGGTGTAAGAGCAGATTCCCAATGCAGACTGCTTCTAAGCACAGCGTTTCCTCCCCGTGTGGCAGGTAAGGCCAGGTGCAAATGGAATCTGACCGTACCGATGACTGCTCTGGTAGGCAAGGATATCGCCCATCTTACCATTATCCCTGCGCCTCTTGGATAGGCCGGCCCCAAGGACACTACCTGGGCACTCCGGCATTTCCAGAGGCATACGACAGACTCCTTGATGCTCTGAGCCTTTCTTGTCAATGGAGGAGCTGATCCTTCCATAACCACAGTCTCCACTCCTCTCTAGACGCCCCCCCCGCCCCGCCCACTCACTAATGTCATCCCCACCCCAGCAGATGAACCTCTCCTACTGCTGCCAGAGAAGCCCATCCCATTATAGCATTGCAACCCTCCAGTACCAGTGGTCCACCTATTGCCAGATCCATCTGAGGAGTTCTTGGAGCCAGAGCCTCATTTTCTCCAATGTCCCACTGAAGTCTGGACTTGCAGCTCAGATTGCCCTACGCCCTAGCATATGATCCAGCAGCAGAGACCTGGTACCGGTACCTGCAGGGCCCACCACAGCCTAGGGACTTGTCTTCTTGGCCAGACAGGGCACCCTGGGATTCCTGTCGCAGATGCCAGGCACCATTGCAGGCATCTTATTAACTGTCTCCTGTTCACCCAGCAGCACCACCCGTCTGAGGAAGAGGCAGACATCAAACCGGTACCATCAGCTGCACCGGTCTCCACTGCTGCTGCTTCATTGTCGTGCGAGGTGCTTATTCCTCTCCCGCTCTCTTCCCATGACCATCGCCAGTACCAGGACTTGCTCCAGAGGATAGCGGCAGACCTGGGGATTCTGTTGGAAGAGGACATCAGTTCCTGGACATTCTCAAAACCTCGGATGGCTCTACCCGTTAATAAGGCCATTCTTCAACTGATGCAGGCAGTATGGCACACTCCTGACACCGAAGAGGGCATTTCGTGCCTGCCAATAGGGCAGATTTTCTCTTTACATTCCCACCTCCCCAGCTCTCCCACTGTCAGTACAGCAGCAGAGCAGGCACACTAGTACCCACAGAAGTCTACTCCTCTGGGCAAGGCGGCAAAGAGGATGAATATGCTAGGCCAAAAAGTATATTCCTTGGTGGGACTACAGTTCCGGATTGCAAACTACCAGGATACGCTAGCTAAGTATGATTTTATAACTACAACAGGTTAGCAACATTCAAGGACAAGCTGCCACCGAACTAACAGCAGCAATTCCAGGCATTGGTGGACGAGAGGCGACTGGTGGCCAAGGTGGGCTTCCAGATCGCCGTGGACCTAGCTGACATGTCCTCTCAGTCTCTAGCAACAAGATTCGTTATGCACTAGGACTTGTGGCACCAATCATCCGGATTCCCCAGTGAGGTCTAAAGTACAATTGAGGACCTCCCTTTAGATGAGCACAAGATATTCCACAAGAAGACGAACAAATCCCTTCATTTGCTACTTTCCCTTAGTATATCCACTCTTGCCCCAAGACTCAAGCAACGGAGACAACCATTCTGAACCACCACCACACACTCCCTACCCAGCCTACTACCTATGCCTGTAGGAGGCGCCATGTAGGAAGCACCACTCACAACGGCCACACTTCCCACCTCCACCACAACCCTTTTCCCAGCAGCAGCTGAAACCTCAGTTTTGACAATCAGTTCAAGACTCATGAATCTTCCCTGATGGCATCCGCAGCACCCTATATCATCTTTGGGAGCCATCTTGCCTTATTCACCTACAATTGGGACAAGATCACCATAGACAGTTGTGTACTGGAGATCATCCACCACGGATACTCCATAGAATTAGTCTCATTCCCACCTAAGCAACTCTTCCCCCGGGGACCCACCCCATCAATGCATTCTCCAACAAGAAGCAGACACTCTGCTGCTTCTCAAGGGGGCCATAGAGTTGTCCCACCTCAATACAAGGGCAGAGGCTTCTAGTCACCATACTTCCTCATCCTGAAGAAGGGTAGAGGACACCGCCCCATTCTAGATCTTTGGGTTTTATCAGAAAGAAAGTCCAAATTCTATATGGTAACACTGGCATCAGTTTATTTCCTCCTTCCCACCGGGAGCCTGGTTCGCAGTTCTCGACATGAAGCACGCTTACTTACATGTGGATATTCTCCCAGCCCACCACAAGTTTCTTAGTTTTTGGGTAGGACACCAATACTACCAGTTTCTGGTCCTTCCATTCGGTATAGTGACCGCTCCATAGGTGTTCACAAAGGTCTTCAGTGTGGCAGCCTCCCAAATTTACCATCTCGGCTACTTGGTATATCCCTACCTCGATGACTGGCTCCTCATGGTGCTTTTGCACCAGGAAGTAATCTCCTAAATGATCAACCTATTGTCATTGCTAGGTATTTGTGTCAAAGAGGGAAAGTCAGTATTGATACCTACACAAACAATACACGTTTTAGGTGTCTCTCAACTCCATAGAGGCAAGAGGCTTCCTCCCAGCGGAACACTTTGCAACACTGACATCCATCCTTGCAGACCTACATCAGAGACTCTACACCACGTTCCAGCTTGCTCTCCTTGGCCATATGGCTGCTTGCACCTATGTGACACCGCACACACGTCTCCACATGCATTGCCTCCAGGCATGGCTCCTCTGCATCTACAGACCCAGCAGGGACAATATGCAGACTAGCGTCATCGTTCCCTGGAGGGTGCTGGCCTCCCTCACATGATGGGCTGATCCTTTCAAGGTCATGATCAGCACCCCCTTCACACCTCCAGTACCACATATCACCGTCACAACAGATGGCTCCCTCACAGGTTGGGGAGCCCACCTGGACCACCACATGGCCCTGGGAGTATGGAAGCTGTGGGAGACCAGGATGCCTATAAGTGTGTTAGAGCTCCAGGCAGTCCTCTTAACCTGTCAGGCCTTTCTTTTGCTCATTCAATTCCTCCATGTTCAGCTGCTCTCTGAGGAGAACGCGGCAGTGGTATACATCAGTAAGCAGCGTTGCTCTGAGCCCGTCCACCTTTGAAACTGGTGCATCGAAAACATTATAATGCTTCAAGCCACAAAGCTCCCAGACACCCAGAATCCTCTGGCCAACACTCTCAGGAGGACTCTCCACTTAAATCACAAGTGGGAGCTATACGACACCCCACTACGGTACCTGTTCAAGAACTGGGACACCCCTCAGTGGGATCTCTCTGCCACTCATGAGAGCCAGAAGCTGCCCCTCTATTGTTGCATTGGAGAAGTAGGGGGAAAACTGGAGTGCCGGCACTCTCTTCCTCCTCTGTACAGAATACCTCACTAAGCCTTTCCTCCCATTCCTCTTCTATGTAAGCTTTGCTGGGACGGAGTCACCATGATACTCGTAGCCCTATTCTGGCTCTGTCAGTTCTGGTTCATGGACCTTCTCTGACTCGCCACCTGCACACCGCTCTGCCTTCACACGCTCCTGAATCTATCTCACAAGATCAGGGGAGAATCCGGCATACGAGTCTGCGCCCTCTTCACCTCACAGCCTGGTATTTGGATGGGGGTAGAGGGTAGTCCAGGCATGCTCCACTGCGATGCAGCAAATTCTTTCTCAGAGCAGGAGAGAATCCACCAGGGCATGCTACCGAGCTAAACGGAAACAATTTATGGCATAGGTGCACTATCTGTACCAGTCGTCCTACGCTACGTTCTTGCCCTAAAAACGTGAAGCCTAGCCCTCAACTCTATACAGGTGCACCTGGCAGTGCCTTTCTCCTCCCCTCTGCATGGCATGTCTGTGTTTACGCACTCCACCACCACTGTCTGCTTCATGAAGGATTTACTGAACGCTTTTCCTCCAGTACTGAAGCCCATACTCCCATGAGACTTTAATCTCATCTGCTGTGCCCTCACAAAACCACCCTTTGAACCATTGGCTACATGCTCCCTCTCCCACCTCTCGATGCGAGTGACATTCCTGGTAGCCATAACCTCAGCCAGGCAGGTCAGTGAGCTAGCAGCGATAATGACAGATCCCCCGCGCCCTGCCCCCCAACCCCACACACGCAGTTTTCCTACATCTCCACCCTAAGTTCTTCCCAAAGGTATTGTCAGAATTGCACCTAAGCCAGTGCATCCACCTACCTGTCTTCTGCCCCAAACCGCATGCCTCCCCCAGTGACGGTCCTGCACTCACTTTATCTGCCCGTGCACTGGCTTCTACCTTCACAGGACTCGATCCTTTTGCACATCACCAAAGCTGTTCGTGGCCATTGCCAAACCAAGGGTCAAACCCTCTCCTCCCAACAAATCTCCAAATGGGTCTCCGGATTCATCTGTGTATGTTACAAGCAATCCAGCTTAACCCCACCTAGTAGTCACAGCTCACTGTCTGAGTGCGAGCTGCCACATTGGCCTATTGGCAGATGTGTACTGGCAAGACATCTGTTGTTCAGGCACCTGGTGCTCTGTCCACATGTTTATGATGCATTATGCTGTCACAGAAACAGCAGCTCGGGTAGTTCCACACGTGTCCAAATTGCCAAAATCTCCAGCTTCCCCATAACAAATTCTGTATATATTCAGTTATGCATTTTAATACTAAATTTTCAGCACATTGAAAATAATAAATTACGGGCAGCATCAAATATTAAATGAAATAGATTACATAATTACAATACTGAAGTGACTGAATGATTCATTTCCATAGGGAATTCAGTAAAAGCCTCAGGGTTGATGTAACTGAAACTGTTGTGGAATCTTCAGTCTGCTGCAACATAGTGCAACAGAATTTAGGTCTAATTTTCCGTAGGGTACACAAGGCTCTGGATAGGTGACAAACAAAACGAAAATGATTCTGAACAAGGAAGGTTAGACTAGTAAATGGAACAAACCTCTGGGTGTTATAAGCTGGTAGTAATCTAAGAGAAGCAATCAGCAGTTGGACAGGTGAACCTAGCTTCTGGAGTGACCTTTGGCCTCTGTCATAGTTGAGTTAGAGATGCACAGAGTAATTTCTGGCTTTTCTTTAGTTGAGCACTTATAATTAAAGTTCTCTTGTGATGTAAGTGTCCCTTTGTTTAAACAGTCACATTTCACCCCGATTGATCTTTATGCGGAAATGCCTTCCTGTCCTGTTTGGTAGAATCAATTTTTACATTGATTCTGAAGCCTGACATTAAAATTGTGTGGATGATATTCTACAGAAACATTTATGTAGTATATTTTGAAACCGGTAATATTCATGCATGATGCATTATATTCTGTTACGCTTTTCTCTTTTTCATCATGATGAATATAGAAGCAAAGGACAACTGTCCCTAACAGCAGTGGTTTTCAACTTTTTTTTCATTTGCAAACCCCTAAAAAAATTTCAAATGGAAGTGCATATCCCTTTGGAAACCTTAGGTGTAGGACCCCAGGGGGAATACCATTGCCTTAGATTAAGATTCCTATTATAGATAGTGGCAGACCTCAGTCTTTATTTTGTTTACCAAATATAGCAGTAATCTCAAATATGACGTGATAAAAATAAAATAATTTGCCATACTAAAATAGGTCTGGGTATATTAATAGTGTACCTAGGTTTCATAAGAGCGAAAGTGGAAGGGCTTGTGGTTTTGAAGAAGTCCTAGTTTACCTTCTAAAGGAGAGTGGCCTCTGTCACACATAAATGATCAACTGTGAATATGCCTACTTCTTGAATATTGCATGCAGTTCTGGTTACCCCATCTCAAAAAAGTTATACTAGAATTGGAAAAGATACAGAGAAGGGCAGTAAAAATTATTAGAGGTCTGGAACAGCTGCTATATGAGAAGTGAGACTAGGACTCCTTGGCTTAAAAAAGAGATGAGTAAGAGGGGATATAATAGAGGTCTATAAAATCATAAATGAAGTAGAGAAAATGAATAAGGAGTTTTATTTACCCCTTCACATAACATAAGAACCAGGGTCACCCTATGAAATTAATAGGCAACAGGTTTAAAACAGTACAGGAAGTACTTCTTTACACAACACACAGTCAATTTGTGGAACTCGTTGCCATGGCACATTGTGAAGGCCAAAAGTATAACCGGCTTAAAAAAAAAATAATTAGATAAGTTCATGGAGGGATAGGTCAATCCATGGTTATTAGCCTAGAGGGTCAGGGACACAACCTCATGCTCTGGGGGTCCCTAAACCTCTGGCTGCCAGAAGTTGGGACTGGACAACAGGAGATGGATCACTCCAATAATTGCCCTGTTCTGTTCATTCCGTCTGAAGCATTTGGCATTGGCCATTGTTGGAAGACAAGATATTGGGCTACATGGACCATTATTGTGACCCGGTATGGCCATTCTTATGTTCTTAATTGATCCTTTCCTCTATGTTTAAATATAGAAGATACTAACCTACACTTAAGTCTAAATAGGCTGGATCTAAAAGCTCAGAATAGGGAGGATTTATACTATAACACCTAAAGAAGTACTAGCACTTTATAAAAAACAAAGATTACGCCAGAGATCTTGCTTTCTAAATTTAGACATGATTAAATAAGCGAGGATAACAATGCAGGGAATGGGTTAAGGAAGGCTAAATGTTACAGCAATAATATGATGTGGCTATTGTTGGACATCAGGGTTTTATGTAAAAAATTATCATCTTGTATGTATCTTGGAGAAAAAGTCTTAAAGGGGGTATGGGAGATGAAAGGAGTAGTGGTATGGACTTTATTTGGGTACATGTTCCATGATGGGAGGTGGTAAAAGTAATGCATTGTAGTAATCACAAGAGAAGCGAACAAATGAGGTATCAAGGCAAGGCCTACACTTTCCTTAGTAAGCTAAAAGCAGCTTTAGTTTTAAAAGAACCACAGACACTATGAGAAACAAAGATTGGTTCTAATTTCATGTATATATATCCACTTCCAAACATCCAAATCTCCTACTTTTAACATTACAGTCTACCAAATAAATGTATCTAAATTGTGGACCTGTTTTTACAGTTTTATATTTAAGGTTTGCAAAAGCGGGAGGAGTTGTTTGTAAAAAGTTGCTTTAATTTTGTAATGTGAGTGGATATGAGAGGCAGAAACTTTTGAACAAATCAGTGGCAGGTTTTCCAACGTTGGTTTTTTTTTTTGTTTTTTTGTTTTTTTTTTGGACTGGTATTTAAACATTTCTAATCTGCTTCTGGCTTATCTATCATCTGCAGTAGTTGACTTGATTTTGCTGGCACATCTCTCTTTTTATTTGTTCATTTAGGCTCTGTGTGATGTATCTGGGATGTCTTTTATATTCTCTTGGTTCTGGGCTCAAAATTGGGCATTCAGAAGATCAAGGCGACAAATTGTGAATACATTTGTGTTATAAAATGAAATATTTGAAAAGTCAGTCGTCTTTGACTTGTACAGTACTTGTTAAGCCCTGAGTCCAATATTGTGTTTTCTCTACAAAAGTTGAAGAAAACATCTAAAAATTTGTGATAAAATGCACTTTATTCAGTTTTAAGTATTTGTCATCAGCTATTACATGGAGAAGCAGAATTTTGAACTCGGGACTTGATAGATAGATTAAAGGTTTATAGTTTGTAACCCGAATCTAAACATATTTTTTCATTTTCACCTGGATAATGTTTTATTTAAATCTTGTTGTTACACAAGTGTAAAACTGTAGGAAAGGACTGTAATGTTTTACAGAACTATTCGAAGGCGTAAGTAGAATTAAATGGTAAAATATAAATAGAACCATGCTCATTCACACTTTGTTGAAATGCAAACATGTCGTGGAAGTAGATGCTCATGTTTTTAGTTCAGTGTAGAGCAGTGGAGTTCTCCAGCTGTTCTGGGTTCACAGCCAGTGCTGGTGACAACATATTTCCTCTGTAATCCTTGTATCTAGATGTATCTGTGTCATTCATTGCCCAGTTACAGGATTTTTGTTACTGACAGTGCTAGGCTCAGATGAGATTCTTCTTTGCAGCTTGCTACTTCAAAAAGAAACCAGGGAGAAGGAGGCAGCTGTATCTTTGAAATAGTACATGGCACTAGGTTAGTATCTATTTTAGAAAGTGCTGCACCACCAAATATAATTAGAAAAAAAAAAAGAGAAGGGAAGATCTGGTGAAAGGCTAGTCAGGGGTTCAGTTGCCTTATCTGAGCCAGGGGAAAGTGTCATTTAGGCTTGAGCTCCTCTTTTATGGTATTTTCAGCAATGAGTATTAAGTAAATAAACATTGGACAGGGTTCCATTTTTGTTCCTGGAATGCTGTAAAAATGGAAATGTAATTTTTAAAGGATCTATATCTCGCTGGTTTCAATGGGAGTAGAAGGTGCTCAGCACCTATAACAGGATCGGGTCCTAAATTAATCAAGGGGTGCTTTTCAGCTTGGACAGACTTAATGTCACTCTAGTATTTTTATAAAATAAAACAAACTTACAAGACTTTCAGATTGTGTGAGTGTCACACAAGTGCTTATGCGAGGTGTTGATAGGCCAACCAAGTGAAATGTTGCCCGTAACGGGACAGAACCCTAATTCTAGATTTGGAACATCAAGATCCTTAGCTTCAGTTAATTTATACCTCTGTTTTAACTGAGTGACTTAGTTTCCCCCAGCAGAATTTTCATACTAAACATAAGTATTACATTTGAATGTAGAAC
Source organism: Lepidochelys olivacea (assembly GCF_965140295.1). Taxonomy (NCBI): domain Eukaryota; kingdom Metazoa; phylum Chordata; order Testudines; family Cheloniidae; genus Lepidochelys; species Lepidochelys olivacea. The sequence goes on along the minus strand of NC_140411.1, from coordinate 122,270,344 downwards.
TGAGAATTGTTAGTCCTGGAGAAACATGGTTAAAAACCTGCTTTTCTTTCAGTTTACATATGACCTGAAATTAAATTGTGCGTTAAATATACTTTCTTTTGTCAAAATGAGAATCCTGCATTTTCAAAATCTCCTAATGCATATACTTTGATTCAGAAGTGTTTTATTTCAGTGTCTGACTAATCTCTGCTTTGATGATAATTTGAATGAGCTTTGTATGTGAAAGCCGTACTAATCCTTGTGCTTACTGTTTGAATGTTTGGTACAGGAAGCGAGCAGCTGCAAAACATCTAATAGAACGCTACTACCACCAGTTAACTGAGGGCTGTGGAAATGAAGCCTGCACGAATGAATTTTGTGCTTCCTGTCCAACTTTTCGCCGTATGGATAACAATGCAGCAGCCATTAAGGCCCTCGAGCTTTATAAGATTAATGCAAAACTCTGTGATCCTCATCCCTCCAAGAAAGGAACGAGCTCAGCTTACCTAGAAAACAATTCCAAAGGTGCCCATAACAACTCCTGTACTGACAGAAAAATGAACAAGAAGGAAATGCAAGGCCCCAGAGATGACTTTAAAGGTAAGGCATTCTAGAATCTTTATAAAATAAAAATTCCTAAAAATGGTGGTGGTGGAAGCTTGTAGATTTGTCTTTCTCATGTCCAGTATATAGATCTAAAATTACAACTCTAGGTATCATGTGTAAACAGTTATACAGTATTCTGGGGTGGAGGTAGATACTGTAATAAAAACTAGTGATTTGATTATTAGGATGTTCAGAATTGTTGGATAGCAAGTAGTGGTTATGAATATCTAACTACTGTTACATTGATATTGGTAGCTGGTATGGAGAAAGGGAAAGAAAACTGTACTAGAGTAGGCTAGATATTGTGGGAAATTGGTTGGAGATTTCTGGACAGAACGACAGGGTTATATGTGGAAGGAGAAGACACAGAATTCAAGGACTATGGATAAAATGCTGGAAAGGGAATCTAAGGCTCTCAGTGGAAGAGAGCTGCAGGTTTGATGTGGAGGGGAAAGAAGCCCGGTCATGGCTGTTGCTACATAATTATTTAAGTATTCAGTATTTGGGCTGCATTTTAGAATACGATTTTTACAAATATTGCAAATGGGCTGGATTCATGTCCAGAATTGATTCCAAACTGGGTATTCATCACATTCCTGCTAAAATATATGGGTGGGTTAGGTTATTATGGAAACATTTTTTATTTTGTCTTAAAATTTCAAAAGTTAGTGTTGTCACATGCTAATGTAATGGATGCTTCAGTACTGCCAGTTTACTGCTCAGTCATGTGACTCCTCAGTTGACTAGATTCTCAAGATTGCACCTTTCATTTTTGGCCCCTGAGTTCTGTGTTTGGGAACAGACAGGTAAAGGAGGAAAGGAACAGCGAAAGGGCCAGCTTGGTTTCATGGTTTTCAAGCTTGGGTGAGGCAGAGCCAGTCAAAATAGTCTATTCTAGAGTCTGGGTTTGAATTGTACCTTCCTTTGGTACTAGGATGAGGAGGATTTATGGCCAAATTCCAGAAAACCAGCCAGCTCTTACAGTGTGGCTCTGTGCTGAGCCTGGTGATATTCGACACACATGCAAATCATTAACTTACAGATAAGATTGCTACAGTAAACACACACATTTGCTGGCTTAATGTCATAAATAAAAAGAAAAAAAACCCTAAGGATGTATAATGTTAATGGCTTGGTTGTAAACAGAAAAAATACCTGTCCTGTGGAAAGATCTTGTTTAGACCTACATCTATAAAAGCTAAAACGTGCTAAAACACATTCATTTGTAAGTTAGAGGTCTGAAAAAAATACAGCATCCCATAACTATCACTTTATACTCTTTTGAACATGTAAACAGTTAAGCCTATTTACTTCTGGCTTTCCAGGAAATTACATCTGTACTCTGAGTGACTTGTGTAACTTTGGTTATGACCAATACTTTACTTTCATCCCTAGCAAAGGCTGAAATCCCACATTAACTGAAAAACCCAAAGCCTTTAACTGTGGAGGTGCCCATCACATTTCCAAAATTAGTATTACTAGGGTACGGTTGCAACAGGTTGTGCAGACATGCAAGTTGGGTTTCACTAACAATTAACTAAAAGGAAGGTATAGCCTTTTTAGCAAGGATAAAGGAATGGATTGCACCTGTAGTGTATCATCCTGTTTGTTTGTATTACAATAACACCTAGAGGCCCCAGTCAAGATTGGGGACCATTTGTGTTAGGCACTATGTGCAAGAACATAGTAAGAGATGGACCTGACCCCTAATTTCTTACAGGGTTAGGGAAAGGGATCCAATATCTAAACAGCGTGATTGTCGCAAGTGTCATGTTCTGCATCTTTGTGGTGAGAGGGCATTCTGTCTAATCTATACCTTTAATCTTTCTATATTTTAACAGGGTGTCTTTAGTTTCTCTACTTTTTCACAGCTATGTACATAGATTCTAGACAATAGTTTCCTTGGAACTCTGGAGGCAGACCAATCCTGTGAGTCACTGCTTCAGGGTAGGCCCCAACCATTGCAGAACCTGCCAGTATTGACCTGTCTCCATAGCTGCTTGGACCGACTGACCATCCTCTGCTGAGCGTTAGTGCCTAGAGGAAAAAAATTCTGAAGTCCATTTGAGGCTCCCAAATAGCTTTGGAACCAAAACTTACTTCTGAGGAATTTGAAATCCTGAATTACTGCGGTGATCCTTCTGCAGCTGCAGTTGCTGGGGAAGCAGCAATCAAACTTTAAAATGCCAAGGAAAAGGGTAAGCAGCCTGCTATTACATTTGATTTGGAACAGCAATTTTGAAGTGACTAAATCCAAAAGCTCAACAGCTTCCCCAAAACAAAGCCCACCAAGTCCATTGTTAAACAACCATCTGGGTTTGCCTTAGCCGTCTGTGCTACTGACCATAAGCCCAACAGTGAGCTTTCCCCTAACTCAGGCCAGTCTCAAAAAGCTGCAGCCCCAATTCATAGAAGAAAGTGGGGGACCTTTGTTTCATTTGCTGTTATGGAGAGAGACCATTTTCTTTTGGTTAAATCACTTCAGGAAGGGAGTCACATCAGCCTCTGTCTCTTCAGTCAGCTTGAGAGAAAGGAGCAACCCTCCAAGGAGTTAGCAGTGTTCGAAGAGCAACCAGGGGAGTATTTGTGGCAGTACTAGAGCTTCTGCTGACTTGTTGCCGAAAATTCTCTGTGGAGATGCTTTATGCTGCTACTGATCATGGCCTTAGCACCATACTTTTTCTGCTCATGGACAACTCTCTGGAAGAACAGAACATCTAGCACAGATGACAGAGTAGGAACAAACGGTTAATTTTTAGCAAGGAAAAAGATTGGCAATGAGGTATCCCAAAGTTCCATGTTCTGTTGTTCTTTAACATATATATCTTCAAGGTCTGGAAAACAGGATGAATAATGAGGTGACGGAATTTGCAGATGGCTCACAATTGTGGAGGTTAAATGAGACAAATATCAGAAAGATGTAACAAGACTAGGTGAATGGGTAAATAGTACAAATAAGTCACTGTTGAAAATGCAAAGTAATGTACTTTGGAAGAAATAACTTGAACTACTCATATTGCTGGGTCCTAAAAAGTGTGACCACACAGGAAAAATACCTGGGTGGTGGTATCAAGAGCTCAGTGCAAATCTCTATGCAATGTTTAATGATGCTCAAAAAAGCAAATGTGAAGATGTATAAAGTATGCGCTGAAAAATATTTCTAAAAACAATATAATGCCACTACATAAATTGATGGTGCACACTCATCTGGAATGCTGTATTCAGTTCTGATTACTCTCAAAAAAATGGCAGAATTAGGAGTCCAGAGATGAGTGACAAACAGTTAGAGGCCTGAAAAAGCTTCCATATAAAGAGATTGAAAAGATTGTTTTGTTTAGGGAAACTCCTAATAAGAGAGGACATGATAGAGCTAAAATAACGAATGGTACAAAAGTGATGGATCTGGTAATCTTATTTACATTTTTCATAACACAAGAACATTCAATGAAATTGAAAGGCAACACACTTAATGATAGAAGGAACTATTAGAGACAGGATATTGGACTGATCTGGTATGGTAGTTCTTATGTTACTGGTAATGTTACCAGTATATAAATAGATCAGATGGACTGTGCTTATAAGGTATGAAACTATAAAACTTGTTTTAAGTGCCTGGAATGCAAGCTATTTGGTCAGAAACATGCATTAGATATGTTTTTTGGATGTTAACATAGAAGAATATGATACATATATTCTTGTTGGAAGTGGGTGAGATTTGAAATGCAGTATATTTCAACAATAATCACTGTCATAAAATGATCCATTTGTTATACACTACAGCTAATAACCTCTGTAATCCAGAGCCAGTGAATTTAGTATTTCATAAACCTGGTTTAGGAGACTTATCGTGGCACAGAACTGAAAATGTTTGAAATAGTTGACTATCACTTTCTTTTTATATCACAATTTGATTTCTATATGTATGCTGAAACAAACCTAAAGCATATCTGTAGTTAATAGAATTACTTTCTAGTGCATTCAGTACTACAGCTTTGTATTTTAGCAATAACATTTTAATGCAAATGAGTGGGGTCTGCTTTTTTCCACATGAACAAGAAGTTAAAGAGCTGAGTCCTTCCTCTATTTTCAGGAAGCTGTAACCTGTAACAAGTGACATGATCACATGACCTGCAGCATCAAAGCAGCATCCCAGGAAACTTGTCAGGAAGGTGGGAGATTAATATCTTCAAAGTCCTATTGTCCTTCCTGATGGCCCATCCAGGCTGATTGCATACTGTCTGGTGGGCATTCCCCAAGTATACACACAGTTGTAATTATGACATAGCCAATATTTCCTACTTCAGATACAGAAATGATACAGACATACAAATTGGATAATCACATTCAATAAATCATAAGCTTTCCAGTGATACCTCACATGACCCATCTTGCATAAAACATTTTAGTTATGCCATATTCATATCATAACATTTCTATGAAGAATATGGGGTGTAATGTCACAGATGTTAAACAGCAACTACTAAAATTAGACATTTTTAAATCAGCAGGTCTGGATAACTTGCACTCAAGAGTTTTACAAGTGCTGGCTGAGGACCTTGCTGAACCGTTAATGTGTTTTTCACTAAGTCTGGGAACCCTGGGGCAGTTCCAGAAAAATGGATCAAAGCTAATGTTGTGCCAATAATTTAAAAGGGTAAACAGGTTGACCCAGGTAATGATAGGTCTGTCACTCTGATGTTTATCCTGAGCAAGATAATGGAGTGGCAGATAAAGGATTCAATTAATAAAGAATTAAAGAAGGGTAATGTAATTTATGCCAATCAACATGGGTTTATGGAAAATAAATCCTGTCAAACTAGCTTGATGTATCTTTTTGATGAGATTACAAGTTTGATTGATAAAGATAATGGTGTTGATGTAATATACTTAGATTACTGTAAAGCATTTGACTTGGTAGCACACAATATTTTGATTTTTTAAAAACAGAACAATATAAAATTAACATGGCACATATTAAATGGATTAAAACTTGCAAAGTGATAGGATGTTCCCAAAATGTAATTGTAAACGGGGAATCATCATCAATCGGATAGGTTTCTAGTAGGATCCCAGAGGGCTTCATTTTTTGCTATTTGCATTTTTTGCTCTCATGCTATTTGACTTTCTATCAGTGATCTGGAAGAGACCATAAAATCATCACTGGTAAAGCTTGCAGGAGACTTAATATTGGGAGAGTGGAATAATGAAGAGGACAGGTTACTGATACAGAGTGATCTGGGTTACTTGGTAAACTGAGCATAAACAAATAATGTGTGTCTTAATACTGCTAAATGTAGGTTATAATTACGAAAAGGGGCACTCGGTCCTGGGAAGTAGTGATTCTGAAAAAGATTTAGAGGTCACGGTGGCTAATCAGCTGACGATGAATTCCAAGTACAATACTGCAGCCAAAAGTGCTAATTCAATCATTGGATGTGTAAACGGGAATCTTGAGAAGGAATGGAGAGGTTACGTTACTTCTGTATTTGGCACTGATGCAACTGCTGCTGGAATACTGTGTCCAGTTCAGGCATCCACAATTCAAGAATGAAGTTGATTGACTGGAGATGGTTCAGAAATGAGCCATGAGGATTATTAAAGGATTGGAAAACATGCCTTATAGTGATTGACTCAAGGAGCTCAATCTGTTTATTTTAACAAAGAAAATGTTAAGGGACAATTATAGTCTATATAGTTGATTATAGTCTATAAGTACCTACATGGGGAATAAATATTTGGTAATTAGCTCTTCAGTCTGGCAGACAAGAGTATAACAATATTCAATGGCTAAAAATTGAAGCTAAACAAAATCAGACTGGAAATGGAGTGTAAATATTTAACAGGGAGGGTAATTAACCATTGGAACAGTTTACCAATGGTTGTGATGGTTTCCCCACCACTAGCAATTATAAATTGAGATTGGGTGTGTTTTTTTAAAAAGATATTGTGACAGACTAGACAGATATAAGAGAGTAGTAGAAGGCAGGTATATCAGCTTCAGAATGAGCAGGTCCCTGTTCTCTGGATAGCCAAACAAAGGCTATGCCAGGCTAATCAAGACACTTGATGCCAATTAACCAGTTAAGGTTGTTAGGTTAATGCTGGCACCTGACCCCAGTTAACAGGCAAAGAGTCAGTTAAGGCCATTAGGCTAATGGAGACAACTGGAACCAATCAAGGTCTGTCTCATACTGCTTAAAAGCTCTCTTTTCCAGTTCCCTCGGGGAAGCCCAGGTGAAAGGAGCTGGAGGAGAGGAAGCATTGCTGAATCCTGAGGTTAGGGTGAAGCTAGGAAAAAGGGGATCATGGGGAAGTGGCCTAGAGAATCAAAGTAGCTTCAATGGTGAAGGGAAAACCGCCAACAGCTGCTACTATTAGGGTCCCTGGGCTGGAACCTGGAGTAGAGGGCGGGCCCAGGTTCCCCCCTTCCCCCCGTGATTTACAGAGATCCCCTTGAGTGAGGAAGCAGACTTTGGTCCAGGCAGGAGGCCAAACTGCACCTTCTAAGCTCTCAGGAGCAACAGAGACTGTGGGTATTCCACCTTCCCACCTCCCATACTGGCCTGTGATGAAAGCAGCTCAATAACCTGTGACCTTTGCCGCTATACTGAGAAAGGGAGGTCATATTGAGGGCCTTAGTGAGCTTCTGAGGCCACTGAATCTGCCTGGAAGCGCGGGACCACCAATACAGGCTCAGAGCTTTGTCACAATATGTTCTAGTTCAAAAGTAATTATTTCAGGGAAGTTTTCTGGCCTGTGTTATACCAGAGGTCAGATTAGATGATCACTATGGTCCCATCTGACTTTTGGATCTATTAACCTTTTTACATTCGGATCCTATAAACATTTAGGCACAGTAGTAACTTCATGCGCATAGGTAATTCCACTGAAATCAATGAGATTGGTGTAGGTAAAGTAATTTATAAGTAACTTACAAACAACTTAGCTGTTTGCAAGATCAGGGCTTCTGAAGGAATGGAGAGAAAAGCAGCAACAATAAAGAGGAAAAAGGATAAATCTTAAAGAAACCTTTCAAAAATAAGATTTTTTTTCAAATCTATGAGAATGACAGTTTGGCACCCACTGAAACTACCTTTTTAAAAATCAACTTGTGTAGACTTGAATTAACATTAACAGATATTCTTAAGGTTGCCTACTAGAGTTTGTGCAATTAATAAAGTGGCCCAGCACATACAGAAGCAACCCCTTTGATTCGAGGCCAGTTATGTATGTCATATACATTGCAGCATCAATTTCTGAGATTGATATTGATTATGTATTTTTTTTAATGCTTTTCAGACGTTATGTTTCATGTTCATGAGATTTTTTAAACTGTTTTAGAAATTACTACTATAAATGACTATATTATCCTTCATTTACTGTATCACAAAATCAACAATTGACTAGCACTCTTGTGAAGAATCTTTTTTTTAAAAGTTAACATTTCTTACGGTACCTTAACATAAATAGTTGCTACTGAGCAGTGACCCTTTTTTTGTAATTTTCAGCTTAGTTAATTTAATGTGCATTTGATCAACAGATGTTTGTGTAAAAATTAATTTAAAACAGTGGTATCCTGTCCTATAACATCAAATGGAGGCAGTTTTACCAAGTACGTTGATGGGTTGGTCTTCATGGTTTAAAGTTTTTAATGTTTTACACATTTAAACATTTTACTGACTTTGTTTCCAGGCTATAATACCGTTATATATTACCAAATCTATTTCATTTTTCCTGCAATTCTGTTGCAAATCTGTCTCATTATTGCAATTCACTCCTAGGTCACAGAGCTCCATAGAAGTAAGGAGTAAAAAAACCAGGGTAGGATAGATACTGTAAATAGATGAGTTTGTTTCTTCATGTTAATGAAATTACAAAGTAAATTTGTCTTAAACTCATTCAACATTGTCAGAGTAGGAGGTATTAGATGTGAGGTGGTGGTAAAAAAAATGTTGTATATCATTGCAACTTCATAAAAAGTGAGTGTATTTACTGTATCAGGTAAATTTCAAGTGTGGTCTCTCTTTTAATTTTATAGATGTGACCTACCTAACAGAAGAGAAGGTAGATGAAATTCTTGAACTGTGTAGAGAGAAAGAGGACTATTCTCCTCTAATCCGTGTCATTGGGAGAGTGTTTTCTAGTGCTGAGGCATTGGTACAAAGTTTCCGAAAGGCCAAGCAGCACACCAAGGAAGAGCTGAAGTCTCTTCAAGGAAAGGACGAAGATAAGGATGAAGATGAAAAAGAAAAAGCTGCCTGTTCCACTGCTGCGATGGAGGAAGATTCCGGAGCATCGTCGTCCTCTTCATCGAGAATAGGTGACAACACACAAGGAGATAACAACCTACAAAAATTAGGCCCTGACGAAGTATCTGTAGATATTGAAGCAGTCAGGCGGGTCTACAGTAGATTGCTTTCAAATGAAAAAATAGAAACTGCCTTTTTAAATGCACTTGTGTACTTGTCACCTAATGTAGAATGTGACTTGACTTACCATAATGTGTACTCTCGGGATCCTAACTATCTGAATTTGTTTGTAATTGTTATGGAGAATGGTAATCTTCATAGCCCTGAATATCTGGAAATGGCTCTGCCGTTGTTTTGCAAAGCAATGAGCAAGCTACCTCTAGCAGCTCAAGCAAAACTAGTCAGATTGTGGTCTAAATACAGTGCAGAGCAGATTCGGAGAATGATGGAAACATTTCAACAGCTTATCACCTACAAAGTCATAAGCAATGAATTCAACAGTCGCAATCTAGTGAATGATGATGATGCCATTGTTGCTGCTTCAAAGTGCTTGAAAATGGTTTACTATGCAAATGTAGTCGGAGGGGATGTGGACACAGACCACAATGAAGAGGAAGATGAAGAGCCCCTCCCAGAATCCAGTGAATTAACTCTTCAAGAGCTTCTGGGTGAGGAAAGAAGAAATAAGAAAGGGCCTCGAGTGGACCCACTGGAAACTGAGCTTGGTGTAAAAACTATAGATTGCCGAAAACCACTTATCCCTTTTGAAGAATTTATTAATGAACCACTGAATGATGTTCTAGAAATGGACAAAGACTACACTTTCTTCAAAGTAGAAACAGAAAATAAATTCTCTTTTATGACATGTCCCTTTATATTGAATGCTGTTACCAAGAACCTGGGATTGTATTATGACAACAGAATCCGCATGTACAGTGAACGACGCATAACTGTGCTCTACAGTTTAGTTCAAGGACAGCAGTTGAACCCATATTTGCGACTCAAAGTGAGGCGTGATCACATCATAGATGATGCACTTGTCAGGGTAAGTCATGCAACAATGTAAAACTTAAATATGCTATGCTGTAATAGTAGCTAGAACCCTTCACTACCTCAAAAGCAAAAATGTACCTATTAGTTATTAGGGGTCTTCAAGGTGAAATGCATCGTACAAACTTAAGGTCCCATCCTGCACACACTATTGAGGGTACAGCATCATGGGACTACTTTGGATAGTAAGTATGACTCCTGATGTTTGCAGACTTTGAACCTAAACTGATAAACATCTTGTCCATTAGTAGTACAGTATTCAGTATTGAATGGAACCCTTGCTACTGGACATTGGCATGCCAACTCTTTTCGTGTCTATAGAAGCTCCTTATTTTCCCATGAACAAACTTTCTTTAAATTATCCTTTTGGGCTGAAATGTTCTGTACTTGACCTTAATCCAAAGGTGAATTTTATTTTTCAGGAGGGAGTTTGAACAAAAGCCATTACATTGTTTTGAGTTCCACAAAAGAGAGAAGTTTCTATTTTATTTAAAAAAAAAAAAAAAAAAAGTTTCGAATGCACACACAATGAGTAAAACTTACATTTTAAAAGACTCCTGTGGCTTCATCTAGGTATATTAGTAAACCACACCTTGTAGGGCAGAAGGAAGAGTGGCTTCAAGCACCTGAAAACTGCACCAGTAACCTGCTAATAGATACTCTGATATGGCTTCTTAAATTAAAACTCCAGTATAAAAACAAAAATTGTTAGAACCACTTTTGAGCACAAAGGAAATAGTGGGTTATGCAAGGCATTCACTATGAAAAATAGTACATAGTAGATAAATAACATATAATGGAGAGAAGTTGTAAACATCTTCTTGTATGAATATAACAATTTAACTTTTTTTAAGGTTCAATCGTCTCAGACCACTTCTCCCCTTCCAAGTTTTTCTATGTGCTCAGCTACTGTTTACCTACAATTTCTGTTGCTAACAAACTACATTGGTGATACTAAATTTATTTAATTTATACTGTTACTGAAGAAACAGAATTGAGAGCCCTAAATGAGCTCCCAGTTCAATGTTGTGAGTACATTTTAACTTTCAAACAGCCTGGCTGCTTCTTGGGTGGTGATAAGTATGACCAAACTGGGAAGAGTCCTGCTTCAAGTACTAGCATGGAACTTGTGGAGGGAAAATGGCTTTTTTCCCTTTGAACTTATCTGACACATTCAGCACCTGAGAAACAGCCAGGTTGTTGTAAAGCTTAAGTTTACCCTGTGTACCAATCTTTTATCATTTGAGTAAGAATGTGCTTCGTGATTTCACTGCTTGTCTGGTTTATAGCTATAACCAAATATGTAGTGTTGTGTTTAACCTAATGGGATTATTGCATAAACTCCACATGGCTTCTAGATGCATAAATTGTGGGAGACAGCAGGAGGTAAAGTACACTTTTTCTGTTCATAATACTCTGAGAGGATGGGCTAAAACTAGATAACAGCCAATTTCAAAGGAGTGTTCAATGTTGTAAATTCATGCAGGGAGGACTGATCAGAGAGGAAAAAAATATGCAAAAAAGTACTCAAGCCTTATCTACACTTACAGCGCAGCAGCGGTACTGTTACACCAGTGAAGGTAGTGAAGACATTACCTACGCTGAAGGGAGAGCTTCTCCCATTGGTGAAGGTACTCCACCTCCCTGAGAGGCAGTAGCTGTCGACAGGAAAAGTTCTCCAGTCTACACTGGTGGTTGGGTTGATATAACTATGTCACTCAGCAGTGTGAATAAATCACAGCACTGAGCAATGTAGTTGTACCAACATGCATTGGTAGTGTAGACCAAACCTTAGAAGGAGATTGCTTATTGTGGAAGGAAATTAAAATCTTTTGACAAGAACAAAAGAACTGATGTCCCTGCCTACCAGTGTTAATCTGAGGAACATGTGCATTTTGAACTGGCTCAGTTTTGATCGCTTTCTAATAAACCTGATCTCAGTTAAGACAAGCGGAATTGAATTGTGGTGTGTGTTAGTGGGGACAAGAACTGCTGGCCATTCCTAGAAATAAAGACCTTATTTTCCACCATTAGGGAAGTGAAGCTTCACTTTCTTCGTTAGGCAAGCGAACTGTGGGTGCCCTCACCAACAGATGCAGTAAGGGATCCCATGTAGGCTGGTGTGGACATGAAGGAATCCATTAGACCTAACAAATACTGTGCAAGGATACAAAATGTGACCCTTTGGCCTGGCTCTTGTATAACAGCAAAGTGAGGGAAACTAGTTAGAACACTTCTCTCTTGTTACATTACAGTTTGAGATATGTATGGCACCAAATCGCAGTTTTTTCCTCTAACTGCTAGATAACACTGCTTTCCTACTCCAGGGTTTTTACCTTGGTCCATAACAAGGTAAAAACCCTGGAACAGGAAAGCAGTGTTATCTAGTAGTTAGAGGGAAAAACTGGGCTTTGGGGCACCTGGGTTCTCTAATATGCTTAGCCACCTCATTGTAAAGCATTTTGAGGCCTTTCGACAAAAAGCAATCACATAAATGCAAACCAAGTATTAAGTATTCCAGTTTTCATGCAAATATTTATAGGGCCCTTCTTATTTCTCTGTCCTCACTGGTATTCAAAACAATTTGTAGTTAATATCCTTTACAAATTTTCCTGATCATAATGGAAGTTAAGTAAGACTAGGGGTGTAATTTTAAAAGGACTTGAATGATGTGGGCATCTAAGTCCCATTTTCAGAAGTGACTTAGTGCATTCAAGCTTGAGTATCATTGAAAGTATTAGTAAATGGATTGTCAGGATCAGTTCTCCAATTTTAAAAGTAAAATTTTCAGATCTGATTAGATAAATAGTTACTTTGTTAAATACTTTTATACAGTGTTTAGTTCATGGGTGAGTTAATGCTGCTGTAAGAATGTTTTTAATACTTTGACTTTTATACATTTAAATTTGCAACTTTCATGTTAATTTATCTTGGAGTTTTTGCATATTATGAAACTATTTTATTGCTGTGAACATTAATTAAGCTGTCTGAGGAACAGTAAGTCATTACATACTCAGCAGTCAGTAAATGTACAGATCTAGGTAATTTCTTATTTATTAATTGTTTCATATGATTCACTCATGGAATAACTGCATTGTGAATAATTAGTCCCTTCAACCAGATGCCTCATTACATCAGCTGAGGCATGCAGTAATCCTCCCCAAATGTATTGCTTATGATTTTATTAAAATTGAGTTAGGAGGAGTATGTCCACTTAAGTACATATAATTAGTTACCTGAAAAAATCTCCTACATAATTTATTAATAAGTAGCATAAATAACTTTAAGTTGCACATTTGAAAAAACAGACTGCTAGTCACTCCGTGATCACACTGCTTGAGTACTGCAAAGTAGTATAAAAATAAAACTTTGCTGACCCACTATTGTATTTTAATATAATATTAAACTAGTAATTTAAATACTTGCTAGATAGCTGCTTTAATTTGCTTCTTGGTGGAAGGATAGAAAGGTGGTCGTGATTGTTGTTGATATACCTTTTATGTATAATTTTATTAAGGTTCCATTTCTTTGCTCAGTCTGTTTCCTTATACCTGTAGGGAAGCTGTTCCACTTTTTTTTCATCTGTTGGATTAGAATGGACTTGTTGAAACTGGCTTCCTTGTAATACATGCTATATATTTTAGTGTGTGGCTATAGTCTGAATAGTAACTGTTTTAAAAGAGTGAATCTTGCTGAACATAGTTACTCCCTGTGTGTCTTGAGGTCTTGTTAATTTTACTGTTTTTTATTCTTAACACCTCAAAGTCATTACAACTATGAATGAGCAACCTTAATTCCTCTCCAGTTTATACTCCTTGAATGGAATTAAGTTCCACTTGCAGAATCTTTATTGTCGATGGTCCCACACAAACCAAGAAAGAACTTCGCTTGACTGACTAATTCCAGGCTGAATTTGGAGGGCTGGCAGTTAAGAAAACTATCCTTATATGTAAATAGAGCTGATTTGCCTGGAGTCATTAGGGGATAACTATGAAAGTATGCAGTGACAGGGTCATTTTTGGAGTACAAGTGTCTGCACTTCATGCAAGTTATACTTAAAATGATTTATGCCACCAGACTCTGATACTACTTTCCCTTCAAACACTAGACCCACTGTGATTGTGCAGCTTCCTCCTTATGCTGGATGTGCTCCCACAATCATTAGGCAGAGATCACTGATACTCTGTTCCAAGATTCTGAATTTTCTTCTGACAAACCATGTTGAATTTTAAAAAAATCTAAAAGTAATAGTTATTAAAATAAAACTAATTTTAAACATACTTAATTTTCTGCTTCCAAAATTAAGGATTTGAATAATGTTATAGTGTTTCTATGTTGTGATTAAAAAATACAGGCATAGTGTATACATTGTCAGGTTTCAGAGTAGCAGCCGTGTTAGTCTGTATTCGCAAAAAGAAAAGGAGTACTTGTGGCACCTTCGAGACTAACCAATTTATTTGAGCATAAGCATTCGTGAGCTACAGCTCACTTCATTGGATGCATTCAGTGGAAAATTCAGTGGGTAGTACTAAAGCCAACTGTAAACAGAAACGGAGTAGGCGGGAGGACTCTTATCTACCCAAGGTGGAGATCTGTGACAGAACCTTCATTAACACAGTTGTGACTTTTTCAAAGTAATGAAATAGCCTCTCTGTAGTCCAGTGTTCTTAATATAATTTTATGAAAATCCTTGCGGCATACGCTTCATACTTAGTTTAAATATTTATTAATAATTGTATTGCAGTAGCATATGTGATCCCCGATCAGGACCCCTTGTACACACCAAAAAAAGATTTTCTTTTGTGAAAAGTTCTCAGTCCTAAATTTGAACTGAGACACAAAAGGTAGATATAGTGTAGTTGTGGGGAGAACTAATATAACTTTATGGTGTTTTGCTGCACTAGTACTGAAAAAAGATAGTATCTCTTTCAAGAATATTTTGATCCTTGAGACTAAATATGAATTAATTTTTACTGAAGATATGGGAAGCCAAATGGGCAGTCCTTTTCAGCTAAACCACAACTGTGTGTACCCTGGGGTCCTGTAAATTTGATATAAAATTTGATCATTCCCCATTTAGTTAGTTCCATTAACCTCTTTGCTTCACTTTTAGGACCCTTGAAGGCTTAGCTCTTCCTCCCTCCCCCTCTTGTATATGGTATGGAGCCATCAGTACCCATCTTTGCTCTGCTAGTGATGCTTGCCTTCATTGCCAGTTAGTCAAATTATCTAGGAAACACCTACATACTTTCTCTCATGCTGCCCCTTTTGCATGAGAGGAATTCCTCATAAAAATCTACAAGGCCACTACATTATCCTCCTCCACATTCTACTCCTGGGGAAATTCTGCAGCACTGCACACATGCAGAATTCATGTCCCCTGCAGAGGTTTTTTTTCTCTGCAGAAAATACATTCTGTCGGAGAGGAGCTGAAGTTACAATTTTTGCCCACCAAGGGCTGCTGTCGCACCAGAACAGAGGGCAGCTGGCTCAGCGGCCATAGTAGCCAGCAGCTGATAGCGAAGAGGAGAGGCTGCATTCCTCAGAGCGCCCTGTCTGTTAGGCCAGGTGAGGAGGCACAGGATACTGGGGGGACAGACAGAGCACGGTATCCAGGGGTCACATAGACTGGGGTTCAGAAGGGCTTTTGGGGGGACAGACTGCGGAAGGGCTCAATGGGAGTGGGGGTGTAGGGACACCGGGAATGGGGGATGACTGAGTGGGGGTGCAGGGACACGTGGGGTTGGCGGAAGGTGGGTGCAGGAACACCTGGGGAAAGAGACAGAGGTGTCTGACTGACTGAATGGGAGAGGCTAGGGATCTGCATGGTGGCGGCTCTCCAACAATCCCTTCTTCCCACCAGCCCCCAAATAAATTGTTCCATACTTCTCCAACCCACACGCAACAACCCTCAAGGTTCACACCCAGGGTCCTTCCCAGCAGTTACTTTCCTCTCCCTCAGCTCCTCCATTAACCCTAACTTTTTCCCCAAGCCTTTGCACTACTTCTGAGGGGTACAGAAAATATGGTTCTATACTGTAGTTTAATTAATACTCAAAGTTCTGTATGAATCATAGTTTTGAATTCATTTGAACTAATGAATCTATTTGTCAAATACATTTCCTGAATCTTTTTTGTTGTCTGTATTGTTACGGACATACTTGTTGACAGGTATTTCTAAATAAATTACCAAAGTAATTTGAAACGTGTGATTATATTGTTGTTTTGACAAATAAATTTGCAGAATTTTAAAATATTGTGGACAGAATTTTTAACTTTTTGGTGCAGAATTCCCCCAGAACTAACATTCACCTCTTCTGTGATGCCTAGAAAACATTTGACAATGGCTAGGCAGTTCTTAAGCAGTGATCACAGTACACCTGTAATTTTCTCACTGTTACCTTGTCCTTCCCCCTATCTTTATGTTGTATCCACCTGTTCTCTTGTTTTATATTTAAATTGTAAGTTTATGGGGACCGGGAAGGTAGTCTTAGGTATGTTTGGGGCAGGGTGGTTGGCAGCAGGGAGGGGAGGCTAGCACAGTTGGGCTAGGGCCTCTAGGCACTACTATAATGCAAATAATTTCAATAATAATTAAATTTAAGATTTTTTTCCTATGGTTGATCAGCAAACTAAATGAATGGTATAATTTGGAATATCTGGGATTATAGGCAAGTATTTCTGGCATGGATTTTCTGTTGTGTGGCAATGCATACAACAAGAACAATTAAAGTAAGAGTTTGTCTATGCTGAGGTTTTTTGTAACAGCATCGAGAACCTCAATATAGTTGCACTGATGCAAACTCCCTGTAAACAGATGTAAACATACTGCACAGGTGTAAAAAGTGATTTATGCAGGTGTGGAAACTGCACTAAGATGCACCACAACAAGCTATTGCTTACGTTCATGCATCTGCATAATGGTGTGCGTCCTCTGGTGCAAAAAAATCCAGTGTAGGTAATCCAGAAGACTAAATATTTTTTGTTTTCTCATGCCAAAAGAGTACTCGTGGATAGACAGAAAAGTGATGCAATCCCATCAAAGATTCTTGTATAGAAATCACTGGACATTTCACAAAGAGTCAATTATAGGATTAATGAATTCACACATGCACTACTTTCATACATTAGTTTTGTTAAAGAAACTAAAGAAATTAGTACAAGAGATTTCTAAGGGTTCTTCGGTAGGTTGATGGGAGAAGCTGGTGAGCCTGATACTCTGTTCTTCCCTTTCTGGTTTTGCCTTTATTTTCCATTTTTTCAGTTTTCATGCAGCTAGGTATAGATATGGGAGACTGTTGAATATAATGATTCCTTTCACTGAAAACTGATATAAAGGGGGAAAGGTGTTAATAAGGACATTTGTTTAAATAATTATTTCACCAAACTTTTAATGTGAAGAACAATGAGTTACTCATATTCAAGCATTTAAATGATATTCAGTTGACCGTAATGGAAATCCCAATTTTTAATTATTCCGTTGATAAATTTTGTAGTTTATTTGTATTTTATTCTGTTTTCTATTTACACTGTCTTGACTTATCTGTCTCAAAACCAAAAACTTTAATGAAAATACTGAAAATAAGAGACAGGGCACTAATGCATTTATGCTATTGGTAAGATATGATAGTCCTCATTAGATACCTTTGCCCCCAAATTCGTGGCTTACAGAATGCACTTAGTCAGATTCTGGATTTTTATTACCTTCCCATATTTACACTTATGGGTGGCATCTGCCTGCCTTTCTGTTTCTCAGTTTTTCCTGTATTCGTTCTGTATTCATCATTTTTTCTAGTAAAATGGGTATACTAATGACATGTTTGTATTGACCCAATAGCTAGAGATGATTGCCATGGAAAATCCTGCAGACTTGAAGAAGCAGTTATACGTGGAATTTGAAGGAGAGCAAGGGGTAGACGAAGGAGGTGTTTCCAAAGAGTTTTTTCAACTGGTTGTGGAGGAAATTTTCAACCCTGATATTGGTATGCAATTTAATAACTCCCTCATCTCTATGAAGTTCATGCACACACAGTTTCTCCCCATATCTACTCCCTAATATAGGTACTCTCTTTCTGATGGTTCTCTGTATCCCTTTTGAGCGAAAAGGGCATCTGATTCAGGTTGGGATCCTGCATCTGACAGAGCCGCCATCCCAAGGACAACTGGAATGACTGAAATACCTTAATTGCCACAAGTGAAAGTTACCACGTACACATTTAGATCACTAACAAATAATGCAATATTTTTATTTTTACCCGCTTCTTAAAATTTGAATCTAAACCTTCTCTCGGCTTCCCCCTTGGCTTCAAGTTTTGCTTCTAGGGTTAGTAATCATATCTGAGGGGAAAAAAATGTCTTACCAAGTGTCCAAGGCAAACCTGTATAACGAGGTGAGGTGTTTTTTTTTCAAGTTTTCAAAATCTGGCAATATAAAAAAGGATTAACTTTATTCTCAAGTAGTGATGCTGATTTAAATTGTTGTGGAAAGTTTAGAAATACAGTCAAATGCAAATCAATTAAAAAGAAAAGCAGTAGTTTTTGTATTACACCTACTCCTGGGTTCCCCTACCGGTTTTTGTGGTTTAACAATCACATTTTCTTGAGGTGTGGTTTTTTTAAAATGTTTTTTCTGTCCTGTTCTCCCTTCACTCTCCACTGCTGTGTGAAAGAGCCACTCATATAAGAGAACTGACTATAGGGGATACAATGAAACCAACAATACACGGTTCTATGCCAAAAAAATAAAATGAACTTGAAAAAAGTCTGTCTAGTTTCTTAAAATTGTAACTTTTTTTAAAAATTCAGATTGGTATGATTTATCAAGTTGACATTCCCCTTTAAAATTGAATATAGCTGAAGGACATTGTTATGTAGGGATGAGGAGGAGGAAGAAATGTTAAAGGAATACTTGGGTCCAGTTTGTCCCCAAATTTAGTCTTTTTGAGAAAAGCTTTTACAAAACTTAAAAGATCCCTAGAGACTTTCCCAAAATCTTCTAAAAATTGTAATCAAAACAGTTTGTGCTGTAACAGGGGAATATTTGGGTAATCAATCACTGCATCATTGTGCTACACTGTAAGAACTTGAAAGTGAAAGTGAAATGGAATAGAAACAAACATGAAATTGGCTAGTCTCCTTTCATTGTTGAAGGTCAGAATAATGAAATGTATAGACAACATAAATAGAAAATAGAAGTTTTTTGAGTGTTTTTCAGTTTCACTTTTATAGTGCATAATGTAGGAGAGGAATTAAAATGTCTCCTTAACATACCAATTACAATTTGAACTGTTCATATGTAACCACCTTTTTACACCTATTGTGCACAAAGTTTTTAAATTAAAACATGTCAGGAAGTCTTTCCGTATCTGATGCATTTCAGTGGACTTATTTCATGCCCTTTATGACCTATTTGGTGAAGATAGATATCTGAGTGTTAAAAATCTTCCTCTGAAAGGATGTCTTGTTTCATTAAATTCACACTTTTGAAAAGTAAATAATTTGTTCTGAAATCCAACCTCCCCACCATCCCATTTTAAATGGAAAAGGAGTCCCTGCCTTTTAGTTAGGCGTTTGTTTACACAATCAGCATTGAGGGGGTCAGCAACTAAACTGCCGGAAAACAAGCTTCCAGTGCCAGCAACAACCCTAAAGGAACTTCGAAAGAGATATCTCTAAGTTGTTACTAGCCAAGTCAGAAGGGCAGAGAGCACACTGCTGTTGGGGAACATTTGGGTTTGGCAGGCATCAGAGCTGGCAGTGAGATACCTAACTCTTGCCATTTTGTAGAGGTGTCAGCCTGGCCAGCCCGCCCGCCTCTAAGTGAAATGTATTTTCAATTAATTTGTCATATTCCATGTTGTACATACAATAAAACTATAGCAACCAAAAGGATCACATTCATATTGCATCACGTATACCTTAGACTGAAGATTTTCTCCGCTTTATCCCTTTTAGTGAAATCAATGCGAGAAATTTGTAGGTTATTGGTTTTTATTTATCAAACATTTTAGAGAGATTTTCAAAAGCACAATGGGGAGTAACGGGGAAGTTAATGGGAATTAAGTGCGTTGTGCCTTTTAAAACCTTTAATGTGGTAACAAAAAACTTTTATGTATAACTCTGATACCTAGAAATTTTTGAGTTGGAATATTCTTTAATTTGATAGGAGCAATCAAAGTACATTTATTAAACTTCGAAGTCTTTATAGAATTTTGTAGTTTAATAAAGCACAAATTTCTGAAAGCTAGCAAAATCTGTTACTCTTTTAAAAAAATAATAATATTCAGCGCTATACCCGTTTTGTGCACTCTCCACATACAGTAGATATATACACACCTATATATACATATATATATATATGAGAAAGTGTCACAGTTAATATAGCAAACTTCTGGTACCTTCTTAGTTTGTCCAGGACTCCAGGCAGCAGTTTTCTCTCGAACTCTGTGTGTTTTTTTGGCCTTGTGCATGTGACTCTGGATACTTTAAACCTTGCCTACTGTGGTTTATACATCTTAACCACTGATGTATACCAGGCTTCAGATATCTGCAGCCATAGGAACTTAATCATTGCAGATCGTAAAAGATTAAAATGGATGAAATTATCCAAACATCTCTTGCATAGGAAAAGTATATTATGAAGGTAGTACAGGAATTGTATAGGTCTTTGATTTGAATGGGAAACGTGATGATACGTCCTTGTACTTTTGCAGTGCCTTCCACTGAAGAAACTCATCACACTTTACAAACACCAATTAGTTTAGCTTTAGCTTTAGGGCTCTCTGAGAGGTAGGTAGTATCTTTAATTTGTATATGATGAAACTGATGCAGAGAGACAGAAAATTATTTGATCAAGGTCCCAAAGGGAATCTGCCTTAGCACTGGTAATGGAACTCAGGTCTTGGATCTTCTTTAGTGAATGAGACAGGATGAGACTCATTCACTCTCCAAGCTGTGCACTGACAGCTTGACTACAATGGGATTTGAATCAGGCTCTGAATTACGAGGGGGGGGTCCTGTGGGAAAATACATACCTATGCTCAACCTGACAGAATTAAGGTTTGTTGCATGGTCCTCCTTAATTTTGTAATTTCCTAATTCAGCTATTTTACTTTGTAACCTTACCGTTCTTATTGTAGTTTTAGATATGGAATAAACATAAAATTTAGATAAATAGATTAGAAATGCACATTTATCCTCTGAGCATGGACATATAGTAGTGCTTGAGGTTTGAAATTGTATTCAACAGCATAGATGAGAGTTGGTAAGTATTTCCATTAATTCCCTTTATTAAGAAATTTATACTGGATTTCTTTAGACTTGTTTCTGTGCTGAGTTTTCATTAGATTTAGACTAGACATGACTTGTTGGTGTTCAGAATACATATATATATAATGAGAAATGGTATGGCTTGATGAGATAAAAAATGTTTGCTTTCATAATGCAATTCTGTATATGTCCTTAAACAGGAAATACAACTAAATAATTTCAGATTTTTCTACTTGCTGTTGTTTTACATTTTTTTCCCACAGGTAACATGCATTATAGCATCACGGTTAGGTCATTATATGTGTAAGGTGTCGCTTCTGTGAATTTGAAGAACATCTGGATGTGTTTCAATGGGAGTGTAAGAAAAATCTCAAAAATATAATTTAGGGTGCTTGAAATCTTTGTACTCCAATAGGTGTCATAAAAATAAGCAAGTATTTATTAGGAAATTAGTATAGATGAGTTCTGTTACCTATTGCATATTAAATCTGTTTAAAAGTTAATTTAAAACAGCTGTGTAAAATTGAAATCATGAAGAAAGTGAAGGATGAGTAAAAATTATTATGCTTGTTATCAAAAATCATTATGGTAAAGGGGAAGCGAATAAGTAATTTTTTGTGCTGGGGTCTAGGTTAATTATGACAAGACTGTTTTTAAAAGATATTGCAGTCTTCATCCTTTATGGTGGCTCTCATTGCTTGCCTTGTTTTGTTACAATCTTAATGTGTTTTCTGACTTAACTTTTACTTTTTGCATTATCTGTGATATCTTATGAATATGGATTCAGATAAACTAGAGTTCTAAATTATTCCCCCATCAGAACAGCAAACACTGCAAGAGTTGCTCATTATTCTATGTTTTTAACTTTTCATTCAATTTACAGAAAGTACATGCCACCATTTTTGCTGCAGTGGTAGTCTGGAAGACCACTTTGAAACTTCACTGAATTCAAAAAGCAGAATGTAGCCTCCCACTTTACTTAGTAATGTGTCTCATAGGGAACATATACTTGTGTTCCAAAAACTGCTTGGGGTTTCCAGTCCATTGCCTTGCTGTCTAAGGGCTTGTCTACGCTTGAACGTTAATTTGGATTGAGGAGAGTCCACATATGGCGTTATTCCTGAATAGCTGTTCTGGAGTAATTCCACATATAGACAGTCCCTTAAAGACTGCTTCTCTCTCTATGCACCATTCCACTAGTTGAGATCTACTAAAATACTTTTATAACCCTAAATTCCTGCAGGCAGGCCAACTTTTTTGAATGGGTCTCAATCCTGGATTTGGAATTCACTTACCCTGTTGGTCCAAGTGAGCTAGAATTTGTTGGCCTTCAGCTTTTGTCAGCAGGGGGTTGCTTGAGTGGGATACCTTATTTTGTGATTTGGGGAATGTAATGGGGTGCGCTAGGCCCAGAGGCTTCTGCTGGAGGCCTCTGGGTCCTACCATACCCCATCCCAGAGAGCAGCAGAAGAGAAGTCCTCCAAGCGGCCAGTCAGGGCCCAGCAGATTCGCATAAAAGGAACTGCAGGGCCAGAGTCAGTCAGTTGCTGCCTGGAACTGGAGGATTGAGTTGCTGGCAGGGACTGAGGGGGAGCAAGAAGGCGTTCCTGGTTGGCTGCTGGGACTGAATAAGGACTGAGCCCAGTGAGGGCTGCAGGAAGTCAGTTACTCCAGGGAGCAAACCCTGGGGTATGGCCCCATACCAGAGCTGGGACTATTTAAGGACTAAGCCCGTGGAGGGCTGCAGAGATATCAACAGAGGGGTACTGGGATAGGCACCAGTTGGACTGCATACCCTGGAAGGGGTCTGTTCTGTTTGACATACAGACTGTGTGAGAGAGTCAGCCGGGGGGGCTAAATTGTTGAAAACCTCCCTGAGAAACCATTGACAAGGGTCAACACAAATTGAGAGTCTGCAGGCACACATACTCAACCAGGAGGCACTCATGAGAGGTGGGTGCCATCCCATTGCAGGGAGACTTTGGGAGATTGGTTATAAATGTGTGGCTTTATAACTGACATACGTGTTTCTATAGGCTGTGAGCATCACATTTTATAAAACTGGAAAAATTAATTCATGCTATGAATATGTAATGTTTTTGGTAAATTATACAGTACTAAATTTAAAATGTAATTGTCCATGTATATCTGGTGCAGATGATTTAGAAGGTGGATTTTTAAACTTCATGTTTACTCTACATTTTTGTTGTTTTTCTAAATATAAAAGTAATCATTTAAATTCATTTCTTATAGGTATGTTCACATATGATGAGTCTACAAAACTGTTTTGGTTTAACCCATCCTCTTTTGAAACTGAGGGTCAGTTTACACTGATTGGCATAGTACTGGGTCTGGCTATTTACAATAACTGTATACTGGATGTACATTTTCCCATGGTTGTCTACAGGAAGCTAATGGGCAAAAAAGGAACTTTCCGTGATCTGGCAGATTCTCACCCTGTAAGTTCATTGTGTTCCTTGAATTTATTACTCCAGGTTGTGGAAAATTTATATTCATTTAATTAAGATTTGATTTCAACACAAGCTTACTGTCAGAATAGGTGAAAGTGAAATGCCCTGTCAGGTTAGTGGAAACGTTCTATGGTTATTTGTTAAAATGTGTGGATTGGTACATGATGCTACCAGTACATCTAATTTGGAGGAGTATGCATTGGCTAGCAATAGGATAGCTAATAGGTCTGGAGGTCAAATGACGTAGGTTCTGTTTCTGCCTCGCTGCACGAATGTGAGCAAGTCACTTAACCTTCTATGCCACAACAACCAAGTCTGCAAAATGAGAATATTATTTACCAATCTTTTGTAAAACACTTTAAAAAATTCTGCTACGCTGTGGTGACTAAGTTTTTTAAAGTGAAAGGCAGTTGTGGCAGATGGAGATGATTCACAAATTCTTTAAGCAATTATGAGTTTTCTCACATGCTTTTTATTGTCTCACCTTAAAAACAATAGCGATAAAGGTGGGAGGAAAGGTTCTTTTGCTGATTGCTGTAAAATAGCAATAAGCCACAATAACTATTTGTGAGTAAACAGTTAAGGCACATCTCACATATTTTGGTCCTGTGCCTTCAACCATCCAAAGAACACCAATAGCTTTTTAACAAGCAACCTAGTGTGCTTTAGTGCTGTTAGAATGATTTATTTAAATTAATTTGGGGGTAATTTTTCCATTTTTATTTGTAAGAGCTATGTAGTAAATCCTTCCACTATCGCAAATGTTTCAAAGAAAGAAAAGAGAAAATGAATAGGATAAAGGTGGTTATAAATGCCTTTTATTTTACTGTATCAGAAAAAATAGCTTAATTTTTTTATAGATTCCCTGGTCTGTTTAATTTGCTTCTCCTTCCAACAGTATGCCAAGTCAGGCCACTCTTTCAGCTGTAGTTTGAGGGCTTATAGCAACTTTAAACTCATTTTTTTATTGTAATAAGTAAATTGAGCTATTTCAGATTCCCAGTTTAGTTTTATTTTTAGTAACAAGTGAATTCAGAATTGTCAAGAGGCTACAAAATGTGGGGTGACCAGTCTCATTTTTGTGGGAAGAAAACGGGTGGATTTAAAAGTTCAGTTTACCTGTTACCTCCATTCCTTTTCCACAGTTGCCTTACTCTGCCATCCCTACTTTAATATCACCCTTCATAAACTCCATTAGACAGACCAAGATATTTAAATGCTGATTAAGAGTCTTAAAACTGTATAAAATTCAAAGTAGTCAGGCCACGTTAGATATTGTTGAGTACCACAGCCAGAATTCAGAGGGCAAGAAAGCCAGATCTTATTTAAAAGGCAGTGTTCCTAAATCAGTGATTACTAACATGGTACATTTGAAAGTGTTTGTGGAGCATAGGAGGAAGACAACTGGTGAGAGGATGAGGATTGCAGCTAAAACTTACAATAAGTTTATGGGGAAAGTTCACTATACTTTCTCCAATTAAAGAGCACTCACTTTCTCTGACCTTCAGTTTGCATCCTTGAGAGGCTCATACCTCTGTCCCCTAGTGGGAGTCCTTGAACAGCTACTGCCTGCACATCCCCTGCTGCTGCTGCTGGGAGGTATTCCTAGGCGGTTCCTCAGAGGTGCAGGGTTTATTACTGCTTTAGTGTAGGGACTCGGAGGGCTCCCTAAACCCCTTCAAACAACTTAAATTCATTTTTTAAAATTCCACTTATACTGCTCAATGTCTGACCCTAACTTGTGCTTATTTTTCAAAGACAGGGTCAAGTATTTAGCAACACGTCAACTTCCTCCTCTTCACATGATGTGCACAAACGTTTTCCTGTCACTTCTAGTGATTATGTCCCAATCATGAACAATTGGGATTTGGTACAAAGTTGTGACCTCACCCAAAAGATATAGCTGATCAATCCAAGCATGTTTTTTGACAATCCGTATCTAAAGCTGTACTCTGATTATCATTGGTGATAGAGTTGTAAAATAAAAGTCCCACTATATATCATCAAATGTTTTTATTTTATTAGGTTCTTTATCAGAGTTTAAGAGACTTGTTACAGTATGAGGGAAGTGTGGAAGATGATATGATGATAACTTTCCAAATATCTCATACGGATCTCTTCGGCAATCCAATGATGCATGATTTAAAGGAAAATGGAGATAAAATTCCTATTACAAATGAAAACAGAAAGGTAACTCACATGGCACTCTAACGGTGGAATGATCTTTGTTATTACTATGTATCTCAGAATTTCAGTCAATATTCTGTAGGCATGTAACTAAAACATTAATTTCAGCTAGAGATAAAGAAATAGTTAAATTTAAAATTCTAATAGTCCAACTGGGTTAAGAAGCAGAAGAAAACACTTCTGTAAAATTCTCTTGCATGTATGACTTTGAGAACACCAGTTGTATTATACGTTTTCTGTAACACACGTTTATGTATAACAAGTCAGAAATTTAAGACTCCTTTTTAATGTTTGCTGTTTACAAGCAACTATTAACCTAGATATCTATTCGGGATTCTGTTGTGTATATTCAGATTGCTGAGTAAACTGTTAATAAAACTAGTAAATTGAAATGTGCATACCAGACTTCACATTGTGTATCTCCCCAGATACATTTTGGACTCAGCATCTGAGCATCATCTTCTAAGAAAATGTGCCAGACCAAAAGATCATCTACTGTCTCCTTTAGTTGTAATTTGTTGCTGAATGGTCTTAGATTTCATACAAATTTAGACTACACAAAATTTTGATACACATAGAAGTGAGCTTTTATCTTAGATTTTGAATCCTACCATTGTTTGTGATTGCTTAAACTTTATTTACTGCTTGCGGTGCCCTACCAGAGTCCTCCAGATTGGTGGATGTGTGCGTAGGAGAAAGAGAATTTTTCCTTGCTCATAAACTTGGTTTCTCAAATGAAGTTGTCCACCAACTGGGAGGAATCCACTTGGACTATTTTGTGTGTGCATGTGGATAATTTCTGTTGAAAAATTTCAGTACATGTAAAGTTAACACAATTGTCCAGTCATAGCTCAGCTGCCTCGGAGATTGATTGTAGGTGGGCCAAGTCCAGCAGTGTACCCTGGCTTGGTTCCAGTTATGAGAAAACAAATTATACAATGCCATGAAATACTTGCTTTCCCTATTTAAAACATTAGTCCAAAATGTCTTGTTGGGTGTATCTTGTTTTTTGAAGGGTAGGATTTGGCTTTTAACTATTAAGTAAGTTTTGGGGTTGTTTTCTTACAGGAATTTGTCAATCTGTACGCGGACTACATTCTCAACAAATCAGTAGAAAAGCAGTTCAAAGCCTTTCGGAGAGGATTCCATATGGTGACCAATGAGTCTCCACTGAAATATTTATTTAGACCAGAGGAAATTGAATTACTTATTTGTGGAAGTAGGGTAAGAAATCTGGAATGTGCAACAAAACAAATTGCTGGTTTTCTTATCCCAAAGATACAATTATGGGTGGTGATAAAATGTCTTACATTTACAGAATCTAGACTTTCAAGCATTAGAAGAAACTACAGAATATGATGGTGGCTATAGCAGAGACTCTCTTATTATTAGGTAAGTTCTTTAACTTTTCAAGGGATATACAAGTAAACTGTATTTTACTAAATTCATGATGAAGAGGCACTATCTGTAATGTGAGGTTCATGTTTTTGAAGTACACACTGAAGTCCAACAAGAGCCAAGTATCATTTATTATTATTACTGAATTATGAGTATTTAATAAAGTCAGCAAATGATAAGATGTTTAACATGCTATTATAGAATAAACTCTTTAAACAAGGGAAAACTTATCAAAAGCTATTGAAGAAACTGAAGGGTAAAAAATGATGATTATTTTGCTCTTGATCTTTTTTACTCGTGTGCTTTCTTGTTGAGAGATGGAAGGGACTCATTAGATAATCCCCAACTGGCCAGGATTATTTCTAACACTATGCTACCTATTATTTGCCTAGTTTAGTAAAAAATGTGTCTCATAAACGTTTAGGGCCTTTTCATCTCCGACCTGGATTATTCCCACATACAGGAAAGGAAATTCCACATCTTGTTGCTTGCAGAATTTCCAATTAATTCTTCTCTTAGTGTGAGAGAATCTGTAGGAGCCGGGCTGGTAAAGTTCCCCTGTAATTCACTAGTCAACCCTTCAGGGGAGAAGTTCCTTAGTACACAGCAGGGGTAGCAGGTAGATTAATATTCAAAGTCCTTTGGGGTTGCTCTTACAGGATTTATGCCACAGTTTGCTCAACCACATCCTTCTCACTCACAGAGCCCATGTTGCACAGAAGGGCTTGTCGGGTCAAAAGTGGAATAATGCTGTAGAGAGCTTTCCCATCTTCCTCTGGGAGAGGATGGTATAGTTCTTGTAATCTTCGGCTGTCTGCTTTCCCCTCCGGCCC
Source organism: Lepidochelys olivacea (assembly GCF_965140295.1). Lineage (NCBI taxonomy): Eukaryota > Metazoa > Chordata > Testudines > Cheloniidae > Lepidochelys > Lepidochelys olivacea. The sequence continues at coordinate 122,242,303 of NC_140411.1, read as the reverse complement.
ATGGTTGTCTTTCTCTTCTAATCCTTCTCCAGTCTGTCTACATCATTCTAGTATTGAGGTTCCCAAATGTGAATGAAATATTGTGTGTGTAGTCTCTCTTATAAGTCTAGATATATTCAGATGATCTTCAAGACCATGAAATAAGAGATGGTGATGTTTTTTCCTCAATGATGAATTATCCTAATAAGATTTTGTGATGGGTGGAAGTGTCATAATTTGTTCTGGTGGGCCATTAGTGAGTTCATTCATTATCACATATAATCCAAACAAAAGGCCTTCAAACCATGTTATTTGTCAAGAACGAGGATGTGCAAAATAATGTGTTTACCATAGTTATGATTATAGAAAAATGTAGGGGCTCCAAAAACTGCTCAGATTATTTTACATATAATCAGGCTGACACATTTTTGATGAATTATTGTTTTTATTCCTCTAATTTTCTGGAAGCCACCTTTAATTTCACCTCAGTTTTGATCTTAACACACAGCTGGTAACTGACACGTGACTTGAACTGTTTAGTCAGACAAATATTGATATGTTTGGTAATATGATAGGAAGAAGAGAGAAACAAGATTATCAGAGAATAGACAATGCTTTGCAATAAGAATAGTTGAAAAATATAGAAAATACAAACAGTATTGAAAAGAAATGGACAGCATCTGCAAATTATTTGCTAATTTTAGAATAAACTGAAACAGTCTTAAAAAGTTAACAGGTTAACCTTCAAGGATTTTGAAATACTTCAAATGTAGCTTCAAAACTTCCGCAGTTAGCAAATGTTTGAATGCAATCTTGTTCAACTCCTATATGCTCAGTTTGTATGCTGATTATTGTATCTGTGTTAGATGATCAAATATGGTGTCATATATGATAATGTGTCAGTTAGCAGCTCCAAATTGCATAATTCTGGCAGTTGTGAAAGTTACATACAAGTAGGGGGAGGTCTTGTTTGTATCAAATATTCTTAACAATATTTTTCTCTTGCTTTCTCAACTGTGTTTTTAATTTCCTCTCAATAGGGAATTCTGGGAAATAGTCCATTCATTTACAGATGAGCAGAAAAGACTATTTTTGCAGTTTACAACAGGCACGGACAGAGCACCTGTGGGAGGACTTGGAAAATTAAAGATGATTATAGCCAAAAATGGCCCAGACACAGAGAGGTAAAATATTGACCTTTTATTTGGTAAAAATTTTATTTTGACTTCTTAAAAATTAAGACGAGTTCTGCAAAGTGAAAATACTAGCAGCCAAATCTTTACATTAAAGTTAAGTATCTCTTAAATTAGCATTTTAATAATATTTTATCGTGCTTTGACCTCAAGGTTACGTGAAAACAACAGGTATAAATTTTAAAGCAAAGCTGGAGTATTGTTTGTTCTTACCTATGGAAGCAGATGAAATAGCATGGTATTTCGAAAAGATGATGATACTTATATGTGTGCGTTTTGCATTCCAATGGCTGAATTCTTCCTTTTCTGTTTTTCCTCAGATTACCGACATCTCACACATGCTTTAATGTCCTTTTGCTTCCGGAATACTCAAGCAAAGAAAAACTTAAAGAGAGATTGTTGAAGGCCATCACATATGCCAAAGGATTTGGCATGCTGTAATAAATAAATCAGTCTAACAAAAGGGATTAAAATTGGTGGTGGTGATGTCCCTGTCCAAAAAAGGCCATAAGATAGTGAGCTACAGTAGTCACCTGTGTTTGTGCCTCCCTTCTTTACTGGGGACACTGGGCTGGAACAGCAGATTTCAGCTGCTTATATGAACAAATTCTTTATTTTTTCTTTTAGCGTGAAAGTATTACCTATTCTTTCACTTGTATGTACAGAGAGGTTTTCCTGAATATTTATTTTAAGGGTTAAATCACTTTTGCTTGTGTTTATTACTGCTTGAAGTTGAGCCTTTTTGAGTATTTACAAGAAAACAAACTGTACTCTCCCAAGGAAAATATTGCCATCATTTGTAGACCCTGTAACCTTCAAGTATGTGCTATATTTTTGTCCCTGTATCTAATCAAATCAGGAACTGTACTTTTTTGAAGTTTGCTTTTGAAACTTGAAGTCTTGGAAAACAGTGTGATGCAATTACTGCTGTTCTAGCCCCCAAAGAGTTTCTGTTCAAAATCTTAATCAATAAAGATGGAAGGGAGAACTTGGAATGTTAAACTGCAGCCTTGAGAACTTTACTTTAGTCACAGCACAACAATTAAAACTCATTTCACTATGTGTTGTCTTCACATGTCTTGTAATATATTGTGTTTTAAATTAGCAAAACATATTTTAGTCTCTGAAAGGGTAGGAGTTTTAGTTACATTGTTTAAAAAAAAAAGTTTACTGGGGAAAGTGCATTTTCAGCCAAACAGCTTTAGAGTAGAGAATGAAGTTTGTTGAAAAAAGGATAGGAAGTTGCTATATTATAAACAAAAAGCATGTGGAAGTGCACTTAAAATGAAGTTTTATTATTAATTGCCTATTACGTTGACATTTTAAATAGACAATCCAAAGTCTTCCCTACATGTTATGTCATCATCCTTATTTAATGAACTGTTGTTCCTTTATCAAGGCACATGATCAGTGTTGCAACATATCAAAAGGGATGGCTATTGTACCTTATATTTTTCATCTGACAATAGACAGCATTGAAAATGATTAAAACAAACTTTTAAGGCTTACTTTATATTGTTTATTCCCAACTGTTAAATATACTGTTGGAAAGGAAATACTAAGGTTACTTTCCTCTGCTACATAAAATATACAATAGGTTTTGAATTTAAATCTACAAATCATATCAGAAGTAAATCCTTTACCTTTCGTAGTCTGTATATGTAATGTTAACTTCTCCTGTTGCAATATAAAATAAAGGGATTATGCATTTTTAACTAAGACGACATAATTGGCCTATCTCGTTTTACAACAAGCAACAGCTGATGTGCAGAGCTGAGCTTGTGCCTTGACAATTGCTATAACTGACTCTACTACAGATCGAATCCATTTGATGATTTGTGTGAAATTGGCAGTAAAGGGCATAGTTTTGAAATCATTGGAGGGAGAAAAGATGTCTTTTCAGGATTATTTTAATAAATTCTTTCTAGTAATAGAAACAGACAACTGTTATGTAACTATAATGCTGAATAAAACAGTGACGTTTTTCACCATGGTTCAGTGAAAAAGAAGACAGTGATTTCCTTTCATAAATTAACATGGGGCATCATGAAACTATTTATTTTGAAACCTTTATTTAAAGTATATTGTATGCTGAGGATGAGACAAACCTTAAGCTCTCCAGAAATGACATAACTCAGTGTTGCCAACCCTAAGTGTTCAAAAACCATGAGTGAGCCGAAACCATCAAGATTGCCTTAAAAATTGATTTTTTTTTTAAATGAGACTTGAAAAAATGGATTCTTTTTATCTGGTTTTTGAGGCTTTAGGGTGCACTTAGAATACATTTTCAAGATTTTCTCCACCACCATGTGGGCTAGAAACTTGTTGGTTTAAATGAAAGTTGGGAGTCTCACCTAATGTCTGCAGGAGCCAGAACTTTAAGAAAAAAAAAAAATCATCTATTGCAAATCTCTCACTACAATGCTGCCTTACTGAGTCATTCGGGCTCCTTGCCATCTTCCTGTGCTTTAGATGGTGAGCATAGATGCTGCTTGTGATTGCCTTGAGGCACTTCGTAAGTATGAAAAGTTCTTGATACCACATGTTTATTCTAGAGCTGTTCAAACCATATCTCTCTAATGTGATTTGCCCAGGAAATGTTCTAAATGATATTTATGTCAAGTTTTCTCTGTGTAAGATTTGTGGTGACTTATTTTTATATAGCTCCAAAAGTGTGCTAGGCATTTCGCAGTCAGGTAAAAATACATGGTTCTTGCTTTGCGTCTGTTACATTCTAAATGGATGAGAGCTTTATACTCCAGAAGAAAAAGTAACATTAAAATAATGTAATTGTACTAGCTTTCAAAAAGCATGAATTGCTTTTGTGGGGGCATTACCAGATACATATGAACTTTGTAGAATTACCAGACTTCTGATTTAAAGATACCACCTACACTGGATCCTTAGGCCTGTGTTTTATCTCCTTAGCACAGCACTGATGGAATTCTCTGGACATAAAGACTTCTTTTACCCTTGAAGGGTAGAAGTAGCGGTAGTAAGCCAGAACCCTTACTGGCAGCTGCCCGCTGTAAATACTGCCCTGAAACGTTCCACTCAGTTTCATTTACTGATCCTATCAAGAAAGCAGCATTTCCCTCAAAGGACTGGCTTTTCTGTCTTCAGCTATTCAGGATTTCTAGGAACCCTGACTGAATATGCTTCACTATTACTTATCTCCCTGGTACAGTCAAAGGCCTACAAAACTGAGCTTGGGAACTTGGGTACACCTGTGCAGCACCTTAATGCCTGCTTCTAGGCATTTTGGTGCACACCTTCCCCCCAAGGTAAAGGTGTGGGTGGCATTCTGGAATTTATTTATTTTTTTGCCAGCACCTTGCTGTTTTTACTAGGTTCACAGAGCTCTACCATTATTGTTGTCCTCGGCACACTGACCCCTTAATATCTTAGGCACCTGAACACCTTACAGTGAGAGCATGTAGCCTGGTTCAATGCCTTGTTTAGTGCTCATCAATTATTTGGTTCAACATCCAGCACTTCCTTCAGTGCCCAGGTATCTATGGTCCATTTATTTCAGGCATGGCATTTAGGGAGGAAAGAAGGTTGCTCAGATGCTTCAACCATTTGCTCAGCGGGCACGCAACATTTGGGAACATGGAGCTTGAAGGCGGTGCTACTGACAGTGATGGGTGCCTGGAACTGCAGTACTACTGAGCCTCCGTGGCCCACCAGCCTGGGCTCCCTTTACACTGTACTACACTGACCAGCCTGCCAAGCCCTCTCCCAGGCTACAGCCTGCACTTTTACCATCACACGTACAGAGGGACACACCTAGCTGCAGTTATATGTGGAGGCTGTGATTGGCTCTGGATGGGAAGGCTTCAGCTAAGGCACTTCCCGGCTACTCAGGTATACTCATCTGTCTGGGGTATAATATAAACCCAAAACTTATCTTTCACTGCACAGTGTAAGCTCATGAAATTCACCCCCCTTTCTCCATGTGGAGAGGAAATATACAACAGCTTTCTGCCATGAGTTATGATTTCCACACGCTGGTTTTAGACAAAGTAAAAAGTTTATTAACTACAAAAAATTAAGTGATTATAAAGGGTAGCAAACAAATCAAAGCAGATTATCTAGCAAATGAACAAAACATGCTAAAGAGATTGGATATGAATAGCAAATTCTCACCCTAAATGATTATGCAAGCAGGCTTCAGGCTCTTAAGGGGCAAGCTGTGCTGGCTTTCAGCTTAGAAACCCCAGTTCCCTTCACAGGCTAAAAATCACTTTAGCCTGTGTCCAGCACTTCTCCCTCCAGTTCATCTTTGTTCCTCAGGTCTTTCCAGGAGTCGTCTTGGGCAGGGAGTCAGTGAAGAACCATGATGATGTCATTTCCATGCCCTATATAGCTTTTGCATATGATGGGAACCCTTGGTCTCAAAGCTTGATTCCCACACTAGTCAATGAAACAACACTGGAATTCCAAGATGGAGTCTAGCACCAGGTGACCTGGTCACACGTCCCTGTGGTGTTACAGCAGACATGAGTCAGAGCCTGTTTGTAGCATCCTCAGGAAGGCCCCCAGGTGGGAAATAAGCTGCGTCTATGGGCTATTGTTCTTCCTAATGGTTCATTAATTTGAATGGGCCCTTCCCAGCCAGCCCTCTAGACCGAGAGTCTTTTGTCTAGTGGGTGTTCCCCATGTGTAAACAAATTTGTAATAGATACATAGTCAATATTCACAACTTCAGATACAAAAATGATACATGCATACAAACAGGATAATCATATTGTGACAAAGTTCCTCCTCTAGCTGGGTGGGTCTTGCGCTTATTGGCGGATTTGCTTGCCTCGGAGATTCACAGCAGTCCTCAGTTTGGCCATTTTTGTGAACCCACAGTCCAGGTCAACTCCTCCAGTGTCTGATCAGCAGTTGGGAGGTTTGGGGGGAACCCGGGCCCGCCCTCTACTCCGGGTTCCAGCCCAGGGCCCTGTGGAATGCAGCTGTCTAGAGTGTCGCTTGGAACAACTGTGCGACAGCTACAACTCCCTGGGCTACTTCCCCATGGCCTTCTCCTAACGCCTTCTTTATCCTCACCATAGGACCTTCCCCCTGGTGTCTGATAATGTTTGTACACCTCAGTCCTCCAACAGTCAGTGTTCTCACTCTCAGCTCCTAGTGCCTCTTGCTCCCAGCTCCTCACATGCACACCACAAACTGAAGTGAGCTCCTTTTTAAACCCAGGTGCCCTGATTAGCCTGCCTGTCTTAATTGATTCTGGCAGCTTCTTGATTGGCTGCAGGTGTTCTAATCAGCCTGTCTGCCTTAATTGTTTCCAGAAAGTTCCTAATTGTTCTGGAACCTTCCCTGTTGGGAAACGGGATGTCCCTCGCTTGTTCCTCAGCTATCAGCTTTCTATTCTTTCCTAAAGCCCCCTGGCCTGGATTTTTCTTACTTTTCGACCCTGCCTTAGTTCCCCTCCCCTCCCTGACCGGGCCAGATGCTTTTTTGTTTTGGTTTGGTTTTTTGCTGTTTTTCTTTGCTGCCGTTGAGTGCTGGTCGGCTGCCAGCTTGCCGCCAGCACCCCCGCCCCACGCCTGCTCTCGGGTGCAGCTACTTGCCTCAGCTGAAACCCCCGAAGGAGGGGGGGAAGACTGCCGACCCGCTATCCCGAGGGGGGAGTGGAAGCCCCCAGACCCAGCCGTTTTGCTGTCAGCTTATTTCTGTAATTTTTCTCAGCTTGCCGGAAGCCTTGGAACACAGCCAACATAGCTGGAGAAGAAGATTTCAGAAGACAGGAGAAATAACCCAGGGAAGCTACAAATCATCGTGAAAGGGCCCGTAAGACTGAGTAATTTTCTGAATTATACTCTCGTGGGGGGAAGTTTGACTGTGTTTTAATTGCGTCTGTGGTGGCACAGGGGGTGTGGCACGGAGCTGCCCCCCGATCCATCGGTGCCCCTAACCCCCCCACCATTACTACAACTGTCACGGCCCCCCCGCCATTCGTACCTGCTGGCAACCTGCCATCTGCCTTCAAATCCAGCTGTTTGCTTTGAACTTTGCCTTTCAGACCGGACATAACAGCTAACCAAACGAGACTCTTCGGACAAACATGCGTGGGTACACACACACACACACACACACACCCCGGACTGTTTATTTTACAGCTTGCCCCCATCACCGGACCCCGCTTCTTGTTTTTTCCCCCTTCCAGTCCAACCCATTTAGCACCCCCCCACCCCCGCCTGCAGCCCAGCAGAGAGGAGCGGTTAATCTGCTTCCCCCTCTCCCCTCCTCCTTCCGGTGTCTCCCCGTCTCTCCCTGCTCACAATGGCAGGGAATGAGAGGGGCAAGGCCCCTCTAACAAAATCAGCTGCTGGGGCACCGGCAGCAGGAGGCACCGGGTGATCACTGCTGCTGCTGCACCCACCACCCCCCCAGATTCTAGGAAACCCCCCTTCAGCCGGCCGGAAAGGCCAGGGCGGGAAGAAAGGAAAGGGCCCCGCTAAAACCACTAGGCCCTCCATGGCAGGGGCTGCCCCCACAGCTGTGGCCTCATCATCGACCGTGGCGTCCCTCCCTGCGTTTCCCTCCACCAGCTCTGCGAATGTTCCGCGGCCCCCAGGACGTATGCCCGGGTGGTGACGGGCTCCCCCCTGCCTGCCACCTCATCATCTCGCCCACCCCCTGCCTCCGCTACCCTCACCAGTGGCCGGGGCCCTTTCCACACCTTGACCAGGAGGCATGGTGTCCGTTGCCTCCTGGTGCCCGCCTCGCCCCACGTGGAGACATACGTGCAGGCGTTGGCGAAGGTGGTAGGACCCACGGCTATTGTGGTGGCCTCCAAGATGTATGGGAAGGTCGTTTTTTTCTTAGCTGTGGAGGCTGCCGCCCAGGAGGCGGTGGAGAGGGGCCTGGCGGTGGGGGCGGGTGTTTGTCCCCCTGGAGCCGCTAGAAGACCTGGGTGTTCGCCTCGTCCTCACCTCCGTTCCTCCCTTCTTACCCAATGTTGCCCTGTTGCCCGCTCTCTCCACCCTGGGGAAACTTGTCTCTGTCATCAGCCCTCTCCTGCTGGGCTACAAGGACCCCACCCTCCGTCACGCCCTTTCGTTCCGCCGGCAAGTGCAGCTTCTACTGCCGGCGGGGGCGCGTGACAGAGAGGCGCTTGAGGGGTCCTTTCTAGTCCCCTACGAGGGAGCCCGCTATCGGGTCTTTTACTCCACCGGAGAGGCCCGGTGCTACCTCTGCCGCTCAGCGGGGCATGTCCGCAGAGACTGCCCTTTGGCCTGGGGGGGAGGGGCACCCGAGACCCGGCAGGACATCAGCCCTGTCGTTGCCGACGCCCCTGGCTACCCGGCACCTGAAACCAACCCTCCTCCTACTCGATCCATCGCTGCTCCCGTCCGGGCCCAAGAGATACCTTCCCTACAACGCCCAGGCAAGCAAGAGAGTCCCACCCTTGCTATTACCAATCCGGCAGAGCCTATGGAGGAGGGTTTGGCAAGGATATTACCGGGTATAGGAGAGGGCCCGCCCCAAGGAGAACCCCCCGCCCTTCATGCTGCCTCACCGCTACCCCCCCAAACCCCTGAACCATCGCCTCCGCCTCCCGACATGACCCCTGCTTACCAACCCCCAGACGACGCTATGGAGGGCTGGACCCTAGTCCAGGGGAAGCGAGGCAAGTGGAAGGCTCGAGCTCCACTGCATCCATCCGACGTGGAAGCCCCCCGGAAGACCAGGAAAGGAGGCACTGATATTGAGCCTCCCACTACGGCCACGAGTGAGATCCATCCGCTGGTGTCGGGAGGGGAAGACAGACTGGCATTGGAGGGCAGAATCCCCCCTCCACGGGAGACCCTCCCCTCCCGAGGACGCCCCTTCTGCCCGGACACCACCCGAACCCCCCGCCAATAAGGAACCCCCACACCCCCAGCCCTCCGCATGACGCCTCCCATTATCACAACCCTGAATACCAGGGGCTGTAGGATGGCTCTTCACAGGTCCCAGGTGCTCTCTTACCTTCGGGAAGGGAGGTACTCTGTAGTTTTCCTGCAGGAGACCCATACGGATCCGACCGCCAAGGACAGCTGGCGGCTGGAGTGGAGGGACGGGGTCTACTTTAGCCACTTCATGACTTGGCAAGCTGGAGTGGCGACCCTGTTCTCCCCCAACCTACAGCCCCAGGTGCTAGGGGTCACTGAGGTGCCGGGCCACCTGCTGCATCGCCGAGTCCGTATGGAGGGGCTCGTGGTCAACTTTGTTAATATCTATGCCCCGACAACAAGCCCGAAATGGCCACAATTCTATCAGCGGGTGTCCGACTTCCTCAGCACCCTAGATTCTCACGAGTGCCTAGTCCTGGGAGGGGAATTTAACACCACCCTCGAGGAATGGGACCACTCAGGGGCCGAGCTGAGCCCGTCCGCCGCGAACATTCTCTGAGAAATAGTCGAATATCACTCCCTAGTAGACGTCTGGCGTGACCACCACCCAGATGACACTTCCACGTTCACCTGTGTCCGGGTGGAGGCCCATCGGTCACACCACTCTCGGTTGGACCGTATTTATTTATCCCGTTTCCATCTTTCACAGGCCCACTCCTCCAACATTCGGCCGGCCCCATTTTCCGACCATCATTTAGCCACTATAACAGCCTCCCTCCGTGCAGAGAGGCCGGAGCCGGCCTATTGGCACTTTAACAGCCTGTTGGAGGATGTGGGCTTCGTGACGTCCTTCCGGGAGTTCTGGCTGGCCTGGCAAGAGCAGCGGCGTGCCTTTCCCTCGGCGCGGCGATGGTGGGATCTAGGGAAGGTGCCCGCAAAGCTCTTCTGCCGTGACTATACTCGGGGCACCAGCCGACGGAGGAATGCAGTGATAGAGCAGTTGGAATGGGAGGTCTTGGAGATGGAGAGGCATCTGGCCGCCAGCCCCGAGGACCCGTTCCTCTGCGGAGCGTGCCGGGAGAAGCGGGAGGAGCTCCGGGCCCTCGAGGACCATCAGGCCCGAGGTGCCTTTGTTCGATCCCGCATCTGCCTCCTTCGGGAGATGGACCGCGGCTCCCATTTCTTCTACGCCCTGGAGAAAACGAGGGGGGCCAAGAAACACGTCACCTGCCTTCTAGCAGAAGACGGCGCCCCCCTCACGGATCTGGTGGAGATGTGTGGGAGGGCCCGTGACTTCTACACAAGCCTTTTCACCCCGGATCCAACCGATCCTCGCGCTTGCAGGGTGCTCTGGGAGGAACTCCCCATGGTCAGCGTGGGCGACTGAGACCTGCTAGAGCTGCCTCTCACCCTGGCCGAGTTCTCAGAAGCCCTCCGTCGCATGCCCACCAATAAATCTCCGGGCATAGACGGGCTGACCGTGGAGTTCTACCGCGCATTCTGGGACATCTTTGGCCCAGACCTAGCCACTGTCTGGGCTGAGTCTTTGCAGGGCGGGGTCCTCCCTCTTTCGTGCAGGTGAGCAGTGCTCGCCTTGCTGCCGAAGAAGGGGGACCTCCGCGATTTACGAAACTGGCGTCCCGTCTCACTCCTTAGCACGGACTACAAAATCGTAGCAAAAGCAATCTCGCTGCGGCTAGGGTCCGTGATGGCAGACGTGATCCACCCAGAATACTATCCCAGGTCGCAGCATTTTTGACAACCTCTTTCTAGTCCGAGACCTTTTGGAACTCGGGCATAGAGACGGTCTGTCGTTCGCCCTCCTGTCTCTCAATCAGGAGAAGGTGTTTGATAGAGTAGACCATGAGTATCTCCTGAGCACTCTGCAGGTGTTCAGATTCAGACCTCAGTTTGTGAGTTTTCTCTGGGTGCTGTACGCCTCCGCGGAGTGTTTGGTTAGGCTCACTGGACCCTGACTGAACCGGTCAGCTTCGGGCGAGGAGTGCGGCAGGGGTGCCCCCTCTCAGGCCAGTTGTACGCTCTGGCGATGGAGGCTTTCCTCTGTCTCCTCCGCAGGAGGTTGACAGGGTTGGTGCTGCGGGAGCCGGAGCTGCGGCTGGTCCTGTCGGCGTACGCCGATGACGTGCTCCTCGTGGTCCAGGACCCAGGCGACTTGGCGCGAGTGGAGGCTTGCCAGGCCATCTACTCGGCAGCCTCCTCCGCCTGAGTCAACTGGGTCAAGAGCTCTCGCTTGGCGGTGGGGGACTGGCGGCAGGTGAGCTCCCTCCCACCCGCGCTTCAGACCATCCGGTGGAGTGCGGGTCCACTGCTCTATCTCGGCGTTTACCTTTCCTCCACACAGCCTTCCCTGCCGGAGAACTGGCAAAATTTAGAGGGCGGGGTGATAGAGCGGCTCCGGAAATTGATGAGGCTACTCCGATGTCTCTCCCTCCGAGGGAGAGCACTGGTGCTTAACCAACTAGTCCTGTCCAAGCTCTGGTACCGGCTCAACACCCTGGCCCTGGCCCCGGCCCCGGATTTCCTGACCCACCTCCGGACAACGATTCTAGAGTTCTTTTGGTCAGGAATGCACTGGGCCCCTGTTGGGGTTCTTCATCTACCCCTGAAGGAAGGAGGGCAGTGTCTGCACACTCAGGTCCGTGTCTTCTGCCTCTAGGCCCTACAGAGGCTCCTTTATAGTGCACGTAGTTCAACGTGGAGCATACTGGCGCACACCTTCCTGCGCCGCTTCCAAGGGCTCCGATACGACCGGCAGCTCTTTTATCTCTGTCTGAGAGGTTTTCCGCGAGACCTCTCCGGGCTGCCGGTCTTCTACCAGGACCTCCTCCGGACCTGGAAATGGGTTTTTAATTACCAGGTCCATGGCGGCCACCGAGGGGGCAGATCTCCTCGCGGAGCCCCTGCTACACAACCCCCAGCTCTGTGTGCAGGCAGCGGAGTCCCGCTCGGTGCGCCAGAGTTTGGTCCTGGCGGAAGTCACGAGGGTTGAAGACCTCCTGGACTACAACCAGGGAGACTGGCTGGATCCCCTGATGCTCGCTCGGCGCATGGGGCTCTCTAGACCTCATACCCCCGGCACGTACTTCAGGAGGTGAAGGTCACCTTGACACCCGCTGCTCGGGCTTATCTCAACCGAGGTCTGCGCGAGGGTGTACCCCGCCCACCCTCTACCCCAGGCCTGCCGGACCTTTCAATTGGGCCCCTACCCCGTAGATCCCAACAAACCCCTCACCCTTTCACTGCAAGCCAGCTGCATGAACTGCAGCCGGTCAGCTTCCAAATTGCGCCATGGAAATATCTATACACACTCACGCTTCACACCCTTCATGCCCACACCCTGGTGTCCCGCCTCGATACAAAGGGGCGGGACCTCCTGCCACCTTTGGAGGGTGAGCAACCCCGGTGGGCCAGCCTGTATTCCACCTTGGTCCCGAGGCCCCTCGGGGGACCTTAGTTGGCAGCTCCTTCACGGAGCTGTGAGCACGGGCGTGTTTTTGACGCGGTTCACCCCCATCCCGGATACTTGCCCTTTTTGCAACGTGAGGGAAACCCTGGCGCATGTATATTTAGAATGTGCCAGGCTGCAGTCCCTTTTTCAGCTCCTCACGAATATTTTATTATGCTTTTGGCTACACTTTTCCCCTCACCTTTTTATCTATACACTCCCCATCCGTGGCCCCACAAAGTTGCGAGATCTCCTGGTTAACCTCCTCCTAGCCCTAGCTAAAACAGCCATTTATAAAACCAGAGAGGGGAGGTTGGCTAATGAGGCGTCCTGCAATTGTAGGGCCGTTTTCTGATCCTCAGTACATTCACGTATCCAGGTGGAGTTCCTCTGGGCGGCGTCCACCGACTCCCTTAACGCCTTCGAGGAGTGGTGGGCGCTGTCCAAGGTTCTCTGCTCAGTGACCCCGTCCGGTTCCCTCCATCTGACCCTTTGATTGAGGGGAAGAGCGAGAGACCCCAGCCCCAGCCATTGTCACTGTGGATACCATCATCACTGTCACCTAGGAGGGGTCCTATCACACGTGGTGTACGTCCCCCCAACCCCCAGACCGCCCACCCCGCAGCCATGCCCATCTTGTCAGGTACTCTCAGGAGAGGGATAATCGGTGACACTGGGCGTGGCACTAGGTAACTCGAGGGGTGGAAGACCACGAGTGTCGAGGAAGCCCCCCCGCTCTGGTCCCAGACTAGCCTGAACACTTCTCCCTCCTAAAGGCTGCTGTGTTATTTGTGTTTGCTTTTGTTTTGTTGCATAGTTTTGCTTTATCCTTTTTGGTGATTCTTTGTAAGTGTTACACAAATAAAATTCTTTTCTGCTTCAAAAAAAAAAATCACTTTCCTGTAGCCATCTGGCATGATCCTGTCCCAATATTCAGTAAATCATACCCTTACCTATGACACATCACATGACTTATCTTGCACAAAATAATTACAATTGTCATAATCATATAATAAAATCTCTATGAAGAATATGGGGGGCAGTGTCACACTGACCTCTACTCATCACATATACAGAAGGCAGGCACCAAGAGGGCTAACAGCTCCCTGAGATACCCCAGACTCAAAGCAGCTTGTATTGAGGTTTCCTGACTGCTTCAAAGCAGTGAATACAAAGGAGGAGAGATATCCGTTCCTAGTATCACTCTATAGTAAGTGACATGCCGTCATTCCTAGTCCTTTTCAAGGATGCCATGAAGCCCTTAGTGTCAACCTTGAGTCACTCCTCTTCCATGAGGTCAGCAGAGTTATGATCTCAGTGCAGCAAGTTTACACATTCTTAGAGTCAGCACTTCCAACACAAGAAACCTTTGGCTTCGCCAATGGTGCCTCTAGTACTCAGGCCTCTGACACAGCTAATGTTGGTACTTGCAAATCTAGAGTATTTGGGGATTCCATAGCTTTGCCAGCTTGCCATTACCAGTGCCCTGCCTGATGGAGGCAGAACTGGGGACCTTTTTAAAACTGCACGGGCAGCTGGTCTCCTCAAACACAGCTGCTGAGTATTCTTTGAGGTGGACGGGAGGGTACAAGATCAAAAGATTGCCCCACCCATGAAAATCATAGAATCATAGAATATCAGGGTTGGAAGGGACCCCAGAAGGTCATCTAGTCCAACCCCCTGCTCAAAGCAGGACCAATTCCCAGTTAAATCATCCCAGCCAGGGCTTTGTCAAGCCTGACCTTAAAAACCTCTAAGGAAGGAGATTCTACCACCTCCCTAGGTAACCCATTCCAGTGTTTCACCACCCTCTTAGTGAAAAAGTTTTTCCTAATATCCAACCTAAACCTTCCCCACTGCAACTTGAGACCATTACTCCTCGTTCTGCTCCCATGTTTCTCAGTAACAGGAACAGACACTGCAGGCAATTCACTCCTGGCACCAAAAGTCATCAAGCCTCTCTTACCAGACAAGATGAAGTCTTATTCCAGAAATGAATGAATATCTGATCAAAGAAAAGCTCAAGATAGTCACCCTGAGCCATCATACTGCTTTAGGTTTTTTATTTTTAAAGCGGAAGGCCATGTGTATCCCTAGGTGGACACCTTCATGCACATGGGGATGCTCCCCAAACACTGGAAGATTTGCTGTACTAGTTTCATGTTACCTTTGGGGATACCATTGGTGCCAAATGTTTTCACAGAATGGCTGGAGGGGTAGATGTGTCCTACCTGCACAGCCTGGCAGTACATGTGTTCTCCTACTTGTAAAATTGGCTGATTGCACCACTCTGCAATGTGTCAAAAGATCAATCCCTGTTGTGGGGTGTTGAAGCTGGAATATGGGAGTCACTAAGGTTCATGATAAATTACCCAGAGACCCGATTTGTACCTAGCAGACAATTGGAATACAGATAGGGTAAAAGTTTCAGAAGTGCCTAAGGCTTGGTCTACACTTCACTTTATTCAACTTATTTGAGCATAAGCTTTTGTGGGCTACAGCTCACTTCATCGGATGCAATAGGTCTTATGTGCCGAAAACAAGAGTAACTGCATCCTAAGGGAACCCAGCTCTCTTCACCTTCCCTCTTCTGGTGGCTGGTGATGGGTAGAAGACTGGAAAGTTCCCAAAGAGACAGATGAGCCAAAGTAGGGGTGTAAAAAGGAAACACATGAGGAGGAGAACACAGGAAGTTTGGGAGGAGCTGGGAAAGAGATGGATACCCAAGGTCACAGAAGGCATGCTGAGGAGAGAAAGCTCCATATTTCAGAACACAAACCATGCACTGGAGCAGAACTCTTGATTGTCCAAAGGACTCTGACCACAGCCCAAGGAATGCTCTAGAGTGCTGAGGAAATGGAGGCAGGGAAATGAGTGTAGGGTTTATTATTTTTGTATAGATCTGTGTATTTCTCATGCTTTTGAAGAGCTACGCTGTTTGACTCCTGTGCAAAGTCTGTATGTGTTATATGCTATGCCTACCACATGGCCCCTTGAAGAGGTAAACCAGAAGGCCCACACATTTGGGTAGAGTTCTGAGTTATAAGAAATGTAGTCAGATGTATAGTACACATGTTTAGTTTACTGAAGGAGAATTTTTTTACAAGTAGATTCCTAGTCAGTCAGTAAAAGTGTTTCTTGACTACAGAGATGTTATGAACTGCTTTAAAAAAAACACTCCAACATCCTATTCTGACTCACAACACTATTGCAGTAAATTTCCTGCCCCAAGCTTGCACCTCATAAATGCAAAGTTCTATTGTTCCTGAGACTGCATTATAGAGGAAAGCTCTGTTTCTAAATCTGAGAGAACAGACTAATTTGTCGCTGATAGGAACCTTGGCGGAAGGGCCAACAGGTGTGTCATTTCCAGATTTATAGTAACTGGGATCCCTTACATTTGGTTGGCTGGTTGTAGCTTTGATTTCACATGAACGGTTATCATAGGCCCGGTCTTACACGACAAAGTTAGGTCAACATATGCCGTGTTAGGCCGAGTTAATAATGTATACGTCTACACTACTGAGTCCCTTCCACCAACCTAAAGGGCTGTACTCCACCTCCGCGAGAAGTGTACTGCTTCAGTTGACATCCACATATCGACATGGGGATAGTGGAGCCACTGCACTATGTAATTCGAATAAATGGCCTCCAGGAGGTGTCCCACAGTGCTCCGCTGTGACCGCTCTGGAGAGCACTTTTAATGCCACTGCACTTCAGCCAGGTACACAAGAAACAGCTGCCTCCTCCTCCGGCCACACTCCCATGGTAAAGGCCCAGGAACTTTTGAATTTTCATTTCCTGTTTGATCAACATGGAGAGCTCGTCAGCACAGCTGACAATGGATGCTCAAGGCCGCAAACAGGTTCCAGCATGGAGTGCACAAGAGGTGGTGGATCTTATTGCTGTGTGGGGAGAGGAGTCTGTGCAGGAAGAGCTCCAAACCAGCAGAAGAAACGCTGACATCTATGCCAAGATTGTACAGGGCATGGGGGAGAAGGGCTACACCAGGGACACGCAGCAGTGCTGTGTGAAAATAAACGCGCTTCGGCAAGCGTACCAGAAGACCAGGGAGGTGAACAGTGGCTCTGGTTCAGAGCCAAAGACATGCCACTTCTATGAGGAGCTGCGTGTGATTCTAGGTGGCAACCCCACCACTACCCCAAAACGCTCCATGGATACCTCCCAGGAGCCCTGGGTAACCTTGGACAACAATAAGGAGGACATTGTTGACAAGGAAGAGGAGGAGAATATGAGGCAGGCAAGGGAAGGATCCATTCTCCCCCGACAGCCAAGAACTTTTTTTTAATGCTGGAGCCCATTCCTTCACAGGATCAATGGTTGGCGGCGCGTGATGCTAGGGAGGGCACCTCTGGTGAGTACACATTACCAAACCGTAGGGGTTACATGCTGTTATTTTTAATGTTGAATCTGAATTAAAAAATTGGGATAGCAGTTATAAGCAGCCACTCCAGCTACACAGAGCATGCTCTCCAAAAAAGACTGTTTATGTGACAGGGGATGGCCCAGGTACCCTCCCTTGAGATCTCTAGGAAGCTGTCATGGAGGTACTCTGCAATCCTTTGCAGTAGGACACTTTCCCATGCACTCCAGTATTAACTCTTCTGGCATGATTGCAGCACACAGCATTCAGCATAAGGACCAGGTCTGTATGCAGACGCTTGCAGCATCTGCTCCCTTTCCACCTCTGTTACCCTCAGGAGAGTGATATCACATAAGGTCATCTAGGAGAAACAGGAAGTTTTAAATGCTAGCTCTTAAACCACAAGCAATTCGATAAATAATCCACCCCTGTTTGGTGAATTCTGGGTCACACAACCAGAGTTTCCTGAGCATGCCCTGGTTGTGGTTGGAAGGGATCACTGTGTATTGCAGCCAGCATTAAAAAAAAAAAAAAAAAGGGGTGGGGGGAGATGCTTCCTGTTTGTCTCTCTTCCACCCCAATCCGGTGCTGCTTTTGTAACAATCAAACTACTCGCAGGGCTTTACGCTGGTGTTTGTCCACAAGCACCATCCGGGTTGCTATGGGAAAGGGGGCTGTGCTGAGGTTACAACTATTGATCCCAAGGATGTCTTCACAAAAGCTGCCGCACGAGACCTCTCGCCCATGCCTCGTGGCCTTACTCACCATGGCTGGAGCAGCAAACCAGCTCTTGCCGTAGCCGGCAGTTGTGATTACATTGTGGCTTGCAGGGAAGTGCATTGTGGGGTGTTTCTTTTATAAACCTGGCACCAGAAACAATGTGTGCGCTGTCAGTGCTACCCTTGTGCTTTGTTGCACAGTCTGTCATCTTCACATAGTGTCCAGATGGCTGGCTGAATGGCTCACCAATATTGTTGGCCAGCCTGAGACTTATTTTAGGATCAAAGGGGCCTCCTGGCTCTTTGAGTTCAGTCCTTAGCTATAGCAGGCAACCCTCTCCTAATCCTGTTCATATGTATGTACAGAATGCCATAAATGTGCTTGGGTACAGTCAGCATCTGGTATGTGACTGGCAAGTCTGTGAGCAGGTAGCCTTCAGTTTGCGGCTGTACAGGGAATTAACAAAGCACACACTGAGCATCCCTGCACCGTTGCTGTAGCTTAGATTTGACGTCCAGCAAGGAAGCCAGATTTGGCCTATCGTTGTTTATGTCTATTTCCAAGCCCTAAGGCCGCCAAATTCATTTGACTCTGCAAGTTTTATTTTAAGATTTTGCCATTTTGAGAAGAGTTCCCTCCATATATATTTTAATATGTTGCTGCTTCACATTGTTCTGTCACATGTTATTGGTTTCTTTTTCTTTGTGTGGTGCCCCAGGAAATGTTGCATTCTTTACATGAGAATCCATTGGGAGGTAGTTTTAGAGACGTTATTTAACTGATATTGTTCATAAATCGTAATGATTTTCTACTCACTTTCACGCCTCCCTACAGAGTTATGAGAAATCCTGTAGAGTTCAATTTTTTTATAACACCCCCTAGATCAGGCATATTCTTGTTGCTCCTGTCTTGGAAAACACGGCCCACGATCCAGATACATTAGCATTGTTCCCCTTATTGCTTTTGCCTTTAAAGATGCGTGAGCATGCTGTGTTTCTCTCTCTGCCTTCATTTCCTCTCCTCCAGCTCTTCCCTTGGTCCACTCAAATCTGGCTTCCACCTTCTCAGATCCCTTGAAAGCACCTTCAATTAAGGCATTAATTTCCTGGGTACACACACACACACACACGCAACACACACACCACTTGGCAATTGGCTTCACCCCTGTGTACCTGCTAGCTGCCTTCTACTGGGAATTTGGAGAAAGTGACAAAACGGACTTGATGAACTAGAGGGTCAAAATTGATGAAATGAGGAGTCTAGAACTGATACACTGGAGGGAAGTTGAGAACTGAAGGAGGGAGGGAACAAACCTGAAACTGAGGGCACTGGACACAAATGATGGCTTGATAAGGAGAGAACTGATAAACTTATGAGAGAGCAGTTGGACTAGAAACTAATAGATTGAGTGACACCAGAGAATGAACTTTTTTTTGGAAAAGCAGGAGGACAAGCAAATGAAAGAATGGATTCTGCCAGGCAAAAAAGTGGAGACAAAAAAGGAGAAGAAATGGATTGGGATGAGATGGTGGATAGAGAAGACAGCGGCTTTGGACTGTGTGATTAGAGAGAGAAGGGAGAGACTGAAAGGGGTGAAGGAAGGAAGGTGAGATTTTGAGTTGGGAAGGAGAGAAAGTGAAAGGAGAGAGTTGGAAGGCAAGCTTGAGACCACAGAGGAAGAGAAAACAAGGGGGAAGGCGGGGAAGAGTAGTTTTATATAGATAGCTAGATGTGTCTAGGAAATAAACAAAGGCAGTTAGAGCCTTTCTTTGGTGTGCAATATTTGCTGGTAATTTACTAGAACATAATTTGCCACTCTCAGTCTTTCTGGTAAAAGAGTCAAGGCAGCTGGTCTTTATAGGTGTCCACTGCTTATTCTGAAATATTTTAGCACAGACTTTATGGTTTAAAGGCCCAGGCAGTGGCCAGTTGGGAGGCTCCAGAAAAATGGGTGCCCTGTGCCCTGACCTGCTCCCCAGCAGGGTGGTAGGGGAAGCTGCAGCACCCAGACCCCGGCAGCGGCCCTGGTACTGAAGGAGCTCTTGCTCCCTGCCATGGCCTCAGGGCTGAGGGAGCTGTCATTCTACACCACTGCCCTGGGGCTGTGGCAGGTGGGGAGGAAACAGAGCTGCTCCACTTTGGGGGGCCATAGTGGTGGGGGCAGAAAGGAGAAAATGGGTTGCAGGGCCACAGGGGTGAGCCCACAGGCAGAAGGGGGGGATCCCCCCACTTGCTGTGGCCCAGGGACCCATGAAACTTTAATCCATCTCTGGAACCAGGCTAACAGCGATATAGGTGGAGGGCAAGAATTATTGCTACATTTTAAAAAGTGGAAAACTATATAATGGCATTAGAAAATACTCCATTGTAACTGATCAGGAGTCGTTATTTGAGGAAGCACATGAATGGTTTTGAGACCCAGTTTAGTAAATTCAAATGGAACCAACTTTGAATGTTGGACCAATATATCACGATAGATACTGGATCAGAATGCACCATTTCCTGTTTTACAATAGCTGTTGTTGACTGAAGAAGGAGGGATGTTTGTGTGGAACATGGACAATTGTCCGGATATATATTGTGTACAATAATACTTCTAGAAAAGTTGTTCATTAATGTTGCGCAGTGTAACAGAGCCTGTGAAGATATGAAGAACTCTTTGTGGATTAGAAGGCTTCTGGCTGAGAACTATTGGCTGATACATCTTTCATGCTTTTATCAGAGACCCTCTTGTGTGCCTCTGTATAGTGCCAATCAAAATTCCTTTACAGTCAAATTCTAGTAGTGGTACATTCTTCTTGAGCGCAGTATTTTCCCCCTGCTCCTTTACACCATTCCTGTTTCCATATCAGATATCATTACAATGTGACATACACACAAAAATAACTGATGTAAAAGGAAGTTATTACATAGACATTTGTGCTATAATCTGTACAGTTCTTTGCATTACTCAAGTCAGACCTCCTGGAAAGGCTGAGTGATTCAGTGATGTCAACACTCTCATCAAGAACAGACGAAGGAAGTGATCTAACGTGATACAATTGAGGTATTTTCATAATTCCTAAAATAATTGACTAACCTTAGTGTTTTAAAAATTAAATGTGGAAATTCAAAATTTAAATCAACTTCCTTACCCAAATTTTGGCTTTCCTTTATTAGGTGTGAGCACTAGTTCATTACTGTAGGGTTACTTTTAATCAGTGGGCTACTAGTTTTGATATTTAAAAAAAATTAAATAAGAGTACTGAAGCTTAATAAACACATACGAAGAATCACGTGAAATTTTAAAAATAAATACACCACCAAAAGAGGAGGTCATGTTTTGGACCTACCAGCTCAACAAGATCCTTTTGAACCAAAGCCAAAGACTTCTGTGCGATCATGTGATAAGGATTGTTGTTTGGCCAGTTTCTCTCAAATTGGTTCTCTTTGGTGAGTATCTCATTGTAATAGTCCCAAATCAAAAGCTCTGCAGGGACGTCCTTTCTGATAAAATTCCTATCCAGCTTCTTGACAGTAATACTTCAGTGGTTGGGTTCTGCACCTACCAGGGTCCATTTCCTCTGCTCCTGCTGCGTGTCCAGTAGTAAGCCCTGGTTGGCACGGTGCTTCCTCTCTGACTTGTCCAGCAGTCGTTCAGAATAATAATCTTTTAAAAGAGAGCCCTGCTGCTGCCTCAGAGCTTTGAGTTTTTTAACAAAAAGTTTGACTTTGTCATTAAAACCAGCCTCTACCCTGGCCATGACCTCTGCCTTGACAAAGGAGGGCATTTCCACTGGTGTTTCACGCAACCCTAAAAAAGGGTTCCTGGAGCTAGGTCTCAGTGTGTGCTTCCCACTGCTGCTGCCGCCACTGTTATAGGGGCGTCTTGGGAACTCTCCTTTCAGTCTCCAGCCCTCTGCTCTTCCTTTGGGGGACACCGGGGCACTAAGCTCAGCGTTGTTGGCTTCTGGGTCCTGGTGCTGTGTGGTGATTAACACAGAAGACATGCCTGGTGTACAGTCACCCGCAAACTGCCTTCTGTCAGATTTATCATCTTTAGTAGTGTGGGGTTGTGGGTGATCAAAATGGACTCGCTTGTCAGTTCCACACCACTGTCTAGAGGCTGGGAAGCTTTTAGTACCTGGATTACACTCTTTTGCCCAGTTCTTCCTTAGATCTCCCACGCCTAGCTTTATTTCATTCTCTGAGACCCTTGGCCATTTCCCTCCTTCCTCATCTTGATAGTCTCCACCTCTTTTCTGCCCAGCAGATGAGATGGGAGCCCCTTGAGACTGGAGTCTGCATGGAGCAGAAGTCACTCTGGTGCGCTGTCCCTGCAGTAAAATAGCTCTCATGGCGTTCTCACTATGGTCAGTCACGGTGGTGTGGAAAGTGGAAAATGCACTCCGGGTGAGCTGTTTGACAAAGGCCCGGTTGCCATGCAGCTTGGCATGAGCCAGTTCTGACCTCCTCAACTTGGTGGTGAATCAATTGTACAAGATTTTCTGATCAAGCATTAGGGAGTTTGCTGCCTGCCTTTTCATGGACTCCAAGATGGTGAGTTTCCTCTTTAATAGGGTCTCTTCTTTGCAGTTGAAAGACAAAGCTAAGTGGAATGTCGCTCCTTTGAACTGCATTTTCTCCCCCATTATGAAAGAGCAGTTTAAAACTGCTACTAG
The DNA here is from genome assembly GCF_965140295.1 of Lepidochelys olivacea. Taxonomy (NCBI): domain Eukaryota; kingdom Metazoa; phylum Chordata; order Testudines; family Cheloniidae; genus Lepidochelys; species Lepidochelys olivacea. The sequence goes on along the minus strand of NC_140411.1, from coordinate 122,220,050 downwards.
CAAGCGCTTCGGTTTTTCTGCTGTCCTCCCTTTCCACACTCGCTCACATTTAGTTTTCTGTATGCACTGCTGCTGGAGTTAAGTATTAGCATAAAGGCTTTTAAATCTGTCAGTCCTGAAATTCTACACCGGGGACCCTGAGTTTGTTGACATGACTTGGTCCATTATACGTTGTCAAGGAAAGACTAAAGCCTTTTATTCCAAGGGCGGAGAGAGGAGGTGTGTGCTGTACCTTTAAATGATAGGTTTGATGCTTTGGGTAGTCCCAGGAACAGGCCCACCTCCAGCTGAGTAAATTTATTTTGCAGCAGGGAGTCGCACAGTGTCTACAAACAGTGCATTGGGAAACAAGCAGAAAGAAGAAGATGAAAAGTAAATGCACCTTGTTGTCAGCAACCATCTTAATGGAAATCCTAGGGCACTTTATGTAGCAGTTTGTTTTCTAGCTATTTAATCCTCACACATACACCCGTCAGGCAACGAAAGTAGTAGTAAGAGACGGGGTGCAGATTGTGCGTATTTTAAATAGAGTCAAGAGACATTTTTAAGGGATGGTGTCCCCAGCCTCTGTTTGCAAGAAGCTGGGAATGGGCGACATGCACTGTTCCCTCTAATTTTTAACAGGCTGCGTGCACAAAAAATTTCTTCTGCGCCACTGCTGAAGCAAAAAAAAAAAGAAGCCAAAAAAAAAAAGCCGGAGTGCACGCAGTGTTTCACTGTGTGTGCAGGGTTTAACATTTGTGTGTGTGCACACACGCGCACAGCTTAGAGGGAACAGTGGCGACGTGGGATGGATCACTCCATGATTACCTGTTCTGTTCATTCCCTCTGGGGCACCGGGCAACGGCCACTGTCGGCAGACAGGATACTGGGTTGGATGGAGCTTTGGTCTGACCCAGTATGGCCATTCTTATGTTCTTCTGGCTCCTTTCCTTTATTTAGCTTGTGGGAGTGCCTAAGGGTGCTAACTGTAATTGAGGCCCTATTGTGCTAGGCACTGTCCAAATACCCAACAAACACACGGGGCCTGCTCTGTAAGAGCTTGCTTTGTAATTTGCACCTATGAGAGTCCCATTGAAGTTAATGAGATGACCATGGTGGTCCCTTCTGGCTTTAAAGTCTGTGAGTCTAAGACAATACTCATCTGTGTCATTATTCACATGCATACATGTTTCCAGACCTGGACCTTAATTTAGGCTGGATGAAAAAACACTGAGTACTAAAACTGTTGAGAGCCTGGTTGTGAGTTTCCAATAATGAATGCATGATTTTGCAGCACACTCTCTCCTCCTTCATCAGCCCCACAGTGTTTTTAAGAAGCCAGTGCTGTTTAACTCATGTAACACCATTTAGAACAGTAATCATCCCTTTTCGAAGAGGCTGTTAATAACCAACTAGCCTACTGTTAACCAGCTGCAGTAAACCACTCAATACATAGGGGAGTTAGTTCGGTGGGCCGATTGCTTTGCTGAAACGAAAAATATTTGTTTGTGGGCGGCACTACAATGAACATTAATTATGAAAGATGGGGAGTTTTTGCTCTGCAGGACGATTTAATTGTTAATACGAGTTAAATATAATGTGTTAAAATAGACAAGCATTGAGGAAGCTGATATATTAGCTCTACTCAAAAAATATGGAGTCATGTTCTGAGCTGATCTTGACTCATACCATTTTATGTATACACATATAAGATATAAAACCATTCTTTGGAGAATTGTATGAGCCAGGGTCATCCCAGAACATGCTGCCGCACCTTCTGAATAGAGCTCTCATGCTCAAGTATTTAGTGTGTTTTTTTTACTGACCAAATATTGTCCAATATTGCAGCTAGACTGGCACCAGCTGCTAAAAGTGTTGAAAAAGGAGAGTCGTCAGCAAAAATGCCGCTAACTCAGCCCAACTCTGAAAAGAGGATTTTTGATTGTGCGTGGTGATGGGACTGATTGGAGGTGTAAAAATGGCGGTTGAGCTGCCTTCTGACAGCAGGCAGAGGCATAGAATCTCAAGTTCTGGAAGTGTCCCCTGAACACTTTTGAAAAGGAAGATGGTGCACCCATGTTTTTGATTATAATGTTGTCCCTTCAGCCCAAGCAGGTAGCCAACAGTCAAGGCCAAGCCAAGTTGTTTTCATTTGGAGGCGAAATTGATGATGGAGTCAGGTATATTCTTTGGTGCAAAGACTGTACACAAAGTCCTGTTTCCTTGAATACAGTAGGACTCAAACAGTGTCAAGCAGTTTCCTTGCTCACAATTTCCAAACCTGCTTCCCCAGCCAGTCCTGTGCCCCACGGAGCTCTGTGACTACTCCCTTTGGGACCCCGCTCACTACTGGTACTCTTGTTGCCTGCTGCCTCTCTCTCACACAATGCTTGTCAAACCGTTCCATTGCCTCTGTTTGGGGCCAGGGCCAGGAAACCCCTCTGCGTCTGTCTGAGTGAGTTTTTTCTCAGGCTTTTTCATGCAGCCTAGGGCCTTGTTTCCACTTATCACTACCTAAAAGGGGCTTAATTGCTTCTTCCATTGGCTTTATAGATTCCAAGGCCAGAAGGAACCACTGTGATCATCTATTGTAGCCTGACCTCCTGTATAATACAGGCCATAGAATTATGTGGCTAGCACAGCCATTAGCTGTCACAAGGTCTGTGATTGCCAGTACCTCAGAGACCTGCTTGGTGACGGCCATTAACGCATATTCCAGCATTAAAAGGCTTTGTTTCAATACTCAGTTTCCTATCCACAGCCAGTAAACTATCTACAGTATAAACACAGTTTAGCTGCTCGAACTGACTGGCGTGATCCTAACTACTGTGAGAGAAAACCGGGATGAGGCCTGATAATAAAAGGATGTGTGGCCGGACACTGTATCCACTGGCATGGCTTTCTACAATGTCCTGCTTGTTAGGATATAGATATTCAGGCCTGTCTGCAAAGGCCTATACTCTAAGAATTTAGGTGTATTCTTATCACTTGGCTAGTGATAGAGGTATAAAAGAAAGAATCAAAATCACTGTCTGCTGGTGTAGGGGCCTTCTCTTACTGTGACAGTCTGAGGCCCTGTTCTTAGGCTAAGGCCTTTGGCTAAGCAGCAGAGGCAGCCATAAGCTGGGAAGCGAACGGTCACATCCTCACATTCCAAACTAGTCACATTGAAATAAGGTGCTATTGGGCTGTTAGGCACTATCAGGACAGGATTGTATTCCTATCACCTCCAGAGAAAGGGAAGTGCCTAGAAAATGTAAAAGGAAACTTAGTTTGATAGCATCCTGTCTGGCAAGAACTCACTTATCAATAGCTGGGATGTGAAATCCTCACTTCTGTATTGTTTTGTCATTATAGTTCCCACTTTGCTGTTGTTTGTCTGTATAATCTCTGTCTGGTTCTGTGATTGTTCCTGTCTGCTGTATAATTAATTTTGCTGGTGTAAACTAATTGAGGTGGTGGGATATAATTGGTTACATAATCATGTTACAATATGTTAGGATTGGTTAGTTAAATTTCAGGAAAATGATTGGTTAAGGTATAGCTAAGCAGAACTCAAGTTTTACTATATAATCTGTAGTCAATGAGGAAGTGACTGGGTGTGGGTGTGGGTGGGCATGTGGGTGTGTGAGATGGGAACAGGGAATGGGGGTAAGAAAATTGGAATCATGTTTTGCTAAAGGGGGAAATGGGAACAGGGAATGGGAGTAAGGAAGTTGGAATCATGTTTGGCTAAGGGTAGGAATGGGAACAGGGACACAGGTGTAAGGCTCTGTGGTGTCAGAGCTGGGAAGGAGGATACTAAGGAAGGAAACTGGAATCATGCTTGCTGGAAGTTCACCCCAATAAACATTGAATTGTTTGCACCTTTGGACTTCGGGTATTGTTGCTCTCTGTTCATGCGAGAAGGACCAGGGAAGTAAGTGGGTGAAGGAATAAGCCCCCTAACACTGCTGCTGTCACTAGCTGCGTCCACTAGCCTCCGGGTGTGCATTAGGGTGCAGCTACATACCCCCTTTGTCTTGTTAAAGCTTGGCAGTTTGTGCAGAATGAGCCACTTTAACTTGCCGTCCGACATGGTTAGACGATTTGCGCCCTGGAGCCTTCTAGCAGATGCCTGTGTCTTCACCCTTCTCCAGTCGTCCCCTGGCCATTTCTTTTGACTTCTTCCCCAGGTGCTTTTCATTAGAAGCTTGGATTGCGAAATCAAGGCGCTTGAAGTCATTAACTCAATGCCGTATGTCTTCTAGAAGAGACGCTCTCCGTCAAATGGCAGTTTTGGGCTTGGTGCAGAAATTACTGGGTGAGGGTCTATGGCCTGTGTTATGCAGGAGGTCAGACTAGACTAGCGCTTCTGTCTATTAAACCCACCCTTTCCTGTATTCAAGGGAATTTCAGTCTGTTTAGGTGGTTAAAATATTAAACCTGAGAGCTACTGGTCTGAACGAAGCATCTCATGTTTCAGGAGAGGCAGTGCGATTATTGGTTGCTGCCCTGGCACTTACAAGAATCCATGTCTGGATTTGTGAACTGAGTAAATTTGCTATGGAAGCAAGTGCAAAGTCATAACTACAGAAGCAAACCAGACCATTTTTAGTTACTAGCCACCCTTGTCCTTTAGGGCTCTCACCTGCTCCCATCCCCCACCCCTCCCCCCTTTATTTATGTATTTATTTGCTTACCTAGGTCTCTATCAGTTCTGCTTGTGTAAAGCAGAATGGAGGGAGAAGTGTTACAAGCACCCTCAATTATGGAGTCTGCCTGGGGGATTTTGCCCTCCATTCCAGCAATGCAGCACGATATTCCAGGAAGGCTAGCAAGAGAAACCTCAATGGACCTCCCCGCCCCACCCCGCCCCCATCCCAGTGAATTAAAACTGCTCGCTGTCCTCAAGAAGGCTGGAATAGCTGAAATGTCTGTGATTTAGCTTGCCATGGAAGAGATAGGAGAAGGAGTGGGTTTTCCATTTAGTGAGTGATTCTTATTACTCTCAGGCCTGGTCTGCACTTAGCTCAGGAGCTCAGGGACATGAAAAATTCACCTCCCTGAGTGCCTTAGTTAAGCCAACCTAACCCCCAGTGTAGATGCAGTTAGGTCGATGGAAAAATGCTTCTGTTACCCTAACCACCACTGCTTGGGGAGGTGGATTACCTACAGCAGTGGAAAACGCTTCCATCAATGTAGGAAACCTCTACGCTAGGACACTACAGCGCCATAGCTCTGCCACTGTAGCTGCCGGCCTGTAAAGGTAGCCAAAGGAGGACGTACGTGTTTCTATGAACCCTGAGTTATACAGCCACGGATACCTTTAAAGGGTTAGAGTCCTTTTGTCTGTTCCAGGATGGAACCACTAAGAGCATAGCAAGAACAGTTGCATTAGGGATGATTTTGATCCACTCAAGAAAAAAATACAAATTTCTGTCCCATTACTCTGCTGAACGTATTCAGGTGTGGAAGGGTTAGATTTTTCTCAGGAAATATCAGTTTGGGGACATATTAAAGTTTGATTTAAGGATAAATGTGAGGTTGTCAGTTTGTGTTTTAACAGTTATAAAGCTTTAATTTTTTGACTCTCGATGTCTCCTGTCATTAACTAACTATTGTCTGACCTCCCACCTATAGTTACCCACTACAGTGAACACTGAAATTGATAAAAAAAAAATTAGCATTGTCTGTCAAAATTCTCAGAAAAGTCAAACCCAAACCCTGCTAAGCTTAAATGCAGTGGGATGAGGCAGAACCTCGAGCTGGGACATGCCCACAGCACGGCCGCCCATGGCCAACTGAATGGGATGAGGCTGACGCAACCTGTTGTCACTCTAACCATGAAGTCAAGAATAATAAAATGATACAATTTTCCAAACCCTGCAACAGCCAGGCAAGCTTAGAAAAAGCATATAGACTTTTGTTTGGTGATGCAGGAGGGAGGGAGGCAGGGCCATCATCAGACATACGCAGCGTATGCAGCTGCCTAGGGCACCTGAAAATATGGGGCACCCCTGGGTCTTAGTGTCCACCCTTCCGCCTCTTCCCATCCCTGTTCTGACCCTTCCTGCAGGCTCCCACCTCAGCTGGCTGCTGCAGCCTGGTGACTCTTACTCCGGAGGGGATCTAGTAACTTAAAAGAGAAAAAGCCTTCCAGCCTGCCAGACCTATTAGCACAACACTGAAAGAGCCATTCAAGTGGTAATAGGTTTCAGAGTGGTATCCTCTGTATTAGTCTGTATCAGCAAAAAGAACGAGGCGTCCTTGTGGCACCTTAGAGACTAACACATTGATTTGGGCATAAGCTTTCGTGAGCTAAAACCCACTTCATCAGATGCATGCAGTGGAAAATACAGTAGGGAGATATATATACACAGAGAACATGAAACAGTGGGTGTTGCCATACACACTGTAACCAAAATGGACACAAATCAGATGTCAAGAATTATAACATTCAAAAACCAGTCAGAGAACACTTCAACCTCCCTGGTCACTCGATTACAGACCTAAAAGTGGCAATATTACAACAACAAAACTTCAAAACCAGACTCCAACGAGAGACTGCTGAATTGGAATTAATTTGCAGACTGGATACAATTAACTTAGGCTTGAATCGAGACTGGGAGTGGATGGGTCATTACACAGAGTAAAACTATTTCCCCATGTTTATTCCCCCTCTCCCCCACTGTTACTCTCACCTTCTTGTCAACTGCTGGAAATGGGCCATCCTGATTATCACTACAAAAGGTTTTTTTCTCCTGCTGATAATAACTCACCTTAATTGATCACTCTTGTTATAGTGTGTATGGCAACACCCATTGTTTCTTGTTCTCTGTGTATAAATATATATATATATATATATCTTCCTACCGTATTTTCCACTGCATGCATCCGATGAAGTGGGTTTTAGCCCACGAAAGCTTATGCTCAAATAAATGTGTTAGTCTCTAAGGTGCCACAAGGACTCCTCGTTCTTTTCTCAAGTGGTAATGAAGCCATTTAACAGGTATATGCTGTCAGTTTCTGAATTTACTGACAAAAACAGTTGGGCATTACTGTAGTGCTTGGAGCGTCAGACATACAGTTTTTAAAATAAATCCTTCAAAAGACCACTCTTATCTAAAATACATATTTTATTTTAATGACTATACTACAGAAAAACTTGCTTCCAAAGTCTTCCTCTCCTTTCTGTCCACCCTTTTCTCCCTTCACCCACCTGTTGAAGAGAGGTTAGCCCTTAAAGGGACAACACCCCTTTCCTTCCAGATAAGCTGGACAAACGAGCGTCCCTTCCTTTACTTCTGACTATTTGATGAACTAGTTTTAAGAGAACCTTCCAGCAAAATCAGTACCTTAGTAAGATATAAAATCCTTTCTTATGCCTAAAATATTCGGAAACATCTTTTTTAAAGTTGGTGAAATTTCATAAACATGTCTGTTGTTACAGTGAGCACACAAAGTAAATTAGCATTCCCTTTCTCTAAAAGCAATGAACATTGTTATGAACACACTAAATCTCTGTGACTGATTAATTTAAAATAATGTCTCTGGTTCAGTGAGTTAAATATATAGTCATCTGGAATGGTTACTTTATGAAGGCTTAAGAGTCCATTTAAAATATAAAATCAGTTTAGAAATACTGATGAAGAAACTGTAAAACAGAGATGAGCGGGGTGATGTATTCCATAACATTTCATGTTGTATTCAGCAGGGCAGCTGACTCGCCCTGACTACAAAGTTTGTGCAAATAAATCTCTGACAAACTTCAGATGATATCAAAATACCAGTGACTGACACTTTTTATTCCTAAATTTAGTGCTTTTAATTCGGCACATTCTGCATGTCCAGTCTTCACCTTCTGGCATGCCATGGAAAACATGCTCCATTTTCTTTTGAAAAAAACCACTCTTCTGCAATTTCTTTCTAATGTAATTTGCTTCATTTGGGTTCAGGGATTTGGCTGGAAGGGGGTGAGCAGGGAGGGGGGCGGGAAGAGAGGAGGAGACAGTGGGGGGGGGCCTGTACTGGGGGGGCAGGGCCTGGGGCGGAGCAGGGATGGAGTATGGGTGGGGCCACAGGCAGAAGAGGTGGGCTGAGGAGCTAGCCTCCCCAAGCAGCAACTTCACCCACTGCCCATGACAGCAGGTAAAAGCGGGTCGGATCCTCCATACCCAGCATGCACTGCAGTTTCCTTAGGCAGGGGCCATATTCACAGAGCCGAATGCGCCACGGCTGCGCAGTCTGCGTGAGGGAGAGGTTACGGGGGGTCTCTGTGGGGAACTGTGACTCTCCGCCACCATGAGGCAGGCCGGGCGGCTCAGTATCCTTTGCTGCCTCGTCCCTCCCCCTCAACCCCTCTCTGACCCGGGGCTGTGAGCCCGGGCTGCTGTTGGGCATAGGGGCACCAGTTTAATAATACTGCGTAGGGCCCCATAAATTCCAAGGATGGCCCTGGAGGGAGGGGATGCTATATTAAGCAAAGGCCTTTCTCCTCCTAGAATAATGAACGGCTGGTATTCATGGAAACTGCCTCACAGGAAAGGAACTGGGCTGAAGGAATTTTGGGTGTTTTCTACTTAAGACTTGCTTTTGCCGCAACAGGTACGCAAAATATCAGGCAACTAACAAAAACTCACCCTCTTCACAACATGATGGTGTGCCCTAGCCCTTGTGAGCAATCCCATAAGTAAGTCCCTACCAAAATCATGGCGGTGAAAAATGTGTCATGGACCATGAAATCAGACCTCCTGTAAAACTGAGCTATTGGAGGGGAGGGACAGGGCTGGGGGGGGGCCCTAGCTGCGGGCTCCTACCATGCCCCTAACGCCAGTTTCTAGTCCCCTCTGGGCTGGGGAGGGTCAGGACTTACTCGTCCCCTGCACAGTTGCTCTGGGGTGGACATCAGCCCCACCTCCAGGTCCCTATGCTGGCTGTAGGAATTGCCAGGGCTGGGCAGTAGCCCCAGAGCTTCCTGCAGCTGCGGCAGATTCGCAGAGGTGGAGGTGGGGCTGATAGCCCCCTGTGCTGCTGGGAGCACCCCAGCTGCGGCTCCTAGCTGTTAGTCCTGGTTGGGCTGGGAAGGGGCAGGACTTCCTTTTCCCCTGCACAGCCATGCTCAAGGGAAGATCAGTCCCACCTCTGGGTATCTACTCGCAGGAGGTTGCTGGAGGTAGAGTGCTGAAGTGAGGGTGGCAATCCCACAACCCCCCTAGAACAGCTTTGCAATCCCCGCGCCCCCCGACCATCTTTTGGGTTAAAACCCTCATAGTCACAGGACCTGAAATTTCAGATATAAACATCTGAATACATGAAACTGACTAATTTTCAAATCCTACAGCTGTGAAATTGACCAGAATGGACCTTGAATTAGGTAGGGCTCTACCCATAAACATTCATCTGTCCACACACTGCTCCCTACTCTCTTGTTATTCCCCCTTATTAGATCTAATTTATTTCATAAGCCTCTCTAGGGTGCAGTCAGGTCTATCTCTGTCGGGTGCAGCCAGAAAGTGTGATCCTGGCAGTGTGACACAGAGCACTGTGAAATAACATTTCCTCCTGACACAGGAGGCCAGCTCGGGAAGCGCTTTGGGTAACACCGAAAGGCTGGAAAGCGAATGTTTTGTTGCTATGTAGCAGCACCAACAGCTGGCAGGGGAGGGGCAGGGCCTCTGCCATACAATGCTCGCACCCCTGTACTCAGGGAGGCGGGTTTCACATGCAAGCCTGGCACGGCGCTGCCTGATGTCACCGAGGGAAACAAAAACACAGCCACAGGCCTCCCGGGACGATGCATGCAGCACGGCCGCAAAGCGCGAGGGTTTGTAGTTAAGGCTATAAGGGTTTGGGATGAACAGCAGTATCCCCCCGGGAAGAGGGGGGGGGGGGCTCTTTGCTTAATCACAGTGTTTTTGAGGGTGAGGGGCAGGGGTGGGGGTGGGGAGCGAGATCACACAGCATGAAACTGTTGTCAAAGAAGGGGGGAGGGTCAACCTGGGATTAAGTCAACGTTGTGTGGCCATCCCATCCTTCTCTGTGTTACAAACCTGCCCCCCTGTCTCCTTGCCCCCCCCCCCACACACATCCATTTATAGCTCATTACCATTGTTTTGCACTTGGTAATTTATTGCTTTGGCTCATCAGGCACAAAGACATTGCTCCATGGTTCCCCCCCCCCACCCCCCTGTCCAGTATGCTAGATCATTAACAGAAATAGACCAGTCCACAGCCTGCCCTCTGTTTAGGTTGCCAACTTTCTACTTGTACAAAACCGAACACTCTTGCCCTGCCCACGCCCTCCTCTGAGGCCCTGACCCCCTCTCACTCCATTCCCCCCCCCCCCCACGTTGCTCGCTGTCTCTCCACCCTCACTCTCTCATTTTCAACAGGCTGGTTCGGGGGGGGGGCGGGGTGAGCTCCAGCTGCAGGGTGCAGAGTCTGGAGTGGGGCCGGGGATGAAGGGTTTGGATGTAGGAGAGTGCTTTGGGCTGGGACTGAGAGGTTCGGCAGGTGGGAGAGGGATCAGGGCTGGGGCAGAGGGGTTCAGGGGTGCAGGCTCTGGGCGGTGGTTACCTCAAGCAGCTCCCTGAAGCAGCAGCATATCCCCCCTCTGGCTCCTATGTGGCGGTGCAGCCAGGTTATTCTGCGTGCTGTCCTGTCCACAGGTGCCGCCCCCCACAGCTCCCATTAGCCACAGTTCCCAACCAATGGGAGCTGCAGAGCTAGCACGCGGGGGTGGGGGGGCAGCATGCAGAATCCCCTGGCTGCCCCTTCATGTAGAGCTGTAGGGAGGACATGACACGGCTTTCATGAGCCATGGCAGGCAGGGAGCCTGCCTTAGCCCCACTGTGCTGCTGACTGGCCTTTTAATGGTCCAGTCAGCAGTGCTGACCAGAGCCGCCAGGGTCCCTTTTTGACCAGGCATTCCAGTTAAAAACCAGACGCTTGGCAACCCTACCTTTGTTATACCAGTGCGAGCCAGGACTCCTGTTAGGGTGGCTGCCTAGATTTCCTAATTTTTAGGAGTGGAGCCTACACGTGCTGATTTTCCTGCCCCCACCCCATCTCTCCTTCCCCCCATTTTTATTTCTTTTCTTCCTGTGTGGAAGATAAATCATCCAGAATGTCAACATTTTGTACACCATGTGGCTGATGGGCAGAGCTGACCTAGGGGGCTGTCATTCTGGAAGGTGTTCATGACTGTTCATGAGTGCTATCAGTCATTTTTGTTGTTTTGATCTATAGATGATTACAGAGTTGGTTAAATTTGATGGGTTTACTAACCAAGTATGGGGGGGCCCTATGGGTCCCCCATTTCCCCCTTCTGATTTTCCATCAAAATCAATACGGTTCTGCCCACTGATGGCTAGAACATTTCTTGGAATATTGGAATTGATCAGGGTGATGCTGTATGATGGAAATATGACCATTTATAGCATTAATATTGCCACTGTTAGACAATTGTAACAAAACATATCAGGTAAGGTGTCAATGGAAAAGTGATGATTCACTAAAGATGATTATCCATGTATCACCACTGTACCTGAAGTTATGAATAGTGGCTATATATCTATATCCCAAAAGCATTTGTTCCTAGGGTAACACCTATCAGGTAGAATCCACATTGAAGTCCAACAGCTTTGTGTTGATGGCCCCCCAAAGACAATTCTCTCTCTCACAGTGGGCCATAGAAGAACTGTCCAGCCCATCATGTCATCCTGTGGACACTTTAGCCTCCAAGTGGCCAGTGGCTGCCCCTGTGAGCCAGCAAGCGATGTAAGGGCACGTGGCCTGCTAATATGACATGGTTATGAGACCCTGGATTCCATCTTGTGCTTGTACTTTGCCATGAACTATGCTGGGGGTTTGTTTGGGATAGTAAAATTCCATCCACATGCAGAGGATATAAAAGACCCCTGAATCATCTCCATGGTGCCTCTTTCCTGCTCTGATTCTCTAGACTATGGACTTACAACTCTAAGGAGCATTCCAATCTCTGGACTGAGGGACAGTCCAATCTTTTGGAAGTTCCCGGCGACTTTACAAGTCAGCAGACTGTAACATCACAAGAACTTTGCAATGATTGTATATATATGATCTATTAACTATTTTAAACTCTCTTCTTTTTTCTTATAAATAAACCTTTAGCTTTAGTTACGAAAGGATTGGCAGCAGTGTGACTGTTGGGTAAGATCTGAGTTGACCTGGCTCTGTGACTGATCTCTTGAAATCAGAAGAACCCTTTGTTTGATGACCCTGGTTTTCAGTAACCATTCATCATAAAGTCTAGTGCCTGGGGTGAAATAAGGGCTGGGATGCCTTAGGAGACTGCATTTTTGACTTCTTGATAACCAGTGTGGTGAGACAGAAGTTTACATTTGTTACTGGCTTGTTACTGCCTTGCACCTAGTGTAGTCATTTACACTTGGACAAAGTGGGCATAAAGCACTGTCAACTCAGAGGTGTAGCATGTTACATCCACTTTGTCCAAGTGTAAATGACTACACTGTGTAGTCATTTACACAGTGTGCCAGACGCTGAAGAATCTGACTTCCTCTGCCTAGTTTGGTCTGGGCAATCTCCACCCCAGTTCAGGATCAGCTACAGCAATTGTACTGTTGGCACAGCTCTGCTGGGAACTTTGACACCCCACATGGGCACTGAGAAGCTTAGCTCACTCCTCCACAAGGGTTATGAAGTTGCTTCTAATTTGCAAAAGGATGTAGAGTTATAAAATGTGTTTCTTCACTTAGAACCAGAAATAAAGCAAGCCTCTTACTGCAGTAGAACCTCAGAGTTATGTTTGGCCAGCTTCATTAAGGTGACACTGAACGAGTTCACAAGAGGCAATATGTGTGATGTTTCTCCTACAGCCCCATAAAATTCATCAGGCGAAAGAAAGGAAAGAGTAACAGCTTCTTACTATGATTTCAGAGGCCACATTTGTTCCAACATGAAGCAAAATGGATTTTAGCACCCCAATGTATTAAAGAATCAAACTTTTATGGGCCACAGCTGTGCATGTCAGAGAGAGAAAGCATTAATGGAACAGTAACAACACAGAGATAGACATGGTTGAAGCTGAAAGCACTTTCATGCCACAGCTATTAAAATAAGCAGAGAATAATACAAGCTAAATGTAATGTCTCAACTGAAGAGCTGAGGAAGAGGAAGCCCTGAACTATTACGAGCATTAGACAGTACATTTCTGTGGCTGCAGTGGCAATGCTCAAGGTGCCTGGCTGATCTGTCAGGGAATCTGTTTTGCCTGGCAGAAGGGAAAGTTTTCAGTTCTCTGAATAATGATTATTACACTTTTCCTAGGGCAAGTCTACACTACAGCACTACATCGGTGCTGTAATTACTCAACCTCGGCGAGAAGCATAAGCTATGTTGGCGGGAGAACATCTCACACCCCTGAACAATGTAAGTTAGATCGACTTAAGCAGTAGTGTAGACCTGCCCCTAGTCTCCCCTGAACCAACTTATGGAGAATGACAGAACAGATAGGCATCTCACTGAGCACAGAACCTATCTTGTCAACTGCTTTTATTTGAAATTCAATAGATCTGAGACATAATGGCAAAACCACAATGGGTTGTCTAATCAGTGGGATTTAGAGCTGAGAGGAAGCTGGGGAATAAATAAACTGCATGTAAATAAAACTGCAGATAACACTAAAGATGAAATCCTGAGTTCAATAAAGACCTTTTGCCATTAACTTCAGTGGAGACAAGTTTTCACATTATATTTGGAGGGCCTTCAAATGGCAGTGAGAACAGAGAAATAATGCAGGAAAACTAGACATATTCAGGACATGAGCAGGAAATACAAAAACAAGACTAAAGGGAGAAAAGCAAACTAATGCATTTGGGGGGAATAATCCAAAACACACCCAATGGGAGAGAGAGAAACCTGAGAAGTAGTAATGCTAAAAGAGGCTCAAGGGGAGGAACACAGTGTAGGGCACTAGCCATGAGTTTGCAATGCGATTTGTAGGGCCCTACTAAATTCATGGCTCATTGTGGTCAATTTAACAGTTTCAGATGTTCACATCTGAAATTTCACAGTGTTATAACCGTAGGGGTTCCGACCCAAAAAAGGGTTATGGGGGGCGGGTGTGTGTGTGACGGGATTCCCACCCTTACCTCTGCATTGCTGCTGGCAGCAGAGCTCCCTTCAGAGCTGGGCAGCTGGAGAGCGGTGGCTGCTAGCTGGGGGCCCAGCTCTACAGCCAGTGCTGGTGCCAGCAGCAGAACACAAGTGAGGGTCGCAGGGTCTCGGGGGCCATCACTTTGGAGGGGGAAGGGTTGGGCAGGTGGGCAACCGCCCAGTGCCCCATGGTCAGGGGGACATCGTGGTCCTCCCACCCCAGCCAGCCCAAGGCCCCTTTAGCCCCCAAGTGCTAGGCCCAGAGCCGGGGAGGGGAAGGGCAGTGAGTGCCCCAGCTGGGGGCTCCTACCATGGGCCGGGCTCCAGCTGCTAGTTCTGACAGAGCTGGGGAAGGATGGGACTTCCTCTGCAGGGACTGTTCCCAGAGCCGGGTTAGATCCACCTCCGGGAACGTCCTCTGGCAGAGCTGGATTAAGATATCCTGGGGCTCTGGGCTAGAGAAAGGCAGGGCCCCTCTCCACCCCTTCTGCCTGTGACCCCACCTCCGTTCTGCCCCTTCCACCTGTGGTCCCATCCACAGCCCCACCCCTTTCTGCCTCTTCCCCGGGGTGCCCCGGTTCCACCCAGGGTCCCCCCCATTCTGCCCTCCCCACTGCAGCCCTGTTTGCTCCTTTCTGCTCCCCGCCCCACTGTGGCCCCAAGTCCGGAGAAGCTCTGTCCTCGTCAAGGCCCGCAGCAGGGAGTGAGACCGCCTCCAGTCCCAGGGCCACAGAGGGGGTTCTGGTGCTAGGGCTTTCCCTGCCACTCCTGTGCTTCTGCGAGGGACCAGGGTGAGGCTGCTGGGGCTTCACCACACCCACCCACACGGTGCTTCAGCTGGAGAGTGGGATCAGGCATGGGGGCTTCCCCTGGCACCCTGTGGCTTCTGCCAGGGATGGGGTTGGGGGCCACTGGACTAAGTTCCCTCTAAGCTGTGCAGCCAGGATTAAGTGCTGTGCAGGCGCTCAGGGCTGCAGTGGGGAGAGATGGCTCTCCCCAAGCCCTGGACCTGCCACAGCACCCCTCCCCCAGCCCTGACACAGACCCAGCCCAACCCCGGACCTGCCATGGCCGGGGAAAAGGAGCCCCTCCCTTGGCCCAGCCTGGACCTGCCACAGCTGGGGGAGAGGCGCCCCGCCCCTGACCCAGCCCAGCCCTGCCAGGGATGGGGGAGGGGTGCCTCTCCTCTCCAGCCCAGGTGCTGCTGTGGGGAGAGGGAGCTGGGCAGGGGAGAGTCCTCTCTCCCCACCACAGCCCTGGAGAGCCCCATGGCACCCCAAACCCCTCATTCCCAGCCCCAGCCCTGAGCCCACACCCTCAGCCAGAGTCCTCACGCCCCTGCACCCCAACCTTCTGCCCCAGCCCTGAGCCCCTCCCACACTTCAAATCCCTTGGCCCCCACCCCACCACCTGAATTTTATGTGCATCGATATGGAGCTGATGTGTGACACATCACCTCCATATTGGTGCACATAACAAAATTCTTTCCACACGTGGGTGGGAAAAATTAGAGGGAACACTGTCGCTGGGGGGCTTCCTTCATCCTGCAGATTCTGCTGGGGATGGGGTTGGGGACTGCTGGGGTGGAGGGAGCCTACCCTGTCCCACGGCTTCTGACGAGGTCGAGGGCTGCTGTGGGGGCCTTCCACTGCCCTGCCCCCCTGGTCCTGCTGCCACAGAGCAGGGTTGGGGCACGAGGGCTTCCCCCGCTCGGCATCCAGGACTCCGGGCTTCCAAATCCTGGCCGCAGATTTTTTCTGGGGTCCCTGGGCATGGGCCCCATAGGCCCAGTGGCTAATCCACCACTGTCCCTTGGCTGCAGGAAGCTCCATGTCTGCGCTGCCTTCAGAGCTGGGCTTCCAGCCAGGAGCCACAGAGCTTCCTGCAGCCAGGGAATGTTCCTGGAGGTGGGTCTGATCTGGTCCTGGGAGTGGCCACTGCAGGGGAAGAGGAAGTCCCGTCCCTCCCCAGTCCCACAGGTGCTAGCAGCAGGAGGTCAGCACACAGTAGGAGTGCCCTATCCCTACAATAGCCAGATTTCATGATCCATGAGGCATTTTTTCATGGGCATGAATTTGGTAGGGCCCTAGTGATGTGGCAGTAAAAATCCTCAATATAATTTTGCCTGCTAATGTGATTGCACCTGGGATGCTGCATTCAATTCAGGGCAGAAATTTACTAGAATGATAAGTGACAACCTGGAGCAAGTTCAGAGAAGAGCAACCAGAATGGTTAGGGGCCTGAAGGGGCTGTCTTGAGGAAAATTAAGAGTAAATTGTGTCTAGCTTAGCTCAATAATGATGAAGTGGTGCCATGGTAACAGATATCCAAAAGCTGTAAATTCCAAGAAGGCAGAGGAATTCTTTAGGCTGGCACGGGCGGGAGGAGGTGGTGTTATAACAGGAGTAATAAAATAAAATGAAGAGAAAGAAAACTGAGCCTTAATATCAGGAAAGGCCTCCTAACAGGAGCCAGGATCTTCCTCCCCTGCAGAAATACTTGCAGATGGAGATCTAGGTGGAGGATCAGAGCAGAAAAATCTGCTTCCCCCTCACAAAATTTTCCTCAAATGATTCAATAGGGGTTGGCCCCAGGCATTATAGGTAGCAGTTCTGCCCCAAAAGCCAGATGAAATCCCAGGGGATGGAGAATAGGCCCTCTATATAAAAGCAGAAAGCTTTGCGGGGGAGGATGCTATGTCTCTTCTCAGCTTTAATGGAGCCCTGTTGCCAGGACTGACTACCCCTTAGGGGTTTTCTTCATGCAAGGATTATCCCAGCATGGAAGGGATTAGGAACAAGTTAATGCAGTTCAGTTAATATAACAGTTGTGGAGTGGAGAAACCATAGAAGAACTGCACTGAGAGCAAATTAAGCACCACTGAGTGCTCTACAAGGACTTTCCAATGACCACAGCACAGGAGAGAGGAATCATTTCGAGATCCATGGCATTCAGGTACCTAGGTATTTCATATCATGTAACAGATTATATAGCCAAGACAGGCCTTTCCTATAGGTTCCTTCACATTGCTGTGAAAGAATATAGATTTTGGGTAGTCTGGATTTACTACATGTATTTAGTAGGTTACTAGGCTACCAAGGTAGATGGTGTGGACATAGCATAGTTAATTATTAATACAGATTTGTCTCCTCTTTCTAGAAGCGTCCATTACTTTACACATGATTCCTTCAACAAGAGCATGGAAAGAGATAAACAACAATTAAATGTGTCAAGATCTATACATACCACATTAAAGATAATCTGAGCACAACTCGTAAGTAACATGTCATCAGTACAAAAAAAGACCCAAATAGCAATCCAAAGTCTCTTCCTAAAAACAAGATAAAAGGTAACAATTTCCTATTTACAAGAAAATATTCCTTTAATTAACAACTCTAAAAAGCTATTCTCTTGGAGTCCATATAAAAATAATCATGTGTGAGAGTGTTTTCACATATATAATATGTTTTTTATATATATTTATGGCTTTACATGCTGAAATATTCTAGATTAAATGAGAAATATAAATGAGCTATTAATTCTTTTTCTCCACTTCCTCAGTTTTTACAGACTCTTCCCCTCCATCAGATAAGGAATCACTTCCATATTTCTTCACTTTGTTTTCCACTCTAGTGAGTCTCTGCTTTACTCTCAGTTGGGTTGAGTTGTATTCTGCCATGAGCCTAGCAAACCTAGTCTGTAGATTGTCCAGAGCGCTTTCAAGTCTTTCCACTTTTTCTTCCAAGTCTTTAGGGTCAGCTCCTGCTTTTGCTGCCTCCTCATCTATTAAATTGTCCTTCATCAGAATTTGCCGCCCTTTCTCTTCCAATGCCTTTTTGGCATCAGGATATTCAGTGAGGGCTTCCATCAAATCATCTTTGGACAAACAGAATAGATCGGAATAACCAATGCTCCTGATGTTGGCTGTCCTCCTGTTACCAGATTTGCTACCTTTGATGTTTAAGATGCTGATTTCACCAAAGTAGCTGCCATCGCTTAGGACAACAAACTGTGTTATGCCATCATCTGCCACCACAGCCAACTTCCCCTCCTTAATGATGTACATTTCTCTCCCAATATCCCCCTTTTTGCATATATAATCTCCAGGACTAAAGACTGTAGGTCTCAGCTTCAGCACCAGCTCAATAAGAAGCCCAGCTTCACAATCCTGGAAGATACGCACTTTCTTTAGCGTGTCCAGATGGACGTTGATAGCAATTTCAGCCTTAAGTTTGTCAGGCAGGTTTTTAAGAACTTCCTTCTCATCTACTGTTTTCTTGTTGGTCCAGAGGTAATCAAACCATTTAATGACCCTGGCCTCCAAATCCTTTGTCACCTTTCGGAAATGCATATACTGTTTTATGGAATCAACTTTGGCCTGGAACTCTGCCCTGGAGGCATTCATGTTTGAAATCATAGATCCTACGTTACCGACAATGGTAGCAAAGATCAGCACACCCACCAAGAAGTCAATGACCACAAAGAGATACTCTTCATCTTTCACCGGAGGCGGAGTTTCTCCAATTGTCGTCAGTGTCAGTGTTGACCAATACAAACAGTAAATATACTTTCTGGACAGACGTCCATATTCTGGATGGGTCACATTGGGATAGACCCAGGAGTCAGTTCCAAACCCAATAAGCTTTGAAATTGCAAAATATATACATGCATTCCAGTGGATGATGATAAGAATGTACAAGACAAGATTTCCAATCCGAAACATATTTGGATAGTTTGTCCTGGTTTCTGTGCGGTCAAAAAACTCAAATAGCCTGGCAAACCTCAGCAAGCGGTTAAACCGTAGTTCAGGGTAATTAAACCCTAGTTTTAAATATGCCAGGTCTGTTGGTAACAGAGAGAGCATATCCAATCTGAATTGTGCAGTTGTAGTGTAATGTTGTCTTAATTTCTTTTCATCTTGGACTAGTAAACCTTGTTCAAGAAAGCCTTAAAAGAATAAAAAAAACAACAGTTTTTTGTTAGAATACATTACAAAGCTGGGCCACAAACCTACAATTAGTCAGAAACAGCCAGCAGCATATGACTGAAGGATTCTTATTTGCTTGCAAATACTGAAGACATTATTACATTTTAAACTTATCATAATACATATGGACATTAGTGTACTTTCCATAGGTTTCTGGTATATTTCATAACAAGATATTGTATAAGCTTTATATTTAGTAGTAGTAGAAGAATTACAATAGCACAGAGTCCTCAACCATGACTGGGGCTCCACTGTGATAAGCATTCGATATACACTAAGAGACAGTACATGCCCCAAAGAGCTTACAGTATAAAGGCCCCCAAACTCACAGAGACAATCCTTTGGACCACTGAAACATGGAGCCCTAATGAAGTCAGTATAGCTCCATGTGGGTGTTGGTTCTATCTGTGCAGATCTCATTGCAGGATCAGGGTCCAAATAGATAAGCCACACCAGGAGTGGGAGCATTATTACTCCCTGATGTTCACAGCGATAAAGGACCAGATTCTGATACTCTTCCTCACGTTGAATAGCACTTTATTCCATGATTAGTCCCACTGAAGTCTATGGATTAAGATGCTCTTCAGTGTAAGGATAGCAAAATCAGTGTCTAAAGGTATGTCTACACTACAATTAGACAATTAGACACCCATGGCTGGACTTGCAGGGCTCATGCTAGGGGGCTGTTTAATTGCAGTGTAAACATTAGGGCTTGGACTGGGCTGGAGCCCAAGTTCTGGGACCCTCACCCCTCGCAGGACCCGATAGCCCATGATCCAGCCTGACCCTGAACATCTACACTGCAAATAAACAGCCCCATGAGGACAAGCCCCATGAGCCTGAGTCAGCTGGCATAGGCCAGTCACAGGTTTTTAATAGCAGTGTGGACACACCCTAAGCGACCTGCTCCAGGTCACACAGCAAGTCTGCGGCACAACTGGGAACTGCACTCTAGAAAGTTGCAATCTAGTGTTAGCCTTAACCACAAGACCAATACTCCTCTCCCGATTTAAGTGAATAACTTGGGCTTAGTGATGCAGACAAATACGTGACACAATATGAAAAAATAATCTATATTTTAAATATATTTATAGTACTTAAATATATAATATGAAATAGCTGATCAAATTCTGCTCCTTGGATACACAAAGGCCTCCCTTATTGACTTCAGCAGGAGCTTCCCACTTGTTTTCAATACTAAATGTACAAAGTTACATCAATATTAAGGTGTGGCTGCACAGTTAAAGATCACAAAAAGCCAGACAACCATTATGTTCCATCTGAAGTAATGCTTCAGACATGTTGTGCATCCAGTTTGTTTTATGGTATACAACATAAACAATAAGATATTAAGCTAAACATTTAAGCAGGAAAATAAGGAACTAGACACTACTATGTATGTGTAACATGGCTAAGCTCACATTCCTCTAGTAACCTCAACTTTTGTATTTTCTGACTTCTTATGATTTTAACTGCTCTAACTGAATGTGGCCTGAATGTAGTTTTTGTGTTTAATTTTCACAGTTTTGTTTGAAGAAAAGAGAAAGACATTGACCCTGTTTTAATCAGCCCCAGTTAGTTTTTGAAGCTCACGATAATTGAGGTGAAGAGGCACGGTAGGGGGTTAACCCTCTTATTGTTGGGCAGCTTTCTGCATGGCTGGGTTACAGAGCAGCAGCATGTCTCCTTTATGCTGTGATGGCTGTATCTTTGCAATAAAAAAGGATGGAAATTGATCCTGCAAACACATGCTTAACTTTATTCATGTGACTAATTCCACTGACTTCAGTGGGACTACTCACATGTGTAATCGTCTGTAGGATCAGGGCTTTAAGGTTGTCAAATGAAATCTTAGAATACGCAGCATATAGTAGAATGCAACCAATATTTAGTGAGACCCTAACATAACAGCATAGATTTTTTTTTTTTTAATTATCCGTGATTTTCTTCTTGTACCAAAGATTAAGGTGGGGTGGTGTTTTTCTTTTTGGGGAGATGACTTTTTTTTTGTTTGTGTTTCAGTGAGACATTTACAATCTCTCAAAAAAATTATGAGTGAAAAAAAGAGCCAGTCATGGAAACTACTGGGTTGACATTTGGTCCATTAAAGTATACGTGAGATAGTCTTGATGTTGGTAATTTGAGTGACATCATTTGAAGATGGCTTTATGTAACTTTTTAAATGAAATCTTAATTAAAATTAATGCTCTAACCAGTCAGGGAAGATTTATTTATTTCCTACAGACCTTACAGAGCACTGGTCTGGGACTCAGGAGACCTGCCACTGGCCTGCTGGGTGACCTCAGTTAGGTCACTTTGCCTTTCATTGTCTCAGTTTCCCATCTGTAAAATGGAGATAAATGATACTGACCTTTGTAAAGTTCTGTGAAATCTACTGATGAAAAGTGTTATATAAAAGAGTTACGTATTATTATTACTCTCTGAACAACCAGTGCCAACTAGACTATTACAATGATTTACTGAGCATTTTCTACCAAAAATAAACACTTATAGATTCACACAGTCTAAGGCCAGAAGGGACCACTGTGATCATTTAGTTTGACCTCCCGTCTAGCACAGGCCATAGAACTTCCTCACAATAATTCCTACAGCAGATCTTTTAGAAAAATATCCAACCCTGATTTAAGAATAGACAGTGATGGTGAATCCACCACAACCCTTGGTAAATTGTTCCAGTGATTAATTACTCTTACGGTTAAAAATTTACACCTTATCTCCAATATCCAGCCATTGGATTGTGTTATACCTTTCTCTGCTCAATTGAACAGCCCATTATTAAATATTTGTTCCCCATGCAGATATTTATTGGGCGTAAATGTGCATAAATGTAGTACGTCAATGTGATTCAGTTGTGGGTTTAAACACAATTATATCCCCCCTTCCTCCAAATACCCAACCAGCCAACGAGAAGTCAGGCCCAGATCATCAAAGGTACATAGCTGCCTAACTCCCAAACAATAGGAGTTAGGTGCCTAAATACCTTTGGTGATCTGGGCCTCAGTGTTTAGATACAATCAGTGGCCATGCTATAAGGTGCCTTAAGGTAATTATCTTACTTTATTGATTTTCTTCATGCAAAACCTGTATTTTGCAGATACTAATAAATATTTGACAAGACTCAATCCATGTAATATTCCCCTTTATTGGCTTCTTGCTCTTGGTTCATCTTTTGATCAGATCATTTATATATACAAATACTGACTTTTCTTTATACCAAAGATTACAGCAACATTTAAATTTTTAAGAAATATGAGAAAATGCAACCAACTTTAAAATCAGTGCAGTTGTGTACTGGGGAATGGGAGAACCTGAAAAGCCAGCTCTACTCTTACAGTAATAGGATTCCTCAGCAGTACAGCTGCAGGGCTATTTGTCAATTCTGAAAGACCTAGATTGCAATAGTGTTCCAAGGGGAACTACACACAATCAGAATCTAAGAAACACAGCTGAGTTGCGTAGTGGTTACTGAAGATGCAAGGAGAATACACATCCAGATGATTCCCAACTAGCCCCTGCAGGGGGAAAATCCTATTGATAGTACAGCAACACCTTTCCTGTATAGCAGCTTTTGGAAGGTTTTAGAAATGTACAAGTCATTTCTTCACAGCAAAGAGGATCACGTGCGAGGATCAGGGGATCTCCTCTTCTACTACACTGCACAATTGGCTACGTGCATTATGAATGATCAGATACCGGGTGCAGTGGGAGACAGGAGTACATGGGCCAGTGATCTGACCAGATAGGATAGTCTTATACACCTAATAAAAATATTGCTTGAGTCCCCTTGCAGTAAATTAGTGGTGCACACAGCAGCATTTTTTCAGCCCTTTTCATAGAAGGGTAATTCCTGTCTGTTAGGAATCTGCCACTACAGTGATCTGTAAAGCAGCCGCTGAAGTATTTGAGCTAAAAGGTTGTTATTGTTAGTACCATTTATATTTCAAACACGGGTCTTGGGTTGAGCGATGAGGAGTCTGTCTATCCATTATAAATCACCACAAAGTAACGTATTAAGTCTGAGTAGTTCAGGTTCAATCTGCCGGAAGTCGAAGTTATTTTAAATAATATTTATCACTTATATAGTACCGTCAAAGAACTGTACAGATGTTGACTGACTAATAGTCTCAACACCATCTGGGGTAAGTGGTTAAGCATTATTTCCCTTATCTCACAGACTGCTGAAATATGGCAGAGAGATGAATGGCTTCCAGTCTCACGTTGATTCCTCCAGACCACCCTGTTGTCCTCTCCTTGTCAGCTGTACTTTGAATTAACCACTCCGGTGCTCTCTAAAGTATGTTCCTCCTTCCATGGCCCTGCGCTCCTAGAATGGCCTTTTTCAATGACAGCACTTAAAAGAACACTTCCACATTCTACCACTTCACAGAAACCACTGCAGATGCCTGCACTGAAGTGACTAAATGACTCACAATAGCATTTCTGCAATCCCAACCCAGGACTGTTGAGTCAGCATTTTAGCTGTGGTTTGATAGCCTTACAATCCTAATCAGAATAGTCCCATGCAAAGTCTACGACTGCATTTGTATCCCTTGTGCAGTACTAATGAACTCCCATCTTCTCCTCAATTGTTAGAAATCACTGCAAAAGGGAATCTTTTGGGGTATGGTTGGCCTCTTGTGGAAATAAGGTGAAGCCAAATGAATCTAAGTCTTAAGGATATCTCAGATATCTATCTGAGATACACTGATTTGTTAAATAAGTTACTTGCTAAATTTAAACGATAAGGAGGCTACGAGTTTACTTTCTGCTGTGACTTGTTTAAAATGTCTCCCAAGGCAACAGCAGATTTTACCTCCCCCTGCAACGGTGGTCACCATTTTACTGATGTCATTTGCTTGGTTGCACACAACCGTTCTGGTTCCAAACCACTTCAAGAGGAAAGTTCTAAACAGAGGTTTTCACAGCACTTTTGCAGGCAAACTGGCTCCGTCACCTCATAGGATACTCTTTTTTACATAGAGAATAATTAGCCTGTAGAATTCATTGCCACAAACTATCATTAATGCCAAGACATTAGCAGGATTAAAAGACAGTACTCAACATTTATATAGATTAAAAAAAATCCACTATTATAGTATATAGGGTTGTTTTGTTTTTATTTAAATTTGGAAGGGAATAAATCAATCTCTAATTGAGGAGCGTTAGGAAAAGCTTTCCCTAAACACAGGTTATTCCATAATTTCCCACTTCAGAGTTTCCTGTGTTTTCTTCAGAAGCATAGAGTTTTGGATGCGGTTGGAGACAAGATGCTGAACTATATGGGCCACCGGCATACTGATCCAGTAGGGCATAACCCATGTTAGGTCTGAAAACAATGTAAAATTCTAAGAGGACTCACCTGTCCTGAATCTGACGAGCGTGTCCAGTATGTAGAGGATATCTGAGCTATAGTCCAAGACCAGCCATAATATAATATGCTTAGTTTGTAGCTCATCAAAACAGGCTCTACACAAACACAAAAGCATGGAAGATTTCACTCCTCTGGTACGAGCAGGCGCAGCGAGTACTGTATGTATATTCTAAAAGCATTTGAGCAACTGTTGCTGGCACTGCACAGGCTGTGGGCATCATGTCTGCACTGGAGTATCTGCTGTGAACTTAAATGTCGTGATTTAACATAATGGGATATTTCTGAAACCAAAGGTCTTACACGGCAAGGACAAATTTCACATATATACACATATCCCACACACATTACTCTGCATCAGCCCTCTCAGCACAGATCCTCAAGATCCCACATCACAGCATTAGATCTGCAAGCAGAGGAGGACTGTACAGAATTCATTCGGATCCCATCAAGTTAATTCCTGGATCAACTGGAAGAACGTTTGCTCCTGAGTGACACAGGGCACACCATCTCACATGCCTCCCAGAGGCTAAGTGATCTGACACATTGAGTCCCATTGTCCATTTCACATACTCCAGTAATATCTTCCTGCCATTAGAGGAAAAGCTATGTCGAAATTCCTCATACTAATTTTAAATGACTCTTCTCTGCCTACTCCCACATCTTGCTTGCCATCCCCCAGCCTATCTATCCCTGTATTGACTACCATAAGTTTCTCCATAAATGGTAACAATGCCTAGAGAAATGCACTGGCTTAGTGTTACCTTGTACTGTAGCCACTAGATGGCACACAGATGCCACTGCAGGCACAGATTTGGGAATGCTTGCTGCAAGTCAAAGACTTTTTAGGCAGAGACACAAAAATCATCAGGCCACAAATCTTATCTCATATAGAAGATGTATGAATGAACTATACAAAGGGGTTCTATGCAAAGTTACCCAAGAAATTTCATTGGGAAATAGAATGATCCAATGGGGAATTAACCAAAATTGGACACTTCTAAATGCTACCTTTAATGAGAAAATAAAACTGGAATAAAGTCCAGTAACTACCAGCCAGCCCCTCATCTGTAAGAGTAAAACTGCATCTTCTGCTATAACTGCCCCTGATGGCACCTAGCAAGTGGTCATCAAACTTCTGTCCCAGGAAGGAAGAGAACATTTCAATGACAGGCACTCTGGGCTCCGATGAAAATGCATAAAGCATGAAATGCACATTCTCAGCTTTTGTTTCACAAAAGCAGAGATTTAGAATTGAAAAAAAGAGAATGGAGGGGTCTTCTCAACCTATCATAGAATCACAGAAATGTAGGGCTGGAAGGGTCTTTGAGAGGGCATGTCCAGCCCCCTGGCCTAAGACAGGACCAAGTAAACCTAGACCATCCCTCACAGATGCTAAGACCATTAATGGTTCAGTATTTTCCAAGTCATGCCTGTCCCCAGCCTGGTCTCTTATGAAGGAATTAAATTCCACATTAAGCAATCTAATATAGTATCAGGATTGTTAGTCTTTTAAAGCTGCCTCAAAAAAGGGACACAAGGAGGGTGAGGTAATATCTTTTATTGGACCGACTCCTGTTGGTGAAAGAGACAAGAAGAAGAGCTGTGTGTGGCTCAAAAGCTTATTTCTCTCACCAACGGAAGCTGATATCACCAAAAGATAATACTTTATTTACCTGGTCTCTTTAATATCCTGGGACTGACAAGGCTACAACTACACTGCATAACGAAGAAACAGCTTTTAACAAGAATGCTATGTTTTTTGTACAAAATGAAAAAGAAAGAAAATGCATAATGGTGTGATGTGGTATAAAGGTTTTAACAGCATGAGTTTAGCAGTAAGTTCTGCAAGTAACTCCAAATGAACGCTGAGAAAATCTTGATAGTGCCCCATCCAGTGTGTGGAGGGGCACTTTTTTTTAAATACAGAAAAACTATTTTAAGAAAATACCTTAAATGTTATTGCTAATATTTTCAGCTCCCTCTGCCTGGAGCAACAGGCTTCGTTAGGATCATGAGTCCAAATATACAGACGTGGAGGGAGAAAAAAACACTTCAAAAATCACCTAAAATAGCATTTTTATACAGAATATCAGGATTTTAAGGCCCAGGGAATTTGGGGCCTTTTAGGCTAAAGGCACAGCAAGAATTTCTATCTTTCTGGAATTTCCTCTCATCACCAGTATAGAGCTCCTGTTCATAGCCATGATTGGTGGCAAAATTCTCCTAGCATAATCTGGTCACTGATGCAGTGCTCACTTGTTCTGCACCCCGAGAGAGAGGAGTAGAACTTTTATCTGGCTTGTTGGGCTATTTGTGGGAGGTGGAGGGTAATGGCAGCTGTTTTAATCCGTTCGGGGGGACAGATTAGTGAGCGGAGTGCAGGCAGTCCAAAGTACAGTACATGATATATGTATGGGACTCTTAATTTTATACCATAGATATCATTTCCACATATGTGATGTACATATGTAGGTGTGTATGTATATTATATACACGTACTTTAGAAGAACAGAAACCAGAATAAACGATTTGGAACAGATGTCTGACACATAACCCTAAACAATTAAAAAAAAGCGCATATCCTCAAGAAAACTAATTAGGGAATGAGCAATGCAGCAGCAGTAATGGGGAAGAAAAAGTCTGGGCACTATATTAAAATAAAAGAATCAGGTGGGCTTTTCCAGTTTCAGACATGCAGGCACCCTTTCTGCAGCCTAAAAGAACCATTAAATGTAAAATCCATACCTGCACACTAGCATACACCAGTTATAGAATACTGGTGTTGCGATTATGGTCAGCCACCTATAGTACAGGTTGCTTGAAGGATCAACCACAAAGATCTCCTTTTTCTTCCTGAAAAGTAAAACATGCAGAGGTACACTGGGGGAAATTATTTCCATAAGGAGGTCACGTTTTTGATCTCCAAGGCTGAACACCCTTCTAGTAGATCATAATGGTTGCAGCTCAGTTAATGACAAAGACATAGCACCAAAGGATGTGCCATTCTTGCCGACATCCCAGATATTACTCAGTACAGCAGCAGAAGCTTTTCTCATTTGAATCAGTCTATTCCTCCATGCCCAAATTCCATGGAAATCAAAAGGAACTAGAAAAATGTACACAGATGTCAAAATAACATATCTGAAACCCTTGCTATCATTAAAAACTCCAATTCTGCACATTCATAGTATGGGCGCCCTTCTTTTAAAACTGAAAATCAACCTATTTACCTTTCCCACCAGCCATGAATTTTTACCAATTTCTTCTAAAAGCCACAACAAAATTGTGATAACCCCGTTCCTTGCGTCAAAGAGGTCACTGCCTACTTTGCACTCTCAAAAGAATACTCCTTTCTCATATAAGTCAATCTCATTCTTTTCTCTTCTGGTTTGTTTCAAAGAACCTTAGACTTGTGTGAAAGGACAGACCCCACTGCACCCCACTGTGGGAGGTAGACAGAGCTTCCTCTAGAACAAAGTTTTGGTTAAGAGAGAAGAATCTATGTCCTGGGATCAGAAAGAATCCATCCAGAAGTGGCATTCTTCACTAGGGATACTACAGTAATATGGTACCTACAGCATACTCTACACACATCTGTGATGTATTCATTATACCACACCCCTCAAAACCAGCTTTCATTCTGAACACTCATTCTCTTTCCATCTTTTTTTCTTTACATGGCATTGAACTAAAGCCAACCCTGATCAATGGGAACAGAGTTTATAAATTGCTAATTAGGGAACAATTGTCTATTTACTTAACACAACTTTCCAAATGCACTGCTTGATGTAAGAAATCACAACCACATTGAAGTCAATAGAGTTGCTCCTGCTCACAGTAGGGTAAATAATGGAAAATATAACTGAAGATATTGAATTGGTCTGTAGTTGTATAAATATGTTTTTGTTCTGTGCCCCAACTTGACTCTATAGATATTATGAACCATGACCAAGCCTGTACAGACTTACAAAGGAGACTGCTGTTAACTAATACGGCCTGATAGAGAAGGCAATTTCTTGCCTTCTCACGTGATCAGAGATCATTTGAATTACCTTTACTGCTGAGTGTGAAGCAGGAGTGCCAGAATAGGGGGGGGGGGGGCTCAGAGGGCCATGGCCCCATCACTTTACCAGATGTAAGGATGAGCGATGGGGTGGA
Organism: Lepidochelys olivacea; assembly: GCF_965140295.1. NCBI lineage: Eukaryota > Metazoa > Chordata > Testudines > Cheloniidae > Lepidochelys > Lepidochelys olivacea. The sequence goes on along the minus strand of NC_140411.1, from coordinate 122,191,395 downwards.
GAGGAGCGAGCAGGGGGCGGGTCTTGGGGGAAGAGGCAGGATGGGGGCGTGGCCTTGGGGGGAAGGGACAGCGCAAAGACGGGAGCTTGGTGAGAAAGACGGCATGGATACAGGGCCTTGGGAAAAAGGGGCAGTGTGGGGGAGGGGCCATGGTTTGGGTACTGGTGGCCCCTTCCCCCTTTTAGGGAGCTTCCACTACTCCTGGTCTGAAGTTAGTGCAACAAAGCATTAGGAAGGTGCCAAGGACAGGACTGTATGCGTGGGAAGATGCTGCAAGTTCCTTGAGCAGTTGCACAGTTTCAAATTTGGAAATTTATTATAGCTTTGACACAAGAACACCCCTGCGGCCTGGGGAAACACTGACTGTAGCAGGAGCCTTGCTCTGAAGACTTAACTACTCCATGTAAGGCTCTATGGTGCAGGAGGTGTGTTACAACCACACTTTCACTAGTAATACTTACTCCTCTTTTTTTTTATCGTCTTTTTTGTCGTCTTTTTTCTCCTCTTTCTTTTCCTCCTTTTTTTCTTCTTTTTTCTCCTCCTTAGCCTCTTTCTTTTCTTTATTCTTGCTGTGTAACATAGCGTATTATTTAGCAATGTTCCCAGTTTACCAGGCTAAGCTAGGCTAGAGGATGGAAGTTGAGGTGGGATAAAGGAGGCTACAGAGCTGGGTTTTGCTCCTACAGAAGAGGAGCGGGCAGGGGTTCTCAAGTAGGCCATCCACCCATTTGGTATAAATGGGACGTGTATTATATGGTCTACGCTCCAGAATTAACAGTAGCGTGGTACTAAATCATCTTGGCTGATTTTGAGAGAGATTAACCCATGCTTTATCAAGCAAGTAAATACAACAGTGTTTTCTTTGTTTATAGTGAAATGTTTCCCGTTTGCTTGACTCTTTAAAATTCAGGCAGTCAAAAACTTCTATTTCATGGCATTAGAACTTGAAATGGTTTGACAGTCTCAAGATTTGCTTGGTCCTTTGACATACTCTAACCCCAACAGCAGTGACTGCCTGTTTAAAGCTGTGATGGTGATTAAGTAAAAAGGGTCAGATCCTCCTCTCACACTTGTTTTGCACCTGTGTAACTCCAATTAAAATTACTCCTGACTGACACCAGTGCAAGAGGAGAGCCATAGCCAATGTTTGAACAAAGCCAACCAAAATGTGGAAACAAGCTTGTGCTGTCTATTCAGCACAGCAATGTTATTCAAAATCTGAACATGAAAGGTGAAGTTCTGACCTGCTAGAAGTAATAGGAATTTTGTCATTTATTTCAATGGGCCAGGTTTTCACCTCACATTTATTAATTGTTCCGTAGACAAATAAACGTAAATAAACAAATGACATTCTACCACTGCTATCTCTTCACATTGTTATTTCCTGACATTCAACAGCATAAGAGGTAGACCCAAGCTGCAAGGTTCTGGTCCAGATACAAACTGTTGTACAGTTCAGATCTGGGGCTCTGCTTCAGCCCAGTATAGAGGAAGCAACCAAAGTCTGGGGTTGTTCAAATCCAGGTTGTGGTGGTATGTCTCCATTTACCACAGAGACAAAGAAACCTTTTTCAGATTGGATGGAAATTATTTGCTAAAATTTTGCCACTACTTGATCTATCTTTAAATTTGGGGCCAAATTCTTTGTGTGTAAATGATGAAACTCCACTGAAGTTAATGGAACTGTATCAATTTATACCAACAAAGAATTTGCCCCCCAAAATTTCCACATACAATGTTGTATTTAAGATTCCCCCCCTCCCCGCCCCCCGAAGTAGACAGTGTCCCCATGCTTCAGTTAGGAAAGCATCAATATCCCTGACAGTTCAATGTAAATGGGCCCCTTGCAAGTCTAAAACTCTACATACAAGCTGTGGCTTGGGTGGCAGACATAACATTTTCCTCCCAGGGTGGCTGTCTGTTCCACTCTGATCTGCACACACTAGGAACTAGTCTACACTGGCAGCGCTTTTATGTGGCTTGTGTGGTCACCTCAGAGCACGGGGAGAGAGCTCTCCCAGTGCCCTAAAAAAAACACCCCACCTCCAAGAGCTTTACAGCGCCAAAATTTGCTGCACTCAGGGGGGTGTTTTTTCACATCCCTGAGCGAGAAAGTTGCAGAGCTGTAAATTGCCAGTGTGGACAAGCCCTAGTTCTGATTCTGCTCTCACACCAGTGTGAATCAGGAGTAAATTTATTCAAGTGAACTGAATCACTCCAGTGTGAAGCTAGAGTATACGAGAGCAGAATCACCTAACAGAGAGGCATGTAGAAAAATCCTACTTGCAGGATCTTAGCCAATGGGCACAGCAGGGAAAAATGCCATGAGCTCACATCACGTTTATTCACCACATGTTCTTGAGCATGTCTCTCACAGCAGAGAAAGCTTATGCTGTGCTTTGTAGGGTTACCTAAGAACATACCAATTTTAGCGAGATTACAGTATTTTAAGGGACAGGACGACAGTGTGAAGAGATATTCACTAATTTTAAGATAAGTGCAATTGACTTGGAAATAGGACTTACCCAATGGTAATAAACATGAGCCCTGATACTGCTACCACCACACCCCCACTGTGATGCAGCAGAGCAGTGTTATTTGGAAGACCCCTGCCTTATGCTGCTGGGGGGATTGAAAATCCTAAAACCATCCCTGTTTGCATTCTCCAAGAGGTTATTTTAAATGTTCACCAAACCAGGCTTAAGCATAGTCAACACACACAGTGAAACTTCACTGATGCCCATGAAAATCCAGGGAGCACAACTATAGGGCAAAACTAGCCTTTGTGTTGATTGTCTGACTAATCGAAAGGGCTCCTAAACATAAGGCCAATCAAATAAGACGCTGCACGTCAACCCACCTTAGCAGGGCTAGCACAACAGCAGAGGGTGCTATTCACAAGTTCATTTTCCTTACCATTAGCCTCCTGATCTTGTGTGATTGCATTTTAAATTGAAATATTGCCATCCCCACAAAGCTCTATGCCGTTCAGAAACACTCTTGGGTATCACATTATCCATTCTGACAGCAAGCTACCATGCTTTTGTGTATGACATGAACCCCATTCATAACCACTACTCGTATCAACGCACAGGTCCATGACACTCCACGTGTTTGGCTCCCAGGGGTGATTGTATAATGAGGGCAGAACGTTTCTTTTTCAAAGAGCTGTGCTGCTGCACATTTATGAGCCTGATGATGCAAGGAAGATTCATTTGACATGGCTAAGCAACCAAAATGTATCCGCGCCTTTGAACCATGGAGAGGGTGCTTTGACAAAAATCAGTAGTTAACCCACTCACCAGCAGATGGCTGTTTTTATTGTATTTGGGGATGGAATTTCCCCTGACCCTGTCCATTTACTACAGGTATTCACTGGGGGCTGGATTCACTCACCTCTTTGTTCAGACACTGCTCTATCTATCTCCCTGCTCTAAAACACAGCAGCTATTGCTACAGCAATGTTAGCACAATGCAAAAGCACTCTAAAGGCTCGCCACTTGAGTCAAAGGAAAGGACAGGCCACTCCTTTCCTCTATCCTGAGAGCAAGCACAGCCCCTGCAGGATACCTGCAGATTTGAAGGCCTCATCTCCACTGCCCCAAGAGTGGGCACTCTGCTGCCCCTTCCATCTTGACAAACATGGAGCGTTAACAACACCTGCAGTTTATTTCCTCTGAAGCAGCATTCAGGTAATCATTTGAAAGGATATTTATGTCTATTCCCTTTGACTAAAGGAAATGGAAAGGTCTTTTGGCCAGTTTCTCCTGAATATAGAGGGAACAGACGTCCCTGCAGTCTGGGAAAGACTTGCCAGCCTATACCATTATAATCATATTACTATAGTAATCAATAAAATGCAATGCTTACATAATGTTTTTCACCTTTAAACTGCTCTACATATCAACTAACTCTTCCTCACAACACCCCCGTAAGGTAAGTAAGCATTGTCTCCATTTGGAGAACCTGTAGCACCAATAGTTGAGTGACAGGTGCAAGGCCACAACATGAGTCACGGCCAGAAATGGGATCAGAATTCAGAATTTATGTCTCTCGGTCCTGTGCCCTGACCACCTAACCATGCTTTGCACTTTTAGTTCTACGATTACTGTTCTACAGTAATAGCCCCAAATCCTTAGTATTGGGGGCATTGTTGTAGCACACATGACACTTATTTTTAAATCGAGCACACAGAAACAAACAAAAAAAATCACTGAAAGAGAAGTAAGAATTTCTCCCAAGTGTAAGTACGGGGTTTTGAATTGGAAAGAAGTTTTCAGAGAATTTATCATTTTAAATTCACAGTGTATTGCTCAACAATTAATTGTTTGGCGGAATAGGAGCAATTTCCTCTGTTTCTAATATGGCCTAAAATGATCAGAAGAATTCCCTTTTGGTCCTGGGGATTTTTTATTTTGTTTTTACCCAGGGAGGAAATGAAAAACTAGACTAGCGTCATGGCAGGAACAAAACTGCTGCTGGATGCTGTGCCATTCCCAGAGCTAGAGAGCAAGAGCCATTATCAACAGCAGGGTGGAGTGATTCCAGATTACACATTTTCTAGAGCTCTCTTCCTTTGAAGGAATTAATTAGCCTCTGAAATCTAAAGCGTTATTATTCCCTATCACTTCCACAGATTTCAAGGCCAGAAGGAAACGTTGTGATCATTTCTGTAAGACCTTCTGAATGACACAGGCCATAGAATTTCACCAAGCAATTCCTGCACCTACCCAACGACTTTTGGTTTAGCTAAAGCATATCTTTTAGAAAGACATTCCATCCTGATTTACACTGAGTGCATCCAGAACTTCCGCATAACCTGCTCAATATCAACTTTTAACCAGATGACAACCTGAAGGTACGTGAACATTTGATTTGGAAGCAAAGCCCCGTGTGTCAATAAAAAAAGAGAACACTGTTAAAAAAGAATATACAGTTCTCTCATTCATAAGTTTAAATGTTAACAAACCCATTAACAAAGCTGCAAAATCAGCCAGCCTGAATTTGAAGAGGAGGGGGCTAGGTAGCTGTTTGCTCGGACTGGGTGGAGGAAAAGGAGGGAAGCTGCCCTTCAAGTTAGCACACAAAGAATTCTCCTGGAAACACAGGGATATTTCCATGACCTACAAAACTAGATCTTTCTCTACAGCCATATATCAGGAAGGTGCTTGGAAAAAGATAAGCAGGAGTCTATAGCTACAATTGTCACTAACATGTTTTGAACAGAGAAGAGGGTAAGAAGCTGATACATCACAAGCAAGTAGGTACTATGAAGCAAGCAGTGATGTACTTACTCTTCATTGGTGTTGTTGCTGTTGTTGACATTAAATCTGGCCAGGGACCAGTGACTGTAGCAAGTTAAACAGAGCACAGTAAAGGAACAATATGAAAGCCTTGGACATTTTGTGCACAGGTTTACCAACATGATAGGAACAGCAGTTCAGTCTACACACATTCTGAAAAGATTAAGAGGGTCAACTTTGACCGCCGCTGTAAGCCCCTTTGCATAACTATTCAGGGCACCAATTGCCCTTGACCACGTGCAGAACATACACGTTTGTGACCATGTCAGATATGTGAAGCACTTTAGCATACTCTCATGCGTATTAATGCTTGACAGCATGAATCTCGCTATTTATAGCAGCGTTCCCATTTGGCTGCTCTTATATGTGTTTCTCAAGCCTTTCAAGTCTTCTTTACAGAAGCAGTGCCAACAATCCTGGACAGATAGCAGAAATGCCTACTGTTGCTGCAAAATTAACTCTCCATAATGTGACAACAATTCGGAGCTGCTGTCACATGGTAACAGCAGTGTAATCTGAGATGGGGAGACTGGGTATCTCAGAATTTGGTTATCTAAAGAAATACCATTGTTGGCACAAGACCAGTTTTCTCCACTCTAATGGCTTTGAATCAGAACACTAATGGGCTCCTGATGCAGAAATCAGAAAATCTCTTGGCTGTTGACTTGAGTGACTAGAAGATAGTAGCATGACTAATCAGACAAAATATATTAGACATGCAAAGAAATACACGGTTTCCAAGCTTGAATTATTGAGAAGCAGTTTCAGTAAAGATGGAACTGTATCGATCTGCCGCAAATCTGTGTGATGTTCACTATAATATGAATTACCAGCTGCAAATTCAAACTAAAATCCTTACCCATCTCAGACTGTGCCACAAACTAGGTGAGCCTGAGCTTCAAAGTAATGAGCCTGCCAAAAAGTTAAGTTCCATCACTGTGTTTTAACAAACCGCAACATTTTTTTTAGCCAGCTGTGTGGGGTAATTTAGGCCAATAAGGCCTGGTCTACACTACAGAGTTAAGTCGATGCAAGGTAGCTTACGTTGACCAATGTAAGTTTCTACACTAAAATTTCACTCCTGCTGATGTAACTGCCCCACTACATTGACTTAATAACTCCATCCCCACAAGAGGCATAGTCAATGTTGATGTAGTTAGGTCAATACAGCGTCAGTGTAGATCAGTGGTTCTCAACCAGGGTACACGTACCCTGGGGGTACGCAGAGGTCTTCCAAGGGATACAACAACTCATCTAGATATTTGCCTAATTTTACAACAGGCTACATAAAAAGCACGAGCAAAGTCAGTAGACACTAAAATTTCATACAGACAATGACTTGTTTATACTGCTCTACCAACTATACACTGAAATGTAAGTACAATATTTATATTCCAACTGATTTATTTTATAATAATATGATAAAAATGAGACAGTAAGCAATTTTTCAGTAATAGCGTGCTGTAACACTTCTGTATGGTTATGTCTGATTTTGTCAGCAGGTAGTTTTTAAGTGAGGTGAAACTTGTGGGTGCGCAAGACAACTTAGACTCCTGAAAGGGGTACAGTAGTCTGGAAAGGTTGTAGACGCTGTATTACTTACATCGACTGTTACTGGCTTTCAGCAGCCATTCCACAATGACCCACACTGACAGTACGATGTAATTACTGCAGTGGCTGTATGCTGACTTAAGTTAGGTTGACTTAGTGCATGTCTACACCACAAAATTAAGTCATGTATTATGTTCATTTGCAAAGTAGAAAGCTTGGAAACACAAGAAGGGCTCGCTTGAAGGCATTCGTTCATTTATTTAAAAAAAGATTTTAGATAAGACTAAACCTGCTTGTGGCACTGATAAGCGAACATCTTCTAACGACTCAACTCAGCTAAAAAAAAATTCTGATTTCTGGACCAGAAGCCTATCAGTGATTTGATAGGGTATATTTGAGTGGGTATGATTAAGTGTTACTGCATTTTACACAAATACTTGTAGTGGAGTTTCCAAGCACTAGAGCAAGGGTGGGCAAACTATGGTCCGCGGGCCGGATCCAGCTCGTCAGGGCTTTGGATCCGGCCGGCGGGACTGCCACCCCCATGGGCCCCGCACCACTCCTGGAAGTGGCCAGCACCACGTCCCTGGAGCCCCTGTGGGGGTCAGGGCAGAGGGCTCCGCACAGGGAGCTTCGGGGGAGGCACCCCCAAGCAAGGGCAGCAGGTGAAGCCCTTTGCCCTCCCTCCCCAAGGGGCCGGGGGGACGTGGTGCCAGCCACTTCCGGAAGCAGCACGGCGTGGGGACAGGGGAGCCAGGGAGCCGGCCGTTGCCCCGCTGCACACTGCTGCCACCCCGGAGCCGCTCAAGGTAAGCGGCACAGGCCAGAGCCTGCACCCCAAACCCCTCCTGCATCCTGCACCCCAACCCCTGGCCCTGAGACCCCTCGGGCACCCCACAACCCTTGTGCACCTCAACCCCCTACCCTGAGCCCCCTCCGGCACTCCACACTCCCTCCTGCACCCCAACCCGTTGCCCTGAGCCCCTTCCCACACACCACGCTCCCTCCCTCCTGCACCCCAACCCCATGCTCCTACCTGCAATTTCCCCACCCAGACGTGGCCCTCAGGCCAAAAGTTTGCCCACCCCTGCGCTAGAGGCTAACATCCAGATTCTAAATGTCTTTGCACTGGGAACTGCTTTCATCCCCAGTATAGGGCAGCAGAGTGAGAGCAGGTAAGCTGAGCATATGTCAACGTGCTCTTTTGGGAAGTATTTTCCTTCCAAGTAGTTCAGAATAAAGTCCAGGTGTAAGGGACTGTTATATCATAAGTAATGTAAGCTAAAAACGTCACTACTGAAACCCTTGCCAACATGCTTTTGAGGAAGAAAACATTTTAAGGAAATAGTGTTCATCATCATCATTCATGTGAGGCTCACACCATTGGTTTGTTCAGTGCTTGAATAGGATTGTGTGGTACAGGTGTTTACACTATAACCTGCTTCTCACTGCAGAGTGGGAAAAAGTGAGGAAACTGGGGCATACCAGAGGTTCAGGGGACAAAGCATTTATTTTCTCCATTCAAGAACTGGGTTTGTTACTCTTACCGATGAACAAATACAGAAATAGCTTTTCTAAGCTGGGGTTGCACATTTGCTAGCAAGCACAATGACTGCCAACAAAAGCAGCCGGAATGCATTAGTTGTAGCAGAAGTATCAACATCATCTGCATGTTGCACCCCATATTATATCAGCTGCTGGGAAAATGTATTATTTACCTAAGTGCTTCTGCAAGCTACCTGCAACTGAGAGCTTGTGCCTCCATCTGTGAGGCCAAAGACCACGGAGCTACAATTTCAAACTGAATCATGCCCTCCTCCACTGCTTATCTAGGGAGACCTGCCAAAGCAATGGTTACCTTCAGCTAATTATGTATAAAAACCCTAGCATGACAATCCCTAGAGAAATTAAAGTTATTAAGCAGCTCTATCTTATTTCTGTTCCATTGCTGGCTAAGCTCTACTCTATTGAAACTCATGTAATTGGATATGCTGATTTCCGGAGAATTAGGGAAGCCTCAGCTTGGACTATACTCACTGTTGCTTTCTCCAGTTTTCTTGGAAGTTGGAGGACTTAAATTACTTTCAGGGAAGTTTCTGGAGAGTATTAGCTACCCTACTCATTTCCTGTCCTCAAATAAAACCAAGCATGCTCACATCCCATTCACAGAAAGAACATGATTACGCCAAGACCACTCTTCTCCCACTAAAGGACAATCAGATCAACATACCTTTTCACTTTGTCTGGCTGCTCATAGTTGCTCAAATTGGAGTGAGTGTTACTTTCCCTACTGGACACCTCTTTGAGCTCTGGCCCTCGGATACGCTCAAGGAAAGAATCTGGCCTTTGGTCTTCATGATGCAAATGTCGGGTCACCCATGATCTCAGAGATAAGACGAAACGGGATAACCTGCAAGGAAGAGACACACAGTGCTGTCTGAAGAGACAAGAATCCCAGATGGCTCAAGGCTTCCTGCAGGGCTAGAGCCACACCCAGTAGCAGCTAGAACTTCTCCATCAATGGGCTTGAGTGGAGAGTATCCCAGATGGGGTTTTCACAGCCTCTGGATCCCTGTCACATCACTGGAGTCTGACATTTTGCTGTATAATACTAGGCATCTGCAACAACTTCCACATCATGGGCTCTCCATCCTCTGACATGGTAAAGGAACCAGGAAGATATCTTATTCACCAGGTCTCAGTGTCCCCCACCAGCACCACATGGGACAGGAGCCCGATAGACCTCCCTAGCTGTATGATCAGCAGGCAGCTTGCCAAGGGGGGAGGGACTGGAAATCATCTAGAGCTCTGGAAGCTTCTGACATTAGGAGTAATGTAAAGAGGTGAGAGATCCTGTGCTGAGGAAAGGGGGGAGATGTTGAATCCTTGTGTGATGACTTACCCAAAGGATGCCATGTGAAGTAAGGAAGAGGGTGATTGGATGGTGAAGGAGGATGGGTTGTGAAGAGATTGCTGGAAAGTGGTGGAGGCCGGAGACTCAGATTAAGGGGACACTTTCCCTTTAACCATATTTTAGTGGGTTGAGAATGTGGATGAATTTTATCAGTAACTGTGCAACCTTATTTTGTAAATCTCATCGTGACACTGGCAAACCAGGTACCAGCTCTTGCCAAGACTGCAGGTATTAGCTAAGAACTGAGAAACTCACAGCTGGAGACCAGAGAGTTCAAGTGTATGCTGGATTTGCTCAAAATAGGTATTAGTCTTATAAGAATGTGTTGTGTTTAGACTCTAGGAAATGCTTGTAAGTTGCTGTGTGTATGAATCTCACTTGTAATGTCTGTATTCCATGCTGTCAGAAACCATGTACGTTTTCCTTTTTAACTTTGAAAATGTTTGCTCTGAATTTGTGAACCCAGGCACAGAATCCTCCCTTCCCTCTCCTCACCCCTCCAGGAGGACCATCAAAATTTAAATGGTCCATTACAAGACAAAAGCTTTGTTAATTGCCTCACCATGGGGAAGCACACACAGAAGCACATGGGGAAGCACACACAGAAGACCTCATCCCATCGCTCTGAATGCTGGAAGAGGGAAATAAAGATAGTTGATGTGAAGATTTTTCATCTCTTTGCTGTTTGCTCTCTCACAGGGCCAGGGAAACCAAACTGAAGCCAGAGATCCCCAAGGATCCTGTGTTCCTTCTAATTTTTTACGTCCATGTGCGGAATGAATTTTGTTATGTGCACCAATATGGAGGGGATGTGTCACACATCACCTTCATATGGGTGCACATAACAGAATTTATGTGGTGTGGGTGGGCGAGGGTTTTGGAGTGTGAGAGGGGGCTCAGGGCTGTGGCAGAAGCTTGAGGTGTGGGGAGGGTGAGGGCTCTGGCTGGGGGTGCGGGCTCTGGGGTGGGGCTGGGGATGAGGGGTTTGGGGTACAGGCTGCCCTAGGGCTGCAGTGAAGAGAGAGGACTCCCCCCAGCCCTCTCTCACCACAACAGCTTGGGGCTGGGGAAAAGGTGCCTCTCCCCGGCCACGGCAGCTCCAGCGGGCCTGAGCCAGGCCGAGGGAGGGGCTCCTCTCCCCCAGCTGCGGCAAGTCCAGGACAGGTCTGTGCTGGAGAGGGGCACCTCTCCCCGCCAGTGCAGGTCAGTACTGAACCCGGCAGGGAGGGGCACCTCTCCCCGCTATGGCAGGTCCATGGTGGGGGAGAGGTGCCTCTCCCCACTGCAGTTCTGAGCCCCTGCATGGGGCTTAATAGGCAGCTGCGTGACCATGCAGCCGCGCAGCTTAGAGGAAATGTAGATTATTTTCTTGGTCCACCCTAAAAAACGTTTTGAATTAACAGATCTCTCTCCAGCTCTGTCATTCTTAGAATTTAGATGGTAACTCATCTGTGTGTTTGCTTGCTTTAACCTGTAAATAACTCTTTTTCCCCCCCTCTAGTTAATAACCCTTTACATAGTTTATTACAGGATTGGCTACGGGCCTTATCTTAGGTGTAAGATCGAGGGAATCCACTGATCTGAGATAAGTGACTGGTCTCTTGAAATTGGAAGCAACCTGAATGTGGTGTGATTTTTTAGTGTAAGTGACCATTTATCACTAAGCCCAGTTTGTCGGAGTGACAATAGGCTGGAGAATATAAGGGGACTGTCTGTGACTCTGTGTTAAGATTGTTACAGTGATCACTGAGTTCACATTTGTTATTGGCTTGGTAAAATCTATTTATAGAACACACCATCGGTTTGGGGTGTCTGCCCTGTTTTTCCCAGTCTGCCCTGAGGTAGGCACCCCTAATCGTGAACCACTCCAGACAGTGTGACATCATCTAACTACCTTCCTATTTCACTTCCTACTGTTTGTAGTTTTGGCCTGTTGTGTCATGTCAATTATTAGATTGTAAACACTTCAGGGCAGACAATAAATCTATATGTATGTTCTCTAAGGTGTCTAACATACTGTGTACATTATGAATAATTTATTATGATAACTGGACTAGCCCCTAATATGAAAGCCACTAATTGCCTGTTGCATGTAACCTAGCATTTCCTCATCCTAAAATCCTAATGGAGCACTAGAACAACATAAACAAACACTCATGATACCTGAATAAGTTTTATCACTGCTGCATAGTTTCTCTTTATGTTCTTCCCACCCCAAGTTACATGTTCTTAAAGGACAATAATTGTTCTTTGTAAAAGTGGCAAAGTGAGTATTTTGCTTCTAAAATGTATCCAAATGACAATATTTGAGACTGAAATCCCCAGCAGTGATAACAGTTTATCAATGTAATAATCCACAGAGGAGACTATTTTCCTCTAATGGCAGCCCAGTCGGACAGGTGCTGTGCACTTCCATGCTTCCTAGACCTGCCCTGAGCAAACAACGTGCTGAAATGCTGAACAGAGAAGAACTTCTTTGATAGGCCCAGCAATATTCAAGGAAAGTTCTTTAGACTTCTCCAGATAAGCTTGCATTACATCTGTCCAGAATCTACAAGGTGGATAACACAGTGATGAAAACACTTGTACTTTAGCAATTTAAATGCTACTGTACAGTACATATGCCACTTGACTGCAAATTCTCAAGGGCCTAAGACAATAGCTACTCTGAAACCTAGCTTCTGACAGACTTTCCTCAGAATATCTTACCTTTGAGTTGCAAAGGATAAAAAAGGAAGGAACATAGAAATCAGACGAGAGTTTTTCACATTCCTGTTTCTTTATTAGTTTCCACATTGGGTCAGTATCATACATATAATCTAAAGCCTACATTAATTACGGGACAGAATGTAATTCTAAGACTACAAAACAAAAACCTCACCAAGGCCACAGAATAAATGATACAGCCTTCACCTCATTGACAAAATATGAAATTAAGGTCCAGTATCCTTGTGCCTGTCTGGTAGGCTACAGTTTGTGGTTTGCACAGATAATGAAAATGATTCATTTGGTTGGTCTTAACTACACTAGAAAGCAGAACATTTTAAAGAGGCAGAGTCAACTCTTTTAGGCACCAGTTTTACAAACCTAAGGTCAGTCAAAAAGTTCCTAATATATATTTTAATTCCACTGAAAACCATTCACCAACAGAATTTGCACCCCACACATTGCAGCACTGTGTTATTGCATGAGAACCTGAAAGTAGAAGTAACTAGAAGCAAAAAGGGAACTGAGTAGTTTATTTTCCATTGTCCATGATGAAAGAAATGGAGAATAATAAACTACATTTGTAAAATGACTTCAGTTTTAATAATCATTGTTTCTTTTAAACATGTGACATTTAACTTGAAAGTGTCCCTCACATAATTAATGACTGGTTTCAGAGTAGCAGCCGTGTTAGTCTGTATTCACAAAAAGAAAAGGAGGACTTGTGGCACCTTAGAGACTAACAAATTTATTTGAGCATAAGCTTTCGTGAGCTACAGTGAAGTGAAGTGAGCTGTAGCTCACGAAAGCTTATGCTCAAATAAATTTGTTAGTCTCTAAGGTGCCACAAGTCCTCCTTTTCTTTTTATAATTAATGACTATATCAGAAGACAAACGGAGCTCTGAATTCAGTTGAAATTCTTTAGGTCAGGCACAGAGGCCCCTATTCAGGAATGCACTTAAATCCAGGCTCCACTTCAGACATGTGCTTAATTTCCAATGCACTAAATAGGACTTAAGCACATTCCTAAATATAAGCACGTGCTTAAGTGCTGTCCTGGAGAGAGGTGCTTTCCTAAATCTGGACCAAAGTCAGCACCTCCAACCTTTGTTGACTGAGGCTCCAAGTGCACCACAGACATAATTTAATCCTAAAAATACCCAGCAATCCCTGTATTCTCAAAGTCTACTGTCTGCTTTCTCATCAGAGCCATCCATCATCAAGACTGGGAGGGAACAGTTATTACATTCTTATTACATAAGATTATATCCAGTTAACAGTCTGAAAAGAAACTTCTTATTTGTCCCTTCCCTTACTGTTTGACTTTACTACTTATTTTTCCTCCATATTCAATTTATTTTCAGTGTTGATTAAACCTTTTTCCTATTTGAATTAGAATGTGCTTTTCCGTCTGAGCCCACTCGCCAACTCCAGCACACTAAAAACTGAGCTATAAGTACAAAATTAAAGTCAAAGCCTCTTTTGTTCCATTTTATGTTCATTATAGGCTTTTCATGTTTTCAGATGGATTGAACTCATTTTCTAGTAAATCTATGACCACCATCCCTGTCCTCCCACATTCAACAATCTTTTGCAGACATGAGATCCTTTACTATTCGAAGTTAAGCTAGTTAGCCAGTTACCTAGCCATCGCTCCAGTGCCTGTGAATGAGCTCCTGCGGGATTCAGACAGGCCTCTTGTCTCCATGGAAATCTCTCTCTGCAATTCTGAAGAAGTGTCCTCACACAGTGAATGGGTCCTGCAAAATCAGTTTTAAAAAAGAAGGCTTTTATTCAGCCTACAATTAATTTGCCACTCATTCAATTCTTCCTCTCACGTAATAAAGGGGAGAGGGGAGCAATACTCTTCTCTCCATCACAAAGGCTACTGCAGCCGGGTACAAACTGAACACATGACAAGCATAGTTTACTAATTTTCTGTCGCAGTCTTGCACCCACTGAAGTCAATGGAAGTTCTGCTATTGATGAAAGCAGACACAAAAGTGGACTTTTTATTGATAAATACACAGTTCAAAGATAATACAGAATTTACTTCAACAGAATAGGGTTCAGTGTTGCCAATTACATGAGCTCAAAATTTATGAGTCAGCCCACCACCCCAAAAAATCATGAGATTGGCTTTAAGATTATGAGATTTTAAAAATAGTGGTGAAACCCTGTTCTTATTGAAGACAATGGAAGTTTTAAAATTGATTTCAATCGGCCAGAATTGCATCTCATCCAATAAGTTCTGGGTTCTTTTTCATTACCTCCTGGTTCCTTAGGATTCACATTTTCAAACTCTTCTCTGCAACCAAGAGGGCTAGAAACTTTTTTTTTTAATGAAAGCTGAGATTCTCACATTATCACATGACTCTAGAATCTGGGGCTTTATGGAAAACACCAAATATCATGTGACTTGCAATAACATTGCAAGAGTTGGCAACACCCCAACAGAGGAAATTAGTTAACTAAATTGGGTGTATTTTCAGTGGAGAAAATGACTTGCACCAGCAGTCACGCTTACAACTAATATAGCATCTCTTCATCACCCAGTCTGAAAAGAACTCTTTTACCAAATTGTTCCAAAAACTATTGGGATTCTCCCCATGCTGACTGTTTTCTTCTTATTCTCTTCCTGATACAAAGAGATAACATACATTCTGCTTCATGTTGGAAAGGCTGTATAAATCTGACTCAGACCTCCTGTTATTGGTTTAGTATTTTATATATACACAGCGATCTTAGGTACCATTAGTACTATAATGTTACTGTAAGTACTGTTCACATTTTTTTCTTACGAGTCTTACAAATAATTTTAAGGAGAGAGTGGAATGAGAGTTCTTATAGCAATAACTCTAAGATTCAGAAACGCAGAGTGAGAAAAGAATGTCTTCTAGAGAAACAGATCCTACAGATGTCCAAGAAAGCCAGACCTGTATATACTGAGGGTAGAAGGACAAATGATTCCAGACAGAAGATTTCTCGTTCCAGAATCAAAGAGCATATTGTTCATCTTTTACAACCACCACAGCTTTTTGTTCCTGAAAAGTAGGACTAAGGGTATGTCTACACTGGAGCTGGAAGGTATAATTTCCAGCTCAGATAAACAAACCCTCGCTAGCTCCGATCAAGCTAGCATACTAAAAATAGAAATGTAGCCACAGCAGCATGAACAGTGTGGGTCGCTAGCTGCCCTGATTATCATCCCATCAGAGACCCTAGGTGGCTAACTTGTCCTATCACTTGTGCCACTGTGGCTACACTTCCATTTTTAGCTTGCTAACTTGATCAGAGCTAATGTGGGTACGTCAACTCGAAGTAGAACTTACATCTTCCAGCTCTAGTGTAGACATACCTCAGAATGGCACATCTCCTCAGTGATGGGCATGTGATCTCAGAAGGAACATATGTTTGGAAAGTCTGGGTTAGGGATTGGGCCACTAATATTGGATGCACATTCATAGGGCCTAATTCTGATCTCATTACACAGAGAATCCCTTTTCTGTGACTATACAACCTTTCAGCAGCCAGGAGGTAGAAGTGGCTGCTCCGAGAGAGAGGAAAAGCATAGCTGGGGAGAGCAAGAAAAAGGCTACTGAACTGTTGCTAGGAAAAGAGCCTGCACTGGACACAGGTCAATCTTTGTGGGACAGGCAACCATGGGTGGAAAGAAGGTGGTGAAAGAGCCAGAGGATACTCTTGGGAGAGAAGGGACGCATCCACAGGTGAAGAGATATAGGACAGAGAGGAGAGCAGGCAGCCACAGGGAGGAGAAAGAGGAGGTAGCAATTAGGAAAACAGAACAAATAAGGGAAGCTTCATGTGGGGAAGAGGAAAAGTGGGGAAGTTGAGAAAGGAACTGGGATGGAGCAGGGAACAGAAAAACAGGAAATCATGAGGAGCAGAAGGAGAACATCAACCAAAGGTTCAGGAAGGAAGATAGTATGGGTGAGAGAACAAGGGTAGGGGGAGGAGCATGGCAGCAAAAAAAAAAAAAAAAAAAAAAAGCAGAGAGACAGAAAAGATCATTAGGACTCAGGTAAAAGTAGGGAGAGCCATGGAAAATATGGGGACAAAGAACATTTTTCAAAGGGGCAATTTTTCCAATAAGGTGGTGTGGGGAGAAGGGTTTAGTGACTGCTGAAGGGTTATAAGTGCATTCTGTTGAACTTCATATTGTTTTCCTGTGCCCTTTTTCTTTCGCCCTTCTAAGAAGGAAATAGCCTAAAATTCACAAGGATGTATACACAAGAACAGCCACCCAACAGCTGGGTGCCTGATAGACCTCAGCCTGTGACATATTTGAGTATTTGCCTTTGGCTAAATCTATACCATCTTGGTAACTATGACCATAGCCAACAGCAGTGATGACCAACTATCCCACAAAGATAGTTGGTCTACCAGACCCCAGTTGTATGAATACACCCTAGCTGCTGGCAAGCAGATGCAACAGTATAACCAAGCAAGTCAACAACAGTGTGTGAAGCCCTTTCCCATGGTGGGAGAAAAGGGCAAAGAAAAGTTTTGCAAATATTGGTTCTACCTGAGAAAGATATCCGATTGTAGAATGAAAGGGAGATGTGGAAATGTAACTGAATGAAAGAGCACAGAGAGAGTTGTTTCCTAACCACAGTCAAACCAAGAGTAGAGAAAGGTCAGTGGGTTGTAAGGCCTTGTCTATACACAAACTTGTAATGGTGAAGTTAAATTGGAAGGAATTAATGTAAGCTACATCAATATAAGTAGGGCCCTACCACATTCATGGTCCACTTTGGTAAATCTCACGGTCATAGCATTTTAAAAATCTTAAATTTCACAGTTTCAGATATTTAAATCTTAAATTTCACGATGTTGTCACAAATGAATAATATGTATTTAAAAATATAAATATGCAAAGCCCTTAAGTCAGTGTTTCTCAAACTGGAGTTCCTGACCCAAAAGGGGGTTGCAAGGCTATTGTGGGGGGTTGGGGTATTGCCACCCTTATTTCTGCGCTGCCTTGACTGCTGATCCTGAGAATCCTCCTGAGACAGCGCTGTTGGAACCACTCCAGCTGCTTGAGATGTCGTCTGTAGGTTACTCAGGTCTCACACCCATGGAGAAGGGTGGGAATGACAACTGCCCTGTAAATCAAAATCTTCGTACCTGTTTGCAGATTCCTATCATTGAAGACTCCTTTGAACAGTCTTCCAAAGGACGTGCTGGCACAGGGGATCCTGTATTCGACTTCTGTGTCAATTTTAGCCGTTTGGAAGAAGTGGCTGCCAAGGTAAAGAAAATGGTCCACATTTTGCAGGGGTTCTCCACTGATGGTGATTTCTAGAATACAAAGAGTAGTTTGTGCAGGTGAGGGCTGGCAGGATACCTTGGTTTTCCCGATGTTGAGAAAGAGACCCAGGCTGTGATAGGCATCTGCAAAAAGATTTAGGGTGCTTTGCAGGTCGGCCTCTGTATGTGCAAGAATGACACAGTCATCTGCATACTGAAGGTCAGTGATGCCAGTTCTCGTGATCTTACATTTTGTTTGGAGATGTCAAAGATTGAGGAGTTGGCCATTCATACGATACTCAGTCCCGATTCTGTCAGGAAGGCAGTCACGAATGAGAATCAGGATCACGGCAAGGTAAATGGAGAAAAGTGCTGGAGCAATGACACAGTCCTGCTTGACACCAGTGCAACTGATGAATGGTTCTGTCTCTGCGCTGTTACACAAAATGGTGGCAGTCATTCCATCATGGAGTAGTCTGATGATGGAAATGAATTTCTCTAGACAGCCAAACCCACCCAGAACCCTCCATAGGGCATCACGATTGATAGAGTCAAAGGCCTTGGTTAAGTTGATGAATGCCATGAACAGTTCCTGGTGTTGCTCTCTGCACTTCTCCTGAATCTGTCGTGCCACAAAGATCATGTCGGTTGTGCCTCGGGATGGCCTGAAGCCACACTGTGATTCAGGGAGAAGTTCCTCGGCAAGGGGGAGGAGGCAGTTTAGTAGGATCCAGGCAAGAATCTTCCCTGCGATGGAGAGGAGGGCAATACTTCTGTAGTTCCCGCACAAAGATTTGTTCCCTTTCTTGAATATTGTAACAATGTTGATGTTCTTAACGTCAGGTGGAATTTCTTCACAGGTCCAGATTTTGTCAAGGAGTTGGCAAAGTTTGTGCTGGAGCATTGTTCCACCAGTTTTAAAAACCTCAGCTGGGATGCCGTCTGGGCCTGGTACCTTATGATTTTTTGTCTGAGTGACGGCATGCCGGACTTCCTCAGAACTTGAGGGATCAAAGTGTTCCATTGCTGAGCGCTGTGGAATAAACTCGATGGTGTCTTCAAAGACCTTGGATTTGCAGTTTAGTATGCTCTCAAAGTGCTCCTTCCAGCATTGTTTAATGACTGCATTATCCTTGAGGAGGCTGAGAGCATAAGGGGGTTGGGCCTTTGGAGCTTAGCCCATATATAGCTTTTGTTGCTTGAAAGAAGCTTCTCATGTCATCCTGGTCTACAAAACCCTGGATCTCAGAGGCCTTCTCTTGCCACCACTATTTCAGTAATAGTGTGCTGTGACACTTTTGTATTTTTATGTCTGATTTTGTAAGCAAGCAGTTTTTAAGTGAGGTGAAACTTGGGGGTATGCAAGACAGATCAGACTCCTGAAAGGGATACAGTAGTCTGGAAAGGTTGAGAGCCACTGAACTAAAGCAATTTATTTAAATGAGGACAAACCTGTGTAAGTTTTGGTACAGACGTACCCTTAATGTACCTGGAAACTTAATATAAGGAATCCCAGAAGAAAAGTTGGCAATTATACAAGAATCAAAATGAACAATGATTAAAATATGTTGTCCTTGTCCCCTGACGGTAGGACAAGAAGTAATTGACTTAATCTGCAGCAAAAGAGATATTAGGGAAAAAGTTCTAACTACATATCAGGGTAGTTAAGCTCTGCAACTGGCTTCTAAGGGAGACTGTGGAATCCCCATCATGGGAGGTTTTTAAGAACAAGTCAGACAAACACCTGTTGGTTTAGGTATACTTAGTCCTGCCTCTGTGCAGAGGGTTGGACTAGATAATCTTTCGTGGTTCCTCCCAGCCCTGCGTTTCTATGATTTCTATAAAAACTCTCTCAACAACCTGGGTTTTGGTGCCAGCACAGTTGTATCTTAATTAGGGCTGTCAATTAATCACTGTTAACTCACGCAATTAACACAAAAAAAATCAACCGCTATTAAAATAATTAATCACGATTAATCACAGTTCTAATCACACTGTTAAACAATAGAATACCAATTGAAATTAAATATTTTTAGATTTTTTTTCATTTTCAAATATATTGATTTCAATTACAACACAGGATACAAAGCGTACAATCCTTACTTTATATTATTTTTATTACAAATATTTGCACTGTAAAAATGATAAACAAAAGAAATGGTATTTTTCAATTTACCTCAGACAAGTACTGTAGTACAATCTCTATCATGAAAGTGCAAGAAGTAGGACTGAGTGGACTAATAGGCTCTAAAGTTTTCCATTGTTTTATTTTAGAATGCAGGGGGGAGGATGTACATAATTTTACATTTGTATGTTCAATTTTCATGATAAAGAGATTGCACTACAGTACCTGTATTAGGTGAATTGAAAAATACTATCTTTTTTTTTTTTAACAGTGCAAATATTTGTAATCAAAATAAATATAAAGTGAGCACTGTACACTTTGTATTCCGTCTTGTAATTGAAATCAATATATTTGAAAATGTAGAAAACAACCAAAATATTTAAATAAATGGTATTCTATTATTGTTTAACAGCGTGACTAATCACACGATTAATCAGGATTCATTTTTTTAATCACTTGACAGCCCTAATCTTAATATTTGCTGGTGTTAGATCAGGAGTTAAGTAAGCAGCGGACAAAGTCCCACTCTGTAAGACCCATCGCTGGATGGGTCACTACAAAAACTAATTTCCCCCTGCTGATACTCACACCTTCTTGTTAACTGTGTGAAATGGGCCACCTTGATTACATTGGCCTCATTAGCACTACAAAAGTGATTTCCACCCCTTTTTGTCAACTGTTGAGAATAGCCCACTTCCACCTTAATTGAATTGGCTTGTTAGCACTGACCCCCCACTTGGTAAGGCAACTCTCATCTTTTCATATGCTGTGTATTTATACCTCTCTACTGTATTTTCCACTCCATGCATCTGATGAAGCGGGTTTTAGCCCACGAAAGCTCATGCCCAAATACATGTGTTAGTCTTTAAGGTGCCACAAGGACTCCTCATTGTTTTTGCTGATACAAACCAACACGGCTATGACTCTGAAATCTGTAAGACAGATCTATTGTGCGAGGCCTTCTGGTCCATGGTTGCCTCTTCAGTACACTGGAGCCCACTCAAACTGGAAATCTGCAGTCTATTGTCCCCCTCCCCCCACGTGCTTGAAATGGCTTAAACATGTATAATATAATCACACTTTGCACTTCAGTAGAGCCCTTGAGACTCTGCAGATTCAGCTGGGGAGCATGCAACTACCCATCCAGTTGCTAGTGTTAGCTACAGGGAACATATTAACCAGCTCTTCATCAGCTGCATGAGCTTTGTATTTAAGTCTGGGAGTTGATTTTGATCTATAAAGCTAAATAGTTTTAGTCCCGCTATTTGAATGATCAACTTTCAACCTAGTTGAGATCAGATGGAACACTCAAGCTAACAGTCACCAGATTTAATCACCTAGAATCCAACCCAGTGCTCACTGAAATCAGTGGAAAGACTTCCATTGACTCAGGAGACATTGAATTACACCCCCCTCCACCCCCCCACTCTCCCCATGATCAGGTATTCTTAGTGTAGGATCCTTGACTCCAGAATTTACCTCCACAGCTGCTCCATCAGAGCCAGAATCTGCTTAATTTCAGGAAAAGGAACAAGGCCCAGCTGCTTCCTCAGGCTTTGGCTAAGGGACTGGTGCTGGGTGGGTAAATTGCTGTGTCACTGTATTTTGGGAGGTCTTGTGTTTTGTTCTTGGTGCCTGACTTTTGTTCTAAAAAGGTCATTAACCATATTAATGGTTGTACACATGCTGTCAAGGTTCCTCCCCCACTCTGAACTCTAGGGTACAGATATGGGGACCTGCATGAAAAACCTCCTAAGCTTATCTTTACCAGCTTAGGTCAAAACTTCCCCAAGGTACAAAATATTCCACCCTTTGTCCTTGGATTGGCCGCTACCACCACCAAACAGATACTGGTTACTGGGGAAGAGCTGTTTGGAAACGTCTTTCCCCCCAAAATACTTCCCAAAACCTTGCACCCCACTTTCTGGACAAGGTTTGGTAAAAAGCCTCACCAATTTGCCTAGGTGACTACAGACCCAGACCCTTGGATCTTAAGAACAATGAACAATCCTCCCAACACTTGCACCCCCCCTTTCCAGGGAAATGTTGGATAAAAAGCCTCACCAATTTGCACAGGTGACCACAGACCCAAACCCTTGGATCGGAGAACAATGAAAAAGCATTCCGTTTTCTTACAAGAAGACTTTTAATAGAAATAGAAGTAAATAGAAATAAAGAAATTCCCCCTGTAAAATCAGGATGGTAGATACCTTACAGGGTAATTAGATTTAAAACATAGAGAACCCCTTTAGGCAAAACCTTAAGTTACAAAAAAGATACACAGACAGAAATAGTTATTCTATTCAGCACAGTTCTTTTCTCAGCCATTTAAAGAAATCATAATCTAACACGTACCTAGCTAGATTACTTACTAAAAGTTCTAAGACTCCATTCCTGGTCTATCCCCGGCAAAGACAGAATATAGACAGACCCACAGACCCTTTGTTTCTCTCCCTCCTCCCAGCTTTTGAAAGTATCTTGTCTCCTCATTGGTCATTTTGGTCAGGTGCCAGTGAGGTTACCTTTAGCTTCTTAACCCTTTACAGGTGAGAGGAGCTTTTCCCTGGCCAGGAGGGATTTTAAAGGGGTTTACCCTTCCCTTTATGAGCTTATTTTATCAATAAATATATGCTCCGTAGGCATGTATGATGTGGATTTGTAGCTTAGGAAAAATAAAACCCTTGTGAGAAGGCTGTACTGAAGTGATGACATTCCACACTCACAGAAATGGGTTCTCTACATTTACAACTGGATTAAAAAAAAAAACCTTAAGAATCTATCAGATATCTTTGTTTCTGAAAGTGTCATTCCAACATCGGCGAAGTAATTGCAAAGAAATTAAACCTGACTCCACTCATTTATAAAAGTTCAAATCAAGAGTAAACCTAAAATGAACTCCATTGCCTATAAAAACACAAAGATGTATATAAATTAGTATTTTCCTGATTTTCTCTCCCATGCCCTATGCATGCTGCTAGTCCTCTTAGGGCCAGATCCTGCAACTGGCTTTATCCAGGCACAAAGGTCAGCTTACAGGAGCCAGTCGCAGGTTCAGTGTTCTAGTTGCAAACTCTTCAATGTTTTATACAGTGCCAGGCACAATCCTCATAAGGGCCTCCAGTTGCCACTGTAATATTAAAATAATAATTATTATTGTTATTGTTGAGCCAGTGAGTTACACTGGTGTAAAAATCAATATGAGAGAAGACTATGGAGCCACTGAACAAAAGACAATAGGTTAAAAAACAAACACTCTTATTAGCTCATTTGTGCCTTGTAGGCCCAAACCATGTTAGACACGGTAAACAGCCATACTAGCACAGTGGGAACTACGGCACTGTGCCTCAGGGTATGTCTACACTAGGGAGACTATGTGTTGGCATAACTATGCTGGCATAGCCCCTTAGAGTAGAAGCACTTACAGAAGGGGTTTTTCTGTCAGTGTAGGAACACCACTGCACTGAACAAATTTAGCCGTGTTGATGGATGCCCTCTTCCATCAGCATAGACCAGGCCTCTGAGAGAATCAATGGTAAATCAACTGCTGCTCCACCCTTCAGGGGGGTGAAGTCTGCAAGCCCACCTGCAGTTGTCCATATCTTGCTCTAACCTCCTCCCATCCCTTCTGGGTATCTGGCAGAGCTAGTCTGGACAATGCTTACCCTGGTCCATGCATAGGAGGTGCAGGTGTGGAGGCTTCATCTTGCCCTCTTAATGCATCCATGGAAGGCCTACCCTAATCTGGCCCTAAATTTGCTTTTGCAAATATTTGGCCTTTGAGCAAAATGAAACAAAATCATTTTCACCTGCAAAAGACAGCTTGATTTAATGGAAACACTTCAAGGATCTGACCCAACTTTTAATGTCCCCTTTTGAGCGACTGATGCCATTTAGACATCTAACTACTCGATTGTGCCTCCATATCAACTAGTTTGATATCCCTGTTATGTCAACCGCACCCATACATTATGGGAGGCTGGATTTTAAAAATCAGAGCTAGAGTTTTTTGGTACAGTGGACTAGGTAGGTAGCACACTTTCGCTCTCAATCACACCCGTGAGTTACAGAGAAAAAGCTTCCAATGTATGTTGTGTGGGGCAGAGACTACCTCTCTTGCCAGTATTGACAATTCTCACTACATTTGATGTTTAACTTAAAGCCCTAGCTCTTGGAGACCTGTTATTACATGAGAATCTCAGTTTTCAATTTCTTAAAAAGAATTCTTTTAGTCCTCTTAATCCTCCATCTCTCCAGTATGCTGCAGGGATTCTAACTCCCCTCCTATCTCCTCAAACTGGAGAACGAGAGACATAAGGGAACCGGAGATGCGGATTTCCACTTATCTATGATAATGACTCACCGTTTATAACAAAAGCCTTAATGTGGGTTTGGGGATAAGAACCACCTTTTGAGATTTGTGAAAGACAACATATGAAACAATGCATCACAGCACATGAACTCCTGAAGTTCTCCATACACCGACTCTCTTTGCCACAATTCCAAACTTCCTGAAATTTTTTACAAACACGTAGGTTATAAGCTATATTTCCTGTTTTCATTTCAATCACATTCGTAACATTTTTGCAAACAATTGCATGAGCTTCATAGAGTGCTTCAGTAGTAACAAAAAATTCACAAGTTTGTCTCGTTGCTTAGAATTACATTCTTACTCACAGGCTGACTAAGCCAAACTACGTTGTCTCTTGATAAATATATCTCAATGATTGTATATCGTTTCAGACTGCTACTTGATGTTCCAAGGGCATTTTATATTTTCTAGCAATCATCTTACAACATTTCTCTCTTTGTCTTACACACACACAAGAATATCTAATCCAATTACCTTTAATAGGTCATCTCTTTTAAAGGGAGATTACATCTTTTTCACTCATCTGTAAATTCTTGTAATTAGTATTGGCCACAGCAAACAGAATGTTTGAAACAAATGCTTTTCCAGGATTACCCTCATGCTGAGAGAGTGTAATTCATGTGGTATACATGTATATTTAAGCCCCATTAGCTGTCATAATTAAGTCTTTACCTCAGATATTGTCACTGAATGCAGTGACTCGGGTATACATTTAAACCTTTAGAAAAATGCACTCACAGCTGCATCAGTAATTTTGTTCTGCAAACTGTCAATCACTGCTATCCTTTAGTAAAAGGACATAGAGGAAAGAAGGAAAGACTGATCCTTGCTTTCAGACACATTTTCTCTCTTTTCCAGTGGTGTCACTGTGCACTGATGCAGATCTTAGCACGGGTTTGCAGTCATGGTGGCTGCAGATCTCCCCAAACAGGCCCTTCTGAAGGGAATAAAGGCAACTCCACTTTCATTATGCAGCTATGAGCAGCCATATATAGCCCAGTGCAGGAAGAAGATGCCCACTCTATACAGAAGGAAAAGTCAGTGGACCCAAAAGGGGCAAGTGGGTGTTTCCAGGCTCCCTTCTGGTTACTCAACATCCCACACCCATTATTCACACAACCAAATCCAGTCAAGCTAACATGTTTCTCCAGTCCTAGAGCACAGATAAAAACAACCCACAGTGGTTGCCCCTAAAAAGAGGCAAGCTTGACTGAGATGGTGTGCATCAGCGAGAACAAACCAAGCCATATTTTCGCTGCTGTAAATGCACTGCAGAACATTCAGAGTAAATCCTACTCTTCCTCCCCTCCCTACAGGCATGGGGCTCATCTAAACTGGAAAATGAGTGGTGTTTTATAATACATTAACTCATTTGTTTATACATTATATACACCACACATTCTCCGAGTCTACCCATGCCACAGAGAGCCCCGAGTGCAAAGGTAGCTGGTACAATTACACTGTACGAGAGAAAGATATGAGGAGCCTGCAAAGCAACTCACCACTCCTATGAACCCACAGTCCTGTAAGGGGCTCCTTTTGCCCCAGACTGCAGGGAGGATTGAGAGATGACCTATAATTAGAGCCAGTGGATTTGCAACTATGCAGATTCAACAGCCTTTCCCCCTGGGGAAGCAGTAGCATAGCATAGGGAGAGGATCCCTTCTTCTCTAACCCCTCCAGCTCATCCCAGTACAGAGCCCAAAAATGTGAGGAGTATTCTGTGAATGAGATTTGGTTTTCCTTGAGTACTTATACTTCCCACTGAAGTCAATAGTGTTGTTACCCAAGGAATGCAGGATTTAGCTCCAGAAGCAGAAATGATAGTAGCTTTCCAACTGTTGTGCCTTGTGCTCATCACAGCTACTAACAGTTGAAACTCAGTTAACTGCACTGGGTCAAAGACTGTGTGGGCAAGCACTCCCGTAATGCATAGCACTACAGGTTTGCCTCAATATTTACAGTAATTTCTGTCCTCTTGACTGTGAGGAAAGGAACATATTACCTGCTAAAGCCATTTTCAATTCTTTCAATTTCTTCATCAGTGGTCCTAACAGACAGCCTGTGCATAGCAGGGTAGGAGTGCTGGGTGTTGATTTTAGCCATTTTGCTTACATATCAGCATCCAAATGACAGCTAAAATACAAAAACAACATACTGTAAAGATTGCAATAGAGATAAAATGTGTAAATATTTAAAAAGTGATTAAAAACAACAACCCTCTATTAGTAGTTTGTAAAATGGCCAGTGATATTTATAAATGTAATGTGGTAACTTGGTACATTTAAACTAGACAGGGCAAAACATTAGTGAATGTCAACAAAGAATAATTCTGCATTGGCAGAGAAAAGGACTAGATGATTTAATAGACCTTTCCAGCCTCTAGCTTCTACAAATACTCACTGACATACATATTTTATATAATAAAATTACATTCAAAAAATCTTGTTAAAGAAACATTTAGGTTGCAAAATCAAGCAAAAAAGTCAGGTAATGGCTGAATTAAGGTTACTTGTGCAATCTGAATTTGGCCCCTTTGTTCATTATGACACAGTCTTTAATTACATGCTCACATATCATTTTTTCCACAAGACCCCCATCTCATTCAGTGCACAGGATGGACAGTGCTCACTGATAGGTAGCTAGTCAATATTTCTTTTTTATCCTCATCATTCAACATGTGGCACTATGCATTATTTACTCTTCACAATCCAAACCCAGCACTGAATGAAAAATTATTCATTTCCTCATGGGCCTTTCCATGGTGCTCTCACTGTAGTGTCTTAGACCCCAATCCTCAAAGGTAGTTAGGCACCTAACTCCCATTGAAAATCAATGGGAGTTAGGTACCTAAATACCTTTGGGGATGGAGGCACACACTTGGGTGGTGGGTTTCATAGATATTTGCTAGACAGCAAAGGAATGTTGAGACTCAGGACTCCTGTGTTCAATTCCAGATTCTGAATGGGAGTAGACCATAATGGTTACAGACTTTTCTGCACCCCCTCCCCTCCCCAACCTTTCTGTATGCCTTTCGGCTCCTATACCTTGGTCCCTCCCCAGCTCCTGCCCCTGTTTCCTGCTTCTATTTCCTCAACACATGTCCC
Source organism: Lepidochelys olivacea (assembly GCF_965140295.1). Lineage (NCBI taxonomy): Eukaryota > Metazoa > Chordata > Testudines > Cheloniidae > Lepidochelys > Lepidochelys olivacea. Next base: position 122,164,048 of record NC_140411.1, on the reverse strand, counting down.
ATGCCCACCTCCACCTCCACACACAGAGACACAGTCCCATCCAACCCCATTCCAGGCTCTTGCCCCTGTCCCCAGTGCCTAGTACAATTTCACTCCTTCTGCTCCAGATCCTGGCTCCTGCTACCCTCTTTCCAGTGAGCTCCTGACTCTGTCCCGCAACCTTCCCTCTCCTCCCCTGCCCCATTCACCATCTCTCTGCATTCTGGTCAAATTGCTTCCTCCTTCTCCACCACACTCTCTGGAAGCACAGGAGGAACAGTCTCCCTGCTCTCAGTACCAGTGCCTGGTGCCCAAATAGCCTTTGGCAGCCAGGAAGAGCAATTGCAGGGAAAGGTGTACTCAGCTTCTGTAGCCTTCAGAAGAAAAATCCTCTGTCACTCTGTGGATATAGCACATGCACAGTCCGGTTGGTTTGTAGGGGTGGTGAGGAGATGGAGCATGCTCAGTGCGGACAGAATCTTTGGAGAATTTAGCTGCCAAACTCTCACATCTGTACTGAGCATGGGCAACTGAGATTTTTTGGAGGCCCTATAATTTGGCCAAATTATAACAGGAACGGCAAGAGGCATATCCCTGACACAGATTGCCCCACTGCCCAATTTCAAGCCCTTGCTCCAAAGCATGGAGGCTCTATAGTTTCTCAGTTAAACTTGTCATGTTTTTTTATGTGGGCTAAACACTATTTTTCTTGTTCTCAGAAACAGCTGAACCAATTCAGCAGGAACTTCCCCCCAAAAAAATCAGTCTTAGGCAGACACCCAGCATGCCCAAACTGTTTGGCAGTTATAAGCCCCAGAAAATAGGGTCTTATAATGGAACATGTTTGACAACTTTAACTACAGGGAGCACTACCTGAGCTGCCTATAATCAGGCAACACGTGGTGGTGTGGTATAAAGTTTTAATTGGCAGGACTCAAGAATTGCTACATTGTTCACCAGTGGCAAAGTGAATGAGCACCAGTAGTATCTCTATATTACACCTCTCCTTAACGTATTAGCCACAGATTTTACAGTATTGCTATTTTACAAATGTTTTAAAGAGTTTCAAAAACCATGTTTGGGGCTACTTATGTATGCCTCTTCTTGTAAAGTCAGATGCCTTAGTTACCCTTGAAGGGAGTCATGTAGAACTTCAAAAACGACCTAATATACCTCTAAACGTAAAATTGCCACATATTTAAATGTTGACGTCACAGGCTCCTACAGGTCTAGAAATAACTCCTGTGTCTCTTCTTGGAAACCTGGCAATTTCCCCCTCTGCTCATGTAAACATCCCACTTCTACCTCTATCAGGAGTGGCAGAAGTGCCCTAAAAGTGGGGGGGGGGCCACAGGCACCCAAACCATGGTCCCGGTCCCACCTTGCCCTTTCCCACTGACACCCTGCCCCCGCACCGCCTCTTCCCCTAAGGCCCCGGTCCCATGCTGCCTCTTTCCCCGCCCCTGCTTGCTCCATTCTGCCCCCTCTCCCCTGGTCGCTTGCCCTTATGGCCAATAAAAAGTGGCAGGGCCATGGCCTCCTGGACATCCCCTCTCCCCCATTTCAGTCTGAATCTTGTACATCCTGGAACACTTGGCCAATGTAATTTTTGCAGGGAAAAAAATCTGCTGATTGCTGTAAAACACAGAAAAAACCAACGTGGGGGCTCTTTGAATCTACTCAGAGATTTGAAATTTTAGAAGTTCCAATAACAGAGATGAATTCATTCACAGAGTGCAGATGAGATAGTTTTATGCCAATATACATGTAAACACTAGTAGAAATTTTAACTGAGAATAAATTATCTGACAAATGTATCCCTTTTATCTGTTCACAAACCATTTGTCAACCTGACTTCTATGAGTCTATTAGTTATTCATAAAAAGTAACCAAATGTTTTGTTCAAAGCATTTCAGACAATCAGTTACTTACTAATGCTCACCTCAACTCTTCACTTCACTTTATATTATCCCTGATATGTGTTTGGTCACCTAAGTCATACTGTATTGCTTCTGCTTCCTGAAACATCAATCACTAATGAACAGCAAATAACAGAGAACAACAAATAATGCATTCTCAGTATGAATTTTCAGAAGAGGTTATGCTAAAATTATCAAACTTTCAGGATTCAAACATTTTCATAAATTAACTAGTGAGCGGAATATTCACAAACCCCGCCCAAAATATGACCCCATAAATAACTCACCATTATGAAAATATTCATAAATCAATTTCTGAATTATTTGACCACTTCTAGCATATACACACATGCATAAGTATGCATACATTCACAATCATGCACAGAACCATGGATAGACATATGAAGACATAACTGTGATTATTTTTGTTTGTTACATGAATTAATTTGTCTCAATTGCAAGAATTCTGGGAACAGTCATTTCTCAAAATGTTAATTTGTGGTTAATTTCAGGTGGTGAGAAAATGTCATCCTCATTTTGAACCCTCTTGTTGTCTTCAATGATTGCTTCACAGTTCAGTTTACTAAAATCTGCAGATCTATTCTGTGACTTATGCTCTGCCACACTCTGATGATTTTCATCTGTGGGGTCATGAGCCCCAGATGGGCAACAAGGAAGCGGCCATGGTGTCACAGCCAAAATCTCTCCATTTAAAAACAAAACAACATGCCTGTTTGCTGGCAAATTGTTGGACAAAGAGGGAGAGTAAGGGAGAGAAGGAAAAAATTGCTTCTTCCTGCTAATGATCTGCTCCTGCAGCCTCTCTAGCACCTGTTATTCATTTCCATCTCCTTGCATTGTACTAGGCTCTAGGAAAGGCATCTTTCATAGTGTTGCCAGCTGCCTGGATTCTGCTGCTGTCTATGGCCCCCCTGCTCTTAGTGCTAAGCCACTTTCTTTAAGCAGCTTTAGAAGAGCAGAGCAAACTGCAGGGGAGAGAAGTAAGCTAAGTTGACATCCTTTCACCCAGTAGCACCTACCATCCTCCAGCACCCCTAACCTATTTTTAATTTTGCTTTAGTTTAATTTTTTTTTTTAAATAGGTGATGGGGAAACAGAATGAATCATAGAATAACAGAGTTGGAAGGGATCTCTGGAGGCTATCTAGTCCAACCCCCTGCACAGAGCAGGACCAATCCCAACTAAATCATCCCAGCCAGGGCTTTGTCAAGCCTGACCTTAAAAACTTCTAAGGAAGGGGATTCCACCACCTCCCCAGGTAACGCATTCTAGTGTTTCACCACCCTCCTAGTGAAAAAGTTTTTCCTAATATCCAACCTAAACCTCCCCCACTGCAACTTGAGACCATTACTCCTTGTCCTGTACTAACAGGATTAGTAATGAATTGATGCACATATCTCTAAGGATCTCTTCACTAGAAAATTACAGCAAGTTAGGATAAAATCTTGAGGAGTTATATTAACTAACATGGCACTGACCACATCTTTGTAGTTGATATTTACCACCACCCAGTTGGCATGATGACAAATATGATTCGTCCATCTACACTGGCTGCAAAGTCATGGTCAGCATAATTTAAAATTCAATAAGTCAACAACCTAAGAGGGTATATATCCAAGAGTGCCCAGGGAGCATAAGTAAGCAGCTCAGGTGCTTCAAACAATAATAAATAATATCTCATTAAGAAAAGCCACCCAAAAATTGGAAGGTAGCAAAATGTTGTATTTTAAACTGGGCTGTGATCCAGGACCTGTAAACTGTACATCTGTACCTGGTAAACTGGTTGAAACAGCAATTAAAAACAGAACAACAAACACCTGAAATTAGCATGGCTTCTGCAACAGAAAATTATTTCTTACTAATCTCTTACTAATCTCTTAGGAATCTTTGAACTTGTCAATAAAGCAATAGATAAAGAAGAAACATAATTTATTTAGAACTTCCAGAAGGCCTTATCCCACACAAGAGGCTACTAAAGAAGCTAAGTAGTCACAGGGTTAGAGGCAAAACATTGTTATGAATCAAAAATTGACTAGAAAGCGAAGTGTGTTAATCAGCTGTGCAGCCTCATCTGGAAAATTGTGTGCTGTCCTGGTCACTGCATCTTTAAAAAGGATATTTCAGAACTCGAAAGGGGTTCACAAAAGAGCAACAAGAATGATCCAGGGCATGAAAGAATATGGAGAGAGATTGAAAAGATGGAGACTGTTCACCTTAGAAAGGTGGGGACATAATAAAAGTAAAGTCGGAGCCCATTTCAGAACCCATTAGCCCCAGCTGCAGAACTCAATATTCAATTTATAACCTGCCCCAAACTCCAGTTTGTGCTAGCCTCAGAGGGGCAGGATAGTAGGGAGGTCCAGTCCCACTAAGGGGAGATAAATAATGTGAAATGATGTCTGTGTTTTTGGAGGGAGTTAGATGAATAGTAGATGGAAGTTAATTTTTAAGCAGTGTGCTCTGACCCAGAAAGACAAGGCACTGGAGTGTGAGTAACAAATAACTCAATAGTTTGGTAGGAGGCCAGGTCCTAGAGGCTCCATGCAGCTACAGATTTGGCAGCATTTCCTGGCAGCATCCTGCATGGTATGAAATCCTGAGACGGCTATCCTATGTTTGCATTGTGACAATACACTCCATGAATTGTGGGGAATACAACTTCATGATGCAAACATTTCAGCACATCAGCATGCTGTGGCATTATACTTTTATGGCTTTTTCCAATACCATTTAATAAAGAAGAGGCTCTCCAACTCATCAAGATTTAATACTGTTGCTAAGCTGTTATTTATTTGCTAAATTTATTAGGGGGTGTAAATAAATGCTGTTTGTGGGATTAATCCTATTTACGTTGAAGTCAATGACAAAGATCACATTGACTCTAATGGTGCTGGATCAGAGCCTATATTTGCTATTTTTTCTTTACCAGAAAATAATGGCATGTGTTTAATAATATTCATTAGATTTTCTGGTAATAGTATGAAATCTCCTCCCGTACCAAAATGCAAAAGGTACCCACCCAGTAGCACTTGCCCCAAACAGACAACACAGCAATATTATTTATAATTAACATTCATGGCCCAGAATCTCAGCTAGTGTAAATTGGTAAGGTTCTACTGAAATAAATATATTTATACCAAGAAACATCAATAAGGATCTGGCCCATATCTTAAAATTGCTATACAAATGTTAATTAATCTTCACAACATCTCTATATGGTGCACAAGTACATATTACTATCCACATTTTACAGATAGGGAAACTGAGACCAAAAAGTTAAGTAACTTGACCAAGACTACACAGCACTTAAAATGTTAGACTAGAACTTAGGATTTCTTGTTTCCTAGTTTTGTGTTCAATCCATTAGAGCCCAGCAGATAATGAAAAAAATCAAACAAGGAAAGTGCAAAACAGAAAATGCATTATTCATGTATCTTATATGCTTTTTTAAAAAAAGATTTATTGTAACCATATATCTGTTGATAAAGTAGAACAGCCCTAGAAGATACTTAGGGACTGAATTTAGTGTCTGTGACAACAAAAATGTTATCTCAGGACCTTAGATCAAAATTTTGTATTTATCCACAGAACAACTAAAATGAGTGCATTGATCCCCACATTGTCTTGCCAACATGCCTTGCACAGATCCACAGGGCACATTGTGCCTTTGATTTTTATGCATTCTCTCTATGAGTGTACTCCATTAGTGCTAGCCTTGGGCCTACAATTTTTCGCAAAAGGGAGACCCACAACTCCACTACTCCAAGACTGGTCCCCCTGGCTTCAGCACTGCTGTCTCTCATTGTGGTTCCTCCAGCAGGCCAAAATGAGTGTAGACCTCTGTCAAAGATTTAGGGCTGTCTACACATTAAAATTAATCTGGAATAAGGGGGGGTGTGAATTTAAAGTGGATTAATTCTTCCTGATTATCTGTGGACACTCTTATTCTGGATAAGACTACCTTACTTAAAAAGCTTAAACCACTGCCAAAGCAGAAAACACTAATTTGGAATAAGGCACTCTTATTCCGGAATAGGGACATCCACACATGGAGTTAATCAGGAATAGTCAATCAGAAATAGCAATTCGAGAATAACTCCCAGTGTAGCTAAGCCATGGGAGTCATACAGCCAGCAGATGTTTACAGTGACACAGGACAGCCTTTTCAAAACAAGCCAGAATTTATTAGTCAAGTAGGGTCTTTAGCTTAGAATGGAAAAGCAAAGCTTATATATACGTCTATGATGGAAGCCCAACCAACCCCACTTGACCAAACGTCCAGGACTCACTGCATTGGGCAGCAGTCTACTTAACTCAGTCTGCTCATGCTTCTGGTCTTGTTTCAAGTTATAGTCATGCTGTTTTCATATGTTCTGCCTCCCTTGGCTGACAATCATGAAGTTAATGTCTGGTCATTGGTCCTGAGGCTCCATTCCTGGCCTCGCTCCTGGCCCCAGCCCCACCCCCCGCTGCAGCCCCAGCCCCCATACCCTGTCCACACTCCCAGGATGCAGGATTTCCACTAAGAACTGGCCTCTGGGGACCTGAAAGCAAGGCCCCTGAGCTTGGCCCTTTCCTTCTTCTAGGTGACTCCCAGTCTGTAGAATTTTCCTGGGAAAACTTCTCCCAGCCAGGCTAAGTTAGCCTTCCAGCTCCCTACGGAGATCAGTCACCACATAGCCAGTTCTGCACTGGCTGCTAGTCCAGGGCTGCTGCCTGCTGTGAGTGTATCTGAGCGCTGTGGTGGGAGACTAAAGTTAAGAGTTTAGTATAGTTTTGTAATCTGCACCTTGAGTCCTGCACCCCTAGGTGGTGAGGGGAAATCCTGGGAGCAGAAGCAGCCTGACTCCTCCATGAAGGGATGCCTGCCAGTAGAGACCATCAACCCCTCTGAACTGACTGAGGAGTCCAGAGTCATCTCTGAACCAGAGGATTCTTCATGGAGTTTGTGAGTGCACTATCTTTTAGTTAATTAGTCAGGGAAATTGTTTGGGAGACCCCCTACTCCCTGAACTGTATCCTCAAGTCAGGGGGGTCAGGATTTTGGGATTTTATTACCTCCAATTTTGGGATTTTATTACCTATGAAACCTGAGGAGGGACTTAACACCTCATCCCACTTGTGAGTCCTTTGGGCTGTACTGAAACCAGTCAGCCACATTGCTAACTGCTGCACAGATAACGGTCATAGGTCATCAAGGCCCCCAACAAAGTACACGTACCAACAGTTCACTAATTTTCCATTTGCTATACCGTATACCAGGTCATGCGACTGGGGAAATTCACGGATATTATCAGCATGGGCACCAGTGATCAAGAGAATAGTGCTTTACCTTGTTATATAGATCTCCTGTTTAATAAAATTACTGTGTTTAATATATTGTATGTATTTGTGTTATTTCTTGGGAGTATCCGACTATTTAACAAGTAAGTTGGGGTTACCCTGTGGTTAGAATTTTCCTCCCAAGCTGCCCTGGTGACCTTGCCAGGAAGAAGCGAGAGGGGTGGAGGCACTGCCCCATACATTCATATGGGAAAAAAATAAAGCAAGTACACCCGACCGAGTGGATGGCAGGACCCAGAAGAACCCAGGCCTGCCCATCAAAACTGTAAACAGACTGGCGTTAAAGGAGGTAACCAGGTGGAGAGGGGGACTACACATATGTTAATAGTGCTTAATAGTTCATTCAGACCGACCAGTATGCCTCCTGCCTACATCCTACCCAGTCCCCTGTCCCGGGGAAGAAATTAACCCCTCCAATCCCAGTTGGTAACAAAACAAAAGTGAGCAAGGAAAACAAGTAATGACTATTTTTCCTAAAAATAATACAGAAATTTCCCACAATCTCCACAAAGCCAGAAGGTGGCCAGGAACACCTCTAAAAGTAAGGAAATAAGTCTGTTCAGCTGTCCATTCAGTCCCTAGCCTCTCTGTTGAGACAGCCAATGTGTGCCAATTGTGATAAAGACACCTATCTCACTGAGTACTGAACATATATGACTGAGCGGCCATCAGATGGCAACATCTTAATAGGCAGTGGGTTTAAAACAAACAAAAGGAAGCATTTCTTCACACAGTGCACAGTCAACCTGTGGAGCTCTTTGCCAGAGGATGTTGTGACGGTCAAAACTATAACAGTATTCAAAAAAAGAACTAGATAAGTTCATGGATAGCCATTGATGGACCTATTAGCCAGGATGGACAGAGATGCAAAACCATGCTCTGAAGCATCCCTAGCCTTTGTGTTCCATGGGCAACCAGGGATGGATCAGTTGATGACTACCTGTTCTGCTCATTCCCTCTGAAGCACCTGGCATTGGCCACTGTTGGAAGACAGGATACAGAGCTAGATGGACCATTGGTCTGACCCAGTAAGGCCGTTCCTATGTTCCGGTGACTACCAACCTAAATAGCCAGCAGGGATAACAATTAGTGTAGTGCTAATGTAGTGTAATGTAACGATAATTTTGATTATGTGAGTATCTGTCCCCTAGACACTGGACTGAAACCAATTAATTTCATAAAGCCCACTGAACGACTATCAGATGGAAACAACTTCCTGCCAGTATCTGCCTGGGGCTTCATTGATTCATCACTATATCACTAGGGTTTAGACTGGTGTGACTCCACTGAAATCAACAGTCATGCTGGCATACAACTGGACTAATGGAATGGTGAACCAAGCCCAATAGCTACATGTAAACCAGAGACACCGAGTTGGAAAGCTCCATAACGTAGTAACAATTCCCTGAAAAAGTTTCCAGTCCTCCAGCTATATGTATGTTTATGCATGTGCACGCGCACACACACACTTTGACCAGACAGCAAAATCACACTGTGTATCTGTACAGTATCACATTCGACAGGTCATTGCACCTTTAATTTAATTAATAATCCTCAACACTGAGCATGAGATTTTCAAAAGCACCTAAATAAATTGGTGCGTCTAAGTCCCTTAGCTATTTCTGAAAATTCCACCCTATATTATATAATAGCTCTGGGCCCAATCAAAATTGAGGGCATTCATCATCTCACAGAATCAATGACCACTGCTAATACCTATTATGAAGGGATATTAAAATAGAAAATATGTGAAAAAGGTATACCACATAGAAAACTAATGTGGAAAAATCATAATACCTAGCAACCTTGTCAAAATCTAGAGCAAATACATAAATAACAGAAAATAAAATTGTAATAGTCTATGATCAAATATCCAGTAACTTATTTACAGGGATTGATCCTGCAAACCCTTATTTCTTCTGATGAGCAATTATTCATGAAAATATTCCAATGACAGTGTGAATGAGAGAGACTCAGATTAGTAAGGGATATAGGATTGTGCAAAAAGTTATTACAAAATGCACTTTGCTACAGCAAAGGTATATAATGATGCTTATGCATTACCAAAATGAAAGACAACTTCCTGACATGCAGTCATTACTCCCTTAAGTAATTCTTATTCCCATGAATAGGCTCATTTAAATCAATGGGACTAATCACATGAACACAGCTGAATAAGATTAGGCCTGTGGGGATGACTGTACTACTTTAAGTTAAATAATATTATGGGTCAGTGGTAAATAGCATAGCTCCATTGAAGTCATAGAGGTAAGCCCATTTATACCAGCTGATGATCTGGCCCCATTTTTTAAAATAAACTTGTTATTATAATTGGAAATGTTTATCTTAATGACTGAATTAGTAAAAAGAAGGAAGATTATTTGATCAGAAACCCTATTATTTCAGTCATTTATATTTAGTATAAAGTACATAAAAATCTTGATACATTACTGATCATCCTACTATTTCAAGGAGATATTTTTGCTCCTAAACATGTAAGGTTCATGTGTTTAATGATACACATACAAAATTCTTATGTGACACTTAGGAGACTGTTTTCATATTTCATTCTCTCTCTTGAGATTTGGTCAGTATTTTAGAGTTCTAAAACCTTTAAAAGAATTGAAAATGTAAATGTAATTTACTCTCAGCTGTACAGAATGAAAGTCCCATCATGTAGGGGAAAAGGATAGAATATGACCCTCATATAAAGTAATTAGTGATGGACTTATTCATGCTGTTTACCCTGTGTTAGGACTAAATACGTTCCTACCTTCCCCCCTCCCTACCCTGTATACCACTGAAAGAGAAGAATGAAAACCTTGGGGCCAAATCCTGCTTCCACTAAAGTCATTAGAAGTTTTGCCACTGGTTTCAATGGCAAAGATTAGGACCCTGGCCCCTTTCTACTCCCTGTAGGCTGACTGTCCACTCCCTTGCACCATGTGTAGTCATTTACAGTTGGGCAAAGTGGGTGCTTAATGGAGATAAACCACTTTCAGATTAGAATGGTAGCACTTTACACCCATTTTGTTGAGATGTAAATGACTACACCAGTACAGAGCAGCGGAGAATCAAGCCCGCAGTATTCTCATTCTTTATAAAGACAAAGAATTGTATACCTATAGGGACAAAGCCTAGTCCTACTGAAATCAGTGGGAAAACTCACAGTGACTTTAATGGGACCAGATTTTGGCCTCTATCTATCTGTCTGTCTGTCTGTCCCTTTGTCTTAGATCTTTGTAGACATCTGACACCAGTATCTAATATTTTAAGCGCTGTGTGCGGGTTTAGTCACTGAAATATCCTGTCTCCTCAGGGTCCTTTCCACTTTGAGTACTGAGAGCTAGAAAAGTACTGCCAAGTCATCAAACTTGAGTATCTAAACTTGGGCAACTATGATAAATCCATATTTAGACACCTAAAACAGGTATTTAGCCAGTAGGCAGTTAAAATGACTAAATGTGTATTTAGTCCCTTAAATCTGAATCTAGTTGCCTAAATTAGGCACCCAAGTTTAGAATTTGGGCCCTCAATTTATTGCTGCAATTTTCAAATTTTCAGAAGTCTGGGATTTGTCTTTAAGCACAGTATGTCAAGGATTCACTCATGGAAAACATGACTGTCTCAGGCTTAAATACTTTTCAATAGAAGCAAAGCATTTCCCAGTGTCAAACAACAAAACAAAATCTTCTAGCTCAGCAGTTTTCAAACATTAGCAACCTGAGGACCCCCATTTTGATTTAAAATTTTTTGCAGACCCCCAAGCCCCCACTCAGCCCTAGGCCCCACTCCAGCTCCACCTCTTCCTATCCCCACTCCACCCCACCCCTCCTCTTCCCCACCTCTTTCCACCCCCTCCCCCGAGCTCGCCCTGTCCCCACTCCTCCTCCTCCCTCCCAGCGCCTCCTGCAGGCCACTGAACAGCTGTTCCATGGCTTGCAGGAAGCACTGGGAGGGAGGGGGAGGAGTTGATCAGCGGCGCCGGCGTCCCTGTTCATGACTCGCAGATCCCCTGGAGTACCCTCAGAGACCCCCAAGGGTTAGCAGACGCCAGTCTGAGAAACCCTGTTCTAGCTGAAAACAACTCTGGCTCTTGTAAGTCTGGCATCTTTAACATCAATTTAAGCCGTATTTTTACTTTGTTTTGGACACTAATTTAACATTCAAAGTCAGTTATGGCAATCTGAAAGGGTTGAATAATAATTGCATATCCTAGAGCGTTGCTTCTGCATACATTAATCATTAAATAAAAACTTGGGCTAAATGAAAAATTTATATAAGTACTTTTTCATCCTTCTTGCTTTTGGATTTGAACAGCAACTAATGTGTTGTTTGACATTAATGAACATAATAGAAGATACATTTTATGTAGGACTGAGTCAAGTGTTTGACAACAAATATGGATTCAGGTGAGATCTGACAATTTCAGATTCAGATAAGCATTTGCTAATTTGGAAGAAAAGGTTTTGCTCATCTGTCTGTACAAATGTGACCACTAAAGACTTGGGGCTTCATTCACTACTGTTTTACAGGATCACCTTTTGGTTTGTGTTTATATAATGCCTCGAAAAATGGGGTCATTGTCCACGAGCTGGACTCCTAAGCACTAATGCAGTACAAACAAATAATAGTTACACAAGTGTATCTCTATTGAAATCCAAGGATAAGGTAGTGATTAATCAGGCCCATACAGTTTTGATATGTTCCAAATTCAGATATAGTCAAAACTCAGACAGGTAAAATTAAAAAAACATGCTAAATGAACAAAAATTAAAATTTCACAGTATTTTATGTTAAATAAAAATCTGCCTCCTTATTGACCTCTAGGCCTGATTCTCATTCACACAAGTGCCATTTTACACCACTCTGGTAGTGCAAACTTAGAATAGAAGAAAAATATATTTATATCCACTTTAAGACCTTTCTACAGTTCTAAAGTGGCACAAGGTAGCCTTAGTGTAGATGAGATAAGGCCCTCTATTTTTAAACAGTGTTCCTCATTTTACTGAAAAGTACGCATGGTCATATAAATCATTATGAAGTTTTTAACTAATATATAATTGTAATAAATAGTTTTAATTGAAAATAGGTTTTTAATCATTTAAGCAGAAACAGCAAATACCAATTCTGTTCTCAGCTTCAGTAGTGTTAATATGGAGAAACTCTGTTGTTCAGATTTACATCAGAATAAATTAGATCAGAAATTTGGCTCATAGTTTCACCAAAAAAGTCCAATCCTTTGGTTGTTTCAGGTAAAACTCCTAATTACTCAAAGTGACGATGATATTGCTGTTGGAAATAAAATGTATTACTGTACTTAGAAACAACTGAAAGTTGAGTACACTGACATACCATTACCATTAATACAGTTGAAAAAGGGTAGTAATAATACGGTTTACAATTACCCAATGAACATTTGAAACTTTCTTCTTTTGTAACTATGAGAAATACTTCACCCTAGAGAGAGCTTGTTTTGAACTGTGTACTTCTAAAAATTCTAGAAGAACAAAAAATTGTTGTAGCACTATAGTTTCAATACATGCATCTTACGTCAACAGGAGTTCTACCAGAGTGAGGATTTAATATTCCAAAAGCTGTTGTATGTAGACGATCAGAACTGTTTGCAGAAAAACTGCACAATTCAAATTCAACTTTTCAAGGTGGAGTATTTATCACTGTCAAAAGAAGGCAGTTTTACCAACCACACAAATGCAAGCCTACTAATTCCTACCCCTTATAAACATTATGATAAATAATAAATAACATAAGAGATTTTGTAAATATTTGACTTATTATCCCGATTCCCAGCAGCAGTTACGCTGTGCACAGGTTTACCTACATCGTTTACATAAGACAGGCTCCAATCCGCTATCTCTCTGATAAGTCTTTTATACTTTGGCATTTGACCTCCATGTAATTATCCTTGTTACAGCATCATAATAGCTGGATTGGAACAGTTGATTATCCAAAAATACAGCTGAAGGCCTGATTTCCTTGGCCTTATTGGGTCTGATTCAAGCAAAGATGCTCACCCTCCCCAAGCTGCAAAACCCAGAATTCACTAAGTGACCTGACCTAAATGCCTATGCCATGCCATTCATGAGGGATAGAGTCAAGGAAGTTTGGTTCCTCAGAGGAAGGATGGATAATGGGCCTGAGTCAGCACTCTCTCTTACAGTGGGTTTATATTAGTATAACAACTGTTATAACAGTAATGGACTGGTGAATCAACCTAGCCTGCTGTGTCAAACTCAAACTTAAAACTGGTATGTAAGGGAAATAATGGATGAAAGTTCCCTGTTAAAGAGGAAGGGGAAGGGAACCTGCAATGTGTCCCAGTCATGGTTGTGGAAACTAATGTCTCTGTAAATAAAGGGAAAAATTTGATTTAATTATACTTTGCACAAGGGTAAACAACCACACAAGGTAAAGTCAATGAAGACCAGGTCCCTGTTTCCCCCCCACAGGGGCTCAAGTTATTACCCCACAGAACTCTCCGTCAACACAAAACAGCTCCTATTTCACAGCACTGAAATGTATGCTGAGCAATAAAGAGCACCCTAGCAGTTATTGGCCTGAGCCACCTGCAGCCTCAGATTTGGCAGCTGTGTCTGAACTAATCTTAGCCTTTACTTGAACAACATTTGCACTGGCTTGAGTGTGTAAAGTGTGTAGTTTCTCTCTCTCATATACATATTCCAACTTCAAAAAGAACTGTAAAACTGTGTCCTCAGAGCAGCAAAAGGATGAACCTTTTCCATCAAGCTCCATGATTCTAGAATTCTCTCTCCCTAACTCAAGATATTTTTTATTTTCACTTTAATTTTGGTTTGTTGTTGTTCTGGCTTTGATTGTTGTTATAGTGCAGGCATGGTGGGAGTTTATTAGTGGTTTTGCTCATCTTTGCTTTTACTGGAATATTATAGTATGCTGCTTGTTTTTCATAATCAGTTGGGTTTTTTTAAATTTCATGCCTATAGGCTATTTGGGCAATGGGCTTTAAGAAATTTAAAATATTATAATATTCAGCATATTATTAGAGCATTCAAAATGCTTGGCTCTCGGGAGTGGAATTAGAATGAAGGAAGTGAACTAGAGAAGAATGTAAGTATCCTGTGTTGTGTTCTTTAGAAAACACTAATTTAGGCCCCAATCCTGAAGTGAAAACCATGACGGCAATCCTCTGTGCCCATGTGGAGCTTCATTAAAGTCAATGAGTATCTCACTGCAGGATCAGGACTTCAACTATAAGAAAAATAACTAAATAAATTAATAACAAATATGTTATTTCCAGTCAATTCCAAGGCAATTTAATCTTACATTCTTAGCTACTGATTTGGTATTATATCTGCTCGATTCTTCTGTACTAAATTAAGTAATAAAAAGGATAAAAATAATATACTTTACACCTTTTTAAAATTTGAGGGAACGTTAGTGTTCATGGAAAGACTGGTCTGATTGTACATGCTATCAGAAAAAATAACAAAGATGGGCTGTCTGTTTATTTTTTCAAGCAGCTTTGACAATTTGCTTTAATCCTGACATGCAACATCTCTGCTATGTTGAGGGTCCTTGCCTAATTGATTTTTGTGGTGTTGATGAACCCATTAGATATAGGAAGAGACTAAAAATATCCATTTCAATCGTGACCTAAACTATATTTTACCCCCCAACACGTTGTCCCTGCATCAGCAAAGCATGTGCCTACCCTTATATATTTGAAGTCACATTGGGCCAAATTCTCAAAGGCTTTAAGGCACCTAAAGATAGGCACCTAGTTGCTTTTGGAAATCTCACATGGAACCTAACTCCAAACCTCACTAGGCATCTATCTACATTTTTAGGCACCTAAATACCTTTGAAAATCTGGCCTTTTAACTTGAAGCAACTTTAAGCTCTAAAGTCAATTGGACTATTTAAGCGTTTAAGTACATGCTTAAATACTTTGCTGAGTTGGGGAATTGTGCAAAAACTTATGGTCCCAACTCTGCAAACTCTCATGGACTTCAGATTTGTTTGTGTAAAGGCTACTGGATCAAGCCCAGCAAGATGAAAAGAGTAATAAATAGGTTGTCTCACTTAGACCTCTGGTGCTATCCTTTTGAATTATTAAGGTAATAGTTTAAAACTGTAATTTGAACTATTCCTTTGAAGATTATTTAAATAAATGTTTTATTTAAACTCTTTTTAGTATTAGCCAAGTATGACATTTTCTATCATCGCTGGGGTCATTATCCCATTAAGATCCAAAGAATTTATATGTGCATCTCTTATTAACCGTGGTAGCAATATGCCTCTAAACAAAACCCATATATGTAATATCTATATACACTATTGTATGTATATATGTTTGTATGTATGTACACATACAGTTTTAATGTAAAGCAGAGCTACTGGATTGAACTTCACAGGATTGTCCTCGAACCATTACCTTTGCTGGATTTTTGCTAACTTTTAGCTAGAGCTGAGTGAATAGTCCTTAGCAAATAATTTGCTAGATAAATTGAATCGGATTGATTTTTTCTGTTCCTGAATTGCCTCTGATCAAATTTCAATTTTATTCAAGATTTATTCACCATTTGACATTTTGCTAGATAATTTCTATGAATAATT
Organism: Lepidochelys olivacea; assembly: GCF_965140295.1. Taxonomy (NCBI): domain Eukaryota; kingdom Metazoa; phylum Chordata; order Testudines; family Cheloniidae; genus Lepidochelys; species Lepidochelys olivacea. The sequence continues at coordinate 122,148,170 of NC_140411.1, read as the reverse complement.
ATTGGATAGTAGATTTTTCAGGAGCAGTCAGTTATAAATAGTCAACACAATATTGTAAATTCAAATTCAAAGATGCGTTTAGTTTGATTGGATACCCAGACTACATGGGATTGTTTCTGTTCCATGACTGGATTAGCATAACACTTAAAAGCAGATTTATCATGTTTACTTGTTCAAAATTAATTTTCGGCAAAGATTCTCTAACATTTGCCTAAAAATTGTTGTTTCTGCAAACATTTCTGACAATACATTTATTTGCTAGAATATTTGTGAAAAGTGAACACAAAAGGGGTATGAACTCAGCTAAAGCAAACTCATATTTTATTTGAGTGAATATTTATATGGTTTTTTAAATTATTCATTCAAATTTGCTTTTAGCATACTTTATTTAACTGCCACACACGTGCATCTTGATTAGGAAGGAAAAACATAAGAGCTCATTTGTATCACATTTTACATGTAGTAGCAAGGTGTTCGGTAGAAGAGGATTTAAAAAGACATTAATGAAAAGAGATAACCGTATCAGAGAATGGTACAAGATAATGTGTTGACCTGAAATGACAGAGACAAGGTGCAAACTGGATGACATAATCTGGGGTCATACAAGGGAGGATGTTCCAGACATAGTAAATGTGCATGATGTTCAATTTTTCAAAGCTGATGAGCTCCCTCTCACAAATTGTGTACTGCTTGTTTACCATGATTACTGTACTTCATTGGTCACCATGACAATCCCACTACTACATGAAAGATTCATTTTCCTAATCAGCTTGTGAAGAGAGATAGGAGATATATAAAGGGTGATTTTACCCTCAGTCCTCAATGAAGGTGACGCAAAAACATCAAGAAGGGAAATAATGAAAGCAAGCCAATAGAAGTCAAAGTTATCTCTGAGTTGTTTCAAAGACTATAATATTTGAAATCACAATTTACTCAACTGTAGCCATGAAAATAACAGAGCTCTAAATACAGTATCCCTATTACTATTTATTTTGAGTGTAAACTCTCTGAAATAGAAAGGAAAGAATAAAAACAACTGTTAGCTACTAGAAAATATTGACATTTATTTTTAGTATTTTTATTTCTTCAAGCAGTTACAAAATGAATGTTCAAATAAACTGGCCCCAAGTTTCCTTGGCTTTTGCCTTTAAAAATGAGTGTATTGTATATTAAATAAATGCACTGATTATTATAATTATTGTATAGTGCATATTGTCAGATGTACCTTAACCTTCTCTACACTAGGGAAGTTTTGCAAAAATATTTCATCATTGTTAATACATCAGTTAACATGCACAGCAGTTTCACTGCAACACCGGAACTCTAGTGTAAAGGGGCCACTGGATGACATCACTGTTTCAAGGACCATGTTGATTAGAGCTGTTCTGAGCATGGTTTGATAATGCAGTGCTTAAAACACTGGCAATTGCCAGCAGGCTATCTGGACCAGGGGTGCACGGCCGGAGTGCCGGATCTAGCCTGTGAGCCGTTTTAAACTGGCTGCGAGCTCCTGCTACGGAGTGGGGTCTAGGGCTTGCCCCACTCCAGCGCTCCAGCCAGGGCGCTGGGTTGGGGTCCACACCAAGCAGCTCGGCCCTGCTCCGGTGCTCCAGCCGGGGCGCAGGATCAGGGCAGCACAACCCAGCTGGGCCCTGCTTCGGCACCACTCCGCGCAGCTCCCAAAAGACGTGGCATGGCCCTGCTCTGGCTCCTAAGCGCGCCAATGGGAGCTGCAGGGATGGTGCCTGCGGATGGGGCAGCACGCGGAGCCGCCTGGCCGCACCTCCAGGTAGGAGCTGGAGAAGGGACATGCCACTGCTTCGAGGAGCCCCTGAGGTAAGTGCTGCTCGGAGCCTACACCCCTGAGCCTCTGCCCACGTCCCAATCCTCTGCCCCAGCCCTGATCCCTCCAATCCCCTCGTTCCCAGCCCAGAGCACCCTCCTACATCCCAAACTCCTCATCCTCAGCCCCACCCAGAGTTCTCACCCCCTCCCGCACCCCAACCCCAATTTTGTGAGCATTCATGGCCCGCCATACAATTTCTATTCCCCGATGTGCCCAGTCCTGATCTAGACTAAGGCTCCTAACATTGCTAATGATGGTAAAGCTGAATTGGATTTGGCAGTAGTTGGGAAATTTTTTCCAAAATTTGATAGACAAGGTTTATGTGTAGTGTGAGTGTGCCCATACATTATTTGTGGCATTTCCGGATGCCATGTACTGTCAATTTGGGTAATGGGGTGAAGAATTCAAATCCAGTTTTAGGTCCTTAAAAATAAAAGTTAGAAGGGTATGTGTTTTTTGTTTGTTTTTATTTGGGTGGGAGTGTTTGTTTTACATTTACTATTATGTTACATTTTAAGGTGTTCCTGCTCCCCCTAAAGTCAATGACAAAACTTTTAAAACCTCTTCCACAGTTTATTTTGAGAGAGAGAGTGTTCATTCTGCAGGGCAAGGGTTTGAGTTTGGAGTCTTTTTCATTAGGTCCCATTTGCTTTTAAGACACTATTGTTGAGCATAAAGAAAGCCAGAATTGCATGGGGATAAAACTGCACTCCCTAGGAAAAAGAGTCCACTTCATTAAAAATCAAACAAACAAACAAACAAAAAAAAAGGGCGTACCCTGTAGGGTGCTCAGTGCCCTCACCTCCCATGGAAAGCAACAGACTCCTTCATTTCAATAGGACTATCTGCAAAGTAAGCTACTACTCATCCTGAGGACGGGGTGATGAGACCAGAATCCCACCCAAATGCTGCATGTACTTTGCACCTTGCAGGCTGCCATCCGAAGCATGCATCCTGGTTCCCTCAAGGCAGGTTTGGCTAGGTTTACACACGCGCGCGATTATCCAAATACCATACTTTACAGTTTCCACGGTATGCATCCGATGAAGTGAGCTGTAGCTCACGAAAGCTCATGCTCAAATAAATTGGTTAGTCTCTAAGGCGCCACAAGTGCTCCTTTTCTTTTTGCGTACTTTACATGTAGCCTAGAAGTCCCATGGAAAGTTAGACGCGCAGGGGCAAGCGCAAGGCGCTGCAAGATCCCGCGCGGGCTAGGCAAACCTTGGGGCGCAGAGAGGCAGGCGCGGAGCTGGCAGCTGCTGGGGCAGGGAGCTCGCTCGCTGCGCCGAGAGGAGGCCGAGGAAGAGCCCCGCGTGGCAGCCCCAGGGCTTGGCGCATTAAGATTACAGAGAAAGCCCAGGCGTAAACCCGGCTAAACGACCAAGGAGCTCTAGGGTTTTACATCCTGTTAAGTTCTTTCCAAGGATCAAACCGTCAAGCAATTGGTTTGTGCGAGGCACAGGTCTGGCCACCCCGAGGAGAGGGTGAACCAGCCCCAGGGGTTAGCAGCTCGTCACGACCGCAGCGCCCCGGGGAAGCGAGCCCCTCGCCACAGCACCAGCCGTGCCCGGCGCTGTCCAGTGCGTGGCAGCGGGAGCGTGCTTAGCCGGGGAGCCGCTGTCACGCGCTTGCTGCTTAGGAAAGCCGGGGGCAACCTGTACCCACACCCAGCGCTCTCGCGCACACCCACACTCACCCCACCCCGCGGGGTGTCTACACGGAGCTCCTACCTGGGGGTGTCCGGCCGGCGCACCGGGGCTCCGCGGGTCACCATCTCCCGGCGTGCGGCGAGAGGCGCGGCAGCCCGCGGAGCCCGGTCGGCGGGAGGCTCGCAGCCTCGCCACAACAGCCCATGCCGGGGCGCGGGGCTCGCCGCGCTGCCCTCAAGCTCCGAGGCGCCGCGGGTCAGCAGCGCGAGAAACCCGGCGCCCAGCCTCGCCAATCCCGGCTCGGCGCTCACGTCGCTGCTCTTGAAGGGGCCGCAGGCGCTCAGAGCGGGAGGAGCCGGGGCGCGCTGCCCGGGCCCAGCCAACCCGCCGGGGCTGCGGCGCGCTGCTCTCCGCCAGCGGCAACTCCCCTGGGCCGGGACAAGTGAGTCCCCCCGCCCCGCCCCGCCCCGCGCGCGGCTTAGCTGGGGCGCCTGCGGGGGGAGGGGTCAGAAATTAAGTGAACCGCGCTCTGGCTGAGGGCTGGGGCTGCTTGGAGAGGGCGTCTCGCCCGCAGCTCACGGGGAGGCTGCAGCGCGGTGTCCGCACCCCTCCCCCCCCCCGGTGCAAAGTTTCTGGGACCGTCTAACGCGACAGGAAAACCCGTGCGCTGAAGCTACCTCCACGCTCTGTCTGCGGAGGAGAGTTCAGCCCCGGAGCTGAGAACGGGCTTCCTTAAGGACCTGCCACGCTTGCTGCCTTGATTTTGCAAGTTTTTGTGGGTTTCATACGTGAGTGGCCGGCAGGCTTTCATGCTCCTCTGAACGTTATCTTATACTCGCTGATTCTGCAAGGCTTTTAACCCCCTCAGAGACATTCAAAACTACTTTGAAAGCCGCTAACAAACGCTCATAACATTAGGGACAAAAACTCCATACAACTAACGTTCAGGTTGGAAAAGGAGCTGACAAAAGCCACTCAATTCAACACTGAAAGAGGCTTAGGCACAGCTGCATGGGTCTCAGCTGCAACTTGCTAGAGAATCTTAATTCAAATGATCTGAACATAAGGATGTGCCAGGTGCACTAGGGACCCCATTTGTTTATTATTATTTAAATAAAATGAGACAGCTACCTACAGCTCTAGGTATCCTGACACTTATTTTAAATAACAAAGACTAACTGCCCAGCATCATAACAAAGCCCCAACACACAATAAGATTAACATCCAGTAATTTAAGTAGCAAAAACAAAAATGCCACCCACATCCTAAATGATATCTCACTTAAACCCTTCAGCCCTTTCCAAAAGCTCTAGCAAACAGATGGTTGTTGCGGCATGTCAAGCCAAGGTCAACAGACTCAGGCTGTTCTAGATTAATATGAGGGCAGTTCCAGAAGCATGGGGCATAAAATATATGAAGAATATGTGGAATATATATGGAATATTCTTTCCATACCACTCCTCATTGTAGTATCTTGTAAGTGACTGGTATTGTAACCAACATTACTGGAGTTAAGGTTTCATTTTTAGCCTACAGTTTGCTCTCAGGAGCTTGGGAGTGTTGGTAGACAAAAAGAAAAGGAGTACTTGTGGCACGTTAGAGACTAACAAATTTATTTGAGCATAAGCTTTCGTGAGCTACAGCTCGCTTCATCGAATGCAGCCGATGAAGCAAACTGTAGCTCACGAAAGCTTATGCTCAAATAAATTTGTTAGTCTCTGAGGTGCCACAAGTACTCTTTTTCTTTTTGCGAATACAGACTAACACAGCTGCTACTCTGAAACTTGGTAGACAAAGGTACTATTCAAAAATTAATGCTGGTGAATGCAGAGTAAGTGGAAAAATCATCCATGATTTAATAAAGAACAAGGCCTGATCTTAGGTGTATTACTGATGATTCATAGGATAACACTGCTGCACTGATTTAGAAAATCTGGTAAAGCATGAAGCTAAGAGGAATAGCTGAAGTAGTACCATGGCTGTTCGGTTTGCATCCTACCTGTAATAAAGGAGATTGCCCAACCCAAAACTGGATCCGGCTAGTTGTCTGAACTTGAATTAGAGGTGGGCAAGAGTAAATTCTGCCCATGTCATAAAATGGCCATTGCCTCCTGTGGTTTGAGGTTGGGTTCCACCTACTCCTACTGTTTGGATAGTCCACATTAAGAGGTTATTGGATCCCAAGGGTACTGAAGGAGATTATGATTTCTCTGACAGATACTATTAATGGATTGGTAGGATTTTATAAAGATCTTTGGCCTTTAATCTTCAACAGCGAGACCCCAAAGCATCTTGGTTCATGCAGAATCTGCAACAGGTGAAGTGAGCAGGTAGATGCTAGCAGGCCGGTAGAAATCTCTTGTATAGTCTGTCAGTGATTTTTGTTAAAAGATTTTATATTGTGCCTGTGTGGGAGGCGAACATGTTTCTTTACCTCAACCAAAATCTTCATAAAATCTCAGCTAGCAGATTTGTTTCAGGTGTTAACATCCTGGTTAATTTGGACATTGTCCTCTGACTCAGTGGTTCATATAAGTACCTCATTCTGAGGGAATTGTGTGTTCCTTTGCTGATATAACCATACAGATTTAGAGTGAAATGTCTGTGTCTATAGGAACAGGGCAGTAGCTTCAGGGGATGAATACTAAGTCTGTTCTGCTTGTGCTCTCTGGACCAAAAAAAGAAAAAAGAGAATTAAATATGAAAGCCTAGTTAAAATGAAGTGATTAAAAAAATACTGTAAAGCATAGAATAATGTATTTTGAGACTTCTTGTTTTCTGCTAAACTCTGTTCTTTCATTACCTTGTCCTCCTACCTCCACCCATTTGCTTGATTCATCTACCTGTTGCATTCTTTCTGATATGAGATTGTAGGCTCTTTGGGACAGGGACGATCTTCTTTGTTATTTGTCTGCACAGCACCTAATATAATGAGACCCTGATCCTAGACTCTACAATAATAATGAACAAGATATTGAAAGGAGACTGTTCATTTTGGATCCCTCCATTCTTGGCTGCCCTGCTTAAGACACTTTAAAGGGGAATATTTTTACAGTTCTGAACAACCACCATTTAAAAACTACCTCAGCTTGGGTACCCAAGAATGGAGACATCCAAAATTATGAAAATCTGGGCCAATAATAAGTCGTCACTAAAAATATATCCACATGCCAAGTTATATTTCTAACCCAAATTCTCGGCCTGATCTTGCAGCCCTGAGTAAGGGATGTAAGACTGGGTCCTGTGTCTCAAGTATTCTCACTTTGTAAAAGTTAGTAATGCTTCTTCCATTGTTAGAATAATTGGACTCTATGACATTTACATATACATAGATTTTAACATTATTCATTTCATTCACTGTACGTTTGTTATTAAGTTACATGAATTCATATTTTTTTCTTTCCAAAATTTGCCTTTTTAAAAAATGGCTGAAATACTAAATATCCATATGTACACATCCAGTATGCCTTAACAATATTTACCTATTTACGAGGTTTTATGTCAGTCGTTTTCAATACTATAGCCTTGTCACAGGGTGCAGCCCTCACTGCCAGACTGGGCACCACCTCCTGATAGTACTAGGGATTAGCTCGAAGCTGATGCCCACATCCACAGTCTGCACACTGGCACTCTGTCTTTGGTCCCACCTATGGCTCCTCTCTCACCTCCCAGAACCACAGCATCCTCTTTGTGATTCAGCCTTCTGGATAATTCATCATCTCTGTTTCCCCCTTCTGGAAACAGTCCAGCCACTTCCCCAGTGGCAAGTGTGGGGGGACCCACTACCCTGGGCCCCAATCCAGGGACCCTAATAAATAGAATCCTCCTGCTGCTCCTCTGTAACCTCTGTCAATGTTGCTCTATTTCCCTGGGCCACTTCCCCATGGCCCCAGAACCTTCTTTGCCCTCTCCTCAGGGCACTCAGCTGCTCAGTCCTAAGAACCAGCCACTACTCTGCCCAAAGTGCTTACAGTTCTTTCAGCCCTCCACAACAGACTCCTTGCTCCCAGCAGTAACTCACCTACTCTGCCCTGCAGCTCCCTTTTATCTGAGCCTGCCAGGCCTGGATTGGTTGCTCCCTGCAACTCCTCCCTGACTGGCTGTGATTCATACAGCCTCTCTGGGCTGCTCGGATGACTGACCTCTATTGCACCTTCTGGGGCAGGGCATGGCCCTTTTTATGCCTGTGTGGGATAGGCACCCCATCATAGGTGCTTAATAATCTCAGGTCCCAATGAAGTCAATAAGAAAAACAGGGCCACAACAACTTTGAAAACCAGGCAAATAAAGTATAGAGATCATCCTTATTTTCCTGATAAAAAAAGTTTAACTATGCAGAGGTGCTTTCCAATACAAGTTTTTAATTATATGCAGGAAACTGTGACCTTAAAACAATTATCATTATTGAAAGCAGATATTACACTTCTAATCTATGAAGGGTCCCGTACCAGAAGGGACCAAAAACAGAGTGGAAATGTTTTATGGTTATGATGTAACATGTAACATAGTGAATAGAATAATGATCAAATGAAGTCACAACATCTAATTAGATGATAATTTGAGGGGATTCGGATGTTCAGATATCAGGGTGATGTATATGGCACAAGTGCTTAGATCAATAGACAGAGGTGCAAAGTGCTTCCTTTTTATTTTCACAGTAGATGGTTCTTTAAAAGCAATAACAATATGGTTCTTTAAAGAGAATACCAAGATCAAAATTCAGGCTAGAAATTACTAGCATTTTTCACAGTGAGGGTAATAACTATTGGAGTAACATCCACAGGGAAGTAGTGGATTCTCCATAATTTTGAAGTCAAAATTGGATGTCTAAAAGATGCTGTACCTCAGCCAAAACATATGGGCTTGATGCAGAGATCACTGGGTGAAATTGTATGGCCTGTGTTACACAGGAGGTCAAACAAGATTGTCATAATGGTGCCTTCTGGCCTCAAACAATCTATGAGGTAATATCTGTACCTTAGCTACATACATTTCAAAACAGAAGGATGAGGTGATTATCATCTCAGGATAAAGTTATTACAGAATTAAAAGAGGTTTCAGAGTAGCAGCCGCGTTAGTCTGTATCCGCAAAAAGAAAAGGAGGACTTGTGGCACCTTAGAGACTAACGAATTTATTTGAGCATAAGCTTTTGTGACCTACAGCTCACTTCCTTGGATGCATTCAGTGGAAAATACAGTGGGGAGATTTATATACACAGAGAACACGAAACAATGGGTGTTACCATACACACTGTAAGGAGAGTAATCACTTAAGGTGAGCTATTACCAGCAGGAGAGAAAAAAACCTTTTTGTAGTGATAATCAAGGTGGGCCATTTTCAGCAGTTGACAAGAACGTCTGAGGAACAGCAGGGGTGGCGGGGGGGAGGAGGGGAATAATCATGGGGAAATAGTTTTACTTTGTGTAATGACCCATCCACTCCCAGTCTTTATTCAAGCCTAAAGTTAATTGTATCAAGTTTGCAAATTAATTCCAATTCAGCAGTCTCTCGCTGGAGTCTGGTTTTGAAGTTTTTTTGTTGAAGAATTGCCACTTTTAAGTCTGTAATCGAGTGACCAAAGAGATTGAAGTGTTCTCCGACTGGTTTTTGAATGTTATAACTCTTGACGTCGATTTGTGTCCATTTATTCTTTTATGTAGAGACTGTCCAGTTTGGGCAATGTACATGGCAGAGGGGCATTGCTGGCACTTGATGGCATATATCACATTGGTAGATGTGCAGGTGAAGGAGCCTCTGATAGTGTGGCTGATGTGATTAGGCCCTATGATGGTGTCCCCTGAATAGATATGTGGACACAGTTGGCAACGGGCTTTGTTGCAAGGATACAACAGAACCACTAACCCAGGAACCTATCCTTGCAACAAAGCCCGTTGCCAACTGTGTCCACATATCAATTCTCCCCCAAGGAGTTCAGTCACAAATTTAATTAACATGTTATTTTTTTAACGAGCATCATCAGCATGGAAGCATGTCCTCTGGAATGGTGGCCAAAGCATGAAGGGGCCTACGAATGTTTAGCATATTTGGTATGTAAATACCTTGCAATGCTGGCTACAAAAATGCCATGTAAATATCTGTTCTCACTTTCTGGTGACACTGTAAATAAGACGTGGGCAGCAATTATCTCCCGTCAATGTAAACAAACTTGTTGGTCTTAGCGACTGGCTGAACAAGAAGTAGGACTGAGTGGACCTGTAGGCTGTGGAGTTTTACATCGTTTTGTTTTTGAGTGCAGTTATGTAACAAAAAAAAAATCTACATTTTTAAGTTGCACTTTCATGATAAAGAGATTGCACTAGAATACTTGTATGAGGTGAATCGAAAAATACTATTTCTTTTGTTTATCATTTTTACAGAGCAAATATTTGTAATAAAAATAATATACACTTTGATTTCAATTACAATACAGAATACAATATATATGAAAATGTACAAAAACATCCAAAATATTTAATAAATTCCAATTGATATCCTATTGTTTAACAGTGCAATTAAAACTGCAATTAATTGCAATTAATTTTTTTAACCCCAATTAATTTTTTGAGTTAATCACATGAGTTAACTGTTATTAATCTACAGCCCTACTATAAAGGCTCCCACCTCTATGCTTCACAACCCTCTTGCTGCATTGGGAAGATTGACTCCCTGTGCAACATGAGTATATTTTCTATATTATATTTATTTTAAAAGTTCCACATTTTCTTCTCACCTTCCTCTTCCACGTTGCCGAAAATGAGTATTTATCCCATTTGAAATTATTTAAAAAAGAGGAATTGGAGGAAGGTACTGGATTCTCCTTTCATCAGTGCTGCTGCTAAGGAAGCTGAGGTAGAGTAAGAGCTGTTCTGGGTAGGGGGTGGGTGAGGAGAACATGAGCATGTAAAAAGCTGAGGATGCCATGTTTGTTATAGACACACGGATGTGGAGTTCTGAGGGCAATATTCAACCAGAGTGCAGGTAAATGAGACATAACTGTACAGTTGTCAGTCAGTAACTACAGTATCACTCGCTCTTACTGGTAAGATAATGTTCTTCCAGTATAATTGAAGATAAAGGAATACATTAGTTTTTAATGACCAAAGTTAATTTATTTAAAATGCATTGGGCTAAATTCAAGACTGTTGGTTCAGTTCATGGTATTGGGACCTGCAGGTGCTCAGCACACCTGAAAAGTTAGGCTCTGGGGCCCAGATCCACAAAAGGATTTTTGGGCACCTAAAAGACCACAGGACCAACAGTGCCATCCACAAAGCCTGAGTTAGGTGCCTAGGCTCCCTATACAATGAATGGACAGAGATCCACAAGTCCAAAATCCACTCCAAAAGTCAGCACACCAGGCAGGGGTGCCTAAGCTAGCCAATGGGAGATGCTGATGCGGAGGGGTGGGGGGCATTTTCTAAGCCCCATCCCTCTCATGGAGATGGGCACCTAAGTCTGGGCTGCAGGGAGACACCTTTCTCTGCTCGCATTCCACAAAAATTGGAACCCACCACCTGGAGTTGGGCAGCTTAGGCACCTAAATTGTTTTTTATGAAGATGAGTTAGACACCTGTCTCACCCACAGCACTCACCTGGGATGTGGGAGGCTCAGGTTCAATTCTCCCCTCTGCCTGAGAGGGAGAAGGGATTTGAAGCGGGTTCTGCCACATCTCAGGAGAAGACTCTAACCAATGGACTTTGGGATATTCTGATGCAGGGCTCCCTCCATCTCTCCTGTTGAAACTGTTGCACTCTGGATAAATAATAAAAGAGTCACTAAAGCAGAGGGACTGGACCCTGGTGGATGGCCTAACCACCAGGCTACAGAATCTCTCTCTGCCACTGATCTGGTGTGTGATCTTGGGCAAATCACTTCACTTCTCTGTGCTTCTGTTCGTCCTTTTTCTGTCCTGTCTATGTAGACTGTAAGCTCTTTGCATCAGGGACTGTCTCTTATTCTGTGCCCAGGACAATGAGGCCTTGAATTCAGTTGGGGCCTCTAAGTAATACTATACTACTACCCCAAACATCCACTCATAGGCCTTTGGTTTAACTACAAGATCATTTGTCCTCCTCTTTACCATATTAATACAAAATACGTTGCATCCCCATTATTGCACAATGCTTTAGCACACAACTTTATGATAGAATTCTACTACCCTTGCTCACATGGGGTATGATTTCAATGGGGATACTCCAGGAATAAGGTGATACTCTATATGAATAAAGATGGTAGAATCAGATCCTTTCTCAGATATTAGAAAGAGGCTGATTAAATGGCAGTGAATTGAACTGAAAGTGTATGGGCTGGATCCTCAGTCCCAATACAGTTCCTTTCCACCATACTTCAAGGGTGTGTGCTGAGGATGTGCAAAGGGTGGAAGGGGATATAAATTAAGCAGATTGTGCTCTAGCAATCCCTAGACAAACCCTTGATAGCCAGCACAAATTAGATTCAGTGGCCCACCCACATACCTCACTGAAAAGCCCCTTACATGCTTACCTATGTGGATCTAGCACAGGGAGCCACCTATACAATATACAGGAGGTACAGGGTACCTTTCTGAGCAGTGTAGCCTATATAAATTGTGCTTGCTTATGTTTCTGTAGAAATGTGTTGAAATGTAAGTAAGCCCAAATTCTATTCCTACAAACAGGCTTGACAATTATCAAGTGAGGCCTGGTAAAATAGGAGTAAAGTGAAGTGAGACAATTCAGAAGCAAATTGGAGACAAGTTAGGGCATAACCCCAGGTTGAAAACATGTTTTGGTCCCAGCTGGTTTTTACAAGAGTTTTAGATAAAATGTTAATGTTTTGGAAAATGGTATCTATATTGACAGTTATTGGTATGGCATTTACACAGATGTTAATTAAAGATGAGCTTAATATTAATGTTAAATAGCCAATGAGAAAGTAAAAATAAAAAAATATTTAGTTATGGTAAAAAAGGTAGATTTAATGTTAATTAAATTAAGGGGTGGTGCTATAAGTAGTTATAAAAAGGGAAATATACTGATTTTAGATAGGCACATCCATCCCCTGTCAAGGTACTGTTAGAAAAAGGATTATGCTCATTCTCCCGATTTAGGGACTGATTATCCCTAAGTGCATCATTTCATTTTAGAATGTGAATACAGATGCAATGTTTGGTTATATTGTAATGCTTGTTTGCTTCACTAACTATTTATATTAAGTATCAGAGGTGTAGCCGTGTTGGTCTGGATCTGTAAAAGCGGCAAAGAGTCCTTGACGAAGTGAGTATTCACCCACGAAAGCTTATGCTCCAATACGTCTGTTAGTCTATAAGATGCCACAGGACTCTTAGCCGTATTTATATTAAAGTTTTTAATTTTATCACTCATTGTCATTCACTGAATTAAATTATCTTAAATAATTCAGTTTGCTTTTATTCCTTATTTTTAAATTACTAATTGGGAACACATAAATCTAAGGTTACAACAGTCACTCCACCAATTTCTCCCAGTACAACTTCACTATGGCGTGAAGTGTTTCTGATATCTTGCACCAGCCCTTCATCCAGAGTGTGGGTGTACTATGGATTTATACAGTAGCATTACGATATTTTCTATTTTATTATCTATCCCTTTCCTAATAGTTCTTAATATTCTGTTAACGTTTCATTGCACAAATGGTATTAGCTAGGAATAAATAAACTAAAATTTAAGATTTTGTGTATATGTGTCTGGGTGTTGGTCTGTTTGTGTGTGTCTGTCTACACAGACACACACTCACACACAGTCTTAAATTTTATTTAAAAAGACCAAAGCCAAAATTCATAGATGTGCTGAGAACCTGTAATTTTCATTGCTCTCAGGATTTGGGCGTAATTGACTATACTGGATCTTGTAGTAAGGTGAACACAGAATATTGTACAAAAATATTTAGTGGCAGTTTTGAGAATATCAGTGATCAAAGTACTATGTATTAATAAGTAGAAAGTCACCTTGAGTATTCTGGTTAAACTCTGCACTACTTTTCAACTCTAATACAGGTGGTATTTATTCACAGCTGTTAACTAAGAGTTATGCTGATGTGCTTAGGTATAAAAGGTTACACAGCGAAGAGAAGAATTGCTGTTGCTTTCCATTTTCTGAACTGCTAAACATAAGTGGACAAATTATCAGCCTCAGATACTGAATCTTCATACTTTCCAACATTTTTAAAATTTCCACATTACTTTCTTTCCTGGTGAGGACACGCACCACTGACAGAAGGAGGGTACCATGGACATCAGCCACCGCAATAATTATACAGGTTGACTTAAGATTATAGTGTAGACATGCCCTTAGGCTCACGAAGCTTGGGCTCCAGGGCTATTGAATTGTGATGTAGATTTTAGGGCTTGGGATGCAGCCCAAGCTCTGGGACCCTCCTTCCTCACAGGATCCTAGAACCCAGGCTGTAGCCCAAGCCTGAATGTCTACACCGCAAATAAACAGCCCCTTCGCCTGAGCCACATGAACCCAAGTCAGCTGGCACAGGCCAGCCACAGGTTTTAATTGCAGTGCAGACATACCCTTAGAGAGCAATCGCTAAAACTCAAACAGAAAATATTCGGTTGCCCCTTCTCCCAGACATAGCTCTATAAAAATTTATAGCATGTATAAGATTACACAGCTCAGTCTAAATCATATGCATTTATTTGTAGTATAAATAAGTATACTGTTCTATATTTGGAACAAAACCGGAAGATGTGTTCATCCCATATGCAGATGTGGATGAAATAGAAAGTTAAACATTGTCAGATCAACAGGCCCAGATAACTTACTCCCAAGAATCTTAAAGGAAGTAGATGAGGAGTTCTCTGAACCACTAAGGTTAATTTTTAATAAATCTTAGAAAACTGGGGAAGTTCCAAAGGATGGGTGGACTAGCACTGTAATACCAATATTTCACAAGGTTAAAAAGGGATGATCCAGTAAACTGCAAAGAGGTTAGTTTGTCAAAACTGAGCAAAATAATGAAATGGTTAATTCGGGACTCAACCAACAAGGAATTAGAGGCTAAAAATATAATTATTGCAAGTCAGCATGGTTTCATGGAAACTAGGCTTTGTCAAACAAACCTGTTATATTTTTTGACAAGATCACAGGTCTGGTTGATAAAGGCAACTGTATTGCTGTAAAAAGAAAAGGAGGACTTTTGGCACCTTAGAGACTAACAAATTTATTTGAGCATAAGCTGTAGCTCATGAAAGCTTATGCTCAAATAAATTAGTTAGTCTCTAAGGTGCCACAAGTCCTCCTTTTCTGTTTGCAAATACAGACTAACACGGCTGCTACTCTGGAACCTGTATTGCTGAAGCATACTTGGGTTTCGTGAAGATATTTCACTTAGCATTACATGACATCTTGATTAAAAAAATTTGCATCACATGGAATTAATAGGCTCACTGACAGATTTCAAAATGTAGTTGTTAATGGAGAGACACCAATGGGCCATTTCTAGTGGGTTTCCATGGGGATTGGTTCTTGGTCCAACATTATTCAACATTTCTTTCAAAGATGTAGATGATACAAAATCTTCACTTGTAAATTTTACAGATGACAAAAAGATTGATGGAGTAGTAAATAGTGAGGATGACAGGTTACTATTACAAAGGGATCTGAATCTCCTGGTTAAATGCTCACATTCCAACAAAAATGGATTTTAATACACCAAATTCAAGGTAACACATCTTGGAACAAAGAATGCAAGCTAGACTTACAATATGGGAGACACTTTCATGTTTGTATAGCGCTCAGGTGCGTGCTGAGCATTGGCACCGCATGTACCCATCAGGATTGCTTGTGTCAATGCAAAGTGCAGTGCACTACAGGTAGGTATCCCAGTGTGCCATGAGCTACCATCCGGCACAATGCCCTTTGGGAGATTTTGCAATGCATTGTGAGATAGAAGTGACTCACCCAGGGATCTCTGAGAGCAGAGATCAGGTTCCCAGCACGCAACTTTCTCCATCCCCTAATGGCATCCATATCCCATAATTTCCACACCATAAAATCCTACAAACCCACACAGCACTTTTCCAGCTCCACCATCTCTGACGGAAGCATAGAGTCCACAGAGCTCTGCACTATTCTCATGAATGTTACAAATACAGGATGCACAATTCTTCTGTATTTGCAGACCTGCAGGAAGTACTGCAGCAATGGGGGACATGATGGTTTCTTTGAGGACAGTTTAAAAAGGGACATAGTGAAAAACAATCCAGGTTTGTTGGTGGTGTTCATGGAGCAGCTGCAAAAAGTGGAGCCCCACTTCTGGGCCTGAGAAACTAGCACTGCCTCGTGGGATTGAATCATAATGCAGGTTTGGGACGACAAGCAGTGGCTGCAGAACTTTCAGATGTAAAATGCCACATTCCTGGATATGTGTGCAGCGCTCATCCCAGCCTTCCAGTGCCTGGACAACAGAATAAGATCTGCACAGACAGTGAAGAATCGAGTGGTGATCACACTCCAGAAATTTGCAACACTGGATTGGTACCAATCAGTAGGAAATCATTTTGGAGTTGGAAAATCCACAGAAGAGCCATTATCACGCAAGTGTGCAGGTCCATTAGTCATTTCCTGCTATGCAGGACTGTGACTCTCAGCAATGTGCAGGACGTAGTGGATGGATTTGCAGTAATGGGGTTCCCAAACTGCTCTGGGGTGAAAGATGGCACGCACATCCCTATTTTGGCACCAGACCACCTTGCCACAGAGTACATGAACAGAAAGGGCTACTCTTCTATAAGAACATAAGAATGGTCATATTGGGTCATACCAATGGTCCATCTAGCCTAGTATCTAGTCTTTCAACAGTGGCCAATGCCAGGTGCTTCAGAGAGAATGAACAGAACAGGGCAATTATTGAGTGATTCATCCCCGTCATCCAGGTCCAGCTTCTGGCAGTCAGAGGCTTAGGGACACCAGGAGCATGGGGTTGCATCCTTAACCATCTTGGCTAATAGCCATTGATGGACCTATCCTCCAGGTACTTATCTAATTCTTTTTTGAATCCAGTTGTACTTTTGACCTTCACAACATCCCATGACAACAAGTTCTACAGTTTGGCTGTGCGCTGTGTGAAGAAATACTTCTTTTTGTTTGTTTTAAACCTGCTGCCTATTAATTTCACCCTCTGTTTCTTCTGTTACATGAAGGGTTAAATAGTACTTCCTTATTCACTTTCTCCGTACCATTCATGATTTTATTGACCTCTATCTTATCCCCCTTAGTCATCTCTTTTTCCCAAGTTGAACAATACCAGTTTCCTCATATGGAAGCTGTTCCATGCCCCTAATCATTTCAGAGTCAGAGCACTGTACTTTACCAACTTCTCTCCTACCCTCTTTATCAGGATATAGAGTTGCCCCTTTAATAATTTCATCCCTAAAGGATGTCTCCCGAACAGTGTGCTCCTCCACATCGGTTAGCTTTCCCCCAGCCCTTAGTTTAACAAATCCTCTGCAACCTTTTTAATTTTACATTCCAGCAGTTTGGTTCCATTTTGGATTAGGTGGAGTCCATCCTTCCTGTCTAGGCTCCTCCTTTCCCAAAAGGTTCCCCAGTTCCCAATAACCCTAAACTGTCCTCCCTATACCATGGTCTCATCTCTGCATCAATATCTTGCAAGTCTGCCTGTCTTCTAGACCCTGTGCATGGAACTGGAAGCATTTCAGATAATGCTACCATGGGGGTCCCGGGCTTTAATCTTTTTCCTAGCAACCCTAATTTGGCCTCCAGGACCTCTATCCTACCTTTCCCTATGTCACTGATACCTACATGTACCACGACCATCAGCTCTTCCCCAGCACTGCACGTAAGTCTGTCTAGCTCTCTTGTGAGATCCTGCAAGGTGCAAAGGTCTTAGGTATTTACCATGCTGTTCTCCCAATCATCACAAATCCAACTCTCTATATTTCTAATAATGCAATCCCCCATTACTATTACCTGCCTCTTCCTAATGACTGGGATTCCCTCCCCAAAAGGGATAGCCTCCATGCAGGAGGATACCATGACATGAACTGGAAGGAGAGTCCCAACTATATGATTGTTTCCCTCCCCTTCAGCTTGCTGTTCTCCTTCCCCAAGAGTTAACAGTATACAGGCTGTCAGACTAGGGGTGGGACCATTCTATTGTGTCCCTAAAAGTCTCATCTCAGTACCTCACAGTCTCCTTTAGATCCTCCAGTTCAACCATTCGGATATCAAGAGCAAGTACTGTGTCTCTGCAGGCCATGAACTGCTTGTACTGCATCCACACATGCCACATACCCACAAGGCCAGTAATCGTACATGCTGCATTCAGTGAAATAAGCTGGATAGCCCCAACTCTGCTGTCCTAGACACTGTATGAACACAGAACAAAAAGACAGTCCCTGCCTCATAAAGCTTGATGTTGGAATTGATCTATTTGCTGCTGCAGTGAGCCATACAAAAAATACTTGTAAACACAGATATGCCCCAGAACTGAAACATGGCTGCTGCTGCTTCTAATTTCAATCACATGATTTACGTTTGACTTCAGTGGTGACTTATAGATCCAAATAGCAAGTCCTAAAGTTACTAATTGGAGCACCTGGGTTCAAGGACAAGCTTTAGGATTCCACTTGAGCCTTTACCCTAATAATAATCTTAATACTTGGCCCCATCTGCCCAACTTTTTCTTCAATGATCTGACAGTGCTGTAAAAACATTACTCCAAAGGAGGAAAGGTAAAGGAAAATATAGTCATCATTTCACCAACAACTGAAACCAGGCCAACTCCAGAGAGACGAGAGGGAGCTATATAATACCACACAGAAAACACAAACTATACAATAGTTTAGTAAAGAAAATTTGATCAAATATTGGATCCAACTGAAACTGCAGGGAGGTAAAGTGTTAATATCCGCGTTAGAATCTGGCCAGAAAACAGAGGTTAATCCCCATGTTTATGAAAAGTGTGATGGGATTGAGGACCGCAAACTGTCCAGTATTTGGTTTTACAGCTCAGCTGAAAGGTAGCTGCTCCAGCAGCAAAGCACCTCCTAATTCCACGTCAGGGCACTGGTTCTTCACTGACTTAAAAGGAACAGTGCCACCTATTGAATCCCACTCCCACTCCTAGGTGCTTGGCCTGGCGCAGTGAGAACCGATACAGTCACAGGATAAGGAGGCATGGCTACAAATCAGAGTAATAAAAGTGATGTGCTCATAATCACAAAGGAGAGGCCCACATTTTACTATATGACCCTGATTCACAGAGAGACATTTGTATCCCTTCTGTTGCTAACAGGGTGACCAGATAGCAAGTGTGAAAAATCGGGACACTTTTTTCAGGGGAGGGGCATATGTAAGACAAAGCCCCTAATACTGGGATGTCTGGTCACCCTGGCTGATAACTTGCTGATGGGAGGAGATGCTATTGGAACTTCATAACACCAGTGATAATAAACTGCAATACACTGGCACGTGGGTAGTGACCATGATAGTTAAGTTTCCAAAACAGTTTCCATTATAACCTTCTATTTATAGATGCTCAGGTGTTTCACAGTCACCCTTTAGGTTGAAATTTTCAAAGCTTGATCTCTGTCCCATGGTCATTTGATTTTTAATTGAGCAAAATCAGCATTGTATTTTTGACTGAAAATGTGAAATAAAATACTTTTGCCAATATACTGTGCATATAAAAATCATAATTTTGTTATGATGGCTACAGCTAAGATGGCTGAGGTTGGTAAATTGCAATTTGGCATTGAGTTCTCTTTCCATACAATCTCAGTATGATGTTTAATGACAGCCAATCAGAGGGCACTACTTGTTTCTGAATCCAGGTCGCTTCATTATACTCTATAAAATATAGTTAGCAGCGAGAGGTAATTACTGATCAACTCCAGTGTTTTGTGGAAGAGTAATGAAAATAAGTTTTCAAATTTGATTGGTTTAAGGAGAAACAGTTGCAACTATAGCAACAACTTGTCTGAAAAGATTAATCTGAAACTAAAAGGAGTAACACATTGAACAGTATGCTTCCATGACTTGCTGAAAGGACAAAGAATGACTCCAACTCAAATACATTTTCTCTCTGTAAATACCTCACCAAAGAAAAGATTGAATTTCAGTGAATTGTACAAGGATACCAAGAATTACATTTGAGCCTTCTTGAAACATGTGATGTGACTTGTCATCTCTGAGGAGATAACTCTGAGTTATCTCTGAGGAGAAAATAGATAAACTTCTTAAAGCTAAATTAATCTCCAATAAAATCTTAAATGACTTCCTGG
The DNA here is from genome assembly GCF_965140295.1 of Lepidochelys olivacea. NCBI lineage: Eukaryota > Metazoa > Chordata > Testudines > Cheloniidae > Lepidochelys > Lepidochelys olivacea. The sequence goes on along the minus strand of NC_140411.1, from coordinate 122,128,400 downwards.
AGATTAATTTGGTCCATTGATTCAGTATGGGGTTGGTTTGATTGATTCTGTGATAAAGACGAAGAAAATTCAGTTGCCCACTGAACTATTACAAAAGAGCACTTCCTCCAACAGCTCACTTTAATTTTATTGGGTGCTGATCAGACCACAGGTGGGAAATGGACATCAAATCTAAACTGAGAAAGTGTGCTTCCACACCAGATAGGGTTTAGGACCAATTTTTAATGTTAGACACCTGTGTACAGTGAACTGATCCTTCTCCCACTGGCAGTGGCGTGAATCACAAGTAATGTGATTGAAGTCAGTAGTGTTACACAGTGTAAAATCAATGTGAGAACAGAATCAGGCTCTATAGGGAAAATTTTCAAGGACATAAATGGAAGTTAGGAATTTAACTACCATCGACTTCCAATGGGAGTTAGCTGTTTACCTGTAATTTGTGCCCTTCAAAGTCCTCCCCTATATCTTTTAGGTGATTAAAGAAATAATCTGCAATATGTCCCAGAAGTAATAATTTACCCTTTTAAGAAGGCCTTCTTGTTTATTACACTGAATTCCAAATCCTCACCTGGTGTAAACTGATGTAGTTCCAGAGAAATCAACAAGCTGAGGATTTGCCCACACACATCTGCAGTAAGGAACATTTAAATCATGCAAATTGCTCTGGCAGATCTGCTGTGGCTACAGAACAAACAAGCTCTGTTGTAGGGAGAATGTAGCTTGTTAATAGTTGCAGTTCTTTTCAACGTTTCCACTGGTGCTTTGACCTTTTTCTTCTGATTGCCCCAGTTAGGTTGCTTACCATGAACATGCACAGCTCTCTAAAATAATTGAACTAAAATCCAAAGCCAGGGAAGCTCATCTGGTTGCATTATCAAGTCTCAAACCTGGCCAGATGTTCCTAAAGGGCCGCCAACATTCACACTCCTTTCAGTGAACCTGGACAGCAGCGTTATAGTTTGGAAGCCAAGTGTCACTTAGTGGGTTCCGCTGAATTTTGTGTTCACATTTGTTCAAACACAGAAATGCAAAGGAAAAAAGATTCCCAGGAACCTAAAGGACAGAGTTTTTGCACAGCTCCACTACAGCCTGATCCTATGAGGTTTTAAACACCCTCAACTGCAGTGGGAGCTGAAAGTACTTGGCTTTTCACAAGATTAAACCCTTAGGGAGCAGGACAATATGCAGTTTCTGTTTACAAAAGGCATATGGAAATACTGTGTAATTTCAAAGGAAAATGTGAGTTTACAAAGCTTTCCAAAAAATAGCAAATGAACAGCAGCTCAATCCTGTTCCCATTGAAGTCAATGAAAAATATTCTATTGATTTGAGTGGGCACAGGATTGGGCCTATAATGTATAATTTAAAATCTTTTAGTAACTCTTGAAGTCATTCATTTTAAAAGTAAAGTCAAACAATACAAGCCACTGTGGGCTACGTTTTCAGAAAATGTATTTTAAGCATGTAATGCTGTGTGGTGCTCTTGTTGACACATACTGCCAACACAAAAATATATTTGCATAAGAACAACCTCGTGCAGTCATAGATCAGGAACTTTCAAGTGAGCGCTCAGATGTATTATCATATTATTTCTATAGCACCACCAGTTTGCAGAGCAATGTACAGCAAAGCAAATAAGAAGTTTCTGCTTCAAGAAGTTTACAACCTGAGGATGACAAAGCAGTATTCAATAGAATGGAGAGCAAACACCAAGTGATGCATAGTTATTGTACAAAGAATAATTCATAGAATAAGTGAGGGAGGGGGGTGAGTTTTTGAAGGGAGGGGCAGGAAAGGAGCTTGATTAGGAGGCCTTTGTGAACATGAGGGTGGTAGAAAGAATGAAGTCTTTGTTGGGTGAGGGAGAAAAAGGGAGCTGTTAAAGAGCCAGGGAAAGAGCCCAGAGGAGTGGGAAGGGATATGGGAGGTGCTCAGGGTGGGAAGGTGCAAAATATTAAACAAATATTTGTTCTAGGGCCGGCCCCGATCAAAATGACAATTGCAGGAAATACTCTGGTCATTACTGATGCAAGAACCAAAATGTGGATTCCTTTAATGCATCAACAGGTTTGTTTTTTCAGAGAAAGTTTCAGCGATGCTGATTTTTTTTTTAAGTAGTATTTTTGGTACTGTCATAAATATAAAGGGAAGGGTAAACACCTTTAAAATCCCTCCTGGCCAGAGGAAAAACCCTTTCACCTGTAAAGGGTTAAAAAGCTAGGATAACCTCGCTGGCACCTCACCAGAATGACCAATGAGGAGACAAGATACTTTCAAAGCTGGAGGGGGGGACAAACAAAGGGTCTGGGCCTGTCTGTGTGATGCTTTTGCCAGGGACAGAACAGGAATGGAGTCTTAGAACTTAGTAAGTAATCTAGCTAGAGATGCATTAGATTCTGATTTCTTTAAATGGCTGAGAAAATAAGCTGTGCTGAATGGAATGGATATTCCTGTTTTTGTGTCTTTTTGTAACTTAAGGTTTTGCCTAGAGGGATTGTCTATGTTTTGAATCTAATTACCCTGTAAGGTAGTTACCATCCTGATTTTACAGAGGTGATTCTTTTTACTTTTTCTTCTATTAAAATTCTTCTTTTAAGAAACTGAATGCTTTTTCATTGTTCTTAAGATCCAAGGGTTTGGGTCTGTGGTTACCTATGAAAATTGGTGAGGATTTTTATCAAGCCTTCCCCAGGAAAGGGGGTGTAAAGGAAAGGGAGGATTTTGGGGGGAAAGACGTTTCCAAACGGGCTCTTTCCTAATAATAATAATACCGGTTAGACGTTTGGTGGTGGCAGCGAAAGTCCATGGGCAAAGGGTAAAATAGTTTGTACCTTGGGGAAGTTTTAACCTAAGCTGGTAAAATTAAGCTTAGGAGATTTTCATGCAGGTCCCCACATCTGTACCCTAGCGTTGGGAAGGAACCTTGACAGGTACTGTCTCACAATAATAGAGGGAAAGCTTCAGCCACTACACAGCAGAAAATCTAATTCTTCCTTTTTATTCAGGAAAAAAATACCATAAAAATACCCCACAAATGTTGAGGGGATGAATAAGACAGTTACAGAGTGAAGATAGATTTTCAGGTGAAATGTCAAATGAAATGGAGATCTAGTTGACTGGTGAAAGAAAATCTAATTTTTTCCCTAAAGGCTGACAGAAATAGAAATATTTTGCTTATTAGTTTTATGCTACTCAAATGTTGGTATTTAAGAATGCAAAACCTATGCTTGTTTCTGCATGAGGAACACACAGCACCTAGTTAAGGAATGGGTGGTTTGAGGGCTGAGAGGGAGTGGGAAAAAACGGTTGCATAGTTTTTAAACTTTACTTTTAAAAACCTTTAAAGGTGCTTTTTAAAATTTCAAAGTCCCATTTTCAAATAGTAGCATATCACAATCAAGCCTTTTGGCATCTTTTCAAGGCAGTAAATAAGAAAAAAGAAGCGATCACAGACCAGGATGTGGGCAGAGCTAGAAAAACCCTCAGCCTAAGGCTGCAGTGCTGTTGGGCTTAAGCCCACATTGGTTCCTCCATCCTATCAGATGGTCTGGCCAGTCAGGTGATTCAGCTGTGAGCCCTCTGTTGCTCACTAGGGAGGTGGAGCTAGCTGGTCCCCATTCAACTGCAAGCCCTAATTCCTGACATAACAATTCTCATCTGTACATCTCACAGCACATTACAATAGAAGGTAGGTTTTATTATCCCCTCTTACAGATGGGGAAATGAAGGTGAAGTGACTTGCCCAGGACCACACAGCAGGTGGGTGGCAGAGCTGGGAATGGGGCTCCTACGCTGCCTCCTTTGTGTTCAGTTTGGCTTTTGTAAGCCACGTCAGCGTGGTGTTCAGGGCAATGCGACTGCACAATGAATTCCTCCAACCATAGTCCACAGGGTGGTTTTACAGGTGGGTTCTGCTGAGAGTCTTCCAGACACATTCCACTAAGGACAGAGAAAGGCGTCTGTCATGTGGCCTAATGGAATGGTCTGCGCTGCTATGCTGTAAACACGAGTACTCTTCCTTGTGTCAGGCTTTCATTCTATGGCTTTTCGGGGTGCTCAGTGACTAGGAGGAGAGTGTCTTGGCTTGGAATAGCTTCCCCTCAGGCCCTCCCTTCCGGGAAGCAGGAGGGAAGTAAAGAGGAGTTTTCTTGTTTCTTTGTGGTTCTGTGCTTCCCTCCGTTACTCAGTCCAAAGCGAAGCAAAGTACAGTACAAGCAGAAGGGCACAAAGGGACCTGAATCTGCAGACCAACATGACATACACTCCTACCCTCACAGCCTGGGGGTGCCTCCTGGCAGTGTATGTGTGTGGATTTTGAAGGGGAGAATATTGGGAGCAGTGAGTGAATACTGGGCGCATCCACTGTGCACTGCATGTTCGCCTCCCAGTTTGGCACATTTCCAAGCAAAGATCTGTACAGGACTTAATGTTGTTCATCCTAATCCACAGCTGTTGACCCTCCCCACAAAGAGCAGGTAGTGGTTAGCCTATGCCTTCCAATCTCCTGAGTCACTCAGAGAGCCAGGGGGCAGGAGGCCCAGTGAACCATACAGAGGTGGTGTGAGTCCTTGCAGATGCCCACAGAACTGCAGAGATTTCCCTGTGGATCCTCAGACTTCACAATTTGAAGGCAATTTGACCCCCAACAGTTCCCCACAGAGGAGAATGAGGCTTTAACTTCTGGAGTTTTCAGAAAGGGAAGGAGGAAAACATAGTCTCTGGAGGGGTCAGCAATGACAAACAGATATCACCCTGATGGGTTAACAATGGTGATTTCTGGCAACACTACAGTTTGACTACTGTACCTCTCCTCTCAACACAAAAAGAGCCTCTGCTGTTACTACAGCACCCCAGGAGCATGTTTATTTCATAACTTGCCATTCATGACAAACCTGCCTCTCTCTCTGCAAAGACACCCATCCTGATAGTCTATCTAGGAGGTTTTCAGCAACATGCCAGTCAGGTCTGAGGTGTATGAAGAGGTACAGAGTAGGACTGCTCCAAACAGCATAAATCAGCACTTAATTTAAGCCACTTAATGGGTGGTCCATTACCACACAAGCAGAAGAAGAAAGAAACCAAGCAAGGATAAAAGCTTTTCCCCTAAGGCTCCAATCCATCATGTTTTATGAAGACAGTCACTGTCAGCACCAAGCCTCACTAATGAGTCTTGGAAAATCCAGTTGACAATCCGTAGTCAAATGTTGCTAATCACAGATTAAAGTCATCTCCTTCATGAACTCGTAAATTCCTTTCCTTGGCTCTAACAGTAACAACAACAGACTACTAGTTGGTTAGTGCCCTGACAGAAATATCTGCACATATGAATCGCAGGTCCCTAGCTGCTTCCTATAAATACTGCACTAAATCTGGGAGGAACTCAAATAAGAAGGTATATCTGAAAGCTAAAGCGGGTTAATAAATCTAAGTAGTCACCTGCTGTATTCACCTCATTAGCAAACATTACGATAACCCATCTCAGCAATAAAACAGGAAGCTGTGATGTACGCCACTCACTGAGCAAAGATGAAATAGAAAGTGGACAGGACCCTTCCATTTTGTTTTGTTTTAGCCAATGCCATTTTATTTCAAACGGTAGATGTGTGAAGCTCAGGGTGGAGATTATTTGTCACTAATAAGAAATTAAACTGATTTAGATCAGAGCCACCAGAAAGTTTAAGTTAAATTTAAAAATAACAGATACAGAGCACTCAACACCTAAATAAAAAGCACAATCTTACCCTAGTGCCTAAAATTCCCTACTAATTCTTTGATTACATGACAATACTTACATTTATTTGATTCCCACAAACAAAGCATGAAGTACAAAAACGATCCCTTCTGGCTTTATAGTCTGTGACAGCAACAATCTGACTGTGCTGTCATACAGTCCATTTAAACACACAGAGCACTTGGAATATAACCACAATATGAAATGACCAACCCACCCGCCCCACAAAAGTAACAGAAACTGGATGATGCGAACTTGACATACTAAAGGTGCTAGATTGCCTTTTTAAAATGTACTGCATGTACTGAAATAAGAGGCTGCCTCAAATGTCCCACTGTATTACATTACAGTAGTGATCAACTATTGTACAAAAAGCCATCTGCTGCCTTTAAAAAAAAATTGCTTCAGCTCCTTACTTCATACTTTTACCTGTCTTTCTGTCAATTGGATTACTTCCCCAGCAAACGCACTCATTTTGCTTATTCTCTCTCTATTCCTGGTATTATCACATTCAGATGTGGGGACAGAATAAGCCACGGTAGTGTTGTGGTACAGATCTCTGGATTAGCAGCTTGCAATGAGATTGCTACTAATCTTCTGATACCGTTGGTAAGTCAAAGAGAAATGGCAGTGCAGCTACTTCTGGGGCAAGAGATTTCTCAGGGCAGTGCTGTGCTTTAAACAGAGAGGAACCCCAGTTAACAAAGGTATGCTGGACAGTAAACAAAAGAAAGAACCACATGTAAATCTAGTGAGTTTGAAAAGAGCCTGATGAGGAGGGTGGTAGTGACATGAAAGAACACAAAGGGCTAGTCCCACCAAAAACATGGTTAGCTGATAAGGATTAACCCCAACTGCACCTACCTATGCTAGGAAGAAAGAAAAAAAAACACTGCCTCCTAGATTTACTGGGCAAGTTGGCTAATCTTGACTCTGGCTTTAGTCTAATGATGAGCATGGTTCTAGGGGAAAATTCTTTCTATGGAAAGATCATTAGTTCCCCCACATTGCCTAGAGCAAAGTTTTCATTTTCCTAGAAAAACGCAACAGGGGCAACCCTAAAACCTTCAGATCTCTGTTCCAAGGGAGACGGGGTTTGTCTCAAAACTGAAAGCTTCAGGCCAGGAGGCCACAGTACTAATATTGTGCAGTTCCCTCTTCAGCAACACTTAGCATTTATATTGTGCTTTTCATACAATAATTGATGGACCCTCACGACACCCTGACAGGCAGTAAGTAGGAAGTAGTATTCTACTTGTTTTTCTCCACAGATGGAAAGAATGAGGCAACGATGTAGGTACTTACACTGAAAGTTTACTGGTCATGGGCTGCACTGTGAACCACTATCAGAAGAGAGATGAAAACTCATGGGTCTTGCTGCCCAGTCCCCTATTCAGTCCACTGGAAACACCTTTCTCCTGCTGCCTTTGCTCTAAGCTAACTCTCCAGCGGAGATATGTACCCAAAGAACCTCACAAACTAACAGTTCCATAGTTTTCAGTGCTCGTTCCCTCATCCCACACCAGTTAAAAAACAAAGTTTTGGTTTTCAGGAAATTCCATCTTCCCCATCTTCTCCACAACTTCACTCTCAATGTGAATGGTACAGACAGATAGATGCGGCTGTAGCACTGTATAAGCACTTTGAGAGAGAGAGAGAGAGACAGAAAGAGAGAGAGATTTGTATGCAGGCTTCTGCAGTTCAGAAGTACCTAATCACTTAAAGCCCACAAGCCTATGCTATATGCCAATACAGATTCTTATCCATAACTCATCCATCTGGATCATTTCAATTCACTGTGGATGGAGGAGGAGGAGGAGGAAAAATTCTCACAAAATCTTTTAAAATGGACTGGGTTCCCTATAATTTACACAAACAACCATCATTCACAAATAGAATCCATGTAACTATCAACTGCTTTGATAAAAGGAAACTGTGAGCCAGATCCTCAGCTTCATAAGAGGCTGATTGCTACACAAAATTCAATGGAGTTATGTTGATTCATGCCAGCCAAGGATCTGGCCCTATGGTTTCAAGAGTGGGTGCTTCTAATCTTCAGCAGGCAGAAGTTAAGTGCTTGAATACATATTGCAAGAGGAATAAAATCAAAGTAGGTGGTAGGATTGTAGGCACATGGAGTCTTTCCACTGACTAAAATGGGAGTTGTATCCAACCCTTGCTAAGAATTTCAAATAAAGCAAACTCCTATTTAACTGGACTTCACTGTGAGCTGTGAATGGTCAGCACCTCTCAGGAACAAGCCCTAAGATTGTATTCTAAACTAGAACTACTTAAAAACAATGCCATTTCATGCTACTTTCCCTAAAGAATTCACACCAAGCTGCTCAGCTCACTGATCACTGCCCTACAGGAGGGCTATTAGCCTTCAAAAGATTAATTATGAGAGTTCAGTCCAAAAAAAAAAAAAAAAGTGAAGTCCCTTTGCAGGGCAATAACAATTCAGGGGACAACAGCACATCATGCAAGTCACACACACACTTCCCAGAGTAGCTAATACAGTATTAACTGTTCTCATGCATTTTAGATCACAAGCGGCATTTAGATCACAAATAAGATACATTTTCGAATCAGTGGCAGGGATAAAATCACAGGAATATTATGGATGCTAATGGGAGTCATGAACCTGGATAAATTCCTTTCCACTACTTTTCAAATGTATCCCTAAATGTATCCCTAAATAATTATTTGTGGTCGCTGTGGCAATGAAGAGCTCAAGATTGGAACGCCTTTGAGCTAGATACTGTACTGCATGCCTCCAATGAAGTGGGCTGTAGCTCACGAAAGCTCATGCTCAAATAAATTGGTTAGTCTCTAAGGTGCCACAAGTCCTCCTTTTCTTTTTGCGAATACAGACTAACACGGCTGTTACTCTGAGACCTAACACATAAGATGACAGTCCCTGTCCTAAAGAATTCACACTATAAACTGACAAAAGACACAAAAAGCTATAGACAAACATGCACACAGTTATACAGTGTATAATTGAAGATAATTCCTAATGTCTATTCCTTTTGAGCTACACACTTATTTCCTGTCCTGTATTAGCCGTTACCTAACTGTTCTCAGAAGTGGCTATGCCAGCTTCTGTAACTAAATATGTCTGACCTCTTTTCATTCCTCTGAATTGTTAGAAGCTACAGCGCTGCAGCTTGCCTGAGTGTGTAAAACACAAATACAGACAGGTTCACATACAGGTTGGGAGCAGAGAAGTTTGGGGACGGTGTAGTCTGTGGCGGAAAAAAATTAGGAATTCTGTTCAGTGTCTCTGCATGTTATGAATTTAAAAGCTTCACAGGTAAATGGCACAAGGATTATTTATGATTTAAACTGGTCAAAACACAATTTTTAAACCATTGATTTCTTCAGTTTTAAAAAAATACATTTTTGTTGGGCAGAAAAAGCTCTGCTTATTTGTTACCCACAAAACTCATTACTGAGAAAGAAACTAAACAGATTCCATCCTGTGTAAAACACTGGGAGTCCATCCTGGGAGAGACTAGAGAGCCATCAAACTGCAAGGGATGGCAGGGCTTTTCATTCCTTGCTAGAAACAACCATTTCACCTTGCAGTCTAGGAAGTGTAACCCATTGCCCTGTTGCTGTAAGGTGCATGATCTCTTCCCTGTTGTTCTGCTGCTCATATATGTTCAATTTGGCAGAGGATCAATACCATGAACAAGGGAGAGGAGGGGGAGAAGGCAGCGGCGGCAGTACCCGGCTACAGAAATGTAGTGATGGATTATATGGGAAACTGGTGTGTAACCATAGATTTGCCATTTAGACCATGTGGACTAACAGAAAACACCAGGGACTCAGTCACTCACATCAGCCAATATGCAACATTTAGACATTTATTTAATACGTTTTTTTTAAACACACACACTGGTGCTACAGTCATATTCACAATTGAATTGTCTGTAAATACATACATACAAAAAAAACTTATGCCAAAAGACTTATAAGCACCCAGACCCTTGTTAAGAAGATTGTGTGGATTAAACACTTTCCTTTATCTGGTAGTTAAAGGTCTGAGGGCATGGCTACACTTGCAGATGTAGAGCGCTTTGAGTTAAACCAGCCTTTGTAGAGCACAGTAGGGAAAGCGTTGCAATCTGTCCACACTGACAGCTACCAGCACACTGGCATGGCCACATTAGCAGCTCTTGCAAAGGCCACAGAGAGTTGTGCGTTGTAGTAGCTACCCCAGCATGCAAGTGGCTGCAATGTGCTTTTCAAATGTGGGGGGGGGTGGAGTGTGACAGGGAGTGTGTTGTGTGTATGTGGGGAGAAAGAGAGTGGGTTTGTGGGGGGCTGAGAGTATGTCAGCATGCTGTCTTGTAAATTCAGACAGCAGCAGACCCCCGACCCTCCCTCCCCCACCCTCTCTCTCTCACACACAGCATTCCACACTAATAGTTGCTTTGTCTCAGAGCAGATAAGCAGCTGGCTGTCAGAAATGGAGCTTTCAAAGGGCATATCCGCATTCCTGCAGCAATTCCAAAACAATGACAAGAGTGGCCACTTCATTTAAGGGGATTATGGGACGTTTCCGGCGACTGATCAGAGCGCAGTAATGCAACACCTCATTCACACTGACGCCCGGGTGTTTCAGCCAAGACGCAGCAAATGTTATTCCACTTACGGAGGTAGAGTACCAGGAGCGCTCTAGCTGTGGAGTCAGACCGCTCTAAGTGTCTTGCTAGTGTGGACGGGTAGTGAGCTAGTGCACCCGGGGCTGCTTTAATGCGCTCTAACTCGCAAGTGTAGCCAAGCCTTGAGTTTCCTAAACAAAAGGAGGGTTGATGCCCAAGCTCTATCCTTGAAGACCATGTGATCCCAGGGGAGAATTTTTGAGCTAAAGGGGTTTCCCAGGTTTAAAGCTCAGGAACTGGAGCAGGAAGTGAAAACTGTATATTAAGCAATTGGTTGTGTGTGAGACCTGCAAGAGAATCTCAAGGCAGCTGCTTTTTAGGACAAGGCAGCAGTGCTTTACCTGAAGTTTCTGCAAAAAGCAATTATCTGTGTTGCTTGAACTTCAGTTCTTGGAAGTAGGACGTGTACAAACTACACCAAGAAAACAGCCTGACTCCAAGACACCAATTTTTCAACCTCAAATGAGAAACTGACCTGAGAGGTCATAAAATCTGCTATGCTCAACAAAAGAGCTACAATACTGTCTGCAATGTAATGAGGACTGTGTTGGAATTGTAAATTATCACTTTAAGATTCATGGGGTTTCCTGCTCCTGCTTGCAGGCTACAAGGCTCTTTAGGGAAGTGTGCAATCAGAGTGAGTCTGGAAAAACCTGGCTTGAACAAAGTGGGTTGAGCTGTGCCTCTCTTTCTTGTAGGCCTGGCTTGACTTAAGTAATTTGAAATAAATAACTTGACTCATTTCTTAGTGGCTGTGATAAATGAAGGGGGAGGAGGGTAGCTCCCTTTTATGGACCCACGCAGCCAGTTAGCTATAAAATCCCACTTAGTAGCTGTTCTCTACTTGCTGTACCTGTAAAGGGTTAAAAGTCTCACTGCTATGCATAGATAAAAGGAATGAGTGAACACCTGGCCAAAAGAGCCAATGAGAAGGCTAGAACTTTTTAAAATGGAAACAAGACTCCCCTTTTGCTTGTCTGTTGTAGTTCTTGGGGAGAGGCAGACAGGGCTGCAACGAGGCTGTAAGAAGGTTGGGGCCAGGTATGAAAAATCCTCAGTATCATACCTAGAAACTACTCGTTTGAAACCCCAGATATGTAAGTAGATCAGGAAATGTCTAGGAAGATGCAAGCAGGTTAATCTCCTTTTATTTCTTTATGGCTTGTGGACTTCTCTGTGCTAACCCCAAATGCTTTTGTTTTGCTTGTAACCTTTAAGCTAGACCTCAAAAGAGCTATTTTTAATGCTTAGTTCTTATATTTGCTCTTTTTAAATCTAGCAATAGCCTGAGTTTTCAGATGTATTTTCTTTCTTTCTTTTTAAATAAAATTTACCTTTTTTAAGAACAGGATTGGAGTTCTGTGTCCTAAGAGGTTTGTGCACAGGTTATTTAATTAGCTCATGGCAACATCTGATTTCCTTTGTTTTTCTTTCTCAGCTCTTCCCCCTGGGGGGGGGGTGTGAAAGGGCTTGAGGGTACCCCACAGGAAGGAATTCCCCAGTGCGCCTTCCTAGGTTCCCAAAGGGGTTTTGTACTTGGGTGGTGGCAGCATCTACCAATCCAAGGTCAGAGAAAAGCTGTAGCCTTGGGAGTGTACTACAAGCCTGGAGTGGCCAGTATTAATTTTTAGAATCCTTGTGGGCCCCCAGCTTCTGCACTCAAAGGGCCAGAGTGGGGAATCAGCCTTGACAGTGCCATAACTGGGAAGGTGAATGGAAGGTTGAGTTGCCATAACAAGCAGTGTGCTGGAGTCAGGATGGCTAGCTAAGATCAGCGGGAACAGCCTGGTATTAGTAAATAAGCCTAAATGTAAGATAAGGTAGAGGTCAGAGCATGCTATACAGGGATTGGTTCCTATAATGTAACCAAGCAAATCCAAAAATGTGTAATGCTATGTAACGGCAATGTAATGTATAAATGTATATAAAGGAAGAGATTTGCTGTGTAACGTTGAATGTGTGGTATACCCTACACCCACCCCCTACTCTGGAATTTGACCAAGTCAGCATAGCTTTGCTGTATGCCAAATGAAGATACTCGAGTGACAAACTCTGGAGTTGAACTGAGTTCTTGGGAACCCAAGTGGAAAGAAGTCTCGGAGGGAATCCCAACATGCCTTAGGGAGCAGTCTGCTTTGTCTCTGTCTGTTTTGGGATTCTTTTACATTATCATTCTGAATTCTAAAAAATAAAGTAGTGATGCTTTGCAGCGGTTCAGCAAGATAATTTATATGTTCATTTAATTTCTTTGTGTTTATGCAGTGTACATAACAACAAATATAAGCATTGAAATGTGTTAGACACCCTACCTGGGTGGTTGGTCCATAACTTTTCTAGCTGGTACAGGTAGCACGGTTATTCCTTTAGCTCAGAGCATGGGTAGCAGATGAACCTGCACTTCGGGGAGGCCTGTGGCCTGCCTACCCCAGCCATGCTGGGCTTCCTCACCCCCCGAGCGTCAGTCCAGTCCCAGCCATGCTGGACCGAGCCACCGCCCCGAGCCACCAGCCCCCCTGGACAGGCTGAGCATCAGGCCAAACTGTTGCCCCTCCCCCTGAGCTGCCGGGCCAGCCCCAGCCATGCTGGCGCCTGGGCCGAGCCGCCTCCTGGAGGGGCCGAACACTGGGCCGAGCTGCTGGTCCCCCGTGCCGAGATGCGAGGCTGAGCTGCACCCCAGATGGGCTGAGCGCTGGGCCAAGCCACTGGCCACAGCCCCGCCAAGCCACCGCCCCCCCCCCCCCCCCATGCCCGGCCAGCCCAGCACATGGCCGAGCAAGCTGCTTCCCTCCCCACCAGACCCTCTACCCACCGCTGGCTTGCCGCATTCTCTCCTACTGGGTCAGTGCTCTGTAACTACTCCATACAAAGCCAGTCAGGACTCTGGGGGACCATGCCTCCTCTCTCTGAGCAGACTATCTCTAGGGCAAGAAGCTTACGCAGCTTCGACCTTCCTGGGTCCAACCTCAGAGCATTCAGTATCCCCTTCCACATCATGCGCTTCCTGCAGCGAGTCCACCCTGGCGGGGCTCCTGGGGAAGCCAGAGGGTCCTGCACCCCAACTCGGCAGTCAGACGTGACTCTTAGCCAGCCAGTAAAACAGGTTTATTAGTCAACAGGAACACAACGTAGGACAGAATTTGTTAGCACAGAAATCAGTGACTTTCAGCCAAGTCCATCTTGGGGGAAGGGAGCCCAGAGCCAGGGCTCTGGTTCTCCCCCCAGCACCAAGCCAGCTGAGACTGACCTGCTTCCAGCTGCCTGGCCCCTGCCCTGCTTGTTGCTCCTCCTCCAGTCTTTGTCTTGCTTCCTAGGCCAAGAGTCACCTGGTTGCATCCTCTTCTTGAGTCTCAGGTTACGAAGGGCCAGCTATAGCATCAGTGCAGGCAGTTGGAGCAGATTCCACAAAAGTCACACCACCTTATTCCCACCACCTAGACACTGATGCAATATAGTGGGAAACTGAGGCACACACAGCATTCATGCAAAACAGTAAGATTCACATAGGCTCACATACAACATAACAAGGGAAAGTCCCCACTACATCACATCTCCACCCCCCCCTCCCCCTTTGAGACCGAAGTGAGTAGGGTCACTTTAGCCAGTGACTGGGGCCATTCAAGCCCCCCCTCTTTGGGACAAAGCATCAGCTATAACATTTGCACTCCCCTTAATGTGGACCACCTCCATCTCATAATCCTGGAAGGACCGGCTTCACCTCAGGAGCTTGGCATTGGCCCCTCTCAGCTGGTGCAGCCATGGCAGGGCGAGTGGTCAGGGGACACAGTGAAGTGCCACCCAAATAGAGCTGGCTGCAGCCTTTTAAGAGCCCAGCCCTGTGTGTGGGGCATCGGTGAACACCATAAATGTCTTTTCAAAGTTTGAGTTTCCCAGCACCGGGCCCTTGATCAGATCCTCCTTCAGTGTGCAGAGAGCCCTCTGGCACTGCCCAGTCCAGAACAGCTTGTCTGGCTTACCCTTCTTGCATAGCTCAGTGTTGGGAGCTGACACAGAGCTAAAGTGGGGCACAGACCTCTGGTAGTGCCCCACCACCCCCAAAAAAGGCCTGGGCCTGCTTCTTAGTCTGGGGAGCTGGCCAGTCTCTGATAGCCCCCACCTTGGCTGGTTCTGGCTTTAGGCAGCCAGTCCCCACCTTGTGGCCCAGGTACAACACCTCTGCCATCCCCACCTTGCATGTCCCAGCTTTTACAGTCAGCGCTGCGTCCTGGAGGTGACTCAGCCCACTGCCCCGGAGGAGGAGGGACACGGCGAGCAGCAGATGGTTGGGGGCTCAGGGAAGGGAAAGGACAGGGCCACCGCAGCCCAGGTGTCCAGTGGTGGGTCAGCAGCAGCAGCACCAGGGAAGGCTTAGCTTTCCCTGAACTATTATATCCCCCATCCATGGCTCAGAGAGAAGCAGCTCATACTTTTGGGACTGGAGGTCTCAGTGACATCCCACAATGGCGATTGTTACAAAAGCACACTAAGCTTCTCCAACTTTTATGTCTGCACACAGAAGGTCAAACTCTTTGTGACCCTTGCTATCCCTATATTCACACTACTGCAATACCAGCTGCACAAAATATGCTTTGTGAGGTATCATTTGAAAACTAACACCACACTGGTCAATAATATCATTGTGAAATATCTGTTACATTATATGAGAAGTTAAGTACTCTCTGTATAACGTTAATGGACAATGTTTAAGACCAGATAGCCTAGCCTAGATAAAAGTGACCAACAGATTTGTCCTAGACAAAGGAATGTGGGTTCCGTTTACCTCAATTTACATATTAGCAGTAAACAAAGCCCTCAAGTTAAACCAGTGGGGGTTATCCGGAGACTGAACTTGAGAGACAGAGAAATAACATGGTTCCTCACCCCACCCCCCCATCCAACCCCAGAGACAGAGGAGACTGAATCCCCAGGAGGCCTTCCTGACTTTTAGGACTGTAAGCAGAGTCAGGATGAGCTCTACCCTGACGTCTGGTGGTGAGGTGTGGCAAGTTGTGGAAAAGAACTTCAGGGGCTGATCTCATTTGCATAGGCACACCCACCCCGTCTACAATGAGGCCATAGCTGCCCAAATGGTCACTTTGGCTGCTGTGGGATCCCCAGTGTCTCTGTTATTGGGACATGAAGAATAAATTATTACCCTGATTATGGGAATCAAGGATAGTGGAACTGTACTTGGCCTTTTGTTATGATGGAGGGACTTGCCATCAACTAAGTAGCACTCGCTAGGCAAGGGACATAGGTTCCAAAACTCTGTGAGTTGAGAGAGGCAGTTGGGGACAGGTATTAATACTTGGTGGAATTGCACTTCCTCCTCTCTCCACTGTGGAATATCAGAGCTAATTTTGATTCCATTAGGAGTCTAGTTACAGGCTGCTGAGCTGAATTCACTTTGGGCCAATGGTGCACCAGCACTGAGGCTCCCCTACTACAAGCTGAAATCACAAAAGAGCTAAACTTACTAAGAGTTGAAATCACTGAGTGTTGTGTTAAGTAGTGGAGGAGCCTGAAGATATATGGTGGAGCAGTTTGCGGGACGGCGAGCCAAGCGGCTGGTGGAGCAGAGCAGTTTGTTGGATGCCTAGAGCAGCTCATGGGGTGGCTGGCAGAGTGGAGCCCCATGGAGAGGTGGAGCCATCAGCTTTGGACCATGTAAGGTGCCCCTCAAAACCCCCTCCCCCCCATCTCCACCCAGGTTGGGAGGTAAAACTCTGCAGACAAACTTTTGAAGTCTGGGGCTGCCCTGACCAGGGACAGAGTCTTTTGGGTCGTTGGACTTCTGGGACTTTGGGTGATTTTGGGTTGCTGGACTCAAGAGCCAAAGGGAAAGGTCATCCCCCAATTTGCTTGGGGTGGGATTTTTTGCTCATGGATTGTGTTATGAATCCTGTTGGTGGTGTTTCCACAATATAATGCCACATTGTTTCTCTCTGTTATTAAAAGGCATTTTGCTACACTCAGACTATGTGCTTGCAAGAGGGGAAGTATTGCCTCTTAGAGGCACCCAGCGGGGGTGGTATATATTTATCCCAGGTCACTGGGTGGGGGCTCGAGCCAGTTTTGCATTGTGTTATTGGAACATGGAACCCCTAGATACTGAACCCGGCCCTTGTTGCTGCCAACTCTGACAGGCAGAAGGGTTACAGGACAAAGACAATTACTTTAGGAATATAAGGGACAGAGATTCTATCTTGAACTTTCAGTTTAAGAAAACACATATATCAAGCAATCTGATCTCTGGGGTGGGTCCCGGCCATCTCTGCCTGTGTTTTTTTTTTAAAGCTTGGTATCATTTAATCCATGCTCTTTTGTTAATAACTAGTTTTGCTTTCATCATAAATCATCAGTGCTAGGTAAGTTCAATAAAGTGTGTGCTTCTACTAAGCAGGTTGGAATGCTGAACTGTCTCTGTCAAGGCAGCAAACCTAATACCTTTTCTGTGAGGATCCAGTGAGAAAAACTGGACCCTGCAAGAGGATTACAGGGCGGCAGATTCAGGGCTGGAAGGGTACTAAGATCAGCCTGCAAGAAGTATCCAAGTTGGGCAAAGTCAGGGTAAGGCTTGTTGGCTACTGGCAGGCTATTGAGGTCAGAGCTCTGAACCAAAGCTGCATAGTCACAAGACACCCAGAGTCACAAGGTAGACACTGACTGAACCCCTTACTGGCCTGGGTGAAGCCCCAAATGTCACAATTATCTGACCAGACTTATTTTAGACCAAGGAAAACAAGAAAGAATAAAAAGAGTACCCCCGAGTGAGATGGCACAGCATGGACCATATCTTCAGTAGGCTTCAGAGAACAAATAGCGACTATCTCTGCAGAAAGGCAGAGATCTCAAAAATTGAAGGTGCTGTATACAGAAAACAGAATCGTTTTAGGCGACGTGGCATAAGTAGCCTGAACTCACGCCACACCATTTGCAAAAGCCTTGGTAAACAATGAAACTTAACATCAGACTTCTGCTTTATTGCATCCTGGAGGGTAGTAAATTCAGGAGTGGCAGGCCACCAATGAGAACATCCTTCTGCTAGATCCCACCAAACACATCTGGGAACTGCTCTAGTGTCCTAGTTAATCTCGACTACTGGACAAGAACACAGGGAGAGAGGCTGTCTCTAAAATACACAGGAACCCAAATCATAAAGGGTTTTGTAAATCAAAACCACCACTTGCAATTGCCCCAAGAGGCCATGCAGTCTCTGGAGCGTAGGTATAACAGGCCTCTCATGAGAAGTACTCAGGCAGCCACGTTCTGCATCAACTGAAATTTCAAAGTGTTCCTCAGGCGTAACTCCAAATAGAGCAGATTGTAACAATCTAGTCTGCGGAGACGGCTGAGCTTGACAAGTGGAAGTCTGATAGTGTTTACCCACCTTAGATACTACAAAACTTGAAACAACTCACATTCATCTGGAGTCATGTTTAATTATGAACACAAACTTCATCCAAGACCACAGAAAATTTTGCCAAAGTTTGTGAATGGTTTGGATAGGACTGTCCAGAGATTAAAAAAAATTAATCACGATTAATTGCATGATTAAAAAAAATTAATCATGATTAATCGCATGATTAATCACACTGTTAAACTATAATGGAATACCATTTATTTAAATATTTTTGGATGTTTTCTACATTTTCAAATATATTGATTTCAATTATAACACAATACAAAGTGTACAGGACTTACTTTATATTTATTTTTGATTACAAGTATTTGCATTGTAAAAAAACAAAAATAATATTTTTCAATTCACATAATACAAGTACTGTAGTGCAATCTCTTTATCATGAAAGTTAAACTTACAAACATAGAATTATGTACAAAAAAAACTGCATTCAAAAATAGAACAATGTAAAATTTTATAGCCTGCAAGTTCATTCAGTCCTACTTCTTGTTCAGCCAATCACTCAGACAAACAAGTTTGTTTACTTTTGCAGGAGATAATGCTGCCCACTTCTTGTTTATGTTAGCTGAAAGTGAGAACAGGCGTTCTCATGGCACTGTTACAGCCAGTGTCGCAAGATATTTACGTGCTAGATGAGCTAAAGATTCATATGTCCCTTCATGCTTCAACCACCATTCCAGAGTAACTGCGTCCATACTGAAAATGGGTTCTGCATAACAGTCCAAAGCAGCATGGAGCAACGCATGTTCATTTTCATTATCTGAATCAGATGCCACCAGCAGAAGGTTCTTTTTCTTTTTTTGTGGTTCAAGTTCTGTAATTTCTGCATCAGAGTGTTGCTCTTTTAAGACTTCTGAAAGCATGCTCCACACCTCGTCCCAATCAGATTTTGGAATGAACTTCGGATTCTTAAACCTTGGGTCAAGTGCTGTAGCTATCTTTAGAAATCTCACACTGCTACCTTCTTTGCGTTTTGTCAAAGCTGCAGTGAAAGTGTTCTTAAAATGAACATGTGCTGGGTCATCACTGGAGACTGCTATAACATGAAATATATTGCAGAATGTGCGTAAAACAAAGCAGGGGTCATACAATTCTCCCCCAAGGAGTTCAGTCACAAATTTAATTAACACTTTTTTTTAAATGAGCATCATCCGCGTGGAAGAATGTCCTCTGGAATGATGGCCAAAGCATGAAGGGGCATACGAATGTTTAGCATATCTGGCACGTAAATACCTTGCAATGCCGGCTACAAAAGTGCCACACAAATACCTGTTCTCACTTTCTGGTGACATTGTAAATAAGAAGTGGGCAGCATTCTCTTGTAAATGTAAACAAACTTGTTTGTCTTAGCAGTTTGCTGAACAAGAAGTAGGACTGAGTGGACTACTTCTACCCACACTACAAGAAGGATGTGGAAAAATTGGAAAGAGTCCAGCAGAGGGCAACAAAAATGATTAGGGGGCTGGAGCACATGACTTAGAAGGAGAGGCTGAGGGAACTGGGATTGTTTAGTCTGCAGAAGAGAAGAATGGGGGGTGGGGGGGTTGATCGCTGCTTTCAGATACCTGGAGGGGGGTTCCAAAGAGGATGGATCTAGACTGTTCTCAGTGGTACCAGATAATAGAACAAGCAGTAATGGTCTCAAGTTGCAGTGGGGAGGTTTAGTTCTTTCATGCTGGCTACTCCGACAGAGGGGAGGTGGGTGGGTATTGGAATGGACATGAACCACACATCTCGAAGAACAACGGTTGCGAGAAGGTGAGTAACCGTTTTTTCTTCTTCGAGTGTTTGTTCATGTCAATTCCAATCAGGTGATTACCAAGCCCAAGTTCTGGAGGTGGGGTCGGAGTTGTCCACCGATTGGAGTTCTGCTCTTCCAAAGGCCGCATCATCTCTGGTCTGCTGGGTAATTGCATAATGCACAGCAAAACTATGTGTAGAGGACCACGTTGCTGCTCTGCATATTTCCTGAGTGGGAACCTGTACCAGGAACGCTGCTGAAGAAGTGTGTGCCCTGGTGGAGTGTGCTGTGAGAGGAGGGGCAGGTACCCCTGCCAGGTTGTAGCACTTTTGGATGCAGGACATGATCCATGATATTCGTTGGGAGGCAACTGGAAGACCTTTCATCCTGTTTGCCACGGCCACAAACAGTTGAATGGACTTTCGGAATGGCTTCATTCTCTTGATATAGAAGGCTAACACTCTGCAGACATCCAAAGAGTGAAGCCTCCGGTCCTTGCCGCTCGAGTGCGGCTTAGGATAGAACGCTGGGAGGAAGATGTCTTGGTTGATGTGAAACTGGGAGACAACCTTCAGGAGGAAAGCTGGATATGGCCTGAGCTGAACCTTGTCCTTGTAGAACACGGTGTAAGGAGGTTCTGATGTCAGGGCCTTGAGCTCAGACACCCTTCTGACTGAGGTTATCGCTACCAGAAACACCACCTTGTACAAGAGACAAAGCAGGGAGAAAGTTGCCAGTGGTTCAAAGGGCGGCCCCATCAGTCTGGAAAGGGCCAGATTGAGGTCCCAGGCTGGGACTGGCTCTCTGACATGCAGATATAGTCTGTCAAGACCTTTGTGGAAACAGCTAACCATAGGGTTGGCAAAGACTGACTGGCTCTCAGGACCTGGATGGAAGGCCAAGATAGCAGCCAAGTGAACCCTTATTGAAGACATGGACACCCCCTGCTGCTTGAGGTGGAGAAGGGAGTCCAATATATGCGGAATAGAGGTGAGTGTGGGTGACTAACTGTGTTGCGTCAACCAGATTGAGAATCTCTTCCACTTGGCCAGGCAGGTAGTCCTGGTGGAGGGCTTTCTACTGCCAAGGACGACTTGTCTGACCGGTCCAAACAGGAAAGCTCCATCGTGTTCAGCCATGGAGCTTCCATGATGTGAGGTGTAGCTACTCGAGGTTCGGGTGCTGGAGACGACTGTGATCCTGGGTTAATAAATCTGGGAAGAGCGGCAAGGTGACTGGGGCTTCCACAGACATTTCCAGGAATGATGTGTACCAGTGCTGGCGAGGCCACGCTGGAGCTATCAATATCACCAAAGCTTGTTCCCTCCATATTTTGAGGAGTACCTTGTGAATGGGCAGAAACGCGTAAAGGAGATGGCCTCCCCATGGGGGGAGGAACGCATCTGCAATGGAGCCCGGGCTGTGATTCACGAAGGAGCAAAAGTGCTGACACTTCCTGTTGTGTCATGTGGCGAACAGGTCTATCTGGGGAAAGCCCCACCGTTGGTGGATTGAGTTCATGACATCCAGGCATAAGGACCACTTGTGGCCATGGAAACACCTGCTGAGATAGTCCACCAACTCATTCTGTACCCCGTGGAGGTATGATGCTTGCACGTGTATTGAATGCTCTATGCAGAAATCACAATGTGAGGGCTTCCTGGCACAGGGGAGAGGAGTGTACACCCCCATTTCTTGATATAGAACATCACTGTGGTGTTGTCTGTCATTACTGATACACATTTCCCTGATAAGTGGGTTCGGAAATTCTGGCATGCCAGGTGCACTGTTCTCAGCTCTCTGACATTGAGCGAGCTCCACTTGAGACCAGAGGCCTTGAGTTCTGAGGTCTCCCAGATGTGCTCCCCAGCCCAGTGCTGACGCATTCATCACTAGCGGGAGAGAGTTAGCTCAGGGCTTGTGAAGGGGACCCCTGCACATACTACATGAGGGTCGAGACACCACCGGAGGGAGTCAAGGACCTGGCGACGCTGGGTTACAATCCTGTCCAACCTGTCCCGGACTGATCAATACACAGACATTAGCACAACTGAAGAGGTCGAAGTCTGAGTCTGGCATGCTACACCACACAGGTACAAGTGGCCATGTGTCCTAGAAGTTTCAGGCAATTCCCTGCGGTGGTGGTGGTGAACTGCCCAAGACCTTGAATGATGTTGCCAAGGGCCCGAAACCTCATTTCCAGGAGGTATGCCCTGGCCTGTGTATAGTCCAGTACCACCCCTATAAATTCTATCCACTGAATGGGGACAGTGTAGATTTCCCCACGTTCAGGAGAAGGCCCAGTTCATCGAACATCATTCTTATGAAGTCAACTTGTACCTCCACTTGAGCCTTGGAGTGGCCCTTGACAAGCCAATCGTCAAGGTATGGGAGCACCTGTACCTTCTGCCTGCGCAGGAATGAGGCCACGACTGCCATGCACTTGGTGAACACTCGAGGTGCCACTGAGAGGCTGAAGGGGAGGACTGTGAACCGATAGTGGTGGTTGTTCACCACAAACCTGAGGTACCTTCTGTGGGACAGAATGATTGCAATATGAAAATACGGATCCATCAAATCAAGGGTGGCATACCTGTCTCCGGGATCCAATGAATGGATGATGGAGGCCAAAGAAACCATGCAGAACTTGAGTTTCTTTATAAACTTGTTGAGTTCCCACAGGTCTAGGATGGGCCTGAGCCTGCCTTTGGCTTTCAGTATTAGGAAATATCAGGACTGGAAGCCCTTGCCCTTCTGCTCTTGAGGAACCTCTTCCACTGCCCCTAGTGATAAGAGTGAGTGCACCTTCCATACAAGGAGTTGCTTGTTAGAGGGGTCCCTGAAGAGGGACAGGAAAGGGGGGATGGAAGGGCGGGGGGTGGTGGACAGAATTGGATGGAGTATCCCCTCTCTCCCGTGCGGTGCCAAATCCTCTTTCAGACTGGGATGATGGTGCCAGGGCGCTCCACACCTAGCAGGAGGTGCTGGGCGTGGGGTCCCCCGATCCTGGGGCTGAGTGGGGCTGCAGAGCTGCTTCCATGAGCAGAAATTTAAGCCGCTGCTCCCTCTCTTTCCAAGTTCTAAGGCAAAACTCATGGCAGATTCTTCAATGGTCCTTTCGGTGACCCTCACCGAGGCAGCTTAAGCATGTGGTGTGTGGGTCACTTTCTGGCATGCACTCAGCGCAGACCTCACACATTTTGAACCCCGGGGACTGTGGCCTACCACGGCTCCAGGGAGTGCGGGGGGGGGGTGGGGAGAACCCCCACACGCTCTAACTCTAAACTACTAACTGCAGAAGAACTATAAACAAACTCAAAGGATAGAGGCGCTTGCTAAAACGAGCTATAGGACCTTCCAGCTAACCGTCACTGGTGTAAGAAGGAATTGAAGGGGTGGCAGGTCGGCTCTATATTGAGCACCATGGATGTGCAACCCCAAGGGGAGCCCAGGCCAACCCAACCGATGCTGCTATGGAGAAAATCTTCCAGCTGCCATGCAGTGCGCGCACACACACACACACACACACACCTGATTGGAACTGACACGAACAAGCACTCGAAGAAGAATGTGTTTTTATTTTATGGGGAGGTTTACTGTGAATGTAGCAGAACAATCAGCAGCTGGTTTAACCAAACTCTTTATTATTTCAGGTAGGGAGGAGCCGAAGACAGAGGACTTTATGGTGGCAGGGCTGGAGGCACATGGACAGGGGTTGCACATGGATTCTTAACTGGGAATTGGTCCTGCTTTGAGCAGGGGGTTGGACTAGATGACCTTCTGGGGTCCCTTCCAACCCTGATATTCTATGATTCTATGACAGGAGGGATTAGGAAACGAGGATGGCTAGCCTTGGATTGGTTGTTTGAGAAAAATCTTCATTGTAGTAGCCTGATGAGGGGTGTGGGGGAAGGGAAGTGGGGGACAAGTGACTACTTCCTGAGCTCAGAGCAGATTAATGTGTTGTTTCCAAAGACACACCCTGGAGGTTTGGAATTGATAGAACCTTGACCACAGAGGGAAAAGAAATGTGTGTCTTTCCAAGGGTTGACAACATGTGGATTCTAGGCTTTTCTTGAATCAGAAGGCTTGCAGGAATTTTCAGGATAGCAAGGAGTACATCATTTGTCACCGTATCTCAGTGGGTCATAGCTGAGAATGCCAGATTCAGAACAAAACTGCTAAGAAATAGGGTAGACTCACCCTGGACTGGTGGTTATTCTATCATACCAAACCAGTAACAAAAAGTAAACTTCTGTCTCACCACACTGGTTAGCAAGAAGTCAAAAATGCAGTCTCCTAAGGCATCTCAGCCCCTATTTCACCCACCAGGCACTAGATTTTATGATGAGTGGTTACTGAAAACCAGTTTCATCAAACAAAGGGTGGTTCTGATCTCAAGAGATCAGCCATAGAGCCAGGTCAATATATAACTCAGATCTTACCCAACAGTCACACTGCTGCCAATCCTTTAGTAACTAAAATCGAAAGGTTATTAATAAAGACGAGAGTTACAAATGGTTAATAGATCATATACATACAATAATGGCAATGTTCTTATATCAGGTTTGTATCAATGTTATAGACCGCTGGCTTGTAAAGTCACTGGTAACTTCCAAAAGATTGGAAGTTCTTCAGTCCACAGGCTCATTTTAGTTGTAAATCAGAACAGGAAAGAGGCACCATGGAGATGTCTCAAAGATCTTTTATACCCTCTGCCATGTGCTTGGAATTTTACTGTCCCAAACAAAGCCCACAGCCCCTATCTGTGGAAAGTTACTGGCACAAGATGGAGTCCAGGGTGACATGAGCATGTCACATGTCCTTACAAAGCTTGATGACTCACAGTTGATAGTCATTGGCTCCTTGGAGGCTAAAGAGGCTGCAGGAAGAGTTATCTGGGCAGAATGAGTTTTTTCTGTGGGCCCACTGTGAGAGTTAAATGTCTTGATGGGCTGTCAACTTGAATAGTCCATTCTCAATGTGCTGGCTATTCTGGATGTAAACTACCTTGTGGGTGTTATCCCAGAAACAAACACAATGGTGACATGGTTATATAGCCAACATTCATAACTGCAGATACAAAAATGACACATGCATATAAACAGGATAATCATAACTTTTCCATTGATACCTTACATGACATACTTTTGTACAAGATTTGTTGCAATTGTGGCAATATCACTGATATAAATCAGTGACTCTCAAACTTTTGTAATGGTGACCCCTTTCACATAGCAAGCCTCTGAGTGCAACCCCCCCATATAAATTAAAGACACTTGTTTATATTTAACACCATTATAAATGCTGGAGACAAAGTGGGATTTGGGGTAGAGGCTGACAGCTCGCGACTCCCCACATAATAACCTCATGACCCCTTGAGGAATGCAAACTGCAGGACATGATATATACAGCTGCCTAAATGACTACTAACTCCTACCAATAACATATCTTTTCCTGTTAAAAAAATCTTTTCTTTAAAAAATTTTTTTAAATTTTTTGTGATTAAAAAAACCAAAACACACACGCTAGGAAATTCAATCACAACAAACTACATAGGGTGGCATGTCATCCCCTCACAGAGCATTGAGCTGAGCAAAACTCAAACTTCTGAAAACCAGGAACAGCACAGTTAAGTTAGTAGTCAATCTTAACTCTACCCTCTTTCAGCAATGCCTCAGTACACTCCATTAATAAACATAGTTTTACTCTGACAAACGCAGTTGCTGAAATGTACAAGCTCTTCACCTCCTTTTACAAACCATACACTCTCACTCACACACTTCCCTCTATCCCCTTTGAGCAATGTCTCAATCACTGGTCCTTAGCACTATAAGATTCCGGACAGCCGCACACATTCACATTCACCCACTAATTAGCCAATTATTCAGAAAGAGTAACATGTACAATTTGTAAAAAGAAAAGGAGTACTTGTGGCACCTTAGAGACTAACCAATTTATTTGAGCATGAGCTTTCGTGAGCTACAGCTCACTTCACCGGATGCATACTGCGGAAACTGCAGAAGACATTATATACACAGAGACCATGAAACAATACCTCCTCCCCCCCCCCACTCTCCTGCTGGTAATAGCTTATCTAAAGTGATCATCAAGTTGGGCCATTTCCAGCACAAATCCAGGTTTTCTCACCCTCCGCCCCCCCCCTACACACACACACACACACAAACTCATTCTCCTGCTAATAGCAGCCCATCCAAAGTGACCACTCTCCTCACAATGTGTATGAAAATCAAGTTGGGCCATTTCCAGCACAAATACAGGTTTACACATTGTGAGGAGAGTGGTCACTTTGGATAAGCTATTACCAGCAGGAGAGTGAGTTTGTGCGTGTGGTTTTTGGAGGGGGGTGGGGGGGGTGAGAGAACCTGGATTTGTGCTGGAAATGGCCCACCTTGATTATCATATACATTTTAAAGAGAATGGTCACTTTGGATGGGCTATTACCAGCAGGAGAATGAGTTGGGGGGGGGGGGCGGAGGGTGAGAAAACCTGGATTTGTGCTGGAAATGGCCCAACTTGATGATCACTTTAGATAAGCTATTACCAGCAGGAGAGTGGGGGGGGGGAGGAGGTATTGTTTCATGGTCTCTGTGTATATAATGTCTTCTGCAGTTTCCACAGTATGCATCCGATGAAGTGAGCTGTAGCTCACGAAAGCTCATGCTCAAATAAATTGGTTAGTCTCTAAGGTGCCACAAGTACTCCTTTTCTTTTTGCGAATACAGACTAACACGGCTGTTACTCTGAAACATGTACAATTTAAGAATCACTTCGCAGCCATTTACAACTCCCTTTCCACTTATGCCCAGGATATCATCTCAACCTACACTCAAAGCAAGTGTGGGGCCCTTGCCTCTGGAACCATGGCCCTGCCCTGCCCTACCCCACCCCACCCCACCTGCCTGTGGCTCCACCCCATTTCACCCTTTGTGCTTGCAACCCACCCACAGCCCCACCCTGTTCCGTCCCTTCCTCTGTGGCCCCACCCATGGCCCTGCCCTCAGGGCTGCAGCAGGGAGTGAGAGTTCTTCCAGCCCTGGGACCTCAATGGGGGGAGGTTTTTCTGAGGGTCCCAAATTGGCCAGGCCTCATTGGCCCCTGTGGTAATCTACCACTGCCTACACTTTAAGGCATCATTAAAGCACTAGAATCCTCTGTTGTTATTCCATCTCACTGCTGACAATATCCTTTGTAATAAATGCCAATCCACTGCTACTGACATAACCTGCACAATTCTGTGTTGAAATGATGCTTGTTGGATCCTGAGGGTATACATGCACCTCTTCCCTTTCCTCACCACACAGAGGGTGCAAAACATATCCTCCTCATATCATAATCACAGCTCTGTCACATACCTCAAAGTAATCCACACATCCTTATATCACAAAACACACTTTACCAAGCAGGCCCAATACGGCCTCCACTATGTAGTGTAGGTACACCTAACGCAGTGTATGCAAATAATTCCCATTGGCTACTGCCAGCTCCCAGGGAACATGGGGAAGGTGACATGGACCACCTTTCTTTTCCTCCTTTTAATAGTGTTTGATGGAATCCTGTGCGTGAGAGTGAATGGCTTGTAAGAGGAGGTGAAGAGCTTGTACATTTAATCAAGGGTGGGGTTGGGAGAGTAAAGGTATGTGTGTTAACAGGGCAGATTGAGGCATTGCTGAAAGAGGGCAGAGTTAAGCTTGCACAGAGAACTTTTAACTGGGCATGTCCTAGTTTTCAGAAGTTTGAGTTTTGCTCAACTCAGCATTCTGCAAAGGGATGACATATCACCACACAACTTTAACTGTGTGTTAAGGTAGGTGTTTTGCTATTCAAAGGTCTCCATAGAGCAGACATAACGTATGTGGGAGGTGTCCCTAGCAACCACTGTCCTCTCCGCAACAGCCCCTCAGAGCTAACAGATCATGTGGGAAATAGGGGAGTGACAGACAACAGGGATAAAGAGGTAGGAACTAAGCACCTATTTGTATTTATCTATAGGTATTTCCATGGCACTCATCACTGCAATAACACCTCACACACATTTAAGACTTCAGTCTCAACACACCCACATAAGGCAGTGTGATGGGGCAGATAGGCCCCACACTGCAAACAAGAGGGTTAATGAAAGCCTATGGACCCACCTGGACCCACCCGACTACACCTGCAGCCAGTGTCAGGCATAGAGAAAGAGGGGAGTTAAAAGTTGGAGATCTAGCCCAGTTCAGGCCTACCCAGGGGGAGAGGAGAGCTCTGCTTCTCCTGATCTGAGACAAGCCTGGTTGAAGCAGAGACATAGGATACATCTACACTGGGGGGGAACCACAACACATAGCAGCAAGTCTTAGATGCTGTAAAACCCAGAAGCGGTGAGGGGTCTCACAGCCCAGGCTCCAGCTCGAGCAGGAATGTCTAAACCCAAGTCTGTAAACCCAGGCTCTGAGACAGCTGCCGTGGGTGTTTTTCTGCAGTATAGATGTACCCTGAGGTAGTTTGCTGGCTGGATGAGCCTGCTAGAAGGGCTCACCAGATCCTGGGAGGAATCAGCTGCAGCACAGACGGCTTGAAGCAAGCCGTAAATAGAAGGGTGGGGTCCCTTTGAAGTCTCATCAGATGATCTGGTTTTGAATTAAAGAAAAGGAGGACTTGTGGCACCTTAGAGACTAACAAATGTATTTTGTTACAGAATAACACAGCTGCTACTCGGAAACCTGGTTTTGAATTGTAATTTTCTATTCCTGATTTATTTTGGACCAGACCACCCTGAAAGGGGTAGGGCTGAAAATTGTCTTGGCTGGAGGGCCAACACACTGCTACCTCAGACTTTGCATGAAACAGTGACCTATTAATGGAGAGCTGCAGCTGAGTGAGTCATGCCCTGATGCAACCAGAGACAATCCAGTCACATTATCCAGATGGCAGCATATTGTAGGTGGCCCAGTGTCCATATAAAGAACAGGTTTAGTTTAACTGCTCGGAGCAATATCACATCACTTTCTATGCTACGTGACTCCCATTAGAAGGGTCAGGCGTGTAACTAATTGGAGTTCAGTCACAGTCACCAAGCCAGTTAGAGCTTAGCAAACAAGGTGCCAGTTTGCCATTTGCTGGGGATAGGGAACTGAATGGAGTGCGGAGGGAAAGACCCTCCCCTCCAACGCATTATTAAGGATCTACAACCTATCCTGAAGGATGACCCAACACTCTCACAAATCTTGGGAGACAGGCCAGTCCTTGCCTACAGACAGCCCCGCAACCTGAAGCAAATACTCACCAACAACCACATACCACACAACAGAACCACTAACCCAGGAACTTATCCTTGCAACAAAGCCCGTTGCCAACTGTGCCCACATATCTATTCAGGGGACACCATCACAGGGCCTAATAACATCAGCCACACTATCAGAGGCTCGTTCACCTGCACATCCACCAATGTGATATATGCCATCATGTGCCAGCAATGCCCCTCTGCCATGTACATTGGTCAAACTGGACAGTCTCTACGTAAAAGAATAAATGGACACAAATCAGATGTCAAGAATTATAACATTCATAAACCAGTCGGAGAACACTTCAATCTCTCTGGTCACGCAATCACAGACATGAAGGTCGCTATCTTAAAACAAAAAAAACTTCAAATCCAGACTCCAGCGAGAAACTGCTGAATTGGAATTCATTTGCAAATTGGACACTATTAATTTAGGCTTAAATAGAGACTGGGAGTGGCTAAGTCATTATGCAAGGTAGCCTATTTCCCCTTGTTTTTTCCTACCCCCCCCCCCAGACGTTCTGGTTTAACTTGGATTTAAACTTGGAGAGTGGTCAGTTTGGATGAGCTATTGCCAGCAGGAGAGTGAGTTTGTGTGTGTGTGTCCGTCCCTGGGAAAAAAAAAAAAGGGGGGGGGGGGTGAGAGCCTGGATTTGTGCTGGACATGGCCCACCTTGATTACCATGCACATTGTAGGGAGAGTGGTCACTTTGGATGAGCTATTACCAGCAGGAGAGTGAGTTTGTGTGTGTGGTTTTTGGGAGGGGGGGGTGAGAGAACCTGGATTTGTGCTGGAAATGGCCCAACTTGATTATCATGCACATTGTGTAGAGAGTTGTCACTTTGGATGGGCTATTACCAGCAGGGGAGTGAATTTGGGGGGGGGTGGGGGGGTGGAGGGTGAGAAAACCTGGATTTGTGCTGGAAATGGCCCAACTTGATGATCACTTTAGATAAGCTATTACCAGCAGGACAGTGGGGTGGGAGGAGGTATTGTTTCATATTCTCTGTGTGTATATAAAGTCTGCTGCAGTTTCCACGGTATGCATCCGATGAAGTGAGCTGTAGCTCACGAAAGCTCATGCTCAAATAAATTGGTTAGTCTCTAAGGTGCCACAAGTACTCCTTTTCTTTTTGCGAATACAGACTAACACGGCTGTTACTCTGAAACCTGTATATCTTCAGGGACTGGGTCAAAGTTTCCTGCAGATCCCTCTTTCATGGAGCTGCCACTTTTTCATGAAGGGAAGAATACTCATTTGAAATCACAATTCTGCAAACTGAATGCTAGGTTACCGGTAAGCATTTTTCTTCCATGCTCTATGGTTCTACAAAGTAGCCTGGTGTAATCTTCTTATTTTTCCCCCCTTCCTCTGAAGCATCAGTAGATGGATACTGCCACTGGCATTGGGCACTATCTCTGACTTGAAGGATCAAAGATCTGATCCAGAATGACAAATCCTATAGTATGTTCCAGGCAGGTAGGTTAATGTGACAGTTTCTTTCTCGGATTCTTTTTTCTTATCAGAGGGAAACAGCAAGGGAGGAAGGAACATACACAGTGAATAACATCCTGATGGTCAGCAGGGAATTACACAAGGGAGATTGAGAAACATCTTACTGAAAGGGCACCATATTAACACTTGCCTTCTTATCACAGATCAGTAGAAAGAAGGTGACAAATGAAAACATATCCTCTTGTACATGTTCAGTGCTGTGTGAATCCCAATTCAGAACTCAAAACATGCAGATTAAATTGGTCAGAACAATAAAACAGTATAAATCATGTAGACAGTTTCTAGACTTAATGAGAAATAATGAAACAAAAAAGTTTAACTAAATTGACAGAAAATCTTTCAGGGATCGCAATAGGTAGAATTAATAAATGTTACCCCATGAGAGGATCTGAGGGGTCAAACTACAGACCCAGAAAGGAACAACAATGTGGACCCTTAAGACAAAAACAGGGAAGATCATCTATCACTTTCCATGTCTCTACAATAAATCCATTCTTAAAAACTAGCTTCTGTCTAAAGTGCCAACAAAGATCTATGAGCAGCCCTTTATGACCTATCATCCCCCAAACACATTGATTACACTTCCAGTTCTAAGACTCCAGCATGGTTTATAAAAAGAAGAGGACGACTTGTGGTACCTTAGAGACTAACAAAATTGTTAGTCTCTAGGGTGCCACAAGTCCTCCTTTTCTTTTTGTGGATACAGACTAACACGGCTGCTACTCTGAAACCTGTAATTTTGATTTAATATTTCTCACACATTAGGATTACATCCAGTAGAAAATTGCAGTTCCTCCCTGGGCCAAGTTTTCAAAGGGGCTTCAGCTTTTGGTTGGTATACAACTTTGCACATGCAAGTGTTTGTATGTGCAGTTATTTTACACAGTATCACTCAACTATTTATGACAAAATGTGTGTGCAGAACTCATTTGTAGACAATTTTTGTATGCCATAGGGTTTACACATTTAGGCCAGATTTTTAAAAATGCTTAGTACCCACAAATGGGGCCTACTTTTAAAAAAAAAAAAAAAAAAAAAAAAAGCTCCATTCCCATTTAAGCACCTAAATGTAGTGGCCATATTTTCAAATTTTCATATTTTCATTTTCCCTGGAGCTAGGAGCCAGCCAGGGGAAATAGGGGATGGCCTCACTCTGCCCAGCCCAGTGCAAAGCACTTTTACAAACTGGCAGACACTGGCCTGCCCGGCCCTAAATTGCCAGCATGCCAACTTCCCCTTGGGGGCAGGTCCGTGCCGCGCCACACAGCTCCCGTGCCCAATACCCCCTGACTCTCTATGCCCAGCGCCCCCCCTGGACCTGCTATGCCCAGTGCCACCCCCCCCAGAAACCCACCACCACAAATGCACAGTGCCCTGCATACCACCACTCTGGCCCAGCGCCCCCCTGCCAAGCACTCCACACAGTACCCCCACTCCCTAGCATCCCAACGTACACAGATCTCTCCCACGCATCACAGCCCAGTGTCCTTCCCCACAGTCCCACCACCACAACTACACACTGCCCCATACAGACCCCCCCCCCAACAGACCTCCCACTACCTAGCACTCCAAAACACACAAACCTCCCGCACTGCCCAGTGCCCCCACTCCTCACAGTCCAGCCCCCCCCCCCCCACACAGACCCACTCCCCGACCCCCAGGTGCACTCACTGGCCCTGCTGAGCCACCGCAGAGCATCCTCCCTCCCAGCACAGTGCTAGGGGCAAGACAGCTGAAGCTCGGGAGCACAGAGCAGCCCCACCCAGCCCTACCTGCCCAGTGCTGGTGCCTGAGGTGGAGGAGGCGTTTCCTTCCAGAAGCAGAGGGGGAGGGAGCCACTGACTTGCCCAGCCTGCCGCTTCTGCAGAGCAGCGGGGAGAAGCAGGCCCCAGGGGGCCCACAGCAGACAGTCACTGGAGTGGCAGCAGCTGTGGGCTCCTCTCTGCCACCGGGTGAGGGGAGGGGACACAGGGTGTGGAGGAGCCGGTGGGCAGGGGCCGGTGGTGGAGAGAAACTCTGAGCTGGCTGAACGGACGAGAGGAGTCCACTTGCACTGAGCCCCGAGCTGTTGAGTGTGCCAGGCTGCGGCCGCTTTTTTGAGCATGGGCCCGGTGCCATGGCGCCACAGTAAACCTGGGACTGTCAACATGCAGACTGAGTTCATGGCGAAGAGGAGAATATACGATGTACAGTATATGGCCCTATTTTCAAAAGTGCTGAGCTTCTGTAGCTGCCACTAAAGACACTGGAACCAAACCTGCTGGAGCTCAGCACTTCCGAAAACCATGCCAATATACATACCAGTCACCACCTAGATACACAAAATGGCCATTTTGATTCTTCTTGTGAAAGCTA
The DNA here is from genome assembly GCF_965140295.1 of Lepidochelys olivacea. Classification (NCBI taxonomy): domain Eukaryota; kingdom Metazoa; phylum Chordata; order Testudines; family Cheloniidae; genus Lepidochelys; species Lepidochelys olivacea. Next base: position 122,095,680 of record NC_140411.1, on the reverse strand, counting down.
AGAGTCAGGAATCTGAAGCTCCACTGTGTATTGCCATGCAAATATCAGTCAAGTGAGAGAAATAACTGTACCCTGGAAAGTTCAAGGCATTTGATCATATAGTGCAGTCTAAGGAACAAAGTTTGTTGGTAAATTAGTGAAAGCTACAGCAAATATGCTATTATCTTGAACAAACTGAAGACATGCTGTCAAATCTGTATTCCCTACGATATATTATTCACAGACATCATATTATTTTCTTTATTCAGTGCACAGACCTTCCAAAACCTTGTCAAAAAGTTATAAACAAGCCATTTGTCTCTTGCTACCTGAATCTGGGCAGAAAGGAGACTGGATAAAAATCACATTACTATATCAACTGATCTACACTTTGTTCCATGGCATATCTGCCTTTTCCACTCTCTATGGCAAAACAGCTGACTACTGGTTTAACACACTTCTTTTTCAGGTGAATAGAGAGCCATGACAGGGGTGAGAATATTTTTGAGCCATTAGCCTATAAACAAAATCTCAATCCAGAGGCCTCTCAATAGCCCTTTACTATACACAGCTGCACTAAATGACAGATTCAAGCTGAGATGAACTGACATCAACTGCTAATTAAACAAGCCGTGACCAACAGATGGGAGCACTCTGCTTTATTACAATGACATTATCCAAATGCTAAATGAGCTATGGGAAATGAGAAAGGGAAACAAGCATCTCCCTGGAAATATGAATAGCTAATAGTAGGGAAACAAGCCCATCCACTAACTTGCCAATTGTCACAGCTTCCCTCTTGAACAGTTTCTTATATACTTTAATCAGCTGGATTTGTTGTGGAAGGGGAAATACAATTAACCTTTTCAAAGGTCTCCCAAGTACTTCAAATAGCTTTGCTACATTACATTAAATCCCACCCCATTACAAAATAAAAAGGAACATTTTTGTCTATAATTCACTAACACGTCACCTATTGCATCATATAATTGCACTGAAATGTATCATATCTATACTTCTCTAGAAAGTTTCTATTTTCTCCTTTCCTGTAAGTGACTTACCAGGGCACCATTTGGGTTAATTCACATGACTACCACATGAAACTGATAAATAATTCTAGGCATTTTTGGGGGTGGGAAGGAGAGAAAAAAGGTAGTGGGAAGACAGAGAGAAGCATTTACCTGTGGAAACAAATGCATGTGAATAGCTGCATAGTTATTTTAAAAGTGTTTATAGAAGCAATCACAGTAATAATAAGTGTATTATTATATATTTGTGAATCTTGTTTTTTATATTATTTTATTTATTAAATAGTTTAATAAAACTTGGGTTTTATTGGTCATATTGAGTGAAATCATGGCGCCATTGAAGGTTGATGGGTGTTTTACCATTGGCTTCAATGCCAGGATTCCACCCATACTACATAAACATAACAAGAGAAACTAAGGAAGAGGAATGAGAGGAGCATATATTAAAATATGAATGTATTGAATACAGTTTTGGGTATAAATAGGAACAAGAGGCATAGTGCAGTTCAAGACAGAGGTTGCAATAACAGTGGTGCATAATATTATACTCTAACTTATACACGACTGTGATGGGTAGGGACCTATCAAATTAATGGCCATGAAAAACACATCACAGACCATGACATCTGATCTCTCCCCGTGAATCTGGTCTTTTGTGTGCTTTTAGCCTATACTCTATAGATTTCATGGGCGAAACCAGCTTTTCTCATATAGGGGGTCCTGACCCAAAAGGGAGTTACAAGCAGGGTGGGTCACAAGATTATTTAGGGTGGCATGAGTATTTCCTCCTTTACTTCTGCGCTGATTTCAGAGCTAGGTGGCCAGAGAGCATCGACTGTTGGCCAGGAGCCCATACCTTGCCACCCTTACTTCTGCACACCTGCCTTCAGAGCTTGACAGCTGGACAGTGAAAGCTGCTGACTGAGGGCCCAGCTCTGCAGGCAGCAGCACAGAACTAAGGGTGGCAATACCCTGCCAGCCTTACATCTGTGCTGCTACAGGAGGTGGCTCTGCCTTCAGAGCTGGGCTCCCGGCCAGTGGCCGCCACTCTCCAGCTGCCCAGCTCTGAAGGCAGCACCGCCGCCAGCAGCAGTAAGGGTAGCAGTACCACAACCACCCCCTATAATAATCTTGTGACCCCCCACCGCCCAACTCCTTTTTGGGTCAGGACCCCTAAAATTATAACACATTGAAATTTCAGATTTAAATAGCTGAAACCATGAAATTTACAATTTTAAAATCCTGTGGCCATGAAATTGACCAAAATGGACTGTGAATTTGGTAGGACCCTGGAGATGGGGTTCACTCACCACTACAGTGCCTCCTGCTGACTGTCCCAGGGATTAGCTCTGCTAGCCGGTACGCCCTCTTCTGGTGCTATCTCACGCACCATCACTTCTGCTCCTGGACCCGTATCGTTCCAAGGACCATGGCATCCTCTGCAGGGCACAGCCCTTCAGCCACATCACACTCTATTCTCTCCCCTTCTGGCAGAACTGCAGACCACTGTCCAGCCACTTCCCTAAATGGCAACTGCAGCCAATTGTCTGGCCACTTCCTCAGTGGCGGGCAGGGGGTAGGTGGAGACCCAGGCCTGCCTACTACTCTGGGTCCTGGCCCAGAAACCCTGTAGATGGCTGTTGCTTACTGCATGCCCTCCAACTCCTCAGTTCATTTCCCCATGGCCCCCAGCAACCTCTTCTCTCTTGCCTCAGGACCCCAGCCTGCAAACCTCTGCAGCCAACAAGAAGCCATCTTTAGCTTCCCCATCCCTCAGTTGCTGCTAGCAGCACTTCTCTGCCCAGGGTGCTGGCACTCCTTCCTCCTGCTAGGAGCCTGACCTTCCCTCCTCGAGCTCCAGGCAGCTACTGACCTTGCTATGCCCTGCAGCTCTTCTTATATGGGTCTACCAGGCCCTGATTGGCTGCTCCTCACAGTCCCTCTCTAATTGGCTGTCTCCTGCACAGACTCCCTAGGGTCCTTTCTAATTGGCTGCCTGCTGCACAGCCTCCCTAGGGTTCTACTAACTCCTTATGGGCCAGTGTGGGGCAGATGCCCCATCACAAGGCCCAATCATGCAGTACATATTCATTCAAGTCAATGGATGTTTTTCATGAGTAAGAACAGGCCTGGGCCACTGATTACATGCAATCAGGTAACATTCCAGAATATTTTAGCTGAAAGTATGCTGGCTTGTAGACATTTCAAAATCCTCTAACAAGTTTGCTTTAGTACATTCATACAGGACCCAAAAGCAGTGAATATATTAGGCTTCATCAAGTAGATTTGCCAGTTGAATAAATTTACCTTACTAGCTAAAGAAATTAAGAACTATATTGTGCAACTCTTCCTCATGCTAGAGAGCTCCTACTCCCTCTAGTAATCCCACTGAAATCTATGAAATGTTGAAATGTATGTATGAAATCAATGGGACTGCTTATGTGAGCAAGTGTTCACCAACACAAGCAAGGGTTGCACATTCTGGCTCTATGATATTAAGAAGCTTTTGGAGAAAACATATGAAGTGATCAACCAAAGCCACACATTTGAGGACTGGGTAGGCTAGCAACAAAGACACACAAAGTGTATCTCAAGAAAAATGATGTGGACACCACAAGTTGGGAGAAGCAAGCACTACCCGACCCCAATGGTGCCACAGGAGGCATCAGGCAGTGGCCTGCTTTGAGGAGAAACGCATTGCCCTTGAAGCTGAAAAGAGAGAGAAAAGGAAGGAAAAAGAAAGAACTTTCTCCAGCGGGCAGCTGACGCACCAGGAAATGTCTGCACCTATTGCGGGTGAATCTGTGGTTCCAGAATTGGACTCCTGAGTCATCTCAGGACATAGATGTAAATCTGTGGTAGAGATCATCCTTGAATCGAGGGATCACCAGTGATGATGAGGCTGGCATGGTTTTTAAAAGGAGGCACTTTTTCATGGTGTTACATATTTCTCCCGTATTACACAAGCGTGAATGGGCTAGAGAAAATATGCTGCACAATTATGAACAGGAAGTTCTCATACCACAGGCAAACAATCAGGAGTATCGAGTAATTTGTTTTTATACAAATGAAAAGACATTCAAAGTACTCAGATATTAGAAACTATGTGGGAGGACTATAAACCTTTTAAATAAACCAACAGACCGGCTTCAGAAATCAAGCAATCAAGCAGTAAGTGTAACCTCATTACAGTAGGATGTATTCAGGCTATTATAAGTTGTTCGTCTGTTTTTAACTATTAAAGGAATTTACAACTATTCAAAAAATTTCTTTTGAGTTGCTGAGATGTTGAACTTATTTTAAAATCTGCCTTGAATAAGAACAATTAAGAAGTACTGAAGACTTTGAAAAATAACGGCGAAGAGCAATGAAGAGCACACTTGGAAAGTTTGAACATATAAATCAAAGGCTTTGTATGACCACCATTTTAAGATGCTAAGGGCCAGATTTAAAAAGACATTTAGGTGTCTAAAGATATAGATAGGCACCTAGTGGGATGTTCAAAAGTACCTAAGCAGATTGGGTGCCTAACTAATAAAGCAAACGTGGTACTGAACTTCAAAAAAGGAAAACAGAGTAATCCTGGGAACTAGTATTAGGTAAGTCTAACTTCAAACTTCAGTAAAATAATGGAACAAATATTAACCCCCTAACACATAACAGACACATGTGATCCATTCTTCATGAGGTAGCAAACAATTCCAGAATGAAAGGGTTAGGAAAAAATGTAAATATCTAGGGCCAGATTTTCAAAGGTATATAGGCACTTAAAGATGCAGATAAGCACTTTTAAAAATCCCACTAGGTGCCTAGGAAATCAACAGGAGCTTAGGCCTTTAAAATCTAGTCTCTAGAGATTAATGGAACAATGCATTCATAGGACTCAGCTCTGCAATCTCACTCATGTTGATGAGTACTTACTCATGCAAGTAATCCCACTGGTTTAAACAGGAGCATTTGTCTAAGTGCTCATCAGTATGAGTGAGGGTTGCAAAGATGGGATCTGAATAAGCAGCACATATAGCACCAGACTATCAACTACTGTAAAATGCCAGATTACACCAGACAAGGATCTGGCCCATGAGAAAAACAATGATAACAGGCAAACTTGGGTTTTTATTATTTATTTAATTATTTAAATAGAGTTAAAATAAATAGTGAATGTATGGAATAAACTACATGCAGTATGTCTGGCATTTAGTAACATATTTGACACTGGCTCACAAATTTTTATTTGCAAAATTAATTCAAATTTTCTTGGGTATGATAAGCACTATCATATACACTGAAAACTGACTGAACACCTGCAAACAAAGAGTAACAATACTCAACGATGTGTCAAGTTGTGGGAATGCATCCAAAGAAATCCTGTAGGTATCAGTGTAAGGACCAGTTTTATATAACATCTTTATTAACTGTATGAATATCAGAGGTTCTCCTACGCTTCCATCCATTCTGAGACACAAAGAGGTTTGCAAAAAATAAATAAATGGTAAAGCCAATGGTGCCATAAAAAGGGGACTCTGCAGCATGTTCCACCTCATGCCACCTAGAAGAATCTCCTTTGTGGGACTCAGGTGGCCAAGGCTCTGCAGATCTGGGTAAGGCATAGCCAGGATGGGCCAAGGTGATAGCCACTCTCCTCAGATTCATCCTTCTTTCAACCTGCAGGGAATTAGTAACAGAAGAGGCTAATGGGATCTCATGTTCATTTACCCTCTGCAAATTGGAATACTGGGGAGTTCAGAGACATATAACGGCAGGGAGCCAATCATGACGTGGCTTCTGAAGAAGCTGTGACTCTACAAGGATGTTGAGAAACCTGGGCAGTACTGCAGTATCATGCTACTTCAGTACCAGCCAGATGTAGACAAACTGGATGGAATTGACACAAGAGCAACAAAAGATGAGTACTGATTTATGAGGAAAGATTAGAAGAGCAACATACAAATAGCTTGACTTAATGATGACTGAGGAGTAAACATAATAAATATCGGGAGAGTCTAAGTAAATACCCAGGATGTAGAGAAATTTGCTTAAGACTGATACCAAGGGACATAACTAGTATAAATAGATAAAAATCAAGAAAACAATCTCATCCTGATGCTGAAATTAGCTAGTTTGTGGAATAGTCTCCCAATGAAAATGGTGGAACATTGCAACATTTGAAACTAGACTGGACAAACCTCCAGAAAATATACTGCAGGGACCTTTCTGTAGTGGCAGGGGAATGGACTAAATGACCCAACAGGTCAGATCCATCTCTAATCGTTATGATTTTATGACTTGAATCAAATCATTCATTCCCCACTTCTTTACCTTCAGTTTCCTCTTTGTCACTAGGCAGTGAATTCTTTTCTTTGTTTTTTACTTCCTTCCTGGAGGTAAATAAAAGATCATCAGAGTCTGAAGTCTTCTCCCTGCTCTCTACTTTCCCTTTTTTTTTCTTTTTTCCCCCATCTTCTTTCAATTTTTTCCCCTTTTCTTCTTCTTCTTCTTCTGGAGATGAGTTCTGGATGGATTTCTCAGCCTGTACATTTGGGCTAGAAATCAGAAGAGAAGAGTTACTGATATACATCTGTGTGTGTAAATGTGGTATATTATGCTATTTTAAAACATTCATCTTTATTTTATTATTTTAACACTTTGTATGTCATCTTTCCCCACCTCCTACCTGTCACAGTGTTGATAAGAAAAAGACTCATTGTGCTGGCAGTAGTCTTGTGAAGTGGCCAGAGTTCAAATGTTTTCTGACTCAACCTAACTTATCAGAAGTAACAAAAGAACTAATAAAGGCCAGCCCACACCAGAGCCATGGAAGCTTCCTATAGATTTTGCAACTATGCAGTACAGTAGCTGTCACATGCCTATCATATGAGAGTATTCTTCCAAGAAAGATCCTCTGGTCTCTGAGAATCTCAATTCTAAAAAATTTCCACCAGGAATTCACATCATGCTGTAGATACTCTCTTTACAACCTATCAAAGAGGCTCCTAAAGTTGGCCAACGCAATCAAGCAATATAAAGGAAAAAACTCCTTTAACTAAACTCAGTGCTCCCGGCGCTTTAGTTTGATATGGATAATTACACTTTGGGTAGGATTGTCTTATCACAATTATTTTATTATGTATTTCCATTGTGATAGTGCCTAAGGAGTTCAAACAGGAATCAGATACTAGTGTTCAGATACTACAAGGATGAGGGTCAGATAAGTACCTGAATAGATTATACATTGATGAGGGCCTCAGTGTACTATATGCTGTACAAGCAAACAACACAAAGACAGTCCCTGCCCCAGCCAGACAGCCCAAAATCTAAGATTTAGACAAAATGATACAATACAATACTTGAATGGCCGTTGAACACATGCACTGCATTGTCCACCTTGATGCCAGGGGCTATAATAGAAACGTTGACACAATCTTTATTCAAGCAGTGAAAATGGCACAGCCAGAATTAGTACTGATTAATGTGCAGCTAATGAAACACAACTGTCTAATGATTTTTAATGCTCAGTTTTTCATAAAAGAGGAAAACACTCATTGGATACTGTGTGCTAGACTACAAAAAGCGATGAACATAAAGTAATGTCATGGACAGTGCTGAATCTTTATGATTCAATCATTGAATTAAGTTAGTCAATGCCTGGTAGAGGACAGGATGCATATCTACATGATATAAAAGTAAAGTGTTAAATAAGATGGGAGAAATTGTTACACTTCCATGAAAACATTATTCCAATTACAAATATCTTAATGGAAAACAATAAAATACTGTAGCTGAGAGTGTTACTCGCAAAAGGGGAAAATTCTGCACTAATAACTGTGTTCGTCTGAGGCCACCATCTCCCATCCTAGAAAACACAATTCTATGAGATGTAAAGCTCCAGCTATCAAAGAGGCAGTGTTGCCTAGTGGATAGAGCACTAGGGACTAGGGCTCAGAAAACCTGGGTTCAATGCCCTATTCTGCTATTCATCTGCTGGGTGACCTGGACAAGTCTCCTCACTGCTATATGCCTCATTTTCCACATCTGTAAAATGGGGATTATGATACTGCTCTCTTTTGTAAATCACTTTGAGATCTACTGATGAAAAGCGCTGTATTAAGAGCTAGGTATTACATTACCAAGAAAAAGGAGGAAAAAACTCAACCACAAGAGACAGATCTAGCCAGGCTCCAACCTGTTCATAAAACAGACTAAAAATGCAGCAGAATTATGAATATGTATATAAAAATGTAGATTATTTAGGAGGGATGGACAGATGAGTAGCATGAAAGAAGAGGAAAGACAACAACAAATATTATTGCCAGCACATAATTTTCCCTTCTCTTCCCATCCTCATCTAAAAAGCAAAATTCAATACAGCAAAGCAAACAGGAGTGGTGAGTAGCAAAAATATGGAGGTGCTTAGGAATGGTTGTGGCTGGCTGGCTTGATGACTGAGACCAGCCAACTCAGAGTGAATGACTGAGTGGATGTGAAGGAGAGAAAGATGGAATTAATGATGTTTATGGGGAAAGACAAAACAGAATTCCATAAGAATCTTGAGTGGAATCCGTGATCTTCTTTATTTTATCCATGACAAACAACCAGCCTTAAGGGAGGCTGTCATAAATATAAAGGGAAGGGTAAACCCCTTTAAAATGCCTCCTGGCCAGAGGAAAACTCCTCTCACCTGTAAAGGGTTAAGAAGCTAAAGGTAACCTCGCTGGCACCTGACCAAAATGACCAATGAGGAGACAAGATACTTTCAAAAGCTGGGAGGAGGGAGAAAACAAAGGGTCTCTGTCTGTATATATGTTGCTTTTGTCGGGGATAGAACAGGAATGGAGTCTTAGAACTTTTAGTAAGTAATCTAGCTAGGTATGTGTTAGATTATGATTTCTTTAAATGGCTGAGAAAAGAATTGTGCTGAATAGAATAACTATTTCTGTCTGTGTATCTTTTTTGTAACTTAAGGTTTTGCCTAGAGGGATTCTCTATGTTTTGAATCTAATTACCCTGTAAGATATCTACCATCCTGATTTTACAGAGGGGATTTCTTTACTTCTATTTACTCCTATTTCTATTAAAAGTCTTCTTGTAAGAAAACTGAATGCTTTTTCATTGTTCTCAGATCCAAGGGTTTGGGTCTGTGGTCACCTATGCAAATTGGTGAGGCTTTTTATCCAACATTTCCCAGGAAAGGGAGGGGGGTGCAAGTGTTGGGAGGATTGTTCATTGTTCTTAAGATCCAAGGGTCTGGGTCTGTAGTCACCTAGGCAAATTGGTGAGGCTTTTTATCAAACCTTGTCCAGGAAGTGGGGGGCAAGGTTTTGGGAAGTATTTGGGGGGAAAGACGTTTCCAAACAGCTCTTCCCCAGTAACCAGTATTTGTTTGGTGGTGGTAGCAGCCAATCCAAGGACAAAGGGTGGAATATTTTGTACCTTGGGGAAGTTTTGACCTAAGCTGGTAAAGATAAGCTTAGGAGGTTTTCATGCAGGTCCCCACATCTGTACCCTAGCGTTCAGAGTGGGGGAGGAACCTTGACAGAGGCAGTGTGGCTTAGTAGTTAGGACACTGGACTGGAACTCAGAAGACCTAGATTCTATTCTTGGCTCTGTCATTGGCCAGCTGGATGACTTTTAGAAAGTCACTTCACCTTTCTGTGCCAGTTTCCCCATCTGTAAATGGGGATAATTATATTAACCTCTTCTGTAAAGTGCTTTGACATCTATGAATGAAAAATGCTATACAAGAGTTAAGTGTTATTGATTACTATAACCATTGACTGTGGCCAATGGGAGCTGCAGGGGCAGCGCCTGTGGGCGGAACAGCAGGAATATGTCGCTTCTTGTGGGGAGCCACCAAGGTGAGCACCGCTCAGATTCGGCACCACGAAATGCCGGTTTCTAGAGTTTTCCGGTTTATACAGTGCTGGAAAACACAGCTTTTACTGTACCATGTTCTTTATCAGCAACGTCACCGTGGCTTTGACCAGAGAGGAGATAAAGATGGAATCTTTGGGTTCCAGAACCCTATATAATATGAGGGATTGCTAAGTGAGTCTTTTCTTTGGGTGTTTCCCACTCCACCCTAAATAACTTCTTCAAAGGAGGAACGAAGGGGGATGACAAATTCTGTTCTGATTTTGGGTGGGAAGTATTAACGCTTTGATTTATCTGGTTTCTCCTCTTTCTCTGGCTGGATTTTGTTGGGGGTCACCACTTTCCCCCAAACATATCTGAAACCATAAAAAAGAATGAATCTCTCCTGCTTCATTGATCAGGTTTATTATATTCCATAGGGATTTCATGTTCCCTCTTCTTTGGAGAGGGGAGAGTAGGAGCCACTGCCTCAACGCTTAAAGCCCAGAACAGGGTTTCTACCACACAACACACAGCCTGCTAATGAACTCTGAAATCTATCACTTCTCAGGGATACTTCAAATGGGTTCATGGCTCAGGCTGTGTAAAGGCCAAACAGAAACCCAAATTTACCTAAAAGAAAAGGAGGACTTGTGGCACCTTAGAGACTAACCAATTTATCTGAGCATAAGCTTTCGTGAGCTACAGCTCACTTCATCGGATTTACCTGGAAACCAATATAAGTTCATGTTCTTTTCAAACCAGCAAACATCAGTCGAGGTCTACATAAGTTCACCCTCTCCAAGCCATTCCCCAGACTTAAGTCCAATAAGACACTGAGTACTCTAAATACATTTCATAATTTGAAGCACAAGTTTATATCACAAAACACATCTTAAAATAAAAATCAGCCCCATCACTAGCACTATCTCCAATCCATCTTCCAGCATTTCCTTACTTAGAACTTCCTGTTAAAAAGAACCAAACTAGCACCTCCCACCAGTCCTTCCAAGACTGATACAGTGCAGCTCCATGCCAGTGAACAAAAGCATGAAGTAGACAGTTAACAACTTTCACATCCAAACACTTAGTGGCTCAGACACACTTGGTGATGTGTCCAGGACCACCCGACCTGGATGAACCCTGATCTAGTTTTAAAAGCTACTTGTAATTGTACTAGATATGGAAAATCTAAAGCAATAGTGAATACAAAATATGCTTCTCTGTCCCCCTATATTTTAGAATGCATATAACCAAAAGTTTACATATATCAGCTCAAGCATACTCACAGCAGGCAATCCACCATATGGGCCATTCTTATATAACGGCAGGAACAGGCATACTTTGTTTGGCTGATTTTAATAAGCCCACTTCGTATACAGTGTTTCTGCAATAACACAATCAAATTCAGCTTAGATCAGTAACTTCTAAACCTCAGAAGCAGCAGCTAAGAATAAAGGAACACATAAAGAAAACAGACATTTTGGTGCAACCATAAGCAGCATCTGAAAAACCAAGATGACAATTTCCTAATGGTAAGTACAATTTCTTTATAATACACAATGAGAAAAAAGATAAAATTACCATAATAATCTCCAACAAACAAAGGTAACAAAACACACTAAAATAGTTTTATTTTATCCCATCAAAAACAATCCTTATTCTCCACATTTGCAGTAAGGAGCCTGTGAAAGCCAATAAATAGATTATGGAGAATAGAGTAATGTTTGATTTAAGGATAAATTATTCTACACTCTTCATCAGTTTGTCCATTATGTTGGCCCATTACCTGGCTCTAAAATTAGATTTGATTTTGGTCAGCTGGGAGGGTGAATGGAACAATGTGCTCTTTAGGCAGGCCAGTTATTTCTGCCTCATCAAAAACAGAATTATAATAATGCCATGGCAAACTTCATATCCTTTCACAGGATACTTACTTTCCTATTGTTGTACTTCAAAACTGTGTAGAGTTTATCATCTGCTTCAACTCTTTTTGGTGTTGCTATGACAACAGCAGGCATATAATAATCATTTCCTGTGTGTCCCCCAGTTCTGGCGAATACATAGTCTCCTACCTGTGTACCAGAAAAGAGTTAGGTTGCAAGAGCTTCATAGCACACCAGTTTTAAATGATGGTTTTACTGTACAAAACAACATGCTAATCCATTCCAATGGCTTAAAATGGAACTCTAGAGGAAAATATAAAGGTACCAATCATGCCATGTGCTGACTACCCTCAATTCCCACTGGATTAGCACCTCACATCAGCATCCTATGGAAATGTCCTACAGAATTTCAGAGGGATCAAGTTAACAGGCTGCTAAAGAAATTATTCCAACCTTTTATTCCTTAGAATTTAATAGAGAATTATATTTTGTTTACATTTTTGAAACACCATATGGAATTCTATAACAGGGACATAATTTTAATTGAATTATATAAAATGATTTTTAAACCCTATAGAAAGATTATAATTTTCTAGGTTTCAGAGTAACAGCCGTGTTAGTCTGTATTCGCAAAAAGAAAAGGAGTACTTGTGGCACCTTAGAGACTAACCAATTTATTAGAGCATAAGCTTTCGTGAGCTGCATCTGAGGAAGTGAGCTGTAGCTCACGAAAGCTTATGCTCTAATAAATTGGTTAGTCTCTAAGGTGCCACAAGTACTCCTTTTCTTTTTATAATTTTCTATTAAATCTTACAGGACACTTCCAGAATTGGATTCTCCACACAGAAGACAGGGACATACTGTTAATATCAGCAGTATTTCCTTACGTTATACAGGAAAGATTCAAGTCCCTGGTTTTAATTGTAACCAAGGCAAGGTAGACCATTGCTTTTTGTACCCATCATCCCTGTCTCTGCTAAAATAAGCCCGATTTGAAAGAAGAATTGTGATAATAGACAATTAGCTAGCTAACAAATACAGAAATGGAATATGATTTTTTTTTCATTATTGTTCTTTGGGGGTGGTAAAAGGTTTTTTTGTTGTTGTTGGATTAAGCACATACTATGAAAAATGAATGGCTAGAGCCTGCTGTATGTTATAGTGTGAGTAAAAGGTTCTGTTAGGTTCCAATGCTGTGAATGTAAATTAATTATGTGTATTGTTGAGAAACAGTAAGACCACTTATGCAGAGTGAACTGCCAAAAAATACTATTATAGAGGGAAAGAGCAAAGATTCTAAACTCTTATCACATATCATGTAATAACAAGTGACAACCACAAGAAATACTGGAAATAGCATAGAACCAAAGGAAATTTCACTATGAATGCAGAATCTTCTTTAACATTTACAAATTTATCCAAAATACAGAAATGACCAAACTATAACTTATCATCGTGCTCATATGTGAACGGCAGAACAAAGTTAGTGATGCACATATGCTGCCTTCAGAAGTAATAGTTTTTCACCTGCAGTGATGGACAAGGTATAGCACCCCCAACAGGTATAATGAACTTTATTGGTACAATCTGTGTCTCTCCATGGCTGAAGTCAACAAGAGCCTGGGATGAACTGATACTCTTTATCACAGTTCCTAAGATAAAAACATGAAAAATACAATATTAAAATTACATTTAGTATGTTTGCCAATATGCAAGAATGCTAAAAATCCTGTAGGCTGTAACATGTCCCCATATTTTCTGCAGTAGAATCTATAATATTTGCACTAGGCACTGACAGTGTACATTGTACCTTACAAGATACAACAAAAAGAAAGTCACTGCCCTCGAAGAATTTATAAAATAATTATGCAAAAAAGAAAAAAAAATCAGGAAAACGATCTGGAGGTCATGTAAGAAACACAATGCAACTATCAAAACCTGCTGACAGCCATTCAACACAAAAAGAAAAAGTGGAACCAGCTACAACAACTTCACAACCCACTGAACTTAAACTCCAGGATAAACCATGACACTCCAACATCATCAATATATCCAGAGTACCTTTTACCAGAGCTGAATTATCTCTACTCTCCAAGGAACTAAACTTCTGCCCCACCACAGAATCTGATACAATACTAACACATGGAGAACTTAAAGAATTCTTTCACTGACTCCACCACCCACAACCACCGCCTCCCCACCAAGTCATAAGAAAAAAGAATAATCTGACTGGACACCCCACAATAGACGAAATAACACACTTGACCATTACATTGATTGCTTTTGGGAAAAAAACGGACTCTGAAATCCACTACAGTCGCTCCACCACCAAGATGACAGCTATACAGTCCCTGAAATCCAACCACAAGATAGTGATCAAACCAGCAGACAGAGTGGTGTCACTGTAGTTCTCAGCTGTGATGACTACATCAACAAAACCAACCAACACCACTTACTATAAATAACTCAAAGAAGATCCCACACCTCAATTCACCTCGGAATTAAGGATATCATCAAATCTTTGCCCAAATAACTCCAAAAGAAACTCTACAACCTCATCCCCCACAACTCCTCTTCCCGCCACTTCAGGACCTTCTACATCCTTCCCAAAACATACAAACAAGTGAACCCGGGCAGACCCATCATATCAGGCCATAGCACTCTTATTGAAGGAATATCAGGACTCATAGAAACCATCCTCAAATGACTCACCCACAAAGTGCCAGCTTCCTCCAGGACACAACAACTTCCTCCAGAAACTCTGTAACATTAACCACCTCCCTCAGAACACCACCCTTGCCACCTTAGATGTCACCTCCCTATACACCAACATCCTTCACAATGATGGCACTGATGCCTGCCTCAAATATTTACAAGATAATGGACAACACTCAGATATCCATCCCAAACACACACATCCATCCCAAAGTCATCTATTTCATCCTCCTCCGCCATAGCAATTTTACTTTCAGCAACAAACACTTTGTCCAAACCATTGGTACAGCCATGGGTATTAGGATAGTTCCCCAACATTCCAACATCTTCACAGGACACCTTGATGAAGAGTTTCTGGACAAATGCACCACTAAAGCAATGATCTATCTGATACACATCTATGATATTTTCATCTTCTGGACAGACGACCTAAACTTCCTCATAGATTTCCATCACAACTTCAACAACCACCACCCACCCATCAATCTCTCTCTAGAACACTCCCGTACCAGCATCAACTTCATGGACACCATGATCACCTTCAACAACAGAACCCTACAGACTACTATATACAAGAAACCCATGGATCGTCATACGTACCTTCACAGGTCCAATAACCACCCCAAATACACCAAAAGATCTGTTATCTACAGTCAGGCCCTCAAATATCACAGAATATGCGCCAAGGAAAACGTCTTGGATACACACTTAACACACTTAAAACCACCTTCAGCAAACAAGGACACTCCACCAGCTGCAATAAAAAAAAAACAACCTCTAACCACATACTCCTTGTTGACACTTACCACCCCACACTGGAATCCGTACAGGATATCATGCAACAGTTACAACCCGTACTCAATGAGGACCACATCCTTAAAGAAATCTTTCACAAACCCCCTCTTCTGGACTTCAAACAAACCCCCAATCTCACAAAACTCATCATCAGAAGAAAGCTCCCTACAGACTGGTGTTTGGAGGACAAGGGTCAGAGGCAGAAATAGAGAAGACAACATACACTGGGTGACCCACAGAAAGGAAAAGCTTAGAAGATGCATTTAAAAAACAACAACAACATTACTACTATTTTAAAACAATGCAAGTACAGAATAACTACTAAGAAAAGAAAGATTCTAAACTTAGTAGAAGCCATAAGAACCCTTTTACTTTGGACTCTGATTCAGCAAAATACTAAACTATAAGCCTAACATCAACGCCGTGAGAAGCACAAATGATTTCAATGGGACTACTCACATGCTTAAAGTTAGGTACATGCTTAAATACCTTGCTGAATCGGAGCCTTGATGAATGTGCAAATAGTTCATTCCCATTACAAATAAAGTTTGCTTTTTTGTGTGGCTGGTTCAGAGATACTAAAATTATTATTAATTTTACTGAAAAGGTAAATATAATTATTTTTAGAGAAGCAGAATTGCCTAGTGATTAGAACAGGTGACTGGAAGTTAGAACTAAGTTCTACTCATAAAGGTGCTGACTTCCCATGTGACCTTGACAGCAACACTTAGGAAATAAACACAGAAAGGCTCATTTATAAAATGGTGATTATAATACCCACTTTGAGATCCTATAACTATTATAAATTATCTGCATGTGGGTAAAATGATGCAACAGTCTTCTCACTGGGTATAGTGTCTGTCATTTGGGGTCTGGCACATGATGCAAGAGACACTCATGCATTTATTATTTCATTTAATGAAAGGGTCAAATATTCAAAAGAGTGTGCAATGAGCAGCTAGGCAGGCAGTTACCCAAATTCTGTGCACAACAGCTGTGTGGTTCAAGCTATGGCAGGATTTTCTAAAAACACTTTTGCAAACACATCCATTGTAGTCGTCACTGAAAATCTGGTCCAATATGTGAAAAGTAGCATACCAAATTCTAAAGAGATTCAGTACACTGTTATTACTGTACCATTATTACTGTACCAACTGCAATATCTATCTTACCTTTTGAATTATAGCATTCTGAGAAAAAAAGTAAATGAATATCTCAGTAAATTTATACTGTATAGTCTTATCCATGTTAGGGTAGGAAAAAATTCTCTCCCCCTTTTAGGCCATTATCTTTCACTCATTTGATGTTTTACTGAATTAGCATTTGGGTATAGGATAGAGAAACTTTCAACTATGTCACTAGACAAAGAATACACGGCAGCATCAGACCATTCTCAACACTGACTAACGTTACAAAGCTAGATAAATCGCAAAATGATTTTCTGATCCAACTGTAAAATTAAAGAATTCAGCCTGTGATTGTTAAATTGAAAACTTATCAGGCAATCAAAGTACAGAAAAAATAAGCCAAGCTAACAGACGCAATGAATTTTTCTCCATATTTTATCTGTACATGAAACAGTCCTAACAATAAGTGTCTTTGTGGGAATATCCTTAATTTGTTTTAGTTTTAATTGATTCAGTGTTCATGAATGTGAGGAACTAACAGCACTGGCTGACAAGCTAGATGTAGTGTAAAGAGGCACAGAGCAAGCGTCCCCAAAAGGTTTTGCCAATGCACTTCGATCCTCAACACCCCAGCTGTTCAGTTCTTGTGCCTCTCCTGAGAGCAGACTGCCAATGATGTCAAATTATCTGTGAGATGTTCTCTGATGTCAGAAACACCTTCAGCCCCCAACTAAAACCTCTCCAGCGCATCATCAAAGATCTACATCCTATCCTGAAAGATGATCCCTCACTCTCACAGATCTTGAGAGGAAGACCAGTCCTCACTTTCAGACAGCCCCATAACCTGGAGCAAATACTCACCAGCAACCACACACCAAAAATGCTAACCCAGGAACCTATCCTTGCAACAAAGCCCGATGCCAACTCTGTCCACACATCTATTCAAGTGACACCATCATAGGACCTAATCACATCAGCCACACCATCAGGGATTCGTTCACCTGCAAATCTACCAATGTGATATATGCCATCATGTGCCAGCAATGCCCCTCTGCCATGTACATTGACCAAACCGGCCAGTCTCTACGCAAAAGAATAAATGGACACAAATCTGACATCAGGAATCATAACATTCAAAAACCAGTAGGAGAATACTTCAACCTCTCTGGTCACTTAAAGGTGGCAATTTTGCAACAGAAAAGCTTCAAAAACAGACTCCAACAAGAAACTGCTGAACTGGAATTAATTTGCAAACTAGATACCATTAACTTGGGCTTAAATAGAGACTGGGAGTGGCTGGGTCATAACACAAATTGAATTTATTTCCCCATATTAAGTATCCTCACACCTTCTTGTCAACTGTCTGAAATGGACCATCTTGATTATCACTACAAAAGTTTTTTTTCTTCCTGCTGATAATAGCTCATCTTAATTAATTAGCCTCAGAGTTGGTATGGCAACTTCCACCTTTTCATGTTCTCTATATGTATATATATCTTCTTACTATATGTTCTGTTCTATGCATCTGATGAAGTGGGCTGTAGCCCACAAAAGCTTATGCTCAAATATATGTGTTAGTCTCTACGGTGCCACAAGTACTCCTGTTCTTTTTGTCCTAGAATACTTTGTTAATCATACAAAAAAGGCATGTGGATTAGTTGGATTTTTTTCCCCTATACCATATAATTGGACACAAATTCATACTACAAATATTCTGACTTTGAACTCAACAAAACAACAGAAACATCTAGTGAATATGCTGAATATAGCGAATGGCTCAGCCTTTGCTAAATCCTAAATAGAAATAAGCCAGCCTAGAAAGAAAAAGGAATAGATTGACACTGTCTTCCAATTAAAAAAATACACCATTTTATTCCAAAACATTTCCCACCACTTTCTTCTTAAATAAACAGACCTATCAGTAGGATGCCTGCAGAGTTTTCTGTACCTTACTAGAAGCATTATGGTGAGAAAAGATGAAAAATCCAACAATATATACAGTAAAACAAATTAAAACTAAACCAGGTGAAAAAGATTAGGTAAATTTTACTCTTTATTCAGTAATCTTTCTAAAGATTTAAAAAAACATTTGAAATACACACAAAAACAATTTACCTGGAAAATAAAATCCTGTGATGTCAGATCTTGCAATCACCTTTTGGCCTTTGAGAGTCTCAAATACTTTTCCTTTCTGTCTTTTCTTAGACTGTGCCTTTACATTCTCTTCTGTAAGTTTCTGTAATTGGGAAGATAATGATAACCCAATCAGCATAGGTCTATTGTTTTGAATGAATTAAGCATTCATGTAATTTCATGCTATGGAATAGATGTACAGTATTAATACTGTTGCTAATCAACAATAAACTGGATGATTGTAACTACTGGGAGGCTTCAGTGAATATGGTGAACTATATGATAGACAGAGCTGGCAACAATGCCCATCATTAAGCCTAACTAGCACTTTGTATTGTAAGATTCTGTTTTCGGCTGCTCACAGTACTGTTTATCTTTAATTATCCAGCTGAAACTTTCCATGCTGCTTGTCTGCCTCCAGATGAAGTATTTTGGAAAATCTCAACAAAAAACAGTTCATTTATTTCCAAGAATAAAGTTAGGGAAAAATGACGGTTACTCCCCTGTAACTGAGGTTCTTTGAGATGGGCCTTTTACCTGGGGTTTTTAGAACCCAAAACAGTGGTAATTTAGCTGTTTTATTTTAGGAGGTGTTAGGAACAAATTAATGGGAATACAGCAATTTTTGTTTGATAAATGATTAATACAAATAAGCGTGCTTTTATTTAAAACTATAATTTATTAGATATTAAGTATGTATAGGTTTAAGATATTTTAGATATAGTTACTTAGTTTAAGATGATTTTGAGTAATTGCTAGCTGGATTTTTAGGGGCTTTTGTTTGTTTAGCCAATGGGGAGTTTAGATGATAGGTGTTTTTTTAAGAAAAGGTTTTGTGGACTGCTTTGAGATATTTATTTTTATTTAATTTTTATAGTTAATTTTAATAAAATATATAATTTATAGTGATTTAGTGGGTCAATATAATAATTTTATTGGGTTATTTTTATAAATTATTATTTTAAAATATTTTCAGTATTTTTAGTTATAATACATTCGGGATGTTTAAAATTAAGATTTTTTATATATATTTTTTATTTTAATAAACTGCAAATATGCAGCTATTTGACCTTGTTTTAAAAAGGCTGAAGTTTATTTCTAGCTATGTGATGTTTGGTTTTTATCTAGCAATGGCTGCACATACAAAATGACTGACTTCAGTACTGTCAAGTTCTGGGGTAGATGCAGAAATGTCAAATTCAGGGGCAACGCTCCCCTTCTTGCAGACTGTATATTTTTAATATTAAGATCTGCAGACACACATACAGAACAAGTTCAGTGGATTACTTGCCAGCCATCCCAAGGCTGTGCTCTGGGTTAACAGACCAACCAATTTTCTTGCCACTCTACCCAGCTCAGGGGTGAAGGGCCTAACCTCTACCCATTCTTCTCCTCCTTGGTTACCTTCTTGGGGATCACTCTTACCGTGGGGGCTATGGGCACCTGCAGCTCTTCTAGTGTTTCAAGCAAGGGACCATACGGGGACTGCCCAGAAGAGTCCAAGGGAAAAGGAAGCTCACAGGTACCATCCTTCTCATCCTCATAATGAGGAGGATACAAGCAGAGATCCACCTCTGACTCACCCCTCCTTCTTAGGCGATGACTCCCACGAATCACAATCACTATTCCTTTCTGTTCTCTCAACATGGCTCTGAGAGCACAACTTTGTCTCTTACTTTCCCCATGATCTGCCTGGGTCTTATCCTGGGAATCCTTTAGTAAGGCTCAAACAGCAGATTCACTCCCAATTTTTTGTTGTTTTAATCCAGATGCTTTCTGCTCCAGCCTGTTACCCTCTCGCTCACTGCTTCTGCAGTGCCACTATCTGAGCTGCCCTCAGGCTGGATATTTCTTTGTCTTTCTTAATTTTATTTTTTTAACTTTTTATTTCTGCCTTTAATTGCTTTATCACTTCCATCTGCTTACAGAACCGCAAGAACACTCCAGGACTGGTAGAGCTCCCAGGCTTCCAAAAAAAACATTATCATGCTCCTGCATGAAATCTGCCAAGCTGTTATCCAAATCCATTTCCAGCTTTTATTTCTTTCCAGATGTTCCCTGTCTTTCTGACATATCCTTTTACACAACCAGACATTTCAGCCTGAACCCTAAATCAATAACAGAATGTGACCATAAATCAACTCACAGGCTGCGACCCTGTTCCACTGCCCCCCACCCCCGTTGTAAAACAAACAAACCAACCACTTGTATTAATCATTCCCTTCCTCTACCACTCCTGGCAATGGCTCACCAAATCTGTACCCGGGGTTTTCAGAACCCAAAACAGTGGTAACTTAACTGTTTTACTTTAGGCAGTGTTAGGAATAAATTAAAGGGAACACAGAAATTTCTGTCTGATAAATTTCTGTCTGATAAATGCAGCTGCAATTGAATTCAATGGGAGCTGTGCTTTGAATATATAAACATCTATAAAATGCAAAGTACTCTGAAAAATTAAAGACCTTTGGCATCTCAAATTTGGCTCCCAAAATTAGTGGACACTTAAAAATTTTGTTCTCAATCAATTTGTGCCTCAATTCCCTATTTGTAAAATGAGGCTAATACCATCATCTTATGTCACAGGGATTGTGAATATGCTTGTGAAGCACTAATAGGCTATGATGAGCAGCACCATAAAAAGCTCATAGGGAATGAAATTATTCTGGATGCAGTGCAGGGTTTGAATGGTGTACTGTAAATAAGGTCTCGGGCCCTACACTGAATGAGGAGGATAAAAAGAATTATTGATCAAACTCACGCTAAGATGGCATTTCCTGAATTCTGAGTTCTCAATTTTACAATATTAATCTTCTTTTGAGATTAGGGTTTTTATGCAATTATAGATCATTTTGTGAGGTTTAGGAGTCACCCCCTTTAAGGCAGCTGTTTCCTGGAGAGAAGATGGGGAGTTAGTTTCTCAGTTTCCTCACACCAAGGTCTCTCTCCCCCAAGACAGACAGATTTGGGGGAAAGATGTTATGAGGAATGGTATCTATGAAAAAACATGGGGATCTCTGGTCCTTGTTCTTCAGGACTTTGGGAGTGTCAATGCTTGATCCAGTCACCCCAAAACCTCACCATCTGCCTGGAGCAGTTCTCCCTTTCCCGCAGGCTCAGCAATCGGTCTGTTTGCTCCTGCATATCCCCACTACTGCCATGAGGGATCACTAGTGTTCTTCTATCTGCTAGCATTCAAATCAAACATTCAGTTTTTTGTCTCCTGAAGAAGTTATGAAAACAATATTCACAGGCAACAGAAAAAAAAACAGTTCTCTCGGATACTGGAAATCATGTAATCCAAATCAATTATTTTACAGGTAAATTTTAATAATTGGCAATAAAAATTCATCTACATTTACTACACTAGGGAAGTCTCTCTTGAATTGCACTGTATACTTCTCTCCATACTTCTAAAGCTAATGCATCTGAACACTAATCATGAGGAAGTGAGAGATTATAAAATATAAATCAAAATCTCTCCTGCCTAATAATTCTTAAAGCACTTATTCATCAGCACATCTGGCAAATAATAATATGCAAGTTCCCTTTTCCAAAGTCACAAAAATATACTGTTTGAAATCAGCATGCTTCTATGTAGGTTCCCACAGATTTACACTGTTTTTATACACTGTATTTATGCACAGAAATATAATCCACACATTCCTACAAAATACTGCTGAGAAGGGAGACCATTAGCTTCCTCCTTCATCGCATGACCTGATTAGTTTCCGCCCCTCCCCTTATAGCAGTACATTTGGCATTAATGCCAACAGTGCCCTGGAAAACAGTGGTGGTGCAGAAGACAGGCATGATTTTTTGTTGAATTGCTCACTGAGGGTTTTCCTGTAATTGTTATTAACACTTCCCCACTCAATTCTTTCCTGTAAAGTAATGCTGAAAAAAAACCAAACAGGCACACTTTTCATTAAAAGCCTGCTTTCTAATTTTACCCTGTTATTAGAGAGCAGTCAGAAACACAATACAAAATGAGCTTTATAAACATTTTTATTTTTCAGATATAGTCTATCACAAAAGAACTTACCTTAATTGTCTGCCTGCAAAATACGATAACAAAGGCTAGTTTAGAAGACAGAGGAGAGGGGTTATCACTCCCAATTTTTCACACTTTCTATCTGGTCACCTTACTTACAACACTCCTGCTAATACATCCCAGAATGATGTTCACTTTTTTTTTTTTTTTCACCAGTAGTACATTGTTGATTAGTTAAAGTTGTGATCCACTATAATCCCTGGATCATTTTCTGTAGTACTCCTTCCTAAGAGGTCACTTCTCATTTTGTATTTGTGCAATTGATTATTCCTTCCTAAGTATAATACTTGGATTTGTCCTTATTGAATTTCATCCTATTTATTTTACACTATTTCTCCAGTTTCTCAAGATCATTTTGAGTTCTAATCCAGTCCTCTAAAGCGCTTCCAACACCTCCCAGACTTTATAAGTGTACCCCCTATGCCATTATCCAAATCATTTATGAAGACATTGAACAGAACTGGACCCAGGACAGATCCCTGCGGGCAGGGCCGTTCTTAGGATTTATGGGGCCCTATGCAGCATTATTAAACTGGTGCCCCTATGCCTGATGGCTGCCTGGGCTTGCAGGTGTATTTTAGATAAAGGTGGTCTTTTGAAGGATTTATTTAAAAAACTATATGTCTGAAGATCCAAGCATTTAAGGCTAAAGATGAATACTCATACTGTGCATCTAAAAATCTATGCATGGACTTTTTAGAGATGTGATTTTATAATCTTCAGCAACACACTAATGAAATATTTTTAAAGCAAATTTTAAACTAAGGACCTGTAGACTAACATGTTCTGAGTAAATATTACAGTAATGCACAACTATTTTCGTCAGAAAATTCAGGAACTGTCAGTATATACCTGGGAGTTGGTAAAAGCCTGTTAAATGGTTTCATTACCACTTGAATGGCTCTTTACCAGTTTCAGTGTTGTGCTAATAGGTCTGGCAGGCTGGAAGGCTTTTTCACTTTTAAATACTAAGTTTCAGAGTAACAGCCGTGTTAGTCTGTATTCGCAAAAAGAAAAGGAGTACTTGTGGCACCTTAGAGACTAACCAATTTATTTGAGCATGAGCTTTCGTGAGCTACAGCTTCACACCTTCTTGTCAACTCTCTGAAATGGACCATCTTGATTATCACTACAAAAGTTTTTTTTCTTCCTGCTGATAAAAGCTCATCTTAATTAATTAGCCTCAGAGTTAGTATGGCAACTTCCACCTTTTCATGTTCTCTATATGTATATATATCTTCTTACTATATGTTCTGTTCTATGCATCCGATGAAGTGAGCTGTAGCTCACGAAAGCTCATGCTCAAATAAATTGGTTAGTCTCTAAGGTGCCACAAGTCCTCCTTTTCTTTTTAAAAACTAGATCCCCTCTGGAGGAAGACTCACCAGGCTGCGGCAGCCAGCTGTGGTGGGAGCCTGCAGGAAGGGTCAGAACAGGGAGAGGAAGAGGCGGGAGGGTGGACACTAAGACCCACGGGTGCCCCAAATTTTCAGGTTACCTACGCAGCCGCCTATGCTGCATATGCCTAAGTACAGCCCTGCCTGTAGGACCCCACTTGATATGCCCTGTATCATCTAAGCTATATTTCCCTACTTTGTTTATAAGAAGATCATGTGAGATAGTATCAAAAGCCAAGATATATCACATCTACTGCTTTCCCCCATCCACAAGGCTTGTTACCTTGTTATTACAGAGCAATATTTGGTTGGTTTGACATGATTTGTTCTTGACAAATCCATGTTACTTATCACCTTATTATCATCTAGGTGCTTACAAATCGATTGTTTGATTATTTGCTCCGCTATCTTTCCAGATACTGAAATTAAGACGACGGACTATAATTCCCTGGGTTGTCCTTATTCCCCTTTTTACAGTTCGGTACTATATCTGCCTTTTTCCTCTAGGATCTCACCTGTCCTCAAAGAGCTCTCAGAGAGGTGATCGTCAATGGCTCAGTGATCTCTTCAGCTAGTTCCTTAAGTATTCTAGGATGTATTTCGTCAGATCCTGCCAACTTGAAGACATCTAACTCATCTAAGTAATTCTTAACTTGTTCTTTCCCTATTTCAGCCTCAGATCCTACCCCATTTACACTGATGTTCACTATGTTAGTCATCCAATCACTGCTAATGTTTTTGGTGAAAAATTAAATGAGGCATTTAATACTTTGGCCACTGTTGCAATTTCTGTTAGTGTCTTTAGCTCCCCATTGAGTAATGAGCCTACCCTGTCCTTGGTCTTCCTCTTGCTTCTAAGGTATTTGCAAAATGTTTTCTTATTACCCTTTATATCTCTTGTTAGTTTGATCCTGTTTTGTGCCTTGGCTTTTCTAATTTTGTCTCTACAATGCTTGTGTTGTTTTTTCATATTCATTCTTGCCTGCATAACATTAGATGAGATCAAGATTTTTACCACTAAGTAAAATATGTTTGCTGTATTGATGAGCTAGCACCTGTGCTAACACTTTGTTTTCCATAAAAAGAAAAGGAGGACTTGTGGCACCCTAGAGACTAACCAATTTATTTGAGCAAAAGCTTTTATGAGCTACAGCTCCCTTCATCGGATGCATTCCGATCAAGTGAGCTGTAGCTCACGAAAGCTTATGCTCAAATAAATTGGTTAGTCTCTAAGGTGCCCACAAGTCCTCCTTTTCTTTTTGCAGATACAGACTAACACGGCTGCTACTCTGAAACCTTTGTTTTCCATGTGTCATGTGTTAGTGCCACCTTCTAGATACTCACCAACATGCTGGACCCATGTGCTTTACACTTCTTGAGTTTGAGGAGACTAACAGGGCACTGTCTCTCGGTTTCCAGGCACACACTGAGGGTGCATATTCTCTGTCTAGCAGCCCCTTGCGAGAGCTGAGACCCTGCTGTCCAACTGCCTGGGCCCTGAGACTTGTGTTGGCTCCTCCAAGCTCCCCAGTAGCTTAAATACAACCTTTTCCCAGAGCTTCAACCTAGTGGGCTCTCTGCTTCACAGTTTCCCTCTCCAGGGACATGCAATAGTTGAAGTACATAATAGACTTTGCAGAAAGTTCCAAAAACCAATCAGTCTTTACTTTAGACATCACTAGAAATAAACAGATCTAGACAAAATGATAAAACACATTGTAGAAGGTCATGTCCATCCCTCCCCATCAGGGCCGGAGGGAGGCTGTGCCCCCTTGCTGTTGCGTCTCTGCAAAGACTGGCTAAAAGGAGAATTAACAGCCTCAGAGGCCCTAACCCTCTAGGCAGGGCCTAACACCAACCAGTCTAGGGGCTCAGGCCCTCAGGGAGGCGGAGCACCAAAAAATCTTTCGCCTGATGTCCTAACTCAGGCAGACAGCCGACAACGCAGGCCTCTTGGCCTAAGGTGAGGAGTCTGCCACCCCAGTGGTGCAGTTGGCAGCAGGGAGTAGGGAGAACCAGGTGCACCCTACTCCATTGGGTCTCAGCCCAAGGCCCTAACAGTGGCAGAGGGCTCCATCACTGGGTTGGCAGGGATCCCACCGCAACACATCGACCAGTATTCTGGCCACAGCACTGGGCTAGTTCCTATGATCCCCTCATTGGATACCTTCACTTCGTGGGTGTCCTGTGTCTCCCCGGGGTACCCAGTTAGCAGCAGTCCCAGCAGCTCTTTGGTGTCCTTGGCAGCTCTGGCAGTCCCTTCAGGTCCTCAGTGCTGCAGAGGTCTCCCGCGGGTAGGAGGCATCTATCTCCTTCACCAGCTCCAGCCAAATTGAGCCGCAGGAGTTGCCTGTTATACTTCCTGTCCTGCCCCTCTGCTTCCAATGGGGCAGTGTGGCTGGCCAGGCTCCCTGCACTGGGAGGGGTGTTAGTTCCTCCCTGTCAGGCCTGGAGGGAGGCCACGCCCCCTCACTAAATACCTATATGCCATTCTCTGTCTGCTTTTTCACCACTCAAGTCTTCTTCAGGATTTGGGTCAGTGTCCTTTCAAGATTCCAAGTCTCCTCTTCTGCACCCCTCTCCTCATGGCTTCTCCTCTGGAACATGGAGTCTGCTCTTTATCTCCTCCAGAAAGTATGTCTCTTTGTTCCTCTCTCCTGCTCCCAAGTTTCCTTTGCCTCTCTGAGTCCCTCTAAGTTTTTAAATGCTAGTTTTTATATGGTTTCTTCCTCCTGCTTCTGGAAAAATTCCATTCTCTCAAACCTCAGCACCTTCCCGCTCCCACCCACCCACAAACAGAGAAGTTGGGAAAAACTTTTTTTTAATCTAGGATGCAGTTACTTGTGTGTTTTAAATTTATTCAGGGGCCAATACTCTTTAACAATTAACCTATTCATAGACAGCCATGAAAGGGCCATTTCCCTGTCTCCTTAGCACAAATAGTGTAAGGCAAGAGCACACTACAAATAAACATAACGGTTTAAGCATACTGTAAGGATTTGCTGGTCCTGAACCAGGCCCATGGGCTCAAAGGCCACTGCAGCATCCGCAAACACCATCCAACAGCTGTAGCGGTAACTGGAGAATTGGGAACCTTAAGGCCTTACACTCCAGTAAAGGTACCGTCCACAAGGACACAATTAGTGGCGCTCCGGAGTCCCTGATTGGGCTGGGTACACTAATTAAACCAGAAAGACACAGGAAGTTGTCTGTACAACAAGGTGGACCCTGGCTTGCTGCTGCTATAGACCCTGCCTCCATTATGTGATCTCACCTGCTGCTGGTTCCTGCCTCGTTCATGATCCCTGCCCCTGGTCTCCAACTCTGGCCCCAACCCTTGGCTCTAGCATATAGCCTTCAACTCTGACTTTAGCTCTGACCCAATTTCAGCTCTCACTGCCAGCTCAACTCCTGACTCCTGATTTTGGCTCTGACCCTGACTCGACTCCCAACCCTAACTCCTGCTCGAACCACTAGGTCTGACTGCCCAAGTCCCACCCGTGGCGCATACAGGGGGTTCATCATCTCAAACAGACTTAGTAAATTGTACATAGACAGATTCCCCCAAATAGTTACACCATGTAACCAAGATAAATTTAAATGGATCAACTTTCTTTTCAATGCATTTGGCCCAAAGAATGGTCACCAGCCCTACAATTCACCTAACTTGCAATAGAGCATGTACTCTGTAATCTTCTTTCGTACGGTTTATTCATTTTTGCCTTGTAAACTAAAGTAATAAAATGTGTCTGCTCATTTCCCCAAATGACCTACAGCCGACATAGCTAGAGGTTTTCAATATTCCTATAGTTCTATGCAGACGTCTAATTCATCCCCTTTACATAAGGCATACTTTCACAGATACCAACACAGCAGCAGCATGAATACAACACCAACAGAAGGTCAAAGCAGAGAGTGAGGATAACCCACACCATTAATTCAGTTGCAGGCTTACACAGAAAGCTGCTGTACCAAGGACATCCAAAAAGGATTACTACTACTTTTAAGTAGCTGTCAAGGTACTTAGCCATGCTTAAAAATAAAGGTTTTTATTTTAAATTTTAGCAAGAAAGCATCAGACTATTTGTCTATTTGCTGAACAGACTTTAAAGAATGTTTTGATTGTCCATCATTCACAGTACTTCCTACTATGGCAATTTTCATTCTGTACTACACAAGCTATTTAAGAACTGTTGATAGTTACCATCATATATTTCAACTGGCAGTTAAAATTATTTACATCCATTTAGTGGACTGAAGTCACAATTAGGAAAAAAACAGCAACCCTTTGAACAGTTTAAAGACTAGAGGCTTTATACTTCTTTGCATTGCATAAATGGAATTCTGATTACATCTGCATTTCTACCGCTCACTCGTAAAGCTTTTCAGGGGCAGATTAGCCATTACTGAAAATGGTGCTCTCATTAGACCCCTACAGCAGGTTGACTCAGGATAAGTGATTGCACAATGTTAATCATATCATGGTTAGCAACGTACACTGATACTTCAAAACAGCAGAAACATTACTCAGAATGAGCAAATGAAACATGAACATGTTTCTGCTACTGGTCAACTATGCATTCATGTGGAACGAGATGAATTAATAATCCAAACAGCTACGTTATCAGTTTAATATTTCCAGATAAAAATAAAATACATAAATCTAAGTCTGTTTTTGAAGATCTGAAAAGTTTTTTAAAACAAGATCCAAGAGTCTGATAACTATGTTACATTCTCAAAACAACATTTGTAGGAAACGGATTGTGATCCTCCTATTAGAGTAATATATATTCCTTATTCCTTAAAGCCAAGCTTATGTCTTCTGAGATGTAAATATCTGTTCAAACCCAAGTGTCACTTCACCATGAGCACTAACGCAAAAGAGGTAAGGTAGAAACTTCTTGTTCCTAACCTCCCAAACACTTAACACAAATGTGAAAATATGAAGTGAGGCATGTATTATTGCAGCTTATTGCCGCTACACATTTGCATACTGCTGACAGTGCTATTGCCATTAACAGTTCTTTTGTAACATCCTGAGGACATCACATCCACACTCCTGACCAGGCCTTCAGAATACCCAAAGAAGAAACTGCCCCCATCAAGTCCAGCTCAGTTTTTAAGCTAAGCGTTATGTATGGTGGAACAGGATTTTGGGAGCTCAAACAGCATAGAAATGTTCTATAAAACACAATAATCTATCACATTATAGAGTCTCAGTGCCTTGAGTTGATGTGCCCCCAATGTGTGAGGCCAAAACAACTTGTTTCAAGAAAAAGCTCTAGCCTACTTCTGGGCAGTCAGTTAAAAAATTATAACAATTTTGATAGCTATTTTACAAATCATAAATCTCTCCTATGCCAGAATTATCATCCAAGGCAAAAATGAAGAGCGAGAGACAAGTGAGGACACAATACATTTTACCAAATTAATTCTGAATTATGGAAAAACTGCTCTCTGAAATAGCTTTGAGATTCATACTGCACCATTCTTTCATTAAGTTATTGGCCTATGTTATTATACATAGCCAATTCAATTTAAACATAATTAATACAAAGAGCTCTTTGTATCTTAAAGTTATACTGTGAAAAAAGCCAACAACTCAACATGAAACATATGGGGATTACCTTGTACTGTATTTTCTAATCTCCACAGAATAGTGATAATAGGCCAGCTGCTGCTCCTACTGAAGTCAAAGGCAAAACTCCCACTGACTTCAATGGGAGAAGGAGGCTTATGTTCCATATATCTCTGAACAGAGGGCTATTTGTTAATGTAAACCTGTAGTTTTAACCAAGAAAATGGCATTATTCATACATTCACTATGCATCAGGAAGAGTGTGCTACTACCTGAAATACTTTACAAGGAAAAGACATTTCAACTATGAAAATACCGATAATTCACAGCTGTGCAGGTACCCTCACAACACCCACATTGGTTGGAACCAGATTACTTCATCATATAGATTACTAAAACCGGAAGGGACCATTATGATCATCAAGCCTGACCTCCTGTATAACTCAGGCAACAGGACCTCTTCCAGTGACTTCTGCATCCAGCCCAATCACATTATATCAATGTTTCATTTAAAACGATAACTTCCCTCACTCATAAAAATAAAGCAATGAAAAAGCAGAAAAATAAAGTATGAACTTGAAGATGATTTCTCCTCTTTTTTTTTAAGCATTTATTCTTGTTGTGCCTAAAGGCTCTCAATCAGGATTTCCTATTCATTTACAGTTGAATTTAATCAAATATTAACAGTACAGCTCAGCCTAAAGAATGTAAGGATCTATTAAAATTTAGAAGTCTGCTGCTGATCTTCCAATGTCAGCAGCTCCATCAAATAGTAAAGCACTTTTTGAAGCTGATGTGGATTTTACAGGAAAAAGTAGATAACTCACTTAGGAGAAATTGTTTGCATTTTAAAAAGTTCTCATTTTGAATTTTAAAACAGCGGTTCTAACCTCAACAATGAGCATGGAAACATCTTTCATAGGAAAAATATTAAAGCACTTTTAAAAAACATTCTTGATCTCTCCAGGAAATCTCTCAAGTACTCTACTGTGAGGCCTGCATAATGTCCTATGCTCTACTGAAACCTATGTTAAAGAACCTAAATGGTTCATAGAGTATGTCTACACAGGGATAAAAAACCTGTGACTCGCCCAGGTCAGCTGACTCAGGATTGCAGGGCTTGGGCTCCAGGGATGAAATATCATGGTGCAGACATTCAGGCTTGGGCTGGAGCCCGAGATCTGAAATCCTGCGAGGGTGGAGGGTCCCAGACCTCGGGCTCCAGCCTGATCTCAATGTCTACACAGCAATTTCTAGTCCTGCAGCCTTAGCTCTGCAAATCTGAGTCATCTGACCTGGGCCAGACATGGCCAGGCTGCAGGGCTTTTATTCCTGTGTGGATATACCAATAGAGCCTTATAAGAACCCCCTGCACTGTGAATTTCACCTAATGGGCTTTGCCTGTTTCAGATGCACCATTCTCATAGACTAAGCTGTCAGCAGGGAATGTGATTTTGTCATAGTAAGATCAGGTATAATTCACAGCACAGTCATGGTAGAAGATTGGTAAGTTCAGCAACCTTGTGAACCCTCCTGCCATGCAATATTAATTCGTTAGTTCACTCTGTGTAGTCCTCTTTGCACTGGGATTAGAACAAAGCCAACTAACTGTTAATCTGCGCCGGGGGGCTTGTGGGAGCCTGCCCTTGCCCCCATTTGTCCCCACTTCCACTCTGACCCCACCCCACAGACCTCTCTCCCCAGTGCAGAGCTCCTAAAAGTGGAGAATGAATTCACTGGGAATGAAGGGGTTTCTCCAGATTGGGGCATCGGAGCCTGGCATCTGCCAGTGAAGTGCTGAGCCCAGCAGCAGGCCCCAACAATACGCTAGAGAGAGAGACAGCAAAGGGGATTGGTGGCAAGGAAGAGATGGGGGCAGGTAGAAGGCTGGGCAAGTTGGGGAGATGGGGAAATCAGGGATCCAGTGAGCTGGGAGTGGAGAGGGAATATGGAGCAGGAGAGTCAGGCCTGGAGTCAATAAAGAAAGAAGGCAGGGAATGGGAGCTGTCACCACAGGGGACCTGTGGGAGGAGGAAGGCACAGACCCAGCCCTGTCCCCCCTTGGAGGTACGCACTAGGAAGAGGGGTTTGTGTGGGTAGTCAGAGTCAAAAGCTCTTTGCTTACTCTAAGAGAATGCTTAATTAATCCATGCAAATTTAAGAACATGAACAATACAGCCATTACAAATTATCCGCATTATAAAAGAACAATGTCATAATGGGTTCATCTTCATAGGGATAAAAAGCCTGCAACTGGCTTGGGTCAGATTACTCAGGCTGGTGGGGCTTGGACTCTCTTACCTCTGTGTAGAACTACCCAGTGTGGCTTGGCAAATAGGTTATACTGGCTGTCAATCCAAATCTTCCCAAAAACATGCCAGCATATGCTGATTATGATTGATCAAGATACTAAAAGCAAATATATGCTGCTTATTTTAGAAGGTCATAGAGACCAGTGAAGCGATTCTCAGCAGACTCCCAGTGAGAATTTTTCTTATAGCTGCACAAGCATTCAGTTTCTGCTCCCAAGTGGCAATCATCCTATGCCCATTCACAGAGCTCCTGTATCTCTAGAGTTCTACATACAGGAGGTATGTTATGATTCAGTGAAGATGTCTGTTACACTGCAGTGAATCTAAAGCTGGTATGTACACTGTATTTGTATGTTCAATGACATTTCAGAAAGCTGTAACTTTGTATATTCTCATGAGATATTTCTTTGTCTTACTGACAGCTTACCATTAAGGTTAAAATCATAGGGCCAGATTTTAAGATGGTGTAAATCAGCATAGACTCACTGAGGTCAATAAAATTGTGTAATTTTACATGAGTGGACAATCTGGCTCATAATGCTGCAAGTTGTCTTAGCAAAGCTCTGTGAGTTTATGAGTACAAATAAAGCTTTGAGGAACTTGAGGTATAAACAAAAAAATGTTGACAACATGGCATGATGCCTCTCAAGACTATTGCGCTAGAGCAGTGGTGCACAAACTGGGGGACGCACAAGAGGTACTCAAGGGGTGCAAAAAACCTGGGTCCCACAGGACCCGCTGCCATAATAGCAGAGGCAGGATAAAAATAGAATGGGTATTGCGGGGCGGGATGGGAGCAGGATTTAAAAAAATAGTCCTCCTGCCCCACAAACAACATGAACACCCCAGCCAGTAGCTACCGCTCTCCAGCTGCCCAGCTCTGAAAGCAGGGCCACCACCTGAAGCAGCACAAAAGTAAGGGAGGGACAAGTTCCGTGAATGATAAAGGGGGGCATGACTGGAAAAGTTTGTGCATTACTGCACTAGAGCATTTTTAACTTTAAATTTTATCCTTAGTCTCCACTGTCAACAAACCAGACCCTGTTTTCAGGGGTGTATGCAAAGATACTGCTAATTGAATGTACTGTTGAACATAAAAAAAAAAATAGAATACACAACAGCTTTAGATTCATTCCAGCCTACAACCATTTAAAGTGAATCATATTGTGTCAACATCCCTGGCATGCAACACTACCCCTGGTCTTTAGGCTGTTTCTATACTCATAGCTAGTGGCTTCTCCAAATCTTTCTGGCATGCTCCTCTTCCACCACCACCAATGCCCTTGCTAGAGCACTCAGTCTGGTACCTCAGACTCCCATCTGCCTCTTCTGAGAGCAGAAATGGATTTCCTTCCTCTGAGAACACGCAGCAGTCCACAATTCCAATTTGCATAAACAAAAGAAGGCGTATTTAAATACAGAAAATAGAGGGGGGGAATCAAAGTAAATACAAGAAAAGCACAACTAAACAAGACTGAACTAAAGCTTATGCGATTCTGAAACTTGTAGATGCCTTACTCCTTAAACACGTTTTAAAGTCTTACACTTCAATGTTCATTTGGTTCTACCCCTGCACCACAATGTCTCAAAGTATATAGTTCTCGCATCCTTTAAATGAGAGAGACCATTCGACCCATAATCAAGAAACTCTCTCTTGACAGCAAGAGTTTCATCAATTGTCAACCAGTCTATATCCTTCCTTGTAGAAGGAAGGTTACCGGGAAGGTTATAGTGAGAGTCTATTCTGACTTCACCTAAAGTCATCAGATTTCCTTTATCCCCTTCAGTCTGATTTTAAACCTGAGTCTGCTATGGAAACTGAATTAGTCTCGTTGGCTAACAATTGCCTAGCTATGTACAAAGGTCAGGTATCTTTATCAATTTCCCCTTGATGTGTCAACATACACCAACAGTATAGGTGTGTTTAAAAAAAATCAACGTTTACCACACTTCAGTACTTTCAACTTTAGTAAATTTCTGAAACATGCATTTGGTAAAAACCCCAGGGGCAGAAGAGAGGCTGAATGAAAGCACCGTGTACTGACACTGGCATTCAGCCATGACAGCAACTTTCTGTGGCTCAGTAAAATTGCCACATGAAAGTAGGCTTCCTGTAGGTCCACAGCAGCAAACCAATTATTCTGAGACAACGTGGGGACGACAGTGTATAGAGTGACCATTCAGAATCTCATGTACCCGATATATTTGTTGAGGTCACAAAGGTTGAGGATAGGTCTTATCCCTCCCTTGGATCTGGGTACCAGGAAGTACCGGGAGTAGAAACTGTGACCCTAATGTTCCTGCAGAACCTTCTCCACTATTCCCAAAGCCAGAAGAGAGCAGACCTGTTCAAGAAGCAATGTCTCGTGAGAGAGGTCCCTGAAGAGGGACAGGGAGGGACAGTAAGGAGGAGGCCTGGAGAGGAACTGGATGGCATAACCTGATCTGATGGTGCTTAGGACCCAGCTGTCGGTAGTGATTGAGCCCCAAGCATTGTGAAAGTAGGCCAGCCTGTCCCGGAGTGGGAGATGACGAGTGAGGCGCAATGCCTGGAACAGTGCTCTGGACCAAGGAGTCAAAACGGGCACTTGGAAGGCGTTGCGGGAGGGAACGTAGGCTAGCCGAACCCTGAGCCTGTCTGCTTTCTCCTGTGGGACCTGTCCCTCTTTCTGGGGTAGTCTCGTTGCGTCAGAGGAGGGAAAGGCTGGCCAAATATGTGCTGCGGGTACTGCTGATGCTGTTAGACAGCAGAGTGGTGCCTCTCCACTGGCAGCATGTACACCTCCAAGGGTAGCCCTTGGGTCCTTGAAGGGGTGCAGCGTCTCATCAGTTTTGTCAGAGAACAGTGTATGGCCGTTGAAGGGCAAATCCTCAATGGCTTGCTGGACATCAGAAGCAATACCTGTATTCTGCAGCCAGGAACCCCTTCTAGTGGTGACCACAAAAGCCATCACCGTGTCTGTGACATTGAGTGTGGTCTTTAAGGACACTGTAGCCACCAAGCAGCCCTCAGTAACAAACACTCAAAACTCCTCCCATGAGGCCTTGGTCAGCTGGTCTGCAAACCTTGACACAGCTGTCCAGTTAAAGTTATACATGGACATCAAGACTTGCTAGTTAGCAATTCACATCTGTAAGGAAGAGGAGATATAAACCTTCCTGCCCCTGGGGTCCAATCATTTGAAGTCCCTATCCTTGGGGGTGGACTTAAACCTGCCCTGCCTGACTCAGTTGCTCACCACAGTTATGACTAGGTAATTTGGGGATGGATGGAAGTAAAACCCTGCAAATCCCTAAATGGGAATGAAAGAGCACTTTTCCAAGTTCTTAGCCACAGGCAGTACTGAAGCTGCCATGCTCCTGAGGGCTTTAGCCAGTTCAAGGCGTGCATATTTTATAGGGAGGATGACTCTCCCAGGGGCAGTAGATGGCTGTAAAATATCCATAAATTTGTGGGTGTTCTCTTGGAAGAACTCTGCTTTGGTTCCAAGGGAAGCAGCTACATGCCACAAAAAGTCTAGATACGCCTTAAAATCCTCCAGTAAGAAAGAGGAGGATAAGCCAGTCAAGCACAGCATTGTTCAGGGATGAAGACGAGGCCCTTAACTGATTCGAAGCCAGATCCTGTTCCATGGCTGACAGACCCAGGCAGGATGACTCTGGAGGCTCTGCAGGGAGAAGGACCACCGGTGCCTGGGCCTGCAGTAAATGGACCGTCACTACCACAGACTTGGCTGGTGATCTTGCCTTTGAGTGAGACCTCCACGATACAGATTAGGCATTGGCAGCCAGGAGGCAGCAGGCCAGGGACCTCTGTCGCAATCATGAGATGTGCACCAATCCTGGTACCCATAATGGTCCATCAATGGCCCTTGACGCTGGTCAGGCGATGGAGAGCAGGAGGATGACACTGACTCAGATGTAGAGAAGCCTTTGGATCCTGGAGACAAGGGCAGAGCGAGACCAGAGGCAGCAAGTAGGCAGTCTGACTTGTCCGTCGCCCAGAATGAGGTAGGAAACGGCATTGCTGATGGAAGCAGTATCATTGGTACAAAGTATGCTGGTGTTGGAAAAGGTATCAGTCCTGAAGTGACCAGCGGTACCAGAGTATCTGATGGTACCAATGTCAAGGGCGGTGAAAGCTGCCACAAGAAGCATTTGTGGTGCCGACTGCAGTGGTGCCGAGGAGGTTCCTGGTACCAAAGTCCCCTGTACTGATCCCAGTACCAATCCCACTTCCACAATCTGTGGAAGAAAACAATGGGGTGCAGTGCCAACAGACCCGAGAGTTCCATGGCTCAATCAGTCAAAGGGGCTATAGTTGACACAGCCTGGGCAAAGTCCTGGGCCAAGGGAGAGATTGGGACCGAAAGGCAAAGGAGGTCTGTCGCTGCCTGGTATGCCACCAAAGTGGAAAGAGTCAGCACCGGCAACTCTCTCATTGGCACCAGACTCACACACACCTGGAGAAACCCAGAACCAGGGTTTCTAACATCCCTACTAGGTCCTGGGGAAGGGCTAGAGGTACCCATGCTATCCTGCATGCCAGCAACAGCTCCATGCAGGCACATTACAAGGTCTATCTATTAATTTAGGATAAAATGTACCCCAATGCATAAAGCACATCCAATGTCCTATTCATTACTTAAGCTCCACTGAAGTCCTATGTTAAGAGTTTAAGTAGTGTACAGGGCCTTTTGTGGGCCCTCTGCACGAGTGAATTTCACCTTCAGGCTCTTGCCCAAGAAGGTAGATTGATCTGTCTTTCTTCTTCGGCTTGGGGCATTTTCTTTTAATCAAAATTCTATCAAATTTAGTTATGTTTTTATGTGTGTGGTTTTAAGAAAAACATGAAGAGTTTTTGATAAATGAATTTCAATACACTGAAAAGGTAAGTAAGTAAATGCTCTTGGACTGTCAAAAGCTACAAACACAGAAGCACACTGTAAGAAGATGCGGCTTGAGAATCCCGATTACAACCTCTCATTAAGGACAAGTTACTGCTCTTTGAGGACTTTTTTGTATTCATGCTGGCACTAATGGTAGTAAGTATATTTATGTTCCTACTGGGAGAGAGCAAAATTCTACTCTGAGGCTGACATGCCGTGCATCTTGTTGTTATACCTTTAATTGTGTTCAAATGCACTGCACAAGGATCCTTTTGAAGTGGAAATCTGAAGTAAGCATGAACCTTTGTAGAGGACTGAGTCATTTAGAGATATTTCAGTGCACTTTATGTTTCTTTCTGAATGGGTTGCTCACAGCACTGGCAACACATCGAATCTTTGAGCTGTCAAGTTTCAAACAGCATTTGACACACTGAGCATTCTCTGTCAGGCAATCAAGATTGTCATTCATCTCAATATCTTTCACCTGCCACTTTCAACAGGCATTGTGATTGTCAAAGAGAGCAGAAACATCACAACCAGTGAGGCTAAAGTCAATCTCTGAGTTTTTTATTTAAAAAGCAGTATTTAAAGAAGTCATACTGTACCTGTGGATACACCAACATGGCTCCCACTGAAATCAAAGAGAACCACATGTGCACCTCCAAGGGCAGAATTTGCCTCATCAGCTATTCCTTATATCTTTGGACAGGAAAATAAAATTAAAAAAAAAATCACCATTTTCTTTGGAAGTGGGAGCCACGACAAACCCAACAAATACAAACTTCTTCTCCCTTGTCATCCTCCACTTGCTAAAAGCAATTTGATTTTTGAAGCCACAAATTGCAGTTAGGTGTCCAACTCCCATGGACTTTCAATAGGAAATAGGTGCCTTCATAGCTTTGAAAATCTAACTACCTTCATATCTTTGAAAATCTCCCTCATAACTGCATTCAGAAAACTTTTGGAGGTGAAAAGCTGAACTGGTTTATCTGCTAGAGACAGAGAGAGATTGGGCAATACCTGTTCGTAAGATTCTAGATGAGATTCTTCATGTGCTGCTGGGTGAAACTGTACAACCCAACTGTCCGGATTTGCATATCTGAAAACTATCAGCTCTCCAGCACAGGAAATAGTGCTGCTTTTTATTAACAGAATACTAATGTGAACCATGTATTGGTTATGTTAGAAACCAAACTATGCAGCGGTACAATTATACTGATTTATACTGATACTGTGAGGTGTTGCGCACTGAATCCAAAGGGAAGTGAAAACACTAGGGACCAGATCTTCAAAGGTATTTAGGTTCCTAATTTCCAATCTGGGACTAAGCACCTTGCAGCACCAAGCCCTTGCACTGTAGTTACTATGAAAATGAGAGAAACTTAGGAAAATGTTTTCTGTAGCCATTCTAAAAATTGTGATCACTAGTGTCTCTCGATGTTCAGCCACATCCTTAAGTTTATCCTTAGATTTCATACTATGTAATTGTTGCTAAATTAAGTAGCTGTCTTGGATCAATAAATATTTCATCACACAAGTTATTTTGAATCTAAAGCATTAGATCAATTAAAATTGTAATCCATTTAAAAATCTTAATTAGAGAAGGAAAATTCTTTTCCAAGAAGTACTCAGAATGATAATCAGTTTAGCCTTGACAATTATTTTAAAAAGCTGTTTATGCATTTTTATAAAAATTAAAAAATATTTATATTTGTAAAGAAATTCTAAATTAAAACAAAACAAAAAACAAAAAGAAAACCCACCATACACACAGACACACACACATGCACATATTGACTTCAAGACATTTTGTAAGAAAATACTAAAAAAAAATTTCCATATTCCAAAAACAAAACAAAGAAACAAACAAAACCCCCCAACAACAAATATTTAAGACTAAGGCCAAAAATGTATTTATCTATCACATAACTTACAAAACAAAAACAAGAAAGAGAATATGTAAGCATATCATAAATATTACACTCAAACAAATAAACAACCTGTTCTTGTTAAGCCTAAAGAAATGTAACATTCTACTACGTCCTTAACTCTGACCCATAGGTAGTTTTGTACTTTTGTTATCTCAATTTCAGCATTCTTTTTTAGGGATACTGTTAAGTGGCAAATATTATCTGTTAATAATATTGTCAAACCAAAATGGAATCTGTTGGCAAATTACTCATAACTGCTGTTTCTTAGAAATAAATGTTCATTGATTTATGGTAAACTTTTGTATGTATGTGACCTGCATTTGGGGCTGATTAATTTGTACAGGGAGGGAGTATTGATTTGGAGTCCAAATCTACTTCCCTCCACCACTGTAAAACTGTTGGAGAGCTGAAGGCTTGACACTGTGCCTCTTTTGTGAGGGCTGGCGCTGTGCCTCAGCATGGGTTGGGATAGTGAAAGAGTAAAATCATGAACCTTAAGGTTGGACTCTTCCTACAGCACAAGTTCAGATACTTGTATTCTATACTGGAGCTGCAGCCACCCACAGGTACTTACAAGGAAGTGATATACCAAGTTTGCCAGCTAGTATTTCACCTGCATACCACACCAAAACCATGCCCCCCCACACACACTCAACTCTTCAGAATAGTTGCAAGCCCAGAACTTGCCTTCTACAAACTGCCCTCTAAAGAGCTGGAATAGAGAAGTGGTGACCATAAAGTTATTGCAATTGCCAACAATCTACAAAGCAATGGAAGTTTTAGCTTACCGAAAAAACATGTAAAGAATATGTTATATGTACATAAAGATATAGAAATGTCCTACAGGAATCTCATTAGTATGCAATAATAAAACTCACCGAAAGACTGGAGGGCCTGCACAAAGCCCACTTAAGCTTTCTATCAGCCTTGTGTTTAGGAGGATCACAAGCAGAGAAACTGCCAGGGGACAAAGAGGATATGTTTACACTGAATACTAAGCCTTGGCTCTGACTCAGGTTTAAGCCGAAGCTCTGCTTCCATTTACTCACAAAGCAGTCTCACTCAGGTCAGCAAGCACTCAGGACCAGGTCCTACAACCCTGCTAGGGAGATGGGTCAGGGCCTAAATCACTCTGAGACTCAGGTCCAATCCCTTTCATTTTACAATGTGGACGCAGTGAAAGGTACAGGCCTGAGCCAGAAGGACTGTGTAGTGCAGAATGGACGTGTTAGCATGGCTGTGAGACCCAGGTCCAGTAACTGTAAGCCCAGATTTACCGTGCAGTGTGGATTCTCCAGCCTGGGCTTGGAAACACCAAGTCCACAAGCCCAGATCCCACAGCACTGGGTTTACAATCCAGTGTAGACATACCCAGAGAAGGGCTCAAATTTGCTGCACTTACATGGCCCAAAAGCACCCCGAATGGAAATGTGGAGGTGCAATGGCCACTATTTCAGCCTCAGAGATTGGAATAACGGTGGCAGATAGCCAACAGATTGGGCTGGTGGTGGAGTCTATCCAGTCCAACCCCTATGGAGTTCCCTGCACAAAATCTAACTACTCAGGCTTAGTATGATGCAGGGACATGAATTTCACCCTAAATGATTACATTTAAGTATTCTTTTTCAGAGGAAACAAATCTACCTTTTGTTAATTAAAAGAAACATGAGGTATGTGTGTTTGCATATATTTGCATGTATAGGTATGACTCTAAGAACTCCCCAATGCCAGATGGCACACAGTTATTATATTTACCCAAAAGGTAGCATGTAATATATCACTGGAAAACTAATAACTCAATGATCATTAAAATTTTCACGTGATATATGTATGTTTAACCCACAAAGAACTTTACAGGTGTGCTGGAAATATGTGACTAAAATGTGTTTAGATCAAGCGTGTCGGTGGAGTTGACAAATGGGTTTTCTCTAGACCAGGCGTGGGCAAACTATGGCCCGCAGGCCAGATCCATCCCACAGGATGTTTTAAGCCGGCCCTCAAGCTCCCGCTGGAGAGCTGCAGCCAGGGAGCAGGGTTGGGGACCGCACCACACGGCTCCTGGAAGCCATTTGCAGTAAGCCCTGCCAGGAGCCTGCACCCCTGAGCCCCTCCCCACAACCCCAGCCCTGATCCCCCTCCTGCCCTCTGAACACCTTGGTCCCAGCCCAGAGCAGCCTCCTACACCCCAAACTCCTTATCCCCAGCCCCACCCCAGAGCCCTCACCCACCCCCCGCATCCCAACCCAGAGCCCCCTCACACACCCTGAACTCTCCATTTCTGGCCCCACCCCCAGCCGGAGCCCGCACCCCCCCTGCACCCCTACCCCCAATTTCGTGAGCATTCATGGGCCACCATACAATTTTCATACCCCGATGTGGCCCTCGGGCCAAAAAGTTTGCCCACGCCGGCTCTAGACAAAGGAAAGAGGCTAATACCTCAAACCAGGTGTGGACAAATTCAACAGACTACTCTATTGTATTGGAGGTTGCAGGAAGAGATCATTTGCTTTGTTAAAATCAGCAGTGGGGAAGGAACCAGCATGGAGTCTACACCCAGCCTACCATCTATACCCGGCAGGGCAAAGGAACTTTATCTGGGGATATCCTTCAAAGTATACATTTCAAAGATTTAATGGAATATAAAGAGAGAGGAAGAAAAACCCTAAGTTATCCTTCACCTGAAGAGACAATGGAAACAAGCATTCTGAGCTCTGTGAAAGATCCTGGCCAGAATGCCTGATCAGCCATGCTGGAAAAGAGACTTGATGAGAAACACTTCTTTGAAGAAGAGAGACTAGTTTGTTGTATCAGGTTTTAGTCTTAAAAGTGTATTTTCAAGTTTGTAGCGTGTAATCCTTTCTAACTTTATTTCTTATACTTGGTATCACTTAAACCTTTTTGGTTAATAAACTTTTTTACTTTTACTATAAACCAATTTAGTGCTTTGATTCAAATAGAGTGATCACCTTAACCCAAGTTAAGCTAGTAAACTGCTGGGTACTGTCTCTTTAAGGAACAGCGAACTTAACTTCTGTGAATGTTCAGCAAGAGGGTTGGGCACTACAGGGCAGACAGTTTGGGGAAAATTCATGACTGGGGAGGGATTGGGGTCACTCTGCAAAAAGTAATTGGGCAGTGGAAGCCAGGGTGTGGCCTGTATGCTTGTCTGTTGGCTGTTGGTGTCTGGACTGTGAGCCAAAGCAGCATAGCATTTAAGATCCTGGAGTTGCAGGGCAGGCGGTGACACAACCCCTTACTGATCTAGTTACAATAGGGAAACAAACTTTTCTACAAAATAGCAGGAGATCACTACAGCTTTATCTCTTTTTAGAAGCATGATTAGCAACTCAGTCTGCATGTTCTTCCCCAGTTTGTACAGAGTTATCGTTAGTGCCAACCTATCATGTAGCTAAGTGACAGGTGAAATTATCCTAGGAGCACACACTGAAGAATATTTGAAAGAAAATGTTTGATTGCCCTGCTAGTACAACCTACCATTTTACTGTGGTTGATGTGCGATACAGAGGTTCTGTGAATTTCCTTTTTGGCAGCTTCCTGAAGATCAGAGGCTTGTTGGACGTATGTTAACCCTGCCAAAATCTCATCTTCCAAAAGTGTCACATCATCATAAGAAACAGGCCAACCCAGATTTTCTAAAGCCTGTAGCAAAGTTTCTTTGTGTTCCATGTACGAGACTGGCTCCTCCTGCTCAAACCTTTAAAAACATTACAACCGTTTACAATTATACATTGTAATGTTTTTCATTTTCACTTTACATATGTTAAGTAATTAAGGAGCACACTGCTCCTGTGAAGTAAATAGGTGCTAACTTCACTGCTCTTAGGGCTGTTCTACATACAATTTTTGTACCATTCTAACTATATCAATTTAAAACCCGATCTGATTGAAGTGCTACAAACCCCATTGTAGGTGCAGTTATACCAGTGTAAAGGTACTCATAATCAGTATAGCTTATTCCCTCACAAACCAATCCTTGGACTGCTACTCACTGGCTAAGTAGAGAAGGGTTTATGCTGATGCCAAAGAAGATGATGTCCCAGCCCTCCCAAACCCGTGCCACTCACACTGAGCATCGAGTAACACTGTTAAGGGGAAGTGCCTATTCTCTTTTACAAAAGTGAACAGCAAGGGGAGAAAGGAATCCTCTCACTTTGTAACTCAGTGGGTGGCAAACCAAAACCTGAGGCTTACATGTTACCCTGTGTCACACATAAAATTATTTACCAGTAAGGTGTAGACAGAAAATACTTGAAAATAAAATAAACTGGCCATGACAAGAGCAGCCAAAAAAGTGTGTAAAATATTTATGACCCGATTCTCAAAAGGTGCTAAGCACCGTAGCTCCCATTCCATTAATAACTGTTTCAAAAATTAAATTATTGAGACAGGAAGAAGGTGAAAACTTACTTGTCTCTTTCCTCTTGAGATAGTGCTCTCCAAATAATTAGATTTAGGCGCCTATTAAATAAAAGAAAACAGTCAGTGTGTGTCTGATTATCATAATACCA
This sequence comes from Lepidochelys olivacea, assembly GCF_965140295.1. Lineage (NCBI taxonomy): Eukaryota > Metazoa > Chordata > Testudines > Cheloniidae > Lepidochelys > Lepidochelys olivacea. Next base: position 122,052,480 of record NC_140411.1, on the reverse strand, counting down.
ATGAATAAACCAGAACACACAGTTCTAAAAGATATCTACCATGATTTGTATTCTGAAAGCACAAACAGTGTTCTTATCATTCCACTATGAATTTATCATCTGCAAAAGGATATAAGAAAACAGCATCTTCCATCTGGTAGCAACATGATTATTTCAGGGTCACTGAGAAATTAGTGGCAATCACTACTGTTTCCTGCAGGAATTTCAGTGGAGAGTTCTGTCCAGCACCCAGTAATCTAAACTAAGCAATAGTGCTGATTTAATGTCAGCCAAGAGCTGCCCCCGACAAGTTAACAGCTTCAGAATGAAGGCACTGGAGAAGCAATGTTAATGATTTTTTTCCCCACTTAAAAATCAAATGCAATCACACCATTTAAATTTCTACTTCATTCCACTCTGCCCATTAAGGAAAGCTGCTGTGGTGAAAACAGAACTGCCTACCCAAAAGCACTCAAGTGCTGTCATTTTAAAAACACTTCAGGTTTTTTTCCTTTGTTGCAGATGATTGGTCTTTCTTTCTTTTTTTTTTTTTAAAGACATAGATTACAAGTTTCTATTAGCCAATTTTATCCCTAAATGTCAACATCCCAACAAGTAAGGCATCACATAACTCTCTCTTTTATTTCACAGTGCAGAAGCAAATCTCTGGGGGGTCCTAGGTGCCATCATATAGAAAAGTGAACTCTGCTATATTATTGTTTACAAATGTCTGAGCTGGCATCAGTTCATTCCAGAGACGACTCAAACCTTTCCAAACACGTGTCCTTTTCCAATCTTGGTGAATTAACTGTTGCACTTAAAAAAATCCCCAACAGCCTATATAAAATTAGATTCTGAACATGGATTTCTGACTGATTCAGTTCATCTGCCAAGGAAATCAAGAACCAGCTCCTTCAGAATGTAAATTACTAGTACATTCATATTCTGCATTCTTGGCATGCTCAGCTGTCTATTTCACACTTCTAAAGGCTGCACATTCATAACTAGCTAATTTGCAAATGTTTGTAACTATTTAAGACCACACATGCTTTGTAGATCCCAGCTTTTTTCTCCTTTGCTGAAGTATATTTCTCTGTGGGAACATTAAATTATTGCCATCACTTTCCTACCTCTCAATTTTATGCTAATAGTAAATCTATGTATGGTGAGGTTATTGTGATGGTTTCTTCTATTCTTGAAATTAGCATGTACTAACATATTGTCTAATTTATAGATATCAAAACAAATTTGCGACTATTCAGTAAGCTGAACCTTAGTAAACCTTGCAGATTCAATTATCAGAAATGTAATACTGTATTCATAGCAAAAAAGACATGGTTAAATTGGTGTTTCAGATGGAAATGTGGAGTTATAATTTGTCACTTACATCCACTACAGGTCGAAACTTGGCATCTAGGCAAGGAATGATTTCACCTTTCACATGTACCCCACCCCCATCCTCAATGACATTTGCTGAAACTGTTAAAATCTTCATTGCAGCCTTGCAACTGCAATGCTATAGTTTAATTATACCAGTGTTTCTATTTTATAATCTTAGTTTCAAGGATTTATAGTTTGAGAATTTGGGAGTTTAGAAAACTGCTTTTACTAAAAATTGGTACATACAGTAGAACCTCTGAGTTACGAACACCTCGGGAATGGAGATTGTTCATAACTCTGAAATCTTTGTAACTCTAGTAACTTTGAACAAAGCAACGAGGAGTCCCTGTGGCACCATAGAGACTAACGAATTTATTTGGGCATAAGCTTTCATAGGCTAAAACTCACTTCATCAGATGCATGCAGTGAAAAATACAGTAAGCAGTATATATATACACACAGCACATGAAAAGATGGGAGTTCCCTTTCCAAGTGAGGGGTCAGTGCTAATGAAGCCAATTCAATTAAGATGAAAGTGGTCTATTCTCAACAGTTGACAAGAAGGGGTGAATATCAAGAGAGGGAAAATTTCTTTTGCAGTGCTAACGAGACCAATGCAATCAAGGTGGACATCGGCCATCTCCAACACTTGACAAGAAGGTGTGAGTATCAGCAGAGGGAAAATTACTTTTTGTAGTGACCCAGCCACCCCTAGTCTTTATTCAGGCCTAATTTGATGGTGTCCAGTTTTCAAATTAATTCCAGTTCTGCAGTTTCTCGTTGAAGTCTGTTTTTGAAGTTTTTTTGTTGAAAATTGCCACTTTTAAGTCTGTTATTGAGTGTCCAGGGAGATTTAAGTGCTCTCCTACTGATTTTTGAATGTTACAGTTCTTGAGGGGCATTGCTGGCACATGATGGCATATATCACATTGGTAGATGTGCAGGTGAACGAGCCCCTCATGGCATGGCTAATGTGGTCCTATGATGGTGTCCCTTGAATAGATATGCGGGCAGAGTTGGCACCAGGGTTTGTTGCAGGATTGGTTCCTGGGTTAGTGTTTTTATTATGTTGTGTGTAGTTGCTGGTGAGTATTTGCTTCAGGTTGGGGGGCTGTCTGTAACTGAGGACTGGCCTGTCTCCCAAGGTCTGTGAGAGTGAGGGGGTCATCCTTCAGGGTAGGTTGTAGATCCTTGATGATGCGTTGGAGAGGTTTTAGTTGGGGGCTGTAGGTGACAGCTAGTGGCATTCTGCTACTTTCTTTGTTGGGCCTGTCCTGTAGTAGGTGACTTCTGGGTACCCTTCTGGCTCTGTCAATCTGTTTCTTCACTTCAACATGTGGGTATTGTAGTTTTAAGAATGCTTGCTAGAGATCCTGTAGGTGTTTGTCTCTCACTGAGGAATTGGAGCAAATGTGGTTGTATCTTAGAGCTTGGCTGTAGACAATGGATCGTGTGGTGTGGTGTGGATGAAAGCCGGAGGCATGTTGGTAAGTACAGCGGTCAGTAGGTTTCCAGTATAGGGTGGTGTTTATGTGACCATCACTTATTTGCACTGTCGTGTCCAGGAAATGGATCTCTTGTGAGGACTGGTCCAGGCTGAGGTTGATGGTGGGGGCAGAAATTGTTGAAATCTTGGTTGAATTCCTCAAGGACCTCCTTCCCCTGGGTCCAGACAATGAAGAGGTCATCAATGTAGCTGAAGAAGAGTAGGGGTGCTGGGGGTACCCACGTGACCCCACAGTATGCCAACATTTTTATGGCTGACTTAGAACAACACTTCCTCAGCTCTTGTCCCTTACTACAGGACAGGCCCAATGAAGAAAGTAACAGAACGCTACTAGCCATCACCTACAACCCCCAACTAAAACCTCTCTAGCACATCATAAAGGATCTACAAAATTGCTTATGGAATTTTGCACCATGGAGTTCACCATGGAAAGGCATATACAGTAGAACCTCAGAGTTACGAACACCAGAGTTATGAACTGACCAACCACACATCTCATTTGGAACTGGAAGTATGCAATCAGGCAGCACAGACCCCCCCCCCCCACCCCCACCCCCACAAAAAAAGTAAATAGAGTACCATACTGTGTTAAACATAAAGTACTAAAAAAAAAAAAAAAAAAGGAAAGCAGTATTTTTCTTCTGCATAGTAAAGTTTCAAAGCTATATTAAGTCAATGTTCAGCTGTAAACTTTTGAAAGAACAACCATAATGTTTTGTTCAAAGGTTTCAGAGTGGTAGCCATGTTAGTTTGTCTCATGAACTCAGAAGAAACAATATTTTTGGTTTTGAATAATTTTTCACTCACTTCTAAAGGAAAAACAGCTAAAACGTTCATTTTGAAATTTTCATTAGAATTAATGCTCATAACAACTAATGCCTTCAAGCAGTTTTATTTTTGACACATATTTGTAAAAACATTGGACCCAGCCCTACAAGCCCTTATTGATGCTAGTAATCCTGACTCACTTCAGTCAATGGGACTAGCATCAGTAAAGATCACTCATGTCAATAAGTTTCAGAGGGACCAGGCATAGAACTTTAAAAGTCAGTCCTGTGTTCTAGCTCTTCAGTAAAACACACATAATATTTTATCAGAAGACATTTTTCTCATCCTTACAACTCCACTAAAGTCAACCAGGGTTATTTTCCAACAACATTCCACAGTACTGAACAAGATGGAAATAGTTTTTCCATCATTAAAAACAAGGACAAAATTCCCATTGACTTCAATTAACATTGGATCAGGCCCCCTAGACCTATTAACATTCAATCTATTAAGTGCAAAATAAAAACAAATATATCTTAATTGATTTCCATAAATATTATACAAGTTAAACAGTTTCCAAATCAGTTTTTATTTTAAGACCATGAAAGACAGGGCAGGTCTACCCTAAAAATTTACATCGATGCAGCTGCACCGATGCAGCTGTGCCACTGTAGTGCGTCTGGTGAAGACACTTTAAACCAACGGAAGAGAGCTCTCCCGTCAGCTTAATAAGTCCACCTCCCTGAGAGGTGGTAGCTGTGCTGACAGGAGAAGCTCAGTGTCCCATGATGTATGGTTTTCCATCCCAGCATTCCATGGGCTTCCAGCTTTCTTTCAGAGTAGCAGCCATGTAAGTCTGTATTCGCAAAAAGAAAAGGCACGTTAGAGACTAACCAATTTATTTGAGCACAAGCTTTCGTGAGCTACAGCTCACTTCATCCTTTGTGGCATTTTTCAACGGTCCTTGTTTGCTGTGCATCCCAGCATCTTCGAGTGAAGGGATTGATCTTGCACTGCTCTCCTATGCTCTGATAACTGTCATTAACACATCATGGAGGGCAGTGTTGTTAATCACGAAGTTCCTAACTGAACAAGACTCCCAGTTGCCTGACATGCTGTGTGATATGGATAGGAGCAACTTTAAATTTATTTTGACATTCACAGAACAGCTGCACAAGGTGGACTGTTGTTTTTGGTCTTGGGAAAGAAGCACTGAATGGTGGGATTGTATTGTCATGCAGGTCTGGGATGATGAGCAGTGGCTACAGAACTTGCACATGCAGAAAGCCACCTTCCTGGAACCGTGTGCGGCGCTCGCCCCAGCACTGCGGCACAAGGATACCAGAATAAGAGCTGCCCTATTGGTAGAGAAGCGTTTGTCAATCGCAGTGTGGAAGCTTGCGACTCCAGACTGCTATTGATGGGTCGCGAATCAGACTTGAGTTGGAAAATCGACCATTGGGGCTGTGTTAATGCAAGTGTGCAGGGCAATTAATTGCATCCTGCTACGAAGGACCGTGACTCTGGGAAATGCATGTGAAATAGTGGATGACTTTGCAGAAATGGGTTTCCCTAACTGGAGGGGCTATAGATGGCACACACATTCCGATTTTGGCACCAGACCACCTTGCGACAGAGTACATCAACAGGAAGGGATACTTATCCATGGTGTTGCAGGTGCTTGTGGATGACCATCGGTGTTTCACTGACATCAATGCAGAGTGGTCCAGGAAAGTGCATGACACACACATCGTCAGGAACACCAGCCTGTACAGAAAGCTGCAAGCGGGGACTTTCTTTCCAGACCAGAAGATTACAGTGGGGGATGTTTAAATGCCCATAGTGATCCTGGGAGAGCCAGCATACTCCTTACAACCACGTCTCATGAAACCTCACTCAGGAAACCTGGATAGCAGTAAGAAGCGGTGCAACAACAGGCTGAGTAGGTGCCGGATGACCGTGGAATGTGCCTTTGGCAGATTAAAGGCGCGCTGGCAATGCCTTTATGGCAGGTTAGACTTCAGTGAGGGTATTATACCCATGATCATTGCCCTGTGTTGTATGTTGCATAATATTTGTGTAGCTAACGGTGAAAGGTTTGGTCAGGGGTGTATCATAGAATCATAGAATATCAGGGTTGGAAGGGACCCCAGAAGGTCATCTAGTCCAACCCCCTGCTCAAAGCAGGACCAATTCCCAGTTAAATCATCCCAGCCAGGGCTTTGTCAAGCCTGACCTTAAAAACCTCTAAGGAAGGAGATTCTACCACCTCCCTAGGTAACTCATTCCAGTGTTTCACCACCCTCTTAGTGAAAAAGTTTTTCCTAATATCCAATCTAAACCTCCCCCACTGCAACTTGAGACCATTACTCCTCGTTCTGTCATCTGCTACCATTGAGAACAGTCTAGAGCCATCCTCTTTGGAACCCCCTTTCAGGTAGTTGAAAGCAGCTATCAAATCCCCCCTCATTCTTCTCTTCTGCAGGCTAAACAATCCCAGCTCCCTCAGCCTCTCCTCATAAGTCATGTGTTCCAGTCCCCTAATCATTTTTGTTGCCCTTCGCTGGACTCTCTCCAATTTATCCACATCCTTCTTGAAGTGTGGGGCCCAAAACTGGACACAGTACTCCAGATGAGGCCTCACCAATGTCGAATAGAGGGGAACGATCACGTCCCTCGATCTGCTCGCTATGCCCCTACTTATACATCCCAAAATGCCATTGGCCTTCTTGGCAACAAGGGCACACTGCTGACTCATATCCAGCTTCTCGTCCACTGTCACCCCTAGGTCCTTTTCCGCAGAACTGCTGCCTAGCCATTCGGTCCCTAGTCTGTAGCTGTGCATTGGGTTCTTCCGTCCTAAGTGCAGGACCCTGCACTTATCCTTATTGAACCTCATCAGATTCCTTTTGGCCCAATCTTCCAATTGGTCTAGGTCCTTCTGTATCCTATCCCTCCCCTCCAGCGTATCTACCACTCCTCCCAGTTTAGTATCATCCGCAAATTTGCTGAGAATGCAATCCACACCATCCTCCAGATCATTTATGAAGATATTGAATAAAACCGGCCCCAGGACCGACCCTTGGGGCACTCCACTTGATACCGGCTGCCAACTAGACATAGAGCCATTGATCACTACCCGTTGAGCCCGACAATCTAGCCAGCTTTCTACCCACCTTATAGTGCATTCATCCAGCCCATACTTCCTTAACTTGCTGACAAGAATACTATGGGAGACCATGTCAAAAGCTTTGCTAAAGTCAAGAAACAATACATCCACTGCTTTCCCTTCATCCACAGAACCAGTAATCTCATCATCAAAGGCGATTAGATTAGTCAGGCATGACCTTCCCTTGGTGAATCCATGCTGGCTGTTCCTGATCACTTTCCTCTCATGCAAGTGCTTCAGGATTGATTCTTTGAGGACCTGCTCCATGATTTTTCCAGGGACTGAGGTGAGGCTGACTGGCCTGTAGTTCCCAGGATCTTCCTTCTTCCCTAGGTAGTAGTGCTGAGGCAGACCACCTCGCTGCTGATTTTGAGCAGCCAGATACCAGGGTTATCAGAGGGGCCCGGGTAGGGGGGGCTAGTCAAATCAGGGAGGCTTTGAGGCAACACTTTGAAAATGAAAACCAGTAATGTACATCTCTGTGATTGATACTGCAATGTTACATTACATCTAGTTTTCATAGGAAGCAATTGTGAAATTTGGGCCTTAAATTCCAGTAAGCAAATGATTAAACTACCTGTGTGTGGCTTGATAGTGCCTGCTATCTCAATTTGTAGGACACAAATAAATATTATTTCAGAAAAAACAACACACATGCATGCACACACACACAATATGCATGGTGGGAAAGGAGGTACCAGGGTAAACAGGGAAGCGATGGCACATCTACCACACACTTGTGGTTTCTATCCTGGTCCCTATGCTGCTCGCCCATGTGCCACTCTGGTACCTGCACAAGTGATTGCTGAATGGAGCAGGAAAGTTTCCTACAATGGGGGAAGGAACAAAACTGCTCTGCCAAGAAACCTTTAGCAGAGGATTGCCGAGTACCTCCTAGAGATCTCTCTGGAGGATTCCCATGAGATCTCCGCGTGCATCAACATCCTGTTGCACTATATTACAAGGGAAATGTCTAGCACACAGAAACACATCAAGCCTTATGCATTTCTATACCCTGAACCCACCTCTGCACTACACAAACGACATCCACTTACCAGGCGTCTCCTCTCCTGCTTCTTGCTCGCTGGAGAGCAACTGTTTAGACTGGCTAGAAACCTCTGGAGTGGTAAACAGTTCCTGGCTGCCTGCCCCACCAGGCGACCCTGCCGGGAGCTCCTCATCATCGTCTAACTCCACCTCTTCATCAATAACTTCATCCTCTGGGTTAGGTCTTCTTTCCGCTGCCTCCAGGCCCGCCGAAGTATTCATGGGGCTCTTGGCAGTGGAGGTAGGGTCGCCGCCAAGGATAGCGTCCAGCTCCTTATAGAACCGGCAGGTCTTGGGTGCAGCACCAGAGTGACATTTTGCCTCCCTCACCTTATGGTACACCTGCCTCAGCTCCTTTATCTTCTCTCTGCATTGCACCATGTCCTGATCATAGCCCTTTTCACACAAGCCTCAGAAATCTACCCATAGATATCAAAATTCCTACAGCTGAAGTACAGCTGGGACTGCACAGCCTCCTCTCCCCAATACTGAGCAGATCCAACAGCTCCGCAGTGGTCCAAGTGGGAGAACGTTTGCTGCCATGGTCACCTGATAAGATGCAATGAGACCTCTCCACGCCGAACAAACAGGAAATGGAACTGCAAAAATTCCTGGGGCTTTAAAGGGGGAGGGGCAGATGGTTGTTTACCTGGCTGCAGGTCAGCGGAGTTCAAACTGCTTACCACAGCAGTCAGGATGGACATTGTGGGACACCTCCTGGAGGCCATTAAAGCAATAAAATCAAGCGTGGTGTCAACACTGGCACTTTATCGACAAAACTTTTGCTCAAAAAGCCTTACGCCTCTTGTCGGGGTGGTTTTATTGTGTTGCCAAAGCAGGGCATTTTTGCTGCCAAGAGTCACATCGTAGTGTACACGCATCTACTGTTTTGTCGACAAAAGCTGCCTATTGTTGGCAAAACTCTGTAGCGTAGACAAGTCCTAAAACTTGGGAAGCCAACACAGCAATTAGTCAAGAAAGGAAGACTCACCTGTTATAAATGTATTAGTCATTAAATCTGTACATTTTATTAGAATAAAATTTGACTAGACATATAGTTTATTAAAGATTTTTGTCCATAAAACCCTGCTAAGATTACTAATCATCACATAATTTTCAAAAACCACAAACTTAAAAGCCAAGAAAGAAATAGTTAAGATTTATAATATCCTTTCAATGTTTACTTCCTATTTGATTCTGAAAACAATAAGCATAACACAACTCTTCCGGGGGAAAAAAAACCCCATAAAAATAAGGGCCAATATCTTATAACACAAATGCCTAAAGTTATGCTCCTAAACCCATAGTCAGCCTAAATAAGTGGTCTGATTTTCAAGAGTGCCAAGCAGTCAATAGCAAAACTCAGGACAATTATTTAGGCACCTAAATATGGATCTAGGAGCTTAATGTTAGGCACCTGTTGTTTATTACCTTGGCTATATTTGTATGTTGTTTCTATTTCAGAAAGGGTTTTGTTTTACATTTAACATTTTGAGAATATAGCTGAGATTAAAATGAAGTTTTGTTACTTAAAAAGAATAATGTATTATGTGTGCAGTGTAATATTTATGGCGTCCCTGACTGCTCATTTACTTTTAATGCCGCACTTTTGAAAAGAAGAAAACATTTCTCTGGCAGGATACATTTTTAGACAATGGTGGTTGTTTGAAAATGCTCAGTTGTACTGAATGTTAAAATACATCTTTGAGGAGATGGATTAGTGAGCAAAGCATAGGTAAGGCAGTCAGAGATGTAAAATGAACCCAATTCATCATATGAAAAAACGGAATTAGTCTGTCAGCATGGAGAAAATCTGAAGAGCAGACTTACCTTTCATAGGATTTAATTGCTTGTTCCAGTTTCTCTTTATAGGCATCAAGATTCACTGCCTGAGGATTAATTAGTGTGATCCGCTTCTTGTCATTGCTAACATGGGCCAGGGGTAACACCTACAACACAAAAAGGGCAAAGACTTCATTTATTGTGTTATTCTTTATCAACCAGAATATTGGAATACCCCAACCTTATGTATACAAGGCAAATCTCAAAGGATTTCATAAAGAAAAAGCCAAGCACTTGATGTGAGTGACCAAGTGTTTGGAGACCCATGAGACTGATACTGATCAAAGGTAATGAGGTTGAAACATAACATTTGTTTCTGAATTAAGATATCATTTTCTTGTACTATGTGTACACAAATCTTATAGCTACTGTGACCCCTTTAAATAAATGCTGGAACCCTACAAATGAATTCTTATGAGGCAAGGGAAATTAAGCTAGCTAACTCGCTATTTAACTTCTAAATGGAATGAGCAGCACTCTCTCTAGTCTTAATCTAATAGATAAAGGGTAGAACAGAAAGGATGCAAACAGGATCTACAACATGAACATATTATATATTGTATTGTTTTAATACATCATTGTATTATACTTCTGTATACAACACCAGCTTATTGCCATCTATTTCTACACATAACATGCAAATAGGGAATTTACTTATTTAAACATTTTAAATGTCATATCTTATACTCTAGGGGCAGATTCCCCAAAATAGTTAGGTTCCTAAAGATGCAGATAGGTACCCATTGTGATTTCAAAAAATCAAAGTAGGTTAGATGCTTAACCTCCCACTGAAACCAATGTCATTGATTTCAATGGGAGCTAGGCGCCTCACCTGCATAGGCACTTTTGAAAATTGCACAAGGTGTCTATCTACATTTTTAGGTGTCTAAACATCTTTGAAAATTTGGCTCTAGGTGCATGACAGGATCTACAGAAGCACACTTCATTACAAAAACAACACAGCCAGACACCCTAATAAGGGATCTTAAAGAAAAGAGGGAAGTGAGACCTCCCACAACTTCCCAACCCCCAAACAAAAACATTACCCAACCCATCTTCCCACAACCCTTCAAACAACTAAACTATTCCAGGGTAATTCTGGAAAAACTCCAGTGCACAGTACCACAAGGAAACATGGGGTACAGGAGGAAGGTACTACTGTGTTCAATGTACCAACACAGATTCTGCAAAACGTCTTTTGTCTCAAATGGTGCATTTAAATCTCTTTCCCAATGTCCGGCTGAGTTTGGAGCATGGATGACAGAGAGCTGGCCGAAGTTCAATCCTGATGAAACTGACGTACTGTTGATGGGTTAGAGAAAATGATCAGAAGATGCAATAAAAAAAAAAGTGCCTCTAACTGAAAGTATGTCTCTGCCATGTGTTACTTGTGTCTGTATCATGGGAGTCTGGCTGGATTCCCAGTTATTGCTAGATGATCATCTTTCAGCAGTAGTCAGGTGGCTTTTTCTCCATCTGCAAGGTTCCAACCTTTTCTTTCTGAGAATGACCTCTCCACTGAGATTTATGTATTTGTGTCACCTCATTAATAGACTACAGCAAAGCACTTCACAATGGAGTACACCTTAAATCCATTCAGAAGATAAAGCTAGTGAGAAAGTGGCGCTCAGTTGTTCATAAACGGAGTATTTTGTCCAAACAGATGAGATCAGTCTTTGCACATGGGGAAATACTCAATGAGCAATGCCTGCCTCTGGATTTCCAGATGCAGTTCAAGCCCTAAACAGCCTGGGACCTGCTTATTTGAGACCCCACCTGTTTTCCAATCCCATACTGCCACAGTTGAGATCAGCAGTTTTGCTCAAGCTGCAGTTCCCTTTATGTAAAAGGGGTAAGAGGCTGGCAGGATTTTCTCTACATAGGCTCCCTTTTCAATGAAATGTGTCTCCCCAGCACCACCCTTTATCCCAACAGTACAATACATTAAAATTCAATATAACTTCTCAAAGAATGGGTATAATAGTCTGAGTGGCACTCAAAGGATAGGCAAAAATACATACATTATTATGGCATTAAACTTATTAAAGACACCACAATCTTCAAAGCAGATACACAAAAGAATCTACAGAGAAGTATTCCTCCAGAACTACTAGAGGGGGACTGTACATTATGCTAAACAGCCAGAACACCTTTTATTCTGGATATGAAACTGATGGATTGTGTAATGAATTAATCTCTTTGAAATAGCTCAGGTGAAACTGCCAGGGCACACAAAAATGAAAGAGCACATGAGCATGATGTTAATGAAGAATTGCCATGGTAACCTTTTTGCTTGCTTCTCTATTTCCAAAATAAATCTGATGTTAGTGCATTAATGTTTGTAGAGGATGAAAATAAAAATAATGTTGTCCTCTAAGAAACCAAAGGAGCATTCTACCCCAACAAAACTAAGATCTGAGGAGAAAGAATACCAACAATTGTGTACATATTTATGATTCTGAATGGAACCTTTCAAAGTATAGGAGCAACAAAGATTCTTAACGCAACCTCACAATTCCTGCTCAAGCTTTATAATTAGGGCCCTACCAAATTCATGGTCCATTTGGGTCAACTTCACAATTATAGGTTTTTTTAAATAGTCAATTTAATGGTTTCAGATGTTTACGTCTGAAATTTGACAGTGTTGTAACCATGGAGTCTCAACCCAAAAGAGCAGTGGAGGGTCGCGGGATTGCCACCCTTATCTCAGCACTGCCTTCAGAGCTGGGCTCCCAAGCCAGCAGCCTCACAGCTTCCTCCAGCCAGGAGAGGTTCCCAGCTGTGAGTCTGACTTGGCCCTGGGAGCAGCCCCTGCAGGAGAATAGGAAGTCTTGCCCCTCCCGAGCCCAGCTGGGACTAGCAGCTGGAGCTCACTCTCCCCTACAATAGCCAGATTTCACAGGGAGATCAGATTTTATAGTCCATGATGCATTTTTCAAGGCTGTGAATTTGGTAGGGCCCTATTTATAATTAAAGTCACACCCTATTCTCAGCTTTTCCTTCAAGTGTTAGCATGGGTTCCAAAGGAGAATGGGTTCCAGGGCTGATAAAGGTAATTCTGTTGACTCCACTTAGTAGTTTTAATTCCTTTCCTTCCTTTACATACAGCATATTTGTGACCTGCAATAATGCAGGTTCCAGCATTTCAGGCCATAACCTACCATTAAGCTATTCATTGGATGTCTTAATGAAATCAGTGGGGAAGTTCTCTGTAAAAATAGGTTTCAGAGTAACAGCCGTGTTAGTCTGTATTCGCAAAAAGAAAAGGAGTACTTGTGGCACCTTAGAGACTAACCAATTTATTTGAGCATGAGCTTTCGTGAGCTACAGCTCACTTCATCGGATGCATACCGTGGAAACTGCAGCAGACTTTATATATACACAGAGAATATGAAACAATACCTCCTCCCACCCCACTGTCCTGCTGGTAATAGCTTATCTAAAGTGATCATCAGGTGGGCCATTTCCAGCACAAATCCAGGTTTTCTCACCCTCCACCCCCCACACAAATTCATTCTCCTGCTGGTGATAGCCCATGGCCATAGCCCATGGCTATCACCAGCAGGAGAGTGAATTTGTGTGGGGGGTGGAGGGTGAGAAAACCTGGATTTGTGCTGGAAATGGCCCACCTGATGATCACTTTAGATAAGCTATTACCAGCAGGACAGTGGGGTGGGAGGAGGTATTGTTTCATATTCTCTGTGTATATATAAAGTCTGCTGCAGTTTCCACGGTATGCATCCGATGAAGTGAGCTGTAGCTCACGAAAGCTCATGCTCAAATAAATTGGTTAGTCTCTAAGGTGCCACAAGTACTCCTTTTCTTTCTGTAAAAATAGTTGGCAGGAAAGGAGTGTTAATTTATAACTGGTTCTAACTAGAAGCTGGGCAAATAATTCATTTTTTTGGTTCTGCCAGCAAACTGAAAGATCAGGGAAAATCAGTTCATTTCCAAAAAGGTTTGGAATTTGTCAACAAATTGAAAAAGTCTGTTTCAGGTCGGGTATATATGTTTCCCTTTATAACCTTTAGTTCGGTGGTTAGGAAAATGTTATGTGGGAGAGCCAGTTTCAAATCCCAAATCTGGAGCAGGGACTTGAATTCAAATCACAGCCTGCCAGGTAAGCATCTACTTCCAGGCTATAGACTACTCTGGGTAGGTTGCTCTCAATCTCTCCTGTTGAAGCTGTTCCACTTTATTTAACTACTTTAAATATTCAGTGGGCCAAAGTGAGAGTGACTCTATAGTCTGGTGAGTAAGGCACTGACCTAGGAGATGTGGATTCAAATCTTCCCTCTACCTGACTAAAAGGAGGAATTTGAATCCACATCTCATACCCCTCTTTCCCCAAGTGAGTACTTTAATCACCAACTATAGAGTCACTCTCACTTTGGCCCACTGAATATTTAAGTATTTATACAAAGTAGAACAAACACACTCTTACTTCCCTCAAACTGACCCTGAAAAACCTTCCCCCAAACAAAACTGTCAGGTCAGATTCACGAACAGTTTTGTGTCGACCAAAAATGCATTTTTCAGCAAATAAACTATTTTTTTCTCATAAGAAAAAAATTTGCCCAGCTCTATCTGTAATTATGTCCTTGAACCCAAAAATGCCTACAAATATTGCATTGCTTGCTTCCAGCTATACCATTATATTCATTTCAAATATAATGGCCTAAATGGCCTAAATTCATCCCTATGGATTAATTTGGCCCAATAATATCTAGATAAAATACTTCTCTAAAACAGCATTTGCAGAAAGGTGGCTCAAACTATTCTAGAAGGCTTTTAGTTTTTACAAGGTGCTTCTTGCAAGCAGTAGTTATAACAAATTTTCAAGATTATTCTGGAAAGATGAAGGGAGTGCTTCGGAGACTCTCCATGGGGAGACCTGAAGAGAACAGCTGGTAGGGCTCTCCAGAAAAGAGCATAGGGAGTAGTGACAATTGCCAGGAAATAGCCCATTAGAATTGTGGAAATTCACAGTTTCTGTTATGTGACATTTCATACCCAAATTCACTGTATTGTGCTGGTTCACACAAGTTTTTCTTTATTCGGTTTTGGCAAACAGACTATTTTCACGTATGAAATATGAAAATGTGTACATTTATGCAAGGTTTTTATGCAAAAAGACATCTTTCTTTTAAAAAACTGTCCCTCCCCCCTTTTTTTTTACTATCAGAAACAAGCTTGATATTTTTGGCTATTTTCACTAAAATAGTGAGCCTATTTTTGCTTTAAAAATCTGAATATCACAGCAAAAATTACTTTAAAAATGCACCCAAGTTGGAATTTAAAACTGAAATTTAAAAAAAATCTTAAATTGTGTGCAGGTTCACATTTTGTTATGAATATCTCACTCAGGTCTACATCATATCCCATTCACAAAGCCTTTACCTCTTCATTATTCAGTTTAAGCTCATGCTCTCCAGCTTTTCCACTGCTGTGTTATTTTTGAAAAACATATTATTTAGAACGATCTGCACAAATTCTCAGCATGTATAGAGAATACACCAATACAAGAATTCCTCCAGGGATAATCTTCCACAACATGGATTGCCCTTTGAGGAGGGCATAGGTTCATATTTCATGACAAATAATTCAGTGGGAATTGTTAACCCTCAGAACCTCACAAGAGGGACTCAGCACCTCTCAAGATGGGACCCTAGGTCATTTCATTCTGTTCTTTTATAAAAGCACTCTAGAGAACGTGTAGCTCTGAGAACTTAGTGATCCAGGAAAGCTTCACCAGTTTACTAGCTGACTAACTGAGCCCAAAATTCAGAACTCCAGTGATTTAACAAATATCATTAATGACTATGGCCTATGAACAATTTTTGAACCCCTGGTGGCTGCACACTGTCACCAACTGGTATATAGGCAAGAAATGCAAATGCAAATAGCATTAAGCTCTATTATCTTGTCACCCTGCAGGAAACAGAATTAATAATTTTATTTTATCAATATCTGTTGTTAATAAATATTTCCAAATGTATACAGTACATTTACTGTGAATAACCCACACTCTGCCGTGGACACTTGAGGACATAATTATTCAATATTTATCTAGATGAATAATAAAAAAATAATAATAAAAAATAAAAACAATGGTAAATTTTAAGCTTCCTCTGAAACAGCATAAGAGTTTTACCTCATCAAATACTTTAGAAAGAACATGTTTGTCTAAAACCGGGATGTATTTAGTACTGTGAGGAACAGCTGTAGGGGCTAAGGCATCCATTATGGTGAGTCGTCTAGCAACCAAACCATGAGTCTTTAGCCAATGAGCTGAAGACGTATCTAGAGAACTAAAAATAAGAGATTGTGAGAGGTAATATCAGACAGAAACATATTTGGTAATATAGCAGTTACGGAAAATAAATATAAACCACTACCACTTGTGTGTGACACATGTACATACTCTTTAGATGTTCTTTTTGCCACCTTTTGTGTATTCAGCTCTGTGGAAAAACATTTACAAACTTACAAAGGCATCATGTAATGATTTTGCACAAACACACACACACACACACCATGAAGTAATTAGCATAAGCTCTATCTGAGCCTATTAGAAGTGCTACTAAGGCTGTATAATAATGCTTATTCCAGCTACTAAATTTATTCATGAGAATTAATCTCTCTTGTGTTTCAATCGTGGTGCTTGAACACTCACACTTCACAAGAACTAATAAAAACAAAAAATGTAAAGGTAGATAAGCACTAGGGCTATGTCTACACTGTGCAAGGTGTCTACACTGTGCACCTTACAAAGTGCAGCCATGCCATTGTAAGGTGCACTGTGTGGCCACTATTTCTCCCGGTGGCAAAATAAAATCACCTCTGATGAGGGGCCAGTAGCTTCATCGCCGGGAGCACAGCTCCCACCAATGAAGCGCTGTCCACACCAGCGCTTTTCGTCGCTACAACTTTTGTCATTCACGGAGTGTTTCACACCCTCAAGCAACAAGTTTTAGCTACAAAAGTGTCAATGTAGACAAACCCTAATTTTATCATTTCAAAATTATTTTAACCTTTGTTTAGATTTATAGCCTTTACCCAAGAAGGAAGATTCACCAAGCTTATTCCTCAACTCAGGCCACAAGTAACATAACTTAGTGTCACTGGCATCTCATTAAGCTAATATACAATTTTCATGTTTCTTTGATTACAGTGAGCATATCTTAGATGTGCACCCTGTTCAGGAAAAACAACTGTGATTCAGATGTGCCTTCAGCAGTCTTCAATTAAAGTATTCTGCACTGCCTTCATGGAAAATGACCCTGCCAAAGAGACAGCGTATCGACACTGTGCAAGGATCTTGAGGTCCGTCCAAAAAAACAGACCATTCTTTCCCTTGCAGATGATGCTAAACTGAATGCTATTTACAGATGTGTGAAATTTTATTCAATTTTTCAATCAGTATCCATCATATTTTAATATCTCAAATTTACCGTCCTGCTGAAAATGCTTCCTTGACCAGGTCAGTGAAACCCAGTCAGAATTCTTTTTACTGCAGTTTACAAGCTCATCAACAATTCAGCTCTATCTCAAATGTGCTACCACCAGATCTAAACAAATTAGAATAACTGACTGAAATTCCCCCAGTTGTGATAACTTGCCTTTAAACACAGTTGCAGATTTAAGGCTATTTCTGAGCAAACAACCCTTTCTTTCAGGAGATATCCTCTCGTCTGGTCTTTCTTCATAAGACATCGCTCGATGGCCCAGGGTCCTGAGCAGACTAGTCTTTGTTTGCTCTGCAGGTATTCAGACAGAGAGAAAAGGACAACTAATCTACATATCAAATGGCTGCCTGCAATTCTTGAAAACACTTATTTGGTTTTCATCCCATGTTCTTAAACGAACTGTCTTAGAGAAGCCATCACAGGTAACAATACTTCAGCACTAATTGTTTCTCTGTACTTTCCCAAGGGTTTGTTTTTTTTAAAATTAATGCTGTAGCTAATAAAACACACACATGAGCTCTTCCTAATAACCACAAACAATGATTCACTTATTTGCATGAAGAAGAGAGAGGGGTTAAATGCCTACTATTAACTGAACTGCTTACACTGTATTTTTAAAATTTAAATCAAAATAGTTTAAATTAGGCATTCCCCTGCAGGGTATGTAAGCCAACCGTCAAAGCACTGTACCAGAAAGTGCAAATGACTGGACATTGACCAGTCTAGGGTAAATGTCCAAGATGAACAAAATGCAAAAACGATGGAAGATAAATTAGAGTTTTAATATAATGTTTTGTTTAAATAATCAAATGTTTTATTTGCAACAGAGATAAGGAATTTTTATTTTATCATCGACAGAATCACTTCACAGTGGATGAATAAATTCTGTTGAATAATATCCACACTTCATTTTAGATAGTTACCTGCATACAGTGCTGACTTCCTTCTGACTGGACTGTCACAACGAGTTTGCCATACATCTACTGTACGCTGGTGTGAAGTCAGCAATGGCTCTTCTGAGGCACAGTATGGCCTACTGGTAGGAGAGGTGTTCAGCTCCTGAATGTGTGTGGTTACAGAGGATGCAGTAAGAGTCTGCTTGTGATGCCTGTTTATGAGTGATAAAGACAAGAAACAAGCAAGTGAATAACCTTCAAGAGTATAAATGCATTCATAAGGAACCACTTTTTAAACGTTAAGTTTAAATGTATATGGCACTTAAATACCGATTTCAAATGCTCTGCAAGACTGCAAAATGATTCACATTATTTTACCACGGTCTTGATTTCACAAATAGGTTAAAAATTGTTAGTTTTACTTTCACAGGTTCACGTAAAAAACCCTGATACACATGTAAATACTCTATCCTTTACTGAGACCAGACTATTCTAGTATAGCTGCTTTGAATTCTCAAGGGTGGAGGGAGGAGAGTGAGCCACCCTATAAATAATAAGTGATATAAATGTCTCTAATAATGTTAACAACAACAACAACAAGAAGCCCTAAAATAAACACTTTACATATTTTTTTATACCGAGCTGCTGACCTACCATGCTCCTACCATGCATCTTAAATCATTCTGCACATCCTCTATAACAATAAATCATGAACTTTTGTTTGAATTCAGATCATTTTTTGAAGGCAGGAGATTGTTTTCATTGTTTAAATCCTTTTTTGAGATGTATTTTTTTTGTTTTTTTATTTGTTATACGCAAATGAAGTAGGCATTAGGTGAAATAATTTCCTCCTTTTTGTTTATTTAGTGCTCCTGTAAGGTTTGATATACCTGGCGATCTAAGGCCTCTGAATTTCTATAAAATGGAAACTGTGTAATTAGTAGCAGTGAAAAAACTTTCCCCCAGTGCCGTAGGAATTTGCCTCCATCCACCATGACCTAAAGGACATCTCTAGGGACATTCATTCTTCATGCACATTAGCTCTTTGTCCAATTAGACTTCCAATGAGCTTGTTAATTGGTGCTGAATGTGGTGGTATTTTTTGGGGGGGTGGAGGGGTGGGAACTGGACTGAGACCATAAGGATCAATATAGAATGAATGTACAAACTTGTTCTGTGGGATCACAAACTGAAGGGACAAACTGCTTTTTTCAAGCATGTACTGTCTGGAGGAGGCAGAAGAATACGCACACTATCTGAACTAGTTTCAGAGTAACAGCCATGTTAGTCTGTATTCGCAAAAAGAAAAGGAGTACTTGTGGCACCTTAGAGACTAACCAATTTATTTGAGCATAAGCTTTCGTGAGCTACAGCTCACTTCATCGGATGTGTGCATCCGATGAAGTGAGCTGTAGCTCACGAAAGCTTATGCTCAAATAAATTGGTTAGTCTCTAAGGTGCCACAAGTACTCCTTTTCTTTTTACACTATCTGAACTAGTCCGTGTTACTGCTGCCACCTTGGCTTACACACCATTTTGTTCCAATTCCAAGCAATACATTTTAACATCTTTTTCTTCCAGACTTGTTTTTTTCATAAAGATTCTTACAATAGTATTAATTAAAGATTTTTCAACCTTTCTTTGCAAAAGGAAAATATCTTAAGGAGAATGTTAGAGGTGAAAAATGCAAAATGAAGACAAGACAAGAAATTTAACGGGTAGCTTGAGTAACCTATAGAGCACTCTGAGGCATAAAGGCAGTTTGAGAACATACTTATTTTCACAATCTTTTTCTCCATTACACCAGTTCATCATCAGACATTCAGTGTGAAAGGTTTGCACTTTCTCAAGATCTCTTTCCCCCTGTTCAATTTCTCTTTTTAAAAGGTATATATCTTCACTCTGCCAAAATGAAAATTGAATGTGTTACTATAATTACACTTAAGACATGCTTCATTCATTTACAGAAACAATTCAATAAATAAGTTTTTTGGTGTAGAAAAAGGAAATAACATTTTGGATTGTTTGGATTTTTTCCTCGGAGTTTCCCTCATTTCTAAAACAAAGTTTGCTTTGGTCCCACACCAAACATAGACTGACTATTAGCATAAAATTAAAAGGGAGGGAAATGATGAGGGCAGTAATTTCATGTTCCCACAGAGAAATATCCTTTAGCAAAGGACAAGCACGCTGATGGCAAAAAATAGCACTAACGTGTATTTGGCAAGACAATGTAAGCTTTGTAATTTTCTTAAGAAGATGACTGCAATTACCTCACAAACCAGTTATCTCTTTGAAAAATTTTACATACTCCAAAAAAAGACATGAATAGCCCTGTTGCTCCAAGTTTTTAGTTACATACCTTTTGCTTCCCTTGTCCATGTTTAGTGGTGGTATTATATTACAGCTAAGCTCCAGTAACTGACATGGTTTCCCTTTTACTGTTACACATTAAAGATACATTTTTTTTATTTTTCAAACAATTACAGCAGCATATCAATCAAACAGGCCTGATTCTGATCTCATGCCAGCGTTACACCTACGACTGAGAGTAAGGACTAGCCGTATAAATCCGATGAAGTGAGCTGTAGCTCACGAAAGCTTATGCTCAAATAAATTTGTTAATCTCTAAGGTGCCACAAGTACTCCTTTTCTTTTTTCAGTATAAATAAGGCTTTGAACTTAAATGAAGAGATTGTATCAGCATTAAACATGTCAGGAAAACCATATACTGCACCCACAAGATAACAAAAAGAGGTACAGGGAAAAGTAGAAAACCTGCACTTTATTGACCCCATTCATGCCCATCCTGACACTTTGCACCCGCATCTAAACATCAGGTTCATGTTTGATAATATTTTTAAATGCCCCAAATACCCTAATATATTAAGGGCCTAATTCCACAATGTGTTGTGCCTGTTTTAGTAATCTCACCTGTGCAGAGTAAGTGGAAACTGGATGTAAAACATTACCAGTGCAGAATGGTAGCATTTTACACCAACTTTACACAGGGGTAAGTAACTACAACAGGTACAAAGCAGTGGAGAATCTATCCTAAATGATCACTGGAGAAAAGTGCTGCTATAGTCATATGCCCATTATTTACTGATGGCAATAGTACATTGTTCCATTTCTTCAGGAACATTTTGCATCAGCTCTATTGACAGCTTTAAAAAAAATTGGTTGTACTATGTACTATTCTCTTAACCAGTCATTAGTATTATTAGACAGTCCTTAATATTATTATTGTTTATGTTTATAACTAATGTACATGGGGGGAAAAGCACTCATACTGATCTTAAGGTGCCTTTGATTTAATTACAAGTACAGTAATATAAGAGACAAAACCAGCAGTTTTCCTCAACTTTAAGACAAAGAAAATAAGTAAATAACCTACAGGAGATTAAAATGAAACCGAAGTAATACCCACCTAGGCTGATCAGATGTCCCGATTTTATAGGGACAGTCCCGCTATTTGGGGCTTTTTCTTATATAGGCTCCTATTACCCCCCACCCCCTGTCCCGATTTTTCACACTTGCTGTCTGGTCACCCTATACCCACCACACCCAAAATCCCATCTTTATCATGTCCCTGCATCTCCAAAACTTGGGATAAAAAGCTGCACCTCAAAACATGCCTGGAAGGTGAATAGATTTGGGCTCTTCTGGACCAGAGATGGGATACAGAGTGAATTCCAAAGATGGCTCCAATATTGCCCCACTAGTGCAAGAGCACAGCATGCCAATGATACAAGCTTCATCCTTCCAACCTTTCCAACACATTCTGGATTCACACAATCCACACCAGCTGAGCTATAAGGGCATCTAGTACAGCCTATGGAATATTTTAACTGCATTATTTCTAGTCTTGCTTCTCTGAATTATGGTTTGTGATGTTCAAAATTTCATACTACTCTCTTGTTCCTAATTATGCTAGTTCTTATTCCACTTTTCCTTGTGTTTGGGGAACTAATTAATTGGTTGTATGCTTTAATTCAAAACAAGAATACTTAAAAAAAAACATGATTATTTCTGGAAGTCCATGAAGAAATTTACTACTGGGGATTTTTAGATTGAGCTCATTAATTACACTTGGTAGGTCTGTGCTGTTTTTGTAAATTTAGTGCTTATGGATATGGTTTTATTCCCTCCTGTACCCTCTCCCTCCAGTGGCAACTATATGTCATAACGTTAGGCATGAAACTCTCTTTAGCTATATATGCTTACATTAATTAACAGGACATTTATTGTTGAAGTAAAAATCATAGATCAATTTCAGTTCAGGTGTAAGCATAACTCCCATTTGCGACACCAGGAATCACACCTGCTTTTTCCGGGCAGAATTTGACCTCCATGTGTTTTTAAACTAACAACACCCATATAAATATACTGTAACATTCTGTACCTTGGGGGAACATATTGTAAGCCCCATATTCTTCATTTTCATATAATTGTGATCTCACATATAAAGCATGCCTTGTAAGGTATCAGGGGAAAGATTATGATCTGCTGAAAAACATTTCTCTATCCATATATGTGTATCATTAATGCATAAGAAGTTATGAGAATTGTGTTGTATGGTGGTCACTAAAGCATTCTGTAAATTGGGGAATCAGCCAGATATTAGCTCCCCAGAGGCAACAGCAATGAAAGAAACCAACGCCTGGGCAGGGTGTCAAACAATCCATCAACAGCCATTGTCCAGCAAGGGAGCTACAATGACTCACCTGCAGGAGGCCCCAACAGGACAATTGCTCAACCTTGCTTGAAGAGACTCAGCAATGCCACACAGACATGCCTGGATTTGTGTTCTACAAGCACATGGACTGAGAGTATAAAACAGGCAGAGTGAACACATACTGGGCCCTTCTCCTGCCCCACCTATGCTGCAAACAACCAGGACACTGAGAAGTCAAGACTCCAACAGAGGAGACTGGCCCAGGTTTAAGGAACAAACCTGTAGATTAAGGGCTGCACTATTCAGTGCGGTGAGAAAAACTGCTTAATCTAGTTGCTGCCCAGTCTAACAGGGTTGAGAGTTCAGACTGCGTGCTTATATTTTATTTTATTTTGGTAACCACTCTGACTTGTTATGCTTTGACTTATAATCACTTAAAATCTATCTTTATATTTAATAAATCTGTTTGTTTATTCTACCTGAAGCAGTGCGTTTGCTTTGCAGTATGTCAGAGACTTCCCTTGGGAGAACAAGCCTGATACATATCAATTTCTTTGTTAAATTGACTAACTTATATAAACTTGCAGCATCCAGCAGGCATTACTGGACACTGCAAGATGGAGGTTCCTAGGGTTGTGTCTGGGACCAGAGATATTGGCTAGTGTCATTCGCTTGCAGGTAGCTGGGAGCAGCTTACATGCCAGAGGCTGTGTGTGAACAGCCCAGGAGTGGGGGCTCTCACAGCAGAGCAGGGTAAGGCTGGCTCCCAGAGTCAAGGATTAGGGAGGCCTAGCAGATCACCGGTCCAGAAAACACCAGAGGGGAACATCACATATACATTAAATGATATTTGTGATTTAGGTTTGTTACGACCTAATAAAATTCTATCACTGAGCAATGGCAGGCCTGGAGCTTTAAGATCACTTCAGCCTGACTGTGATTAAGTGATTAGCCTCTTTCCTAAGTCACATACTTATCAAACTGCATATATGTAAGCTCTGTTGTGCCGTAACATGCCATGAAGATTCATACTCTCATATTTAGTTTGAAATACTCACCACAATAGGCTCTGGAGCTTCAGGATCCGTCATATAAATATTATAGTAATGAAATCGTCCTCCTGTTTCAGTTGACAGTTCATGCAAAAATTTATTGGCCTCTGTATCATCACAGTTGAAAGATATGGTATGAATAGGAACTTTATGACGAAGTAGGATTTGGGTCAGAATTGTTTTTGGTGGCTGTAAAAATTAAAAAATAAAATATAATAAATAGTATTAAATATGCTGCAGATAAACAACTATTTAACAAACACTGTACAGAATTTCACTAGCCATGGCACTGCTTGTAGGACCAATCCCTTCTGTTCAAGGCACAAAGAAAAAGAAAAATATTTGCACTTTTCCCTAAAGATCCAAGAGGATCCTGGTTTATAACACTACCTGAATCACTGATTTACCATGTGAGCTTGAGCAATACACTTCAGGTATCATTCAACTCAACTTTTAATCTAAGTAATATCTAGACTTTGCTGAATGCCAGATGTTGCAACTGAGCTGAATTTTCCCCGGTAAATGAATTATTTTTAAAATGCCTCTATCAGCATATTGGCCAGTTTTCACCATGAACTATAACTTAAATTTTCATTTTTGTCTCTTTTATAGCACTTGTAGCTGAACTAGAGGTGCTTTCCTTTCAGTTTTTGTTTGCTGCATTATATCTTCTCAAACCTCAGGCCATTTTGTGCTAAAATAACACAACTTCATCTGCTATAAACATATTGGCACAAATTTTGATCTTACTTCCACTTATATAAACCAAGAGTTTGAAGTTATTCCAGAACTATACCTTGTGAAATGAGAATCTGACCCAATGTTATCAATAAGAGATGTTTTACATTATACAAACAGCAGTTTACAATAGAACAGATACTTGAAAAAAAATCTATGATAAATTTAAGTCAACAGCTAATTTTCTGCCTACAATATTTACTACAACATCAATTTGCCAGAGATGGGATAGCCCTTATGTACTTCCAGCAAATGGATGGAAGAGGATCTACATGCCTACTTTTTTGCACCTGCTCCCCCAGAATAACTTGTTATTTGGGGGTGGAAGGAAGTATTGTAGTTGGAGGGCCATCTCTTTATCTTCTTATTAGTCTTTCACTTTCTGGTTCTCATGCAGCACACAAGACTGCAATGTTTCAGTTGTAACACTGAAGGGGAATCTTTAAATCCAAATATACTGTTGGATTTGCAATTTTTCTGCATTTTTTTAATTCATGAGAATTTTTCTCTTAATATTACCTCATATACAAGTTTTACTATTTAATCTTAGATTTTAAGCTATCCCTTCAGCCTTTTAGCCAACCACCAGCTGATTAAAAAAGCTTCCTATAGAATTAAATTAGATGCCATAAATCAGATAAAACAGGGTTGCCGTAAGAGAGTAAAGGATATAAACCCCACTACCTCTAGTTTAGAGATTAATTGTATCAATTTTGCAACAGACAACCTCACAAGCTTGAGCCTCCTGGATATTTTATTCATCCCTAAAGCTGTGCTTCGGCATCCTACTACTACCACCGAATCATCACACTACCCCATCTCTGTTTTCTTGTTTCACAAATACCTGGTCAGGTCTCCCATCAGTCAGAAGATAAATGGCTTGAATGTCACTATCAGCAAGCGCAATTTGAAGTGCTTTGAGCGTATTTGTGGAACTGCCAACCTAAAAACCCAAATGAGAGGGGGGGGAGGATACACAAAATACTGTTACACTGCTAAAAATAGACCATCAGCTCTTTTCTAGCAATTACAGGAGCAAATTCATGATAAAGCAGTGACACGGTGTAAATTACATGTTGAGCGTCAGCTGGTCAGAAATTTGATGGAAGTGGTAATAGTAAAATTTGCACTAATTCAGTATTCAATGGCTGTGCAAATAAGTATAACTTAGATATCAAGGGACTGGAAGAGAGGGTTTCTTACCTTGTGCAGTAACTGAGGTTCTTCAAAATGGGTGTCCCTATGGGTGCTCCACTTTAGGCGAATCTGCGTCCCTATGCCTGCGATCGGAGACTTTCAGTAACAATGCCCGTTTGGGCCGCACATGCTCTCTCCCAGTCGTAAGCCACTCCTGGCAGCTACATAGCGTTGTGCAACCAAACCGCCCTCAGTTTCTTCTCCACCATAGAGTGCATCTCTGAACTCCAAAGTAGAGAGGAGGAGGGTGAGTAGTGGATCATCCACAGGGACACCCATCTTGAAGAATCTCAGTTACTGCACAAGGTGAGTAACCGTCTCTTCTTCGAGTGCTATCCCTGTGGATGCTCCACTTTAGTGACTATACAGCAGTGTCCCTTGGTGGAAGGAAGGAGCTTTGCAAATGAGGATAAGACAGAGTCCTAACAGAGCATTCGAGGTCAACTTGTTGTTCAGTTGGGTAGTGCTCCATGAACGTGTGGGCTGACGCCCTAGTGGCTGCTTTACAGATGTCTATGATGGGTACATTGTTTAGGAAGGCTATTGAATTGGAGAGTGATCTGGTGGAGTGTGCGATTGCCTGGGGGGTGGGTGGGTTGCAGATCATGTTGGCAGTAGCAAAGGTGAATGCACCCAAAAATCCATTTTGAGAGCCTCTGCTTGGATATGGCAGGTCCTTCAGTCTTTCCATAACGGAAAGGAATAGCTTTGGTGACTTTCTGAAGGGTTTTGTCCTTTCAAGATAGAATGCTGATGCCCGTCTAACATCTAGAGTATGGACCATTGCCTAGTTTGTTCTCATGAGGTTTAGGGAAGAATGATGGATGGTAGACAGGTTGGTTCAAGTGGAATGAGGAAAGCATTTTAGGTAGAAATTTAGGATGTGGTCTTACAGTAACCTTGTCTTTGAAAAGGATTGTATATGGGGGGTATGCCAGGAGAGCCCCTAGTTCTCCAACTCGTTGGGAGGTTGTGATGGCAACAAGAAAGGCCACCTTCATCGATAGGTGCACAAGAGAACATGTCACCAAGGGTTCAAATGGGGGACCAGTAAGACAGCATAGTACTAGGTTAAGGTCCCAGGGTTGGGTGGGGGCTTATATTTCAGGATAGAGGTTCCGAATACTCCTGAGGAATCATTTAGTAATAGGATGGATGAAGACTGAGTACCTGTCAACTTCATGACAGAAAGCTGTGATGGCTGCAAGGTGTACTCTAGTGAGCTTGAGGATAGACCTGATTTCTTTAGCTCCAGTATGTAATCTAGTACCAATGGTAAGGGGGAGGTAATATCCATGGTTTGCTTGTTCTGACACCATATGTGGAATCTCTTCCATTTGTGCAGGTAAGTATAATGTGTAGTCTACCTTCTGCTGTTTAATTGTATGTCCCTTACATCTTCCGAACAGGTCATTTCATTGTCCTGGAACCATCGAAGAGCCATGCCTTCAGGTGGAGGATCTCCAAGTTTGGGTGGTGAACCTGACCTGCGTCCTGAGACGGAAGACGTGAAAGAGGGCAAACAGTGAGTGGTGGGCATACCACCATCTTCATCTGGTAAGGGAACCAAGTTTGTCTGGGCCACATGGGAGCTATCAAGATGATTCTGGATTGTTCTGTCTTTATCTTGTATATCACCCTGGATAGGGGGAGCTAAGGGAAAACACGTACAGCAGAGGCACATCCTTTTTGATGAGGAAAGCACTGCCCCAAGATCAGGGCCCCAATCCCGTTCTTGAGCAAAATTGTGGACACTTGGCATTCTGGGCTGTCACAAAAAGGTCTATAGTCAGGAAACCCCAGTGTCTGAATATATTTTCTAGGACCGTGGTGTTTATTTCCCACTCATGGTCCTGAGAGAATTTTCCGCTTAGCGTATCCACTCTGGTGTTCTGACATCCTAGCAGATAAGTAGCTGATATGTGGATATTGTGATGGATGCAGCTCCATAATCTCAGTGCTGTGGTGATTTTGCTTCCTCTTGAAGGTTTATATAAAACATGCAAGCAATGTTGTCCATCAGTACCTTAATGGTCTTGTTCCTGATCAGCGGTAAAAAGCGTGAGCATACATTGCAGACTGCTTGTAGTTCCTGTAGGTTGATGCGTAATGTTTACTCCAAGGGGGACCACCGGTCCGGGATTATGTGGTTGTGCAAGTGTGCTACCCAAACTAACAGAGAAGCATCTGTTGTAAGTATCATTGACAGAGGGGGTTGTGTGAAGGGAACTCGTAGTGGGGTTGAGTCCACCAGTGTAGAGTTTTTGACTGTGAGTGACATCGTAAGACACTTGTTCAGGCTATGTCTGTGCAGAATGTATACCATCCTGAGCCAGCACTGACAATGCATATGTAGCCTGACACACCTTACAACAAACGTGGTTGCTGCCATATGATCTAATAATTGCAGGCAAGTCCTGGCTGATATCTGGAGGCTGTTTTGTACATGACAAACAGATTAACTTGGGTGACAAATCTGTGTAGTGGTAATGAGGCTTTGGGCTCCAGTGCATCAAGGTGGGCCGCAAAGAATTCTAGTTTTTGTTCAGGTGCCAACATTGATTTTTGCATATTTATTTGTAGTTCTAGCTGTGAGAAGAGAGCCATCATCTTTTGAGTAGTTTCAAAGGTGTCTTCCCAGGAGAGGACTTTGAGTAGACAGTCGTCCAAGAAGGGAAATATCATGACCTCTTGCTTGCAGAGGTGGGTTGCCACCAATACGAGAACCTTGGAGAACACCCAGGGAGCTGTAGAGACGCCAAAAGGCAGTACTTTGTACTGGTAGTGATCTTGTCCCAGAACAAATACGAGGAATCTCCTGTGTGATGGGTGTATGGTGATATGAAAATATACATCTTGGAGGTCAAGGGCTGAGAACCAGTCCTCCTGTTACAGTGCTGGGATTATCATTGCTAGCATGACCATCCTGAACCACTGAACCTTCACGAACTTGTTGAGTTTCCTTAGGTCAAGAATGGGCCTCCATCCCCAAGTCTTTTTCTGGGTTAAGAAGTAATGGGAATAAAAACCCTTCCCTTTATATTGTGTCAATACTGATTCTATTTCCTGTTGTAGAAGGTGCTTGTGAGAAGGGTCCCTGAGGAACAGGGAGGGAGAGCAGTGAGGAGGGAAGGAGGTAAACTGAATTGAGTAACCAGTGTTGAAAATTTCTAATACCCAATTTGTCCGAGGTGATGGTCTGTCATACTGGGTGGAATGGGGACTGAGGACCACTGAAAGGATGGACGGTTGTTGATGGTTTCAGCACTTGGAAATGGGGGAGGCATCTCAGGCCCTCGACCAAACACTCAAAATTGCAGTTTCCAGGAGGGTTGTTGGGATGTTGATGGCTGAGTTGGGAGTGGTCTGCGTCTATGTAGGCCTCTGTCTACATCAGGAGTGGGCAAACTATGTCCCACGGGCCTGCACCCCAAACGCCTGCTGCACCCCGCACCCCTTCTGCACCCTGCACCCCAACCCCCTGCCCTGAGCCCCCTGCAGCACCCCTCCTGCACCCCAACCACCTGCCCTGAGCCCCCTCCTGCACCCCACACCTCTCCGAGCCTCCCTGCACCCAGCACCCCTCCTGCACCCTAACCCCCTGCCCTCGGGCCAAAACGTGTGCCCATCCCACCCCCTCCACACCCTGCACTCCCTCCCACACCCCAACCCCCTTCCTCAGCCCTACATTCATGGCCCTGCACGCAATTTCCCTACCCAGATATGGCCCTCAGGCCAAAAAGTTTGCCTACCCCGGTCTACATTTTTGTGGGTCATATTGTCTCTGTGGTTGGACGTATGGTGCAGGCCCTGTTCATTGTGCTGAGTGGTATTTCCCTGGCTTCCTTCTTGGTGCAGATGTGTGAATGCCTAAAGACGAAGAGTTCTCCTAGTATTTTTTAGGGCGTGGAGGGATTCATCAGTCTTGGCTGCGAACAATTTCAAGCCCTCAAAGGGAAGATCAACCGTAGATTACACTTTTCAGAAACCCAGAGAGGTGGAGACAAGAAGCCTGTTGCATAACTCTGGCTATAGCAATGGATCATGCCACTGTGTCTGATGCATGCAACAAAGCTTGAAAGGCTATCCATGCAAGAAGGTGACCCTCCAAGATGAGTGCTTTGAATTGTTTTGGGTTGTTTTTTTTTTTTGTTATCAAGGATGCAATCAATAAACTCAGACATCTTAGAATAATTTGTGTGATTGTATTTGGCCATTAGTGCATCGTAGCTGGCGATTCTGAATTGCAGAGTCACTGACGAATAGGCCTTGTGCCCAAAGAGGTCTAACCACTTCCAGTCTTAGTCATGCGGGGTGGTTCTGAAGTGGTGTTGTCTGCGCCATTCATTTATGGACTCTACCACAAAGAAATTCGGTGAGGCATGTGAAAACAAAAAATCCAGATCATTAGAGGGAACTTAGTCATTCTTCTCCGCTCTCTTACAAGTGGGCGGTATTGTTGGGTAGTCTGCCAGATGGTTTTTGCTGGATCTAGGAGTGCCTCATTTATGTCTCATTTGAGTGCCTCATGAGGAGTGCCTCATTTGAGTGCCTCAAAGCGCAATCTCTGATGAGGTTGATGTTTGCAAAGTGTCCAACAGCTTGTGTTGAGACTCTGCAACTTCTTCCAAGGGTGTCCTGAGCGAGTCAGCAATCCTTTTAAATAGCTCCTAGAATGGTTTAAAGTTATTAGCTGTTGTAGGTAGTGGAGGCATGATGGCTTTGTCTGGAGAAGATGAAGAGATATTGGTTGGTGGGGTGACTTCTGTTGAAACACATCTTTTAATTGCCCATGGCTGGGCGGATGTTACCAGTACCAATGAGAATTCAGAAACCAATATGCTTCATGCACAGTAATTTATTTGAGGAAGAATCACACAAGCAGTTAAGGTTATACAGTACACATCTTTTCCTATAAGCCTCAGCTCCCCATGCATACATCCTCAGTAACTATGTTATCTCTGCACAGTATCCTAATTGTCAAACAAAGCAGATATATCTACCAATTCTAGATGGAGACTTCTTCTCTTCTCTTCTTTTCCCTCTCAGGTACTTGGTCTGTCAAACATTCCCAAAGCAGGGCCTAGGTCACCCTGAGCCCTTCTAGAATTCCACAAAGGTCCCTCAAAGCGGAGTCTAGGTTACCCTGGGGACTTTGTCTCACAGTCTCGAACCTCTTCAGATATTAATTGGGGAACTAATCTAATTAATTTACTTTGCTTAGCATTTATATCTTTTGCTCTCAAAAGAGTCACACGTCCCAGAAATATGCCTTGTGAGCGTTTATTACTGGTATACTCTAATTAATATTTCGGAAGGGACTGCGAAGCAGACACCGACACAGACCAAAGCTCAATCATTATTTACCTTCTCATCAATCATTCACTTAAGCTCTCAGAGTGATGCCATCAGAAGTAGTCACTTTGACCCAGGTCAGCTTGTGCCAAGCCCACTGATCACAGGATATTACGTTTTCTTTACTTTGTGAGCTTGTCCCTGCTGCTATTCCAAAGTTTGGTGTAGAAATATACATACAGATCGAGCCATTATTAACCATTTCAGTGCAGTTCCAGCACCTTCAGTGATTTTACATCATTTATCTAATGCTAAGAGAATCCTGCTCCCAGAATCCTCTAGCAAGTTCAGACATACCAAGCCATACCACTCATGCTTGCCACATTCATTCGTATCAGTCACAGCAATTCAACATAATTTGGCACCAGCCCAACAACTTCCTAATCCAAAATCTCCTCGTGCTCTTCCAAAGTCTTCTCCAAAGGCTCAGAGGGACCACCTACCAAGGCTGATGGGGAGCATCCCAGTCTCTCCCTGTGAATGCTAGGAGACCTAGAACATTGTTGCCGGTAC
The DNA here is from genome assembly GCF_965140295.1 of Lepidochelys olivacea. Lineage (NCBI taxonomy): Eukaryota > Metazoa > Chordata > Testudines > Cheloniidae > Lepidochelys > Lepidochelys olivacea. Next base: position 122,020,890 of record NC_140411.1, on the reverse strand, counting down.
ACAGCCCATGGATCCCAATAAGGCCATTGCATCAGGATGATATCCGGGTTGTTCTGGTGGACCGGGTCTTGTGGTTGCCAAAATGGGTGAAGAGTGGTGTGAGGAGTAAATGTCCCCTTTCTCATCATCACCCTCCTCACTGGAAAAGGGTGGGACCAATCCGGATGGTGGTGAAAACTGACACAGTACCGAGTATGCCGGAATAACGTCGGTACCTAGAAGGGGAGATGCCGGTGTTGCAAAGACTAGCAAGTCTTTATGGAAAAGGAATTCTTGCGAGACTGTGAGCATCGGTACCGAAGAGGACGTTTTCGGTAGTGCCGCTGTAGTTGCCGGTACCGATGTGGCTGTGCTATGTGCTGAGCTGCTCAGTGCAGGATGTTTAACTGGCTCAGTCGGTACCCCATTGCCACTCCTCTCAGAAATTGCCCACTTAGGGTCTTTGGCTTTCGCAGTACCTGCAGAACTGGAGGATCCCACCAACACTCAGGTCACTGGTGGCCAACTTGTGGCCTGCGGGCCGCATGCAGCCCATCAGGGTAATCTGATTGCGGGCAGTGAGACATTTTACTGACGTTGACCATCCACAGCCACAGCCCCCTGCAGCTCCCAGTGGCCACGGTTCACCGTTCCCAGCCAATGGGAGCTGCGGGAAGCAGCACCCACCATGTCCCTGCAGCTCACCACTTGCCGCAGCTCCCATTGGAGTATATGTAGTGCTCCAGTATATGTATATGTAGTTTTTTTGGGAGCAGTATACACAGCCACTAATATTAGGGGCATGTCAATCCTAAATACATCATGTTTAAATTGTTCATCTTTTGGTTCTTTTGTTTTTGACCTAATTTGAAATAAACAAAATATGCTCTAGCACATCATGGAAAAACAGATTTGCTTGGTAATCCAAGTGATGTGAAGAAAACACTTGAAGTTGTCCCATCTAGTTTTCCATCATCTCAAGAACTCTGAAGCAGTACTGTATTCAACACATCACTGATATTTTTATCTGTTAGTTTTAGCAAATTTGACATACCTCGTATATGATACTGTTATCATCCCATATGATATAAGTGTTGCCACTTGTAAGGGAATTTTCCAAGAACTGTTACTGTTTTACAGGCCTGTCTCCTTTTAAACACCCCCCCAAGGGGATCCAAGTGCATTACATGATATCAAAGAATTTGTTTTGATTAATATTCCTAGTGATTTGCTGTTCTCTTTAACTTTCTTCTTAAAGCCACCTTCTGATCTTAAGACTTACACACATGCTCTTTTAAATATACTGCAGGTCAGCAACAGATGTCATGCGTGGCAGTAGTTTGAAAAGCACAGGGAATTGCACAAGAACAAAAAGATGTAGAGCTGAGTGCATGACAGGAAATTCATAAAGACACCCACTTAGCCAGCTCTACTGAATAACAAAGAAAATGGGTGTTCCTCATTGACTGGCTGAAATTATGCCAAATGGATGCCTTTTCAAGGTATTCCCAGTCTTGCATGATATTGTACTGCATACCTGGCTTAAGTAAAGCAGTGCTTTATTTCCAGGGACTGGAGGAAGCCCAGAAAATTCAATTTCATACTCATTAAACTATCTGTTCCCTGATTCTAAACATTCAGTAACTCCCTACCCAGAGCTTAGCAATGTTCCCCCTCCCCTCTATATTATTCTGTGATTTCTTGCCATTTACAAAATATATTAAGACATTCTCTTTATATTAGTTCACAGCTTCAAAATCCTTATGTGGCTTCTTCACCTTGCCCACTCCTCACTCCCAGGAACTCCACAAATAAATCACTGGACTAGGAGATATAAAGAATTTTAGTATCATAAACACATGCTTTTCCTGTTATATAATAAATAACCAATATAAAACACTGTTAAAAGACTATCCCTGATCTGAGGCTCCAACACTCTGTCTCTCAGCTCCACTAAAATCAAATACAAACTCTATATAACTACTGAATATGAGTGCCTTCTAGAACGCCTCATGGTCACACTTGCCACATTATTAGTTAAATTAACTCAATTAACTGAATAATATTATACAAATAGGGGATGTAAATGTAACTTAGCTCATACATGCTTCTTGATATGTTTCTCTCTATTTTACCTCCAGTTCTTTTATCCAAAGCCAAGCATCTTGCAAATTCTCTTCATTAACTTCAGCAAGTTTCTCTTGCCAAGCTACTGCTTGAGCATCAAATTTCACAAAGTTAAATCTGCTTTTGTGTCTCAGTTGTTCCTGTAAGAGATAGTCAGTTGCATTTTTCTCAATATTAAAAGAAAAAAAAAGACCAACCCATGTTACGTTGGGAGAGAAACATCAACAAGAGTAGTTTTCATTCATGTATAATTGGTAGTATAATCCCAATAAATAATGACAAGTATTCTTTATACATATATGTTAGGTGGGAGATAGTAGCATCACCTATTATTAAGTTTCCCTGACATTTCCCATTATAAGATCCTTCAGTTGCTTATAATTTTGTCATGAATGACTATGAATTGCCACTTTGAATGACACTAAATAGCCATTGGGCCAGGGAAAGAGAGTGAGAATGACTCTATAGTCTGGTATTTAGGGCATTTACCTAGGGTGTGGGAGACCCAAGTTCTAATCCCTTTTCTCATCAGGCACAGGGGGGAATTAAACATGGGTAAAGTGAAATGACAAGTCAGTCATGGATTCCGTGATTTTATGTGACCTCCACAACGGCAGCCTCACACCACGGGGCTCAGACTTCTGCGATTTATTGTTTATTGCCCACGTCCTGCTTGTGACTTTTACTAAAAAATTTTGCTTTTGTCAAAATGCCTTGAAAGTCCAAAAGAAATTTTACAGGTTTAAATGAAATGTTTCATTTCAACATTACCAAAATGTTTTTTTCTTTCAGTTTGGTCAAAACTATTCAGTGAACTCAACACAAATTCACAAACTATTCTGGTTAACCCAAAAATGCATTTTTTGGTGAATACATTATTTGTCCCCAAAATGTCACCCAGCTCTAGTTACAAGCCTTTGGAAAAATCACAATTCACACGTGCTCAGTAGAGAGTGTTGCTAAAATCTCCAAAGATTCCATCCGCAGAGGGCATGCTCCAGCCTAGGGCGAAGCAGGACTTCTCTACAACTGCTGCTCTCTGCTGCTGCTGCTGGCCGAGATTGGGCACCTGAACTGACAGCATTTTCAGGAAAATCACATGTTTTTGCAAAACATTCCATTTCTTTAAAAATGGCTACCAATTTTAACTGAAAACAATGTGGAGGGAAAAAAAGCTCCAATCAGCTCTAAGTGCTAGTACTGCTACACATACCAAGTTTCGGGAGTCCCCATTTTATCTAACCTGAATGAGCTGAAATATTTTCTCCTTCACAAGTGGAAGTTTGTCCCTCATAGACTGAGATGTATCAATGAGAATATAGATGTGATCTTCAAGCACATTCCCAAAGAGTCCTCTGCTCCCTCGCTGGAGCCATTTAACCCTAGGGGGAGGGGAAAAAAAGTCACCTGGACATGGTGTGAAAGGCAACATCTCAATAATCTTTTGGAGACAGGCAGGAAGCATAAAGCAATATGGTAACATTAAAGCCTAAATAATCTGCTAGATTGAACCATCTGTCCCTGTGAGCGACCAAGCTGTTCCTACTGCTCAGTGACTTTACTCCAGACCCAATTCAGGAAAGCACTTAAACACGTGATAAAATCCATCCCCATTCAGGGAAACACTTAGGGCCCTGATTTAGTAAGAAACCTAAGCGCTTAAAACAACTTTAATGTTAGGCTCATGTTTAAATTCCTTACTGAACAGGAGCCTTAACCACATGCTTAATTTTTAATTAACTGGATTTAAGCACAGGCTTAAAAGTTAAATGTGTGCTTGAGTGCTTTCCTGAACAGAATTATTGTCCTGATTCAGAGCCCCGAACCAGTTCCACTTTAGGTTCCTCTGGAGAGCTGTAACTACCTGCGTGTATTGCAGTGTGGGATATTAACGAACAGTACAGCAGCTCTGAGATAAAGATTACTCACCTCTATACAAGTTAAAAGAGAATGATGCCATAAAAAAATAAAAGAATCATGTCACATTTGCAGCTGAATGACATTTTCTCATGAAGTATTTCACAAAAACATGTGATGTACTCTACCAAGGTTTCACGACAAATGGACAAGCCATTTAAAATAGAAAATTTATGCTGATGTTCTCGGATTTGAAATATAAAATCCTGGACTCTCAAATCTTTCCTGCTTTCACTGGCATGTGAATTTAAACTGGAAGAAGAAGAAGATAGGATAAACCAAGGAAAAATAACAAAACCCTGGATGTTGCTAAATATATTCAGGCACTGATACCATTGGTGGGAAGAAACATAAAAAACTATAAAGAGAAATGCTTGAACATAATTGTTTCTGTTACAATGAGAGCAATTCCTAACAGACAAATATTATAAGAGCCAGGTTATGCCTATTAATTGCATGCCTGAGCTCTGGGTGAGGCAGAGCCGCACTGCATCAGCAGACGCTCTGGGAATGATTATGCTTGAGAGAAGCAAAAGGCCTCTTGGAGCTCCTGGGGAGCTCCACTGCTGAGCCACCCCTAGGATTGAGCACCATGTTCTCCTCTCAATGGCCAGCCAGCAGATCTAGTTAGGGTGGACAGGAGGGTGTGACAATCAGGGTCCAGACATCCCAATGGGGGTACAAAGGATCTGAACACCAAATAATAAGCAATTGAATCAAATGGTTGTATACAATGTTATTGTGTATAAATATATGTCAAAAAAAGGTCTTCTATGAAAGCCTGTAGTGTTCTGACATTGATGGTCATTAGGAGAGGTGTTTACAAGTTATGGCTATGAATATAAGTATGTATATATGTTGAGAACATTGTAACTGTGGTACAACCACAGCAACACAACAAAGCCCTGGCTGGGATGATTTAGTTGGGGATTGGTCCTGCTTTGAGCAGGGGGTTGGACTAGATGACCTCCTGAGGTCCCTTCCAACCCTGATATTCTATGATTCTATGAACACATCACAACAGAGGGATGAAGCAATCAGGCAGGAAGGACACTGTCCATACCAGTTGTTCATACAAAACTAATTTCAAGTACCCATGCATTGCCCAGCCAGCAAAAGAAAATAGTGGAATTAATTGAGAAACATTGAAACAACTTGAAATTGAAATGAAAACCCCAGTCTTGGAAAACTAAGAGAGAAGGGAATTTCCTCCATCATGTATCACCAGAATCTGAGAGAAAGAAAAAAAAATCTGCAAATCCTCAAAAGAGAGAGGGTTTGAAGTGAAGGACATCCAAAAACTGAGAGCCAGCATCTACGCAGGGTGCTGTCCATGGAACACTGGATCCCTCTCTATGACAGGGGCACACTGTGAAACTGTTCAGAGTCAGTAGGTAACTTATACTAGAAAAGGGAATTTAGCTAATATAGAAGTAGAAAGCCTGAGATTGACCTTTATGTTTATTTTCTGTGTGACTTGTATGTGTTTGCTTTTCCTCACAATTTTGTCTTTGAATCTCTGATTTTTCTATTAAATAAACCTTCTGTTTCATTCTACTCCAAACAGGTCTCTGTTGTGCAAACTGCCTGGAGTGTGTGTGTCAAAGTGAACTGATAACAGGGGTCAGTTTTCACTCCTTCAGGGGTGACATATCAGAGGGGAAAAGTCCAAGTGTCTGGTAGTTAAGAACTCGGGGAGATGGATTTGGGGAGAGCTGGGACTAGACGCGCTGTTGGGGGCACGCTGCAAAGAGTAACCAGGCTCTGAGTCATAGCTGCATACTATTAAGGCACCCAAGATTACAGGACAGGTGTTGGACAGAATCCATTACTAATTAAGTGATTCCCAAAATGTCCCAGAGGGCCATAGCCTAACCCCCTCTCCACCCTCTTTTTTGGAGTGGGTACTAACTGGGAGCAATCTGTCCTCGGAAGTACACAGGGATTACAATTGTTGCTGGCTCCTCTACAAGGAGATACTTGTGATTCTCAGATGGAAGGTGCTATATATGTGCAAACAATTTTGAATTATGATCTATCTTACTTAATATTTATTATTGTAGCATCTGATTTGAACAAGAAACTTCCAGCTCATAGATAAATGGAGTAAATGCCAATCTACTTTCATTGTAAATTCTAAAAGTACCTTGGTACCTTTTACTAAAAGACAATTTTTCAACTTCCTACATCAATGCTCCTCAGTGATCAATAACAGGCATTCATACACTCCTGGTTGCAGAAAATGGACTATTTTTCCTTCCACTCAAACAGAAGAATGCAAGGTTACAAAACTGTGTTCAATCCATCCATCAGTCTTTCCTAGTAAATGAATACTAAGAGGTCCTACCCATAAAGGTCCAACTTCTTTATAATTTTTATTGCATGTTTACTAGCCGCTTCTGTCTACCATGGCTGTAAACTTTAAACATTTCTGCATTAGAGTACAGATCTGAACAGATTTCATTTGAAACCAAACTAACCTTCTTTCCATTAGTCCAAGCGCATTCTTCATTCTCTCTTCATACTGCCTGTACTTCTCAGTAGAGACATACACATGAACCACAGACCCATCTTTCCAGTAAGTGTGCACAAATTTATCACAGTATTTTGCATGGATTATTTTCTTATTCGTCTCCTACAGGAGCAAGGAATTATGAATGATATATTTTAAAATGTGATCTTTGCAATATGCTGTAACAACATTTGGAAAATACACTTAAAAGGCAGGGATCTACGCCTGCTGCAACTGCATAGCTGCAGAAGTAGCCACAGATTATAAACCTGCTGAGGACATTAGCTCCTTATATGAAATCAGTAGAAACTGTTTCCCTGTCCTCCTTGGCCTGCTCTTAGCTAGAAAGAACAGGAGAAGAAGTATAGAGAAAAGTGTTCTAGTGGATCTGGGGAAGAGCAAGCAAAACACAGAATAATCCAACCCTTCACACTTTGCTTTAAAACCCAGTACTATGAGAGCACTTGGGGCCTCTACATCTCCTAGACCATGTGGAACAGAGAAGAAACTGACAAACATTCCTTTGCCCCATTCCACGGAGTCAGAAAGATGAGGAAAAACAAGTTGTTGCTGAAACCATCCCTCCATCCTTCGCAGCAGATTACATGATGAATGGGGGAGGATAGGCAAAGCTGTCCTTTCAGGGCAAAGAGAGGGTCACTTCCACTCCATTTCACTTATGAACCTCTTCATCCTGTTCCATTAACAAGCTTTTATTATAATCCTCCAAATAAGAATGGGGTTACAAACAGACCACATGCTGTACAAAAGGCTCATCTATAAAGTTTCATTGTAAGTCTGAAAAGCAGAAAGAAGCTGAAAAGGACACAGCATTCGAGGGAATCTTAGCAGTACTTACAGCATCAGTTTGTAAAGATTCATCCTCTGGTTTGGCTTTTATGTCAACCACCCCATCAGCGTGCCGAAAAGTACAGTCAGCAAGTGCTTCATACAACGTCAGCTTCTGAGCTTTCAAGCCATTCTTCTGCAACCACTCCTTAGAATTTATATAATCCTCAGGTTTTGGCTCAGGCACTGGAGGATCAGTTTTGGTTGCTGATTTGAAAATATACATAACTAGTTGTACTTAACATAATTCACCAAAGAGTTTCTGTAAGCTATTACAAAAGAAGACTGATATAAGGATAGGTGGGCCAAAATTTACAAACCTAAGGCCAACCTCGGACTCCTAACTCCCCATTTATATACCTAAATAAAGAGTCTGATTTTCAAAAGTGTAGACCATCCAACAAACCCTACTGAAGCCAGCTGGAGCTGCGGGATGCCCAGGACTTTACAAATGAGGCCAGCAATTTCATTGCCTAAGTATGGATTTAGGAGGCTAACTTTAGGCAACTATTTTTGAGAATGTTGACCAGAATTCTGAGTGGAATCACGGAGTAATTATAGCTATAGGGATCTGACTGCATGCATGAAGTTGCAAGAACAGGGCCTTATCATATGAAAGGAATTGACTTTTGACTGCTGATCAGAGGCCTTTCACAAACTCTGCTAAATCATGTTTTAGAACAAGTCAGTTTGCATATTTTTAAAACAAACGTGTTTGCATTTTTCTCCTTTGCATATACTTTATATAAAGGCCATGGCTTAGTATGTATACATAATGTATTATCTGAAGAGTCAATGGAAAGTAGACAGCCTCTTTTTCATTTCACTAGAACAGCACAGAGTACATTTTAGGATACAAGAGTTTTAAAGAGATCGGGAAGACAAAGAAAGAAATGTAGACAGACAGGACAACTACAGTTATCTGAATCACTGAGAGACAAAATAGGTGGGCTGCCTGAGTTCAGCTACAAATCACACTGGAATTTAATGTTTTCTTTAACTCAATCTAGAGTATGATCAGAATAGTTTAACATTTTATACAGTGATTATATATGAAAAAATACATTAACACAACACTAAGGTTGCAAAGTCAAGCACTTATAAATTAGGAAATGTCAGAATTAAAGTTGCCCATGTAACCTTAATTCAGGCCCTTTGGACATATTTATTATGAAAGTCTTGCCCAACATCATATAGGAAGTATGTGGCAAACTCAGGAATGGAACTCATTTCTCCAGTACTACTCCAGAGAATGTCCTTTCTCTCCCTGCATCCCTCTGTCTCATTCATTGCCCAACCTGTGTACAGAATGAAGCAGAAGTTCTGTAGAACAAATAGTATGTGATTGTGTAATTATAGACTGTACCATAATGGTTACACACAAGGGAATCAAATTAAGGTTGCACAGGAAACCTTATTTCTGGCATTTCTTAATTCTGAATGCTTAATTTTGCAACCTTAATATTTTTAACCTGTATTAATGTGATTTCCAAGGTTTTTTTAAACAAGAAAATTGAAAAAATAATGGAATAATACGACCCACCCCCCTCCCATGGATCATCAGCAGGGTTTGAATTTAGGACCTTTAGATCCACTGTACAAATCTCCAACTCGAGCTAAAGTATTAACTGGTAGCAGTAGTAGGCTATTCTCTCTATAAGGTCCAGCCACGAGATGGGGAAGGTGACACTTACTTTGCCAGTGGCTTATACACTACAGTATTTGTAAGAGAGCAGTGAAATGTTGGGAACTAAGAATTCTGGGTTCTATTCCTGGCTCTAGAAGGTAGTGTAATCCAATGGTTACAAACAGCACAGCCAAGCATATAGATATGGCACAACTATTCTTAAAGGCAGAGTGGCTAAGTAGATCAGACTAGGGTCTTCCATACTGGAGGCCTGGGTTCTCTGCACAGCTCTGTCAGAAGCAATCTTGTATGACCTCTTAGTTACCCCTTCTGTAGAAACGGGGGCGGGAGAGGGGTGAATCTGGGGTCGGAGGCCTTGTCCAGAAGTAATAACTATGAAGTTATTAGTCCTCAAAGAATCAATCCTGAAGCACTTACATGAGAAGAAAGTGATCAGGAACAGTCAGCATGGATTCACCAAGGGAAGGTCATGCCTGACTAATCTAATCGCCTTCTATGATGAGATTACTGGTTCTGTGGATGAAGGGAAAGCAGTGGATGTATTGTATCTTGACTTTAGCAAAGCTTTTGACACGGTCTCCCACAGTATTCTTGTCAGCAAGTTAAAGAAGTATGGGCTGGATGAATGCACTATAAGGTGGGTAGAAAGTTGGCTAGATTGTCGGGCTCAACGGGTAGTGATCAATGGCTCCATGTCTAGTTGGCAGCCGGTGTCAAGTGGAGTGCCCCAGGGGTCGGTCCTGGGGCCGGTTTTGTTCAATATCTTCATAAATGATCTGGAGGATGGTGTGGATTGCACTCTCAGCAAATTTGCGGATGATACTAAACTGGGAGGAGTGGTAGATACGCTGGAGGGCAGGGATAGGATACAGAGGGACCTAGACAAATTGGAGGATTGGGCCAAAAGAAATCTGATAAGGTTCAATAAGGATAAGTGCAGGGTCCTGCACTTAGGACGGAAGAACCCAATGCACAGCTACAGACTAGGGACCGAATGGCTAGGCAGCAGTTCTGCGGAAAAGGACCTAGGGGTGACAGTGGACGAGAAGCTGGATATGAGTCAGCAGTGTGCCCTTGTAGCCAAGAAGGCCAACGGCATTTTGGGATGTATAAGTAGGGGCATAGCGAGCAGATCGAGGGACGTGATCGTCCCCCTCTATTCGACATTGGTGAGGCCTCATCTGGAGTACTGTGTCCAGTTTTGGGCCCCACACTACAAGAAGGATGTGGATAAATTGGAGAGAGTCCAGCGAAGGGCAACAAAAATGATTAGGGATCTGGAACACATGACTTATGAGGAGAGGCTGAGGGAACTGGGATTGTTTAGTCTGCAGAAGAGAAGAATGAGGGGGGATTTCATAGCTGCTTTCAACTACCTGAGAGGTGGTTCCAGAGAGGATGGTTCTAGACTATTCTCAGTGGTAGAAGAGGACAGGACAAGGAGTAATGGTCTCAAGTTGCAGTGGGGGAGGTTTAGGTTGGATATTAGGAAAAACTTTTTCACTAGGAGGGTGGTGAAACACTGGAATACGTTACCTAGGGAGGTGGTAGAATCTCCTTCCTTAGAAGTTTTTAAGGTCAGGCTTGACAAAGCCCTGGCTGGGATGATTTAATTGGGGATTGGTCCTGCTTTGCGCAGGGGGTTGGACTAGATGACCTCCTGAGGTCCCTTCCAACCCTGATATTCTATGATTCTATGATTCTAAGTTCTCAGGATTAACACCTCAATAGTTGAACAGCTGAGATCAGAACTCTTGGCTTACAACCCAGAACACTTTCCCCTAAGTCAAAACATGCTTTGCAGATGTTTCTTTGCCTAACTATCCTACAGAGTCAAGTAGGGAAGCCAGGGAATGTGTGATTGCCATGCAGAAGCCCAATCAGGCCTGGAATCATGATCACGGCAGACAGAATATTCAGAGATTTTAACAACAAACCTCTACACCTAAAATGTAGGTTGACCTAGCTATGTCACCCAGGGGTGTGAAAAATTCACACTCCTGAAAGACATAGTTAAGCCAACCTACACCCCAGTGTAGGCACCACTAGGTCGATGGAAGAATTCTTCCATCAATCTCTCAGAAGGGGCGGGTTAACTACAGTGACTGAAACCCGCTTGCACCACTGTAGCAAGTGTCTACACAATAGTGCTACAGCAGCACATCTGTAGCGTAGACAAGCCCCAAGGCTTTGTCTTCACTGCAGAGTTAATTTGAGTTAACTCCACTCAAGTTACCCTAGCTCACCTGACTATGGCCACACTGCTAACACTCGACTTACACAGAGTGATTTTATGAGCAGCACAGAGTGACTGTTAGCAGCTGACACGTTGTGCTAACTTGAGCTATAGCCTATACCCCCGATGGGCCAGCCAACTTGCGTTAAAATCACCACTGCTGTGATGCTCCTTAGGTTGAAACAGTCTTGTCTGTGCCTGTTGCGGATCAGCTCCCTGAAACCAACTGTCTTTGGCAACACAAGCACTACATTCCAGGCCTCACTCCCTCTCTGTGCAGGTAGTAATAGGCACACACCAACCCCTGAATCCTCTGAGCATTCCCTGCTGTGTCCAGCCCCCGATCCACTGAACACTCATCAGATTATCAGACCCACTGTTCCCAAAGAACAGTGCACACCCGCTGGTAAGATTCACCTCAGAAACTTTGCTTAACACCACAGCACTTAGATATATTCATAGTGAAAACACGAATACATTTATTATCAAAGACTAGAGATTCAAGTGATAGCGAGTCAGAATACTGGAAACGAATGGTTACATATAAAGCAAAATCATACACACTTTCTAGGGACAAAACGTTAACTAACAAGTTACTCTCTTTGCTAAAGAAGCTCTTCTCACCCAAAGTTCTCTCTGGAGTTTTCAACCAAGCCTGGTTGAAACCTCCTTTTTAAAATAAAGCAAACTCACTGTTTGCTTACCTTCTCAGTGAAGGGTGCCAAGGGGACTTGTTTAACCACCCCTACCCCTCCATATATAGTGGAGCTAACTTTTGAAGTGCACCTCAGGATAAGGTTCTTCCCCACCACCAAAACCTGCTGTTTTTCTCTTCCTCTTAGTTCCCACACTCCTTCATTTTCATTCAGTTCAGACTGGTGATAGCAGACCCACTATGAACAAGACAATACTCAACTTACATGTAAACAGATAAGAGATGTTTCTTCATATGTCAGACAGAAAGCCTGTTTTTCACTTTTGCTAGCGACACAGACTAAGAACATGTTTTCAGTATATATATTCAGAACACTTTACACAGTATCTGCATACATATTTCACAACAATATTGATTTCCAGTCTGACATTGGCTTTTATTTGAGACCGTACATGACATTCTTTGGTGAAGTACAGTGTACAGACCAGATTCAGGCGAGTCCTGTGCCCCCTCCCCCCACACACACTATGTCCTTTTCCAATTGACACTAAGAGGTTCCTGGGTCACAACCACATTCCAGGGAAGGGTTTTAGTATGTGGATGAGGCCTGAGTAAGGAGCATCTCTCGAGTTACAACTCAAGTTAATTCTGCAGTGAAGACAAGGCCTAAGCAAATTACAGTTTTCAGAGGTTTATAATTTGGTCAAATGTGGATGAATTTTTGTGGGGCATCTGAACTGCACAGTTATCTCCTGCCAAGTTTCAAGTCCCACCCTCAAGCCGTAGAGCTGATTGAGCTCCTCAGAAAAACAGCTGAAAAAATTAACATTGGTAAAATTACCTGTTTTTGCTAGTCTTGTTCTCAGAGACAACTGAATAGTTTTTGCTGAAACTTTCCAAAAGGCAAAAAGCAAGCATGGAAAAATTCACCCAGAACTGTTAAAGTTTAATGAAGTTAAAAGCAACTGTAAATAGAGGCTTATAAAGGTAAGCGTATGCAACCGTAATGATAGATTACGGCTCTGCATATAATAAATGGTCTTAAAAAGAAACATCATCCCTAAATTGGCAGTTTATCAAAATTGCCCACAAATGAAACAAATTAAGCATGAGCACAATGATATCTTTCTAGAAAGAACTATAAACAATACCTTTGCCAGATATAGGCTGGTGAGACTCGGATAAAATATTCTGAAGTTGTATCAGCGCATTTCTGGCCTCCTCTGACTCCTTCCAGATCATGAAGACATCTTCTCTGACACCAGCTACTGTGGGAGGAATAATGCATAGACCTTAATGCTTTCAGACAAATTCTTCTTTCACCGCTACACCTGCTCAACAATCCTAAAGTCAATGGGGTTGCCTGTGTAGGTACCGTTTTATTACCTTGTAAATAGGGTCCCTTTGCAGTGGGAACTCCTCTCTTTAAAAGGTTTCAGAGTAGCAGCCGTGTTAGTCTGTATTCACAAAAAGAAAAGGAGGACTTGTGGCACCTTAGAGACTAACCAATTTATTTGAGCATAAGCTTTCGTGAGCTACAGCTCACTTCATCGGTGAGCTGTAGCTCACGAAAGCTTATGCTCAAATAAATTGGTTAGTCTCTAAGGTGCCACAAGTACTCCTTTTCTTTTTTTCTCTTTAAAAGGAGTTCAAGGAATATACATGAGCAGAGAGGCACCAGCGACAAAGCTTCACTTGAGATGCGCTGCCTGGGGTTAGGCCTCTGGGCCCTAAAACAGAGGTACACAGCCTTCTGGGTTTAGGGTGGTGGATTTTGGTTATAGCCTATCCCATGGTGAGGGGCAAATCCTCCTTCCCAGCATGGGGAAACTCCACAAGGAAATTCTCATAGAATTCCCCTATGGATTTTAATGCAGAAGGGGGAAATCCAGCCATCTGTTCTTTCTTTTTCTTTTCTTTTTTTTTAATTAAAACCAGCCTTTGCATGAGAAAGCCCAAGCCCGAAATCTAGAAAAGCTGACATTTTCAGTTGCTTCAAATTCCTAAAACTACTGAGCAGATGTACTTACAACTTTAACAGTCCCCTAAGAGTAAGTGATGTGATTTTAGCAATATACATTTGCCTTCCCGCTATAACTAACCAAAACCTTAATTATGAGGGCACTAATGACACCTAAGTAATTTGTAAAATTGGTTTCAATTAGGGAGACAGGTGTCAATGAAATAGATTATTCAGTACAAACCCCAAAGTTACAGTATATCTAAGACCATTTAAAAAATTCAAGAGATACTCTGCCCTTGATTAAAAGTTTAAAATTGGTCTTTAATAGAATTAAAGTATACAAAAGCTGCAAGTTCAAAGATGGAAAATGGAGACAGCATGTACTTCTGTTTTAAGAAGTCTACACAATGCTGTGAATAAATTAGGTAGCGTAGTCTATGAGAACTTAATACTGTAATATGGATCAGCTGGAAGAATGGCATACTAGAACAATAAGATGTAAAAGGATTGAATCATAAGTGCTCCTTTCTGTAAAACCAGATTAGTAGCCTAATGCTGAATTACATATTACAAACACTGAATTAGTCCAACTATATCTTAACATCTGCTGATCCAATCCAGTGTATGTACCCAAAGCAATCACAGGATATGCCATACTTGATAATATACTCAAGCCCATCTCTACTAAAATAAACCCTCAGTTAACCTACACCAAACAAAACCCGCTCATTTTGCCTGTACAATAAACATTGTAGAATTGCCTTAAATGAACAATACATATATATTTTGTAAATACAGCAACACAGTTTTAAATGTGAAACGCAGTTAATTTTCCTCATAATCTTTTATAATGTGTTACTGTACACTGCCATCTCCTGGTATCCTCTTGTATTTCAAGAGTTCTGTTTTAGCCAATCCGATGAAGTGAGCTGTAGCTCACGAAAGCTTATGCTCAAATAAATTGGTTAGTCTCTAAGGTGCCACAAGTACTCCTTTTCTTTTTACAAGTTAACATGAAAATCAATCTCTCCAAAATCATAAAAAGTTCAAGCAAAATGGCACATTCCACAGCATAAAACTGAAAAGGAAGAATAAAGTCAAAAGTTTCTCATTGACCTTAGAAGATCAAGAAAAATATTCTGACCAAAACACTTGATTCAGTTTTATTTTATTTTTTAAAAAACACCACACTTAAAACATGACAGTTGACAAAACTGTAGCAGAGTTACATAAGAACATAAATGCACTATAAATTTGCAATCAACTACAACTACCATGCTATTAAACATGTACCAGCTACAGTGATGTGGAAGTAAAACCACCAAATATAAATCAATCATATATGTATTATCAAGGTATTGAACAAAAGGTTGTGCTGACAAATGCAATTCAGAAAAAAATATTTCCTTCCCAAATCATCATTTCCTACTAAAAGGGATCCAGGTTTAATTTTGTGAAGGTTTTAAAGTTTCTGCTGAAAAGTTGAAAAATAGAAGCATTTTAAATGTTCTGCTGGTTTCTCCAGGTCTTTCTAATTTAAATGTTTTGAAAACTTACTATATATACTGATAATGTATCCAGTATGGGACATGTATTGAATTCAATATTACACAATAAAACATTTATTGACATGTTTCACTTTAATTTACGCCACAGCATTGTGAAATCAAATCACATACCTGTTTGATGGCCGATGGATTTGGTGACAAATCCTTTAGATGATAAATGCATTTTACCACAGTCAAGCAACACAATATTTTTTTACCCAGGCAACAACCCAGATTTACAAAACCAAGGACAAGATGTCAAAGCAGGTCCTACCCGGGTCTAGTCCCGCATAGCAGCCCAACCTCTCCAGAGATTGCTCCAGCATCATCCACAGCAACCTCTTTTTCTCCAACTGACGGGATCATCTCTCCCTTTTTTCTGCCCCACCCACCACATCTGGCACATCCTCACACCCACAGTCATCTTCCTCCACCTGAGAAGCCACAGGAGAGAAAAACTGCTCCTTGAGGCCCCAGAGAATCCCTTCTCCCTTTCCCTCTTCCCCCCGACACGCGCACACACACACACAAATAAAATAAATTAAACATCAATATCCTTTATATATACAGTGTCCCAAGTGATCTCAAATCATACTGTCCTATTCCTCATCCTTCCTTTCTCCTGCCCTCCTCTCCGATGCCGGCTCTCCTGTTGACCTCGTCCTAATATTCGTTTTTCCACTAAATATTAACAGCCCTCAACAGCACTGCTGCTGGTGTCTACTTTTATTGCAATTACCCAATTTTCAAGCATGGAAGTAGTATATCTACTTGGGGGGAAAATCAAGCACTGACCCACTCCAACTGAACTGCTTGTCAGTTTAACTGTCTCCTTGGATCTACCTGAAGAACTCAACAGTTCCATTTCATAAAGGGAAAAGAACTCAGTGACGTCCATGGGGTTACAATGGAAACAGGCAACATGCTGGATAAATATGCTTACAGCTTTTATATTTACTCTCCACTAGCAGCAAGAATGAAAGTTGAGCTTAAAGTTTGTTTTCTTCTGCCTGATTCAGCACTGTGTTGCACTAATTTTGTGCCTATGTAACTCCACTGATTTCAGTAGAATTACACCAGCATTAAGCAAGAGTAACACAGCGGTAAATCAAGCCCCTTATTTCCTTTACACAATAAGCTTCTACTTTGTGCCTAGCTAACATTTAAAATTGTATGACTGACTCAATGTTAGAAGGGTAAAATAGTTATTTAACTGTGTTCAAACCCTTACAATAAGTAATGTTTCAAAATTATTAACAGAATTTTAGAATTGGGTTCCAGACATTTAAAACCTGTTACTAATTATGTATTACCTATTATAATACCAGATATGTACTTCATAATACAAATAAAGATGGATTTCCTGCCCAGAGGGCTTACAATCTGAAGTAGTAATAGCTAAAAGTCTGAAAAAGAGCAAGAAATAATAACTAAAAATTTAAATTGCGAATGGAGCATTTTAACTTGGTAGAATGCATGCCCACTTTGCTGTACAGAATCAAACCGTGTGTGTGTGTGTTACACATATAAGCAAACTACAACTAACATACAACACCGCAACAAGCACCCCTTTCCGCCTCCCAATCGCTGAACATCCTCACACACACTCAAAAAAAACCTCATTCTGTTCCAGTCTTACCTCCCAGCAGCTATACCCATCCTGTAGCCTGTTTCAAAAGCTACTCCAAACCCACCTGATTTCACAACCAAGATACCAAACTAGCTTACAACCACCAGCAAAACTAAACAAAAACAAAAAACTGGCAAACCAGCACCAACATTTCTAAAAGTCCAAGAAAGAAAATTAAGTCACAGAAGAGACTGGAATAGTAATTAATTCTGTGATCACTTGACTCAGATCAGACTTTACAAAGGGAGAATAGACAAATGCAAGAAAATTAGACATTTTAAGTTGCTCAAACTTATTTTGCATACAAGCCAAGATGGGGAATTTAACTTCTTCCCGCAGACCCCTGCCTCCGCCACTGTGTGGCAGAAGAACACAGTAGCATTCTTTAAAGTGCTGCTGTTTAAAGGCAGCCCTTCAAAAATTAACCTGGTACACAGGGTAGTACTGGAGATGCCTTTGCCTACATACCTGGAACGTTAGATAACAGAGAAGCAAACCCTGATCTCCTTTCCACTGGGGGGGAAGGCCAGTGGGATGCTATGCAGGTGAATTCTGCAGCTGATGCCACTACCATGGAGCAGGGCTCCATGGAGGTTCTCTCCATAGCATAGGAAGTGGGGTTTGGACAGGGTTTCCAACTTTCTAATCGCACAAAACTGAACACCCTTGCCCCACTCCCTGCCCCACCCCTTCCTCAAGGCCCCAGCCCGGCCCTGTCCCTTCTCTGAGGCCCCGCCCCTACTCACTCCACCCCCCGTCAGTCGCTCTCCCGCACCCTCACTCACTCACTTTCACCGGGCTGGGGCAGGGGCCTGGAGTGGGGGAAGAGGTGAGGGCTCTGGCTGGGGGTGCAGGCTCCAGGGTGGGGCCAGAAATGAGGGGTTCAGGGTGTGGGAGGGGGCTCCAGGCTGAGACAGGGGGTTGCGCTGTGGGAGGGGGTATGGGCTCTGGCTGGGGGTGTGGGCTCCAGGGTGGGGCCAGAAATGAGGAGTTCAGGGTGTAGGAGGGGGCTTCAAACTGAGGTGGGGGTTAGGGTGTGTGAGGGGGTGAGGGCTCTGGCTGGGGGTGCAGGCTCTGGGGTGGAGCTGAGGATGAGGGGTTTGGGGTGCAGGAGGGGGCTCCAGGCTGGGGCCAATTGGTTTGGAGTGCAGGAGGGGGCTCAGGACTGGGGGTTGGGGTGCAGGAGGGGGTGCGGCTCTGGGAGGGAGTTTGGGTGTGGGAGGGGACTCAGGGCTAGGGCAGGGGGTTGGGGTGCGGGCTCCGGGAGGCAGTTAGGGTGTGGGAGGAGTGGCAACATGCCCCTCTGGCTCCTAGGCGGAGGCGTGGCCAGGCGGGACAGCTTCTCCTACCAATATAGCTACTGCCGTACGTGGAGGTGGTTTTGTTATGTCGACAGGAGAGCTCTCTCCCATCAACAAAGAGCAGCTACTCAAGCTGTGCCACTGTAAGCTCGCTGGTGTAGACATGGCCTCAGTTTCCAATTATTTGCTTTTGTAGTTTATTCCCCATATGCAAGAAACACTTTCAAAACACATTAGAGGCTAATCAGCATTTTTATTATTATTGCCCTCTGCATCATTCAAGAAGGCACCATGAAACAAGAGACATCAGACATGGAAGAAAAGAATAATCACAGCAATATATTTTCTGCTCTGAAAGGATTTAGAATCTAAACACAACTGGAGTTTTCTGATTGGTTGTCAGTGATGTCATAACCATGGCTATAATGCTTAGTAATTGCATAAGGCTAATTGCCTTCCTTTTTAACTTGTAAATTCTAGTCCATAATAGCAATAAGACATACCACACAATGCATTTCAAAGAGATTACTGCACATTTGGGTGATTAAAGCTACTCATCATTCATCTTTAGAAACAGTAGCATAGAAGTAATTTCAGATATGCAACATCTACTGAAATGCTCCCACCACACCCCGAGCATACATACAGAAACACCCTTCCCTCTTTCCAGACAAAACAATTTTGTTCTTTTCTCTGTATCTCTCTCATACACACAAAGCTCTGTCCATTTCTTCCTTCTTCCTTCCCCCTCTGACCACGTACATGGTATCCACCCTTTCCCACCCAGAGGCCAGCCATTTGAACTGCCCCCTCTCCCAGATGGTGAAGTGGGAGCACTGCTCATGCTTATTTTTATTAACACTTGGCTACATTTCCTTAATTACAATGTTATTCTGAAGGTTTTAAGAAAGAACATCCTTTTATTATTTTTACCTAAAGGCACCTTTCCCTTCAATTTTCTTGAATTCTGGGTGGCTAGACTTTCTCCATCCTCTTCACTCTTTGGTATAGGTCCAATGATATCTATGTGGTCAGTTCTCTCAGCAAACGCATGGAATCTGTAATATAAAAAGGGTTTTCATCGCTAAGTAAATTATGTAAATACACCCCTAGTTTATCCCTTCATTATGTACCTCTGAGCATATTTGTTGCCCTTCTGTAGAACTCATTGATTTCTGTTACTGTATATCCATACAGTGAAGAGGCCAGAAACTGGGGTACTTCAGAAGAGGGCATACCATTCTTCAATATGAAGACACTATCATAAATGTTCTGTATCATTTTGTGACCTATTTCAATGCATCAAGCATACTATTAGCTCTTCACTGATGCTGCATGCTGATCCAACCCTACAGCCACTGTTCAGGACACAGCCAATCTGCAGGTCACTGCCATTGCCCACCCAATGGGCCCTCTTTCCACCCTCTCCACATTCAACCTCAGTCAGCTGAGGGAAAAACCCTGCCCAGTATCTGAAGGCTGATACCTGCCTCTTCTCCCTGTGGAGCTGGTCACCTAACTGCTCCCCAGAAGGATGGGGCAGGTTGCCCCACTCCCATATGTCCAGCAGGGGCAAAACAGACTCTGGGGAGGCATGGTACAGTGCAGAATCTCCCCTCTATAACAGCTGATGGACAACATCACCTCTGCTTCTTGTTGTCCCAAGACCTGCCTTAAATTAGGTAACATTGCAACAGTTCTGACACTTCCTTTTGTGTGTTACAAGCCATCTAGCCAGCCCTCTGCACTGAGGCACCACGTATACCTAGACTATCCCTGACAGGTGTTTGTCCAACCTGTTCTTAAAAATGTCCAGTGATGGGGACTCCACAACCTTCTTCGGAAGCCTAATCCAATACTTGACTATCTTTACAGTTAGAAAGTTTTTCCTAGTATCTAACCTCAATCTCCTTTGCTGCTGATTAAGCAGATTACTTCTTGCCCTACCTTCAAGGGACATGGAGAACAATTGATCACTGTCCTCTTTTAAACAGCCCTTAACGTATTTGAAGACCATTATCAGGTCCCTCCTCAGTCTTCTTTCCTCAAGACTAAACATGCCCATTTTTTTAACCTTTTCTCACAAGTCAGGTTTTCTAAACCTTTTATCATTTTTGTTAATCTCCTCTGGACTCTCTCCAGTTTGTCCACATCTTTCTTGAAGTGCAATGCCCAGAACCAGACACAGTACTCGAGCTGAGGCCTCACCTGTGCTGAACAGAGTAGGACAATTACCTCCCTCCCGTATCTTTCATATGATACTCCCGTTAATAAACCCCAGAATATTAGCCTTTTTTGCCACTGCATCATATTGTTGGCTCATATGCAATTTGTGGTCCACTATAATCCCCAGATCCTTTTCTGCAGTACTACTACCTAGCCAATTATTCCCCATTTTGTAGTTCCGCATTTGATTTTTCCTTTTTAAGTGCAGTACTTTGCATTTGTCTTTAATGGATTTTATCTTGTTGATTTCAGACCATTTCTCCACTTTATCAAGGTCATTTTGAATTCTAATCCTGTTTTCCAAGGTGCTAAAAACCCCTTCCAGCCTGGTGTCTTCCAAAAAATTTGTAAGCATACTCTCCTCTCCATTATCCAAATCACTGATTAAAATATTGAATAGTACTGGACTCATGACAGACCCCTTTGGCACCCCTCTAGATATTTCCTCCCAGTTTGACAGCCAACCACTGATAACTACTCTTTGAGTCTGGTCTTCCAACCAGTTTTTCACCCACTTTATAGTAATTTCATCAGAACACATTTCCCTAGTTTGCTTATGAGAATGCCAGGTGGAACTGAGTCAAAAGCCTTCCTAAAATCAAGATATATCATGTCTACTGCTTCCCCCATATCCACTAGGCCAGTAACCCTATCAAAGAAGGAAATTAGGTTGATTTGGTAAAATTTATTCTTGAAAAATCCATATTGGCTATGAATTATTGTTGGCCTCTCCAGAAATTTTGTTATATTATGGGTGGAAGCAAGGTTAGTGTGTGTTCAGATAATGCCTCTCTAGTATTTTTAGCAAAAGGAAAGATTAAGGACAGGAAAGTCCAGCACTAGAATGTCCCCACTTCTTGGGGGACAGCACAGAGGAAGTCCAACTGCATAATCCAGCCCCCACTCCCCTTCAAAGAAAGGCTTACAATCACAGGGGAGTGTGATGAATGTGTGCCAAGCCCTGAAACAGGAAACAATCTGACTGGGATTTTTCTAGCAAAGACTGCTGCTGCTTTGGGTCCTGATGAAATTGGGGATTACTCCCCATTTACATCCTCCTACTATGTGGCAGGAAAGCCAGTTACTGGTTTAGCTTTGATTTATGCAGGAGAGGACCAACATGACCTCTTTTCAAGACAAACTCCCTCAGCACAATATGCTGATGTTGCTGCACTGGTTCAGGTTATAAGAGGCCTGAAGATGCGGAGTGCTGGTGTCCAGGGAATTATATGCTCTGATTTGAGTTCTGTGTGTAATGCACTTACTGCTTTTCTTCCATTTGAGAGCAAAAAAAATGAGTGGAAGAAGAGTGATGGCAGGAACATTAAGCATGTAGGCTTGTGAAAGTGGTTGGATCAGGTGACACAAGACAAGGGATTGATGGAGGTCTGGGTAATGAAGGGTAAGGCACAAGCCAAGAGTGGAAAAATTAAAAGATGGCATGATGAAGCAGATAGGGCAGTAAAGGAAGCACTCAAAAGTGGAGTTATATGGCCAGGAGAGACAGCCACTACTGTGGTAGAGGCAGTGACAACTACAGCCATGAAACAGAGACAGAAAAAAGATTTTGATCTACAGGCTCTACAAAAGGAAAATGAGGAAATACAAGACACCTTAAAATCATTAGGTGGGGGAACTGGTGTATTATATGAATGGAAACTAAAACCACAGGGATGGACTACTTGTGGCTCGAAATTCAGGGGAGGTCCCGGTTGGATTAAGTGAGGAGTTCATGAGAATAGACGCACAGCAGGTGGACATTTAAATTAACTTAGCACTAAAGAGCGAGTGTTTACTGTGTGATGGAGGCCCACAGCAGGAAAAGATATAGAGGAGTATGGGGCAGCATGTCTAACCTGTGCCAGAAGTAACCCGGTGGGGAGGAAAAGGAGGAGACTGTTAAAGCTCTAAGTTCTGACAGGCCTATTGGAAAGAATACAGGTGGATTATACAGGAGAATCATCTACAACTGCTAGAGGGAATAACTGTAGATGCTTTTACTAGGTGTACAGAAGCTATTCTGACTCAACACTGTACAGCCATCACCACAGCTCAGGTGCTAACAGAGCAGGTATTCTCTAGGTGGGGTCTTCCTAAGGCTGTGGATAGTGATAATGGTCCAGCATTCACGGGAAAGGTGACTAGGAAGGTTTGTGAGATACTCCAGCGTGATCAGAAATTCCATATACCATGCCACCCACAGAGTCTGGAACTGTGGAACGAGCCAACTAGACTGATAAAAACAATGCTGAAAAGGTGGAAAGCGGCTCAGGGAAAGACTGGGATGTTAAACTACACCTTGTTTTAAAGGTCATAAGGAGAAGCATAGCGAAGGCTATGAAGGTTACCCCTTTTGAGACTATGACTAGAAGGGAGATGAGATATTCATTACCCCAGGGATGGACATAATACAGTATAACAGAGTAATAGGTTAAGGAATTGGTATGGCACATATAAGAGGTACACAAGATGGTGGCACGAAGCTTGGGAGAGGCCCAACAAAAAAATGAAACAATAATTGACGACCAAGTCTCTGGCAAGGCATATGAAGTGAGAGATCAGTTCCTTGTGCAGTATGTCTCAAATAAAAGGCCCTTTCCAAAAGCCAGTTGGGAGAGTCCCTGCTATGTAATGGACAAGGCTAGTCCATCCATATACCTCGTCAGGGAAAGGGATGAAAAGGGGTGGTGAAACAATGGTTGTATGCTATGCAGCTGAAACCATACAGAGGGAAGAACAGAAGGAATCTATTGATATAAAAAAAGGAAGGGACAATAATTTCTCTCTCTTTCAG
This sequence comes from Lepidochelys olivacea, assembly GCF_965140295.1. Lineage (NCBI taxonomy): Eukaryota > Metazoa > Chordata > Testudines > Cheloniidae > Lepidochelys > Lepidochelys olivacea. The sequence continues at coordinate 121,997,506 of NC_140411.1, read as the reverse complement.
GTGTTGATCACGATGGGAAGTATATTATGCACTGCATTGGGGTCCGTAGTATTCGTGATAGAGCAGAGGAATAAGGTGGTGACAGTGCACAAGGGGAAGAAAGCCACCCTAGCCTTATGGTTTCCAGGTAATCATGAAGAAAAGCCTACAAAGCTCTGGTACAGACAGAACTGCAGCCAAGATGGAAGATCCTGCAGCGCAAGCAACTCTCAGGAGCAGGGACTTGGACTGGGGGACCCAAAGGGGCCATGTGTTTAAATGGGATGGTAATGGCTAACCTAACCAGTTATAACATGCAGTTAACACATGCGGGAAATATTACAGTTACTCTAGCATATCATCCAACGAACTACTGCCCATGAGTCCACCTACCATGCCAGGAAAGTGACTGAGGCTTTGACATTCTCTCTGAATGTGACTAAGAATGGGGAGACAACCACCACTGCTTCTGAACATACTGGTGTAACAATGCTTCCTATTCCAGAATTGAAGCAAGATGAATCATAGAATCATAGAATATCAGGGTTGGAAGGGACCTGAGGAGGTCATCTAGTCCAAACCCCTGCTCAAAGCAGGACCAATCCCCAATTAAATCATCCCAGCCAGGGCTTTATCAAGCCTGACCTTAAAAACTTCTAAGGAAGGAGATTCTACCACCTCCCTAGGTAACGCATTCCAGTGTTTCACCACCCTCCTAGTGAAAAAGTTTTTCCTAATATCCAACCTAAACTTCCCCCACTGAACCATGCCCAGAAATGAAAGCAGGACCTGACAATGGACTAATGATAAGTTGTGAATATCAGATTATGTATAATAATGTACAGTACCAAACGATACCTGTAGTATTGAATTTAAACAATTTTACATTCCCACAGCAGCTCTGTCATGAAAAATCTGTGTGCTTCTATATGCAAAGGGTAGTAAAAGTAGTGCAAAATTTCAGACAATCAATGGATAGGGTGGAATTGGAGGAAATTTGGTGGCCTGAGGAGGGAAAGAGATAAAAGAGATACAGGAATAGTACACGGAGTTGAGGCATTGGGAACATCAGCATGGAATCATATGCATATCAGAGTATTGTGGGAAGAAAATCAGAAAATGAGCTCAATTACAAAGTCTGTTAAAAAGTTAAATAAACAATAGAATGAGGATATAGGGGAGGATTTAAAGAATTTCAGGATGCTAGAATAACAGGACAGTTGTTTAGGGAAGTGGAAGCAGCAATCAATGAAATGCAAAAAATCACGAACCATCCTAATGTATCAAAGGTGATTACCTGTTTGTGGTATGGCAGCTTTCTCACAAAGGAGCTACAGGTAGGACTAAAGGAAATTCAAGGTGGGGAAGTGCCTGGGTTGATAACAAATAAGGTGCTATTCAGGGATCTATTATGCTGAGAAAAAGTGCACATGGATCCTTCCTATAGTACTAGCAGTACCAGTAGCCACAGGACTAAGTAAAGCATTAACAGTGTATAGCATCCAGTTCGTAGGTTTGTTGGAACCTATCCTGGCAAGTTACATCTTAAAGGAACATGTCACTCATCCTCAGATACTGGTAAGGAAGGGTGGGAGAGTCTGGAAAGCCCCGGCTACCTCATGTTGTTCCAAGAGGCATGGTACCTATTTACGCTGTTGTGATGTACAGCATGTGGGTTCACCTTGGATGAAGAAATCCAAAATAATACATTACAGATGAGGCAATGGGGACACGGTCAAGCCAAGGTTGCAAAGGGTGGAGAAGGCAAATATTGTATAACCTCGTGGTTTGGACATTTTCAGTATGGGACACAAACATGTTATTACAACTGGCCAATGTTCTGCTCATTTTGCACTTTAGCCTTTCTGATTTTGTCCCTACTTGCCTGTGCTATTATTTTGTACTCATCCTTAGCTATTTGTCCACCTTTCCACTTTTTGAGGATTCCTTTTTGATTTTCAGGTTATTCAAGAGCTTCTCAGGGAGCGATTTTGGCATCTTACTATTTTTCCTATCTTTCTTTCGCAACAGGATAGTTTGCTGTTGCACATTTAATATTGTCTCTTTGAGAAACTGCCAGCCAAGGCTTGAATTACAGGGTAGCTTGGGAGAATGGGATCCCTTACTACTTTTAGGGGCTACCTCACTTCTGTCTTATAGCCCCCTTACTTCTCACTACTGTTTAAATGAAAGCAAGCCACTTGACATTCAGTGACACACAACTTTTCTCCTGTAATTTAAGCATTGCTGTGAGCTCTCCTGAATGGTTTTTTCCCTTAGATTTTCTTCCCATAGGACCTTACCTACCAATTCCCAGAGTTTGTTAAAGTCTGCTTTTCAAAGAAAGTCTATTGTCCTTATTCTGCTGCTCTCACTCCTTCCTTTCCTTAGAATCATGAAATCGATCATTTGATGATCGCTTTCACCCAAATTGCCTTTAACCTTCAGATTAACAACCAATTCCTCCCTTTTAGTTGGAATCAAGTTTACAATGGCTGTCCTCCTGGTTACTTCCTCCACCTTGTGAAACAAGAAATTGTCACTGGTATGTTCCAAGAACTTATTGGACATTTTGTATTTTGCCGTATTAATTTTTCGACACATCTCTAGCACAACTGCTAACTATGACCATTGCAGCCTCTGCATAAAGCTATGAATTGTAATTAAGTTAGTAAGATGTTTGCTTTATGGTTACCTCTTCCTCCAACACCACTCCACCCATTTCATTGTTTCATCCACCTGCTGTGTCTTGTCACAACTTTAACTGTGAATTATCTGGGACAGAGGCTGTCTGTCTTTTTACTATGCGTTTGTACAATACCTAATACAACAGGGTTCTGAATTCCCTATTGTTTCCCACAGGTGTTACTGCAAGACAGTATAAATCAATCAATCATCTGTTTCAGCATATTTTTGTATCCATCTCTTTTCCCTACTGTTTTTTTTTCTGCAAGCCAAGGATAGGAGGAGCTGACAGATTTTTTCTCATTTAGATAGTGAGCTGACTTAAAGAGAGACTGTGAACACGGGTGTGGAGGGAGGTTTGGTCTGAGCACAAAAACTCCTGAGTTTTAACCCCAGCTCTTACAAAGATTTCCTCTGTGATCTTGAGGAAATTACTTAATCTCTTTGTCTCAGGTTTATCATCAGTCAAATGGGAATACTCACTTATCTCCCAGGCATGTTGCAAGGATTCACATGTTTCTATCTGTACAGTCCTTTAAAAGTACTGAAATCAGGTAGTAGTACTAGTAGTATTCCCCATACCTTCCAGAGGTCAGTTGGCTCATCTCCTTTAGGAAAAGGATGGTTTCTTCCTCCTTTGCATTAAAAGATACTGTGTGGATTGGGTATGGGCTGTTAGAAACCTTCTGCAAGAGTAGCTGCTTCATATCCTTTGGAAAATCACCCACAGTAAAGTAATAAACAGCTTCAACCTATGGTAGATACATTATGCATGTTATTAAACAGAAAACAACAATAGGAAGACTTATTTTGCATATAGCTGCTTTGGATTTACCCTAGCAATGCACTGTGCTGACATGAGGAAAGAAAAACCAGTAGAGTTGACTCATTACAAGGGTCACAAGGCTAATAGAGGCTGAGTTCTCCTTCTCACTTATACTGATGTAAATCAGAGGTAATTCCACCGGAGCCAGTGGAGTTACACTAGCATAAAAGTGGTCGAAGTGATAAGAGAATCAGTCCCACAGCTATCACAGCCAAGTATCTGAGACAGAATATGGCAATAACTGCAGTACCTTAGGCACTGTAAGTAGTGGTAAATGATCACTTTTAAAAGAAGCCACTCTCCACGTACACAGTAGGGAGCTCTGGAGCACCCACTAAGGAAAATAAGAGAGGATAAAACTGGTTGAGCATGAGAAGGTATTAAGGAACCACGTCCGTGCCTTCATGCTGCTGTGAGGTACAGTCTTAAAGTAAAGCAGATTCAGTCCTCCATTAGACCCAGTGAGTATTTCAATTTTTGCCTTCTAAAGCGTATGTGTACACTTTGAGTGGGGGGCTGTAATTCCCAGTTCAAGGAGACATACCTGTGCTAGCTCTGGTTGAGCTAGCATACTAAAAATAGAGTGTAGTCTCAGCAGCAAAGCAACGGGAGGCTACCCACCCTGAGTAGATATCTAGCATCTTGAACCGCTATTTGTACTTGGGTGGCAAGCCTGTCCCACCAGTTGCACTGCCACCGTTACACTACTTTTAGCACGCTAGCTCAATCTGAGTTAGCACAGGTCTGTCTCTTTGACCTAGGAATTACAGCCACAGCTCAAAGTATAGACACAATCTTAATGGGTCTTCATCTCAGTGCCCTGAATCCCAGATGAGCTAATAGACTAACACATGGGCATTTTTACTCCAACTTTTACTGCATGCACAGAAGAGGCAGGATTCTCCAGCTACCCCACGCAGTTAGTAGGTGTTGGGAACTGCAGATTAAATACTGCTGACCCATTGGGGTAGGTGTGATTCATTAGATTCGACCCCGAGTGTAACGGAGGGAGGAATAGCCCTCTGGGAGAGTGACCTAGGATTTGAGACAGGTAGGTCCAGAGGAAAGGAGCGTTAGGGAGTAACTATGCCTGAGATGAAGGACAGTACCAGGTTTACAATGGCGCCATTGCTCCGGGCCCACATGCAGAAGATGCCAATTATGGTTGCCAAGCAGGAGCGCTGGAAACAACCTGGAAATCGGGGGGGAGTGGGGGGGGCACTGGTGCCTGGACCATGCCCCACCACCACCCCGCGGCCTTGCCTGCACTCCGCCCCTCCCACCTTAGTCCCACCTGCGCTCTGCCCCACGGTCCTGCCCCACTCAGCCTCTTCCCCCAGGCCCCGCCTGCCACTCAGTCCTCTCTGCCCCCTCCTCCCCATCACTCGCTCTTAAGGCAGGAAAAAAGGCTATGCCCTCCCACTTTTAAAAGTTATGGGGCCCCTGTTGCCTGCTGTTCGGTTTTCGACCGGAAAGTCCAGTCAAAAAGCAGACCTGGCAGTGTCTGGTCAGCAGTCTGGTTGCAGGAGTAACTGCAATCAGCCTCCCCATCAGGAGGGCAGGAAAAGCAGCTGCTGCTGCCTGGAGGAGCTGCAGCTCAGCTGGAGAGAAAGAGACCTGGCTCCCAAGGACCCAGCTCTGGCGGACAGAGGTAGGTACCAGCTCCGTGCCACCCAAGAGGGGATCCTGTCCACTCCTGCCCCTCCCCTCCACCCTGCTGTGCTTGCCCCTGACCCCTGCCTCAGTCCAGGGACCAACCCTTCACCTCACCCCACTGTGCGCTTGCCTCCGACCTCTGCCTCACTCGGGGACCAACACGCCCACCCCACCCAGCTATGCTCTTGCCCCTGGCCCCTGCCTCGCTCTGGGGTAGAGTTGCCAGGCATCCAGTTTTCGACGAGAATGCCCGGTCAAAAAGGTACCCTGGTGACTCCAGTAGGCACTGCCAACCGACCCATTCAAAGTCTGGGGCTCCCTGCCTGCCCAATCTGCACATGGTTCCCAGAAGCGACCACGAGGTCCCTGCAGCCCCTAGACGCATGGGCAGCCAGGGAGGCTCCACACACTGCCCCCGACCCAGTGCTGACTCTGCAGCTCCCATTGGCCGGGAACTGTGACCATTGGGAGCTGCAAGGGAGGCACCAGCAGGCATGAGTTAGCACACGGAGCCTCACTGGCCGCTCATGCGTCTAGTGGCCACAGGGACCTGGCAGCTGCTTCCTGGGAGCCGCATTAAGCGCCGCAGGAACCCCACACCCCCTCCTGCACCCTGAACCTCCTGCCCCAGCCCAGAGCCCTCTCCCGCACCGATACTCCCTCCCAGAGCCCACACTCCGCACCCCCCCACACACACACCCCAACCCCCTGCTCCAGCCGTGAGCCCCTTCCTGCACCCCAAACCCCTCATCCCTGGCCCCATCCCAGAGCCCACACCCCCAGCCCAGAACCCTCTCCCACATGTTGAGCCCCTCATTTCTGGCCCCACCTGGAGCCAACACCCCCACCACAGAGCCCTCATCCCCCACCCGCACTCCAACCCCCTGCTCCAGCCCGGTGAAAGTGAATAAGGGTGGGGGAGAGTGAGCGACGGAGGGGGGGATGAGCGAGCGGGGGCAGGGCCTCCGGGAAGGGGCAAGGTAGGGGTGTTCAGTTTTGTGCCATTAGAAAGTTGGCAGCCCTACTCTGGGGACCAACCCTGCCATGAGGGCCCACAAATATGTTTGGTGCTGGGCTAACAAAAGGTTAATCCAGCCCTGATGAAGGTTTAGGCTAAGTAAAGAAACCACAGGAGCAGCCAAGTCTGGGGAAACAGTTTAGCTACTGTAAGTTTAATGTGGAATTATTTTTTTTATTAACAAAGCCAGCCTCCAGGAGTGACTCTATGACTCTACAATGAAGGTGTGGCTTTTGCCTGGAGCCACATGGGGACTCCACCAGCTTACGCTACGCTACACGTCCCTGAACACACACTAAATGAATTTTCATTGCTAAGGTAATGGTTGTAATTAAACTCTGTTCCATGATGACCAACAGCCAGAAGGACTCTCCTGGATGGTGCACTATCCCACCAGTGTCTTCAAAAATAATAATAAGGCTTATGTGTGAGGCTCTCTACCAGTTGGCTGGATTGTTTAACATTTTCTTCAGACCCAGACCTACAAGGCCTGATAAGCCTGATTTTTTTCAGTCAGACCATACTGCAAATTGGTAATGTTTTCCCCAAAAAGCTGTGACTGTCACATTGCTAAAAAATCACACATAAGAAAATGTCACCCTTGGACAAATTAACTCCTCACCCAGTTTAATTTTAATATCAAATTACACAGGAGTCAAGACTCATCCAGGGTGACATCCACCCTGGGTAGAGAACCACGAGGCCAAAGCACCACCTCACAACCCACTTAAAATAACTTCTCAAAGAAAGGATTAAGTGGAACCTTGCACTGGCCCTCTGCACATCTCCTGTGTAAATGGATAACTCAGTCCAAACACAGAGGGCCAACAATTTACTATTGAATTTAGCTTTAAATGAGTTGTACCAATTTTCTCCAGCAATAACTTTGGCCCAATGTGTCTTTTCTGCCACAGGAATGGAGTGGCTGGCTAAAATTATGGTATATATTTTTATATCCTTGCCTTTCCTTTAATGAGTAAAGAAATATGGCCCTATAAAAATAAACAGAATTTAACTGCAAAAATACTTGGTATGCTTTGTGCACTACTACTGTAAGAGAGTTGCTCAATCACTTGGTGAGGCTACAATTTGGATGTCATGGGAGACTTTAAAGAATTCCTGGAGTCAGCTAGTGCTAAGTTAAAACAGTCTTCACATATATTTTTTTATTTTCTTGCATATTTCAGTCAGCAATATAGAATAAAAATTATGTCCTTTTCTAGAGTAATATTTAATATTAACATTTTCATTAAAATTATTTTGAAAAGTATATCTGGTGAAGACACTGGAGGGAAAATATTTATCTTACCCATCATGACTTCAGAACACATTTACCTTTCATGCTCCACAGAAAAACAAAAACAAGCTTCTGCTTTCAGAACCTGATACATTTACATATGGTATTGGTAAATATGGGCTGTAACTCTACCGGAAAGAAATACCTTCTAGATAGCCACAAGTTCTCTCTTTAGCCCTCCACAGTTCATTAGGATAAAACTTGCAATCCAATTCTCCCACTGGATATTCTTGGGTTTACTGGAGACTTCAGAAGAGATGTATAAACTTACTGTCTCGTCACGTATGGCTTCCAACAGAGCCTCAGTGGAGCTGGTGTGGCTGATGGCTGGCATATGGTCCAACTTCCAGAGCCATTTAACAGCAGACTCTACAGAATATTCAGACACAGGAACGGCTTTCTGTTGCCACTTCACAAGATCTCGTGCAGTGCTGAAAATAATATCAGTGATTATTCACAAGTAATGAGGAGCCACTGGCAACACACTACAGCAGAGCTCAAAATATATCTACTGTATTAGACCTTTAACAATAATAAACCACCAACTCTTGAGGTTGTAGTATTCCATTAATAGGACAGTAGTTGAAATACACATTTCTAAAACCAGACTAGCAATAAGATAAAGAGGTAAAATAAAACCCTCATAAGGCACCACAAGTTTGAAAATTAGTTTCTAAGGCAGTTGTTTCCAAAACAGAATTAAGATAACTAAAGCAATATAGCTGCTTTAAGAACAATTTCTAGAGCATATTTGCCCTTAAACATGCAAGAAGCAATATAAAAGACCTATCTTAGAAGTAGCTGACTATACAGGCTGGTGGGATGTGGTGGGGAGGGAACAGAAATATTCCAAGAGTAAGAAATAAATAATTTTAACACTGTTGCCAAGCAAAAACAAATGACCATGTTCTCTAAAAACTGGGGGGACAGAATGGTCTAGTACTTAAAGCACATGACTGAGTGTCATAAAACCTAGGTTTTATTTCTCCTTCTACCCCTGACTTGCTGTGTCATCTTTGTGACTAATGAGTGATTTTTAGCCACTGTGTCATCTGTAAAATGGGATTAATACTTACCTACCTACCAAACCAGAAAGTTGGGATGGAGAGTTCATTAGTATTTTAAAAGCTTTGAAGTTTTTGTCTTGAAGGAATTACAGAAGTGCAAAGCATGTGCGCATGTGCATGTATACAAAGAAAGAAGAAAAGAAAAAAAACACAGGTGGCTCTAGTCTCTGTGACATTCCAGAAAGCATCATTCTGGAGAACTTCTAGCAAATCTGGGAAAGTAGTACTGTACTGTCACAGAAATTTTAAAAAAAGATAAAATGTATTTTTGTGCTAAATCCTTCACCACAGCCTGATAAATTCAGCAAATACTTAACTTTCTTGTGCCTCAATGTTGATATAACTTTGCAGATCACCTTTAAAAAAGTAAAAAGAAAAGGAGTACTTGTGGCACCTGAGACTAACAAATTTATTTGAGCATGAGCTTTCGTAGCTCACGAAAGTTTATGCTCAAATAAATTGGTTAGTCTCTAAGGTGCCACAAGTACTCCTTTTCTTTTTGCGAATACAGACTAACACGGCTGCTACTCTGAAACCTTTAAAAAAGTGTTGTGTATGTTTTTCAAAGGCCATGTAAGCTCGCTTCTGATCTTCAAACCTCAAGTGTATTGGGAGGTGGGGAATTAAGCACTTCAGGGCACAAGAATCAGATCTGTGGCATAAATCATGGGCAAAATGACTTTAGGAGTCACATTCTAATTTTTAGTAGACTTTCTGAAGCCAGTTTTCAAAACAGTATGCATTAAATTGCTCACAAACCTTTGCGTACACATGACTTGCATGCACACAAACTCCCATCCTTACGTAAATGTAAATCCTGATTTCTGTGTGCACACATCTATATGCTTGGATAAATAAAGGTTTGCACATGCACATGAATTTGAAAACCTGGGCCTATTTGTCACTGAGTATGAATTAATTTACTCATATTCGGAAAGGAACACAGTCTCTTTGTTAAGACACTGGACTGGGACTCGAGACATCTGGTTTCATTTCCCACCTCTGCTACTGTGTGATTTACTGTGTGACACTGCGGAAATCAGTTTATTTCTCTGTGGCATAGTGGCCCACCTGTAAAATGCAGCTAGCAATACTTCCTTTCTCCCAATCTGTATTGTTTTGTGGTAGGAACAGTACAGACATACGGTGCCTAACATAATGAGGCACTGAACTTGGTGGGAGCCTTTAGGCACTACCATAATACAAATAATAAAAATGACCATTGCTACTGCAGTAAGCATATCATCAGAATACAGATCTATACTCTACAGTACTTCTCTTCATCTCATTAACAAAAAGTAGAAAATAAACACCATTTCCCTTACCGAATGAGGTTAAACTTGGCAAGCTGGGCCACTTGCTGTGAGAGGACCATAGAAAGCGCATCACGGCACAGGTCAAATTCAGTTCTACACACAGTGCCAAAGTCCAGAACAATGGTGATGCATGATTCCAGAATCACTCCAAATATCTGCCGACTTTCACTGGTTACCCATTCCATTCTCTGCTTGTACAGCTCAATAGCTCCAGTTAGACAGTCCACAAAATGAAGAATTAGCTCTTTTTTGGCTGTCAGCTTTATTTAAATACAAGAGAGAATGAAAATGAAGATCGAAACAAATAACTCAAAGCAGTCCCAAGTCCAGCAAAGTTGCAATGACTGATCCATGTGCCAGATATGCCAGCCAAGGTAGCAATGGAAACAACCCATTTTTCTTCCACTATTTCAGCAGCAAATACTTGACAAATGCCTCTGAGTCTCTCACATATAATGGAAAAGCCACTGCACTTTATCCTAATTGCATTCCGCAATATTTAAACAAGCATAGGGCAGTGCCAACTAGTTTGCATGACTTGCTTGTGACAAGATCAGAGCAATGTAAGCGACTTAAAAGAAATGGGGGTGTTGGGGGTGGGAAAGGACTGCAGAGCAGATGGATGGATAAATTGGGGGCACTTGCAAACTAGTTATTAAGTTAGGACAAGATTGTGACTTGCTCTTAAAATGCTGTGCAGGCAATAAGGGGATGTACGGTTCTTTCCTGGGACAGTGTAATCTCAATCTTGTCCTTAAACAGCAGCTGAAAGGAAATTAAAAATGTTTCTTTGTATTTCTGTTCAGGATGCCCAACATTCAGTATCTATTGGGCCTAAATATTTGTATTTAGGTATTTGGTACAAATGTCAGGCACAAATGCAAATTAAAAACAAAACCTAACTTCCCATAAGCCTCAGCCCCATCAGTAAATTAAGCAAAGCCAAGGCCTACCCCCAGAAAGAAAAATAATTATAAAACAAAAGAGAAATATACCTAAGACCTTCTCTAGACCTTATAACATTCATCCCAGGGTTCTAGGCAAAGTTATAGGCATTACCCTGACTCATGTACATAAGAACGGCCACACGGTATCGACCAATGGTCCATCTAGCCCAATACCTTGTTTACCAACAACAGTCAGTGCCAGATGCTTCAGAGGGAATGAACAGAACAGGGCAATCAGCAAGTGATCCATCCCCTGTCATCAAATCCCAGCTTCTGGCAGTCAAAGGTTTAGGGATATACAGACCATGGGGCATCCCTGACCATCTTGGCTAACAGCCATTGATGGACCTATCCTCCATGAACTTATCTAATTCTTTTTTGAACCCAGTTACACTTTTGGTCTTCATAACATCCCCTAGCAACAAGTTCCACAAGTTGACTGTGCATCATGCAAAGAAGTACTTCCTTTTATTTGTTTTAAACCTGCTGTCTATTTAATTTAGTTGGGTTACCCTGGATCCTGTGTTACGTGAAGGGGTAAATAAAGAGCAGATGTTGTGACAGAACTATCCACAATGACTCCAAGATCTCTTTCTTGGGTGGTAACAGCTAATTTAGACCCCATCATTTTGTAAGTGTAGTCGGGATTATATTTTTCAATGTGGATTACTTTGACTCCACATTGAATTTTATCTGCCAATTTTCTTGCCCAGTCACTCAGTTTTGT